>NC_046221.1:55490185-56837685 GCF_009819885.2 Catharus ustulatus | reverse complement strand
GGATAGATTGTAATCTCTCTGTACATAAATTAATCATTTTTCCAGTCTGGTTTTTCTGTCAACTTGTTATGTTGGCGGCCTTTGAGATTTTATTGCATACTCTGTTGATGAAAGAGAGACAGATTTGCATAAGAAATTATAAACTCCAGAGCCAAGGAGAGGGACAAAGTATGTTTAAAGAGACTATTTCAAAGTCTTCCAGGAGAGAGGACAAGAAGAGTAGGTGACTAGAACCTCTTTTGTCCCAAAGTCTGGTGGCAGTGAGCAGAGAGTATTTTAAAGAGACGGCAAATGAAGTATTTCCTTACATCTTTCTTGCTTCTGGCAAATTTTAGGAATGAGCTGAAGAATGTTCCCCAACCATTGTATTTAACTGCTAATGACTTTTGGTTAAGGAAATGTGATCCTCCCTTTGGTCAGTAATATGTGCTGAATAGCGTCTTCAGATCCCTGCCAACCATGTCTTCCATGAACCTTTGAAGATCTGTGGAAATTTGTTTGGCTTACTTTTCAGTTTCTCGGTTTTCAGATCCACAGAGTGACTTCAGCTGAGGCCATCTAAGGATGTGATCTTTGGGTTCATGTCTGCATTGGTGTGCTCTCTGCCATGGCTGTTGGTAGCATTTTGCCACTCTCCTCACTGTGCATAGTTGAGTAACATAAAGAGTCCATCTGTCTGACTGGAAAAATAAAAAGAAGAGGGAAGGGAAGGCCGTTTCTTCTTTCTGCATGGCCTTTGGGACTGAAAAGGCTTTTCATTAGTTGTTAAGTGTGTATATATATGTCTGTATATTTGAGGAATAATTTTCCAAAATTTTATGGTCTCATAAACATGCTGGGTTTCATCTTTTAAAAGCATGGGCCCTGGTACATGATAGGAAAAAAAGAGCTTTTGTTCTGAAACAGTTTTCTCGGTCATAAACCATGCATTTAGCTACTGAACTTGCCCACATTTTGTTACTGTTTTCCCTCCAAGTATACAATACAGTGTCAGATTAGACATTCTACAGTGTATTATAAGTCTTCCTTTTAGTTTCACATAAACAAAACTGATAAATATTGTCAATCAGAGTTACTATTTTTTAACTGCATATGGTGAAGCTGTGGTCATGAGCAGTCTAAGCCCAGGCAGCTTTTGTAGCTCCCTTTGCTGACACGAAAGCATTCGTAATTTTCTTATTAATTTCTTTGAACTATAGAAGGAGTGTGTTTCATTGCTTTATTCCTGATAACAGAATATACAAGTCCATATGCCTGAGTTTTGGCTCAAAATTGTCCAGATAGATGTTTGTAGTTTTTTTCATGTGCTATTGATGATTCAAGGGTTAGATAAATTTACTGTAGTGGGAGGTATTGGCAGAAGTAATACTTGTATAAACATGATCCTTTTTGTTATTAAAAAAACCTACCACTAAATCACTTTACTCCCAGTTGCATACACCCAGAAGTTCTTTCTCATCCCCTAGGACAAGATTTGTTAAATCCTTTCTGGTCATTATTTGGTTTCAGAGGATAATTTAAAGTGTAGATAATTGTTGTATTTTGTTAGGAAATGGGTTAGCAAACCAAATTAAACAGTATATTTTCATCCTGCTTCTTGGTGTCAAGCAGTGTAATGGAGATATACAACGATGTTGGCTTTGGTTTCATCTCTGTTAAGGTGGTCAATAGATCACTTGAAAGTAGCTGGTGTGTGGTGTATGTCCATGTACATCCTTGCAAAGTTGGTAAACATATATGTAATAGCTGTCTTTTGACACTAAGGCTGCCAATTCATTTCCAGATGTAGTTCCCTGCCTGGGAGGTTTTATGCAGAACAACACAAAAACCTTAACTGCAGTATTTTTTGTTGTTTGTTTTCAATCTAGTTGCCCACTGATTTGAAAACTTCCTTGGGTAAATTGTGCTTAACTGTGTTACTATAGCATCAGGTGTTCATGGCAGAGACAGAATTACTGCTTAATCCAACATTTGTAAGTGGCCCTCAAATTCAGATCAAACTTGAACATAAAATGGAAGATAATCATGCCTTTTGCTATCTGGGATTGACCTTGTAGGTCACTTAATGGATGTTTTTATTCAGTGAATGCTTGACTTGTTGCTTCTTTTATGTTCTACCATGAAAACCTTTGTAGTCCCACATGGTAATGATTTTTCATTAAAGAGAAATGTTCAGTTGGCCATTTATATAAGTTTTTAAATTGTGTTGGTTTGACAAAAGTAAAAGATACTAACTAGAGCTCCCAAATACAGAGCTGGAAGCAAAATTTTAAGAACTATTTAAAATACATACACCTAAATGCTACTTTGTATAGTTATAGGTGTTTGTGGAAGAACATGAAATTGGTGTTTGTATGGGTGCTTGTATATTTACCTGTGTAGATGTGTATGTGTATGTATACATGCATGTATGACATCTGATATATGACATGAAGGCTCATACAAAATATGAGAAAATAACAATGCTTTGATTGAACTCAAGCTATGTTTTTAGTTCCCGGCTAGAAAGGCAATACCATTCATTAGTGGTATCCTGGGAACATACTTGACACTTTCTTCAATGCATCTTTATCAATCTTCACGTGATTCAATAGATCTGGAGGCCCTACCATCACAGGACATATCAGAAAATTGTGGTGTTGAAATTATGGTTCTTTGGGGTGAAGGCCACTGTCAGCCAAAGCAGCAATCCCAAAGAATCAGCAAGAATTGCTTGGTATTTCTCAGCATGGGGTGTTCTGTTCTGTTAGGCTCAATGATTACATTTGAGGAAAGTTTGAGTTGAAAGGCATTATTTTATTGGATTGACTTCAAGAAGTATTATACAATTACGCACACAGCTTTCTCTGTATGACTTTGGAGTGTGGATTTTCCAACCAAGAAATGTGGTGTTATCTACAGCCCAGAAAGGTTTCGTTTGACAGTTCTGGTAATCCCTTCTGAACATCATCAGATTACAATTTTGACTTTGCTCTTTAAATTTTTATACCCACATCTGGCCACACATTCATATATGCTCTATATGTATACACAGTCAAACTGTTCAGTTATAGTGCCATGACTTATGAAAGAAAACTTCAGGAAGAAACTGTAAGCAAAGTTTATTTGGAGAAGCAGTGGATGGCACTGTTGGATTATAATTATAAGGCAATAAAACATGCAAATCTTAAATTGCAATATTTTTTGAAAATACATGAGCTACATGTAATGTAATATAATTCCTCAAAAGGGGTGAATTGAAGTTAAACCTGAATAGAATGTGATATTCAGGTGAGTGTTTTTGCTCTATGGTGTATTATACAAATCAATCCAGCTTGGGTTCCAACATATTGTGGTGTTTCCCTCTTCCCAGAACTGCTGCTTATAGAGAACATTTCTTTCATCAAGGGCTCCAGCTCCTGAGGGGGAAGGAGAGTTCTGGTAGTAGCAAGAAGCTGGGTTAGGATGCTGGAGCAGACAGCCTGTTTGGGTGGGCTCGTATTTGCCATCAGAAGTGGAGAGGTCCTGAGGGACACCAGTAGACTGCAAGTATTTAATATACAAACAGAGGCATCTATTCCCATGTGGTACAAAAACCTGCGTACACCTTGAATCACACTGATCTTCACCTATGCTAAGAAAAGCATACATCCTGAAATAATTTTGTGCTGGTTGTGAGTACCAAGTTGAATTTTACCCTGCCTTAATATTCCTTCCTTGGAATACTTGTTGTCTGCTTTACTTGGTATGGGTTGTGAAGGCACATTTGTAGCATGGTGGGCCTGGCTTTTCCCTTGTGCTGTAAATATTTATTTCCTTTTTTACCACACTGCTTCCAAGGATAGGTTTGTGGAGTTGTGGATTACAAGGAACAAACATTTTCAAGTGCTTGTTCCACAGCAATGATCAAAATATCTTCTATTATTAATTATTAAAATATCTCCTAATTATTTACTAATTTGAAAGGAAAGCAGCAGCAAAAATAGGTGAGCTTATGTTAAACCACAGCCTGATGAAAAATCTCATTTTTTTTCCTCTGCAGTCAGGCAGATTTTATGTTTTGTTTTTTTTTTCTAGGTCCTTCTCAGGCGCAGGTGCTTCCTTCACCTCTTATGCTTGGGTATGTTTCCACATATTGTCACCATTTCTGTGTTGTGTGAATCTCTGGATGTTGCCTGTTCACTTCTACTTCAGACTATGTGTTTTTCTGGAAGAGAAAATGCCTCTCCACTACCTTTATGGCTGCCAGGCTGTGCAAAAGGGTGATACAGACTGGAGGCCAGAGAGACACCCTTAGAGGTGTTTTCTCTCTTCTTTTGAGGGGTGCCAGGCCCCACGGGTGTGTGGTGGAAGCTGTTTAACCCACAGCATACTGTGTTCAAACCTTAAGTGTTTTTATGCCAGAGTCAGGCTGTCCTACTCATGGTGTTTTGAAAGGGGAAAGCTAGTTTCTGATGCCAGCCAAGAAAGGGAAAGAAATAAAGGAGGTTTAAAATAAAATATGACATGGTAGCCAGGAGGAATATACCTGCTGAACCAGCTCTGAAAGGAAGCAAATGCTTTCATCCAGCTGCTCAAAAAAGGGAAGAAACCTAGAGGTCCTGAAGAGATGGAAAGTGGCAGGGAGTGAGAGGAGAGTAGCAGCTGAGACGATGGAGTGGAGGGTTGTGGGATCACTGACTGTGCCTTCCCCTTAGCTACTGCCTTTACCACAAGTGTGGTGCATGACCCTGGCATTGCCAAAATGGGAACCCATACTGTATGCCCTATGGAGGAAGGGAGGGGCAGAATAGAACCAGATGTCAGATGGGAAGGATGGAGGAGGAGGTTTTTTAGAAACACAAAATACTGCAATTTTGGGTTTTTACTCTTTTTTTTTTTTTTTTTTTTTTTTTTTGAGGGGGCATTTTCTTGTTGGGGTTTTTTTGCTTTTTTAAAATAAAAAAATAGTAGGAAGTGTGATGAAACAAGCTGAGTGTAGCCAGAGAGGAGTGCAGAAGGAAGAGAAAAGGAAAGGAAGGGGGAAAGGAGAGATTTGAGCAGAGGTGGGAGAGGTGAAGGGGTGAAGGGAAGATCAGGGCAGTGCTCTCTCCTTTAACTCGGTATACCATTTGAAATGGCTATATATAGTTAAGAAATGCTAACATATGGCACTCATATAGCATATGGCACTCAAAATAGTTAAGAAATACACTTGTCTTGCAGCCAAATACTGCTTTCATTTGCATGGGTGTAAGTGAGGATAGGATTTATTTCATACAAGAATGTTTCTCAGATTCCTCTGACTGTTAAATAAAATAAATGGGAGGGAGCTTCCCTTCTATTTTATCTTGAATCCTCTTTCATCTGTGTGCAGAAACTGAATCCCAGGGCAGAGCAAGATATGTGTACCAAAAAGGTTCCCCCCAGATACCCAGATACTCTCTCTGGCTTTGAGTTCACAAAGGTTTTTGCTGAGGGTTCACAGAAGTCTCTGGAGAGACTTACAGCCATTTCAACAACCATTTAGTAGGCTCACAGTATCCACAAACTTGAGATAGTTTTAAAGGTTTTATTTGTATTTTCTTAGTTGAACTTTGTCAATTTTTAAAATTTTTTTTTTTATTTGGAGATTAAAGAATATGCTCAGAGCCATACTACCAAAAGATATCTTACTCCTTTCCTTGGAAAGTGTATGAATCTGTGAATTAAATGAGAATGGAAAATCCTGATTTCTGTTTCTCATTCTGTCCATGCCTGGCCTTAGTAATCATTTGCATGTGCAGAACAGTACTTAAATTTCCTGTTGCTTAGTTGTAGCTAGATTTGGAGGTGCCATTTGAAATGGGAGACAAACCATGAGGGATGTTGCATGCATTTGTGGAAAAAAGTAGTCCCTGCTCTTTAAGAGTTTATAATATAAACAGACAAGAGACAATGGGGAGTGAAAGGAAGGATTATCATCCCAAGTGAAAAGCTAATATTTTCTGTATGGATGAAGCACTTCAACACTTTGCTTCTTAAGGAAGTCCTTCCACTGGAATCTGAATACTTACAAAAAACATGCAATGTTTTGCACCAATAAATGAGAAAATAATATTTATTCTGTCTAAGGAAGGGAGTTTGTTTTCCCGCTGTTGTATTTATTAAATGACGTGACTCTGAGAGTCCTCAGCTACTGCTCTCCTCTTCAACATCATGGTCAAAATAAGAATTACAGCTCCACATATTGGGTCTCCTGATCCTGAGTCCTGAGCTGTGTGATTTTAGACCACAGTGGATTCTTCAGTCTAGCTGATTAACTTTTCTTTGCTCACTTGGACATAGCAATGGATATTTTTTACCTGATTCTCAGTCCTGGCTCCTGCTGTTCTACAGGGTTAGTTGAGGCTATCTTTCAAAACATGCTCATTCCTTAAGGCGTTAGTTGAGGCTATCCTTTAAAACATAGTTATTGCTTCCATCCCTCAATAAAAGGAACACTTTAGGTAGGTTTAAAAATGAAGAAGAAATGCAAATGTGAGACATCATACTCAGTTGTGCCAATTTCATGCTTACCACAGATGATGAATTCGTGTACTAACAATTGCACACGGACATTGATGAAGTATGATAGATTAGGAATAAGTTGCAGGAAGAAACCTACTTTTTTCAACCTGAAAAAAAATGTTTTTGTGACTCTTCAGACTCACGTCTTGAGTGAAACCTTTGCTATGTCAATAGGAAGCAAAGAATACATCATCATCATCAATAATAACAATAATAATGACAATAATAATAATAATAATAATCCCTCTTCATTCAACTGACCAGTGGAGTTCTTAAAGTGCTATTTGAAGTTCTATGTAATTTGGTTTGCAAGTTCACCTTCAGGCAATGTTTTACACAGTTGTGTAAAACCTAGGTCTGGTCCTTTCAAAATAAGTGGACACATGAAATAGAGTTCCAATAATGATGAAGGTTTCAGCAAAAGAATGTCTCCTTTCTAATACATCTTTCTGCACAAAAGTATGCAATGCTAAAATGTTGAAGATCTATGTTCTTGTTTCACAGTCAGTCTTGGCTGTAAACAACTGAAATTATAGTCTTCATTTCCCTCTTGTATGGGGTTTCAACACACTAGAAACAAGTAACAATGTGTATTATGCATCCTATCAGTTTGGTTGGGATGAATGAAGAAATGCTATGGTAAATCTATAACTAAAAGCCTATTTAGTTGGTACTGAACTCATATAAACCATGAGGACAATTGCCTTATTGCAAGCCGTCCCTTCAGATTCATAAATCAAACACAACAACCTGAAACATGAGCTCACCATGTATTAACTCCCCCAGATCTGCCATATCTTGTGAGAGTTCTCAATTTTATTGCTCTGCTATCCTTTCAGGGTATGTGAACTTCTTGCCTCTATAGGACAGCAATGTATCATACAACTCAATTACATTTATATCACCGTCACTCCCTATCATTCTACTCCTGAACTTTTAGTGCTTCCTCCGCCTGCACATCCTTCATTACCTTTGTAGTTTCATGGAGATTTCCAGTGTGTGAGCCTACACACCACGAGCTGACCTGAAAAATCATGCCATACAAAGTGCTCAGTGATGTGTGTGTTAGTCATCGGCCTAACTAAAAGTTACACTTACGCCAATTGCTTGCAGATACCCCAAGATGCTCTTTTGCTTACTGTAATTTCTCATTTAGAGTCTTAGTCATTTCTTAGTCAGACCACCCCCAAGGGAAAAACTCTCCCTCAGATTTCTCATCTTTTTATATTTTTCTCCTTTTGTGTGTGTGTGTGTGTGTGTGTGTGTGTGTGTGTGTGTGTGTATTTTTGCTTTTGTTGTTGGTTCTTTAATGCAACCTCCAGTGTAAGCAGATTTTGTGAATGCACCTTGCAGCTTTGCATTAGTCAGAATGCTCTCATAAGATATGTCATGTTCCTTGCTCTCTCTAACCTTGGAGCAAGTGGGGAGAGCTAAGGCATCTATTTTCACTGTCAACTTCTAGACAAAGAAAATGAACCTTATTGAATTCTTCTGCTAAGTAATTAGAAATTAATCTCTTTTGTTTATGAAAATCCTCAGAGGAAGGAGATGAAAATGAATCTGTGATTGACAACTGATTGCTTCTTTTTTCTATTGAAAACCTTCTTTTAATATTAACATGCCTTCACTTCAAGACATATAGCTCATCAAGCTTTCAATACCTTTTCCCCCCAGTACACAGACTGTTTTTGCTGCAGGTCTACCTTCTCTTGCTCTATTCTCAGCTTTGAAACAGCTGGCACGCCACTTGCCTCTCTCTGTGACACAGCCAGGCACTAATAGATCTGTCACTGGGTCATTACTGCCTTCTCCATCACCACTGCCTATCTCCCATTAGTCTTCCTTCTCTGAGTCTGTTGTATCAATTACATTAAAGAAACTGGAAATAAACATGTGCTCACTCCAGAGCCTTAAACCTACACCACAGGGTGACTTTTCCTTTCATAAAGAGGAAAGAATCTGAATAGCCTCTCCCATGAATATCCCACAGCCTTTATGTAACTTTTCTAAAATTAAATTCATCCATGTTATGTCTATTCCTTTAGAATGTTTTCCTGATCTCACTATGCGATTCTTCCAGTGAAGACAACTGGTTTATATTCCCTTGTGAGTAAAGTGGAAACTTGTTAATGAAAATGTCATCACAGCAAATGCTTTTAATTCTCTCAGAACCACAGGCAGCAGTATGTATAACATTCATTTACCACTTGTCTGTATGCCTGTCCGTTGCAGCTACTGCTAGCTATGGGGCAACTGTGTGGTTCCCTCTCTACAGATGCTAGCAGAGGTTTTGGCTTTTCAAGGAAGTGTCTTAATTTAATTGACTAAATTTTGACCTGAAGGAAACTGTTTTCCAAATGGTACCCAGCCAAAACCCTGGCTGCTCCTGATACCTGAGAGTAACTCCTTGCATTTCCACAGGTGATATATAAAATAGAACATCTTAATTAGCAGTGTTTTTCTGTCTACATATCCTACTGAAATTATGTAAGTACTTAGACGTGTTCCTGCCCTTAAGCATTTGAGTCTACATAGCATACTTACAACTATCTGTATGACTCCTCTCTGGGCCTGAAACATTGTTCATCAAAACTTAGAAGCGCCCAACCAAGACAAAGCCACATTTACCTCAGTCCCAGTGCCAGAGGAGATAGATTAATGCGTAAAGAATAGACACCAAGGTTGTCACAAGAGCACCATACATGTATAGTCCCATAGCCTGTACAGATGCCATATCTACCTGGTTTGGTGTGTTTTTTTGCTTATTTGTGTATCTATCCATGCAGTTCCTCTTCAGACAGAAGTCTGGTGGCCAGAAGACAGTGCTTTAACTGGTCTAGGAATAGAAAGACAGTAGAAAGGTTAAAGAGGGTTGTTTACAAAAACCTCAAACAAAACACCAAACAAACAAAAGACAAATGCAAAAAAACCCCCAAATAACCAAGCAGGGCTCTATGCAGTAAATGGAAATACTATACCAGTATTTTTGTGCTCAGTAGATTGTTGAAGGTACAGCTGCCAGATTTTCACCTCACCATTTAGGTATTCAGCTCTTCGAATCTTTTTTCCCAAGGCATGTACCTTGTATTTATCACCAGATTAACCCTCATGTTGCTGGTATGATATGCTGGCTGTTTTCTGGCAAACACAGTTTGCCTTTTTTCAATAATTCACACCTTATTTCATACCCTCATATAGATTGGTACCTTTTCAGTCCAGCTACTATTTTTAGTAGAAAATGTTTTCCCTTATGGAGCCAAGGAGATGTGAAGCAACAGTATTTGTTAAAAAATCCATCTGTCCTTTTTTCCCCCCTCCTGAATTTTAGCAACTTTTTTCACGTGCCTTCATATAATGTTCCTACACGCATATTCCTCCCTGTCACCATTCTCCTGATAAGTCATATAATCAGTGTCTTAGAAGACCTGTTAAGGTACAGAGCAGCACTGGTTCTGTGAAGGTGAACAAACAATGGGCTTCAACACAGTCAGAGAAACTGGGGAAGCCACCTTCAGTGTGATGACCAAAGCTGTGTGCTTTGTATTGTATGAGAGAGAGCCTGGCAGCACTAGCTACACCGGATTGTAATTAAACCATCTTTTATTCTTTTTGTTTTCAGGTGGTTGTTTACCAGCTGCAGCAGCAGTCCAGTTTAGTACTGTATCATTCACCAAGGGCATGGACCTGAAAAGATTGTTCCAAATTAAATATAATGTCATGTCCTTAAGTTAAGGACACAGAAGTTCATTAACTACTGAAGCACTGCTGAAAGTGTTTTAAGCACTTTTTGTGCTGAAGATCTTTAGTGTCTGAAAAGGGATCAGGGGTTTTTTTTGAGACTGCTTTTATTTTATCAACTCTATTGAGTCAACCTGGAGGTAACAGTCATGCACTGCTAGTGGAAGCAATCTTCAAAAGAGTATTCACAACAGCTATCTTCAGAGATAGAGCACTAAATTAAAAGGCAACAAATTTATGTGTTTTGTGATTGGAAGTGGGCTGGTATTTATCTATGAGGGGACTTGGTAAACTCAGTTTGCATGCATTTATCCTAGGTAAAATTGCTGGAAGCCAGTTGACTGGGGATGACCTGAATTCTCCCTCTTCAGGCTTTAATTAGGGGCTTTAATTCTGGTTTGTAATAAGGTACTTCCTTCCCTTTGGCTCCGAAGACATCTTAAGACCTTTTGGTGTTGGATACTGGCAAAGATCACAATGCAACCTCCTATGAATAGATGTAGTCTCTATTCCTTTGTCAAGGTGGAAAGTTAACTCGGGTCTTCCCTATGCCCATTAGTTTCTTACTAGTTTCTGGTGCACAAAAGATAGTACTAGCAGCAAGAGTATTTTAAGAAATAAGGGAGTAGTCCAAGGCAGGACTCAGGCTTGTGGACAAAGAACCTACATTGTGTGAAGTTGGAAAAATTTAAAAAACTCTTCCCATTCTTTAGCATTTCCCACTGATTAGCATACTGCCAGCTTTTGCTGGCCATGGCTAGACCTCTTCCCAGCACAGACCTCCTCAAAGTGAACAAAGGACTTTTAAATAACAAAACATTAACTAACCAAAACCAAAAAAAAAATCAACAACAAATTTGATCAAAACAAAAGTTTTTTGTTTTTTTTTTTTTTAAATTAGAAAATAAAGTAGTGATAGTAGAATACAAATACTTTAAAGTTTATGAACCTCTCCTCTGAACAATGTCTCACCAGGTTGGTTGTTGCTTCTAGCCAATATGATGATTTTCCTAGCAGCAAGTGTTAGGTCACAAGAAGGTGCTTCTTCACATCCTGACCCTGTCCATCTCTTTCATCCTAGAGACCCATGTCATTTGAGAACTTCTTACTTGCTAATGCACCTTGCAGGCTCAGTACCTGTCCAGGTCTTTACACTCGCATTCATAAAGGCAAATGTAACAAAGAGCTATCACAGCTAATTTTGTGACTTTCTTTCTTATCATGTGGGTTATGGCAAATTCCGCCTTAACACAAGTCTCTTCATCCATAAAATAGGAAGTTCAGGCAACTGACAGAGAGCTGCAGTTTGGATTGAAACGTGTGGGTCAGGTGCTTAAAATTAGGCAGGATTAGAGCTGAAGGAGTAACCTAGAGCAAACAAAGAACACGATGTTTCTATTTTTCGTAAGACCAGTAGGAGATTTTCCACAGGCAACTCACCCTCCATTTCGAGTTCAGCCTAGATACAAGCATTGTTTGTACTGGAGAAGGTTACTAAAAACAGGTGTGCTTTGAAAACAGCTACATAAAAGAAATACAAGTATCAGAATGTAAGAAAAGTTGCAGAACTTTCGCTAAGCTGCTTTTCTGTCAGAGAAAAAAGGGTTAAAGAGTGGTAGGAGAGAGCAGAGTAACAGGAACTTGATTTTTCTCAAGTGTCGGAATATTGAACAGTTGAACACTAAAAGTCTGATAGCACTTGTGCTTTGATTTTGAAAGAGATTTGAGTTTCAACTGAGTTTAGAATAAGCGCTTAAAAGAAGATCTTTAGGCTCTTCTAAAAAGTTCAACTATAACTAGGATATTTGAACACAACATATTTGGACTAGCTGAAAAATGCTAGGCCTTTCCCATGAGAAGAAAACTCCCCACATTTTCTGTCTAGTGTCTAGTGCCTTTTCTTTCCCTTTTTCTGTGAACAGAGTCCAAGCAAAGATGTGTGTGTGTGGAAGCAGGACAGGAGGTAGGGGTCCTGCTTCAAAGGGAAAGGAAGCGTCTTTGGGGTATGAAGTACAAGACATGGTAAAATTCCACTAACAGTAACCATATTCCTGTTCCTGGGGCTGACATTACCTTTCTTATGCTGCCACCTCTGTGACTGCTGCCTTCTGCAAAGCTCAGCACAAAGGCAGGCATGTGCTGGGTTAGGGCTTTGGGGGTGCATCCAGACAACGTGCTGCTCAGGGCCCTGGGTTTCCTTTGCTATTCTTCAGCCACCCAGCCATGGCAGGGTGTTAAATAGGAAGTTAGAGTGTGGGCGTATAGTTGGCAGCCTAAGGAAGGATTTTAATGAGAGAGTCACATTCCTCCTTTTCCTCGTCTCATTTTTCCCTTTTTAGAAGGAACAGGCACCTTCATTAGGGGGCAGCTGGGAAAAGCAGTTTCTTCATTTATCAGTCTTTGCTACTTCTCCAGTGTTTTTTACCATGCACTCAAACTGCACCCTTGCTGGATTCCCAGCAACACAGGAGAGCTTCTGCAGTCTTACCACTGCAAGGGTAAGGCCATCAGCCACCATCAGCCAAACCCTATCTCCCCTTCAGATTACAACACTGCTTTTAAACTCACAATCACATTCCTTCTTCCTCTCTTTCTCCCCATGGAAACATTCCATAGGTTGGAAAGTTGCCATGAATTGCCCCGCCAGGATCTTGTATCTCCTGTTTAAAGCCAGCATGCTCTAGGAGTTCTGGCATTTCCAGACATTCCCTTGTGGCAGTAAATGGTACTTTACACTGCAGCTCAGGAAGCTTTCTTTTTTTCCTCTGCGGCTGAGAGTGTTATTGATAAGACTCAGTTCTCTAATGCTGCAGGACCATCTGTTACTGGAAGAGGAGAATACTTTGCCTTTTTGGAGATAATTTGTTCTATGAGGAAAGGCAGCTACTGAAATGCATTGATGGCACAGTCCTGGAAAAGTAACTTTAATTATAAACTCTGTCACAACATTTAGTATTAAATGACATTAAATGCCATTATAGTGAGAGTCACAATGACAAGGTCCAGAGCTGAGTAGGTAAAGGTCCCTTTTTTTAATTTGGTGAGTTTTCCAGTAGCAAAAGGTCATTTAAGAACACATATTTAATGGATTAGAGAAGCATCCTAGGCATCAGTCTTGAGACTCACAACATTTTTGAGGTGGGTGCCAAAGTGTTGCCACTTGACACACTGCTGTAATTTATTTCTTTATTTTTCCATCTACTGGGAGGGGTATGAAGGTCACTGCTGAACTACATCTGTGAGGTTCTTTTAGAAAGCTTGCACTACCTGCTCTTGAGTGGAACTAGCTTTGGATTCAACTAAGAATTTGCTTTTCATACAAGCCCTGATGTTGCCAAGAACTGTCAAATGAAGAGGGGAAAAACTGGTACAGAGATGGTAAATGTTTAAGTCCAAAGGTAGCTTCTTTTTCGTACAGATTCTTGTGCAGTGTTTAGGCTTTATGTCAACTCCAGTCACTGATGGAAAAAACCCACCCCACAGAACTGCACAGAGAGAGGTGCTGAACTGAGGGAGGAACTGGCAAGTTAAGCAAGAATGGCAAGGAAAGATGACTTGTCCAAGTGAATTTATTTTTGAATCAAAAGAGGAACTGAGGCTCACAGTCTCTTAGAGGGTTGTATTTGTTAAACCAGCAATTTCCAAATGCGACCACCAGGGACTTTGTGTGCAACCACCGTGTAAAATCTCACTTTTTATAACTCTGTTGTGTGTCTGGCAACTGTGACCACTGTGAATTTGCTGTGGCTATATGTGTGACCACAGCACAAATTAATTTGAGACCTCTTGAGTGAAAATCTGTTTTCCTACCACTCTCCTTTGGAACTGTTGTAGGCTATCACATGCTGATGAGATTGAAGGTATTCTAAAACACTACTGCTAAACAGGAATTTGTGAAAGCTCAAAATTATATCATTACAGACCATACTGTAGCCCGATCTACTGTCATGTTTAGGATTATAATCGAAAATTGCCTGCAGTAACAGGTGGTTAAAGCCAGTATTGTAGGGACTCACTTTTGACTGTTGTTCCTAAAGCTTTCTGTTTAAACAACTGGCAGGAGAGGTTTTCCGTGAGTAAATGGAGCATTTATACATGCTTTTGGGTTACAGGCTTGAATTTCCATGGCTAGTCCAGAGGAAAATACCAACAGCTGAGCTGTAAGTACTGGAACTATGACATCTATAATAGGCATATTGATGCAGTCTTAACTGTGGTAAGCAGAGGGGCGGAGTTGTATTTGCACATTCTACAGGAATAGGAGCCAATGAGAATTGAACTTTCCTGTTTAAAATCTTCTAATATGTAAATTCCTCAAGATTCTGTTTTCCAACCTATCTTTAATGCAATTAACAGAAGTTCGTTGTGGTAGAAGATAAAATACAGAGGCATGCTCAACATGAATGTTTCTATTATTGCTGTGACCTGTCTTTGAAAAGTTAAACTTTGGGGTAGGTTGAGTATTCTGCTTAAGGTGAAGCTTACGGCTCCTGCCAGCTCCGTGAAGGTCCTACAGGCAAAGAGTATTGCAACCTCTGCTATCAAGAGCACTGTTTGTATTCTAGTGGCTTTGTCAATTTTTGGATTTTAACATTTTTCAGAATACTGTAATTGCTATGCAACATCAAGCCACATTAGCACCATGTCATCTGTGATAGGAACCACTCCCTTTTACAAGAGGTAAGAAACCGCACAGATAATGCCACAGATAACCAATAAAACAAAGCAGTGGGTTTTCTTTATCCCAATTTAGATGGGCTAAGAAGACAATACTCCCCCATGAGTATTATCCCTGCCCCCCCTCCCCCCAAGAAGAGGGCTTAGTTAAGCGTGCAAACACACATCTATTAATACTGAATTACAGTAAATTCACGAATACAAGCCGCACTGAGTATAAACTGCATCTCTGGGTGTTGGCAAATATTTCGTTTTTTGTCCATAAATAAGCCGCACCTGAATATAAACCGCTCTGTCGTTCGCAGCGAGGACCCACATGCAACAAAGTTGCCAAATAGTAACAGAACGGCGACAGGGCGGGGTTTACTGGCTCAGCTAAGGTTGTGCAGGCTCAGCCTGCTAGGGGCTGCTGACAGGGCCAGGTGGCCCAGCCCGGTGCTGCCGCTCGGTGGGGCCACTGGGGGCCAGCTGCTGCTGCCACTGGGCTCGGTCACCACGGCCTGGCGCTCCCCTGTGGTGGCAGGCTGGGATGGAGCCCCCCACCGCCTCCCAGAGCCGCGCCAGTGGTGGTCCGGGTCCCCCACCGCCTCCCAGAGCCGCGGCAGTGGTGGCCCGGGTCCCCCACTGCCTCCCCGAACCGCGGCAGGGGTGGCCTGGGTCCCGCCTCTCCTCTCCGAGCCGCAGCCATGGCGGCGTGGGGCCCCCCCGTCTCTCCCCCAGGCTGTGGTACAAGAGGGAAGGAGGGAGCTCTCCCCCCTCTCTCCCCGCCCCCCGTGCTACCTGCAGGCAGCCAGGCTCCACCCACAGTGCAACAGAGTAACAATTTGTAACAATCACAAAATGCCGACTTTGCAGCTGCTCGGCTCGGCACTCTGCCTGGCACTTCTGAGGTTGTAAATGTCAGAAAATTATTCACATATTAGCCGCTCCTGAGTATTAGCCGCATTTCCAGTTTAGGAGCAAAATCTTAGTCAAATTGGTGCGGCTCGTATTCGTGAAATTACTGTACACTAATTTCACGACTATAAGCCGCACCAGATTGTAAGGCGCACTTCCAGGTGTCGGCAACTTTTCGTTCTTTGCTCATATACAAGCCACGTCTGATTGTAAGTCACACCTCCGGGTGTCGGTAACTGTCTTGGGTTACAATACAGGGTGTGATAAAAGGTATCTATTCTATCACCATCTGTTGAGGGTGGGGGCAGTGATCCTTCTCTCTGCAGCAGATATTCTGCTAATGGACCATCCATAGAAACCAGGCAGGGCATTGTTCTTTATCTTTTCACAACCCATCCTTCCTCCAGCCAGTCATTTTCTGCTAATGGCCCATTGAGTCCCACTGTGTGACTGAAAAAATTACTTTATCCCATTGGAAGTTGCTCTAGCCAGGGGGAAGAGACCAACATTTCTTACCAAGATAAAAAACAGAGGTTTTTGGACACTAAGATACCCCATTTCTCCACTGGACTCCAGAGGAAAACTGGATTTCTCCACATCACCCTTGGACCTCCAGAGGGAAACTGCACCTTCTACAGGAGCACTGCTTTAGCTGAACCACGTCTGTCACTGCAGGGGGATGCAACCACCATTTAATGGGACTACTACCAACACCCTGCGTGACGGGGTGTCAGATTGTACTCTGACTTTGTCAGGGTTTGGAGTTTGTTTCTTTGTAGTACTGTATTTCTATTTTAATTTCCCTAGTAAAGAACTGTTATTCCTAATTCCCATATTTTTGCTTGAAAACCCCTTGATTTCAAAATTATAATAATTGGATAATAATATATATTATATATATAATTATATATAATATATAATTATATTATATATATAATAATAATATATTTTCCATTTCAAAGAGAAGCTCCTGCCTTTTTCAACAGACACCTGTCCTCCAAACTAAAACAATAACTTTTTGTTCTCTGTCCATATATAAACCGCACCTGATTATAAGCCGCACTTCCGGGTTCAGACCAAAATTTTAGTCAAAACGGTGCAACTTATAATCGTGAAATTACTGTACTTCTTTTCTTGAATCAAAGTTGAACTTTTGTTTAAAATCTGTTAGTTGCGTTTTCCAGATAGAGAAGGGTTCCATAACAGCCTTCCACATATCCTTATCCATAAATGTCCTTGTGTAAATGGTGGTGAGATAATTCAAGGCTGAGGTGTTTGCTGCTAATGGAAAGAAGAGTAAGCTACAACACATCTATAAAGTGTTGATAGTGTTCACGGGGGTGGTTACTAAGGAGAAGTTGACTGGAGATAATTTGGGTTTGGGTCCATAATCCCTATCAGGATAATGCTAGCAAAAGCACATATAGTGCTAGTCTCCTCAGGATTTGACAGCAAGCATATGCTATACTGTCTTTCCCTAAATAAATCCTGAGAATAAGCATGACTGTCTTAGACTTAGTGCTGTTTGGATCTGGGCATCTAAAAGAAGTAGTACATTTAAGCAGCCTATTATGCCCTTATTTTCCCCATATGCACCATGAATATACACATTATCATAGGCACTAACTGTGTGATCACACACCACTTGTTTCCTCCTACATCTCTGCCTTGTTTAGTGCAAGTGATTAGCTTGGCAAATTATGTGACACTGGAAACATGATAGAAGGAAGCTGCAGGATTTAAGGGTGTGCAAGAGGCATGCATTTCAGTATTCTTGTAAAACACCAATGTAGAATTCCCAGTTATGGTGTAAGCAATGGATATAAAGGAAAGAGTAGGACTGAACCTGCAAGTCCCCATTTACAGCTTTACAAAAAGATAAACTGTGATTTATTTGATCTGGTAGCGCTTTTCTACATGCTAAGTGTAGTAGCATGGTTTGCATTGGTGTAAGAGATAAATATGGAATTTAGCACTTCTGCCTCTGACCCTGCTTCATCCACTAGGCTTACAAAAGGTCTTCTCCATGCACACCCACAACATAACAGCATAGGTTTAAACAAAGGGGGCCAACCCTGATGGAATACTACTGTTGACATCCTTCTGTTTGACATCCATGTTAGCAGGTCTTGGAGACCAATGAAAGGTTTGACCGTCATGAATTTAATATTTTGGTTTTTGTTTTCGTTTTTTTGTTGTTTTTTTCTTTGTTTGTTTGGGTTTTTTTAGAGGTCCTTTTAGTTTGTACAGGATATTTGGCAAACTACAGACTATCTTACATAAGTTGGAATGAAAAACAATTGTTGAACTAACCAGGAAAGAGATAAGATTTGGTATAGTAGAGGATAAAAGAAACTAAATTAGAAGTACTGGCAAAGCTTTAATTTAAAAACTAGCACAGCGTCTGCTTCTACTGTATTGGCTTTAGTCAGTGATATCAGATTTTTCTCCTCACTGCTTCCATGAGAACTGAATTTATACATAGAAGTTAGAAGAAAAATGATAGGGGAATCTGTAGACATCATCCCTGGGTATAACTAGTGATAATAATCTATAAATTCAATAAGTATCAGGTTTAATCCTGTGTCTACTAAGAAAGTAATGAGGGAAATATGATATGGAAATGAGGCAGCTGATGTTTCATTTTGAAATGAGCTAGCAGCAGTAGTAAAGCCCCTTCATTTCCAAGTGTTTCAAAGAGTTTTGAATTCAGGATAATAATTTTTGGGGAAAAAAATTAAAACATATGCCTTGTGCAATATGCTCTCTGTATCACTGATCAAAAATTCTGTATTATGGAGTCTATTTAATGTATGCTTTTCACAATATAGCTGCTGTAAAACACAATGGTATGAATTTGAGAATGTTTTGAAAGTAATCCAGAATATATAATTTAAAATAGTATGTATTTAATTGCATGCAGTTGACTGCAGTAATAATACTGGATCTGACAGAACAATTCCTGTTGAATGATTTATTCTTTTATTTTACTACTACTCCTGCTGCAAAACAGCCCTGACCAAAAGCAAACAAAGCACCTTGTTGGCACTAATGCAGTGTTTTCCATGCTCAGAGCACTGGAAAAATAATAATTAAATTTAATGAAATTGTTGTTATAGATGTGGTACAGTAGTATTGACTGAGACTGGAGGTTTTATTGTACCTGGCAATGTACATTGATGTACCAAGTCTCCGAAGAATTTAAAAATGGACCACACAGATAACAGTCATTGATAAGATATCTCAATCAGTGTTGGCTTGGAGAGGAGCTGCTCACATCCACTTTACAGAGGGAATTAAACTACAGTGAAAAATAAAGTGCATTGCCAACAGTGGCACAGAGTATCTAGTGGTAGGATTATGCTTTGCCACTAACCATGGACTGAATGAGAGATATTCTGCTGCAAATGAAAAATTTTGATACATAGTTAATTTTTAACAAGTTGCAAGAAATCTGAGGCATCATTTTAAGTCTCAAAGGAAATGGTGTTCAGATAATGTGTCTGTTACCAGGAAGATGACCTAGCCTGAGAGCAGTCTAATATTTTACATATTAAATATTCCTCTCTAGATGTGCATGATTTACATGGGCTGTTTCCAGGCTGATACACGTCCCAGAAATAAGAGTGAGAAGGAGATGACGATTTGGTGCTTGGATGGATGGGAAACAGGTCCATACTACCAAGAAGACCTTGATGGCAGGAGCAATGCGCGAAAGACAGCAGAAGGATCTCGGAGAGCAGTTTCAGGTAAGTCAGCAGGGAGCAAAAACAAGGGAGAAGAGGAATATAGGAAGAAGTGGAGATTATCATGGAAGCGTGAGAAAATTCCTCGGAGTATAGAAAAGCTGAAACCAGGATTTGAGAGAAGAATGTGATTAGATGGATGGGGAAGGAGGGTGGAGGTTTTTTAGCAGCATAATTGATACTATTGAAAGAGAAGGAAGGAAGACAGAATATATTACAAGGAATGTCAGTAACTAAGAAAGAAAATGTTTAGAGGAAGGAGGATTTTTTGGACCTGAACAAGCATCAAGAGAAGAACCCAAAATTTACAGATGCTGTCATATCTGCAATCACAGACATTTCCTTTAAAACTTGCTGTACAGAAACAGAAGTTGCAGAAGATAATAAAATTAAAATTTTTGAGCAGATAGTGAGTGATCAGCAGGATCTTTGTGTTCTCAGATCTGCTACCATTTGTCCAGAGATCAAAATGGGAATTTTAAATTACTAGTTTAGCTGCCTTTCGTACTGAAGAATATAATTTATACTATTTATATTAATTAGCATGATTTATAGCCAAAGTATGGAACCTTTGCTCGAAGAAAGTTGTGTTGCTCTTGTGCATTAGACAGCAGCATGTGCAACATGAGTAACAATAAGACCATGTTATGTGGGTGCATCTATCTGGCTCAGGAGTTGCTAATCCATGTGAATAACTGGCTCCCCACAGCCAGTCCACCCTCTATGTTTTTTAAGGAGGAAGAAGGGGAAACGTGTCATTTAAAACACGTAGGTAAAAATATCTGGTAAATTGTAATGAGAATATCCATGCTATGTGTAGACCCCCTCACCTGCAGTTGACTGGTGTCCGAGTGCAACACCCGGGAACCTTACACCAACAAACACATACATACACATACACACACACACACACACACACATACACACACACACGCACAAAGGCACAAAACCATGGCGTGGTGCAGCTTGTAAAGGGATCTCTCAGCAGTCATCACCTGACAAGGGCTGCAGTTTGAGATTAGCAGGGTCACCCTAGTGGAGTGGGCTCGAGTAGTGCAACAGCCTCATAACACATTTGTACAGCTAGAACAGCACCTCAGTGACAATGCACATAAATTTTAATCAGCTCACCTCATCTGGGCAATGGACAAAGATAATATGCTGGAAGGAGAGGGAGAGTGAGTTGTGGGGGCAAGGGAGCAAGAACTCTGCTGGAATACATATTAAATTTCAAGTCTTAAGAGGGAAGTGTGAAAACTAAGAAAACATATTATAAGAAGTCACAAAGGGTATGCTCTGACAGTAAATCATCCGTAAATGACAAGTGCACTCAGGAAGGTATTCTTTAATGATGTCTTTTAGCAGGCTGGCACCCTTACTAATTTGTTTTAGGGTGGGGGGCAGGGGAGTGGGAGGGGTGGCCCTGGCTGGGCCAGCAGAGCCTGGCTGTACACAGCGCAGCTGCGTTTTCTCAAGGTTCTTGAGAACCGGAAAAAGTCCTTCTGAGCCCTGGGCTGATACATTGTACCATCTTTTGTGCAGCTGTAATTTTGACACGGGGAGCCAATTTGAACTTCTGTAATCCTCAGCCCCAGACACCTCCAACGCCTGAGACTGTGTGTGTGTTTTTTTTTTTTCCAAAGGTTTTTCAGCTGTGCTCTTGAGAAAGTCATTCCATCCAAAGAAGCGGAGGGGGGAGGGGGAGAAAAAAACATCTGTCTGACTTTGTCCAGGAGATTGTTTCTATAGCTGTAACATTTTAAAAAGCAGGGGAAAAAAAGTTATTTTTCCAAGCCTGACTACCCATATTTTTCATTTTTTATATCCTCCTCTGTGATGGACATCATTTCCTGCCCCTCCTTTCTTTAAACCACTGTTGAAAAAAAATAAAAAGAAGGGGAAAAATAAACCAAAGAAACTGATTGAAACTTGACTTAGAATTGCACAATGATCTTAAATTTTCCCAAGACTTATATTTTGGGAAGGAGCTGTTTTATGAATGGATATAAGGCTGACACATGAAACGCGTGGGATCTGTCTGAGTGCCTTGTCTGGGTCAGCTGTGACATCTGGCTCCTATGAATCTGGCGTATTGTGACTCACTAATACACAAATAGTAATCCTTGATAGTATCCACTTGTGATGCTTTGCGGGTGTTGTCACAAACAACATTGAATGCCAGAGAATGGCCTTAATTCTGGCCTGCCCCGCAGCCCCAGGCTGTGTGGGTGAAGTACTGGGTGGGGTATCAGCAGGCTCACCCCACTCCCTCAGCAGCCTGGTGGTTCCCTGAGGTGCTGCTGGGCTTGCGGGTGATCTTCACTCACCAGTCATAGAATCACAGACTCATAAAACACAATGGGTCGGAAGGAAACCATCAGGATCATCGAGTCCAACTCCTTGCCCTGCACAGCATACCCCAAAAATTAAACCATGTGTCTGAGAGATTCATTCTGTAATAAGGAAGTAAACCTTAATGCCTGAAGAAGATTCAGTCTGTGTGTTTCCCTTTGCATTTACTACAGGGAAGAACCTGCACTGGTGCATGTCTGGTGGATGCTGCTGCTGGTGGAGGGCATGATTTGTTTGTGGTATGGGTCCTCTCTGATATTTGTTGTTACCAAGGTTGTAAGGAAAGAAAACCAATGTCCACCAGCTGTAATGAGGTTTGGTATCGAAGGAAATTTTGTACCAAGACCTTAATCTGTGTGTGGCATTGCTGCAAAATGGTCATGGTAAGGTAGGGGAAAGCGTGCAGAATAACATACCCCAACTGAAAGAATCTCTGGTGGTGTGATAAGGAATTCAGTGTTGTGACATGGTTCAGGATAAAACGCATCCAGAAATGCAGGAATGAGTTGACAAGAAGGGAATTTACTTCATTTAACAGCAGCTTTTTTTTTTCCTGAAACTAAGGGACTCGTGAATTCAGGGTAGTTCAAGAGGTGAGGCAAAAGTATGTATAAAGTCTGGCTTGTGTTTCCTGCACCTCTTCTAGCTGGAAAGACTCTTTGGGATGGGCTAGGTGCGAGCTCTGGGTCTTACAGCTTTGGCTGTTTGGCCGTGGAGATCTTGATAACTGGTTTTCTGAAGTGCTGCATAACAAATTGATTAATTTTTAAAATTTGCTATCTTTGAGGGGTGCTGCAAATGGACAAACTAGATACAGAGAGGTGACCATGATGAGGGCAAGTGGTGATGTGCCAAGAGACCATGCTTGACCCTAGCTCCTTTAAATGACAGGAATATCATGTATGAGCTCAGAGGATAAGCACAAGAAGATAATTTAATCCCTAGTGGCAGAAAAATGGTGATGGGCATTACCTTTACTTTTATATAGGGAGGAGTTTCAAGAGGTTAGGACTAAGGATCAGTAGTGCCAGGTCCTCCTTTCCCACATGTGTTGTGAGAGTACTACATGCATTATGAAGTCAGACATCCTATTTTTTTAGAGTATTTTAGTATCACTGCTTGTACTTGGCCATATGTCACCCTCAACATTGACCTGAACTTGTGGAAGATGAGGAATTCTGCCCTCTGGAGATTGCAGTACCATACTTTAATGGCCTCAAGTGTAAACCCAGAAACGACCGGGCTCCTCAGAGACTGTATTTTCATTCTCTCCTCGGTGGTGACCTGAACCTGAAGAAAAACCCAAGGTCTGTGGGGAGCTCTGAGCCCCCACATAGCTGCCTGGAGCCCCTGTATCCTCTCCTTCCCTCAGTCCTCAAGTACACTAGGAGGTAAAGGAGTCAGCTGTGTTGCAACAACGAATATTTTTTCTGTCATTTTTGTTGTAGCAAGTGAGGATTATTTGTGGATTATAGCTATCTGGGGAAAACTCTGCTCTAAGTCATTTTTATATTAGGCGGGATAGGCAGTTGGATTTTTTCTGCCTGTGGCTAGAGTTCACACATTGTCTCTGTAAAGTTTTAGGGTGGAGAGAAGGCAGTGATTTATTAGTGGTTTTGTATTATGGCACTACCTAAGATGCCTAGTGCTAGGTGAAGGCTCCTGCAGCTCTGCATTTTAATTGTGCTAAGCAGCCTTCAGACACAAAACAACATGCAGCACTTAAAAACTAATCGTTCAGTTGCAAGACAAGTCGTGTGCTTTAACGGGATGAGTGATAAATCTTGAAACAGGAGAAGAAATGAGTTTCAGAAGCTTTTTTGTTGTTGTTTTGTTTCCTTGAAATTTCCCCACACATGAACAAAATCAATCTAGAAGAGCCAAGAAACCTCTAATGGATGAAATGTTTTACACATATGTGATGGAAAACTCTACTCTGTTAAGCTAAAAAGCAGCTTCTGAAAAACTTAATGTGGCTAGAAAGTCACAGGTGCCTGACCCTTCTGGCCCTGTTACCTCACTGCTGCATATGCTTGGACTTCTTTCACCAGTTTTTCAAACCTGCCATATGGGGAGATCATATTCTGCTAACTCGAATCTTCCAGAACACTTTGCAGGACCTCGTGCCAGAGAAGATTCCCCACATCTCACCCTTTTATCCTCACACAGGAGCATTAGCAAACTAAATATCTCTCATTTCAACTTCCTCCCAGCCCCAATTTTGGCTTGTGGATCATATCTCTTTTCAGCAGCTGTTTTTCAGCTGACATTTAAACTAAGTTCATATCCTTAAGGTTGATTTCTAATGTTTCCTCGGGAAGAAAAAAATAAAACCATACACACACACATATACAGACACACATCCTTACCATGTGAATACATAGTTGAACTCAAATAACTCAGAGTACTTGGTAATACCTGCTTCTAAAGACTGTTGGCATCTCCAGCTCATCTTTAGGGTGGGTAACCAACCATTCACCAGAGCCATGCCTGGCTCAAGGGACCAATAATGAGCTGTACATGAGGCTTTTGCACCTCTAAGATGCTGGTTCAAATCCAACTCTGGTCTGCTGTGACTGTAAAGGTTTATTACCATGTGACGTTTGTTTGGTGGTCCTCAACCAGCAAACAGGTGTCCAGCTCATAAAAGGGAACAGAGGAAGAGCGCTGTGGTTACCGTGCTGGGCTGAAGCACCAGATTTCTTGGTCTCCTTCCCAGGTCTGCCACAGATTGTATAGCCATAAGCAAGTCCTCTGTGAATGGTGATAATATCCTCACAGGAACATTGTGAGGATATGTTCATTAATATCATTGGGATACTCAAATGCATTGGGAATGAGGAGCTTGGTAGAACTAGAAAAGCAGCTATTGTGTATTGGCAGTGCCAGGGAGAGGCCGTGAGAGGGATGAATAGGTGTAATAAATGGCCTGCAAATGAGCTGCATGCTCATAAATGACCTGTACACTCTCAGCACTTGGACATAACACCTCTAAATGAATTACTACCCCTGTACGACTTTTCCCATAGATATGCAAACAGGAAACTGATGGTAGAGGTTTCATGCATTTTTTAAAGGGCAGTAATGCTAGGTACAAATACTCTGAGTCTCCTGGCCAGACGCAAGCAGAATGCATCAGCCTTAAACCCTGCCACTTTGGTACATCTCTGCAAATGACAGACTAGGCTGCTGCTTGGTCCTCTGTATGGAGTAACCTTCACTATTATGGTTGACAGGGCACCCGTGGTGCTGCCTGTAGAAGATCTTGCTCCATATTTGTTTGACTTAACTTTTGATTTCACCCCAGCTCTGCATAAGAAGTAGAATGGTACCCACCTGAGCAGGAGCCACCTGAGTCACATTTCTTATTCTTCCCTCAGGTTGGGGAGAGGGGACAGGACATACGATTTGCAGGGCACCCCAATGCTCCTGCTCTTTTTCAAGCTGTTAGAGCAGGAGGGAGTAGAAGGCAGTATTACTTCTCCCTTTGCCAACTGATGCTTACTCCCTGCATGCCCAGGCCCCATGTTGGAGTACAAATACACTTGTGATAAGAAGGAGTAAGAGGGAACAGGCCTCTGCTGCCAGGAAGGCTCCTGCCTCCAGGAATTTTTCAGTGGAAGAGATATGCTCCACAGAGGGTGGATTATTTGGGATGGCCTTGAGGGATGCAGAAGGTATTTTTTGAAGTGTGAAGTTTTTTTGTTAGGTCCTTAAATCCCAGACTTCAGCTGTTTTGCAATAGCCTGCTGACTTCTAAGCACCTGGGAACCAGTTTGTTTCTGTTGATAGTCCTGTTGAGATTAATGGAGTGATCTGTGTGAGCAAAACATAGGTATGTTTACAGAATTGGGCTCTGAGCTCATTCTGCTGCCTCTTACAGTGGTTCAGTGGTTTTGAAGCTTTTTCTTATCTTGTTTTATCTTAAGTATTTGGCTAAAGGTACATTAAATTGTTGTGAGGGATTTTTTTTTTGTTTTTGTTTTTTTGGGGTTTTTTTTTTTGTTTTTTTGGGTTTTTTTTGTTTTTTTGTGGCAGCAGAAACAGAAGGGCAAATGTTGCGGTTTGACATTTGAGAGAAAAGGAGCTAATTATTGTTACCCAAATAAGCTTTGGTCAGGAGTAAACTTAAAACGTGGAGCCACACGGAGAAGCGTTTCGTTTATGTTAGGGAGCAGTTACCAAAGTTGTTCCATTGATTCACTGGGGCGGCTCCAGCGCATCTGTGCAAGCGAGCCCAGCGCAACCTGATCCTTTCAACCGAAAATCCTCCTGTTATGCCTGCGTTTCAGACAGGCATGCTGAACCACTTCTATGCTCTTCCTGACTTCTCAGAGTACTTGCTCCACGGTATTCGCAAAGCCTCTAACTGGCATAATGCACCGCTGTGGATAACGTGTTTTCCAGTGAGCTGGAGGTCTGACTGGGGACGTAGTCCTTCTCTTTATGCAGTACTTCGTTGCTCTAGGTTGGGGAGTATATTTCACATCAGAAATTCAGGACACAGGTTCACATTTATTAATTAATAGCAGAGTGAAAAACAAACTGCTGATATGCTCCTAAAAGGAACAACTATAGTTTAAACTAGAGAGTGATTCAGAGAGTCGCTCTTGATCTTTTGGCAAAATGCTGAGTGCTCCATGCTCCTGAGAATATGAGCTCACTATTATGTGAATATTGTGCCAGCTTAACAATTCTTAGTGTCACTTGCATGAATAAGTAAAATTACTATATGTCATCCTGGATTTCCTTAAGATGTAAAAATTAATCATGGCATTAAGTGTTTTCAGGACTTGAACTTTTAATATTATTTCCAGTGATCATAGCACTGGAGGGGGAGGCAGGGAAGGACTGAGACAGAGAACTGGAAAATCATATGTTGAAAATTTTATTATTTGACGGGAAAGTATCAGGTAAAACTGTTGCTGGGAAAGACCTGATGGAAAAATGTGTTGAGATGTGAGTAAGTGCTGCCAACCTCCTGTTCCAAATTCTGCTTCTGTGCTGTCTGGCCTTGGTTTGACCCTACAAAACCTAGTCTGTGTGATTACACCAACCTTGTGTTGCATTTCTGGAACAGAGGTATATGCCTCCACTGATCTTAACCAAATGTTTCCTTTACCAAATAACCATCATTTTTGTCCCCTTCTGAACTTTTCCATGTTATGAGATTTGGACTGAGCCATGACAATCAAGAGCTAAGTATATATTTCCTGCAAAGTCTGAGGTGCTTGGGAAGTAGGATTTTCATTCAGTCTGTTCTCTAAATATGAATTTAATGTAACTAAGGGATTGAGAGTTCTCCTATCCTTCCCCAAAGAAGTTATGAAATGTTGGTAGAGAATGGAAATGATGGAGCAGGGGAAGGAAAAAACAAAAAGCATATTTATTCTTGATCTATATGGCCTTTGCACATAATTATATTTTATGGGGTTCAGTGATATGGTGTTCTTGTTCCTGATCTGTGCTCTTTCTTGAAATAATTATGCTTATTACTCAATTTCTTTTTTATATAATAAAGCCCAAGAAGTTCCTGAGCAGTATCCAGTAGCCATGACAGTTAATGCTTTGTGGAGTTCCTTTTTTCTTGTTCTTAGCTTTGACCAAGAGGGCTCACCCATTGTCCCAACAGTGATCTCAGCACAGGGTCAACAAGGGGAAGGATAGTATCACTGAGGCACCATAACATTATTTGTTTTGATCTATAAAGTTAATGACTTGCCTGGTTGTTTTCTCATCCAAAATGTTGAGCATGTTCTAAGCCAAATATATAGGAAAAAAACAAGAGACAGAAAGCCATCCGAAAGCCATTGCTAGACATAACAAAAGTCACACTGGTTCTCCAGCTGGCTGGGGTAATGAAGGAAATATATCTGTTTAGAAAGCCATTTGCATTTTTTAAGAAAAAATCCAAATGGAGGGGTATAGAAGGCATTCAGTAGTTCTTTGTTATCTTGCCCACTGGCTTTTTATAAAGTCTTGAAAACTGTTTATTCATAAACTGATTCTGCTCCTAACCTCCCGCATCATGGCAAATATACTACTAGAAATCATTGACATCTGTAAAGGTCATATACTAAGTTCTATGTTTGTCATGGCACTGACTTGAAATTTTGGTGAGTGATCTGCAAGGTTGTAGAAATAATAAATGTTGTAAGTTCTTCCAATTTTGTAACTGGTAATTTTTGAACTCATGGGGTAATAGGAAACCTCTGAGAAGAGGACATTATCTCACTTGTAAAGGAAAGAAAAGCTTGAAAACTGAAATCTTAAAAAATAGGTTAAATATGAAAACTGTCAACTCTATTATTGATGATTAGTTAGTTTTTCTGCACATACGGAGTTCAATAAGCTTTATTGTTTCACACATATAATCATACTATTTTCAGGGATAGCAAAAATCTTGAAGTAGCATAGTATTTTTAATGGATTATTTTTTCTGTTAAAATGAGGGGCTTATGTTTATTATCAGGAACTAAAACAAGGGAATGGTATGAGGAGGCACAGTGCTTTCTGCAGCTCAGCTGTCTGCATGCCTGTCCCAGGACCACAGTTCAAGTTGTAAAGCCATAATATGGAAGGGATCCATAGTGTGTTCTCCTGTGGCTCAAAATATGGAAAAGAATGCTGGTAAGGTCCATACATCTCTGGTTCTGTGACAATCAACTTGGAAGTCAATTAGGAAAATGTCAAGTGAGGCGAAACCGATGTTTCATCAATGGGCCTGACTTGATGCAAGGAAGACCTTTAAGTGTCTCTTTACCACCTACCACTGTATTTCCCATGACAAGAATCTTATCCTCTTTTCCTCTTAGACTACAACAGCTACCACACATAAACACTAACCAAAGTAAGAAGTTCTCATGAAAAAACATAATAGCAGCAGGCATATCTTAGAAAGGTTTAAGGATTTTGATAAATGAACTTGACATTAATAGTCCTCTCATTCTCGGTTTTGATGAGTTAAAATGTAAAATCAACAAGTTGTACATGATAATATTTAACATTAATCTGTGCAAATTGAGAACATTAATTCATTAAAGGTTTGGTTGACTGGTTAACATTTAATTCTATGAGACAGGAAAATATGGAGTGAAAAATTCAAGTAGGATGTGATATTTGTTGTGTACAGTGTATGAGAATTAGAATACTGGAGCTAGTTATTACTACATTTTTTTCTATCTGAAGTGATTCAGTGACCTAATACTGACCACAAGAATACTCTTCCAATTTGCCAAATATCTGGGAGAAAAATCTCTGACTTGGGCAGGATTATTGTGTTTGACAGAGAAATTTATGAAGATGGCTTTAAGTTCTGTTACACGGGATGGGAAATCAGACTTTCTGATCAACTTGCTGCTTCTGATCTGAAAATACACAGCCTTTCAAGAAATATCCAAATTAATTTCTTCTTAGAGAAGAATAGAAAAAAATCTGGTTAAAAGAATATTGCTGGCTGAATATATTTAGAGATGCAATATTTTCATAAAAGCAGTTTTTACACAAACCAAAATGTCAGTGGACTTTTGATGCAAATAATTTAAGCTGTAAAAATGGCCTAATTTGGAAAACTCTGTATTTCTACAGGGCAAAAAGGGTTTTATAAGTGAGCTAATTTCAGGGCTCAGAAATTGTAAAATATATATTTTTTTTTTTTACAAAGTTCATTGACGAGAAGTACTGGGTATCTCACAGGGTGGGATGGTGACACACAACACATCTGATGCTCCCACCCTGCTCTTAGAGTACCCTATAGCCATCCTATATAGCCATAGCCTTTGCTTTTACTTTAATAATTTCATCTGGAAGCTATTTCAGACCAGGTCTGCCTTCCTGTGTGTAATCTGAATGGGCTGTAATCTCAGCTGTGCCTTGTAGGCGCTAATACTTCAGCAGTTCTGAGGTTTTTGAGGGCAGACAGAGGGCTATTAGATGGTCTAATCTGACAATATATTCACACTGGCCATAGGATTTTGGAATGCCTTCAGGAAATAAACTCTTGGATGAAGAGCAACTGGCTCAAGTTGAATGCAGGCAACACCAAAGCAATTCTAGTCAGAAAGGGGGAATGCTTTGAAGAATGGGCCAAGACACTGTCTCCACCTTCCATTCATTGAAGACACATGGACTCTATTTATCGAAGTTGTGCAAAGCCTGTGGGTGCTGCCTCTGGCTTCGATGGCCAGGTAGCATTGCTTTCTAAAAGTTTCACAGCTCGCTGGGGAAGGTACCTTCCTTCCTCCCAGGCAATGATAACCTGGAGGCACGAGTACACAGCCCTGGGTTGTTGGAATTCATTTGACCTGGGTGTGTTTTATCTGACAAATGATGCTTACACTGAGGATCAGGTTAATGTGACCACCTAGTGGTGTGTTTAATGTCTCTAGATGTTGCTGCCTCTTTCTGTGGTACATGCTAACCTAGACATTCAAATCCTCTTCTGATGCTTGGTGAGCTTCTGATGTTGCTTTGAGTACTGAAAGTGGTTAGTGAATCAACACCAACTAATCAAATCCAAATTTTGATGTGTAAACCCCCATTACAATCATACTCCTACTAACTGAGGCAGAGCACATCGCCCAGAAGAAAGTATGCGAGAACCATATGCAAGGCTTTCTGAATTCAAGAATGTGGAATTGTCTTGCAGAGATCAGAAACACCCTCAGTCTGACTGATCATCAGGAAAGAGGCTCTTTTTTCCATCTTTCATAGTTCAAACAGCTCTTAATTCCTTAACTTAGTTTGATATTTTTTTACGCTCTGAGTTTTTTGCAATTTTGCATAAAATTCTAAAACAAAAATTAGATTGAATTGAAAATCATGAACAATAATATTGTAAGCTTCTAATACTTTAAAACTTTCGATTTTCAAATAATAATAAAAAAGTGTTCTCAAACTGCGTTTGATATTAAAAACTTTTGTGTATTTCTATTTTTTATATAACAAGGGGGAAAATGTAACTTGTGAAATATAATGGCAACTCTAAATGCCTTTGTAAGTCATGCTGAATACAACAAAGAAGGTATAAGGCTTGTGATTGTGTTCCCCTAAATGATGGAATCAAAAATAATTTAGGTTGGAAAAGACCTCTCAGATCATCAAGTCCATCTGTAAACCTGACACTGCCAAGTCCACCAGTAAGCCGTATCTTCAAGTATGACATCTGCATGTCTTTTAAATCCCTCCAAGGATGGTGACGCAATTCCTTCTCTAGGCAGTTTGTTCCACTGCTTGATAACCCTTTCAGTGAAGAAATTTTTCCAAATACTGATTATAAACTTTCCCTTGCACAACTTGAAGCCCTTTCCTCTTGTCCTAACACTTGTTACTTGGAACAATGACTTCCACCTTGCTCCCTTCAGGTAGTTGTAGAAAGTGAAAAGAACTCCCCTGGACTGTCTTTTGTCCAGGCTAAACAATTTCAGTTCCCTCAGACACTTCTTGGAGTATGAGGCCCAAAACTGAACACAGTATTTGAGGTGTGGCTCACCAGTGCTGAGTACAGAGGTTCAGTCTCTTCCCTGTCCCTGATGGCCACACTACTACTGATACAGACCAGGATGCCATTGGCCTTCTTGGCCATCTGGGCACACACTGGCTCATGTTCAGCTGCTTTCAACCAACATCCCCAGGTCATTTTCCATTGGGAATCCTTCAAGCCATTCTGCCCTCAGCCTGTAACTCTGCATGGGTTTGTTGTGGCCCACATGCAGAACCAAGCTTTTCACCTTGTCAGATCCCTCTGTGGAGCATTCCTACCCTCCAGCAGACCAGCACTCCCACCCAGATTGGTGTTATCTTGCAAACTGACTGAGGGTCACCCTGTATCCACTCATTGATATCAGTGATAAAGATGTTAAAGACTGGTTCCAATACTGAGCACTGGGGATGCCACAAGTGACCAGCCACCACTTGGATATAACTCCATTCACCATCTCTCACTGGTGAATAGAGTGATGGGTGGCCAGCATTGAAAAGCGACCCTCCAGCCAGTGTTCTACCCAGTGAAGACTACACAATCCAAGCCACAAACAGTCAATTTGGCCAAGAGAATGTTGTGGGAATGTGTGTCAAAGGCTTAACTAAAATCCAGGTAGACAGCACCCACATCCGTTCCTTCATCCACTAGGATCCATAGCAGACCAGGATGACCAAACGGGACCTACCTTTCATAAACCTGTGCTAGCTGGGCCTGATCTCCCTGTGGTCCTGCAAGTGCCTGTGATGGCACTCAAGATAATCTGTGACATAACCTTCCCTGTCACTCAGGTCAGGCTGACAGGTCTGTCATTCCCTGAATGCTCCTTCTGACGCTTCTTGTACATTGGCAGTACATCTGGTAACTTTGGTCATCTGGAACCGCCCTAGTTAGTCAGAACTGCTGAAAAATGGTGGAACACATCTGAGCGAGCACTTCTTCCAGTTTGCTTGGTACCCTTTGGTGGATCCCAACCAGACCCATAGACTGGTGTGTGTCTAAGTGGCACAGCAAGTCACTGACTTTTTCATCCTGGGTTACGTGAGCTTCATTCTGCTCTACATCTCTCTCTTTCAGCTCAGGGATCTGGGAATACCTGGTCTTGCTGAGGCAAAGAGGGCATTAAGTGCCTCAGCCTTTTTCTCATTCTTTGTCACTGTGTACCTCTCCGCATCCAGAAAAGAATGGAGATTCTCCCTAGTACTCCTAATGTTGCTGATGTAATTGTAGAAACATTTTTGTAGTCTTTCATGGCAGAAGCCAAATTAAGTTCTAGTTGGGCTCTAGCCCTTGTAATTTTCTCCATGCCTAATGTCAAAACATCCTTGCAGTCCTCCTGAGTTGCCTTCCCCATCTACCAAAGGTCATAAGCTACAGTAATTTCATGATTATAAGCCACACCTGATTATAAGCCACATGTCCGAGTGTCGGCAATGTTTAGGTCTTTGTCCATATATAAGCTGCACCAGAATATAAACCACATTTTCGTTCGCAACGAGGCTCCGTGTGCAACAAAGTAACAAATTCGTAACGGAATCGTGCTATCGCTCGCCCTGGCCTGGCGCTGCCCCACTGTGCTGGTGGGAGGGAGGCACGGAGTCCGCCTTCACCCGCGGTAGCAATGGGAAGGGGAGCCATGGAACCCATCTTCACAAGCAGGGGCAGCGGGAGGGAGGCACAGAGCTCCCGCCTCCCCCACCCACTGCGGGGCAGGCAGGAGGGAGCCCCCTGTCTCCCCCACTGTGCTGCCAGCACGGAGAGTGCCTCCACCCACCACGCAACATAGTAACTAATTTGTAACAATCACACAATCCTGGGTTTTACTGGCTCGGCACCTTGGCTTGCACTTCCAGGTTTGGAAATTTTCGAACTTTTTTCATATATTAGTCGCTCCTGAGTGTAAGCTGCATTTCCGGTTTGGGAGATAAATTTTAGACAAAATGGTGCGGCTTATAATCGTGAAATTACTGTAAATAAAAGGAAATCTGTTTTCCTTCAGATTTAGTAATATGCAATGAATTTAAATTACAGTAATTTCATGAATACAAGCCGCACTGAGTATAAGCTGCATCTCTGGGTGTTGGTAAATATTTTGTTCTTTGCCCATAAATAAACCGCACCTGAGTATAAGCCGCTCTGTTGTTCGCAGCGAGGACCCGCGTGCAATAAAGTTGCCAATTAGTAACAGAACCGCGGCAGGGTGGGGTTTACTGGCTCAGCTAAGGCTGTGCAGGCTTGGCCCACTCGGGGCTGCCGATGGGGCCAGGTGGCCCAACCCGGCGCTGCCGCTCGGTGGGGCTGCTCAGGGCCGGCAACCGCCTCTGGGCTCGCTCGCCATGGCCCAGTGCTGCCCAGTGGTGGCAGGCAGGGATGGAGCCCCCCCCGCTCCCTTGGCAGCAGCGGCGGGCGGGGACGGAGCACTCCGCCTCCTCCCAGAGCCGCGGCAATGGTGGCATGGGGCCCCCGCCTTCCCCCTGGGCCGCGGCAATGGTGGCACAGGGCCCCCACCGCCTCCCCGAGCCTTGGAAATGGCGGCACGGGGCCCCCGCCGCCTCCCCGGGCCGTGGCAATGGCAGCACAGGGCCCCCCCATTTCTCCCCCGGGCTGCGGCAGAGAAGGGAAGGAGAGAGCTCTCCTGCCTCTCTCCCCGCCCCACATGCTGCCTGCAGGGAGTCTGGTTCCACCTGCGACGCAACAGAGTAACAATTTGTAACAATCACAAAATGCCGGCTTTTACTGGCAGGTGCTCAGCTCGGCACCCTGGCTGGCACTTCTGAGGTTGTAAATGTCAGAAAATTATTCACATATTAGCCTCTCCTGAGTATAAACTGCATTTCTGGTTTGGGAGCAAAATCTTAGTCAAATTGGTGCGGTTTGTATTCGTGAAATTACTGTACACTAATTTTACGGTTATAAGCTGCACCTGATTATAAGCCGCACTTTTTGGGTGTAGGCAACTTTTTGTTCTTTGTCCATATATAAGCTGCACCTGATTATAAGCTGCACCTCCGGGTGTCAGCAGCTGTCTTGGGTGTGATAAAAGGTATCTATTCTATCACCATCTGTTGAGGGTGGGGGCAGCGATCCTTATCTCTGTGGGAGATATTCTGCTAATGGGCCATCCATAGAAACCAGCTGGGGCATTGTTCTTTATCTTTTCATAACCAATCCTTCTACCAGCGAATCATTTTCTGCTAATGGTCCATTGAGTCCCACTGTGTGACTGATAAAATTACTTCATCCCATTGGAAGTTGCTCCAGCCAGAGGGAAGAGACCAACATTTCTTACCAAGATAAAAACAGAGGTTTTGGGATACTAAGGTAACCCCTTTCTCCACTGGACTCCGGAGGAAAACTGGATTTCTCCACATCACCACTGGACCTCCAGAGGGAAACTGCACCTTCTACAGGAGCACTGTTTCCACTGAACCACATCTGTCACTGCAAGAGGATGCAGCCACCATTTAATGGGACTGCTACCGACACCCTGCCTGACGGGGTGTCAGGTTGTACTCTGACTTTGTCAGGGTTTGGGGTTTGTTTCTTTGTAGTACTGTATTTCTATTTTAATTTCCCTAGTAAAGAACTGTTATTCCTAATTCCCATATCTGAATGTCCCTTGATTTCAAAATTATAATAATTTGGAGGGAGAGGGTTTACATTCTCCATTTCAAAGAGAAGCTCCTGCCTTTCTCAGTAGACACCTGTCCTCAGTAGACACCTGTCCTCCAAACTAAAACAGTAACTTTTTGTTCTTTGTCCATATATAAGCTGAACCTGATTATAAGCTGCACTTCCAGGTTTGGACCAAAATTTTAGTCAAAACGGTGCGGCTTATAATCGTGAAATTACAGTGTCATTTCACAATTGCAAGCCACAAGGATTATAAACCGCACTTCCGCGGTATCAGCAACGTTTTATTTTTCCTCCATATAAAAACTGCACCAATTGTAAACCGCACTTTCGTTCGCAGCGAGGATCCATGTGCAACTTTCACAAAGTGGCCAATTAGTAACAGAATTGCAGGAAAACAGGGTTTACTGGCTTGGGGTCATGTGGGTTTCGGCCTGGCCCCCCCGCCACCGTGGAGCTGTCCTGGCCTGGCACGGCCCTCCCGCCACTGCTGGGGAATGGCCCCGGCCCGGCTCGGCTCCCCCTCCCTCGCCGACCCTGGCACACCTCCCCTGCGGCCATCCGGGCAGCCCTGGCCCTTCTCGGGGCCGCGCAGGCTCAACTTGGCTCAGGGCTACTGCATGCTCGCATTTCTGGTTGGCAAATTTCAGAATTTTTTCGCTCCGGAATACAAGCCTCACTTCCAGGTACGGAGCAAAACTTTAATCAAAATATTGCAGCTGTTAATCGTGAAATTACTGTACTGTAATTACATTGTAGTGTATTAAAAGGTGATACATCATAATAAAGCTTATTGAGATTGGATTAGATTTATGAAATTTTGTCATACCCACATTTTTTTTCCTATGGGCTGTAATTGTCCCTCACCTATTCTGCTTGTTGCTAAGACAGATCTTTAGGTTCTGCTATGAGAAATGTGGAGTAAATTGAATACAAGAAGAAAGAATTTAAATTATTCTGGTATTTCCACCATGTAAGATAAAATCTGAAACTGTTAATATTAAAATTTGCATCTTGATTTCCAAAATTTATTGGAGACCTGGCATGTGTGAAGTATTTTAGAATTTACAAGTGCATTCATTGTCCTCAAGATAAATTGCTTCAAACCAAGTTAACAACAGAGACAAACCCTCTTCTTTTCTTATATCCTGCATAAATACCAAGGCCTAATGGCCTTGTTTTATACTTCCAAAAATTCCTTTAATTGATGAGACAAGATGTGAAAATGTTGAAGTTGAGCGCATGGCTAGATTAGACATGAACAATAATAATTATTTATTTCAACAACATACCACATGGGCAAAAGATAAAATGACATACAGAAATCAGGTGTATTTTGAACCCTGAGTCAGGTAAACTCCTAAATTACTTCCTCACAGAGAAGGAATAATTACTTTTTTTCCTGTCTTCATACCAATCACTATTATTATTCTCATTGTTATGAAAAATATCTGCATCAATTTTCAGCCGTACTAGCAGTGGAAAGACATAACAGCAGTGTATAAAAGTCAACTTTTCCCTGCTGCAATACTGGTTACTTTCCCCAAAGATGCTGAGAATCTGGCAAAGAGCAATCATATTTATTTCTACCTGAAACTCTTGAGTTGTGAGAAGCATCTGTCTCTGAAAATTGAAAAGAAATAACTACATAAAAGAACAAAATTAAGAGTATTTATTGGAGCCCCAGTGATATGTTTGGTGTTTTTTTCAATTGGGTTTGAGGACATGCAAAACCACCTCCTGTCTCCAAGGTGCAGGGTCAGCAGGGGGTGCCCTGCTTCTTCAGGAGATGTTTGAGGACTTCCTGCCCTAGAGAGAGACGGAAGCGCTTGGTACGTATGGTGAGGCACCACCCTCACTGACTTGTACTTGTGGGAGAGAATTAATCACCATAGGCCACATCCTTTTCTCCTTACTGAGGTTTTGTTCAGTCTTTCTCTATCTAAGCAAAGACCAAGGAATAAAGTGAGTCAGGGCTGGTTGGTCTTTTCCTTGAATCTGAGTAACACCAAGTATGATCCCTCCATTAGGGAGGAGGTGGTGTTTTGGAAGAGATCCTGGTGAAATGAAGTTATGGATAGGACCGTATTCCTGATTTTGCTTCTTTCATCAAGGACAGGTACCCCAGCAACAGGAAAGGAGTTTTGTGTTACACAAGGAGGACAATAATTGTGACTGCATCCTCATAACACAGAGCTCCATGTGAAAGGTGTATGGAGCAGCACTGGGGACATTCCACTTCAACAGAGGAAACATTTTCTCCCCATGGTTAGGTAGGGCACAAAGACAGAAATAACCAACAGGTAACTGCTCCCTATTCAGGCTATCCAGTCTTCATCAACATTGCACCATAGCACAGAAAATAACCATTCAATAACCAGAAAATAGCACAGAACACAGCATTACGCTTTTAAGAAATTTTTTATCTTGATTTGCAGATGACCAGGGAAGGAAGATAGAGCTTTATTCTGCTTTTCTGTGATGTCATAATCCAATGGGAAAGTCCTTCATATAAGACCAAATTTCCAAGGAGCAGCTCTAATTACCACAAAATTCTTGTTAGGAGGTGTTCTTGAGAGTAGTTTGGTGATGGTCCATCCATTTGCTCCTTCCCCTAGCTCACTGCATTCTCTGGAGATCATGAAAGCAATGTGGTATAGAGATGGTTCTGCATATGTTAGCTGCAACCTGCAGCATAGCAGATAGTGCAACCACTGTGGTGTTGGAGCAAAATGGGTACATAAAAGGTTTTTCAGGTTGATTGGCATTTCCTGAGTGGTGCAGAGGCATTAAAAGTAAGAAAAGGGTGTAGCCCACTTTTCCAGCCTCACAGTTGGATTCAGTGTGGTACTCTTGCTTTCAGATCTAGGCATCTGGGGCGCACCTGCAAGCTGCAGGTTCTGGCATGGTTTTGGTGTGAGGTAATTGGGCAGGAAGACGGGATGTGTGAGCAAGTAACAAAGAAAGGAACTGACCATTGCTGTGTAGATTTTGAAAGCCTCCAGAGTATGGAGTTTGTCTCATGATGATTTGGATGTTATACCAAGGGATTAAGAAATTTTTATTCTTCCTGAAATAGTTACAAATACAAGGGGACATTTGACAAAATGAGCTGTCACTAGCTATCTTGGAGAAACACTTGCAGGCAACTTTTGCCATAGTGGAAAATCCATGTATAAAACATAAAGATACTTCTTCCAATTTTTGTTGTTGTCATTGTTATGGATTGCTACATTGTGATGCTTAAGTAGTCCTTGATCTATTCCAAAGTCTAAAAGGGGGAAGGGAAAACCTATAAAACATAAAGTCTCTTTAAAAAAATAAGAAAAAAAGAGTTCCTATGGTGCAACTAAGGTCAGGAAGTAATTGATCACAGCAGTAGTCTGGATCCATGCCCTACTATGTTTGAAACAAGTCTGGTTAGAGAGAGGGAGCGAGGTTACCTCTGGACTAGAGTAATTGACACCTGAGCCATACAGGAGCATTTTTTTTCTAGTCCAGGGGAGAATACTAGGAAAGCAACATCTTCACAGGAGAGGAACTGAGTGAATTCCCATGCTAAATTAAGTGGCAAAAATACACACTGAAAATGGAGGGACAATTTTGCTGAACTATGAATTGTTGTTCCCTGCAATAATACCATTTGACATGATCTTCCATTAATGCATGAAACAGCATAAGAGAAGGAGGAAAGACCTCAGCAAACTTAACAAATTTCCATTTTGAAGAAATGGAGCAGCCTATGACCTGGCAGGATGCCCCAGTATGATGCAGGGTTTTGTGGAAATCAAGTTGCAACAGTGAACAACTTGAAACAGAGTGCTGAGCTGTCAGATAAGTCACAGTTGGTGAATGTTAACTTCTATTTGTTGTGTTTGGAAGACAAATACCATACCCACGTACCAGACAGGGCAGGGTTAGACTGCGGGGGTGAAGAAGGGAGGAAGGCAGACCAGAGGAAGGAAGATATCCTCTGTAAATAAATAGAAATGTCAGTCTTCCCCGTTTACTTAGGCTGCATTGCTCATGACCCTGTAGTACCAGCAGCCCGCAGGGCTGGTCAGTGAAGGACCGTTTCTGTCCTCCCAGAATTAGGACAGAGGGTGCGAGTTGTGTTAAATGAGACTTACATTTAAATATATTTATTGACAAAACTTACAGTTGCAGTCAACCCTATCCATGAAAAATCCATGAAAAAACATTTGATCTTATCCTATTACTTATTCTTTGCAGATACTATGTAAAAATATACATAGAATCTCTGTGACAACAATTTCCTATTAGTAATTAACTGTAGTCAATATTCACATTACAGTGGTGCACAGAGTTTTCAGTCAGAGAACTTTTTTTGTGATTAGTATGTATAATAACGAACAGGAAAAGAACTTGTGGAACTATAATATAGAGTTCTATTTTTATTTAGGTGCACTGGGAATACTGTGGTGATTACCATGATATAAATAAAACAGGTATTTGCACATTTCATTCAGTACAGTGTGTCAGAGTAATTTTGTCTACATTTCCAGTGGAAAGTAGTAATTCCTACTGAGAATTGTGTCCCCTAATTTCTAGATACATAAAAGACAAGAGGTTTTAAAATGTTCGAAGAGATTACTAAAAATAATTAAAAACATATTTTCAGTTAAAAAAAAATAGTTATAGGAAAACCTTTGTGTTTTCCTACTTTCACTTTTTTGACTGTGTTAGTGAAAACAGAGGAAAAAGAACAAGTCACCTCCTTTTATTCTTGGAGGTTTTTCCTAAAAAGGCTTGAATTACAAATAGGGACATAATTAAGGCAACACAGGTGTATTTTATAGATGCACAGTTGTAGAAGTGAGGCAGAAGAAAAACTTATTTCTAGACATTGGCTGGTGTAGTCTGTTACAAGCAGTAGCATACTCTGTCCTCTCTGATGGTACTCCAAAAGGTTCTAATATACCGTGTCAGGAACAATGGACACAACTGGCCAGCAGTGTTACAGCTCCTTTCTTGTTTCTCTGGCAAGTAACAAGATTTTCTAGGACTTGAACCTGATTCTGAGCCATTGCAGCCAGCTGTCTAAGTAGTTTCTGAACAAGTTGAAGGCACCTGGTTTGGCGTTCAGTGAGATACCGAGCAGTGTCCCTTGCCAGTCTGCCTGGCGGAGATCACACTTAATGTCAGGGGATCTTCCTGCATTGTCTGCAAGTGGGGTATCCTCAAATGTCCTCCCCCTACTCAGTACTTTGTGCTGTTCAGCAAGATGGGGCAATTTGCTAGGGAGCAAAGACCATATGGCCCTCCCCACCATAGATAATTACTGGTTCCCATGAGTGAGCTGTGGAAGTGTTTTCACTTCAGGGCTTCTATTTAATTGTGTGGAAAAGTTAACCAATGCACACATTACACAGTGTGTGTTTATCTTGCCTTGCTTATGCACTTTGAGTTGATATGGCCTGGTACAACCTACAGAGGAGCTCACTGGTTTTGGGTCCTTAAACAGAATCAAGGGCTTCAGTTCCAGCAGCAGCATCCTCTTGCTTGGTCCATTGGGGTCTTAGTTCTTGTGCAGTTAAATGAATCTTGTGACCTAGTGCCAAGGACTTGAGCTCTCAGGACAAGCAAGATCCTGATTTGTCCAGACCAGCCAGCTTTCTTCTCTTCCCAAGGCCAGTCAGAAGCTTCTCTTGCTCATCCCTCCTTTATACAGCCAACCACACAAAGATGACAGTAACAAGAGATCCTTATCTCCTTCCCTGGTCATCAGCAGGGCAGTCACATCTTCCAGTGTTTCTATTTCAGCCCATCTGCAGATTTAGTCAGGTTTGTTACACTGGTTATATCTGACCAAGTTTTCAAAGTTTTCTTTTTAATTATTATAGGCTTGAAGTCCAGGTACTTTAGGGTGTTTTTTTGATCACTAAATTATTGATTTTGTTTTAGTAGAAATTGAACATTCAATGTCTTCAAATGTCTTTGACTGCAACAACTGTAATCACAGATTTGTGATTCTTTTATCTCACCCTTCTCATACTCATAATTTGATAAATTGCCTGCAGGACATGGTTTTATTTCAGAGTGCACTTGACAACACAGTATAGAATAACAATCAATACTTTGAAGTATTAGAGGGTGTAGAGAAGGCATGGTGCTTCCTAGATGTATCAAATGTGCTCTGATTACCACCATTCTGCCTGCCACACTTATTCCAGTTTATTCCCATTAATGAATGAACTGCTTGGACATGGTCTATAGCCTCTTGAGCAATTATTTTAGCCCTTGCTACTGCAGTTGCAATTTGGCTAGAAATAACTATAGCTTTCTCTGAACTTAGTTCTGGTTCAAGCAGTAATTGTTCACATAGCCGTGGTATGGCTATTCTGTCCACAGGCTACATAGAAATACCACTACCCTAGTAAATTCTGGGAGTAACATCATTAGTATTGGGTTTGTTAATTTACTGAAAATGATGGAATATTTTAAGGAGGAATTCCTCATATTCAGCTGTAATAACTAGCTAAAAGCAGCAGAAAAATTCAAAAGAAGTAGCAAAAAAAAAGACTACAGTAGTCATTAGGAGAGAGACTGACTTCTCAATATTTGGGCATCTGTTCTCTTTAGCAGCAGGACTATATTTCTGGGAAATTTAATTTTTCTTTTTCTTTAAATGTTTTGTAGATAAATCATTGTATTTAAGGATATGTCTGCATTTAGAGTCCTAAGCAGGTTCAGAATCCTGTGGTGATAGGGACAGGAGAAATACACATAACATCTTGTATCAAATACAAGATACCCAGAAAGGTCTGGTTAAGTAGGTTATTGGGGAAAAAAAACCAACTAGAAGTAACAAAAGCTATATGAGGTTAAACAAAACAAGGTAGAAGTAACAAAAGCTATATGAGGTTAAACATAGACTTGCTACATGCCAAATTTATAGGAATCAGATGGAATAGCTTCTCTATTTCCACTATTCTCATCTTCCTCAGAGGAAGAACACTGAAACAAGTGTTATGGGAGAGAACCAGCATGTATATTTGATGGCAAAGTCTAGGACGGCAATACAGGCTGCATTTCTCTAGGACCTTCCAGATAATAGCAAAGATTTTATCTCATAAATACAAATAAGCAAGTCATAGTGCCAGTTAAGAAACAGTTGAACACTTCACCTAACATGATGGGAAAAAACTGGGGACTTTCTGGGAGGGCTGACTACAAACAGAGTGCCATGTAACAGAGACTTTGGAAAAAGTGTATTAGTGAGTCTCAAACAGTTGATATATATTCAAAAAGGTATCCAGACATCTGGGTGGTTATCTGAGCTAAACTGAACCCATCATTATTAAGTTCATTCCCAGGACTAATGGCCATACAGTACAGTACGTGCGTGTTTAGTGAAGCCACAAATAAATTATGAAGGTTAATAAGTGTTTCTCTGAATAAGGAGAATTATTCCTCAGGGAATCATAAAATATGCTATTAAGACCTTAACAAAATAGGCGGCCTCTACCATTTTGAGATTGTGGCTTGTTTTGTTAAATAAGGCAGTAATTGTTTTTGTTTTAATAGTGTGACTGGCCAGGTATTCCTGCTTGAGTTCTTTCAGTGTTTCTCAGGGTGAGAAGGTCAGATCCAACCCTTTAAAATTTGATTTGGAAAATGGAACCAAGGGGGGGAAAGTCAAACAGAATGGGGTTATGTGTGTAGTTACAAGTCTATGGGAACACTCACTAACCAGGTCCTTCATGCCCAAGTCAGAAAAAGTCTTCTCCAGCGTGCCAGACTTCTCTGTCCTTTGCATATACATGAATGTATAAGTGAATCAATGCTGTGGATTTTCCATTCAAATGGATTGGGATGACCTTTGCATAACTACTAGCTGGAGTGACACTACAGGAGCTCTTGTTTGAAATATCTAATGTGGTGCTGCAACATAACTGCCTTCGAGCATCACGTGAACATGAGTTCACAAATGGTGACACTGGAAGGACAGCACTGTATCTGATTAGCATGGTGGCACAGGGAGGAAAATCGACCAGAGAGCTGTAAGGAGAACAAAAATTAGGTACTGAGAGTGATGAAGAAATGAGAATAACAAGAAATTAGCAAAAAAATGTATTGGTCTCTACTTTGGTCCTTCTGAGAGACCTTCGGGATCAACTTCAGGATATCTAGGCAGCAGTGATAAATTGGATATGCCAGCTGAATGTTGGGCCCTCACAGTAAGATTCAGAGTTTCACTGACTCCAACTTGAAATGTTTTTTAGAAGGACACATGGGTTCTTTTACAACAGTGACCACTGATTTTCAGAGACCCACAAATCAACATTGCTGTAAATGCTACTCTCTCTTAGTCTGGGCTACAGCTGCACAGTTAAGAGGAACTTCTCAGAGCTTCTGTTGTCCAATGTCACATGGCATGAAGCTTTTATGATTCCAGTTTTTTTAGAACACAACAGAAAAAAAGCCCAACCCACCAATCTTTGGTTAGTGTAATGAATTTCAGACAAACTGGTCCAAAAATGGACCTTGTGGTCATCATGTAAAAGTCAATACTTTCCAGGGATGACGACATTTATTTATCATAATATTTTCTTAGGGTTAAAAGAGAAAATAAATGCTCCATCTGAGATACCACTGTGTGATAGCTGTTGGCATGTATTCACCAGTGTAAGTAGTTCCTAATGTTAGATAATTTGGTCCTGAAGCTAGGTGAAAGGAGCTCAGTTTTGCCGCAGATTTCTGCTTCTAAAGCTAGCAACAAACCTCAAGGCATGAAAATGAAGGCAGAATGACCTCATTCCAATTCAGATGCTGCACATGAACATTCTGTGGGCAGAATTTGAAATTTCTTTCTTGATCTGGGTCCAAATGCTGAAACAAGAATAGTCTAATTAAACCAAAGAAGAAGCTTGCATAAATGACTTGAAACAGAACCTGCCAATTTCTGTAGAGCTGTGGTGACAAGAAGTTATTTCTCCTGTGTTAATATCATTAGAGGAAAGTATTGGAACACAAAAATAAACAAAAAGACACATTGACTTGAGTGCAAGAAAGAGGATAGCTGAAGTGCAGTGGGAGTTTTGCCATGGATTTTATTGAATCCCAGGACTTCATAAATTTTGTTTTTCTGTAAATGTTTGCAGAGAACTGAGATGCTGAATATTGAAACCAATATCCAGGTAACAGTTTGTGTCAAGAAAATGTGTCTCTGCAAATGCATGTGCATACACATGCTTCTTATTAAGATACCCTTTCCCTGTTTCAAATTTAACTTAAAAACTGGTTTTTTAACACGTGGCATTATCAGAAACACGGGGGCAGATCGATGCAAGCTGCTCTGAGCTATTTTCAGTCTGACTGGAAACTACCTTGCATTTTGCCCTTGGTTTGCTCACAAATATTCAGGTCTGATCATGTCAAATCCACAGGTGTTATTTTGTAATGCTTTCACATAGAGATCACGTTCCTCATTTCCCTTCAGTAGGAAACTGTAATGAATTATTTTAGTTAATGATGAAGGATTTAAGGTATGTATTTACTTCATTGCACAAAGGGAAATTGTCTTTTATTTTTAGAGAGAGCTGAATGTCAACTGTATCAATTTTTGACTTCCTAGGAAGAAGCAACAAGCAGTGCATATGCTACGGAATCAGATGTTGCAATGGATAATAAGGGAAGTTTTTTAAGAAGATATAAATCAATTGCTCACCCCATCAAATTTTTTCAGGTAAAAAAAAAAATCAAGAGGAGAATAGTGGGGGGAAAGACAATTTCTGAAAGCAATGGTTGCTAGTGGTAGAAGTTCAGAGAAGTCAACTAAAGACTTGAAGAGGTCATCTGTGGCATTTCTTAGTAGAAGCAAGCTAGAAAAAGTAGTGGAATGTAAAAAAGTCCCAGGGAGGAAGAGTGAGACTCAATGTTTTGAGTTGATGAGTAAAACATGCTTCTTGGTACTTGTTAAGGTTGTAGCACTGGGAAGAAGTTGACTATAGGTTGCTTTTGCACAGTAAGCTGGTGAGATGTAGAGGTGCTGCCTTTGAAAGGGGAATTGTGTAGGTATGCATCCCAAAGTCAGAGAAGTGTACAGGACTCAGTGAATTTAGACAGATGTCTGTAAGCCTAGTGGGAGGTCCAGGTGATCCTCAGTGACTTGGAAAAGTTTGGTAAACTTTTGCAAACATCTTGCAAGGGCCCTTCTTGGCTAATGTCAGCTTCTTAACTCACCATCCAGCTTCTTAATTTCCTTCTTCTATCCAAAAGCAATTGCATGTCTGGCTTGAAGATCCTTCAACTGTGAGAGTTTCAGTGACTACCAGTATATTTCTTCTTTCTAACTCATTGTTTGGTTTGTCTTCAGCAAAGATCATCAGTTTAGAAAGAAGCATGTGGTGTGGAACTTGTAAACAAACTATACATAGTAGTAATGGATAAATACTTTGACAAAGTAAACTACTACCCAGTCAGGATGGAAAATCCACTTCTGGCCACTGTTGTAGTGAATGATGACATTAAGAACAAATAACTTCATAGCGGAAACTGCTCAGAATTTATTTTAGATGTCAAGCACTTGCTTAAACGCAACAACGAGCAAAGTAATTTGCTGAGACTTGACTCCATGCTAACGGTATGCCATAGTGTAGCAGGTGTCTATGCCTATAATGGTCTGTTTAATGGTTTTTTCTGAGCTTCTCTAAGTTGACCGAGAACAAATATTTAGTACTGGAAATTAAATCTTAAGAGATAATTTTGGAAAGGCAATTAGCTGGTAGGTCTTGCTGAGTTATAAAGAGTGGTTTGTGAGAATCTTCCCAGTTGAGGTCCAGGTGATCAAGAACTGCATGGTTGTCTTGCTTATACCTGCACACTACAGACTTGATTTCAGTACAGCAGAAGAGCTCCAGCTTTTCATGTGAAGTTACGTATTTTATAAATTTTAAATTTTTGCTTTTATTACCTAAATATGCTTTTATTGTCTCCAGACTCAATGGCTTTTAAAGGCACAAGTCAGTTTAAGACATTCAAATGAAGAATGTCTAAAATATATTCAGAGGGATCTGTTCCTACCATCACCCAGTGTGCTTCTCTGAGAATATGTATTTGCTTGTTCTTTGAAGGACCTGTTTATCCTTCTCTTTGATACAGCCTTGTAAAGTCTAGATCACAATTGAATGAAATGAAGATAAAATGAAGGTGGTAAAAAATAAAGGAGATAATAAAGGTGGAACCATAAAGAAGCATTTACTAAGGCTGCTATTGTGTCTTGTTTCAGAGAAATCTTTATTAATGATTTATAATTTTGTCTATTCCTCCATGATACTTCAGTACCAGTTATTAGTGGGATTGAATTGATATATGAAATTATGTAGATAACCCAAAATGATACAACTTCTGCTCTATACACAGAAAATCATGAATACAATTTTTTCTCTGAGGGACAATTTGCTTATTTAAGTGACATAGGGCATTTTTTTCTCTAAAAACATCAGTAAAAAACTGTATGTATGTCTTCAATGATCTGATTGAAGTTCTGCTGGGTGCAGAATGTCATCCATATTTTCTTTTGATTGTATTTTACATAAGGATAACTTATCATTTGTGGGTAAAAGTGAAAAATTCGGTTTTGGTTGCATTTCTTACATTTTTATTTTTTTTTAATATTTCTTAGGAGGTTTCCTTTCAATGATGCACTATTATAGTAGTAGTTTGTAAATAGGCACTGTTTAGGGAAGATAGAATAGTTCCAATTGTACACAATACAGTGAAAATGCATCAATTCCAATTTAGCTTTATACAGAGAAACATTAGTGAAATGAAAATGCAGTCTTATAAATGTAGGAGATAAACCTTTGTGTCCACTTTTCCGAAGGAAGAACCACATCCTGTGAGGTGCTCAGCATCTGCTGTCCTAATCAATACAACTGAGAGTTGGTTTTTCTCAATAGGTTTGTACTCCCAGCCAGCAACTGTCCAACTATAAGAAAGCATCATTGTTTGGCATGAGGAGAAAAAAAGAATTATATCTTTTATGGGAGATCTAAATCATCTTGTCATCATATAACTCAAAGATGACCAAGTATGTTTTCCCTCAAATTTGTTTAAACAAACAAATGTAATTCTTAGGTTTGTGCCGTGGAAGCCAAGTTTCCGTCCAGCATGAATTTAGGACATAAAGATTTGTTTGTGATGGAAACAATGCCAGACACTTCTGCATAGCAGCGTAATGGAGCGCCGCTAGAATGTAGCTTATAAAACCAGATTCAGGAAAACAGAGCTGCTCTGTCTAATTTGGCCTGTACTTTGTGATTACAATAGCATAATTGTGCAGTTTGGACGCCTTTCCCTCTCTGCTGAAATGATGCAGTATTCAAGTACGTGTGAGAGGGTTTTTTAACAAAAGGTCAGGGCTGAAGTCTCTGCATATCCCCCAGCCCTCCTCTGGGATGGGTCCTCCTCCTGCTGCCTGACTTCCTGTGGTGACTGAGCTGTCACCTGCATGGGTCTCTCAGGACATCCCAGTCCTCTGGTACAAGCACACCATCTTGTTAGGGCATCTCATTTTTCTAGCAGTTTGTGGAGTAAATTTCCCTTAATGGGAGTGTTTGCTCTTCTTCTACTTTATATAGTTGTACTTGGTCAGTGAAGATTATTTGTATCAGCCTGTGTGAATACTCAAGACAAACATGAGGGGTGTTTACTGAGTGGAAAGCACTCACAATTTGAATTATTCTGGAGCCTTGTCTAAAGATTAATGGAAAATATTTATAATATGTGAAAATAACTGAGTTCCATTTGCTAGACAAGATGTGAATATACAATAATCTTGTTCACAAAGAAAGACTATGAAAGAAAAGAAGGAAAAACAACTTTTCAGTATTGTGATGCTTATCCTTCCATGTTCGTAGACTCATGGAATCATAGAATATCATGATTTGGAAGGCACCTGTAAGGGGCATTGAGCCCAACTCCTGACAACCCCAATGCTTCTTGAACTCTGTCAGGGTTGATGCTGTGACCACTTCCCTGGGGACCCCGTTCCAGTGCCCAGCCACCCTCTGGAGAAAGAACCTTATCCTAATGTCCAACTCAAATCTCCTCTAAAACATCTTCATGCTGCTCCCTTGGTCACCACGCAGAAGAAATCAGGGCCTGTCCCTCCACTTCCCTCATGTTCAGTGCGTCTGAATGTTTCATCTGTTTCTTTGATAAGTAGTATTGCCCTTTGTACATCACTGACAAAAAAATAAATACACACTGCATTTTTGGTGAAAAAAGGAGAATTTCAGTGGGCATTTCCTGTAAGAGAAAGGAGTATGATGACTTTCCACCAATATATCATTTAGAAGAAAAAGTTATAATGTTTTTCTTGTGATATCAATATTATCTCCTTAAAATACTTAATTTTAGGTATTGAACTTTGAACAAAGCCAAAATGTTAATTAAGGCTCAGAATATTCCTCTGTTTCATTCCAGATCAAAATTTTCTTTCCTTTTTGTTTGGGAAATATATGAGGGAACTCTATTTATTTATTATTTTATTGATGATATGAGTGATGATGGGAACTAAATGTATTAAAATGTATTTATACATACAGTTATATAGAACAAATGTTAGTTGCCACTTTTAGAAGTCAGCACCTAAATACAGAAATGGTAACTTTGGGTTGCCTTTGTGTTCTTGGTTTCAAAATAACAGCTCCTGGGAAAAATTGATGAAATGTTTCTCAGGTACTTATGTGAAAGACTTCTCTGAAAACTCTTGCAATCTCAAGTTAGTAGTTATGTTAAATATATATATATTTTTACTAGGAACTCCATTCTGAGGCCTATTTTTCTTCTGAAAATCAGATTTTTGATCTACTTTTGGAATATTTAGATACATCAGTTCAGTATCTTTTAATCCTGATTGCATTCAGGTCATGGCAGCCACAGCAAACGTTTTAGTCTGACACTGAAGTTCAGATCTTTCCCTATGTTCAGATGTGTCTTTTTAATTAGAACGATGAATGAAATGTTAAGCCACTTGCAATTACAACCTCTGGCCAAGAAGGAAGTTGGAAATACAGAAAATGTGGGTGTTTTTTTCTAATGGTAATTGGGGTTAATAGAATTGGTGGTGGTAAAATCTCATGGTTCATCCCTTGTCAAATTTTGAAGGTCAGAATAAAGCTCAAATAGATAAAGAGATCTCAGATTCCTCATTTCAAGACTCTGTAGTGGGCTATAAAGTCTAAGACTTCACTCCAGGAGTCATCCATCAGTCACAAAAAGAAGAGAAATTTTAATTCTGTGGCATGTGGTTAACTTACCTTTAATGGTAGTGGGATCTGAAGAGACTTGTGAGTTTATTCTCTTAGTCAATTCTATTGAGCAAATTTAGCACACCCCTCCATGGGAGTTTTTCTGACTCGTGAGTGAGTAAGACCTACCAAATATCCTGCTGACAGACCTTCAAAGAATATTTAGAGTTTACATTTTAGATGCTCTAGATGCTCTACTTGGTTAATCATTTTGGGCTGCATGCATCACCTTGGCCCTCCAATTCCAGGGGGTAACACTGTCTAGGTAGACTAAATTTTACTCTGTCTGTGTTTGTGCAATTGTTTTTTAATATGCTTTCCCATACCTAATGTCACTACTGAGTGCTACTGTCAACAACAACAGCTCCTGGCTTTGGCATGGCTTGCACACTGGTCTGATCTTTTTGGAAGTTTGGAAGCTCGGGAATGATTGTATATTTCTTAGAGAAAGATATAAGCCATGTTCAAACACAGAAAAGGATGAAGGATTAGTTGCTCCAGTGGTGACAATCTTTTCTTGTTAAATGCTTGTATATATTTGAAGTCTAAATTTCTTAAATTTCATCTTCAACTTTTGAACTATACCATCTCCCTTCTTCTCTTACCTTCTGAACTGAAAATTACTAAAATGAAGTCTGCTCTTATGCAAACTGTGAAGACACTTTTTTGAGTGATTTTAGGGCAAAAAAGGAAATAAGATCAGAAACCATAGACTAGTCTTGTCACCACATTCAGCCAGTGCCAAATGGAAATTGAACCACAGGTCTTGAATTATGCTTTTAAGTCCTAAAATGAGTTCTGCTCAGACAAGCTATGCTGATTTTAGTGAAGCTAGGGCAGACGTATGAGTCTTCCTGAGAACAGATTTTTGATTTCACAACAGAACTTAAACACCACAGATTTCAAGGGGCATCCAAATATGGTAAAATAAGCAGAGAGATACTTCCCTTTTCTGAGAGTTGCCATTCACAGTACTAACATGAAGCTTTTAGTAAATTCCGGGAAGTTTCTTACTACTTGGAGGAAGGGAAAAATCCAGCGTAATAAGGGTTGTAGCTGTCTTTTGTGATTACTGTTGCTACCCTGGAAGTAAACAGGAAAAGGATCTGATGCACTTAAAATAACCAAGTTGGTTTAAAGAGAGAATGTGTTGTCCTTGCTTCCTGTGTGTGAGACAGTTAATCATTGTCAGTAGCCAGCAGCAAGGGTTTTCTTATGGAGAAATCCCTCTGTGTCATTTCACAGTATGTACTTTGGTGGCTGTCTTGCTTCAATGACAAGATATTGTTTCCTTTCTTCATCATCCTGGGATGTAATGGGGTTTTCCTGCCCTCTAAGAAATTTTTTTTTTCAATTCCCCTTAGCAACAATGACTAGATAATGAAGCCAAACAAGGAGATACCCTGCAGTTCCTATAATGACACATCTCACTGATGCTGACTCACCTGGTGATATAAGACTTTCTGTTGGTATTTCTATAAATGACAAAAATAAACATCTGCTAAGAAAATTACCTCATTTGTTATACATGACTTGTGTTAAGAACTCCAATTACTTAGTGTTAACAAATAATACACCAGGATTAGAGCTGCTCTGCACTATGTTGAAAGATTACAGTTTACCTGTGGCCTTTGTTTGTGTTAAGGTTTTTTTGTGGCGAGCTAATGTGAGTCAAAGTGTTTAAATTCTGTTCTGGATCTGATTCCAGATTTCAGCAAGATGGGGAATGCGTATTTGTCATAGCAATTCAAGATCTGTTTTTGAAATGGGTAAAAGGAGAAAGCTTATCATTAGGAGTTATAGTCAGTAACAGTGCAAACCCTCATTTATTTGTTTTATTTTGTTTGTGCCTTAATGTATCATCCTAGAGTATCTATGTAAATATACCTAAACTCATGTGAATGGGAGTAGAAACAAGCCTGAATAACATTCTATTTAAGAGGTCTAAGAAAACAGGTATTAGTGATTATAAAACAACTCCTAGCATTTGTGTTCCTATTTAATGGAAGACACAGTGGAGGTGTAAACATTTGGACATTGTGAAAATCAAGCCAGATACCTGGAGGGATAAGTGAAATCTGTTAGATATTAATCTGTTAGATTTAAATAAATGTAAGTGTAGGTGTTCTTGTGAGAACTTTTCTTTGTCTTCACTTTGTTATTGTTTTGCCACTGTGCACCACAGTGTTCCACCTCAGCTATCCAGATGATCTAAATTGCCTTCTCTTTCCCAGGTATCTTCAGTCTCACCATTACTGTGAGATGTGTCATTGGCAGCTAAGTGTGGGCCTTGCCAGTACAATTGCTGGATATGGGTACTCAGGGGCAGACTCCCCTACAGGTAAAACCAGACAATATAACTGAGGTGATCCTAAATATGAGAATTATTTAGAAAAAATTTAGTTTCCTTGCCTGGTGTAAAGCAGCTCAAGTTTCTCTGGCACTGGTCCATGACATCCCCCTTTAGAAATCTTCAGATACTCTTGACTACCTATTGCCTCCTTTAACATTCTATACAGAAAAAAACTACAGACATACAACATTTGCGTAGATATTTGGATTTTGAAACTAAAGATGCATGAAAAGGTGGAGTTCTTTTTTTTTCCGTTTCTGATGCCTTTTCACATGATTAATTTGTTGACTTCCACGTGGCAGAGGATGGGTTGGGCAAATGCACAGTTGGCATCAGCCATCTGGGGAGAGGCAATACAGGCCAGGGCACAGGGATGGACCATTACCACCCGGAAATGCTTAGTGTATCTTCATAATTTATGGACCCATATAGATATGCACATATACACTCATACATACATAAATATATTTCATACATATTTTTTAATATATATATACATATGCCTTGCCCACATGCCTAGCTATTCCCTTAGTCAACATAGGTGGTCTTGCAGCTTAGACATTACATTCTTGTGACCAGGTGGCACATGTGGTGCAACCTCATGACACTGTTGTGCTGATCCTTCTCCATGTGTTTTCTCCAGCGCATGGAGCTGAAGTTGTTTCTCTTTGCAAAAACTGTGATGATTTTGTCATTTGAGTGGGAAAACATGCTGGTGAAAGAAAAATAGGTTATAAACTGTAATTTTAAATACCTAGAAAATATCTAGATAGTAAACAGTAGAGACACAATTCTCAACTACTTTGGTAATAAAGATAAGAAATTTGAGGAAAAAGTCACTGTCACAGTGGAAATCCTGGGTCCTTGGGTTAGATTCCCACAGGAGCAAACGTGGGAGAAGGGTGGCTTGTTATGGCCTCCATCTAAGTTTCCATGTCTTGTGATGATTACAGCTAAGTTGGCCAGTGTAAGTCTGCAGTTAAGTCTACAGTTAAGATGTAAATTCTTTAACAGAAATGTCAGTTTACTATAAAGAAGGCTCTTGAGAAATTTTCTGCTGAATACAGCAAGGTGACAAAAACACAGTGAAACATCTTGAGATTCCCCATCTATTTTTGCAGTTCCAGGAGGTTAGAACAAGCGCTAGCAACCAAAACTTTTAACTGAGCCAAAGCAAATAAATCTTTTTGAGGTTCCTCTCATATCAGTTACAAAGACACTTAAAACCTTTCAGGGACAGATGTGCTGCTGAAAAATAGAAAAGCAAGAACCACCTTAAAAGCACTAAGTTCTTCACAGGGGGCTGGATTTTTTTAGCTATTAGAATAGATGGTTTGTCACAAAGTTTAAAAGTAGAAGAGATAAAATGTAGACTATAAAAGTTAGACAGAATTACAAGTGAATCATTAAAAAGATGATATTAGCCCAAAGTTACAACCTCACCTCATTACTTTTTACTGCTAACTGTTTTGAACAGAGTTAATAATTAAACTAATAACTAAGAAAGCAAAGCGTATTACTATGCCATGACTTGTTATCAAACACTTTTTATCAGAATGTTTCATGGTCATCTCATTGACCCTGGGCAAAAAACAGAGTTATGATAACTTTTCCTACTCCTTGAATATTACTTGTATCTTGGTTATAATTAAACATTATTTTAAATATTACACAAATGTGTCACTTTGCTCAAATAAGGCATCTGTTCCAGGAAAATGCTGTGTTTTGAAGATTAAAAAGAAGTTTCCTGACTTTAAAGAAAGCATGTGGACATCAGGATGAGTCAGTTGGTTTGAACGGTTACTGTACATTAAATTTTATTGAATTGTGTATATATTAAAAGTACTTTGAAATAAATTAATTTCCAGAAATGTTAATTTAATTTACATCTTTGCCTTTGTTTTATGTTTATCTTTCCATTTCACCAACCACTCGGCAAGGCAGAAAATAGTAAACTTTTATGACTGAAAAAGACCAGTATATTACAAACCTAATCATGTAGTTTTGGGATTCTGACTGGGGAGTACAGATGAAACATGAACTCTCCTTAGGGTGTTAAGATATGCCAGTTAAAAGTTTAGGTTTTCTGTAAACACTAGGATTATATCTATGGCCTTGATAATTCGACAATTCTTAAAATAAGTGGAACTCAGGGGATATTCAAAACCTTATAAAATAGAATATTCTGAGCAGTCATATTCCCCAAAGCTGTCTTGAACAAAATAGGGGATGATGAAAGCTGAAGCGATATTTAAATCCAAGGAGCTTTGAAGACTTGTAAGACTTTCCAGGGAGGTAGGGATGTATTTGTCAATTTGCCTAAACATTTTCACTCCATATGTTTTCACATTTTACTCCTAAGCTTTTAATGCATTTTACATTAAACAGTCATTGAATAAAAAGAAGATTGTCCTGGGATAATTTCCGAAAGCAGTTTTCCTCATCGGAGTGGTGTGTTCCGCCCATCAGGCTGCAGGTCTGGTGTCTTGCCTGCTGCTGCCCTGGCTGGGAGAGCCCTGACTTCTTGCCTACCTGCTATCTGTCAGAAGTGTCCCTCTAGGGACAGAACGGTATAACCCAAAGTTTAGGGCATCCTAGAGAAAAAAAGGCAGAGGATATAGTTCTTTACACTGAGAGAAAAGAACGTCTAGGTCTGGGACTTCTGAGAGATATGCTGGAGCTTTTGGTGTTCATGGAGTTCTGCAGCACAGAGGAGCCTACCTGAATGACAGGAGCACCTGAATCCTTGGGGTATTGTCAAAGCACACAGGTCCCACAAGTGGGATTGCCCTGCAAGCACAACCATCTCTGCATGACTGGGTTTTACCCCAACGGATATTAATAAAACTTTATTTGCAGAAGCTATGCTTCAACATCTGTGACGGAAATAGTTTTCGGAAGGATAGGTTTAAAAATAACAGTTGTGACACTCTGAAAACACCCACTTACCTACCAAGGTGGTAAGGTCCTGTCTGCCAGTGAAAGTGAGTTTGTACTGCTATGGCTTTTCAGAGCATTCGGCTGTTTAACATCGATGTTACTCTGATGCAGTTATGTATAACCTGTATATGTTTAAGCAGCTGATTCAATGGATGTTGAGAAGAGAGAAATAGCCAGATTTTTTGGTCTGAGTTTCTCACCTGCAAGTGGAAGCTGGAGGAGAAATTTTTGAGGAGGGATAAACAAATAGGGTGTGTGAACAGTTGATCCCTACTGTACTTGTGGATATGCTATCGATTGGAATGGACAAGGACAGTGATCCTCTTACAGTCTGAAAGAAAAGAAATGAAAATGGAAAAAAAGTTCCCTGCCCAGTTCAGATTAATTCTAGAAAGTACTGTTTTGGCAGAAAAGTTACAGACAGTTACATCTAGAAATTAAAATAGGAAGTCACAGCAGCTAAGGCCTCTCATAAAGGTACATTCTGACATTTGTCTCATCTTTCCCTTCATCCTTAATGCCTACAATGCTGAAAACTGTTTACAAAGCAAGAGATTTACCTGGGTGCAACAGCAAGACAAAAGAAGCTATGTGCCCCTGTGGCAGGGAGGACCAGGGACTGCTGTAGAGAAGCTTTTCATTTTACAGTTGCATGTGAACGTTGTCTTCATCTGTTCTGGGAACACTTATGACTCCTTGCCTGACTTTTATGGACTACTGGGCAGAAAGATCCTGCTACTTGCTGACCCAAACAAAGTGATGCAACAATGGCTGCTGTCCACTATGGCTGAGGTCAGGCACTGCCATTCAGCTTCTGCCCACTTTCCAACTCCTGAGTTGTTGATTGATGTCTCCAGCTGCTCCTGCCTGCACTTCAGCCAGAAAAAAAAGGTAAAATAGTCTGTAATCTAGTGAGGCTGAAATATCAATGTGCTGGCTTAGAGCTGACCTTCTGAAGCCTTTTGGAGGCTGTGAAATCTTGTCTGAAAATGCCACAATAAGATGCTGAACACTCCTGATTAGCTCATGATCACTCTACAATGTAGTTGGGAAATTCTCTTATTTAAGAAAATATAAACTTGAATTGAAAACTTCATGCAAAATGAATAGTCTGAGAAAAAAAGAATGCAGTCATTTTCAGGATGCTTTAAATGTTTTCTATAATTTTCAGTTAAATCTGTTCTGACTTTCAAAATTAATTCTGTCTGTATTCTATATATGTAGCAACAACATGAAAGTCAAAATGCAATATTTCCCCCTAAATTTTTGGGTTTGGAGTTGATGCAATTCTGTAAAATAGTTTGCTTTTGAAAAAACAGATTTTTTTCTCCTGGTGGGAAATGTTAATAATGACACTTTAATTAGGTTTATATAGAGTGCATTACCTCACACTGTTTTGATACCTTCTCTTCCAAAATTGACATAAAACATAACCCCCAGGATTACACGGAAAACATGAAAGCAATGCTCATTTTGTTGATTTGAAAGTACTGTGGTGAAGTCTCACGGTACCCCTATTTTATTCATTTTCCCTTCTATGGAAATTGTTGGTATATTTTCCTGAAGGGTGGTTTTGTCATACTGTTGTATCCCAGATGATTTTGGACACCACAGAAAAATCATGGTTAGAGGGAGTGTGTGAAATGTCTGGGTCTCTGAAAGGTTCAAGCATGGAATGAATGTACTTCATTATCCCAAACGTAGGATGCCTTCTGCATTCATAAAGTGGTACTTTTTTCAGTAGATGAGTTCTGGGAAAATAGCTAATGATTCATGAAAAATTCCTACTTGCACACAGTTGGATGATCATCTTACTGCTACTTGCTTTTTTTCTAAGCACGAATTTGGGTGTGGGTGCACAGTGGCATGTGGATAGGGGAAGGGGGGACTGTGTGTGCATGTGAGTTTATATATGGAATTAATATATGGATTGGGATATTCTTTTGAAGTCTGTAAAGTGTGCGTGCTGCTTTTATTCATTAGCACCTACAAAGGACTAATTGCCATCAGGCATGTAGGTGGAATTTTTGGCAGCAGGCAAGAAACGCAATAGGTTTGATGACAACCAATGATCTGCCAAAGCCTTTTCAGAAACAGCTAGTTGTCACTCACCCACCCCTTTAAATTCAAATGCAGATGCTTCCAGGGGGTGTGTGGCACCCATCCAAGTCAGAGCTTGAAATGGAGGGTTTGTAACACTGTACCATGTACCATACTGTAGCTGTGACTACTGCCTAATCCACGAGGTGAGAGAGATATGTGGAAGTTGAAATGGAGATGGGAGAACACAAGATGTTCTGCCCTTTCTGCCATAGTGACAAATGTGTAACAAGGACCCTGCTCGTAGCAGGTGGTGGCTGCCCTACCATGTCCAGTGGGACCTCTCATGGTAAAGCCAAGGCAAAAGCTGGCTTTGGGCCTGTAAACCCCAGAAGAGCCGTCAAGGGAAATTCCAGATTTACAAGGATGGCTTTGCAGTGCCATGATTGATCATGCCAGGCCGGTGCCCTCATGGCTAAGCAATGGCAGCGGATTTCTGGTATCTGGATTAATACCATTTTCATGCCCGCTGCTGAAGGATCAGAGAACAATAACACCCCAGGAGGTCAGATGGGGTCCATCTGACCTTTGGACTAATTTCAGAGGTGATGCTTTTGCCCTTCTATCCATTCCATTCTTCAGAAATCAAATCTCTGATAGGAATCCTCAGAGAAGTGTAGCATAAAAAAAGCTACGTGGCCAGAAACTGCCAGTATGTTAAGTACTGTTATTATCACACATCAACTGTGGTTGAAATTCCCTAGTCTATAAGAATCTGCAGATGGATATCTGTCATGCAGTAAAACACTAACAAATGTTGGTATAAGAAATATTACAGAAACAAAATTTTCATATTCCATCAAAATTAAGCAAATGAAACTATTTGGAATAAAAAAAAGCTAAGACTATATTTGGTCTCAGTCTATGTTTTTTCAGTTATAAACTCTAAGAATACCTGTAATCCTTTAACTACTTTTGCAGAGCAGGTATTAACTCTCTCTAAGAGTGCCTACACTGATGTGATTGAGGGGGTTGAGACAGGTCTCAATGAGTGAAGCTCAAGTCCTTTTTATGCTCCTGAGTCATGGGGGCTTCTGACCGCATTCCTCTTCTGTCACCTTAGATGACCTCCTTCTCCCCTCCCTTCCCCCACAAAAGGGAGCAAGAGGTTGTAATTCTGCAGGAATGTGGAATTTATCACCTACTGTGTTCCAGGGAGATTAGTAGTACTGCTGCTTCATACTGTGTTTATTTCTATATAGGCCAAACTCTTTGTTTCATACCCATAAACTTCTGTTCAGTTTGGAGTTAGCTGTAAGAAGTCAGTAGAGAAATACATTAACTCTGTATAGTTGATCACGTAAAAAAAATAAAAGTCACTCCCAGAAAAGGGGGCAGGCAGTGAAAAACAAAAAAAATATCTATTATACAGAAGTTCACATGTTGGGCTAACTGTGGTAGTGCAAAATTTTTTCCATAAAATAATATTATATCTGAAGTGTTTCATAGGGCTGTTATGAGACTAATACATACTTGCTAATCTCTTTGACAGCTTAAAAAAAAAAGTGCTATGAAAGTAATAGTTATTTCTGTTCTGCTTTTTTCTGTATTTTTCATATTACAATTGTGATCAGGATTTGGAACATCTACTTTTATCAAATGGTGGGTGGTATCTACTTCTGTTCTTATGCCTATTTCTCCAAGTCAGAAACTGACATCAGAATAGCAAATAAAAAGGAAATGTAATTGTGTGGTCCCATATTTCATTTCTAATAATGTCACAAAGAGAACTCATTCAAATAAAAATAATTCTTCATTTACTGCACACATAATTAGTTTGCTTAGGTAGCAAGTTCTTCAAGTTAGTGAGACAGTTACTTCAGGGTCAAATTCTGTCATACTCTATCACATTTCATGTAACTCCTCGCCAAACAATTTAGCATTGGCTTTTATAGGGAGGAATGCTATTCACTGTATCAGAAGTTATATGGTAAATTAATTTAAGAAGGGGATCCCTGATTTGTTGAGGTCTGATGGACTGTAGAACCTTAAAATGGTAGTTCATGTCTTCATAAACACTATTTTCCTTATTTTCGCTCTCTGAAATTCTTTGAAAGACAGCTTTACAAACACAAAACGAATTGCTTTTGCTTTATATTTAATTGAACTATTTATTATTTGTTACACAAGTGCTGCATCTTGTTTTTCAAGTCCAGGGTGACTACATTATGTTGTGATTCTTGTGAATGTTAAGCCACTGATGCTTGCAGGTGGAATTAAGATTGCCTTAGATATAAAGGCATGAGTATAGTACTTTTGAGAGATGGAGACCCTTTCTATGTAACACTTTCTATCCTTGAAGTGAATGGCCGTACTTCAGATTATTGTAATCATTATAACAACTAATAATTCATGAGATAATACTTGTTATCCAAATTCTGACCAATAATCCCAGTAGTTTTGGGCTTTCCATGCAACTACTCTGTTTCCCAAGTAATTTTCCTCTGAAGAATTTGGGAGATGTTTCTTTTGGTGAAAAAACCTTGTCTATATCTCCCTTTACTTTTGCTTTACTTTTTTTGTCTAGTGGATTTGCATGACCAGGTCTGGTCTTGGCCTCTTTTTCTCTCTTGAAAGAGAGGCTCACTTGAGCAGTAGGATCAGTATAACAGAAGATTTCTTCTTGAAATTTCAGTAGCTCTTGTCCTTCTCTTCTTGGAATTGGAAATGTGGTAATTAGACCTGAGGTAATCCCTGCAGCACTCATGAAGCATGGTCTGTGGCACGATGTGTCTAAGATTAAAAAAATATACACTGTTCCTTGCTTGGAATCAACATTTCTGGATCAGGTCATAAAAAATACCAATAAATAATATTTTACAGCCCCTTTAGGTAGCTTTTCCAGTGCTTCATAACCATTATAAATAGACATGTAGAGAAAACTTTGCTGCAAATTAAGCCCCATTTTCTCAAGTTACTCCAAGTGCATATGGAAAACCTTGGTCACCATCATCTCCGTAACTACTTCTTTCTTATTTGCAGGCTGTCATTAGGTTTTTGCTTCTCTGTCTCCTTCAGAATAAAATGACCAATTCCAAAATCTTTTCTCATGCTAGCCATTTTTCAGACCTCACAAATTTGCCTTGATTGATCCTATGGCATGATACTGAAAACCTGCCTCAATTCTGTATTTGAGAACTCACCAGGAAGCAAGTAGAGCAACATAATTACTGTTGAAGCAAAAAATAGTTGAACCAAAGCCAGTTTAAATAAACATTAATGTTTAACTCAACAAAATTCTGAACTATGGCTATATGGGTCTTTCTGAGGTCGAATGAATCAGGAGGATGTACTGTATTTCCAAAGAAAGAGATACAAGAATGTGATTTTCTAATACACAGTTTTACATTCCTAATGGAATCGGACTCCACAAGTTGCTATGTTCTCTATTTGGTGTTTGTTATTAGCAGGCATTGCAATTTGCCAGACATTAAACACATCTGAGCATACCCACAAGTTAATTTGATGAAACATCTGTGTGCATATGTGTATAACAAATCACTAAAGGAATTTTTACTGTAAAAGATAAGAGCAACGCTATAGATTACTTTTTATTATCTTTTTTTTCAAAGTTATTGAAGTGTTTATGAAAGAAAGAGGAACAGAAGTGAAATGGATGATTATTTTTTAGACTGTTTAATAAAAAGGTAGGATTTTCCAGTTTTGCAAAGAACAGCTTCATGAAAAGCCTGTCTGTTGATCACCTAATTTTATTATTATTATTATTATTATTATTATTATTATTATTATTATTGAGGAAATTATTTAGAGCATGATGTCAAGTTTCTGTTCTTCTTTGAAAGTGGAGAGACATTTTAAAACTTCAGTGTTGAAACTTATGCTTCTAAATCTAAGTTTAAATTTCTTAAATCTAGAGGGATGAAGGGTTTTGGGATTTGGTGTTTGTGGAGGATATTTGATTTTGAATTTTTGGGTTTTGTTTGACGGTTTGTTTTGGGGGTGTTGGGGATTTTTGCTGTTTGTTTGGGATTTTCTTAGCGAGCTAAAACAATCCAGTGACTTGGGTGGAATCTGTATGTTCTTTTTATGATGCTACACAAGGCCCCTTTTAAAGTGCCTGAGGGTGGATTTTGGTCTGACAGACTTAAAAACTGAGTGATAAACTGCAAAACAATAGGACTTGTTTTTAAAACCTCATTTACGAGTAAAATGTTTGTTCTAGCCGGTTCAGCCTCTTCACACAAGCAAACGATTCAACATAGCATCTCAATCTTAGCATCATCATATTTCAGGCAATGCTGAAGTACACACCTTCCAGTAGGCAAACACTAACACAAGTGTTTCTCCCAGGAAGGGATTCTCTCCTGAATTCAGGCCTACAAAAATATCTTAAGCAAATAAATAAAACATGCTTTAGAAATGTTTTAAATGTTTAGAAACTGCTGTATTGTACTCTGTTGCTTCTATTTACATTTGCTTAAGCTTTTGAGTAGTGTGACATTAACCACTGTGAAGACTACCTAATGGAAATGTCATCAGTATCTTTGTGACAAGTGACTTCAGGTGGAACTGGGGTTTCCACAAAAGGGTGCTGGCTTTAGATTTACCGTCCCACAAAAAATCATCCATACCTCAGCATGTTATCCATCTGTATCTCTGTATCACCTGTTGCTCATTAAAATCACCTTCTAGTACTTTGATAACTCATTGAACACCAAGTCCTCCTTTAGTGAGTGCTGTAGTGTTTAGAACTATAATACTATCACCAGCCTACAGTCCTAATCTGTCCATCAGGAAGAGTATGAAGGGTATTCTTTGGGACTGATTTCTTAATACCAAAATATTTTTGAGGCACATCATAGGGTTTCTATTTTCCATTTTGATTTATTATTACAGTGTGACAGGAGAGAAGAGGTTTTATTGTTGCTTTTTTTTGTTTGTTTTTGTTTTTGTTTGTTTGTTTGTTTGTTTTGTTGTTTTGTTTTGTTTTGATCATGGAGAAGTTTTATTCAGGAATGGAAAAGAGATTCTATGCTACTCTTGACCTGATACAGTTTTAAAAGTGGTGCTGCAGAGGTACAAAGCAGATCTCCCTAGTCGCATAAATAACACTGGGAATGAGGGGAGGGGAGGGGAGGGGAGGGGAGGGGAGGGGAGGAGAGGAGAGGAGAGGAGAGGAGAGGAGAGGAGAGGAGAGGAGAGGAGAGGAGAGGAGAGGAGAGGAGAGGAGAGGAGAGGAGAGGAGAGGAGAGGAGAGGAGAGGAGAGGAGAGGAGAGGAGAGGAGAGGAGAGGAGAGGAGAGGAGACCGTGGCTGACAGCCCAGTTATATTCTGTACCAATGGATGCGTATCTGTTGAATGAATGGATTTCTTTGTTTTGCATTTATCCATAAAAGTTGTAATTATTCCACATTTCTGTTTCTATGAATCATTCAGTAATGTTAAACAAATTCCCAAAAGTGAGCAAATATTAGTCACCTATTTCCTGACTGATACAGGTAGCTGCGTGGGTGGACAGGTGGAGGCAGGTTAGACTGTAGCTATAGCTATATTTTCAACATACCCTTTCTGCTAATTGAAGTTTTCCTTCTAATCCCTTGAACAGATCAACTACATGGAGACAGGGGTAGAAGCATTATCCAGGCATTTACCACATGACTCAATATTAACATTCATAATATTAACATTCATAATTATAATAATAATAAGTAAATACCCTGATCATAATAGACAACTTCTTTTTTTCCATGGAGTAGTACACATTTCAAATGGATGACTTGCCTGTGTATAGGCCTACATGATTTCATTGAATTTCTCATGCTTCATATAATAGAGGCATAAAAAACTGAAAAGGCATTTTCCTTCCCTTGCTATCAAAATGAAAAGTACAACTGTGCTTGTTTTAGCAAACAATATTAAAACCACTGTAGTTTAGAGGTGGTGTGTCCAGCTAGGAAATGGATCATCTTTGAATGAGAAGGAAGCCAGACCGTATGTCATCCTTCACTCCTGATACAACTCTCCTAAAATCCCAGCCTATTGTTATCATTCTGTCACATCAGGTCTGTCTTGCCCTTCAGTTGCTGTTCTGTTCTCCAACAAAGTTATTTTCCACAAATCCAGTTCTGTAGTGTGTATTTTCTCAGTCAAATTCTCTTCTATATGCAATAATTTTTGTCCCTTCCCTGTCCCTTCTGTTTTGTGTGGCTTTGTGCCATATTTCTCTATTGTAATGCTGGAACATCTAATTAACATAGTTTGAATAGGCTACTAGAACAACAACTTGATGAAGTTCTATCACAGAGTGGTTTGGGTTTGGACAGACCTTAAACATCATCTGGTTCCAATCCCCTCCCATGGGTAGGGAGACCTTCCACTAGACCAGGCTACTCAAAGCCCAGTCCTGCCTGGCCTCAAGTTCTTCCAGGGATGGGGTATCCATAGCTTCTTCGGGCAACCTGTTCCAGTGTCTCAACACCCTCACACTGAAAAATCTCTTCCTAATGTCTGCAGGGAATCTATCCTCTTTCAATTTAGAGCCATTGCCTCTTGTTCTAGCACTGCATGCCCTTCTGTGAAGTCCCTCTCCAGTTTTTTTACAAGCCCCTTTTAGGTACTGAAAGGCTGCTGTAAGGGGAACCTTCTCTTCTTCAGGATGAACAACCCCAGCTTTCTTGTTTTGTCTTCACAGGAGAGGTACTTCAGCCCTCTGAGTATCTTCCTGGCCTGCCTCTGGACCCACTCCAACAGTTTCATATCCTTCCTATGTTGGGGACACCTGGATGCAAAACTCCAGGTGGGGTCTCACCACAGCAGAGTAGAGGGGGATCATCCCCTCCCTTTCCCTGCTTTTGATGTGGCCCAGAACACTTGGCTTTTTGGGCTGCCAGTGCCCATTGACAGGTCACATCCTGCTTTCTGTCAACCAATATCCCCAGGTCCTTTTCCTCAGGATTGCTACCAAATCATTCTTCACCATCCTATATTCATTTGTGGGATTAATTTGAGCCATGTGCAGGACCTTGTGCTCCTCTTTGTTGAATTGAATGAGGTCTGCACCTCTCAAATGTGTCAAGATCCGTCTCTGGATGGCGTTATCGCTTCCCTACAGTGTGTTGACTGCACCACACTGCTTGGTGTGGTCGGCACACCTGCTGAGGGTGCACTCAATCCCACTGTCACTGAGAGAACTGCTAAACAGCGCTGGTCCCAGTGGCAACTCCTGAAAAACACTATTCACCCTATGTTTTGGGAACATTCAGTGTGAACTCCTCACTATTTTAGGAGAGTTCAGACAGTGTCAGTTCAGTCTTCCAAAATTATCAAACCCAGTGGCAAAAATTAGACTTGGGTTTATGCTCTTGTTCAAACATGAGATGTCAGGACTATAATGATATGTTCATTAACCTGATACACACTCCTTAATTGAAGACAGAACAGAAAAAGAGGTATGGGAGGGTATAGTTTGGCAAAACTGGTCTGACATCTCCTCCACAAACATTGTCTTGGAAAGATTTTTTGGGTGCTTATACGTGAAATGTGCCACACTTTAACTAGTATTTACTAACATTTTTAACAAACAAAGTGTTATCAAATACTCCTTGGAGAACCTTTGTTATAGTGGTTTTGAAGAACTCTTCTGTGTTTGCATTAGCCTTTTTCTTTAGACCACCTGACAAAATCCTTATATAAACTACAGTCAGAATCAGTTAAGACTTTAGTGCCTCTTTAGATGTCCTTTCTAGCTTCAGCCTTTGGTTGAGACTTCCTATTGCATGTCAGATCTGAGAAACAGACCTGTCTTACTTTACAGTTCACACGTAACCTGTTAACCCCACACTGACCATGGATAAAAACCATAACTGCCTGAAGTCAATACCTCCTATTTAAAAATAAATGGCACGATGATGAAGGTCCAGATTTCTTAGGGTTGCACTTCTTTGGGAATAAAATGAACATAAATCACATGAGAGTTTTTAGGCTATCCCTCTTTGCTTTTATAAATGTAGTTGATGTTACATAAATGGACTCAGACAAATCACTGTGTCAAAACAATGTTAGTGTTGCCATTTCTTGACATATTATCAGATGACAATGCTTTCTTCACAAAGACATTCATACAAAAAACCCAAAAGGAAAGGTTAATCGAGGAATCCTAAAATACCTTTTTTTATTGTGTTATAAACTATAAATACATATATAAAAATACATATATAAAAATAAATAGACTGCCTTAAGTTAATTGTTAAGTAGTTCATAAATTATTTACAATTCATTAGGAGATGGAATGGAGAGAAAAGCATGAAAAAGATGGCTCTTGATTATTCTCCTTTTATATATAGTGCAGTTCTCGTCAGTCACGAATACATTAACCAAATACATTAATCAAACCTTGATTACTCTCTGAAGGAATTCAGAGAGTATTCAGAAGAATTCTGACACCATACTTCATGAATCTCTCTGTGGGAAAAGTACCCACTCAATCACCAACTTGCCTTTTTGTGTGTGCCTTACTTCGGTTTTGTTGTAAGTACATTTTGGTTGGTATTAAAATTTAATATAGTTTATACAATTAAAAACTTGTGCAATTTTAAAAAATATGGTACAACTTTGATTGCATTTCATGTGGTTTAACATGTTTAGAGACTTATTTTAAGAAGTTTTACCATTGTAATTAAATGCAGACATTTATAAATGTTTCATGTCTGAAAGCTGTGTTTGGCTGATGCAAAGTCTGAAGTTAAATCAGCCTGTCTGTGCCATAGTAACAAATTTATAGTATTCTACTTTTTTTTTGTAAGGTCTTATCGCTCAGTGATAGGGAGTATTTTCTCATCGATGCCTGAAGTGACTGTAGGTGCCAGCTGTAGCCCACCTCTTCCTGGAGAGTCATGAAACGAGCTGTTGCAGCATGAAAATTCAGCCTGTCTGCTGGAGAAACCTCACTGTGAGCTGTTCAGAGTCATTCTCACTGGCACGGCTGCCTCAGCTCTACTGTCTGCGTGGCTCATAGAAGAGCCAGATGGGTCGGCTCTCGTTTCTGGCTGTTAGCCTTATGGAAAGTTGAGGAGAAATTCATGGCCTTTAAGGTGTCTCTTACGTACAGCAGAGGCCAGCAGCAGTTTCGTCTTATTTAACTGGCACAGTGAAACATGAGGAGCAGCCTAGAAGATGTAGAAAAAGGGACAATGGAGGTCACTCCTAGAAAGTTTTCTGATCCTCTGTCATGTGGTTGCTGGAGGATTTTTTGTTGTCTTTAGAACTGGAAGTACGTTTTACAACCAGTTCAAGAATTTTTTCTGTTCCTCCTCTGGAGGCCCCTGAGTACTACACTGTTGGGAAACCTTTAGGAAATCCCAAAAAATCCTGATGTTCAGTGTAGATGCAAAGCAAATCGCAGTTCTGAGATGAAACTCCATGAGATTATGGGTTTATGGGATGTTTTGTTTTGGGTTTTTTAGAAGAAAAAGAAAAGAAAGAATGGATAAGGTTGGAAGAGAGGACAGTGGGTCATCTGGTCCAATGATGATTGTTTTTCTTTGAATAATAGGGGGTAGGGAAAGGATCTGTTAGGAAGCCTCAGGGGTTGATTGGAGTTTTCATTGAAAAGACAGGGAAAACACTTACACATCCTCCTTTTTTTTTTCTGCCTTATTTTTGAATTTTTATTCTTTCCTGAATGTACTGGGAACTTGCCATGTTCTGGGTCAGGAAAAAGACTACAGCCAGTTTATTATTATTTTTCCTCTTAATGAAGTTGATTTCTTTTCCCAGTATGTGCACTTTGCAGTCCGCTGGTTTGGACAGGAAAATCTGCCCTTGTTAAGAAAAATACTGAATAAAACAGAGATGTTAGCCCATATCCAAAAATATTCTATGTTTTTGTTTTGGGTTCTGCTGGAAACGCTACATTAACTTTGCCTCAGGACACTAATTAACAAACTGGCCATTAATTGCTGATAATAAGGAACTTGTCAGCAGTCATTGTTTCCTTAAACTGCCTAAATTCAAGAGGACAAGTTTGGAAGAAAGTACCCCTCTGAAAGATCCCTGTCTTTTCTCTCAAATGAGAGAAACTCTCAGTAAGTGAATGAAAAGGACCTTGGGACCTCAGATAATGTTATTTTCTGAAGCAACAGCGATTTGTCTAGAAATGGCCAGTAATATGATGCTAGAAATAAGTTATTTCCTTGATAATGCTTCTTGCCTTTGGAAACAAGCTTCACTAAAAGTAGTCATGACAGAAATTGATTCCATTCCCAAGGATTGAAGTGGTCGTCACATATGTATTTCTTGCCTGTCTTCAATTCTCTTGTTTGTATAAATAATGAAATGATGACAGGTATGTGTGGTAACATTACAGTCAGTATTAGCAGTTGCTGCCATTTACTCCAGAGGTGAAAAGTTGGCCAGAAATTGGAACAGGTATCTTAGGCCCCAGGGCATTGGGAAAGGGGTTATAGTGCTTGGAGTTAGGAGTGGAAAAGCACTACACTAAACACAATTAACCTTAAAGTTCAGGGAATTTGCAGGTGGCTTCTGACTTCTTATATGCCGGCAGATACAATGCTTCTATTTTCATAGTTTCTGATTTTCAAAGGAGATCTGAAAAAGGATATAAAACCAGACAAAATTCTGATTTATAGGAATTAGCACTGGGCTCTGTTGTAAGTTATGAGAAGACATTAAAAAAACCCCTACACCCACAAAAAATTCAAAGAAAACAAAACAAAAAAACCCACCCAGACATTTTTACTTAGAACAGAAACCCAGAACTCTTGATAATTAGAGCTTATTACTCTGCTAATGTTTGGCTTTTCTTTTCTGAGCTAAGGAGACCAGTTTCTCTGTTGATGAAACATGACAAAAGTGATCATTGCTTTTTACCCTCCATGATGTAACCTTTTCATTTCTTTTCCTAACTTTTAAAATAAAGTGTTCTGGTTGAACATCTGGTGTTCAAGGATTTTTACCTTGAAATTACTGTGAGAAGGGGTAGATTTAGATCATCTGCTATAGTGTCATTGTCTTTATTTTAATATCTCATTTTATTGTGGGAATGTTGATTATACTTAGATATATATACATTGGTATTTGCATTATAAAAACTTGTCAAATAAACTGGTGATTGAAAAATGGATCAATAGAGGAATAAAACTTGCTAGCATTTGAAATTTAAATGTATTAATGCATAGAGGAGTGTTGTTTCATATTCAAAAAAAGTTTTTTGGAGAGTCACAGATTTTAATTAAAGAAAATAAATAACAAAATTAGATGCCACCCCTCTTTACTTCCTTCTATCTCCAATAGCCTTGCAAAACTTGGGGAAAAGAACTTGAATTTCTGACAAGAAAAGAAAACATAAATGAACATATCTTTGCCCCAAATCACTGTTAGTTTACTTATGCTTTTAGTTTAAATATACTTTTGCAAGACATTTTAGTATTATGGAGAAGTTTGGGGGTTGGGAGCTTGAATAGATTTTTTATTAATTTCTGAATATTTTTTCATTTTTGCCTTTATTAAAAATGAAAAGAAGTGGAAAAAACCAAAGTTTTCTCAAACCCAGACATTTGTAGAAGAATGTACAAACAACTGGAAACAGAAATTTAAAGAGACTCTAGACCAAGAAAGATTTAGTGACCTTATGGTTCCAAAATCAAGATCTATTAAGCCTGATCGACTATTTTTGACCTTTTTTTTTTTTAAAGGACTGAGTGTTCATCCCTATTTAGTCAGATTTGCTTAAATGATTGTGGTCAATTGATCTTGACTGTTTGCCAGATCCTCACCAAAGTGTCTCTATCACTGCTCTTCAGCTGATCAAAATATAATGAAAGTCATGAGTCTTATCAGGAGACACATAACAACAGGGCCAAACAGACTTGACTGCTGCAAATTAATGGCATGTATTCAATTTATCACTAATCAAAATCAGAGTAAGGTAATGAAAAATAAACACCCATCTTAAAATCACTTCCCCTCATCCCTCCCTTATTTCTGGGCTCAGCCTCACTCCTGATTTCGCTACCTCTTTCCTACCAGCAGCATGGGGATATGGGGGATTGGGGTCACGTTCAGTTCATCACACTTTGTCACTTTTTCATTCTCACTCACTTACCCTGCTCCAGCATGGGATTTCTCTCAAAGGAGACAGTCACTCATGAACATCTCCAACATGAGTCCTTTCCATGGGCTACTGCTTTTCCCAAACGGCTCCAGCATGGGTCCTTTGCATGGGGTCATGAATCTTGCCAGCAAGCCTGCTACAACATGGGCTCCTCTCTTCATGTGTCCGCAGGTCCTGCCAACAAACCTGCTCTGGCAGAGGTCCGCAGGATCACAACCTCTCTCAGGCATCCACCTGCTCCGATATGAGGTCCTTCAGAGGCTACAGGTGGATATCTGCTTCACTCTGATCCTCCATGGCCTGCAGGAACACATCTGCTTCACCATGGTCTGCACCACAGACTGTAGAGGAATCTCTGCTGTGATGCCTGGGGCACCTCTTTCCCCACTTTCCTCACTGAACTTGGAGTCTGCAGAGCTGTTTCTCTCTCATGTCCTCATTCCTCTGCTCCAGGTGATGTTGGGCTGCAGTATTTTTCCCCTTCTCAAATATGTTGTCCCAGAGGCTCTGCACTGTTGCTGATGGGCTCAGCTGTGGCCAGTGGCATTGACTCCATTAATTGTAGAGAAAGCTTCTGGCAACATCCAGTAGGATCCTATAGGCAACAGTCAGGTGACTTAAAACATTCTGAGTGATGGACTATTGCCCTAATTTTGGCCTGTTTAATCCCAAGAAGAGAAGATGGAGTAAAGATATGATGAAAGTCTTAAAATTTCACGATTATAAGCTGCACCATTTTGACTAAAATTTTGCTCCCAAACCGGAAGTGCGACTTACATTCAGGAGCAGCTTATATATGAACAAATTCTGGAAATTTCCCAACCAGGAAGTCGGAGCCTGCAGCAGCCTCGAACCAAGGCGGAGCCTGCCCGGCCCTGGGGGGTGCGGCGGCGGCATCGGCTGGGCACGCCCCTCTCCCTCGTCCCGGTGGCAGCAGCCAGGGACTTCCCTCTCCCTCTCCCCAGTGGCACTGTCTGGGCAAGTCCCTCTCCCTCTTCTCAGCAGCAGCAGTCAGAGATGCCCCTCTCCCTCTTCCCGATGACACTGGCTGGGCACACCCCTCTCCTTCCTCCCAGCAGCAGCAGCCAGGGATGCCCCTCTCCCTCCTCCCGGCAGCAGTGGCCAGGCACGCCCCTCTCCCTCTTCCCGGTGGCACCAGCCGGGCATGTCACTCCCCTGCCTCCCGACGGCAGAGGCAAGCGGGGTTGGGACCGCTCCCTGGAGGCCACCCCGAGCAGGGCTGAGCCAGTAAACCCCTGATCCCGTGATTCTGTTACTATTTGGCAACTTTGTGAAAGTTACACACGGATCCTCGCTGCAAACGCAAGTGCGGTTTACAATCCAGTGTGGCTTATTTATGGAGGAAAAACGAAACGTTGCTGGCACCCCGGAAGTGCAGCTTATAATCGGTGCGGCTTGTAATCGTGAAATTTCTGTATTTGGAAGACTGATACAAGCTGCAAAGAATTCTTTTTTTATTCTGCCCATGTAGTAGAAATAATGAGCTTATATTGCACAGATTAAATGTTAGGAAAACTTTTATAACAGTAAGGATACTGGTGTGTTTATGTAGACTGCTGGAAAATTCATGTTTTTATTTTATTTTATGGACACGTTGGATGAGTTTTCACCGCTATGGCAGATGAACATCTGTCAATAATGGATTTTCAGAACTACTGTGGATTAGTGGGTATATCACAGACCTGATCAGTGACTAGGGGAGCCCTTAGGATCCTTTGCAGGCCTATGGTGATTCTATGAAGTTAAATGCCTTGCAAAGCCCAGTCAGCTGGGAGGAAAATTATTTATCATCAGATGAAAAGCTTCAAGAACTAGCAAACAAAAACCAAAACACCTATCAGTGAGATGAGGAGTCTATGAGAATGAATTTAAAGACAGCAAAGAGAAGTACTAAGATCTGGTTATAATGGAATCAGTTATTGCTTTGTATTATAATAGGACAGTAACTTGTGGAGAACAGAATAAGGGTTCACGTCACAGGAACACCTTTGACCGCCTTCCTGGAGCTGGGATTCTCGTAGAGATAATACCAAGATATTGAAAAGAGCTTACTGTGCTTCCAGAAGATTAAAACCTAGATGAATTACAAGAAACAACATGTGGATGAAGAAATTGGTAGAATTGGATAATGGGAGGATGAGCTCATTTACAGAAGTATAGCTATCAAGCAATGAATCTATCTTCTTGGCTGTGGGTTAGTGTCTGGCAGTGTTTGGTAGGCCTCATGGTAAAAGTAAGACTTGAGATGGGATGAAATCCAAATTTAATAGTTCTTTGAGTTAAACATACTCTAATCTTATTAAATGATTAGGGAATTTTCAGGGAATTTTGGAGGGACGGGTGAAGGAGCAGGGAGTAAGGCTCAGTAGCTAGAGGAGTTTCTGAAGAAACTCATTTCTACTGCATCAAAGGAAGCAAGGGGAGAGAAAATTCCTCTTTCTGCTGGCTGCAATGGCAGCATGCTCGTGTCGGGCAGTGAGATGCTTCGATGTCCCAAGCAGAGTGTGTCCTCCTTGGGCATCCAGTCTGTTTAAAGAGGGAGGCTGGGGTGTGCCCTGGTCGAGGTCAATCCACCTCCTTTCCCATGCACAATCCCAATGACATCAATGCTGGACATGACCCTCAGAACCTTTAGGTTTCTGAACTGATTCTCACTGATTTCAAGTTTAGCAGTTCATTGTACTTTTCCCCCCCATCTTTCTAAAATAAAAATTGTTTGTTTATTACACAAAGATTTTGAGGATTGGTTAATTACATGTAAGGTTTGAAAATTAAGCATAGGTTATTGTTGTCAATAGAACTATGAAAAACCTGTATCTATGTATTATATAACAAACACTAATTTGGTGAAACATTTCAGGAATATATGTGGGGAACAGTATTTTTCTTTCTACTTTTAGCATTAGTTTTATTTGCATTTCATTTTATTTGTGTTATTCTTTTGGCTATTTAAAAATCCTTGGGAGTCAAACATGACAGGTTGTATGTGTGCATTGGAATATGATTTACCACATTTTTCCCATGCCATGAGTATATGAATTCCTGCTTACATAAGAAAATATTTGAACATAAAAAGCAATAATTTGGAATCAGATTGTGCAGGATGAATCACGAGACAAAATCTCCTTAGAGATCCAAAAATATATTCTGGTATTCCTGCCAGAGTGTTTTCATAAAACATTTTTTCTTAAAAGAAATTGCTCAGAAGGTAATAAATAAAAATCATCGTAATAAAAAACAACCAAAAGCTGCAACTTGATTTTGCAAAATGTATATATTATATGAAGAAAGAAATATACCTTCTCTCTCATATAGATTACTCTTCCAAGGCCTCTCCTGAATCACAGTAAAAGAAAAAACTTCTATTTTGGTGTGTCACTTCTTTTGTTAGTTTAATATAAATAGAATTATTGGATAGTGGAATAAAGTAATCTACAGTCCTCATGCTAATATTTTCTAGGTTTGTTGTTGTTTTTTTTAAAGGCAAAGCTATCCAAATTCCCAGGTCCCTTATGGTCAATGTGAACATCATGGACTACAAGTTATCAGCTTGTTTTCTTTCTTTTATTGTATTCGTGTGCTAAAATCACCCGCCTGTCTTCACCTACCAACCAGTTTCTGTGGGAAATGCTGCTTGAAGTTTCCCTGCCATGTTAGTCTCACCACAATCACAAGGGAGGTACAGGATAATGAGTCTATCACAGGCCTCCAGGAAAACGCTGCAGAAGGACCCCCATCAGTCTCTGACGGGGCTCTTGCTAAAACTGAAATGCGCCAAAAATGAATGTGGCTACTTTTATGAGAGAAGGAAATACTTCTTTCTTTTCCTATCCCTTCAGAATGAGGTAAGGAATGTCACTTTTAAAATGTGTTTTATATACAAAATACAAAATATTACTGCAGTTTTAAAAATTGTGCAATCTTATAATATAAAATAGTAAGTCTGTGACAGTTTTGAGTTGATAGAAGCATGATAGAAATGATAACTCCAAAATTTTGTGGGATTTGCTGTTGAAGTTCCAGATTCGGAAGAGCAGCTCCCTGTAATGAGCCTATGCTACAGCCTCAGTTTACGTATAAGATGTGATAAAACTTCCTGTTAAAAAACTAAATTTTTAAAAAAATTGTCAAAAAATTCAAAGTTGGATTTCAAAGTCAGTTGGTTTGGTTTCTTTTTTTTTCCTTTTTTTTTTTTTGTTTGTTTTCGGGTTTTTTGTTTACTTGTTTGGGGGTTTTTTAGGTTTTTTTCGTGTTTTTTTTAATTTAAAGCTATTATCCATTTGACAGTGTTTGACAGTTCATAATTTAAAAGAAAAAATAATTTCAAAGTTGAGTATTTCCTTTAAAAAATTGATAGTCCCAGCTAGGATACACAGGCTCATTTCTTGCTTGTGAGAAAAACTTAATGCTTCAATTTTTCAGTTCAACTTTTTGAGACCGTAAACATTCTAGAAATACAGGAAATCTGTTTTCCACTCCTGTATGCAGACGCACAAACCTGTGGCCACACAACACATTATTTATTGGGAAAAAGGCACTATATTAGCATAGCCTTGTTTTAACAATGTATGTGCAAATACCTTCATGATATTAGGGAGTTAACTGTTAGTATGTAAGAGTTAGGAGCTGAGAAAAAGCTGCTTAGCAAACATGCTGGGTTATCAACTTAAATGGCAGTCCCTGTTGTTCACCTTTCTGTATGGGTGCTACATATGGAGCACAATGGAAAGTTCTTAAACCTAAACCTGAGTGAACCCAAAAGTTCTTTCAATTCCTCTTGCATGGTTTGTTTGTGTAGGTATTTTGGTGGGGGGGTGAGGGTTGGAGGGTAATGTTGTACAATAATTGTATTGATCTTCAGCATTATTATTTTCATTGTGCTGTCCATGACCATATGTCCCCCAAATAATTTTGGATGTGCTGGCTTACTTCAGGTAATTTTGCTAGAGGACTTAGGTGGCAGAACGGGCAGAGACCTTGTCAATGTCCCCACACAGGAAAGGGCACTACTGTGAGCTTTCCCATAGTACTCATCAGAAAATTCACAGAATTTAATTCACAAAATTTACAGAAGCTACCAGAATCACTAAAATTGCAGGGAAAAGAAGGAATTGGAGTTTACATCTTCCTAAGCCACTATTTCAACTTTACACAAGAAAAAAAAAGTGCATAATTTATCTCCAGCAATCATAAGTTACTAGTTTCAACCAACCCATCCTTCTTTCTTTTTTTTTTTCTCCCCACACCAATCTTCTCTAAGTATAAAACCTATTTCCAAGCAAGCCAATTCCAAAGTAAAATCTTCCAGTGACCTGGAAAGAACAGGCATGCCACACTATATTCCATAGGGAATATAGTGGAAAAAACTGACGTAGCAAAGTGCTGTGTGGTGGGAAGGTGGCTGCTTGGAGAGCACAGCAGAGGGCTGACCATCATTCAGTGTTGCAGACTGCCCTGGGACACTGAGCTGGCTACAAGTGTCTTCATGCCAGCAGGCAGCCTAGAGCTGAATAAGTGGCCTGGGAATGGCTGTATCCGCTTTTAGGTACGTTTTCTTCATTTCAGAGATTGTATTATGAAGCCAGTGGGAGTGCTTCAGGCAGAATATATAAATTAACTGGTTACTGAACTGTGTAGGAGGGACTGAAGTCCTGAAAAGGGAAGCTTACAATAAAACCTCTGTCTGTGTGCTGCAAAAAGGCGTTCAGGCTGCCCAGGTCAAACCTCACACACTATTTCCAGCAGACGAAACTGGTGGCCTAGAACAGCTCAGGAGACTGAACTGATGAAAACAGAATCTTGGCTAACCACACTGTTTTTCAACAATTGCGTTAATGTAAGATTTCCAGCAGACATGGGTGGAAGATTCAGGATGTGAATTGAAAGACACTCTCAAACTATCCCAGAGTTTGGAAGTGGAGTTTGGCTGTAAGTCCATTATAAAAAAGCAATTTTGTACAACTCAAATCCTGTTCAAGTTATCAAGTGTCTTCCAAAATTTAGAGGTATCTGGATCAAGCCTTCTAGCTGTGGTCCATCTCTAATTTTCACAAAGTATTCTAAACTTCTAAATCCCCTATTCTAAATCCCCTTTCTGTCCTACTTTTCTTTTCTAACTGTATTTTGACTCTATTTATTTCCTTTCTTGTTCTTGTCTGTTTAAAAATGTCAGGCGGGGTTTTACCCGAGAGTTTTATTGCTATGGAATGCATTAAGTTTTGTTTATCCCGTCTTCTTTTTCCATGTCCCCTCCCCACCTCCCCATCCCCCCCCTTCCCTCCCCAATCTGTTCAACAAATTTATTTTGTTCTTCAACTGCAGTTCCAAGGAATAAGCAGCAGTAGCTTTTAGTCACATTACAGTGTCTTCTCATAACTAGATACAGTGAAATGCTGTTTATGCTCTACATAACTTCTCATGAAGTTTGGGTGACTTTTGATTTCAAAACATCTAAGTGCATTCATGTTGCAGTTGGAGTACTGCAGTCTGAACTGTTTCTCCTGCAAATTTTTTATTTCCAATTAAAATATGGAATTATATATGGATATATATGGATCATGGAAAAAAGGTTATGGCAAAAATATTCTAAAACAGTATCCACAACAAGTAGAATTTTCAACAGTATTTAGTAGCTTACCTTTGTATGTGTACAGAATGTGTGTTTATAATGCAGCTTGGTTTATTAATTGATGATTTTTATTATCTATAAAAGCAATGAGTCACCTCATCTGCATGTTTGAAAAATACTATTCTATTTAATCCAATACATAGTTTTTAGCAGCAGTCTAAGCAGTGTGAAGACACAGGTCAATAGAAATGTCAGATGATACAGCTTTACACCTTTACACAACGGCTCTGAACACAAAAAGCAGTAGAGAAACATGTAAATCCTCTTTCAGAATTATCTATAGGGAACAAAAGGTGTGTCTGAACAACCCCAGCTTCATGGCCACAACTGTAGCAATATAGAAGTAAAACTAGTTTGAAGTTGCTTTTACTTAGCCATACAGCAGTGGCAAATTCAATTTTAGCGTACTAATGTATAGCTGCATTTGGAATGGACTTTTTCTCCTGGAATGAGGCAAAAAACCTAGAGTACCTTTTGTCAAGATATTGAGATAGATCTATTTATTTATTTAAATTTAAACACACCATCTTTAAATCTAGGTGCCAGAAAAGTTTAAAGTATGTTCTTTGCCACAAAAAAAGCAGAGACTGTTTAAACATAAAGAAAAGAAAAATTAAAAAAAAAAAAAAAAGTCTGAGAAGGTGAAGAGCAAAGAAAAATATGTATCTTTGTGGTCTTCGTATAATTTTTTTTTTTTTGCTTTCAATAACATTTATCAGTACGGGGCCTTACTAACATAGATGTTTTGATTATTTTAATATATTCCTTAATATAGCCATCAAAACTTGCTTGGAGTCCTCCAAGTTGAGCAGAGTACAGTATGTGCATAAAGTTTTCCTCTGCTAACAGAGGATATTAATAATTTTGCATATTCAATTACTCAAATGGTAGGAAGTTGCATTCTTTAAGACTGTCAGCATGAACTTGGGTCAGTGCCTTATGTACGTATGTTGAAAAATATCTACAGTAATTTCACAACTATAAGGCACACCCTTTTGACTAAAATTTTGGTCTGAACCCGGAAATGCACCTTATAATCCAGATGCACCTTATATATGGACAAAGTTTGGAAATTTGCCAACCCAGAAGTGTGAGCCTGCAACAGCCCCGAGCCAGGAACCGTGGGAGATGTGGCCGCTGGGCAGGGGAAGCAGGGACCCAGCACGTCTGCTGGCCGGGGGAAATCAGCGTGGCTGCTGGGCGGGAAGAAGCAGGGGCAAGTAGCATGGCCACCGGCCAGGGAGAAGCAGGGAGATGTGGTGCAGCTGCTGGCCAGGGGGATGCTGGGACCCGCTGTGGTTGCTGGGCGGGGGGACGCCGGGATGTGGCGGGGACGCCAGGATGTGGCGTGGCCGCGTGGTGGGAGCTGGGAGCTGCAAGCCATGCCAACCGGCGCTGGGGGCGGGTGGGAGTGCTGGTGCCTGCAGCACGGGGAAGGCACGTGGTGCTGCATTTAAAGGCTACACTGATCTGTGAAAAATGTTTTCAAATTGAGCACCAACCAGTAATTCGTTACTTTGTTGTGCGCGGTGTAGCTCCTTACTGCAAAAAAAAAAGTAAGCCTTATAGTCCCACGCGCCTTATATAATGTACAAAATTGCAAAATTTACTGACTCCCGGAGGTGCGCCTTATAAACCAGTAGGCCTTGTAGTCGTGAAATTACTGTACTCAATCACACAGTTCCGTGCTTCTCTTTTTCTGCATAATCTTTTCAATATTTATTGATAGATACTATTCTTGAAGTTTCCAATTACAGTAATTTCACGATTACAAGCCGCACGGACTATAAGCCGCATCACCGGGTGTTGGCAAACATTTCGTTCTTTGTCCATAAATTAGCCACACCCAATTATAAGCCGTTCTGTCATTTGCAGCGAGGACGCGTGTGCAACAAAGTTGCCAAATAGTAACAGAATCTCTGGATCCAGGGTGGGGGTTTACTGGCTCGGTTCGGGCTGTGAGGGCTCAGCCCACTTGGGGTGGCCCAGCTCAGCACTGCTGCTCGGTGGGGCCACTCGGGGCCGGCCGCCACCTCTGGGGTCACTCACCCTGGCCCGGCGCTGCCCTGTGGTGGCCGGGGGGGCACGGAGCCCACCGGCACCCATGGTAGCAGTGGCAGGCAGGGACAGGAGCCCGCCAGCACTCATGGCATTGGCGGCAGGAGGGGAAGGAACGCCCCCGCTCCTGCGGCAGCAGGTAGGAGGGAGCCCCCTGCCTCCCTCCTGAGCCATGGGGATGGCAGCACGGAGCCCCCTGCCTCCCTCCCGAGCCACGGGGATGGCAGCACGGAGCCCCCTGCCTCCCCCGGGCTGCGGGAGAGGAGGGAAGGAAGGAGCTCCCCTGCCTCCCTCCCCTTCCTGTGCTGCCAGCAGGGATCCCGGCTCCACCCGTTGTGCAACAGAGTAACCAATTTGTAACAATCGCGTAAACCCGGGTTTTACTGACCAGTGCTCGGCTCAGGGCCTCAGTTTGCACTTCTGGGGTTGGAAATGTCAGAAAATTATTTACATGTTAGCCGCCCCTGAGTGTAGGCTGCATTTCCGGTGTGGGAGAAAAATTTTAGTCAAAATGGTGCGGCTTGTATTCGTGAAATTACTGTAATTTGAATTTATACTTTTTGTTGTTCAAAGTGATTTCATGCATTCAGACTGTGTTTCAAATACTGCATTGTTAATTTCCTCAAAAGTGCATTTTTAAAAAATAATCCTCATCAGTGCATTTTCAAATTGTGTCAAGGATTCTTTCTTCACCATACCAGTGAAATAAAGGAAGTGTTTGCATCCTGGAAACCAATGTGCAGAGAAATTAAGCTAAATGTATCCATTCATTTTTGGGAAATCTGAGATGTCTACGACCTGATTTCTTCTCCAATACTATGAATTAGCTTGATCTATGCAACACAGAATGGTGTATTCACATCTGACCAGCATTTATGGGATTTAAAAATCAGCTTTCTAAGTAGGCATCCAGAAAATGAGTTAAACAGAACTTGTGTCTATCTCTGATGAGTTACATATAAAAAGATTACATGACAATTCAAAGGCCATAATTTGACAGTCTTTTCATGGAGATCAGAAAGTCTTGGAGCTATAGCAAGAAAGGTTACTAAACTTGTATCTTGTCAAACATGACTTAAATGATTTATTTCTGTTTCCCCCTAAAAACTGCACTCTTGGAAATAGTCAAGCCCATTTTATTGAAATTAGGGATAATATATAATTCACTCCACAAAAGAAAACAGTAAACAATTCAAGCAATAATAATTTGTCAGTGTCAGAAGTGAGGAAAAGTGGGATTGTGCAAAAGGCTTCAGTGAACAGTTGTTAGCAGGAGAGCTGATTGCAATGCCTGAAATAATATACATCTCAGAAGTCACGTATCTCAATAGCAATAATGAGAGTAAAAAGATCAGCAAATTATACCGCAATACAAAAAGAGTTTGAAGTTTCTTTCTTTTCCCTGTGTTCAGACAGGAATGACTAGATTGACTATTGAGACAGGTCCTACATTTTTGGGTAGGCCTGCAAAGTTTCTCTGCCAGTGGATAATCGATCTGCTCACAGGGATTATAGCACTTACCACAGAGCCATTAGAGGATAGCAGGTCAGCAAGTCTATTCCCTGAAGGCTACTCAAACTAAAAGTTTGCTTCAGGTCTGAGAAGTTTGCCAGAAGGAAAATGTTATGGGAAAACATTGCATTTATTTGCTTCCTTTCACTTTTATATCACATAGTCTTCATTCCCAAATATAGTTGAACTGAGTTTCAAGGGTTGGCAAATAGAAACAAAATGCCAAGCCCCAAATAAAGCTGTATTCTTTCTTCTTCATATCTCACCTGGCATTGACAAGTTTCCCAGCCTGACTCACACTTGTTCAGGAGCTGTGCTTGAGAGGATGCACAAGTGCATGCTATGGAAAGGTGGGTAGTAAATTCAGTTGTGGGTAGGAAGATTTGAATATGTTTTATTGTCCCTTTCCTGCTAGAAATTTGGGGAGCCAAAAGCAATGAAAAACAGTGTTAACTCAAGTTGGCCTCTTCCGTCTGCTATCAAAGTTCACCTGTAAAATGGACCTGATGCTGCTTTAATTCTTGGTCTTAAGTAGTTTAATTGACTATTATAGAAAACCAGAAGGAGGAAGGGAGACATTCCTGTTGCCTAGACTTTTGTTTCAGTGGAGAAACTGAGCTGATTAACTTGCTGGTTTCCCTTTTCATACTCCTCGGCAGACATTCAAACATCACGGACAGAGTTGGGGTTGATTTGGCAATGTTCTCCATGTCTCTTTGTGTGTTTAGTTACAAACTTCACTGAAAACCTGCTGTCAACAGTAGTTTACCATGTAACACTGAATTTCTAATGCAAAGACAGCTTTGGAAGAAAAGTCACATTTTTCTTCCATGGACAAGGTAACCTTTGGATAGGAAAAGCTGGATTCTAAAAGGCTGGGATTTGAGAACAGTGACTGTCTAGGAACAAATTATGCTCCTGATCCAAAGGGAAAAAAATATGTAACTAAAAAGTCATTAGAAGAAAATACAGTTTTGACTTAGTTAGGAGAGGGATCTAAGAATCAGATTGTTTAATTTAAAAGAGTTCGAAGGTAGGATTACTTTTACTGTCTAAAGTCCTGAACTAGAAAGCCTTTAACAATATGAAGAACTTCAAGCATGTAATGTCAAGGCTCTAATTACCTTTTACAAATTAAGCTAAGTTCCCCAGGCAAATAAGTAAAAAATATAATAACCCTTCTTTGCTTTTTTCTTGGTCTTTTTTTAAATTCAGTCTGAACTCATCTGCTATCATGACTTTGCATTTGTTACAAAGTTTAAAAGGATTTTCCTAGAAGTCTCACAAATTATGATAATGCCATGGTGTTAGAATTCTTGGAGTTGCCTAAATTTCTCCAGTCCCTAATTTTTAAGAGAGTATTTAATGTGAAAGGAGACATAAGAGGAGTATCCTGTGCCAATATTGAAGAAAGGCAGAACAGTAGCCGTCTTTGCTACAGGTAGCTCATACAAGTAGCACCCTGTTGTTTCACAATGACAACCCAAAATAACACAGCTGAAAGGTGCTTTGCTGCATAACCTGTTATGTGGGACACTTTATACAGCATATAGTTACTGAGGTGGACCCTCCATTATTACCATCTACAGCTTGGTTCTGTGGTGCTATACAGCAGTTTGCTAGAGCCTGTCAGAAAATGGAGAAGCTTATTTAATCCAGTTTGAAACCACCTGGCCATCCTTGGTTACATCTAGACTTACACTCCCAGGAGAGCATAGTAACTGCCTGGAGTTTCTCAACAACAGCTAACACACTCTGCCTCCAAAGTTGTCCAGTAAGGTTTTTATCCTTCAAAAAGGAGCATAAAGCTTCTATGAAGCTAAGACATTATTTCTGAATTGACGTACCATAATGTAACCCACCCTGGTCAGGTTTGAGGTTCTGCTGCAGGTGTAGGTGTAGGATGCATTTCACAAGTGTGTCTCACTGTGAAGGTCTGAATTTATAAGGGACCCAAAGATAACTTTTTCTCTCAAAATTAAACGTATACTTTCTTCATACAGAGTAAATGCAACAACCGAAGGTTAATGAGCAGCTTTTCAAAAGAAGTAATGCAATTCTGAAGTTCTAACCATTAAGTATAATCATGAAGGAATGTCTGATTTAATAAACAAATAACATCTATGATTTTATATGCCTGACTCTGCATGTTTTAGTGGGTTTTGTCAGGTGTAGGATTACCTGTGACCATGATAAATGGAAATTAAAAAAAAATTAAAAATTAATAAAAACAAGTAGGGCATGTGGACATTATGTCACCTTCATTTAAGACCCTCAGGAAAGACAAAAATATGTCAGACTTCTGGGGACTTTGTACAATCTCTTCTCAGCTGTGTCGTGCAACATAGGAAGTTAAAATGTAAAATGTGAGATTTATTTGAAAGCCTTATCACAAAGTTTGAAGCTAAAAATGCATAGCCAACCTTAGATCTGAAGGTTTTCTTCACAATACTTGATTTACATTACAGACTTTTTAAATCTATATTCACTTATATTACTTTTTAATACACAGTCACATTAGTTGGTTGCTACAGGTTTGATCCTGCTGTGCATGCTACTGGACGTGTTCATTTACTATGATAAGCAAATCTAACAAAACTGTCAGGACACTGATTTATGGTAGCGATCAGCTTGATAGTTTCATTTTTATTTGTATATGGGGAGGCACTGCCTGCACAACATCAGCTGCTTGCAAATTAATTCCTACCTGCACCCTTTTGCCTAGGGCTTAACTGTCCCTCCCACCCCTAACCTCAATGCGAAAAGAGATTTCCTGTAAAGTGGAATCAATTGCAGTGTGACTCCTGTTCTCCAGTCCCACTGTGGTCATCTGAGAATCAGGGAGTGAGGGAATACATGGTTAGAGAAGAGAAGCAAATAGATCCATCTGCCCTGACAGCAGATGTGTTGCGTGAGCTTCTGAAAACCATGTCAGCTACTTGTTCTTCCCCAGGCTTGAGGGGAGAGTGAACGGGCAGAATTCACAATCCATATGCTGAACCCAAACCGCGCTGTTTTAGAGGTGAAGTTGAGAAGTTGCACAAAACCAGCAAAATGAAGTTATGTTGCCCTTGGAAACATTTTTTATACTTGGAATAGAAGGTAATGGGGCATTTTACATGTCTAAGAGTCTAGGTTTATGCTTATAGGGTGCTCTTCTAACAGTATATTTGTAGATTTTGATTCATGTTTTGTGAATACATGTTGGTTTAAACAGAGTCTTCAGAATATTTAAGTGGCAAAAGAACCTATATTTGCAAAGTTGCTTAGGGATGATCAGTTCTGGATGGATCTGATTTACTGTAACTGCAAAGAACTGGTAGAAGGAGTTCAAGTTTCCTCAGTACTCTCATAAATGAAAGACTATTGTGCTGGTGAAGGGCTGTGTGAGGACCTAGGAAATAGTTTCTCATAATAGACATGAGGAAAAATAGTCAATTCCTTCTATTCATAACTTTTCCCTTGAACTTTTAATGATGCAGTAATAGTGAGACCCTATATTCAGCCACTCTTACTTCAGAGTCATCAAGAAAAAGTACACAGTCTCTTTCAATCATTCCTTAACTGTTTCACTGTTCTATACTTTGTGTAGCTGTAAGAAATTATTTGGTTTCCATTCGTGCTCTATCATAACTCACAGTTCAAGGTTTTTAAAAATAATTCTCCTGGCCAAACACAGATTGCAAACTGTTACGTAATGCTCCAGTGACGTAGTAGTGGGATTTTTCCAGCACTGCTGAATGGATCATTGTTAACTTTTTGGGGGGCAATTTGCAGCAATTCTTGAATAGTTGGGCTATAATATTATCAATACTACCTCAGTATGCCATCTTGATATTTCATGAGATCTGCTGATTTTTTTAAGTTGAACATCTACTCTAGTCAGGTTATAAGTTTCTCCTTCTTAATTTTCATTCCATGAATCACTGAAACAAGCCCCAACTTGGTATGAATGTTCTACCTGCCACTTGCTTGCAAAGACATAATTGGCACTGTTTCAGCAGCTAAGCTCAAGGATTTAGCTGGAACATTTCACCACACTCAACAAAACCCACCTGGCTTCCAAGTTTCAAAACTTGTTAGTCAGTGATTTTGGAAGGTACTGAGCAAATAAGAATTATTATTATAGAAATCTAGCTTCACTATAGCCTCTAATGGTTCCTTGATCTGCCAGCTATAGCAGTCTGGACTTTTCAGTTTTTTTAATGAAAATTTTACTCTTGAGTGATTGGTTCTTCAGCTTGACTATATAAAAATTTCTTGGTTTGATTAAACTTCATTTTACCTATCGTAACTGGTATCTCATATTACAACTTCTAACTCAGAAAATCTTTGACTAATTGTTCCAAATGTAACTTCTTCTCTTTTGTGGGTACCTTTTCAGTTAGGTGGAAATAAAGTGAAAGCAAAATTTTTCACTGTACTTCAAATCTGTTTTTTTTCCCTGCAAAGGACTTACTGGTCTGCAGACTTTCCTTTTACATTCAAGAAAAACAAATGTGAGATAAACGAAAGACCACATGAATTGTAGCTGTGAAAATAACAGCAGTGAAAGTCAAGCCAAATTATTACATTTTCTACTTGTTTGAACAACCATGGTTTGCCTACACTGGACTACTTTTCTTTTTTCACTAATTGCCTTCAATTACCTGAATGCCAATTTACTCAAGGCAATTAACACATCTAAAAGTTAGTTTGGGGAGATATATTTCAGCGTAAGAATTCTTGTGTTCCAACTCAGTGACGTCCAAGGAAAAGAAGCATGAGTTTCTTGAAAATATCTAAAAAATAAAATATATTTTGAATATAAAGGAGTTGATAGGCAGCAAGTTAAAATCTCCATGAAGTCAAACAAGTTAAAAAAACCCCAAAGCTCAGCTCCTTGAGCATGTCTCTTTTTATACAAAGGGTTCATACTTGGAGTGGTAGAGAAAGAAAGCACAAAATTAATAAAAGTTTCTGAAATGTAGCTGTAGTTAGATATAAAAATCTGGCTACATTTGGTATAGCACTGTATAGACTTATGAAGAGGGACCATGATTGGTGCATAGAAAGGTCTTTGATATCAGTTCAGTGCCATCGAGACTTATGAAAGGAGATCTATCTGCCTGTTTGATAGAGCTAGAGTCTGTCCTGTGCAGTGCAAGCCCAAGACAATTTGTGAAGATAAAAATATTTGGTTTTGGTTTTGTTTTTTTTAAATACAATTGACAAGGTAAGATTATTCCATACAGAAGGAGCATGTTCCATATTTAAAGAAGTTGGAGAGTGACAATTTAGCACTGAACTATGGAACTGAACTTTCCTTTACAAAAGTAGACTAAAAGCACCAAATGGCTTAGTCAGCAAACCACAGTTACTTGTTCCAGAAAGGGAGTTGAGTAGAATTTAAGCAAGTTAACCACAGCCTTGGATACCTGATCATAGGAGTCCAGGAACTGTAAAAATCACTGTTCCAAAACAGAATCATTGATCAATGGAGCACTCTTCAAACCCCGGCTGATCTACCTCTGAACATGCTAGCTGAAAAAAAGTCCTCTTACATTTTCAAACCGAGAAAATGAACACACACTGTAGAAGACAGGTCTATGGGCAATTTTTTGTGTCTTTTAGAGGAAGTATACCCGCGATTCCTTTGCTCTGGACACCAGTTAACACAAGCTACTGGTTCCCTTGAAGTTGTCTGTGTGTTGAAGGCTTTTTGGACCTTGGCTTCTTTTATGATATCTAGATTTCTGTGATTTATTTTTTCCTTAGGCTATGGGTGTTTTGCTTCATATCATTAAATTAAGCAATCAGTAGGCAGACGTGTCAGAAGGATGTCATAACACTTTTATGAAGCTCAATATGAGACAGTTTGGACTTCAAGATTATCTATTTCTCTCTGGGTCAGTTATGATGCATAGTTCTGGATATATCGAAGTAGATCTTGTGCCAGGTCCTTTGTACCTGATCTTGTAAAGTCAGAAGTAGATTTTGTTTGAGATTTCAGGGAAATTCGTGCTCCAAGTTTGCAGCATAAAAAAGTCAGAGCTTTATCAAAGTGGCCTCCTTCCCTCACCCCTCCATCTTTCCCCCCTTCTGCTGCTTGATTGACGCTGCAGTTCTGGAGGGCAGCCCACACTGCTTGAACATGATCCTCACAGTGCGGCGATGCATGCTAGATTTCTTCCCAGTTATGCAACACACTGATTGTGTGCCAAAGCTGAATAATTGCCATTCACAGGCCCACAGAGGAAAACTGCGAAGTGTGAGGACTAATCTGGGGGCCACAGGGAGGCGAATTCAAGGCAGACACTGGTCCTCTGTGGAACACCGAGAAGGTGCCCAGGCAGACTAACAGAGACACCAGCTGAGCTCAGCCCTTCTTGCTTCTTTCTACAGAGTTTCCTTTTTCTACCACTCTCCTCTCCTTGAAATGAGTGAAAATGACTTTACAGGTTAGGTGCCAAAGGCTACTGGGTTTGCATTCAGTCGCACTTTCTACAGCCTGTTCAGGCCACCGTAAGGGACTACTGGTAGTGTTGTTTGCTTTCTTTCTTGAATTGTTAACTGACTAATGACTTTATAAATATTAACATTTAAGAACTATAAATACATCAGTAAAATGAACAACATGTTTGGCATCATGTAAGAATTGAAGTGCAACTTAGAAAAGGATGGAATGATTTCCCTTTCTCATCAACCCTCCAATGACAGACTCTAATTGATAGCTCACTGAAACCAAAAGAGGTTGTCCTCTCAGAAGCAGGGGATAGTCTCTCTGGACCACCAGGGTGGTACAGGGGCAGATTGCTCTTGATCTGAAGAATGTATAACAGTTGTCATTCAGAAATCACCTAATGTATTAAGCTCAGAAAAAATTTACATCCATCAGGATGAAGTCCTACAACAGATCTGGACCTTTTACTGTAGGCAGAGGAAGAAAGGGTCTGGAAAGCAATTGCAAACATCCAGCCACATCACCAAAGAACTTTTTTCTGGCATACACATTTTGGCTCCCAGTATTGCACATCCTGCCTCTCTTTCCAAACCCTCATCACCATGGGATGTATACTCTTGAGAAATTCAGCAGCTCCCAAGAAGACTGCCACTGTTTGAAAAGAGTGCACTAGAATAACAATAATAAGGCTAAAAACATCCATAAAATTAGATAAGCAAGACATTTTTTACTTTCCATGAATGTAAGGTAGTAAGATGAAAGAATACTTGCAACAAACCAAAAAAAGCTAACTAGAAACTAACCCTTTGAACAAAGGCTCAAAATAAATTCTCGAGTGAACATTTGTAGCTGGAGAAAACATCACATTTTGTTATTACGGGACTTTGTGGTGTCTTTTCTCCTGCAGAAGGTGAAGAATAAAGGCTACAGTTTTTTAAATGCACAAATGAAAGGAGTATCTGTTTTAGTGTCAACTTTCTTATGCCCCAGACCATGTCACCACCATTAATGGTGATACCACTATTCATTCTCTCATCTGGTGATTTTTTGTTGGAATGTGTCAAATGTCTGCATTATTTTGTTGTTAGCTGTCATGAGATTAGAGGAAATTATGTAAGTCACCAGGCTTCTTAGAGATGCATTTTTGCAAATCTTCTTTGGTCAGAAAATGAATTGAGTAACATGTTCTCTAAGACAAAAAGGTAGGATACTTCTTTCAAACACAGAAAAGGGAATTTTACTTACAGCATTTCAATTAAGGCCACCGGGTGTTCCTCTATGAAACCAAGGCTAAAAATAGTTACCTCCTTTCCTGTATTCATTTGGGTTAACTACATATATCTGGGACAGTATATGAAGATTGAGGTTTTTTGACCTGTATATGAAAGACAAACATGAATCTACCTGAGGAAAACTCACAACTATTTCTTCTGTAATCCCCTGCCTACTAGGTCATTGGGTAGTTATGGGGTAGCTGCTCTTTGACGCCACGGTTTGCTGGAGCTGGTTTAACACCAATGCTACAACCTTCAACTGCGGGTGTGCCCACACTCACACGTTGACCTTGAAAAGAGACTAATTTTGTTGGCTTCTTCAGTTTTCTTGGTTTTGAGACTGTGTCAGCAAATTTATGCTGTCAGCTTGGGCACTTGCTTGTTGTAAGGCATGCTCTTTAAAGAGGAGTAGAACATAATGCAACAATAGAAGGAAAAATATCTTATGGGATTTTTGACAATTGGTTATTGTTCTTTTAGAAATCAGAAGAGAACTTTAATTATTTTCATTCCATATCCTACATGTTATGTCTCATACTGAGGAATGAAAAAGCTTTAATGATTTACTGATCTCTCTCAAGAAAATAATCTTTTAATTTTCCTAACGAGATGGTATAAAAAATAAGCTATTTTTAGTATGTAAAGTCTTGGAGATTATAGATATCCATTTTCTCTTTCAGGAACAGAATTCAGTACCTACATATTGATGTACCTTTCTTGCTTGTCTGGCCTGTCCAGAGACAGAGATTCCAGGTTTTCCTCTGCTTTTCTGGAATTTGCCTCATTGCTAAGAAAGATGAGGTTCACTTAAGACGGTAGGCAAGACCAGGGAAGTTAACATTCTTTTCCCACAGGGAAAATCGTAAAAGTGTAAACATTCAGATTTTTGTGAACCTGTGCATTTATTTCCCACAGAATAGAAATTTCCAAGCAATTGTCTCTGATTTCTTTCTGCCTTAATTTCTATTAAATTTTGGCCTAAGTCAAAGAACTTACTTTTATTATCTTGATGATATCTAGCCATGGAGGTCCTCATCAACCACCATCAGAACTGATTATATCCATCATGCATTTCATGGCAATTTGTTCCCACTGAAGATATATTGCTGCTTTTGTTTTGCTAAGGAGGTAGTGGCTCTTCTTGTCTTTTCATATATTTGCTGGTGCAAATTACGGTAATCAAAGGAAGAATCCATATTCAATACATGGATAAAACCCTGCCTTTACTCTCAGAATTTTGTAGATAATAAAAATAATTTGTCACCAATTGAAATGAGTTTATACACAGTTGTCTTCTGCACCCTGATCATGAGAGATTCACTATGCTTTAGCAGTAATCAGGCCAAAAAAAAAGAAAGTTATACTTGCTGGATTTTTTTTTTACCCTGTCCAATTGTAATTTTGCTCCTGGAATCTAATGGTATTATGTCTTTTATCCGTCTGACAACTTTGTGGAGCTGGAAGATAGCATTACTCAAATTGGAAAGAACCATAATTTAATTCCTGCATTTCTACAAGAGAAGAAAAATAGTCCATTCTGATTGTGAGGTGCAGCAGGTTGGAGGAGCACATTCAGTCAGTTCCTAAATACAGCTTGAGGCAACCCTAGTAATCCAGACTTTCTGGGATGCATGAACACTGTCCTTTGCAGTAACCCTTCATTTTGCTTTCCTATCTTTTTGGTCCATCTGTCTTCTCTATGCAACTCCTGCATTCCTCGTTTATTTTCTGCACTACTCAGTTTTTAAATTCGCTCATTTTCCTTCATGTTCTTTCCTTCCTACTTGTTCTCAGAGTCACATAGCCCACTCTGTCCTCTCTGCTGAACTGCCTGATGTCTTCTCGTGAGTGAAAGATGAGTTTTTGTTTTTAAGCTTTATGTTGATTGATTCATGCCACTGCACAGAAATGAAATGCCCTTTCTGGCTGTGTCTGTTCTTTCACCCAAAAATAAATAGCATGTACTTCTTTCTTCAATGTCTAATGGAAAGTAATTTCCTGTTAAAGATGTGAGGAATTCTTATTTATACTCATTGCTTGCTTCATGCAGGGAGAAGAGAAGCTCTCTTACTTTGTTCCTCTTTTCAGAACCCAAAGGTCTATTGGAAGGTTTCACCTCTGGTTAAAGTCTCCACTTTCTTACACAGGCTGTGATGAACATCTCTATGTATTGTAGGGGTTTTGCTTGCTTTGTCTTAGGGAAATCAGCTGGCTAAGGATTTCTGATTTCTTATGAAAAATAATGGAAAGAAATCGTTGGCTTCTCTTGAACTGTTACAAAAACTCTTTCTTAGTTCTTATTTCATGGTTCCTTTATACACAGCTGAATGATTCCACACTTCATCTGGAAACCTAAAGTAATTGCAAGTACAAGGAGTATTCCCTGCCATGCTCTCTTACTGATTTTTCCCATGCATGTTACTGTTTCTTCTCTTGCAACCCACACCATATAACAGAAATGAAGTGGAAATGGAGAATCTTTCTCATAGAGCTCAAGGTTTTATTCTCCCTCTTCTTATCACTGTTTCAATTAGCATTGGTAACTGTTGTAAAAGGTTACAGTTAGGGGGTTTTTATGTTTTCTTTGCCTGTTTTTTAAACTCTTTACTGTTCATAGTGTTTGCTTTCCCAGGAACACTGTGATGTTCCAGTTTTGACATTCAAGGATGACCTTGAGCTGTAATTTCAGATGCTTTACATGCTAATATGAAAAATGTAGACTATTTAGGTTCATCTCCGTAACAGAGCAGTCAGTGCAAATGTGGGGTGTGGTGTAGTCTTTTGGTTTAGTGTTTGAGTTGAGTTTTTTTGGCATATAGTTATATAGTTACAGTAATTTCACGAATACAAGCCGCACCATTTTGACTAAAATTTTGCTCCCACACCGGAAATGCGGCTAACACGTGGGGGCGGCTAATATGTGAATAATTTTCTGACATTTCCAACCCCAGGAGGGCAAACCGAGGTGCTGAGCTGAGCATCGGCCAGTAAAACCCGGGTTTACACGATTGTTACACATTGGTTACTCTGTTGCACAGTGGGGTGGAGCCGGGATGCCTGCTGGCAGCGCAGGACGGGGAGGGAGACAGGGGAGCTCCCTCCTTCCCTCCTCTCCCGCAGCCTGGGGGAGGCTGGGGCTCCGTGCTGCCATCCCTGCGGCTCGGGGGGAGGCTCCGTGCTCCCGTCCCTGCCTGCCACCGCCGCCATAGGTGCCAGCGGGCTCCCGTCCCCTCCCGCCGCTGCGGGAACGGGGGGACTCCATCCCCGCCATCCACCACCGCAGGGCAGTGCCGGGCCAGGACGAATGAGCCCAGCGGCGGCTGGCCCCGAGCAGCCCCGCCGAGCTGCAGCGCCCAGCTGGGCCACTTGGCCCCGTCGGCAGCCCCGAGTGGGTCGAGCCCTCACAGCCCAAGCGGAGCCGGTAAACCCGCCATGCCGCGATTCTGTTGCTATTTGGCAACTTTGTTGCACGCGGATCCTCCCTGCGAACGACAGAGCGGCTTATAATTGGATGTGGTTTATTTACGGACAAAGAACGAAATGTTTGCCAACACCCGGTGATGCAGCTCATAGTCCGTGCAGCTTGTATTCATGAAATTACTATACTATAAGTAACTATAAGTTAATATCTTGCATTTTATAATTAACTGGTTTGATAGACCAAGGCTTTTTAAAATGTTAAATATAAGCCCTTAGTAAATGAGACACTGAATTTCAAATAAGGTGAAGAATTAAAAAATGTCTTTTGTTACATTCATTAATTTATTACATGAACTACTCAGATGGCCATGACTGGCACAACTGCCTCCTACTTTCCAAAGGCCACTTGAACCTGTTTATTCCTATCTTGCTGAACAAGGAAATATAGATTATGTTGGGAAAGATAGAGAAAATCAACTCCCTTTGTTTAATTTTTCCTCAATCTCTTGAAATAAATAGTACTTGCTGACCCAAGCATTTCTTATAGATGTGTACGTGTGAATCCTGTCAGAGATGATAGTTATGGTAAAGTGAAGGAATAGAGTTCTTAATATGTCTTTGATTGCTGTATTTTCTGACAAGTCAACTTTACATCTATGATGGTATTCCTCTCTTGACAAGTAGTGTTTATAGGCGGCTTTAATTGGTAACTCCCACTTCTACAGCTTTCTCAAGTTAAGTTGGTTCTAAGCCACCCTGGCCAAGTTGCCATTTTCATTTTCCTTAGGGCCTGGCAGTAGAATATCCAGCACCAATTTAGATTTAGACCAGGTGGTATGCAGATTAACCTATTGTTTCAGAGACACTTGACATTATTTCCTGCCCAAATACATAATTCCGGTAAGCCCTGTCACAGGTAGGCTTTAACATTTTTCCTTTGATTTCAATACGAAACTAACATTTCTATTCCAAGCTGCTACCTAGCTGTGAAAAGAAAAACCATTTGAAGGTGACCCTCTGGTGCATAAGGATGCCCAGAAGCTGCTTACCCACATCAGACCTCCTCTTGATGCATATGTTCAGAATCACAGAATTATGTGAGTCAGCAGTCACACTTCCCAGAACTGTCCTGCTAGTTTTTGGATGTTTCTACAGATGGAGACTCAATCACTTCCCTGGGTAGCCTGGAGCAGTGCTCAGTCACCTCACTTACAGTGAAAAAGTGTCTCCCGATCTTCAGATAATCTCCCAGGTTTCAGTCTGTGCATGTTGTCTCTTCTCCCATCATGGAACATCACTGAAAAAAGCCTCACTGTGTCTTCTGAGGTGAACTGCTTGCTGCTGACTTCCAGTCACATTTCATACCTCTGTTCACCACCCTTTGGGCCTGAATGTTCAGCAGGTTCTAAGCCCAATTTTCTCTCTGCTAATTGGCCTATTCTTCATCAGTTTCCATATGAAGATCTTATGGGATATAATGTCAAATGCTCTCCTGACAGGTTGGCAATGTCTACTGTTCTCCCCTCAACTGCCAACCTATTTAGCATATTGGAGAAGGTAAGCAGATTGGTCAAGTATGATTTCCCCTTTATAAATCCATACTGACTACTCCCACTTGCCTTCTTGTTCTCCATGTGCCTGAAAAGCATTTCCAGCACTAATTTTTCCATGACCTTACCAAGGACTGAGGTGAGGCTGAACAACCTGTAGTTCCCTGGGTATTCCTTCTTGTCCTTTTTAGCAACAACAGGACTGACATTTTCTTTTCCCCACTGACCAGGCACTTTTTCTAGTTGCCATATTGTTCAAAGGTGACCAAGAATGTCCTTATATCTCATGACAAAAGATGTCATCACAACCCCATCTCCCTCAGCACTAGTGGGTGCACCATATTGGGGCCCATGAATTTACATACGTCCCATTTGCTCAAGTGCTCTCTGATCTTATCTTTATACACCAATAGCACATCTTCCTTGCTCCAGACTTTTCCCCTAGTCTCTGGGGCTTGGGATCCCTGCCTGCAAAGTTTTTGATGAAGAGGCAAAGGTGGCATTTAGTACCTCAGTTTTTTCGAAATCCTGTGTCTCTTTTCCATGCAACATCAGGCTCACATTCTCCCTAGCCTTTTGCTGCTTGCGGATTTAAGAGAAGCAAGGGGGTTGTTTAAAGCATCCCCTGTTGACTTCAGGTGGGCTTTGGCTTTCCTAACACTGTCTCTGCATGATTGGATACTGTCTCTATGTCTTCTCAGGTTGCTTGTCTCTACTTCCACCTTTGAGTATTTCTTTTTCATATCTAAACTTTGCCAAGAACCTCTTGTTCATCCATGCAGATGTTCTGGCATTTCTGCTAGGTTTGCTACTTGTTAAGATAGACCACTGTCGAGCTTGAAAAGGGTGATCCTTCAATATCAATATTTGCTTGGACCTATCTCCCCTCCAGGGCCTAACGTGAAGAGGTCAAAGACTACTCTCCAGCTGATGTGCTACATGATCCCTAAGTTAGGGTATATGCAAGTGAGTCTCACGGTTGTCTCTCATTTTGGCTCTCCCAGGTTGATCCAGCCTGCCCCGAAGCCAGAATCTAGGACTTCTACCTTTCTGCCCTTAAAAGAAGGGCCTGAGTCGCCATGAGGTTGTAAGCCTTGCTGTCTTCCGATGCTGCTCAGGTCACACAAGGATATGGGGTCACACCAGGATACTCGTTTTAACAGATCCATGCCTCAGTGAGCTAACCAGCTGTGTAGGCTGACCTGTGTGTGCTGGATGAAGGAAAGGAGAAGAAAGGGGAAAGAGGAAATGAGCAGTAGAATGGTGATATAAGTAATCCCTCACATACGCATTCCCAATGTCAAATAAAAAACTCTTATCTTAAAGTTGGGGTATTTGATGTTTCAGATTTTTTGTCTTTTCTATTCTCCCCTTTTTTTTAATTGGCTTGACTACTCACATTCATTTCTAAGCATCAACTCTTTCTCTTTGGAGCCACCCTGTTATAACTTTTTAATTTGTCAAAAGTCTACCTGGACTCTGCTCACAAATCAGAATCATAATGTTTTTCTTTCCATTTTTTTCTGACTATTTTCTGTACCAGAACTAAGGAAAGTCATCTTATGTGGTCTGTTTTCCTGGCACTTTAACAGTAGGACAGAAATAGCTGAAAACTGAGAAGAATATTTTCATAAGTACTTGCTCATATATAAAGATACATAGTTTATGTCAGAAAATACACTAAACAAAGGAACTAGAACTCCTGTTATCCTGATTCTTTCAATTACTATTAATGACTCTCAATGAGAGGATTCAGATTTTAGATCTAAAAGCAATGATTAGCTTAAAGATTCTAGAGAGCATCATTTTAGAAAATTCATCGAAAACTCTTTCTTAGCCTTGAAGGATTTAGTTAATTTGAATAATATTCCTATTGTCATCTAAACAGTAGTGGGTTGATCTGAATCTAGCATCTGTTCTTCCAGTTTTCATCGCAGAACTGGAATATAATGTCTCCTCTTATTAGAAATGTCTACAGTATTACCAACAGCATAGGGTTATGATTGTTAAAATCAATCACTGTTAAATGTGGATTTTTTTTCCTTTAGTGATTTAACACACAAATTCAGTCTGATATGGAAAGAAAATTCACATTGAATTTAATTAGGTTACTCAGATAATTAATTTTTAGAGACAAAAATAGAATTTTATTAGTGTGAGACATTCCTGTTCATTTAAATTGTGGGTGAAAACTTTGTTTCAACTTGACAGTGTAATTAGTTGGGTTCTAAGTGCTTTCTACCATACATTCAAAACAAATTTTAAATTATTTATTGGGATAGGTACTCAAAAAGCAAGTTCCTGCTCCACAGACTCTTACAGGACACTCTGTCGTCAATAAATGGTTAATAAATGAGAGTTTGGAAGTGCTGAATTCAGACCCACTCCAAGACATCTTGTCCTGATTTGGTCAAATCTAGGCTTCTCTTGAATGAAGACTGTTTCAAGAAAGTAGAACCAAAGTTTTCTTCTTTGGCCTACTGTCCTTTAACAACCGACAAAAGCGGACACTGTCTAACTCAATTATGTGTGACCTGGGACTGATTTAATTCAATTCCACAATGGCAGAGAACCAAGTGTTGGACATCAGCAAACCATTATTCCCACTGAAAAAAATACCCTTGTGTGGTATTATTTCTTGAAAAGGAACAACATCTGATTTTGCATTTGTGTAGCAAAGAATCTGGCATGAATTTGGTCTGGACTCATTCAATCAATGATGTTGGCAAACTACAGACGTTGTAGCCATTTGAGTCTTATGAAGTGAAATGCAAAGGGTAGTTAGTTTTGTATACAGAACTCAAAATCTTCTTTGTTCTCTATTAAGGATCTGCATGGGTTGTTCTAGGGTAAAGAGAATCTCTTCCTGAGAGTGGCATAAATATATACTACATCAATTGTGGAAAAACAGTAACAGCTGTAAAAATTTAATGGGTTTTATGCACTCTATGATCTAACTGCAGGAGAAATTTTGTATCAAATGCAAACAGAATTACAGTAAATTCACGAATACAAGCCGCACTGAGTATAAGCCGCATCTCTGGGTGTTGGCAAACATTTCGGTTTTTGTCCATAGATAAGCCGCACACGAATATAAGCCGCTCTGTCGTTCGCAGCGAGGACCCGCGTGCAATTAGTAACAGAACCGCGGGAGGGCGGGGTTTACTGGCTGAGCTAAGGCTGTGCAGGCTCGGCCCGCTAGGGGCCGCTGACAGGGCCAGGTGGCCCAGCCCGGTGCTGCCGCTCGGGGCCGGCCGCCGCTGCCACTGGGCTTGGTCACCCCAGATCGGCGCTGCCCCGCGGTGGCAGGCAGGGACGGAGCTTCCCCCGCTCCTACGGCAGCGGCAGCGGGCGGGGACGGAGCTTTCCCGCGCCCGTGGCGCCGGCAGCGGGCGCGGACAAAGCACCCCGTCTCCTCCCCGGGCCGCGGCAATGGCTGCGCGGGGCTCCCGTCGGCTCCCCGAGACGTGGCAATGGCGGCGCGCGCTTCCACCCGCCTCCCCGGGCCACAGCAATGGCTGCGCGGGGCTCCCGTCGGCTCCCCGGGCCGCGGCAATGGCGGTGTGCACTTCCCCCCCCCTCCCCGGGCCGCAGCAATGGCTGCGCAGGGCTCCCGTTGGCTCCCGGAGCCGCGGCAATGGCGGTGATCCCCCCCGTCGGCTCCCCGGGCCGTGGCAATGGCAGCGTGCCCCCCCCCCCCGTCCTCCCTGAACAGCGGCAATGGCGGCGCCCCCCCCCCTCCCCTGGGCTGCGGCAGAGGAGGGAAGAAGAGAGCTCTCCCACCTCTCTCCCCGCCCCCCGTGCTGCCTGCAGGGAGCCAGGGCAACACGGTAACACTGTAACAATTGCGAAATGCCGGCTTTTACTGGCAGGTGCTTGGCTCGGCACTCTGGCTGGCACGTCTGGGGTTGTAAATGTCAGAAAATTATTGACATATTAGCTGCCCCCGACTATTAGCCGCACTTCCGGGTTTCCACCAAAATTTTTGTCAAATTGCTGCGGCTTGTATTCGTGAAATTACTGTACATTAGGAAGAAATAACACTGGACATGTTAGCTGAAATAAACTTACCATTGATTATAACACCACATTTCATTTTAAATGGCAAGTGGTATGGGAGAAGTGAAACAAAGCAGTGGGAACACATCTAAGCCATTAATTTTTAAATTAGTGACTGGTCAAATTATAAAATTACAGTAATTTCACTATTATAAGCAGCACCATTTTGACTAAAGTTTTGGTCCAAAACCGGGAGTGTGGCTTGTAATCCAGAGTGGTCAATATATGAAAAAAAGTTCTGAAATTTGCCAACCCGGAGGTACGAGCCCGCAGCAGCCCCAAGCTGAGCTGAGCCCACCCGGCCTCGGCAGGGCAGCGCCGGGCCAGGGGGAGCGAACGTAGCAGCAGCAGGGCCAGCAGCGCTGGGCCAGGGCCAGCCCACCTGGCGTCGGCAGTGCAGGTTGGGGCGAGCGAGCCCAGCACAGGCGTCAGCACCAGCTGGCCAGCCCTGAGCGGCCCCACTGAGCAGCAGTGCCGAGCTGGCTCACTCAGCCCCATCGGCAGCCCTGAGCGGGTCGAGCCCGCACAGCCCCAAGCCAAGCCAGTAAACCCCGCGATTCCATAATTCTGTTACTAATTGGCAACTTTGTGAAAGTTGCATGCGGATCCTCTCTGTGAACGAAAGTGCGGCTTACAATCCAGTGCGGCTTGTATATGGACAAAGACCTAAATGTTGCCAACACCCGGAAGTACAACTTAGAATCAGGTGCGGCTTGTAATCGCGAAATTACTGTAGTCAAATTCATGAAAAATTCTGGATGATCAACCATCAAGTGTGTTTGCATTGCAAAATTCAAAATTATAGATATACTAATGCAAATTTCTAACACCTACTTAAATGAAAAGGACAGGAAAGTTCTCTGTCTTTTTAAAAAGTGTTTGTTCTTTCCTGGTGTTTTGTGTATTTTGGTGAAAAACTTTGAACAACTTTTTGATGCTGTTTGCTTGAGGTTGAAAACTAATGCAGAGTTGAGTAGTTAGTAGTTAGAGCTGTTAGTCTTGGAGGTTCCCTCAGCAAAGGAGAAAGAGGTAAGTATATGTGATACAGGGCAGTCCTCCTGGGGGCACGTGGTTGTGCCTGAGACTTCCAGTTCTACAATGCAACAATCTGAGCACAATCCTAGATCTGCTTACTCAAAAAGCATTTGAAGCATGTTCTATCATTGACTTTGTATAAAACTGGATGTTTTAGCAAGTACAAGCAGACTGAAACAGAGATAAGGATTTTATCCTGTTTTCATTGAAATCATCACTACTTCTGAATTCATTAGTGCAGAAGCTAGTTCTAAAATATGCATTAGGAGAATTAATGAATTTATAATGGTTATTTAAGAAAAGGGAAAAAAACCCAGATAAAAAGGTTTTCTAGTGTTTCTTTCATGCTGCTTCTGCAAAGTGTTTTTCCAAGATGCTACCCTTAAACCACTGACTAACCCTCAACACTGAACACAAAAATGTGAGTATTAAGGGCTGATAAATGTGAATTTCATCATTAGTTGCTTTTTACTTTCCCTTTGCATAACATTTTGAGAAGTTCTGAATTATCCAATGACTTTTGCTTTGCCTGAACAAGACCACCCACTACTGTGATATGATAGCTGCAAAGAGATTTAGTGGAAGTTGTTGCACATCAGTGAAAAGTAAATGAAATATTAATGATGTCGTCTAAAGAAACAATGCATTTAATTTGTGAAATATTTTCATCACTGCAATGAAATGATAATAGTAAAAATAATAAACTTTAGAAATATTAGACTCTTAAATAATCAAGCCCACTACATTGGGCAGTGTGACAGTTAGTGATTATGTGGTTTGACCCTCATATGGTACATCAATCATAGCAATGCTCTTTCCCTTTCCATCCAAGTAAAACCACTACTTCCCACGCAACATGTCATTACTATCACAATAGGATGTGCTTGGTAATAGCATTTGGAAGGAATCCTTCACTTTAAAGTACTGTTTGAAATCAGAGCTCCCTTCCTGTTGCAACTTAGCTTTAAAACAGACTTCTAGTGATCCTGGCACATACAATCCTCTTTTTCTTTACCCTCCTCAGTTCTGATTCCATTCACTGCCTTTTGGCTGTATTTTTTTAAATGAAAAACCAGAAAAGTGGTTTTCCAGATCCTGAAATGGTATTAAATTCTAAATTTTGGAGGAGAAAACGAAGAATTTTCCAATTGACATTTGCCTGTGTAATTTTGAAACCTCCATAGTATGTCCTTTGATTGAAACCAGCCAACAAACTGCAAAAATCTCCAAACATTTTTCGTTTGACTAACTCTAAAAAGAATTAAACTGCTAAATTCTACTTTAATACAGCTGCATTATGAAGAAGTAAGCTGCAAAAAGGAAAAATCCAGAAAACACACTAACTCCACCTGTTGTGGTAAACAGTAGCAAATGGTATTCACTTACAGTCTTCACTGTTTGCCAACAAATTGTGCAATAATTCCATCTCTTCTCCTTAATTTTAAATACTGAGTCATTAGTTGCTAAGATTTGTACCCTCTCACATATTCAAGGGCTAATGTTGCAAAAGAAGATAGTTTTCTTTTATGTTTTGATCTTTCAGTACACATGGCTGCTAGTTTTTGGCTATTATATAACCAAGAGTATTAGAAGTGAACCCAGCACTATGCTATGTGGGAGGTCCACAAACTTAATGGAAATAGTTATCTTTCTTAATTAAAAAGGATAAATATTTCCCTCCTTTCTCATGTTATGGCTGTTTTCCAAAATAGGACAAAATCCCCACTGGGCTTTTGGGACGATCTATCTGGAGGGAATCACTTGTCTCTCAGGAGGGAGAGAGCCTGCCTGAGGACACTAACATTGGGCCATGTTTTAAAACTCTGTCAGTCTGATTCCCAGCTGAAGTTGGATGCTACCGATCAGTGACCTCTTCTGACAATATCCAACCACTGTGAATTCACATAGAGCTTCCCCACAAGCTTATCTGCTGGTCAGGGAAGAAATAAATGGCTTAGGATAGTAGAAGCTGCTATAATTTTCACAGCTATGTATTAGAACTGCACAGTCAGCTTATAAATGGAATTTGAATTTGTCTGGTGAACTGCCACTGGCCTGGCTTCTTCACATGGTGATTGCTGAATTTTCATTGTTTTGTGTGTTCTATTTTTGTTTTTGTTGAGATTTTTGTTGGGATTTGGTTGGTTGGGATTTTTGTGTTGGTGGGTTTTGGTTTTTTTTTTTTTTTGTTTAAGTCCTCCACATTGTTAACCAGAATAGTGGGTGCTCCAGTAATCTAGTATAGTTCATGAAAGCAGATGGCTCTCTACCTAGACCAACAACAAAGTTGTGCACCAGGACGAAAGTCTGTATTTGCAGACTTAAAAAGGATGCAAGCACAAAAGTCATATCAGGTTGTGTTTGTTGCTACAGTCATAACTATTGCTACTTTCATAACTGTGTATTAATGGGCCTGTCTCCTAGATGGGGTATTTTGGGGGTATCTTTTGTTTATTGGTTTGGGTTTTTTTGTTGTTAGGTCTTTACAAACAGCAGAACATGTCTCTGCATGTGACATGTCTAAGGACTGAAGAGAAGGCAACAGCTTTCTATCACCAAACAATTGTGAATGGAAAGATTGCGTTACTGCATTATAATATTTGCAAAAACAGTAATTTTCTATAGTTTTGAATAAAGAGAAATGCCATATATTTCATTATTATTATCCAGAATTACTTGGATCCTTTCAGGTAATTATTTCCTCTAACAAAGAAATTAAAAGAAAGCTTAGTTAAGAATTTGTTGTTAGCTATGAGTGTCTTTTCTGTAACAGAAAACCTTTCTATAATTACTTAACATGAGCCTAAGAATAGGGGAGCACTGCCTGGCTAGTGGGTGCTGGTGGAGACTCTTCGGAAACACATTATAAACCCATATTGGTAGAAGACTTGACCCTCAGGGGAGGGTCAAGGGATATACCCCTCTAGAGTTCTGGAGCAAAACAGAGAGGGCACAGCAGCTGGGAAAAGACAATGTGCTGTTTAGGACATCAGACCAATCTGCCCATTCTCTGCAGTCTGGGATATGAAATAGTGAGTGCTGCAGCTGGACAGGGAGCTATTTCAGCAGTTTCAGCACAGAGGCAGTTGCTGGCATATTCTGGGAAAAAGGCAGTATTGCCTATGGGATTGTTTAGGTTTTCCTAATCCATTTCCAAAATGTTTTACTTCTCTTCCTGTGCACTTCTCCTCATTTAAACCTATTTATTTGACTTGCTGCTTATAAATGGAAAAGTATGGCTTATTGAGAACCTTAGCAATATAATTTGATTGCCAGACTGCTGGATAATGGCTTGAGTTTTATTTTGCACCTTTCAAAACTCTGTTGCTATTGCCTCAACCCTGATACTGGCTAATCAGTGTCTGGAAGGTTAGGTTTGTGAAAAGACAGATCAACAGAGGAACGTGAATTGGGTAGTTTGCACCTCTTTTGCTTTTTAATGAAATTTGCCTTATGTGGAAGAATTTTCAGGGAAAAAATTACCTGACCTGAAAAAGAGGTGAGCTGGGAGATGATAGACTGCTGACAGTTAATTGGGATATGCAGGGCAAGGCTGACAGAAGAATTTCAGAAGGATCCAACAAGACTGAATGACTGGTCAATAACACAGCAGATTAAATTCAGTGTAGACAGAAATATAACGATTCACAGAGCAGAGAAAAATGATCTATTTCTACCTCAACTTAAAGACAGTGATTGCAGAAGGACACTGGCCTAGTCAGATCTTTTCTCCAAACTAGTAAATCTTCTCTGTTTTTTCCTTTTCCTGGCAAGAGTAGGTCTTAAAATCCCTTTTTACTCTGTAAACTATGGGAATACACAACAATTTTAAAAAGTAAAAGAAAATATGGAAAAATAATGTGCCTGATCCTGGGTCCATAAAGAGTTATATGCTTCACCTAAAAGTCATAGAAAAACCTGTGCAAATCAATGTCTTCTTGCAGAACCTTTATTCTCTTCTTTGTGCACATCTTTGTGGGAGATGGAAAGAAGAGCAGAGAGTGAATTTTCTATATCATTTGTCTCATCAACTGACTTTAGGAATTTATAGCATTTTTCTTTCTCCTCAATTCAGAGGAGAAGAACTACTGTAGCATTTAAACTACAGTGACATCCTCTGGTATACAGACTACTTAATTGTCTTCAGGTCTTTGTTTGAAATCAAGAATACCTGCGTACAACTGGAGTAGGGATAGGGTGATGTCTACAAAAACAGGCAAAGCAAAAACTAAGTTGGACCAAAAATCATGCCGTGTTCTTGGTTTAGGAGGTTTATAAGCTGAGAGTCAGAATACATTAGCTAACTCAGAAAGTAGCATTTACTCTGGCTTGTCTGGTCTGCTCAAAGAGGAGTTTGTACAGTCTGTGATCCTCTGTGCTTATATTTTAGGACTCTGAGTTTAGTCTGCATTAGAAAACTTGGGTTAGACTCTGAACGCTTAAAAAAGAGCACTCTAAACATCTCAAATGTTCAATCTTAAGTGTCATTTCCTTTCTCTAGAGAATGTGGTTTTCCTAGATACAAAGTTTAGCATGAGCCTCAATGTGGCAGACCACTAAGGTTAGGATCATGACTTTTGTCTTTGAAAAAACCATTTTATAGCATTCTTAGCAGCAATCAGTACTACAGGATGTTTTATGATTTATTGCAGTCACAAAGCACACACTTACACGCATGGGACTGAGTACATCCTCAGTTGTTTTCCAGATGACAACCTGGGCTGGACAGGTAGGAGGGTTCTGCAGAGGCATCTGGACAGGCTGGATTGGTGGGCCAAGGGCAATTGGATGAGATTCGACATGACCAACTGCCAAGTCTTGCACTTGGGTCACAAGCCCATGCAGAGTTACAGGCTTGGGACAGAGTAGCTGGAAAGCTGTCTGGCAGAAAAGACTTGGGGGCGCTGGTCAAAAGCAGATGAACATGAGCCAGCAGTGTGCTCAAGAAGGCCAACGGAATCCTGGTCTGTATCAGCAACAGTGCAGCCAGGAGGACTGGGGCACTGATCAGCCCTCTGTACTTGATGCTGATGAGGTTACATCTTGAATCCTGTGTTCAGTTTTGTACCCCATACTTCAAGAAGCATCTGAGGGAGTTGGGATTGTTTAGTCTGGAGAAAATATGTCTCATGAGCGACCTTAGTGCTGTTTAGTCTGGAGAAAATATGTCTCATGAGAGACCTTAGTGCTCTCTGCAATTACCTGAAAGTAGGTGTAACCAAGTGCATTTGGTCACTTCACCCAAGTAACAAGTGATAGGACAAAAGGAAATGTCTTCAGGTTGTAACAGGTGAGGTTTAGATGGGATATTACCAATAACTTCTTCATTGAAAAGATTGTCATACACTAGAATATGCTGCTTAGGGAAGTGGTTGAGTCACTATCTCTGGAGGTATCTAGAAGATATGTAGACATTTGGAAAAAACAATTGGACTCTGCACGATTCCATGTGAATCAAGCAAAAGCTGTCTATTGTGTCCCTAAACATTGTTTATATTTACTTCTTATCTTGGATTACACAGTCATGCATTATTTAATTGGTTGTTCCGCTTTGTCATGCATCTTTTAACTGGTAGCTCTATATATTCTGCAAGGCAAGCACACGCTTTTTCTTTATCTAATTGGTTGATAATATAAGCATCATTTTACTCGGGTTGACACCCCTATGTTCTGTCAGCAACTTTTTGCTTCTTCTTTGTTCTTGCGGTATCAGCTTTTTTACCCACAGAGATCAACTATTTTCAGAAGGTTTAGGCTGGTTCACTTACTATATGTCCATTTTCCTGCAAATATAATCCTACATGTAGATGTGTCACTAAAGGACTTGATCTAGTGGTGGACTTGGCAGTGATAGATTAACAGTTGGACTCAATGGCCTTAAAGATCTCAAAGGTCTTTTTCAATGTAAACAATTCTATGATTCTAACTTAGTGTATAACAGAATTTTTCAGCCACTTTGGTGTAGGGTTCCAAAGTGTAACAACCATTAGAAGAATATGCTAATTTTCTCCACAGTTGTCTTAAATAGCTATGATTTTTTTTTCATTCACCTATTGTTTCTTTTTTGAGGGGAGTATGGGAATTTTTAATGTGGTGAACCAAAATTAATTTAGTGTTTAATTGAAAGTCATTGTTGCTCCTTTGTAATGTTTCATTGATGCCTTCATAATAGATATACTAGACAACCATGCGTATCTGATGTAGACAAACAGAAAAAAATTAATTACAAGTGAAAGTGTGTTTCATATTGTAGTGGGAGTTTGAATTGGCTTCAAGTTATAATGATTATACAATATAAATTATTAGAGAGGCTAAAGTATTGCCAGTAGCTGAACTTTCTGTAATTGGATAGAAACTTAGCTATAGCACAGACTGAGCCAAGTCCTTTTTTTTGTGCTCATACAGACATACACAGAGAACAAAAAGTAGTCTCAGAACCTAAAAACTTAGTCCAAATACTACGAAGAGGTGTTGGAGTAAGTAGCACTTGAGAAGCTCACACTTATTTTAGTTTGTTTCTATTTCTTCCAGGAAGTATTCTGCCTTTCAAGTTGTACCAATTCATGTGTCTGGTTTTTATCCTGGAATTTTCAGTGATCTGTACTCAGGCTAGTCCCACATTCTCCCTCATTTTAGTGGGCTTTGGGTATAAGCAAGGTAAACAACAAATAGAGTAAGTTATTTGTGTAGTATAACAAGCAATAAAGCCATGCACACATTTCTCCTGAACTGAGTACAATGACAAGAGAATCTTGGTACTAAATCACATGGGAATGTTAAATTCTATTCTAAGAGATTTGGTGCATGGTAGAAATGCTTCAGGCGGTGAAAGGACAGTGTTGTAAGTAGAGTATATAGACCTATGCTCTGAATACCAGTAGGCACTCAGTGTTACCCTGAAGAGACTAATTTCTGACTGAAAATCAGATGTGGTAATGTGCATTTCAGAGAGATGTTGTGATGCCTAATATTGGTTTCTCCAGAATCCTTTCCTGTTTGCTGCTGAGGGCATACTTGGTAGGAATCTAATTGGTTTCTAAATGCATAACATTTACCCTAAGTCATAAATCCATCCCCTACAGATACTGGTTTCTCAGATACTTGAACTTGATCAGAGAAACAAAATACTCCAAGGATTTTTATTCAAAGGATTTGTATTGACAGATTTGAAGAATAATTGGGTTTAAAAAGCTACCATTAATTCAAATCCAGTAGATCCGGTTACTGTATTGTATTGCATTTCTTTGTACATATGTCCACATGCTTTCTAGTTTGTACTTACTTATATTTATTCCCTATGATTGTCTATTAAAGACAAACAACTTTTTGCTATGGTTTTCAAGAAAAGGCTACATTTTGAAGCAGTTTCTCTAGAGAAATGAAGAGTGTTTGCATTGAAACATCAGCTGTGGTTTCAGGGTCTTAGAGTGCCAAAGGCATGTTGCTGCTGAAAAACAATTCCAGTATCAAACTTAACAGAACTTCGTATGCTAGTGTTGCAAGCATATTGCTATTCTGTGAAAAACTAGCAGGGAAAGAAAAATTAATTATCCTAAAATATTGATTAAGAAGTTTCACTGTGAAGAAAGAACAGGTCATTGAATTCTGCTGTTAGTGGCAGCAAATCAGCTAGAAATAGCAGCTGAAAAGGAAAAAATGGAAGCCCGAAAAAGAAATGTATCCATTAAACTAAAAAGTCTTTGGTGGACTGTTATGAATATTGGTATGTGTGCCACCATACATTTATGCTTTGTGAGTACCAATGAGTGTTGCCCGTCAGCCCAGCATGGCAGACAAGCTTGAGTAAGATAACATTTTTCTATAAGGCTCTTTCAGATATGTTCCTGTATAGATACAGAATTGCCCAGCTGTGCAGTGCTCCTTGTGCACTGCTCAGTTTAATCTGTCTAGCTCTTGTCATGGGTGATGGTAATATACTCCATTCCCTTCAAGTACAAAGAATTTTGACAGACTTGGGAAAAACTAGTTTTCAATTAATTGTTATGCTGAATGTCCATTAGAAAATCTCTATTATGCACAGGTAATACCTAAATACCCAGTTTCTCATTCTTGCACATAATAAAAAATAAGAATTATTAACACTTAATGGTAATTTATTAGTTATAGGAATGCTAGAGGCAAAGCAAAATTTTGTTGTTTCATATCCAGGTTGTACAGACGTTAAAAAATAATTAAACAAAACCCTGAAACTATTGTACTGAATTTTTTTTTACTCTTATGTTCACATTTGGTGCTAATGTGATTTATGATATGTATTTATTTGTGCAAATTGTTTTAAGGGAAATATTGAGGAAATACTTGTACGATTGACTGTTAGGATTTGAATGCATTACCCTTTAAAATTTGGTTTTGTTTTTACTTCTGCCACTCTAAAACTGGGTAACCTAGTGCAAATCAGGTCATCATTTGGAATCTGAGATTTCCATTTTGACAACGGGGATAACCTTGCTTAGTCCCACTTTCTTCTATTTTCTTTTGACCTTTTTTTACAGGGTTTTGCTTTTACTAGCCTCTTATGAGACAATATTTTGTTGCACTGTGAATATGCAGAACTTGCAGAGAGATTCCAGTGAAGATTGATACGTCTAAGTATTAATGCAGTATTAAAAAAAACCCTCACTAATTATTTGGATCTTTCACATCTCCTTTCTACTCCTGTGGATCTTTTTTTTTGTAGGCTTGATTGCAATTTGAAGGGTTAAATAATGTAACAGTGTTTTTTGCCTTCTGCAATTTGGTTTTCTCTGCTGAGTTTCTTGCTGTGGTGTTAAGGGAGTTGGTCAAGAGAACACAAAGCAAAGTAGCAGATCTGTAGACATATTGAAGACTTTCAGGATGGTATTCAGGTCCCTTTGAAATCAGAGAGAATTCAATGTCAGTGCTTTCTCTGTTTAAATGGAATAAGGATTTCATCTTCTTTATCGTCTTACAGGAAAGTTCCGGATTCCAAAAAAGAGCAGTACTTCAGTTAAATGTTTCAGCACTGTTTTTCTCAATTCAGCTGCACTCAAAGCCTTAATTTTTTTATTTGATGTGAGGCTGAGTAAATGCTTAGCAAAGAATAAAAGTTTAACTTTCCAGCTCAGTTGTGACAAGGAAAGCTGTTTAAAAAACCATTCAGGAGGAAGAAGGGGAATCTCAGATGTATTTTTTCTTAATGTGTAACAAGACACAGTAATATTCCTTTTTAAATGTTTTTCCCTTGTTCAAGAACACTTAGTAAGAATATGTGCAATTTTGGCTGCATTTTGAGAGATAATTCATTGAGTTGAGCTAGTGTTGTATAGTGAGATCACTGCTGATAAGATAGGGGATTAATATATATTATCTAGCCCAAATCAGGGTTTTATGTATGTTCCCTTGTTTGAAGGGAGTGGGGGTGGGACTTCCTGCCTCTGTAGCATTTCCAGAGCATTTTCTGCTTTTCATGAAACATCAGGCAGCAGGTACACCTACAAGAACCATCAAACACTGTTCATCAAAAGCCATCAAGTTTGTCCTGTGTTCTTTACCATGGTGTTAAAAATCAATCATTAAATAGATCTCCAGAGATCTCCAGAGATAAGGATCACCTGAACAGATGTTGCATTCTCTTTTCAACTCAGTAACCCAAGGGATCTCCTGTCTCCATACTTGACTTGCCATTTATTATTGCCAAGGCATGAGCAGAGATCTTTGTAGAATTTAGAGAGATCAATATATGACAAGGTGTATTATTATCATAATATATCATATATATATATATCATCTATATAACATACAGAGTTATATTCTATACGTACATATGTACACATATGAACCCTCAAAAGTTCATGTAATCATAGATATTTTTGCTATCTCTGTATTACGCATAGATTCCATTTTAATAAGGCAAACACTTGATATCAGGTATTCCAAAGAATTTCTACCATAAAGTGTGGTGGGGTGTGGGGTGGAACTTTAGTTCTCACAGCAAGTAACAATTGAATTCAGATCTGAATTCAGTTTCAAGCTTAGAAAAAGAGTAGCAAGAATCAAGAAGATTTTCATGTGTGTAAGACTTTTAAGCTAAAGTCTCCTACACATGCTTCATGCAAGTACTAAATAACTTGTATTTTATAAATTAAGTAGGTGGACACAATGTTAGAAATTATTAACTGGCAGTTGGCAGGTATACCTTATAAAGATGATGGAAAAGTACAGTCAATATAAGGTTTCTGCTGAATTTCACAACTCAAGTACGTAGGTGTGCACATCAACAAAATTAGCCTGTAAGTAGAAAAGTAGTAAGAAATTACAATGTTGTAAAATATGTTGATTGTTTAACTTGTTTCCCATTCCTTTTTTTTCTCTGGGTTGCAAAGCCCACACTTTGAGAAGTTAATGACCTCTGAATGACACAAATCATAGAAGGGGGACAAGGGCAAAGCTGCAGTAAAGATTTTTTTTTTCAGTACTTGATCAAATTATATGTTGCTTGATGGGATAATTCATGGTGATAAAACAAAAGCAATAGTTTAGCTTTTAGGCAGCTGGAAAACAGCATGAGATGGTGCCCTTCTTGCAGTGCAACTACCATGGAAAAAGGGGTAGAGATGCAAGAAAAATATAAATGACTGTGAAGACAGTTTTTCCTGTTCTCTTTAGAGCTTTTCCTGCTGTAAAAGAGAAAGAGACAGAGAGAGAGAGAAAGAAAGAATGAAAAAACAAAAGAAAGAAAAAGGAGAAAGAAAGAAAGAAAGAAAGAAAGAAAGAAAGAAAGAAAGAAAGAAAGAAAGAAAGAAAGAAAGAAAGAAAGAAAGAAAGAAAGAAAGAAAGACTGTTTTTTATTTTTACCTTGTACTTGATTTATTTGATGCTGTTCTGTTTTGTTATCAGTTTTTTAATCAAACTGGGGAAATGTTTTGTTTCAAACACACTCTCAGGTTTACACTCTGCCAGGCAGCACAGAACTGTCATCCATCCTCTTCCTGCGTAAAGCAAAGGAGGTTTAACTTTGGAAATATTGCCATACTACAGTATCTATCTGTTATTTTGAGAAAATCCAAATATAATTGATTCTAAAAAATGACACCTCTGCTTTCCCCTTGTTTTCTCTTGAGCTGCACTACCCCATACCTCAAGTCTTTGCGAGGTTGCATTCCTACTGCTCATTAGGCCTGAGTCTAGCAAAGGGTTTCCATGAGGTTTGATGCGTGCAAGAATGTCACATGAAAATAGATGGAGTTTAGGTATGGTGTTTAGAAGACTTTCAGTGCAAAGCCAAAACAACACACTTCAGTGCAAGATGACCCCTCGTTGCCTTTTCATTTTACTTTTTTTTCACCCTTTCCTTTGTACAATGACCTAATTTAGATGCTGGAAACATCTGAATACAGTAGAGAAGCCATAAACTATAGAAATCCCACCCCTCATTTCCTGTCCTTTTTCAAGTTTGTAGTAAGTTTCTAAATTACAGTAACCTCTATGAAAAATAAAGATGTGTTCAATATTAAAAGAAATTTAATAATAAACCCCAATATATCGGTATTCATTTTGGTTTTGCAGTAAAGACTGTATAAAATGTGGGTGCAACATTACTGTTTCCTTTTAAAATTCATCATAACCCACCCAGCAAGTTCAATTCAATTTGGGATCTATTTATGTATTTTTCAGTTTTGGACCTCTTGGTTGTCCAAATGGAGTTTCAGAGCTTACACTTAAGCTTCTATTCATTTACTGCTTGGTCTTAATGACATTATTATTGAATTGTTGCAGTCAAAATGACCATTGTTATGTCTAGGATGGATGTGGGGATCAAAAAGCAACCTTAGGAAAGAAATTAGAGAATTTGTTGTTTAACCTCATAAACCAAAGGCTGGAGGAAAATGTATAATGGACCTTTACAAAACCATGGCAGAGATGAATTATAGAGTCAGAGAAGGAGTGCTTAAGCTCAAGGACATCGTTGGTCCAGGAAAAAAAAGGACATTAGCTGACTAAATTTAGGCTGGAAAATGTTCCTCTGATGGCAAGAATATTCTGCTAATAGTGCTCTGGAATCATCTTTTAATGTTAGCAGCAAGACTCAGGCCAAACCCAACTCATTAGAGTTTGAATTGCTTTCTGAATGGGATTAAACAATCAGCTTGCATTAGCAAAGGTCTTCTCTGGAGGCAGTTTCTTTTCCTGTATTCAACTTAATTATTTTTTTATAACAAAAATTGTAAAAGTTTGTAAATTGGGAGCTTAAAATATTTTTCTTTAAGACACAATATTCAGAGATTTATGTAAGAGAAATGTGAATGAAAAGATTAGCTGAAAGAATGCATGATTGTTTGGAGTTTGTTTCTGGCATTATATAAAATAAATCTTTATTGTATGATATACTTTGTATTGCTACATTCTTGTGTGATTGCTCTAGATAGAACTGGTAAGCCATTGAAGACATAGTTGGAAAACACAAAGGACATTTATGTTCCTTTCAATACCTCAATACTTTACTCAAAAACAGACTCTTGCTATGACACAATCTCCTAGATGTGCTGTGGTTTGTGGTCATAGTTTAGTAGCTTTGGATTGCAGCCCAAGGTGCATTGAAATGGTTTTAAGTGTCACAAATGCTACCCTGTTTCCAAATAACGATCAGCTTCCCTGTGCTTCTCACCTCAAAACCTTTGGAGATGTGACCTTTTTGAACTTGTTTTTGTGCAAGGATGATACTGGGTATACCACAGAAAAGTTTTTTTTTTCTTTTAACTACTAAAGTCTATGATACCACATGTATTGCCTGACAGTCCATTATTCCTGAGTCAAACATTCTCTGCACTTGGTCGTGCTTTTTTCCAGATTCTGATATATAACAGTTCACTTTTGGAAATATTTGTTGTATGCAAAGCTTGCTTAGACTGGGATAAAACTTCCATTCATATGGGGTTTTTGCTGCTTCTTTATCTCAAATGAAGTGGCAATATTTAATTAAACTGCAACATGCAGAGCTCCATGAATATATGTTGTAAGTCAAGTTTTCTGAATTTGGAAGAACCAATGAAAACCTGCCACTTAAAAGTCCAAAGATATTGAAAAGAAGCATTTGTGCCTGGGTCAGGGGAGAATTTTAGTTATGTACAGATGGTAGCAATGGAAACAATATTGGAGTTTGCCTAGATGGTCATGAGAAATGTAAATAATGAACAAACCGTATCAAATAAATGTACATACTGTGCTGAACAGAGGTAAAACAAATTCACTAAGAAATCACAGAATTGGCTGCTGCACATTTATTTCTGTTCAGTGTGTCTGCTGCGAATAAAATCTTAGCCAAGGGCTGAGTTGCACATCTGTCTTGACCTTAATGCTACAGGCTCCAATATAAACATTAAAAAAAATCAAAACCTATTTCATGTCACAGCACACAAAGACCACTGCTCCCTGGAGTGATTTTAGTAAGTACAACTGCCCTTGCTTACAATGTTTTTAGCTTTCAGTTTTCAACAGCTCAACTCTGACATCGCAGATAAAAGCAATTTTTATGTGTAATTTTAGGTAAACGGAGTTGGATTAAAAGATTTCAGGCTGGTCCCTCTTTCCTTCTTTGTCTGCTCCATGTTACTTTCACAGGAAGATGTCTGGTGAGAAATCCCACTGCAAACTTTGCCTCATCCTACCAGGACAGCTTTATGTGAGATGTCCAGACTGGACGAGTTTCAAGGGATAAATTAGTACAAAGTAGAAAGTAAGAGGCAAGACTCTTACTATATTATTGAATTCTTTCATCTTTTCAGTTTAGCTTTGGTTGAACAAAGATAACTATGTTTCTATATGAAGCTTTTCACTGTCTGTTTTCCAATTGCTTTTTCCATTATTGCATATTCATGTATGGAAAGATTGATCAATAGCATTCTGTAAATAATCTCACTGCCATACCTTACTTGATCAACTACACAATCAAAACAATTGATAAACTGTTTTAAAGGCTTTAATTTGGGGGTTAAGGGTGTATTTGTCTCACTGAGCAGAAAATAAAGATGTTCAACAATTGTTAACAAAAAACTGCTGCTTGTAAAAGAAATTGTTTTCTTTCCGCATATGTAAATTATTCAAAAAACTGAGAGAAAAAAAAAAGTTTAATGCTGGTAGTTGGGACACTTTATCCAGGAAGTGGCATCACATGAGTTAGTGTGTCTAGCCTGTTTTTTATTCATACTTATGCATTTCTACAATGTGCAAAGGGATGAATAAAGGAGATTGCAGTACCCATGTAATCACCAGAATATCCAGATAGTTGTGCTGGAGATGGTGGGTTTATGTGTGATTGAACATACAAAAACTGCCTGTATTTCACTCAAAGTGACTGGGTTAAACCACCTTCCTCCATTTTAAAACAATCAAACCAAACTTATTTCTGGAAAAATCTTCTTTCCTAGTTTGGCTTGAATTTGTAAAATTTTCAAGCTGAAACTTTTATGAAACATTTTATGGAAGTTTTGTGGTTTGTGAGTAAGTTTTTCCCAGCTCTCATCTGTGTCCAGATCAAAGCCTTAATTTTCTTGACTCAAGCATCATCCTGCACACATAAGTATAAATAATTGTCTTTTTAATACAGGTGGACAAGTCAGCCCCTAAAAAATGTTCTATGTGCAGTCAGTTTCTGCACTAATATTTCCTGGATGATTCCTGACAAAGTAGAAATCCGTGAAGAGAAAATTTTATAGTTCACTGGTAATCATAACAGCAGGGCTTTTGTTCCAAGAATGGGGTCCTAATTACCTTCCGAAATTCAAAAAAATCATACTGACTATAGTATATTTTACATCATGTGCTAAAGTTATTTTAAGATGAGCAATTTCAATCTTTTTTTAATAAAAGCTTTTTGCATGGCACTTTAGCAAATCTGTGTATAAGTGGGTTTCCAGAATCACTTACTTTCTTGGCATTTATTCAGGAAGATGCAAATTCTGTTAACTGGCATCTATATATAGATGTCATAAATGCACAGACATTAATTTAATTAACTCTTGTGTGTTTTTTTTTTCTTTTTAGAACCATCTTTAAAATAAACTAAAATCCTGTGCTTTGTCTTTGATGTAATTTTAATAAGGTTAACTTACAGTCCCTGGGAAAATGCCTGCCTAGACCAGCCTTTAAAAGTTTGATCCATATAAATTATTGTTCTCTATTTAACAACAAAATCAATTTTAAAAATACATCCTTAATTTTTGTTGTTTCCACTCATGAAAAGATGGAAAAATAATTAACAAAATAGTAGTGGTGGAGAAACAAAAAAAAACAGTCAGAATAAATTATTGAATACTGCAATAATTTTCACTGCTTGCAATGCTTCAAAAACAATCTCTCTCTCAAGGGTCTGATCCTGCTCCCTTTCAAGCTGATGGAAGTTTTTCAATTAATTAAATGAAAAACAGCATAGAGGTAAGTTAAAATGAACTTGTTAGTTGGACTGTCACTTTATATTCTCCCTCCGCAGAGCTTAAATTTGTTGCCTACCAAATGAAATTCTTTCTCTTCATTTGTTTACTACATTTTAACTGCAAAGTACGAGAAAAGCAGTATTTTAGGTTTCAGTGAGAAACATCCCTGTCTTGTGTTTGCTTGGGCTTAATCTTCATATGTCTGTGCCACGGCGGGAGGTAAACTCAGAGGTTTCCCATTTGAAATCAGTCTCTTACCTATTTACCAGTGAGTTGCTGCTGACGATTAAGCTTTAGGTCACCAAATTGCTGCATTGTCTACAGTCACTATCTCCATCATACTACCTAAGTTGGATGTTTTCTGAAGATGTTGGCTTTAATTTTGTAGTGCCGGGCACACCATTCCAGGCAGTGCAAGTACACAGCATTTCTCAATGTCGTGGGCCGCCTGCTCCTTCTCTTCCACAGGATGGGAGGAAGAGAGAGTTGGGGGTGGGGGGAGAGCTTGACAGTCAAGATAAAAGCAAGGATATCATTTTGCCGAGACGGATTGCTGCAGTTAGTCTGTGCCAGCCCCTCTTGGCCGCTCCTGCTCTCTCTCGGCGGGGCTTCTCCAAGGGAATCCGGCGGCCGGAGCTCCTCCTGCCCTCCTTCCTCTCTCCCTTGGGGCTGGCAGGGCCTTTCCTCCCCCTTTTCCCCTCACGCCTTGCTGCCCAGGCTGAGGGGCCTGGCTGTACCCGGCTGAGGCCCGGCCCGGCAGCCCCGCACCCTGCGCCTTCCGCACTCCTCGAGGCGGAAAGTCGGGCTGCTGCCCCCGGTGATTCCCTTCTGATGGAGGAGCACAGCGGCCTCGGCAGCCCTGACCCCTGCGTGCAGCTCTGTAATTGATTTGTGACAAAAGTGACACGGTGAAATGTCGATTTACAGAGGTAATTGCACGCTGTAGTTAGGCGGTAGACTTTTAGATTACCGGAAGGAAAAGCTAAAGAAATGTTAGCAGTTGGAGAAGTAAACCTGTGGGCGCTGCTGGGTTGTGAGGAGGTTGTGAGGTTGGGAAGGGGGTTCACCTGTGCCCTTGGTGCCCACGGGAAATGTGTCCGTGGAAATGTGCCGCTCCTCCCGCGTGCGGCGTGGCAGCACGGCTTCCGTGGGCGGCTGTGGAGCCGTAGGAATACTAAGTATGTATTAAAATACTCCTTCGGTGTAGAGCCAGGCTAGCAGCGCTAAGTGTATTGATTTATAGTTTGCTTGCTGTGGCGAAGGAAATTTTACACATTTCAATGTTTTTATAAAATTTATCAAAGGTTTATGTCTTTATAGCCGTGGTAAGGAGATGGGTGCCCGTGGCTATGTACAATGCTGATTTATGCTGTATAAGGTTTTGGGGGCCAAGGGGTGTTTGCTAATGATCTTATTTAAGGTGTGGGGAAGAAACTGCTTTGACCTTAATGATAATAATCCAAGGGATTAGCACAATGAAGTTCTGAAGTTCCTTAAAATACATATTATGCTACATCTTGAAGAGCAAGTTATAAATAAGTGGATAATAGTGGACAGGGCAGGATACAACAAAACATATATGTTAACAAACTCCATTAGGACTTTCAAAAAGTCTTTAAAAACATGCTTCCTTCCCTCAGAAGCACAGAGAAGCCAAGTAGTCCCACTATGGAAAGCAAAATGTTATTTTTGAATCTGCAAATGATAAAGTCAAATAAAAAAACCAAAATGAACTGATCAGTGTTTATCCCACTAAAAAGCTACCGTCAGAAGTACACAACTCACCCTGGAATTATAATACTTATTTTCTGGCTTTAATTTATATGCAGAAAGGAATTAAGCAACAGTTCATATGAAAAATTTCCAGAAGTTATGAAAGATATGTCTACACTGTAATGTAAATGTAGAAGTACCTGAGTTAGTTTTAAACAAGAACTGGAACACTTTAGTGGTGACAAACTGGCAGCTTATCGACAACAGTGAATTTTCCCTCCTACGTTTCTCGGTCAGAAAGATAGCTGGATATGTGCTTCTCAGAGTAGGACAACTGAGACTTTGCTGACCTAGGTGAACTTCTCTGAGTGTCCCAGCTCAGTCCTTTGGAAACAGCCTGGATGTCTCCCTACTTAAGCGAAGATTGCAGCACTTTAGGAGGCACGGTGACTTGGAAAAAAAAAAAAAAAGTCATCAAACAGCCAGGAAAAAACCTAAACAACCAAAGAAACTAAAAATCCAGACCAAACCAAGCCAAACAACCCCCAACCCAAAACTCACACAACGCCCCCGCCCCCACCCAAACTCCACTTCTTGCAACATGTGTACATTTAAAGAATGAGGATCCAAAACCCGTAAACTATTTATGTGCTTTGCAAGAGTATAAAAAGTTGCAATAATAAATTAGAAAAACAGTTTTGAAAGGAATCCTTGTCACTGTAATCAGTTGTGCTTAGAGCATAAGCCAGCCTTTACTGTCTGAGGTCAGGGAGAAACTTTTCATGTTGGGGCAGTTCTTCCTATGGCCGCCTACTGAGTAGACTTTGCGCGTCTTACTAAGCTGGGACTGCCCACAGTTGAAGAGAGGATACCGGGGTATGTGAGCCACTGGTATCTTTTATATTTTTTTCCATAAACCTCAACCAGGGAAACTGAAAGAAGTGTGGTTTGGGAAGCTCAAATTGAGGTAAGAGACAAGGTAGGTACTGCAGGCAGATTCTTCCATTGCATCAGCTTCTGGATGGAAAATGTCTGCTAAGATGTTTGGATTTGTTTGTTTTTTCTTTGGGATTTGTGTTTGTTCAGTTGGGTCTGGTTTTTAAATTTTTTTTCTGTATGTTACTGTCTTTTTGCTACCTATATATTTTATTTATTTTTAAAATTTTTATAATGCTGAAACTTTTAATTAGTAGATTTCTGTGCTAGCTATATAATTTTAATATACCTTCAAGATAAGGCCCTGACAAGGTCCCGTGTAAATCAGATACAGCTGTTTCCTAAATCCAGTCATTCCTGCCTTGTAGTTTTCTAGTAATTACCTCATGTACAAGAAATACTGTATTCCTGTATTGTGCCCCTAAGTATATTAAGTGTTTCCATTAGCTTGCCTGCTGCTGAGACATCTCAGAGTTTTTGATGTGGGATTTTTTTTTTTTAATAATTTATTTTTTTCATCAAAGTAAGTAATACGGTTGTTGCGCTTTGCATCACCAGCATTCCCACTGGTTTAAGAAAGGTTTTGGTGTGCACACTTTTGCTTCCCTTGAGGTCTACCTCTGGATATTTGAGATTAGGGCTTGATTACACACTATGGAGTTTTGTCAGTTGTAAGATGACATGCCCAAAGTTGGCATTCTAGCTGATCGAAATTTTTTCATAACTTTTTCTGGGAGATGTATATCTGTTTTTGTCATTTTGTCCCTGGATTTTTGAGCAATTACTCAAAGAATTAGTGTAATGTCAAGAAATTACCCTAGTCTTTCCCAGAGTCCTTTTTGCCTCCAGATGCAACATAGTTCCAGAGGTTTTTTTTTAATGTCCTCATCTCTGAAAATGGGGGGCTTAATTTTTGTGTTAAGCCTGTTATAATTTTCACCACTACAACTGAACTCCTGAGCATTCATTTATCTTTAGGTATTTAAGTATTTCTATTGTCTTTCACATTGTTTTGATGCCTTCATATGAAAAGGAATCTACTTCCTGGATAAAATCTGGTTTATTTTTCAAATTCAATGTGATATGCTGCCTTCCCCTCACATCTCTGTCATGCTTAAAAGAAAACATAGTTAAATACATATTTTGTAAAATCTTATTTCGACATGGTTTGCTTTCTTCTCTGAGTAGAACACATCAAACCATGCAGAAATCAGATTGAAAGCCTGACAAGGGCATATTTCTGCTTGCAGTGGTAGTAACCTCTTGTCCTATCACATTAGCTCTTTCACTTGCCTCTTTCACATTGTGAACTCCGTGTTCTTCTGTTCATATGGATGACTTTTTAATTTACTCTTTTTCCTTGGAAACATTTAATCCCAAGGATAACATTGGCATAATATTGAAAGTGAGATATACTGTGCAATTTCAAATGTGTGAACTTCACCTAAGTTTTCCAGGTTTTATGTCATAGCTTTCCCTTGACTTAACTCATGTTCACAGTCAGTCCTACATTAGACTTTTTGAAAATGGAAGAAAAATTCCTCGTTCTATTCATTATCTTTTTCCAAGCCTTTTGGCTTGCAGCGATTGCTGTTTTCCATACTGCAGGGGTGAAAAAGCAGCTTCTGTGCTCTTCTACTGATTTTTTATTGCAAAGATGACCAAAGAAATGTCAAATATTGTAAGATTAATTAGTTTTAAAAGCCTAACAACCTCTGTATCAATTAAATATTAACTTTTCACCAAGCATGTCATAGTTTAAAGACTTTTATACAACATTTCTCTATCCAGTATTCCTAAAATGGTGAAGCATGAAACAACCCATTCTGGAATAAAGGTGGATGACAAAATACCATTCACTCTTGAAGCATGAATATTTTTAGGATTTCCTGTTAGCTTATAGATTTTATTTTTTCTTTAAAGACCTGTGAAAGAAACGTTACCAGCTACATTACTTTCCAAATAAGCAAGATCATGAGAAGGCATACACTAGTACTTTCAAACAAAAATGTGGGATAGACTCTGGGCACCTAGATTAAGATATCTGTTAGTCTTGTACTTTTCAAAATAGGTGTTTTTAGTTTTGCTATTCATTTGTGTTAGCACTGGAGGTAGCTGTTCCAAAGCTGTAAAAGTCCAAAGAAAGTGCAAAGAAAGAAGCAATTGGTTCCAGAAAAGAGAGATAGGAATGTGTCAGGATTTTTTTCGTTATATTATACTGTTTGAACAATAGTGTTGCTTCATTGCAGTAATTTAAAAGTTCATTACAAGAAATAAATGTTTTGATACTGCAGCATTATATTCTCTGATGACATAATGATTGCTACCAATTCCTAATAAAGAATGACTTGTTCCTCACATATTTGACCCTTTATATCTTGTTTGAATGCAAGTTAATGGGATACCAACTGTATTTGTGAACCTCCTAGAAAACTTGAGGTTAACCCACTGTAAACACAGCTTCCATCATAAAGCTTGAACATCTGTGAGAGATTCTAGTAAGAAGTCGTAAACAAAAATACTCCATATTGATTCATAAACACTTCCACAGTCCAGGACACTGGAAGGATGTTGTGTCACTTGGGGTGATAAAGAATGCCAACTGTATTTATTTTCTGAGGGCCCTCCTTGCCAGGCTGTGAGTAGTGCTCTGTTATCTAAGCTACATTTTGTATTCCAAAGTCCACATTGTGTTCCTTGTTCGAAATCACGAATTCTGTAAATGCTTCAGGCAAAACAAATTTTTATTACCCCATGGTGTGATCCTTAACTAAAAGAACAGGTTAATTTAGATGACAAAGAGAACCACTTCAGTGGAATTGAAAAGAAAATTGTGTTTCCTGTGGTTAGCCAGAAAGATCGTTCGGAAGACATCGCGATGTACGAGGAGTTAGGGCACACCCTCTCCATGACGTTAGCCAATCACAGCTGTACCAACTGTACTTAAGCCAGCGTTTGCCGGGTAATAAATGCACTTCACCATCCACCCCATGGGTGTTCGTGTGTGATTTGGCCCGTCAGGCATGTAAGGTGTTTGCCGACGTGTCCCGTCCTAAGAACTGGGTCGCTACGCCTCCACCTGCGAGGCAACAAATGGTGCCGAAACCCGGGATCGCCACCCGGTGTACAGGTGAGGGAAGGTCGCCTCTCGACGTTCGGGTGAGGGAACGTCGTCTACTGCCCCACGGGCATAGGCGGATAGCCCCCTGACGTGCGAGCGTGGACGGATAGCCCCCTGCTACACGGGCGCGGGCGATCGGGTGACGGGATTCACGCCGGTTCAGGAGGGACGGTCGGAGCGGCTGGACCGACTTCGACGGGGAGGACGCTCCCAGTGCCGTCGAGATGGAGGCGCTCGGCGAGGTAATAGGGGAATTAAACAATCAGTGGGGGATAAGTGTTAAAAGAAAAGATTTGGAGTGCGCGGTTGAAAGGTTAATAGAATTGAGTGCAGTAGGTCGTCCTGTGGACCGTGCTCGGGATATCGGGAGAAATGCCTCAAAGCACTCGCAGAAGATGTGATAATTACAGGATCAAGCAAATGTTTAAAGAGTTGGGGGAAAGTTATGCGGGCTATGGAAAGGGCTCTATCGGAACAAAAGATTTGGAAAGCAGCTCGCAGCTGTTTAAAGATCCCACCTAAAGTGCGGGTGGCCGCAGCCACCCGGACTGCGTCTGGCGATCGCGCGGGGTCGAAAACTAACAACCACTCACGGCCTCAGTGCCTTATCTCAAACCCTAATCTAGCTACTAATCGGTCGCCAGACTGCGGGAAAGTATTTGAGCCTCAGGGCATTTTTAAAGAGTCGAGCCCTGAAGAAGTTTTTAAAAAGCCACTGCCCCTCGTGTCACAAAATGGCGCTGGGGAAGAGAGAGAGGGGCAGGGCGAGAGGTCCGTTCCCACCACAGGCATGCGCAATTTCGAACACCAGGGGGAGGGCGCGGCCGGCAAGAGGGAGGAGACCCCAAGATCCAACCGGGGAGCTCACCCCAAAACACTCCCCTGGGAGGAGGAGAACTCCTCCAAAGAAGGGCAGAGAAGGGGAGGGGGAAGAAGAAGGCGGAGTTCGGGCAAAAGTCACCGGTGGCCAGAAGCTCCTTACCACTCCGCTTCCACCGACTCGGATCGCGAGTTCGGGTGGGCCGGACAGACATTGCGGCACGAGCGGTGGAGAAGTCGAGGACACACAGGGCGATGCACATCCAGTGCAGAATCAGAATCCGATTCTGATAGAAATAATGCTCCAGCCGTTCCCATCGAAAATACTGGCTCGTTCACACCGCGCGCAAACCAAGGGGGCCACCGCAACCAGGAAGTGAAGGTCCCGGAGCTCCGAAGTTTAGTGTCAAAAGCCAAGGGTCCAATTTTAGAGGGCAGCAGCACAGAGGGACGTTTAAAACATTCAGGAAGAGAACACAGGCTATCCTGCCGATGTTACGTAGCCAGGGGTGGCTCCAGCTACATCTCACTCAGCGTCCACAGAGACAGGAGGGTTTCTCCCCTGGCCATGCCCTCAGGAAAGTTCGGCAGCAGCTTTGCACGTCTCAGAACCAAGCTTGTCGGAACATGTGTGTGTGTTTTGGAGACCTTGCCAGGTCGATATTCGCCTTGGTAACTCGTTCTCCTGCAGTTGCTGAAAACGTGCCTCACCAATACAGCAAGCACATGTTAGCATTTTTAAGCATATGAGGGAGTTTACACCACAACGTTTGCTAATGATATTTGTGTACATTGCACTGGCATCGTATATTGTTAACCATTCAGAGAACTTAGGGATGTTGCTTCCTTTAACATCATAAATTTGAGGAACCAAAAATTGAGTGAATTAGTTTGGTGAAAAGTATTTTATTGTTAAATTGAAATTGTGTGATTTTCTAAAATACTTATCCCTTACCACTTTTCAAAATTTAGTAAAGGTTGGGTTTTAAAATGTAATAGGAAAAAACATTTTGCCTAGTCTAATATCTCAGCCCTGACCAGGTGGGAATATTAGCTAAGCAAAGAACGTTTGCCATTGAAAACTTCTCAGTCTCTTTCAATTGTGGCCAGACTGGAATTGGCTGACAAGGGGAGAAAACTATAAAGTTCAGATATTTCTGAATTAAAATCGAAAACAAGTAATTTGGACGGGTTGATTCGATCTTGCAAGGGCTAGAACCTTTTCCTTTGAAGGGAACGCAGAGAATCTTGTCCGGAAAGGATTCTCCTGGGTTGTCATTAGACAGGAGATTTGCCCCAAGGCATCTGGGCATCGAACCAGCCAGTCACAGAAGAAGAGCATCTAGCTCCCATCCACACAGCAGTCCCTCCATTAGCTTCTTCTCGTGCCAGGACTGCAGGCACTCCTCCTGGAGGGGCACCAGGTCCCCATCCAGCAGTCCAGGCAGGAGCGCGCCCACACATGCGAGAATTCCTCTGCCAGTGCCCTGGTGTGCGGGCTCAGCTGCAGGTAACAAGCAAGAATAAACATGGCAGAAACAGCTGAAGAACATTCTGATATTCCAGCTGTTGTTCCTTTATCGGAGTATGAAGCAGCAGAACAGGAAAAAATGGAAGCCCAACGAGTGAAAGATGCTGAAGCAATGAGAGAACAAACCTCAGAGGAAGAGAGAGCAGAAAAGTTAGAGGAGACCCTGAAGATGGAGTAAAGATCTGAAGGACTGGTACATGCAGTTGCTGTTACTGTTGTGAAAGAAGAAAGGGTGGTGAGCAGCATTGAGGAGAGATCACCATCATGGACATCTGCTGCTCTGACAGAGTGCATTGAGCAGGCAAGAGAAGAGGAAGAGAAAGAAATTCAGAAAGCAGCTGAACTGGGTGTTACTGTGGAGGATGCAGTGGTAGCTGCTAAGACAGTGCCAGAGACCAGAAAGGATGTAAGTGATGACACCACAGCAAGTGAACTGGAGCTAACCTCTGAAGCAGTGACTGCTCTGGAGAGAACAGAAGCTTCCTGTGCTGAAGAAACAATGGAAGCATCCCTTGCTGAAGAGACAACTGAGATGGTTTCTGCTGTTTCACAGTTGTTAGAAACCCCAGATACTACAGAGAAAGCTACACCAGTTCAAGAAGTAGAGGCCACTGAACAAAATTTGAAAGAATTGGACAAACAGACACAAAAAGTTCTTCATGAAGTTGCTGAAAGAGTCAAGTCAGATGTAACACAGCTGGTTAGTGAAAGAGCTGTAGCAGAAACTGTAATTACAACAGCACAGGGACTTGAGTCAGAAGTGAAAGGTGGTGCTAAAGATGGGAGCATTGTAGACCAGGAAACTGTTCTGCTTGAACAGTCCTTGGAAAATGAACACAAAGAAGATGGCCCCCAGCAAAGTGCAGAGAGCATTCAGGGCCAAAACAGAGTTGAAGATATTGTTTTACTTACAGGATCAGAGAAAAGTGAAATACCTTCTGTGATGGAAAAAAGCACGGAAAGACATCAAGGATATGTTGAAGATCATAAAGAAGTAAATGAAGTGCAGAGGAGAGCAGAGGAAACTTTATCACATGCCGAAGAGTTTAACAGCATCAAAGCCATCACTCCCAAGGAAGAGCTGTCTGCAAAGCAGAAGCCTTCAGAACAAGAGAAACTGCCTGTAACAGAGTTGACACTGAATGGGACAAGAGATGAATGTGCTCTAGAAGGAAAGCCTGCAGTTCAGGACAAGACAGAGGATGAAACCTCATCCTTGGGGCTAACAGCTGAAAAGCCTATGCAGCTTGGAGGAGAGGGCAGAACGCTTACTTTGGGACCAGAGTACACAGAAGCAGTTGTCACTGTGGTCCCTGTTAAAACTGAAAAACAAGATGGAATTCCTGACTCAGAAGAGCAGGTTTGTGCTAAAGGAGGGCCTAGCAGGACACCTGTCCTGAGAGAGGAAGATGATGCTGTGCTCAATGGAATAAAAAGCACAGAAGTCACTGTTCCTGAGGTTCTACTGCAGAGCAAGGAAAAAACTTCTGCCATTCCTTCAAAAACAGATGACTCAGAAGCAGATGCTGAGCAGAGTGTGAGCAATGGGTCTGACAGAGACTTTGCAGCAAAACATTCTGTGGCCATCACAGAACCACAGTGCAGAGACAAAACAACTGAAACTCCCTCCAAGAGTGACGAAGCAAAAGGTGGCAAAGTGGAAAGTGCTGTGCTCAAATCTGAAATGCAGCTGGAGAGCACTTCCATTGTTACCGAGGCTCCTATGCAGATTGAAGCACATGGGGCATCTAATTTAGCATCAACATGCCCAGAGATTGTTGAAAATGGAAGTGCTGTTATCCCTGATATAAGTCCTAAGAAATGCGAAACACCCAGCAGCTTGGCTGGAGAAGAGACTGTGGGAAAAGGACAAGAACTCGTAGAAACCTTGAGCTGTCAAGGTTCTCAGAAAGAAGATAAGAAAAATGAGCAATTGCTGGAAGGAGCCAAAGAAGCATTTGAATATGGAAAACAGGAAGCTGTGAGGCATGATGAATGTTCAACTGCTGTCCAGCAAGAGGAAGGCTCTGACTCAGCCTTTGCATAGGCTGAAAGCTTAGGGGCTCTGAAAACACCTGTGGCTGTCACAGCTGCAGCAGGTGGAGAGCATGTCATGGCAGAAACTGCGACACACACAGACGTGACAGCCAAAACTGCACAGCCCTTGGCAACCACACCAGAGCAAATGGTTTCTCAAGAGGTCCCAGTTTCTAATATTGACTGTTCAGGCTGTGGGACTGCAGAGCTTGATAGTGTGGAGGCAACCAAGCCTGGAGTAACTTGTGCTTCTATGAATAGAGTATCAGAAGAGCAAGAGCAGCCCCAGAGCACGGAGCAAGCCGAACACAATGGTATTCCTTCCAGTCACAGTCTGTCTCCCAGCCACCTGGAATTTCAGAAGCATGTCATTCAGTCTGTGATCATAGAGTCCCAGAGCACAGAAATTGTATTGAATGCCATCCAGTCAGCTGTTCACAAGCTTGCAGAAACAGAAGAGTTGGCTGCCCTTGAGTCAGAGCAGAGCATTAAGTCCATAAGGAAAAGCCCATCAGATACAATTGTACCTGAACTTCTGGGAAGTACTGGCAGGGACAGAGGGTTTTACCAATTCCATTCCCCCGAGCGACCAAGTGCGCATACCAGCGACCGCACTGCCAGCATTAAATCAGTTCCCCAGGGGGGATGAGATAAATAGTCCTGCCCAGAGATGCTGAACCACCCGAGCACTAGAGAAAGGCCCACAAGTTACAGTTAAGAACAGACTAAGGGAGTGGGAACAAGGTAGGAGACTAGTGCTCACGGGGCAAGGGTACGTGGCAGTAAAAAAAGGATGATGTCATCAAGTGGTGCCCATTAAAATCCATAAAGCCCATGCTGCCTAATAATACCGATGAAACTAACGAGATCTCTGAGTTTCTTTTGACAGGTTTGCCGCCATGATCCATCTCGTCAGCCTCGTGTTTCGTCTTCGTGCTTCAGTGTTCTGTCGTTGCCAAACCCGCTTCATCGGCCAAGCAAAGAGCTCAAAGACAAGTTCCAACGTCATGGCCAAACGCTCCGGCAATGAAATCAGTTCAATTCCCCTGTTTACCCAACAGCCCTAGTTTACCACCCATGTGTTCACCCTAGTACGACCAGTTGCAGTTGTTGTACCCATGTTAGCGTTCAATCCCCGTTTCATAAGTAAACTAGCCCGATTCGTGAAAGCTCATTCGAGCAAAGTCGATATTGCGCTGTAGAGCAAAGTGACTTCAACCGTTTATGTGATTTGTTAACTAGATAAGTTATAACCAAGTTGCGATTGCATTCGGACGTTTAAAACGGTTCGCGAGTTGTTACTAACATGTTCCACGAGTTATTACTAACATCAGTTTAGTACAGTTACGAAGGCTTAACCGGTCATGGAGAGGGGGGAAATGTGGTTAGCCAGAAAGATCGTTCGGAAGACATCGCAATGTACGAGGAGTTAGGGCACACCCTCTCCATGACGTTAGCCAATCACAGCTGTACCAACTGTACTTAAGCCGGCGTTTGCCGGGTAATAAATGCACTTCACCATCCACCCCATGGGTGTTCGTGTGTGATTTGGCCCGTCAGGCATGTAAAGTGTTTGCCGACGTGTCCCGTCCTAAGAACTGGGTCGCTACGCCTCCACCTGCGAGGCAACAGTTTCCTTGTGTTTCTTTGCATGTATCATAACTCAAGCTTTGTTGCTATGCAGCATGAAGGTGAACCTTTAACATCTTTAATGAACATCAGTGCAAAGCTTATCATAAAATCTGCCCTAAGTGTAGCTCTGATAAGACACCATCTGATCTTCAGTAAACTCACAAGTGTAAGTAGCATAAAGTAGAGTTTGAAATTTCTGAAGTAATTTCCTTCATCCTCTTCTTAAATAACTTGGCTGTGGATGGTCCATCAGTTTAAATGATAGAACAAAAGGTTCTACAGCTACAAAACAAACTATTTTGGCTTGCTTCTTGGGTGGCTGTTTATTGTTTTACAAGACAATGGGAATTGTCATAGTGTTTTAGAGTATTTTCATAAATTTATTCAATATTTATTGTCAAGAATACTTCAGTTTTGTATTTTGAAGTTTGATACTACTTACATTTTAAAGAAATCCTCTGGTACTTTTCCAGTTTTCTGTGACTTTTTCTAACCGCTTGCTCTCAAAATCCTTTTAATTTTTATTTGTGAACTGAGTAAACAATCTGGAAGTCATTGATAGACAATAAAAATGGCACCCCACAATGCTATTTAAAAAAAAAAAAAAAAAAGGGCGACAGACACTATTATCTTGTCTATGTTTGACATACTTTCCTAAAATTTCCCACAATTACTGGCTCAATTTCAGCTCTACTGGTGGTAAAAAATGTAGAAATGTTAGTATACACAGGGCACTGATGTGAGCTGGTGTTTCGGATCATCTATTGTTATTTATTGCTATTTATTACTTGTGTATTACAGTTTCTGGGACCCAGCCTCATGGATCAAGTACTTCACTGAGCTTGGCATCAGGCCAGCTCTAGAGGGCAAAACTGTCCCTGCCACACTGGGTTAAAACACCGTAGTTAAACTGCTGGTGAGCCGTGCACATCAAAATGTCTCTTTGGTTAGCAGAAATGCAGAAGCAGACCAACACAGTGCCCAGGAAATTAATATACTAGCTTGTACTTTCACTACAACATCCATGTGGAAATTGTGCATTCTTTACCACTGTAAGATCAAGGCACTTATGAATGTTTGATTCTACTCATTACTACAAGTATTTTAGAAATAAACATAAAAATTGTGATGGGGGATGAAGAACACTGACCATAAAAGACTTAAGAGTGTGTAGGTTTTATTCCCTACTGGCAGATGTAGCAATAACTTGTCCTCCCTGTATCTTTATATAGGTTTCTGGAGAGCAGGAGAAAATAAATTTCAAATAGGTTTTATCTTTCTTGTGAAAATTACTCTTAGACAAATATATCACTGTAAGCACTACTATAGTCTCCAATTTGGCAGGCCCAAGAAGAGGCAACCAGACTCAGTGCCCAAGAAGAGGCAACCAGACTCAGTAAACACATAACATGTAAGGAACTGTGGAAGTAATTTGCTGAACTATAAATGTTACTATGTTCACAGTAGCACAGAATCTGCTGTTACTGAAGAGCTGAACATATTTTGACTGATCTGAGATCAGGTTGTAGCTTTAAAACAGCTTTCTTTTTCTGATTGGTTTTGACCAGAGGAAGTATATTTGTTCAAATGAGCCATTCTTTCAGAGGAAGGTGTTTCATTACCCTTTGAGAACAGGCACATGTGCCAGAATAAATATGTTTTAACCTCTATAGATTTTTCCTAGGGGCAAAAGGTACTGTCTTTTCTTTGTTTCTGGAAATAGGTGAGATTTCCATAACTGTAAGAAGACAATAATTTGTGGACACCTTGAAGTACTGGTTTGTCTGTAAATTTAGCTGGTAACAAATTGGAGTGGCATACTGAATTAAGTTAGTACGGTGTAACATCTTAACCTCGAGCGTTTTTACTTATCCTGAATTACATTAGGTCTTGATAATGATTGGATTGTTTCTTCTTCGGCACCAAATGCAGCATTGCTGGGAATTCACCGTGTTGTGTAACGGGATTAGCATTTATTTATGGATTTCATTCATTAGTACTGAAGTAATTTCCCAAAGGCATTTTTGAATGCTTTATTATTATTACTGTATCAACTTTCCATTGTATCATCATGATATTTTTGGTAGGGAGCTGGCAAGTATGCAGGCATTTCAAAAGAATGCAGGAACTTGGAGGCCCACTGGAAGGCTTTCATTTGTCATTTTTTAACGCTGCCAGTCTGCCTTAGGTATTAATATAATTTCTTGTTATCAATTATAATGGGTAAATAAACTGCTTTTCATTAATTCCTAACTGTTTCATAGTTTAGACAAAAGAGAGGAAGGGCTTTTGCTGGATTTATTGAGAGTAGAACAGTGATTGAGATCTTCATGTGATCTCTATAGAAGTGACATTTAGAAATTCTAAACTGGTAGAGGTTACATGTACTTTGCCTGCCTTGAGGTCCTTTGTGGATCTTTTGTGGTCCTTTGCTAAGAAACATTCTCCTTTTGTTTTCTCCTGTGCTATCCAGAAATAAAATCCAGCTTGCCTATTCTTATTTATTTATTTATTTATTTATTCATTTATTTATTTATTTATTTAAACGTCTCTGAGAGTTGTATTCTCTGAGGTCACAGTTCCCTGGAACACCCCCCATGGAGAAAGGAAGATACTTCTTTTGCTTTTTTGAAAAGCATATTTGCATTGCACAGCTTATTTAACATTTTTCTGGCTACACATTTACTTTGCAGTATAACCTTCTGAAAATACCATTATTAAAACCTCACACATCATACTATGAAAATTATTTTATTTATAGTAATCTTACTGGGATTATTTATATGTTTTCTAAAAGATCATTGGGTGAGGCTATCATAGATGCTAAAATTGAAACTGAAACCACTAGGTAAAGACCTACTTTTCTCCGTCAGAAATCCAAGCTGTTGCAGGTGAGCAGCTATCAAGTCCTTGAGCTCATTCTTTCCACCTAAAACTTTACTGTACAGCAGGAAAACAACTGAGAAGCTGCATGCCCCATCTCATTCATGTAATGAATGTAAGGGATCACAGAAATGAAGCCTAGCTCAATTCAGTGACACCACATTAGGAACTGCAAAGAAAAGACTTAAGAGTTTAGTAATCCACTGGTGGGGGAGTTTAATATTTCTTGTCTAGAAGTTAGACCTTTTTAAGAGCTAGAAGGAATGAGCATTAACCCTGCTTAAAAAAAAAAAAAAAATTGTAAACCTAATATGAAAACTTTTTGAAACAGTTCCAGGAAGTCAGATATCATACTTACCTTTAGTGATGAAGCATTTTAGAGACAGGTCAAATTCCTTCCAAGAGTAAATTGCATTAGTGGGCATGGAACATCTGGAAAAATATGATATGTCTAGAAACACCCTAAATGGCCTGATTTCAGAAGACTGGTCTGTATAACATGGTTTGATGTTTCTCCTGTGTGTGGTTCAGTTGGTTGATTGTTTTTTTCCAAAGTAGAATATGGACTAGGAGATGAGATATAAAAAGGTATTTGGAAGACTATGGTCTGTTTATGTAGCACTGACTATTGAAAAAAAATAATGATTTTGAATGGAGGAATGAAGTTTTATGTGATTGCAGATAATTTGGAGTGGGAAAGGTTATTGAGTGAAGATAGGTAAAAAAAAAATTAAAATCCAAAGATTTACATTGTGGGTTTTACCTTGAATGGTTTACATTTTTCAGATGGACCATATGTAGATCTGTTTGGAAGTTTTCTTAATCTGGGAAATTCTTGTTCACAATTCATGTATCAGTTGTTTTGTTTCTCTTAGGGAGAACATAGCTAAAGTGAAATTATAATTAAGCACTTGACTTTGCTTTACTGCAGAAGTCAACTCAAAATTTTATGTATCATCTCATGCTTTACATTGTTCTTCAAAGTGAACAGGAACTAAAAATTTGCACCTGAAATTATATCTGTTATGTTTTGTTGTGAAAAGGGATTTATGATATTAATTTGTCACAGCTAAAGTTGTGTATTAGAAATACAGTGTTCATTTTAATTGATCATTTGGGAAAAGTAGTAAGAGTTTGAAACAAGAGTATGAATTTTTGCAAGGAATTAAATTCTTGTATATTGAACATATTATTGAGTGTGAGAAGTATCCTCACTTGGTCAAAAATTTGATTCAGACTTATTTTTGTCCTAATACTGTATGGTGGAAAGAAGTAGATTTGTCTTCATGTCTTCTTATGGTGAAGCTTTAGTTCCACAGAGGCAAATACCCAGGATAGAGTTTTGCATTATCCAGCTTCTTTCAAACCGTTATTCCAAACTTGAGTGTGTGTAACTTCCCTGTTAATGTTGATACGCACCCTTGTCCTCTACCACTCTGGGTCAGGGAAGTTTTAAAAAGTGTGCTGAATGCTGTGGGTACAGTTATATTTGGTTTTTCTTGCTTAAGAGTGTAAGGGAAATGTTAGGAGAAAAGACTTAAATTTAGAATTTCCAGGTATGTCTGGAAAATATGACCTGGTTTTGTTTAAAATTGTCTGCCTCCTGTTTTATTTGTACCTCTGCAAGTCAAAGAAGAAAGAACAAGTGTGACATATAAAAATTGTACTAAGGTGTATTTAGATGAGAAATTCTGTTTCCTCAGTTTCTAAGGTGCATTTGAATAGCCATTTTTGAATAACCTTTAAGGCAGTTTCAGGCATAGAGCAGGAACAAGGTCAGAGGAGAGCTGAAGAATGAGTTCCAATCAGTGAAATACTTTATCTTAAAAATATTTTTGCACATATACTGTTCCTTCGTGAACAGGAAATGTTTTAGAAACACGATAGTGTAAAGGAATAGTCACGGACCACGTGCTGAATCCAACCATTGCTGATATAAAATGGTCCCTTCAGCTTGAGTGGACAATTTGTTGGCAGTACTATTGAAATATCTCTGCTTTATTGCCTTGCAACTATTAAAAAGTAGTTTCAGATATTTAAGACTCCACTCCATGTCTTACAGGGGCAAGAAGTACCTGTCTGTTTTATACTGAATGCTCCTTTTGTTTCACTCATTTTGCTGTACTATTTTTATTAGTTTCTTTGCAAATAGGGATAGTTCTTGATGCACTCTGTTGCTACTTACAATGGAGAAAGAAACCACAGCACATCCTCACTGTAAGCAAAACTCTTTTCACATCTATCGAGTGTCTGAACAGACAAAAGAGCTTTGATCACTTTCAACTTCTTTTAACAAGGGACTTGTTTTAATTATAGAATGCTTTAGCTATTACTAAACATTTGCCTGGCACAGTTGGCATATGACATCATTTTACAAAAGCTTGGGTTTCTTTAGAGCATTCCAGCCTTAGGCTGCTCTTCTTAGAACTAAAGAAGGAGCATTATTTTTCCACCAACTGAAAAAGGTATCTTTAAATTAGAGCCAATAAAAATAAGATGATAATCCAGAACCATTCCCAAGTAATGACCACAATGCAGCAGTCACCTAATGAAGACCGATTTATATTCACTACTGCAGTATTTCTGGTGATCTCATGAAAATACCAAAGATTTTCCTATTCCCTCTTGCAGAAAAAACCTCCAAAAGTACAGAATTTATGGTAATCTCCCCTCCACTTTTAATTTTATAAAGTTGTATTGCTCTCTGAGAAAAGAAAAAAAAAAGAAAATTATGAAGAATTTTTTTTATCCTTGTATATTCTGTATACAATGTCTATTATAGAAAATCCATGTGGGGTAAGTATAATGTAAGAAGAATCTGTCAGATCTGTAAATGAATAATGAAAACAGTAAATAATATTTAATGTTTGAGTTTCCCTACGTTGCAATATGCATAGTTTGTATAGAAATAGTGTACTAATATCTGTTTTTCACTGCTAGCAACATTTTCTTTATTTCTTAAAATGGAGTAAGATAGGATGAAATGGGTCTTGTAAATTACATTTTGTAATTCTTTAGTAGAGGAGATTATGAAGACTATTCTCAGTGTCATTTTTGTAACTTGTGTAAACTCTATACATATCCCATAATTTGGACTTATTTGTTCTTGTCTTCATTCAGCTTTAAGACTTATGTCAGGATTACTTTTTCCCTTAATGAGATGTAAACTATTCATATTTTTCACACAACACAGTATGTTAAAACTTAGCATAGTGTAGCTACAATATTATGACAGTGGCTGTCTGAAGTTAAAGTTTTATAAAAGCTTCTCAAGTTCATTGAATGATTTCTCAGAAATAAAGACTACTGAACTAAAATTTTACAGCTTGGTATTTGTCCAGGTTCAGTCTTTTCCTCTGTTCTTAGGAAATGAATTTGGTTTTGGATCTTTCAGCATCACCAGTATAGTGTACTGCTTCTAGGTAAAGCAAAAAAATATATAATTTTCTCACTGAATCTTGGTGTTTCTTCTTTTCTGTAGGTCTCAGTTCTGATTTGATTGCCTACAGAAGTTGCAGGATCAGTTAGGGAGAATCAGTAACTCAGGCAGAGGAATTTTTAACACCATTGTAAGTATTTCAGTCATATTTTTGTAGAAACTAAAATTTCTTACTTTTTAAATTACACACCTGAATTAATTTATTTAGGATTTGTTTGTGTTTTCGGCAGTATTAACCCTATTCCAGTTGTGTGTTGCCTATGTTTATCACTACCCAGTAGCTCTTTGGCGATCTCTAAGGTAAGTTTATCTTTTTAACAACTTTGATGTAAGTAGGGTCATAGCTGCAACGTATGGTAAATCCAATGAAAATTAATTTCCTTGGGCTATATTTATCTGAATTTTCTTTAAAAAGCTTGTCAGTTTACCATCTGGTGATTTTTCTCATGCTAAGTCTCAGAGATTATTTAATTTTCTAGTATTACTACAGATTTGACATAAGAAATTACCAAAATACTCCAATCTGACTTGAATAATTTTCAAAAATCTTAATATATCAATTTATATATTCTTATTGTGATGACTTTTGAACTGCTTTTTAGAACACATGGCTTTGCTTACCAGTGTAAAGTAGTATATGTGTTACTGTGTTTTAAATGTACATGATTCAAAAACCTACAATTATTTAACTACATTAAGCACATTACAGAAGTTATAACTTATGGTTTTGTAATTCAGTGCATAGGATGTGTGTTACCCAAGGCACTACAGTTAACATCAAGAATCCAAAACTTCATTAAATTGGATGAATGTGAATGCTATTCAACACCATTTTACATTTGGTGATCTTAGCCTTCCATTTTCACAAGGTTGAATAAGATCTTGTTTTCCTAAGCTTTGGATTGCCTGCCTTTGAAAGAGAACTTAATTTTCTATTTTAGAAAAATTATCTCTCTGCAGTGTCTACAGGGAGCATCTACATGACAAAATTAAGCAGTGGAACTGTAGTCATCTTTATCACACTAAACCCTCCCCAGAGATTAGATTGTATTTATTCTAGTATCTGAAGTATTTCAGTATATTTAACATGAATAGATTCATATTATCTTTAATTATGCTATTTAAACCCTGTTCAACTTAGTGCTCAGATAAGTCATGTTCTTCAGGAGCCATTTGTATGTCTAGGGTGAGAAGTTATTAGGATAACGTCATTGACAGTCATAGTAGCTCTGATTTAGCTCTACTAGTGTGACATATTGAAACCTCATTAAATTTCTCTGTTACACTGAGGGATGCCAGCCTTGTCAGTTCGTGAAAGTTGCACACTATAACCAGCTGTGTTTGCAATTTAAGAAGGCTTAGCATAGGCGTGAGACAAAAATAAGAACCTCCCCTGTTTCTGTTCCCATCATAGCTCTAAGCAGTGGGTGGAGGGTTAATGTGGTGACATTTTGTGAAGCCTACCTGCATTTCAGGAGGCTGCCCCTTGTCTTGTAAGGTGTGTTGATAGGTCTTTATTCCTCCAGCACATCTGATACAGTGCTGGAGCCCAGCTGCTGGTGGTATGTTTCTCACATAGATAGTAGCCTTTTAAAATATGTTTGCAAAATATAATTTTAAAAAATCTAAAAGCAACTGTGTGCCCTATGTAGTGTTATTAATGCATAGGTAGCATTTCTGAACATTAGCTGTTTGATTATATAGATCTAAAATAAGCTTTGTATCCAACAGTTTTATTCTGCTGATTCTTGAATGTCACAGGGTTTCGGCAAGCATTTGTCCTGAGTTAACCACTTCCTGTATTTCCCCTGAGAAGCAGTGGTGCTGTCCTAGAGGGGAATGGGAAGGAAAAGAAATTATTTGAGGATTCTGTAGGGTAGGTTTGCAGAAGTTCTGGTCTAATCCAAATGCACACTAATTGACCTGAAATCTTCAGATACATTCTCATACATTCAGATACATGCACTTTTACAAGCAATAAACTTGGAGAGGGAGAACTGGAGGGAAAAGCAAAAAAACCTACAAACCACATTTCTGTGTTTCTCTTGAGCTCTCTGTCTTTCCTTTGGGTTGTCATGGGTTTTCTCTCTCTCACTCATTGTAAGTGCTCTTCTTCCTGGAGGATGAGGAGCCGGAGTAGGCTTTTCATTAGCACCTGCCCTGGAATGTCTTTGAAAGTTGGCAGGACATTCTTACAGGGGCACTGTGTGGATGAGGGGCAGCTGGGTTGCCAGTCCATTCCAGCACATGTGAAAGACTTCAAAACACATCTCCTCACAGGTATTATTTTTATATAGAAAGGGAACCAAACCAGAAATTTTGTGTAATGTGACAAAAAATATTTAGGTATGAATCTGACTTAATAAGACTGATTTTTTTGGAAGCTGCATACATTTGAAAGAATGCTAAACTGGAAAATGTGTCTGCTTCCAGTGAGGGCATTGCAAGTTTTGATTTGAGAGAAACAGCTATTTGTATAGGAGGGTGGCTGGTGCAACATGAGAAGTAAGTGTGTAGAATACGGGAAGTTAAAATCTTATCTCTGCTGTGTGTCTGGTGAGTCACCACACTTTTATACCCTTGGCTTTCTTTGGGTGGAACTATTCCAGTTTATAGAACAGAAGAAAATAAAAATTAACGGGAATTTAGGCCTTAGTATTGCACAGGACTTTGTCAGGTTATTTTCTAGCTCAAATACTGCTTAATGATGACCTGAAATTGAACATGTATAACAAGTTAGAAAAATATTTCGCTGGGAATAGCGAATCTGATGTAAACCTCTTTCCATCACTTTTCTTCCTTACCTCAGTAGAGTTGAGAGCCAAGGGAATCCTGAGCCAGCATTGATTTAGGCTGGTATGCACACCAGGTGCAGGATGACACATTCACAGTCTCCCTCCTGGTTAGCTCATGCAGTGAAATACCTGCTTCTTGGTCCATGACAAATGTGATTGTATAGCTTCTGGTTCATGGTATGATCTCTTCACAGGAGTCATTTACAGAGTGAAGATCTGTGCTTGAAAAATTAAGTCTCATCAGGTGTAGGACCTGCTTATAGGTGTTCTACACCTTGCAAAAATCCTTCTTTATCTCTTACCTTTCAACCTCCATTCACAAGAAAATGAGGTTTAGATGGAGGCTCTCTCTCTTTCTCCCTGAGGAACTTAGTTTATTTGCATAAACTAGAAACCTGAAAACATAACAAAAGCAGATATTTCTTCTTTGAGACTGAAGAATATAAACATGTGCCGAAACTTGTTTTTCAGCATTATTAAAAAATTACCATCTTCATTCAGTGGTACACTACTGCTTTTTTTTAATCACTGACCTTGGTTTCCTAGTGAACTGTGGTGTTCTCTGGCTACTACAATGGAATAGTGTAGCTTTTTTGTAATAATGATAGAATTTTAGGGTTAAAAGGGAGCACAAGAAAGCATCTAGTTCATCACCCTGCCCCAAGGCAGCATGAGCTAATCCTGGCAGATGTTTGTCTAACCTGTTCCAAAGCTTCACAGATATTCTTTAAGGCCCCCAGGCAACCTATTACAGAGTTGCACTACATTTATTCTTGGGTATTTTCTGCTAATGTTTAAAAAACTTCTGCTCTTAAGCTTGTCACTTCTTGTCACTGTGGATATGGGAAGCAGATTGCTAACTTGCCTTTTGCAGTAGTTTCAGGTTGTTTTTGTTTTGTATTTTGTGTTTGTTTGGTTTGTGGGCTTTTTTTAGCTTAAACATCATATAATGTCTTGGCTGTTTTACTTTGCTTCCTAGAGTTCCAGTCATTTCAGTCTTCTTGTGCAGCTGATGTTTTTGCAGACAATACATAATGCTGTCCTGTATACATGTAAGCTCCATTTAGAAAATTTCTTTTTTTTTTTTACCATTACCCGGCATATATTCTACCAATCAGTTTGACTGCATTTTTCTGTACTAGAAACTCAGTTCTTAAAAAAAACCCTCTTCATTTGTAATCTGCTGTTAAAATGATACATAGCAGCAGTACAGAGATAGCTGATGTATTTTTTTTGTTAAGAGATTACCACTGCAGGCAGTAGTGATGTCTATATCCTTACTTAATAGCTACTATTTCCACAACACGTGCGTAAGACTGGTGTTGGAGGCTAGATACTGAATTGGATGATATTACAAAAAATGTCTGTATGCTGTAATAATCCACTGTTTTCAGTGATGTCTTACTGCTGAGTGTATAAAACTTCTAGGCAATGTTTCTTTAATGCTTTAGAAATCAGTACACTAATTGGGCATTTTGAAAGACCTATTGAATGTCCATTTTATACTAAGTTCATAAAGAGAAATCTGCACTGTTGGCTGTCTCGCTGATGATCATGTCATTTGCTGTTCCAAAGAAGAGCCAGCAAATGCTGTGGGTCACGGGAAACCCCTGGCAGACAACCTCTATGGAAATAATTTTATCCCAGCTTAAAATGGAAGTCCTTGTGGCCATTCTATGTACATCCATGGAAGCTAGGCATTTATAGATATCAGAGGCGCTATGAATGACTTGTAATCTTCAGGGACATCTTTAACAAGCATTAACCCTAGCCATGGTCTTGATTTTCCATGACTGTCTCTACAAAAATGTATCTCTCAGGGAAAATAGTGTTTTGGTTTGATTGTTAAATTCAGAGTGAAGAGTTCAGTTATTTGTGTTAGACTGTTATTAAGTCATCATGTCTCAAGAGTTAAGGGATTTAAAGGACTTTGCTATAAAATAACTTTCATTTTCACCAAGCCCATCTTACTTGAAAGCAGACCTTTAAGGTGGGAATCCAGTTTCTAAGAAAATGTTCTTCAATAAAGAAAATTCTTTTTAATTATTACTTTATCTTAAAAAAAAAAAAAAACTACTTTTTGCTACTTTTTGCCTCCCTCCCTTTATTTTCTTTTCTTTCTTGTTTTCTTTTTGGGCATTCATATATTATCATAGTCATGTCTCTGTACCCATTTTTTCTTGAATGTTCCGTTTTAAGATATGTGCACCTTGTCTAAAAAGCCAGCTGGGATGCCACAAATAGTGTGCTTTATTTATGACTGCAAAGTAATTATAATGGAATTTAAAGACTTGGTTTATAGATCCAAGATGAGGATCTTCTGTGTACACTAAAAGGATGAATCCTTTCCAGACCACTTCTTATTTGGCTGAAGATGAACTTGAGGAAGCATTTTGGAGTGTCAGCCAAGGCTGCTTTTAGAAAGACCTGGGTGGGATTCATACTGTTGATATCCAAATAAAAATAGGCCCTGATTTTGATCTCTTCATGGTTACTTTAGTGTAGTTATGAAACCATGAATTAACTTTAAGGCTTTCAGGGATGAAAGGAGACATATAAGTAAGTGCCTGTTATCTTTTTTAGATTCATGGGAAAATATTCCATCCAGTGTCCTAGCAGCTTTCTCTTGTGGACTTGTCTTTTGTTTATTCTGTTTCTGTGTGGTATGCATTTTAGTTTGTTTCCTGTGAGAGCAAAATCTTTGTGACTGGGAGAAATATGTTACAGGAATAGGAGAAGAGGATGGCAATTTGGGGAGGAGAGAGGGGCTAATCTGCTAATTATAAATGAAAGTGTATTAAGTATTTTATGCTTAAGGTGAAGTTGAATATAGCTCTTTCTGGTAAATGTCACTGAAAATTGTACCGTTTCAGTATTTGTCAGCAAAAGAGTTTATTTCAGAATTCAGTAAGGGGCAACAGTTTTAGAATATAGCCCTAATTGTATGAGGGACATAAATATAATCATTCAAAGGAATATATTTTAGATTTTCCAGAAACCTTTTAAATATTGTTCTCTCCCCAGTTTCTTTAGACACCTCAGCACCTCTCTCCCTGTCAATAAATCATGGGGATGTCACGGCATAATTTGTAGGACAAATACACTTATTCTGCATAAAATTTTAATACTTTAAATGAAAGTAATTTTGGAACAGGGGAGAGATACCACTTTGGATGCAGACATTGAGTGAACATACAGTCAAAAACAGGCTTGCTTCTCCTTTTCAGCATGGAAAATCAGATACCTCAAAGTCTGTTCTACATTCTTTTAGTATGAAGTTATACTTCTTGAACCAACCTGTATGATAATGATGTTATTAAAAATGCCTTCCAAAAATGAAATTCCCTGCTTCATTTATTTTTCTTCATGGAATATGAACATTTTCTTTTTTCTCCATCTACTCACTCTGTGTTTCAGCTTTCCTTTTTTTTTTTTTCTACAGTGTCATTTAACAGCTGCAATAAATGTATTAGGGTTCCTATATATAGTTAAACTTGTGGTCTTAGCACAGTTAGAATAAGATAACAGAAAATGCAAGATTAAAACAAGACTGGTGCTCCAGAAAGGTGGCCTAAATGGAGTGATGTGGTTCTCCTTGGCAGTCTGCTCAGCAGATACTGTCAGCGTCACTTGTGAAGCGGGGAGAGGGATCAGGAGATGAGCAAAAAAAGAAACCATCTGCTGTGTGTTTTTTTGCTCTGGGACTATACAGTTTTCATAGTCCCTCTTCCAAAAGTGGCACATCTTGAATGTCTGTGTGCTGTGGTTTTTTTAGTGGTTACATATAGCTGCAGTGCATGTTGGCAAACAGAACTGACACCATCTTTGTCAGGAAGCAAACAATTGTCTCCTGAGTTAGTCCAGGTTTAGCAAGTACTCTTGTTCATCCTGACCATCTCTGCATTCCCAACATACATAATTTTGCCTTTTTACCCTTCTTAAAGAGGAAAAATAGTATAACCAAACTCCAGATATTTTTAGTGAACCTCTACAAATGTTATTGCAACTGTATTGGCATAAGTGAGAATTTCTCTTTGGAGCAAAGGCTGCTATTTAAACAAATACACTTATGCCACTCAGACTGCCTATCAGTTACTGGAGCACTGTCAATATTTTTATATTTTAAAACTATTTTATGGGTGGACATGAGGACATGAAAAATTAATACATTCAAAGATTGGAAATAATTTATAACTTTGTAGAATGTAAAAATATGTGGGATAAAGCACATGTGCACCTGTGCCATATGAAATTTGTTCCTGTCTACACATTCAGGGGAATTTGGGTTTACAAACTTGGCATACCTTTTCCTTCTCCTAGGTCTACATGGCAGGAATCAGCTCCAATATTCTGCTCTGTCAGCATAAGAAAAATGCCTTGTGAAATCAGCAAACTCATTAATTGGAATTTGAAAGGGTAACATGATCTGAATCGAAGAAGTAGAACCATCATCCCTTTTTGAGAGAAAAAAAAAATTATCCTTAAAAGCTTAGCTGATCCTAAATCATCATTTAGGTAATTCAGTTGACAGCTATTTAATGTTGGCAGCAGTATGTGTGTATGTACCACTGCCCTGGTAGTCAATGGAAGATGTCATAACCATTCAAGTGATTTATCAGTTTATAATTGTTATGGGTTGTAGTAGCTAGAGGCCAAGAGGAAGATAGTAGAGATTCTGCTTTAGCTCAAATTTTCCCAGTGGAAACATCCTAGAGTGGTAGTATGAATGAAATTAGTGCTTTACTATGGAAACCCAATAGAATTATCTCATCCAAGATCCTGTATAATTTACTTGCCATAATTATAATTCTTTGCCCTGTTGACCATAACACAGAATTGCTCTTACTGTGGGATGTTTGAGAAAACCAACTGCAAAAATTTTTGATGAGGTTGTCATTCTCCATTAAATTTGGAGAATTTGGTAGTATTCTTTCAAAATTATCTAAATAAATAGTGTCCAGAATTAGCACATCCTTCAAGAGGAGCTTTTATAAATCCAATGATGCTACTATAATCCATTCTACCAAAGAAAAGATTAGGTATAAAGAATATGACTAATCTAAAGCAATCAATGCTCAATTTACCAAGCCACATGCACAAAAAATCCAAAAAACAATTAGGTGTGCTTACTCCCTAGTAGAGTCATTTCCAGATGCTTTCCTTTTTATTCCAAAGCTGATACAGAATGGTCAAAGACTTTTCCAATTTAAATCTCTTAAATCCATCTGTAGTTTCTTGGGTTGTAAATATTATCTTCTGACTCTGAACCATGTTAAGTGGTTGAGGTTTGCCTGAGTCTGCAGATGGTCTGAATCAAATCTCAAAAATGCTTCTGTCCTGACACTTTGAAATAAAGATGATGCACATCGTTGTTCCTATTATTAAATGTTTCCATAATGGCCTTTTTAGCAAGTGGTTTGCATACTTCCCCAGGAATTCAAATGTTCTCTCATTATCATGAGTGCAGAAAGCTCTGAGCTTCTGCCATCCAAACAAATACCCTTAACCCTCTCAAATTTTGTACATTCTTAAAACAAAAGTCTGCATTGAGAACTCAGATTATTTGCTTTTGTACACTTTCTTTAGCATTTAGAATTATAATGACAGAGTTGGCCTTGCAAAGTAAAATGTAAAATTTTCAATCGGTACTATATTTAGAGGCTGTTTGGACAATTACAAAAAAAAATCTTACAGAAATTATTTTAGAATGCTAGCCTATCATATGACAAATTTGTAACTTCTTTTTGGTTTTTAATAGTCATACCATGCTTATTCTACAAGGCTGTTTAAAAGGTAAGCATTATAGAAGAAAAGAAGCCATTGGGACACTGAGGACAAGTGACTTGAAAACTTCAGCATGAGAGTGAAAAGTTAAATTTCATAAGAAAGAGAAGAGAAAAATAATCTGGGTTTTCTAAATGCATGGGATTACAGTAGTCAGAAAAAATATAGTTCCGTTTTCATATGTAGCTCAGCACAGCTCCATTTTTTTTGTTTATCATAGCATGCTGAATAATTGCACCACTCTGGCACTGGGACATACCAGGATATGGGTGTGCTATGTGTAATCAGAATCAATCAGTACTGTACCTTTTTCCTCTCTGATATTGTTTCTGTAAGGTATATCTGCAGCTTTTGCATAGTTAGGCATTCTGAGCTTTAAAAAAACCTAGAAAATTTGTTTTCAAAACACAACTTCAAAGCATGGACAACTAGTCCCAGTGTTTTCATGACTCACATGGGAGCTCTGCAGCAGAGGGCATAGCATGGTTTCAGGTCACTGTTACACAGCAAGTCTGATGTCCTGCTTTAAGTCAGCTATACGTGGACAGGAAATAGAAGGGACAGGAGTAGTTCTGAGCCAGTTTTAGATCCCTCTGAAGTTTAGGGCTGTCCTCAGATGTACCTACTTCTTACAAGAAACCAGATCAACCTCAGAACTTTGCTGTTCATTGCTGTAAACCGAGCAGAGTGCAGCAGTGGTCAGGAAATTCAGTCCCTTGTTCTGTGTGGAGAGCTTTGCACAAGTTATCAGAATTACCACTGCTACCTGTATAATTTTTTTCAATATCTTGAGAAATTCCTCTCAGGGATGCAGGTTATATTTTAAGTTGTCCTTCTTCTGCTTGTGTGTTGTAAAAGGGCTGGGATGTTCAAAGCTGAGTTAGGCCTAACGCACACAGGGACCATTATATGTAGCTCCACACACCAAACAGGGGCTCTTCTTAACATTAGAAGGTCTGAAATGAAAAGGAATAGATTGCCTTACATCTGTGCATAGACTACATTTAAATCATGTTTCTGATTTTGCTGTATCAATTTTGTATCTCATGTACCTTCACTTATATTTAAATGCCAGTATAGCAGTATTCCAGGCCACCACATGTAAGCAGCAAAGAGTTAAGAAACTAAGACAGTCCAAACATGAAGAAAAACGTAAAGACATGTTGCAGTCTGATGAAGATTACCAGACCATCACAGCAATGCCCAAAAGCATCCTTCAAACCTCAGGAAAAAATGCACTAACAGTTACCATGGGAACAACAAATTTAAAGAACAAATGAAAACCAACAGCTATTTACACCCCAACAGAATTACACAAACAAACAACAAAAACAGAATCGTAAATCAGCTAAACTCAATAACTAAGCAGAATGTGGAAAAACTTAAATATTAAACATGAAATAATGGAGGGGGGGAAGGCAGGAGAGGAACCATCCAACAATCCGTTGCTAACTAAGATATAAAACAGAAAACAAAAATGCTGTATTAGAAAAAAACCATGATTATTACCACAAGACAAAATACAAAGCTAAGCAGGTGCTTCAATCTAGATAAATGTTAACATTTTTTGTCTGATTTCTGCCAATTTCTTTACTGTATCATCAGTGAGTTTTTCAATATCAATCACAAGCAGCCCATACTGAAATCAGTGTGTTATGATGATTTAATGAGAACAGCATTTTTCCATCTTACTGGTATTCGTGAAGAATAGATTATATATTGATACCTTGAAAATATAGGAGACATAGGATTTTGATTAAAGGGATGTCAATCTGTTTTTCCTTAGTCATTCAGGTCCCTTTAAACTCAGATTCCTCCAGTATATACCTATCTATTTTTAAAAGTCCACTATGGGAAACTAAAAAGTAGTGTCAGGAGGTGACATTTGACATGAGTAGGAAAGGCTATTAACCTGAAGCTGGGATAATTTTTAATGAAGAACTCAGATGTGATAAAAAGATGAGAGTGAATAGGCCCCCTAAGATTAATTTTTGTGTTGAGAGTATCTTGAAAATGTTGTCTTTCTCAACCAAATAGTTGATTTATGGATATGATGCCAATAAAAATTTATACTGCAAGAAAAAAAAAAATCAAACCAAACCCAAAATCTTATCATACTTCAGTGTGTTGGAAGCATCCTTCTTTATATTTTACTCATGAGATAAAATGCAGTTTCACGAGTCACTGGAGTCCATTAAGGAAGAACAAGACTGTGTGGTCCAGAGTCTCACAGGGATTCTGGTCTATGTTCGGGAAGCAGCTTATTCATTTTCTCCCAGAAAAATATTTGTTACTTAGCCATTAAATCAAAGATGAGTTCATGCTGCCAAATAGATTTGAATTCAAACCATTAGAGAATTTTAGGCCACTCCCTTCCAAAGCTTTGATTTGTGCCCATCTCTTAATGTGGTGAGGCTTTTAAATTTCTGCTTGTTCTACCACCATTATTTATCATATGAAACTGTGTGAACATGGAAAGAAGGGTGGGAGGAATCCTGCCTTTTGAAAGATTCCGTTAATTTTCTGTGGCCAGACTTTGAATTTGCCTCTTTCCCCTTTTTGGCAAGGTCATGGTTATCATGAATATTTGACTGAGCAGTTGAATCTGCACACGAGAGAACTTCTAATGGAAGTGGGTATTCTGACTGGTGCTAAGGACAAGTAACTAACACAATATACATCATATACATTGTACAAGTAGAAGATAATCATGTGCACTTAAAAACTGCTAACACCTTTGTTGGGTGAATTTGAGTTACTGAATTTGTTCCTAATCATCCTTGCAAAGGGAGATAACATGTTTGTCAGATAAATAATTAATTAAAACTAGATTTTTATTCTATATCACCATTTAAAAAAAAAGAGAAGCCCCAGTTCTTGCTGATTGGAGGCAAAATTCTTCCCTTGTTTGAAGGTGATCACCAATTTAAAGTCTACCTGGTCATGTAAAGTCAGAGAAGTTAGTTGTCTGCTTCAGATACTAGTGCCACAGTTGGGAATACATCTCAGCATTTATTGGGGTCTCATCCTCTGACAACATTCTGAGTTATTCCAAGCAGGTCAGTGCCTCCTAGAATAGCCATTGAAAATGGGAATCTGTGCAAAAGTTGAGATTTAGAAGCAAAGGGAGAAAGTTATAACATTGGTATAATATTAACAGCTTGAGGCAAATTAATTGTGCTTCTGTTGTAGAGATGTCATACTGAGGTTAATTGAAAGAGAGAGGTTAAGGGAAAACCTTCCCACCTTGAAAAATGTGGTATAATCAATAGCAAAAAATAAATGGGTGATCAGTGAAGATCAGTTTTGTTTACTGTTTACTTCATGGTTGCTAAGGAATGTCTTGGAAGATAGAGGCCAGGTTTGTGAAATAAAAGTTTTTATCCATTACAGATTTTGTTCCCTGTGTGAGTCTGCGTCAGTAGCACGTAGTGAAATTCAAAGCTATTCCAGACTCCTTCATTACATGTGTGCTACTGAAAACCTCAGATGATTTTAAAATACATTCTACACTATAGAACTCAAAAATTAATGCAATTTTAAAAATAATTTCAATTTTTTGGTGGGAAAAACAAACTAAAACAACTCAGGCCAAACACCATGGATTTGGTTTTTTTTGTTTATAAGGATATGATTGTGAAACATTGCTAATAAACTTTTATTAACAATAATAAATGACAGCTGTGTGTAACATGTACCAAAGGCCTGTTCAAAGATTCATTTCTAAGTTGCATGTCATGTTTAAAACTATAAAGCATAATGACCTTTTCGGAGATCAAAGCACTGTCTTCTTTTTTTTTTTCCCCGAAAGAGATGTTTGAGGTTGTAAGAGCAGTGATCCCACTGAATAGAGTTTCATTTTCTACCAGAAATTCATTAATAGAGAAGCTGAGAATGATAGTGCCATGAGTGAATAAGGGGGACAAACCAGGTGGACAAGCAGTTGATCACATGCAGTTTTCCTCATGCACGATCCAGTAGATTAATTTGCTACCCATGGATCCTCCCCCTAACAGAGGACTCTGTAATGAACCTGCTGTAGGTGGATTTCCTTGTGTACATTGTGGTGGATGTGTGGTTGGCACAGAGTAAGGCTTTGCTGTTAGTCAGCTTGCTATGTTTCATCACGCATAACAGTGCACTCTCTCATGCCTGCACAGAAGCATGGCTAATGTGGTAGATTTGATGCTGTTAGTCTTGTGGAAAGATTTCCAGGCTGGCTCCATTCAGCTGGTTTAAGCGTGCCAAAGGACAGCCACATCATCTGGATGCGCATTCCTGTATCTCCATCAGTATTGTCACAAGCCTTGATAGTACTCCCTGTCTCTGTGGAATCTTTACTGACACCTGCTTTGGAAGTAGCACATGTTCTTCCTATGGCATGTACTATGCACTTTGTTATAGATAAATTAATGACTGTTCAGAAAGGTATTAAAAGGCTCTCACTCTCCTCAAACTTGACTTGAAGTTTATAAAGTAAAAAAGCAGCAAACATGTAAAGAAGCTATGTTGTTTGGAGCAAGCTACCAGGATACTGTCACAGACAGGGACAAGGATATTTTAGTTGGCTACCTTTGACCTGGAATCTTCTCTGGAGAGGTCAGCAGTCCCCCTACAACTGAAACTTGCAGGTTGTCTTGTTCTGCTGTAACATAAAACAAAGCAGCATAGATCATATAACATAATTTTGCTTGCCACTACTTGCCATTGTAAAATTCAGTGTAACTCTTCCAGGAATTTCTCTGTTGTGTGGTGGACCATGAACCCTGTTATGAATATTTTAACCACAAGGTTCCAAATTCCAGATAAAATAATTTTGTTAAATGTTCTGAGAAATAAGTAAAAATTTATGGCGATGCCAAAATTTTTTTTTCAGTGTTTTTTCTGAATGAAATTTTGTATAAATCATTTCACATTTTATTGGAATATTCGCACGGTCTTTGCCGAACTTCCATGACAGAAGCTGTAGCTAAGGGAAGAGCCTTCTTGTCAATTTTAATCGACCCAGTAAGATAAGATTTCATCTCTGCTCTCTTTTGTGAATGTTACAGTACCTCTGGCTTTGTATACAGTTGTAAGTTACTGAGTAAAGATAGACTTCTCAAGGAATGTATTCCAACTCCCCACTGTTGATAACTGTGCTGACACTGAGCAGATGTTGAAAAGGATAGTTCCAGTACTGACTTGTACTTTCACAGTCTTTGGTCAATATTCTTACTGTCTGTGCTCTTAGGCAGCATTTTCCTGTGCTGTATTCATCCTTAAAATTCTTGAGCTGAGCAAAGACAGCACAGGTGGGGTTCATCATCAGAAGTACCTGATATTTCACCACCTTACTTTCGTTCAGCATTGTTTTAACTTCCTGGTAGACCTTTCCATAAGCCAGCTTCCCAGCTTCTTGGTTTTCTTACAAGTGCTGTAGAGAATCACAGGGATTTTGCCCTTCTGTGCTTAGGATGGCATCACCAAGTATTTCAGCAGTGATATCTTAGCAGCCAGGTTTTAAGAGCTGCAGCTCAGAATGAGGAAAGGGGCTATTTTGGGTGGTATTATTCCGTTGTGAACACAGAGAATGTGGATAAGCACATATATTTATAAGGGCTGAATTTTGGAAGACACCAGATACCACAGTGATAAGTGCCATATAAGTACCTAGATAAGCTCTTTTCTGGGAGGCTGCCAGTATAACATCAAATGTGTTGCATGATGGTCGTAAACCAGAGCACTTCATCCTGAGGAGAAATTGATGACACTATGCTATCAGCAACTTCAAGTTTTACTGCAGCCTAATAGAAAACTAAGTCTCCATATTAATGACACCAGAAAAATGATGAGATGGCATTTTTTGAAATGACGTTAAGAGAGGAGTCAGGAGCAAGTACAAGTTGAACAGTAAATAACACATTTAGCTACGGCAATACTTGGCTATACAGAATTATTCTCCCATCAATAGCAATTCATTGAGTTTGGATCAGACTGAAAAGGCATTGCAGTTCATATATAAGCAAACAAATAGATACATAAGTAAATTTTCAGAATCAAAAAAGCAATTAAGCTAGCCAGTATACATTTGGTACAGACATGAAATGATCATACAGCACCCTTATCTCTTGGTTTGGTCATAATACTCTGCATATATATTTGTGGTTCTTTTCTCTGCCTGTCTCTCTCTTTCCCCCCTTTGGTAACATTGTCCAGATCTTCTTTCCTGCTTGTGGGGCCTCACATTAGGGTATCATATTTTTTCCTATCTGGTGGCCTGCGGTTTGTCTATTCGTCTATCACTTGAGTGTTTCTATTTCAGTGCCAACTTATAATGTCCCAGACTTCAGATCAAGGGTTTCTAACAGAGATTGTGCCATGGACCTACTTCCTTCCCATTTGTGATCATAAAACTACCCCTTTTGTTCACACAAAACCCCTACAATATACTGCTCAGGGAACCAAGACCTGCCCTAACAAGGCAGAATTTCTCCTAGTGAAAATGAAATTTTTCCAATGGAGTTATCTATATGCTCCACACTTTTCTCACCCAGGCGTGTAGGAGTTGTGTCTGGGCAGACTGGGTACAATTTCATTCTGTACCAGAATTAGGAGAGCAGATGGGTGATTTAGAGTCATATTTCCCTCCCATCTCTGATCCTGCACTGAATCCAGATCAAAATCACTGTGTTTCATCTCATCACCCTTATTCTTTTCTTCTAGCTGGGCTTAATTTTTTTCTCTCTTTCCTAGTCTCCACAGGTAGATGTTGTTTCAACAAGAGATGGTTACCAAAAGTTTCCTCTAGGCATTGTGGAAAAGGATGAGTGTTGATGCAAAGCTAGAAGGAGGTAGGGAGTATCTTCTTCCTCACCCTCCAGTTCAAGTAGAATGAAAGCAAACTTGTGCTAAAAGCAGAATTAATGTTTTTTTAATCTATTTTAAAAGCTAAGAGATGGCTTGCTATAATAATCTTGTATCCCAAGGATGACAGTACTATCTAAGTAGGGGAAAGATGTTCTTTGAGCAGGGAATTAATCTTTCAGTGTGCCTGCATTAAGAGTTCCCTCAAAAGTATTGCTGGTATTGCATTTTTGAATGCCTTTGAAATGTCAGGTTTCTGGCCATAACAGCTTTGGGTCCAGATTATTCTCCATGAGAAACCAAAAAATATTTCTATTTTCACCTTTTCTCAACACATTTTTCACCTTTTTGGGACTACAGTGTTATAAGGAGAGCTGGGGTTGTTTTATTCTTCTCTGTAGCTCTTTATTCCCAAAAGCGTATGGAAAACCAGAGACAAAATGGAAACACAGAACCTACCATTTATCTAGGCATTAGGTGTGGAGACTGTTCCTTACATCTTTCTATTGAGTACTTGGTTCTGTCTGTATTTATCATTAAAATTTCATTTTTAAAAATTTTACGTCACTCTTCTTACTATGCTGTCCAATCTTACATCCAAGTATAAGGCGCACCGGATTATAAACCATACATCCGGTTATCAGCAATTTTTCGTTCTTTGTCCATATATAAACTGCACTGGATTATAAGCTACACTTTTGTTCGCAGTGAGGATCCGCGCGCAACCTTCACAAAATTGTCAATTAGTAACAGAATCACAGGATCATGGGGTTTACTGGCTCAGCTTGGGGCCGTAAGGGCTCGACTCAGTGCTGCTCTGCTGCTGGGGCCATACGGGCTCAGCTTGGCGCTGCCCGCCGCTACTGGGCATCAGTACCACTGCCCTGGCACCGCTGGGGAGCAGCCCTGCTGCCCCGCCGCTGGGGCCGGGTGGGCTCCGGCTCGGCTTGAGACTGCTGTGGGCTCACACTTCTGGGTTGGCAAATTTCTGAACTTCGTCCATACATTGGCTGCTCTGGAGTATAAGTCGCACTTCTGGGTTTGGAACAAAATTTTATTCAAAAGGGTGCGGCTTATACTCATGAAGTTACTGGTATTTAAATCAGGTGCACTGCAATGCAACTCTTTACTTGGAATTGGTCTAGAAATGAAATCTCTTAATGCATTCCAGCATTCTCTAACTTATTTTTTCATGCAAAGCAATCCGTGCCATGTAACCACTACTATAGAAATGCAGCTGCAGTTTAAGGCCAATGCATGGCATAAGAGTATGCATCTGTGCTATCAAAACTGGCTTTTATAGCCTTAAGCCCAGTCCTTAAAAGAAAGGCTAAGCAAGATTATACTGAGAAATTGATGCTATTGTTTTACTCTGGATGCTAAGTTGTATTCTGTTACCCCTAAGATTTCATTCCTCTGTCAACCTTACTATGTCATACTCTGTTATTTCTTGTGTCTTATGTACTTTACTACCCTGAACTTTAAGGACGCTCTAGTCAAGGGTGTATCAAATGTGCCTGTGTCACAGGGGGACACCAGCGCTATATAAAGTAAAGCTGAGTGTAGAAAGGATCCACTGACAGAAATCAGAGCTTTCTCCCCAGCCCCCAGTGCTGCTTATTTCATCAAGCAGGATATAAGAGCATATGCACAGACAAACTGGCGTCCCATTACATTCCTCCAGGGTAAATAATTTATCAGGACTGATGCTGATTAAGTATAAATGTGGACAGAGTCAGGAATCCAGGTGACACAGTAGTGAGTGCTAGCTTTTGCCTCCAAGGAGTGCAGGTCACATCTCTGCATTTACATTCACATCTTCTTTCAGGGAATATTTGTGATTCTTGTGTACTATTTTAATTTTGGGGAATATAACCATTTTAGAAGAAAATGAAATATATTCACTCAGGCTAGTGTCACATAGCACACATTTAATCCTAGTATGTATCCTCCTTACGAAGCAATTACAGTAATTTCACGATTACAAGCTGCACCATTTTGACTAAAATTTTGCTCCCACCCCAGAAATGCAGCTTACACTCAGGAGCGGCTAATATGTGAATAATTTTCTGACATTTACAACCCCTGAACTGCTAGCCAGGGTGCCGAGCTGAGTACCTGCCAGTAAAACCGGGATTGCGTGATTGTTACAAATTGGTTACTGTGTTGCATGGCGGGTGGGGCCAGCTCAGTGCTGGCAGGGTTGGGGGGGAGGGAGGCGGGGGAGCTCCCTCCTTCAGGCAGGGGAGAGGCGGGGGCTCTGTGCTGCCAACCCCGCGGCCTGTGGGGTAAGCGGGGGTGCTCCTTCCCCTCCTGCCGCCGCCACTGCGGGAGCGGGGATGCTCCTTCCCCTCCCGCCGCTGCCGCCGTGGGTGCCAGTGGGCTTTGTCCCTGCCTGCCACCACAGGGCAGCGCCGGGGCAGGCAAGTGAGCCCAGCGGCAGCAGTGGCCAGCCCCAAGTGGCCCCGCTGAGCGGCCCCGCCGAGCTGGGCCACCTGGCCCCGTCAGCAGCCCTGAGCGGGCCGAGCCTGCACAGCCTGAGCTGAGCCAGTAAACCCTGTTTATTGTTACTATTTGGCAACTTTGTTGCACGCGGGTCCTCGCTGCGAATGACAGAGCAGCTTATAATCAGGCACAGCTTATTTATGGACAAAGAACGAAATGTTGCCACCACCCGGCGATGCGGCTTATAGTCCGTGCGGCTTGTATTCGTGAAATTACTCTACATTTGGTTGGATCTTCAACTCACTGATTTTATTCAGTCCTCTTTATAAATCCTTCCGTTTCAGTCCTCACTCGTGAATACATTTTATTCCTGAAGTTTTATCTGTCTGTTTTGAAAATGCTCTGGTTTACTTCTGTCTTAAGATCATAAGTTTTAAGAAGGTTTAAAGTTGTGTGCACATACCTTTCATCAGATGGCAATGCTCACTGCACTGTGTTGTTGTAATACAGGCACTGAGACAGGCCTTGGAGCTCTGGTAGCTCATAGGACATCCAAAAGCAAGATTTTGTAACACCTGTGGGGATGTTGATATGGAGATTGTCAAAGTATCCAAAACCACTTTTCCAAATAGATCTCGTCCAAAATATTCATTTGGTCCTTGCACTGCTGAGATGGGAAACACCAAATGCTGTTTAAAATTCTGGGCCTAAAATACCGCACACTGATGCAGAGAGCTTGAGCTCTGCTGATAGCTGCTGCTTAGGAGATCTTTGTCAAATATACAATTTGCTTAGACCAAAAGTGTATCACCTACAGAGAGGGCAAAAAGTCAAAATACAAAATTGAAGCAGTGCTCTCCTCCAGAGAGAGCACAACATTCAGCAGAAGCTTGAGCCATTAGTGAGTGCCAGACAGATGTAAATCTGCAGTAAGTGCAGCTGGAATGAACAGCTGGGGCAATTGCTGGGAAGAAGGCAAAACCTCTTTTTAGACTCTGCTAGTCAAGGAGCTTGAGCCTAGTATTGCCAGGCTCACTTTTGATATGCTTCATAATGTGGCTTGGGTCATCCTTAAGTCAGTCCTACGATGGACAGGAGGAAAGTGTCTCTAATGCAGTGGGGTATTTCTTCTCTGTTGTCAGATGGAAGGATAAACTTTCATTGCTGAAGTTTGCTAAATGGTGTGCCAGAAATTCACATCAGTGGAATGGCAGTGGAAGTGGTCATTTTTAAATGCAAGAAAACTAGCAGGAGGCAACACATGAGCTGAAACAATTGATAGGCCATTACAATATTTTTCTGTCCTCCAAAAGATGACTACCTGGGATCTCAGCCCTAAACTGCATCCCCAGACTTGATAGATCAGGAATTGGCTGACACAGCTGGAGAGTTGTGGTCAATGGTTCTGTTTCCAGGTGGAGTCTGCTGATCTTCAGGGCTCTGTCTTGGACTGGTACTCTTTAATATTAGTGACACAGACAGTGGGATTGAGTGCACCCTCAGCAAGTGGTGTGATTGGCACAACGGAAGGACAGGATGATTTCCTGGGGGACGCTGGACAAACCTGATAAGTGAGCAGACAAGAACCTCATGAAGTTTAACAATATCAAGTGCAAGGTGCTGCACCTGAGAGAAGTACTGGGGGGTTCTGGTGGATGAAAAGCTGAGCTCAAGATAGCAGAGTTCACTTGCAACCCAAGTGGCCAGTGGTAGCCTGGGCTACATGAAGAGAGGTGGCCAGCAGGTAGAAAGAGGGTGATTCTACCTCTCTGCTCTTCCCTTATAAGACTGCACTCAGCATTCTGCATCCAGGTCTAGAGTCTTCAGCACAAAAAAGAGGGTGTCCAGAGGAGGCCACCAAGGTGAGTAGAGGACTGGAGCATCTCTCCTATTAAGACAGACTAGAGAGTGGCGTTCTTCCTGGAGGAGAGAAGGCTTCAAGGAGACCTCATTGTGGCCTGCCTTTGAGTACTTAAAGGGGACTTACAAAAAAGAGGGAGAGTGACTTTTTACATGGGCAGACATTGGCAAAATAAAGGGAAACCATGCTGAATTTGAAGAGAAGAGATTTAGGTTAGGTAATAGAAGGAAATCCTTCAAGAAATCCTTTACTGTGAGGATGGTAAGGCACTGGAACAGATTGCCCAGAGAAGTTGTGGATTCCCCATCCCCATTCCCCATCCCCATGTGGAAATGTTTAAGGCCAGATTGGATGGTGTTTTGAGCAGTCTGATCTAGTGGGTGGCATCCCTGCCCATAGTAGGGGGATTAGAACTCTAGATGACTACTAAAGTGCCTTCCAATCCAAACCATTCTATAATTCTGTGAAATCAAAAACAGATATCAAAAACAGCTCAGCATTTTCTTACAGAAAAAGAGAGAAATCCCTTTCCTTATACTTACAGTCCTAGCATTCTCAAAGTCCATGCCTTTTGGAATCCAAGACAGTAATCTCTTGAATTACCTTTCTCTATTTCCTATATAACTCCTTGTAAGTAAATTAGGAAGAAATTCAGTGGAATGTGCAGAAATAGCTTCCAGACTAATGGAAGACAATTTGTCCTTTGACATGAAATATTTAGAGTTAGGCAAAACGAAGTCTTTAAACCAATCAAAAATCTACCATCTTTTAGAAAAACAAAATTAAAAATCATGTTAGCTAACTTATAAAAGACTAGTCATTAGACAGAGAACTATGTAACTTACAGTAGTTAGGTTAGATTTACTAATTTTTTTATTTAGACTATATCTGCTCTGTTCCATTTTCTTGTTGTGTTAAACTGTGTTGACAGCTATGCTAATGAAAGTATTTCAATACACTGAATAGATCTGGAAAGACATAAAATCTTCCAAAAAAATAACTGAGAATAAATCCTATAAATAAATATAGAAATGAGCTTAAAACCACAAAAATTTATTGGAGCTAGTCTTGGTTTTTCCCAAATACTAGACATATTCAAATCTAAACTCCTAGTCTTTCTTTGTTTAGAAAAATTTCCTTTGAAAAAAAAGTCATCTGAGAGATTTAAAATTTTCAAAATGTGTTGATGAAAACGTCTTTGTTTTTCTAGTTTTGTTTTAATTTAACTTATCAAATAAAATATAATTTCACTTAGGTTTCTTTAAATCTGTATGCCAAAACTATATTTTTATATAAACAGCAACATTATTGTTTGAAACATTTTTTCCTGATGAAAACTGTTGGTACCATGCAAGATGTTTTTCTTTTTTTTTCTGGACAGTCTTACAATGCTAATAACTTTGTCCAGCCTCTGAGTTACACAGCTGCTGGATTTTACTGTCAGTCCCCCTAATTCAACTTTTCTTGCTTCACAGGATTTGATTAATCAAAATAATTATTTTAAGTTTCTTGTGAAATTTCTGTTAAGTCTGTCAGGGTCTGTGGCCTAAGTGAGGAGTAATGCTATCTAAACTTAGGATAAAAGACTGTATGGAACATCTCAATGAAGGAAAAAATAGACCCAGAGCTTGCCTCTGAAATATAGTCTCATTTTTGGTGTTTATGTATAGTAGTCATGTTCACCAGAGACATTTAGAGGACGGAGAGAATACTGGCTCCACTGTACGTGTCATCTTGACAAGGTGAAAAGAGAGTATCATTTCAAGCCAGCTGTGAAAAGAGGACGGAATCCTCTTGGAAGTGGTACGAGGAAAGTCTGCATATTACACAGGAGCCAGTCTTCTTTGGAAACCTTTTATTAGTACCAAGCAATAAACTAACTCATGTGTGTTCAACATCATGAGGTACAGTTTGAGTGTCCCTCGCCCTGCTCAGAGTCCCACGGGTAGGAGTAACTATTGTAAGCAGTATGTGGCTGCGGAGCCGTTCAGGCCTGACCGTGCAAGGTCTACTGCTGACTGCAGCCTGTTACTCATCTCATGTAATGTGTAAGGCAGCTTGGACTGATGCAGCCAACTTACCTGATTTACCCTTTCTGTAGGTGGGAGGAGACAGCAGTAAGCACCTTGCCAGTGAGACACAGCAACCTTCCAGTGTTTCTGAGCACTTCACTGGAGCTTGTGGCTGATTAAGTCAGCCTCAGATAGCAGTCACCCAACTGACTGTATACGCTGCTGGCATTGTCTCAGAAGCCAAATCATATACCTGCTCCTTGTGAAGGAATTGGATTGCAAAACCAGAGCTGTGTTGAGTTCAGCATTTGAGTGGATTTGCAATGCTGTTTGGGGAAAAAAATAGAAAATAACATGACTCATTCTATGGCAACCATAAAATACAACAGTGTCAGAGTCATAAATTGTTGTATATTAATGTATCACCCACCTAGCACAGACAGATTTCTGCCAACAACTCTGCTAATAAGAGATAGAGTTTTGCATAATTTTTAAGGTAGAACATGCTGGATTTAATTGCAGAACTAAAGTTTGCCACTCAAAAGACCTCATGGCATTGTTTTAGATTATTTCCTCTTCCATTCTGTAGAGCACTAGCCTTCTTAAATGTGTTTTGTGAACATTAGGACAATAAAGGAAATCCTAATAGCATAGTTTCCAAATTTACCCAGAGGTCATTACTAAAATGGGATCGCCAGCAAAGAGGCATCATAGAAAAAATAAATCTATGCTTCAAACAATTTCAAGTCTTGACTTCACTGACACAGGACATTCTGATAAACCCAGAAAAATAATCTTATTTGCCCTTATTTGCCTAGTTTACCCCTTCACTGCTTAAAAGTCAATAGATTCATATAACTGATCTCTAGCTGGATGACCCTAGTTACAAGGATTTTTATTTTGTCTTTATTTTGTCTGAGGTGGGTACAGAATATAAGCAGTTAAGGGCAGAATGGGATAGATTGTTTTAAGGAGTGTTATATGTGCTTGCTTGAAAGAAGGAAAGAAGCTAGACATCCTATTCCAACCTTTGCTAGTCTGCATGAAGCATGCTAGAGAATGAATACTGTAAGCATTTAGAGCAGGTTAAACTCAACCATATTTTCATAGTGTTTGTGTTGGTTATCAAAGTCTCTTAGAAAATATTATAATTCTGGGAATAACAAGTGATAACTGTAGGAGGGACAATAAAGCAAGCCTGAGAGCTGATGTAAGGATTGCCAACTTCTTAACTTTAAGGATGACATAATTGCTGTCACCACAATCCATTGATGCAAAGGGTCTGGAAGCAAGCTGGCAGAAATACAAATTTTTCAGAGAGTTGACTGGTGGAGTAATTTATTTAATTGTCCTTTTGAGCAATTTTAGGGCTCATACAGGCTCCCCATAGAGCACATACTGTATATCATCCCTATGAAATATGATGAAGCACAGATCTTTTTGAGCACATTAGCAACCATATCCAAAACAACAGGGCTATAATTTTACAGTTACTGTGCATGATCCATTTGCCTACATCCCCTCATCCCTTTTTTGGCTGTTACTTTTTAAAACATGAAATATATGCTGTAGTGCAACCCTTCCTGAAAGAATATATTATCAATGCTTCTGTGTAGAGGATGGAACTGTCTAAAGATTTCTGTTATGTTTCTAATTCTTCCAGTGTTTTTCAAATTGTTTTGAGAATGAGACAAGTCAAAATAACTTGAGCTAGGAAAAGGAGGACCCACAGTTAAGAGTACTACTATATAATAAGATTTAAGTGACTGTTAGGATTTTCAGTGTCTTAAAAATTGTAATGGGATGCTGGCTGAAGTGCTTTGGATGCAAGGAAGACTGTAAATATGTTAATTGCCAAAGTTAAGTTTCTTCACTGCTCTGATCTGTAATACAAAATCACCTAAGGAAAGTGAAAGTGAAAGTTCTGATGACTGGTGCCTCCTCAAGTGTGTAATTTAAGAATCATTGAATAAGATGTGGTGCTGTCATCTTGTATCACCACTGACATGGATTGCAGCATTTGGATATTCTAACACAGTAAGGTAAAGTATTAATTTACATAATATATGGAACTTGGCAGGGTGCAGTGAAACAACTTTTTCAATACCCTTTTCTTCCTCATTTATTCAGGGGAGAAAACAAATTAAAATTGAAACAAATACCCTAGAAAAATAACATAGGTAAAAAAAGGTTACCTCATTTTAACCTATGTAAGAATGCTTACATTACTGTAAGCAGCCTGGGAAAAGTGGGAACATATGATGTCCAGAGACTGCCAGTTCTATTCTACTCCTAACACAGTTTTCTGAAGGTCATAAGGAATACAATGGATTTTTAAGTAAGACGGTATTAAAAGATTTCTCTATGAAAATTGCTGCCTTAGACAGAACCTGCCTCATTTACCTGGGATTGTTTGATTCCATTTTCTTGGTAGTAAGTTTGAAGATCATGGAGCATGTGGAGCATGGGCAAAACTACAACCTTATTCCAAAAGCTGCAGAGATGGTATGGCAAAGCTGTAATTTCTCATGCTCCTTAGAGAAACTGATTGTTGAACCAACCTGACACTGGGAAAGGAGTCTGACAAGGACCTCACATGAAAATATACAGAATTTGTTGTTTGAAATGGCAGGTGGCCGTCTGACTCAAGCTTCTCCATGTCACAGGCAATGGGGACAATGCCTCGCACAGTTCAGTAGTTAAAATTTCAAAATCGAGCTGTGTGATTCAAGTCAGGAGGTATTCTGATTTGATGAATGTATTACAAAAAATGATCCAGTAGGAACTGGCCTGAAATTGTCTCATCTATCATTCAATATGTAACATGTTTTTTGCATTATCATTCATGCTGTCATTGCAATTGCTGTAACTATCAAATGATAGCTGACAGTGGGAGCCAAAGTAAATCTCAGGATAAACAGGGAACTGTGCCTGCTCCATTCCACCAATTAATTTACTTAGCTTCATGAAATGCCACATACCATTTTTTGTTGTGTTGTCGAGAGGAGGTGGGGATTTTAAAGGATGTGCAAGTCTTTCCTCCTGTTATGTGGCACAAATCAAGAAGTCTTGTGCTCCCAGGGAGAAAACAGACTCCTACAGTGAAATCCTGGTTAACACTAGGAGCTCCACTTTGAAGAGCTTAAGTCTCACCTCCTAATTTTCAGAATTAGCAATCAAATTATGAATGAATTTCTAAGTTGACAGCAAGGATAATTAGTTACAACTGAAACAACTTTGCATTTCTGCTGAACAATCTGAGATAATGGCTTCAGCAAAAAAAACCATAAAGTAACACTTCTCAAGGGTCCACTATTTGACCATATATCTAGTGTTTACTGTGTTTTCTTACTGTGCTCCCATTTTGCACACAAAACCCCTGTTCTCTGTGGGAAGAATTTTTGAAAGCCAAAGAATGCAGGATAAGGTAGAAGTTAGGCACGGACATACTGGCTGTGTTTTCAGAACATGATATATCATTCCCCTGCTAGTTTCTCATAATTCCTGGCTCAGAGAGTACACTTTACTCAGAGAAAGCAGTGTAGCTGGTCTGTGTCATTGGGACATAGCCCAGATGTGTGTCAGGGACACGCAGCATGCAGCACTCTGCTATTTGTTTTCTGAGTACTTGTATGTCATCGTACTGCCCATACATAATTCAGATGTAAGTGAAAGCCACTTTCCTGAGTTCCCTTGTTGATCTATAGGGTCTTTTTAACTTTGTAGAAACTTGCAGTGGCAAAGGGCAGAGGTAATTAGAAATGGCCTTGTCTGTTCTGTAGGTTGCATCTGTTTAAATTTCATTTTCTAATCTGACATAATGTTCTTACAGTCATATCTTTTAAAATTTTCCGGTAAAATTAATAGACAATGAGGCTAACCTGTGTCAATTTTGCATAGCAAAGGATTTTCTTAGCTGAACTTTTAAGTGTATAAAGCACCATTTCCTATCGCTTATCTCTGTAGCATATTTGTTGTATAAGAACGATGTCTTTTCATTCCTCCCACTGCTACCTTTCATTCTTGGCCAGTGTACATAATGATTTTGGAGGATGAATTAAAAAGTTCTGTCTGAGCTCTTAATGAAAGCTCCCTTTTTATCTTATCTTCCACTCTCAAGGTAACTTTCTGATAAACTTGTTTGTTAGAGAGAATAAACTGTTTGCTTCAACTTTGGTTTCATTATGATACTGAACTGTGAAAAAAAAACTTAAGGAGAAAGTGCTTAATCAGTGCTAGAGCTGAAAAAATATTCCTGCATTTCTACAATTACTTAAAATTTGCAATTGATTTCACTCTTTGGGATTGCTTTGTACATAAAATCTAGGAAAAAGTTTATTGGCAGAATATTTGCAAAAAAGAGCAAAGTTGGGACTTAAACTACAGTAATTTCACAACTCTAAGTTGCACCCTTTTGACTAAAATTTTGATTGAAACATGAAAGTGCACCTTATAATCCGGTGCACCTTATATATGAACAAAGTTTGGAAATTTGCCAACCCAGAAGTGCGAGCTGCAAGCTGAGCTGTGAGCGCCAAGCCGCCAGCCGTGGCAGCCGCGGGAGCCAAGCCGCGAGCCGCGCCAGCTGTGAGAGCTGCACCAGCCGACGCCGGGGGCGGGCAGGAGTGCCAGGGCCTGTGACATGGGGAGGGTGCCTGGGGCTGTGTTTAAAGGCTACACCGATCTGTGAAAAATGTTTGCAAATTGAGCACTTGCCAGTAAACCCCGTGATCGTGCAATTCTGTTACTAATTTGTTACTTTGTTCACATGGGTCCTCACTGCAAAAAAAACAAGTGTGCCTTATAGTCCAGTACGCCTTATATATGGACAAAGTTTGGAAATTTGCCGACACCTGGAAGTGCACCTTATAATCCGGTGCACTTATAGTCATGAAATTACTGTAATTCCATTTGGTTCAGGTTTTAAATATCCAATCTTATTTATGGTTTCCTGCTTAATTTTTTGCTTGCTTGTTTGTGAAGTTGGGCATAAAAAACCAGTCACTAAGGAGTGCTCTGGTGTGCTTGGTATAAGATGACAGAATCACAGATTACTCTGAGTTGGAAGAGACCTGTAAGGATCATCAGGTAAAACTCTGAAGTGAAGGGCCAACCCCAACGCTGGTGTTACTAGCACCATGTTCTAGCCTAGATGATGATGATCCCTGCCACTATGAGTCCAAACTTTAAAAAATCCTCTGGATATCTCTCAGTATCTGTTCTTTGACAGAAATCTTGTTGAAATGCAAAGACTTTCAACATGTGTTCAGGGTGTCTGAAGGTTCCGGATACAGTATGTGTGATCGATCTGTGGGGCTTGTGGAGAGCACAGGTACAGGCTGCTGGTCTGCTTTTGTCTGGTAAACTGAGCTCAAATCACTGATGCAGTGCATTAGGGATAGGTATTTAGGAAGTGTTGTGTATGCACCACTAAGTGCAAAAATAACCATCTGAAACCTGTGGAGCTGCCATCTAAGACACCACACCAGCAACTGAAGCACAGAGAGTTGAAACAATAATCTTAAAGAAATTAAGATTTTAGTTAAAAGTTAAGAGTTAAAAGAAACTGGGCTTGAAATAGTTACCTGAAACTTAAATAATTGATTGCCTGTCAATTTATGTTTGCTTAGCTGTGAATATGTATATGAATATGTATTTGTTTAAACCTTTTGTCAATAAATAGACTTTGTGACCACCTGTAATTTCGCAGTGCGTATTAGGGGGCTACCCCACACTGCTGCCCAGCGCTGAATAAACATATCCTTTCTAACTTCAAATTGTTAGAGAGTTTTTTGTCCATCACAGTTAAGTATTGGTATTAGACCAATACTCATATTTTGGTAAATCAGAGTGACTTGCAACAAGCAGTTCAGAAAGAATCTACATCTATTCAAATGGTGAAATTTATTCATGAGCTGAGAAACAACATAGTGTTTTGAGAATTGTTTGAACCCTATTCAGAGGATTGAAGTGATGCATATGCCTTATGCTGATCCTCCACAGAGGAATGATATTCATCCAGTGTGAATACTTTTGAGTAGAGAATGAATGCTTAAACCACATGGAGACAACTGATGAATAGAAAAAGAGGATAAATTATCAAATTAATTAATATTAGTAGTGAGTGCTTACAAATAGTGCTCATCAAGGACTAGACCTTTTGTTGCTCTGACTGGGTGGGCCCTTGCTGGTTTGAATTATCTTTGTAAGCAAATGATCATCAAAGAAGACAAAACATATTTTAAGAAACCCTTTTAATACAGCATAACTCAGAATAAAATATACTATTGTTTAATAAAGCTATCATAGGAACAATTCAGAATTTATGAAAGCCTTTGGCTTGAAAGCAGAACAATATCCTATTCCAATATACTTATTTTCTTATTATGAGGCGTTTTATTCAAATATAGTGTATTTGATTGTAATAACCTGGAACATAACTGGCCTATAAAAGTGGAAGAGAGAGCAGCAAGTCAAACACTAATGCCTAAATTCTGTGAAGAAGTACTGAACAAAACATTTATTTGTTTTTTATCAGTACAATTATTGACGCTTAGATGCAAAACATATAGAAAGCAATGTAGAAGTTCTATACTGTTTCTAGAAGATTTTGATACTTCCATATATACTCTTTCTTTATGAATGTTATGCAACCCTCTCAATTTTAATCACTTTCAATTTCTTTAATGTATGACATTATCAGTTTTAAGTTTTGAGATTTTTTGAGATTTAGTGTAACGCCTGAAATCAACAGAAAGGAGCTTTTGGGATATTCTAAATAATTGCTAATATTTTAAAAATTGTTGATGAAAAACTTAAAAATATGCATGCATTTTAAGAACAAAGCATGCATCGTTTTTCATCCACGTACCATAACCAAAAGCTTCTGCAGTGAAATATTACAACTGTTAAATCTAATCATTTCAATTTCAAGATCTATGATGTTTCATTGAAAAAAATCTTGCATTCACAGATTGTGAATTCTTACGTTTTAACAAAGACTTTTAAGAATGTAAGTGTCCTCAGATAATTGGAACATTGCATAAAAAGGAAGCCTACAATCTTCATTTTATGAAACACCCAAAAAAAAGTATTTCCAGATGGAAGTATTATGCTTATTCGACTTAATTTTTCACTGAATTAAATTAATTGCCCCCTGTCCTTGTCTCTTATCTAGGTGTCCCAACTTTAGTTTTGGTCTGTCTTCCTTAGCTGACACCTTGTCAAGTATAACTTTGTTTCAGTGTAGTGTTTACCTTATACTTACATGATTTCTTGTATGATCGCAGTTTTCAGGTGTATCTGCTACTGTCCCAGCTTTATTTCCATTGAACTCACTGATTCCTCTTCCTCCTAGCCCTGATGTCAATGGAAGCAGTTAGGCCATTGTCAAATAGGATCAAAAAATTTGGTGTTTATCAACTCTGTCAGAAAGTGATCCTAGCTCTGATACATCCTAAAGTAGTCTTACTTGAGTTCAGTATAAATTAAACCTCTAATTTATGTATCTGCTTTCTTCCCAGTCTCAGGCCAATTGGTTGAGAATATCTTGCCTCTTAATAATTTTGTGTTTCTAAGCCAGTTTCCTTGCACCTAGAGTTTGAGTTTTAATACAGGCCTTTAGTTTCAAAATATAACATTGTCATCATGGTAGCTATTGGCATCATTAGGATTTCTTAGCAACAGAAAGAAAATCTATGCAAAACGTAACTTCTCAATCACAGAGGAGACCCTGTGCACTAGGGAAAATCCACATGCTATGATCTAGAGGATAGAGAGTACATACACATTGCAAATAACCGTGCCAGAGATAAAAAAGGTGGTGTGCCGTAGCTATGGCCCCTCCAGTAGGGAGGGTGGAAGGTGAAGCTGAACTGAAGAGGCTGGAAATGTTTGTATTTAACCTTCTCAGGGAAGAGTGAGTGGGAGCTAGCAGGGAAGTGGAAAAGCTAGTGTGTGGATCCCAAGCTCCTGAAGGAACCATCATGCATGAGAGCAGTAACTAGCACCAGAGGGTAGTGAAGGTTGGCATCCTCTCCTCTACTGGCTGGGGATCTCCCTGTCCCAAAGGCCCCCTGCAGCCTCCTCACTCAGCTCAGTGATGGAGGGGCATCCAGCTCTCCTCAAGAGATAGAATATGTGCTCCCTTCCCTTCACATGATTCTTTTTTTTAACCTGCATCTTACGTGCTGACTTTATTCTTCAAAATTTATTTTTAATATTCTACAATTTAATGCTGCTGATCTGCTGCGTGTCTTAAGTCACATGATTTTTTGGGCTCTTCTTCCTTATTTGGAAAAGGCAGCATAGTAGGTCTCTGATAAGCTCATACCCATCTTCCCTGAGTCAGTTATGTGATATTAATTAACCTGCATTATGCAATGATTACCTGTATCAGTACAACATAAGTCACTCTTCAACAAATAGTGCAGACTTTCACCTGGATATTACCTTAGAGTTTTCTGTCATTTCATACTCTTGTTTGGGGCTTTGGCTGGTTCTAATAACACATAATGTTGTGAGACTCTCTCAGATACACATTTTAATTATCTTCCTAATCATTCCATTCCTTGGAAGAGTAAAAACTACAATCTTTTGCAGCTAAACTTCCAAATATCCATGATGCAACAGATAAAACTTTCTCAAACAGTTATAGAAATCTTCTTTTCTTGTAAATTGCATTATGACTGCTTTGAAATCCAATGGAAATAATTAAAAAGTGGTGAGAGCATTTGTTGCAAGCCCATCTTTAACATATTAAAATCACTCCTGAAACAATACTGGCTATAGACAAAAGGTAGTGCTTCAAGAAGAAAATACAGAAGAAAATAAATAATTGGCCTGCCACTCCCAACACATGCATGCACAGCCTGCCACAACATTTTTGTAGGTTGTCCCATTTTTAAATTACCAGGATGCAAAATAGACACTTGTTTTATTTTCCACATTTGAAGCAGCTAGTTGATGTCAGAGACCCCATGTTAAAAATTATTCTCATATGAAGTGGAGTCAACAAAAAGGTGAATTCAACTTTGGGTATCACTAATTATTAGATCAGTTTACTGGTAGTGGATGGATATGGGAAAATTTTTATTCCAAGCTTCATCTTTGAAATCTTCTGTTAGTAGAGGAACATACATATGAATGTGTGTGTGGCAAGAAAGCTTTCTTCCCTATATGCAGAGCAGGTGTGCTTTCCTGATGCAGTGTGCTACAATCATTGCTTGGAGGTGTAGGACTTTCATAGATGAGTTTTTTAGCTGGAAGCTAATAGTGCTTTAACTGGAAGAGTCTATGGCACTGAAATACAGAAAAATAAAAAGTCTCTTTCTGTGCAAGAGAAAACCTATTCTTAATGGGTTTTTTTCTCTTAGTATCTGTGCCTAGTGAGATATGTTCATGGCCTGATTTAAAAATTAAGGAGATTTTGACAAGGTAAGAAAAAATATTTATACATACAGAATGCTAACTCTGGACAATAATTTGATATTTAAATCCTGACAGGAGAATTACAAAGGTCTGTAACTCACAAGTGATGAAGTAAGAAGTACAGTAAATTACAAAAATCCTATTACACATATCTGAGTAGAAAATTTCTGGACTCCATCTTTTAATGCTTTAAGTTCATTAATTAATTCATTTTTATTATTATTATTTTGGTTTTGTATTTTGGCTAGTGGTTTTGTATTTTTGACTAGTATTGAAAGCAAGGTATGGAAAAAATAGCTATGCCACAGTGAGGCATATCACTCCATGTGTTAAAATCTGGCTTTTTCTGTGGTTTGTTGAAAAAAGATTACCTGTTTTCTCCATTTTCTCATCTCACATTGAGTTGTTGAAGAGGTTTTTGTTTGTTTGTGGAGTTTTGGGGTTTTTTTTGCCTTTTATTCTGTGGGGACATGAGATCACAGATACCTAATCCATATTAAAGAACTCAACTTCTTAACGGTGTTTTCCACTGACTACTAAAGAGGATTGGCAAATGAAGAAAACCCCTGAGTTGCCTGAGAAGGAGAACATTTTTGTCTTAATACAGCCATATGGTCTAACTGAGCCTTTATTGCTTCATATGATGCCATTTCAAAGACATGAACAAGATCTGCAATTGTGATCCTGTTGCTTTTAGATGCACTTGCAGCTCTAAATGGGGTGGCCACTCCCCACAGATACAGACCTGGTCTGTGCTGAGTTTGAAATTACCCTAATTTCTGAAGGCAACCTGTATCTGCACCTCCAGATGCACAGAATATTTTTGATGTTTTAACTTAGAAAAAATGAAAAAGGTGAAGAAGAAAAATCCTGGTTCAAAACTAGTAATCAACTATCTTCTTCTTTCTCTCTCCTTCACCCTTCCTCTGTCAATAGTTTTGGATCCCATGTAAATGCAACAGACATTACTGATTTAGACAGGAAAAAATGTGGAGGACTTGCTCTGTAATTTACTTCAAAGCAAAAATAAAGTGCCAAAAATCATAATACAGTATCCAATATACTTTTTCAAGGAGTTATACTTTCACAGTAATGAATGCATGTGTAAAAAAAAGTGGGGGAATTTTTTATGGAACTGGCTGATAGTTTAACTTACTCTACATGAAATGAATACTCTGAAATCCTAAAGAATACAGTGTAGGTCACATTACACTGCTAAAAACATGCATGTACACTTCACTAAGGCAGTTATTGAGACTGTCTCATATCATCTCACAGTTTTGAGTTATGTCATAGATTCTGACTGCAAATGCTCATATGTTGTGAACACAACTTCAATTTCACATGCTACTCATTTTAATCATACCCAACTGAAAACAGGAAAACCTACCTGCTAGGTATACAATTGAATATGTTACAGTTTCTATGTAGATTCTATATAGAAACTACTCTGTGGATTCCTGTAATTAATGTAAGAGTTTTATAAGTTGCTCATTACTACTTTATTTGTAATATACTGCTGTGGTAATCCCCAGGCAATGGGATAAACATAGGAAGGATCTTATAGTGAATATAGATAGATAGATAGATAGATAGATAGATAGATATAGATACAGATATAGATGATATATATGTACAGTAATTTCACGACCATAAGGCACACCCCCCGGGAGTTGGCAAAATTCGCAACTTTGTAGATCAGATAAGGCGCACTTTTTTTTTGCAGCGAGGCTCCGTCCCCAGCTCTCTCCGCGTGGTTGCTGGCCGAGGCCCCGCCTCAACCCGGCAGCCATTGGCCCCCGGGCCCACCTGTATCCCTCCATGCCACCTCCACGGGGCCGGGGGTGCCTGTGTAGGGCCCGTGCTGCCTCCACGGGGCCAAGGCATGCCTCTGGAGGGGCGACTCCCCCTCCACCGGGCCGGGGGGTGGCTCTGGAGGGGCGACTCCGCCTGCACGGGGCTGGGGCGTGCCTCTGGAGGGGCCGTTCCACCTCCACAGGGCCAGGGCGTGCCTCTGGAGGGGCCGTCCCGCCTCCATGGGGCCGGGCTGTGCCTCTGGAGGGGTGGCTCCGCCTCCACCAGGCCGGGGCGTGCCTGCCGCCACTCCGCCCCGCCTCCACCTGGCAGCCATGGCACTGCGTGTTCCCCCCACGGCTCGCAGCTCTCACTTCTGGGTAGGCAAATTTTTTGAACTTTGTCCATCAGATAAGGTGCACCGGACTATAAGGTGCACTTCCGAGTTCCGGGGAAAATTTTAGTCAAAAGGGTGCACCTTATAGTCGTGAAATTACTGTAAATATATATATGTATATAAATAATGAAATATGGCTCTCCAATAACTGCTATGGATAATTAGTCACATTAGCAGACAGTACTGTGTTTCATTACTTTCTTCATGCATTCAGTTGGGTAGAGTCTAGACTGAGACTTTACAATGCTAAAAAAAAACCACAAACAAACAAAAAAAATGGAATCAACAATATCAAAACTCCCAAAAAATCCCAAAAAACCTTGAAAAACAAATGCAAGAGGAATATTAGCTTCTCAGACCAACAGTGATGCAACAGGACTTCATGAATTCGCAAGACACAATTCACTGCACGTATCAAGTACTGCATTATAGAAAAATCAAATCTTATTTTCTGTTAGAGAATATATCCTGATTAGAGATCATCATACATAAACTCTCATGTTTTGAGATTTTGGACAATGCTTGCAGACACATTGTAGGATTTTTGTGGTTAGCCTGTGCATGGCTTACGAGTTGGCCTTGATGATGCTTTTGTGATCCTTGTGTCTCCGGTGTTCTATTATTCTATGATTCTGTGATAATGAAGCCCATAACTGAGATGGACTGAGAAAGACACCATAGCTTTTGCTGCTATACACAAAAAGAGATTCAGATTCGGTGGAGAGAGGAGAATAGGATGTAAAAAAAATGGGATAATGGTGTCTGTGGATGGATAGCAAGTCAGAAAAATTTCAAAGAGGGTAAACGTGCTCCCCCTTTCTACCTAAAGGAATTTTGTTTCACCAGCAATGATGTCCAAGGATTATTGTCATTGTGGGTAGTGTTAGATAAAATCCTGATTTGTTGCTCTTCTCTTCATTGTCCTAATGTCAGGAAATAAGTAAAATAGTAAAGGTAACTGTTGGTGAGAGCGCTGTTGTGGGCAGGATCTGGCTTGGCCATCATTTCTTGGGTGTTTTGTGTTGCTAAATGCAGGTTTCTGATTAGCTGTTCGTTTGAAAGAAAGATATCTATTCAGGTATTTCCAATAGTTTGTTTGTTTTGCCTTTTAAAATTTGTGTGAATTGAGAAAAGATTATAGTAGACTGACCTTAATCCGTCTCTCCTCTTCCACAAAAAAGGTGGTGCATAGGGGAATTGCAAAATATTGGCATTACCCATTTATCTTTAAATTTCATGTTTTTACAAAATGTATAATTTTTTATAGAAGACTAAAAAATATACTGTGCAGGTAAATAAAGTTTTGATTGAACTTCTTCAATTTCCTATGTATTTGAGAGTTGCTTAGTAGATTTATTTGATTGCTGCTGCTACTTGAGACTTTTGACTCTACAGAATCTGGGAACATATTCAGTTAGGAATAAGCAACAAGAATAAATACATTCATATCTTACATCAAGGAATTGGTGGGCTATTTTCTGTAACTATTTTTACTGTGATATTTTCTTCTATAATAGGTTTACTGACAAGTTATTTTTCCCCACAGGAGTAGTAGACTCAGGGAAATTAGAGATGGAAAAGTCCTACTAGGTCATATTGTCAATTTTCCTGTCAACACAAGAATGCTCCTTGCAAGGAGGTTTTCTTCAGTATTTCTGTCTGCTGAGCCACATGAAAAGAGTCAAGAATATGCATTTTCTGATGTAATAACAGCAGTGAGAAATGAGGAGCTGCTCTTTAAATTCCTTTTTTTGAGGCAAAGGTGGTCAGAACTATCTGGAAAGAAATTCAAGCCAGTTCTTTACAAAGTAAAAAATACTTAAAGGTAAAGTAGAAGTAAACAGTGAATTTTTCTAACTTTATCAGAAATTAACCACTTTTGGTAATGATACTTCATTGTTTTTGTTTGTAAAAAGTGCTGCACATACAAAATGTCAACACTGGGCCCCATTCCTCTGGACATTGTTCGCAAAAACTGTCCTTACTTAGGACATACCACAGATTGCACAGAGGCTTTTCATAGGAGTAGGAACTGTTTTTGCAAGTAATAGTTTTCAACAATGATTGTGTAAGTTATGAGGGGGAAAATGCAGTATGAAGACCTGGATAGCAAATACATTTTCTCTTCTGGGAAAATTTTTATGTTATAAAAAATGTTCCTGTTACATGGGGGAAGGAGAGGGCAGGAAACATCTTTAAAATTTTACATCTTGCAAAGAAGGTCTGGGTGTATTTACTCGCTATCACAAACATGCAGATCAGCCAACTCCTCTCTGCTAGGGGCACATATTCAGCTCTGTGCTGTCTTTCACCAGCTTCATGATGGCTCTTCCAGTGTAGAGCTCTCCTAGGCTCCTTCTTGCAGCTATGGGAATTCTTTCTTAGCTAGATTTTTTTAATGTTAAACGGGGCAGCTTCAGTGAGAATGAGTGGCCATAATATAGCCCAGTTTTAAGATTCTTACATAGTATGTGAGCAACTGTCTGAAAAAGAGCTCTGAAGTCAAGTTTTGCATCCACAGAAACCACCTGTGAGCTGTTGGCTGGCCTTGATCTTCACAGTTTCACACTGGGACTCCAAGGCTGTTTTTCCTTAGAAAATCCCATGAGAACTGGTATGCTCCCATAGTGTTGCAGCTTCAATGAACTTACTCCACATTTTCCATTATAATCTGTTGCATTAAAACATTTGCCAATATCTGTGTTTCTCCAGACTGCCAAGCCATAGTGTCTTATAATAAAAGGGTTTTCTAAAAAAGAAAGCAAACTACATACTACTCTTTTGAATACAGAAACTCTGGTTTGTTCAGAAAGGCAACTTCTGCAGTGCTAAGAGACATCAAAAATACCAATCAGTCTTTCCTGACACTGTCCTTTTCCTCAGGTGGCATTTCTGGTTATCAGTCTATGTCAGTTTGTAGGATTTATTAGGAGGAAAAGGAGTGTTAACTCTGCAGTGACTAGCTGTGCACTCCTTGTAAAAAGTAACAAAACGATGAATCTGGTTACTTCAGGGAGTTGTCTCTGAATGTATTCTGAGAGCAATGTTATAGATAATCATATTGTTACAGGCTTTTTTCCTTACATATTTACCACTACGTGGTACTTCTGAAACAGATTGGGTAAAAAATTACATCTATCAGACTGAAACCAATTGCTGCACTTCTTCACTGCTGTAGCCTTATTCCAGAGTGTAAGTATCTCTGGTCACATCCTGTTTATAACCCACTGAATAAATACTAAATTGCTTTCATTTGCTGATTTTATTTACTCAAGAAGACCAATGGCATCATTATGGCATCATTAACAATATGATTTTTTCAAGTCCTTTTAATAAAATACATATTGTTTATATTTCTTAGTATTAGCTTCTATTGCTTGCAATGGATTTTGTATCATAGTCTGCACTGTGGCATTGTAATATGTGCTTATTTTTTGTCAGGGAGTAGTTTGATTTTGGTTTTCCAATTCATACGTACATGGCAACATTTATAATATATGATATGGTATGATATGATATGATATGATATAATAATATAATATAATATAATATAATATAATATAATATAATTAATATAATATAATATAATATAATATAATATAATATAATATAATATAATATAATATAATATAATATAATATAATATAATGTAATATAATATAATATAATATAATATGTGAAGTTCTGTCCAAGTTCCAAGTGAATGAGTATCAAAAGACATAGTGCATAAAAGAGATTGCAATCTTTGTCTAAAACTAGAAGGTGGCTTGGTCTGTAAAAAATTCAGGAAGCAGTGCAAGTATTTGACATATTTATTTCTTGAGTATAGTGTATCTCAGAACTGATACCTTATAAAGAAGATTGTTGAAAAGCAAGAATTACAAAGTTTTGCTTATGACTTTAACAATAAGGTTTGGTTTTGGAGTGGGTTTTTTTTATCTTTCACTTGGGGCTTTTAACCACTTTCTATTTTTGAAAGAAGTTTCAAATTCTTGTTCTTGTCTTGTCATGCTACTTTATCAACAAATATGCATTTTCTGCCTCTGACTACATATGTATTATTCAGTTGTTTTGCCTCTGAGATCATGTAAAAGCTGTCCATAGAAATACAACTACAAAAGTGGCCTCTCTGCTTGTCTCACTGGTCAGTTTCAATGCAGGGTCACTTTGAATTCAGTGAAATTTCTTATGCTTTCATAAAGAAGCAGTAGCTGATTTCGTCTAAAAAGCAATGCTTGAACACATGCATACTTATACTGTGGGTATAATTGCATTGTCTTTCAGCTTCCCAAAGTACTGGATAACCTGATGTAAATGTGAATCCAGATTTTTGTTGTTGTTGGGCTTTTTTTGGTTTTGTTTGTTTGTTTGTTTGTCTGGGGTTTGTGTGTGTGTGTGTGTGTATGTGTGTGTGTGTTTAACGGCTAAGATGAACTTCGGCAAAGGGGAAAAAGCTAAGATTTGATGAAAGGAAAATGGAGGGAAAAGCAGCCCTGAGTCTAGTGAATTAAAAGTGCTATAACCTACCATACTAATATTGTAGGCTCTAATGTCCCAATCTGACAGGCTTACTATGAGACACCACTGGTAAAGCAGAAAAAAAATAAAGTATGAGGTCTGTGTTCGTATAAAGATACCATTCTAAAACCAATGACAATGGTGTAGTGCTATCCAACCTGTGCTAGTTTTGTCTTTGTTGTGAAGCTATGTAAACAGCTTCAAAGCCTTTTACACAGTGTTTGAGGGAGATGGCTCAAAATTAGAGCAACAGCAGAAAAAAAAAATCTTTTTCCAGTCTGAAAAATCATGGACTAGTCAGATTTTTTTTCTTGAAAATGCATGCAGTAGATAAACAAAGTGGAAAATAAAGATTAAGATGGGCCAGAGAATCAATAATTATTGACTTATGATAAATTTAGGCAGGAAATTAAGTCAAGTTAATTAATAGCCCTGAGTCTTCCAGCTGGGAGAAAACATGCAGCTACAAAGACTTGTTAATATGTAGCTACAAAAAGTTTGTTATGGTATCTCTGAGAGTGGGGATCTTGGCATGATGGTGCAGGAAATTGCTTTTTACCTTTGTGTTCTCCTCCTTTCCTCCTATAAGAAGAGAGTAAGGTGAAATTGTTGAGGATGGCAGGGATCTCTTGAGGACATCTGGTCAAACTGCCCTGCTCACACAGGGTCACCTGATCACCCAGGATTGTGTCCAGTCAGGTTTTTAATGTCTCCATAGATATAATCTCCACTGCTTCTGTGCGCAACCAATGGCAGCACTCGGTTAAGACATAGAAAAGAGGCACCAAGTAGAGCACTCATACAGGAACCAGATGGGGAAAGCTCCATCGGGCACATTTCAAAGCTTCTTGTCAAACACGTTTATCACTTCGAAGCTTTGCTCAGACTGGCTCCAGCTCTTGAAAATCTGATCCATACAGATGTTTGTGTAAGGTGATAAGATTATTGGAGCAGTTTTATACTTCCAAACACAAATATGGGGGTTGGATGTGGATGCTAGGATTCATGATCCTACATTGTTTCAGGATTGACAGTGTTATAGCAGTAGATGTTTAATTTTCGATTGGTCATTTATCATATATAAGGTGTATACTCCTAACTCCATATTTAAATTAGTGAGACTCCAATTCAATGTAAAACTAAGAACAAAAGAACAGGGAGAAATAGTATTTTACAACATTTTTCTCCCCCCAAAAAGTTCCAAAGCATGTTAAGATCAGCAGTTGTGTAGTAGTGACGTTTTTGTGGTCCATGTGAAAGAGCCTCTGTTGAAACAACACTCCTATAGTGATCAACTTGAATTTAATGTAGAATTTAGGTTGATAACATGGAGTTCAATGGAGTAATTACGGGCCAAATCCTGATTTCCTTGGTAATGCAGGTGTTTCCTGTGACTACCACATGACTTTAAATTTTAAAAAAATTTTTTGAAGACGTTTCTCTCATCAACAAGCTTCCAAAGAGGTACTTTAAAAAAGATATCACCATTTTTTTCTTCAAAACTCTGTGTCCAGTAGGAGAGGTTCCTAATTTACTGTTAAATCATCTTGTAAATAATACATTCACCTCAAAACTCTAGAATCTAAAGAGCAGTTCTGATGAGAATATACTTCCAAACTGAAAAGACAAACTGAATGCTTTACCATGTGATGTGCTGAGAAAGCTAAGTAGAGGTGATTTTTTCTAATTTTTGTCATTCAAGGTGAATATACTGTACTGACCTTAATGCCTCTTCCTGCCCAGTACTTCAGAGCAGGACTCATTCTAACTGTCCTGCAACCTCACTTGTTTGATACTGAGATCAAGAGAAAAACTTTCTTAAGGTGCCATTGAAAAGTTGGATCAGGTATTTACTTTCCAGAAAACTTCTGTCGCATGAGAGAGAAGACCTGCTGATAACTTACCCAAACAAGCTAGATAGGTATTCCCTTACCATTATCCTAGTAAGTGTATTTACAAGGTCAGGTTTCTAGCAGAGAAAAGGAAGTTATCTGGTGTTGATAATAAAGTAAGTTTTTATAGGAGGTATTGGATTTCAGTATTTCCCTTTCCACCTGTATTGTCTTTTACAGATACCAAATGACAGTTATTTGCTGACATTTTGCTGAAGACTGAGTGAAAGAATAAGCAGTTGAGGGGGAAATCCTTGTCTTGAGCAGCCAAAGTGAAAAGAAAATTAAAAAATCTCTTGGAGAGGGGGGTGCTAGAAAACAAACATGAAAATCATTCTTGCAATTTAATGCGTTCACTGATATTTTAAACATGTTAACAATTGTAATTTTGCCTCTTAGCTCATATTTTGATCCCAATCTCCTGTTCTTTTGCTTGTTTGCTCTTTTGTTATCTTTATTTCTTTAAAACTTGAGGTTTGAGGCTTTATCATGTTTCAGGGTCTTATGAGAGAGTATTTTATTGACTGTTTAGAGGTCTTTCTAGCAGGACAAGACTAGATGAAAAGGCCCTGAAAAACAAAGACATTGCTGAGGGTGCAAAAGTCTTCCAGAAGATAAACTTTTAAACTTTGTTTTTGTTTTGTTCTCCTTAGTTTATCATGGCAGGCTGCCTGGGCTCTTCTTTCACTAGATGTTCAAGTAAAGCTAACTTTGTATTTGCAGGCTATCTCAAATGTTGGTCTCTATTGGCTGCTAGAACCTGGTCAATGAGCTTGAAGAGACATAGTGAGTGTAACTGCAAAGGTTTGCTACAGAGAGAAGCATTTTCTGTGTCACTATAGCCCTTTGGGTTTTTTTGCATTTGGACTGGGCTAAATGTCTGCATACACTTGTCATGGACAGCTGACTTTATCAAGGACAAAACCTGGTGAAATGCAAAGGTGCATTTAAAGCTCTGGCTTGATGAAACAGCAAAGCGTGACTGGCTGCTACTAGTTAAATCTGTGAATCCAGAGGCTAAAGCTGTAGTCAAAAATAGCTTCCTCTCTCATAAAGCTACTTCATCTCCCTTTCCAGTCCTGTAGAAACTACATGGCCTATGCAGTGCACTCTATCTTGACATACAGTAACATTTGGAAGAGCTGGTTTCCAAGACCAGCTTCATGAAAAGGTGCATTGTACTTTAAAAGAAGTGAGAAATCAGGAAAGACTAGTCAGAGTAGCTGAGGGATAGAGGTCACTGCATCTTTCTCAATACTACCCTTCCCAAAGGCAAGCCATCACAACTGAAAAAGCTGTGCACCACTTGGTTTTTATATTAATACTACTCTTCATTCCTATCATGCTCACCAAGGTCTGCACAGCTCCCTGATACCAGGGGTGTGACCCCCAAGGCCTAACCCCCCTGCAGAGGTTTTGTTCTGCTGCTCCAACAAGGTGAATATGAGTCTGCAGAAGAGACTGAAGTGCTTTGTTGCCAGTGGGTGCTGGGTTTCTGCCTTGCTTTCCTGGGAATCAATGAGGTTCATGCAGGAGGGTAGAGGGGACTTTGCTGCAAGTACTGGGTTAATGCTGCCAGTCAGTGCTGTGGAGACAGCAATCCATGGTCTTGGGGCTGCAGGGGAGAAGATCCCTGAGCACTGCAGCTTCTGCAAGCATTTTACAGCCATGCTGGGCAATAAAAACTGCTTCATCCTGCTGCATCATTACAGGTCCAGTTATCTCTGTTCTTTTGAATTTAAGTTTTTGCCATATCACTGCGGGGTTTGTTACTTGAGGTACCCCCAGGATTATAGAAAGGAATACAGTAATTTCACGACTACAAGGCGCACCAGATTATAAGATGTACTTCCAGGTGTCGGCAAATTTCCTAACTTTTGCCAATATATAAGGCGTACCGGACTATAAGGCACACTTTTGTTTTGCAGCGAGGATCTGCCACTGGCTCCCCCCACACCATTGCTGGCCAAGGCCCCGCCTCCTCCAGGCAGCTGTGGCACCGTGGGCCCCCCTGCACCCAGCAGCCATGGGCTCCTGGGCCCCCCTTCACCCGGTAGAAGCAGCACCGCGGGCCCCTGGGCTTGCCTGCATCCGGCAGCCGTGGCCCCATGGCCCCGCCTCCACCCGGCAGCCGCAGCCCTGCTGGCTCCTCCCGTGGCTTACGGCTCACACTTCCGGGTTGGCAAATTTCCAAACTTTGTCCATATATAAGGCGCACTGGACTATAAGGCGCACTTCCGGATTCGGGCCAAAATTTTAGTCAAAAGGGTGCGCCTTATAGTCGTGAAATTACTGTACTTTCCCAAATGGAATATCTGCTATTGATTTTGGGTGTTGTATAATCTTCCTTCCTCACCATTCCTGTTCCTCTTACAAAAATGTTTCTTGGGGGAGAAGGGGAATCCAGTACGAACACAATTTGTAATGTACTCTGTGGCACTAAGGAAGCTATATCCACAGCAAAAAACTGCCTTCTTTCCCCTGTAGTCTTGAAGGGCTCTCGCACAGTATATCCAGTATTCTTTTCACAGTCCTTGAGCTGAACCATATGTATCCGTTACCTTGTCCTTCCCCTATCTCTTTTGCATCCTTGAGTGTTTCACAGTAGGGTGCAAGGCATCAGATGTTGCAGGATCGTCTGGACATGAAGGAAAGAGCTTCTGGGAACTGCTGTGGGTGTCCTTGCTCTGCAGGCATGACCAGACTTTTGTCCTGCTTTCCTTCCACTCTTGGATTTTCAGAAATTTATGAAAATCTGATGATATCTTTTCAAGTCCTATCATCTCCCACCTTTGTCAAAACATAGTTCAGTCTACCATAAAGGTTCAAAACTGGGAATAGAGGCAGAAGCACAGAGAGCATAATCATTTAAGCCATTCTTCTTTGGAACTCAGGCCTGCAAGGCTGAATTCACAGCATAACTGGTGTTACATTTGTGGGTAAAGGCTTTGGTTAATAGGGGAATGGGGGTTCATGTTTTTCCACTCAGGTTATTTTGCTCAGCGTGAGTTTTGTCTCTGCCTCTCAGGGACTGCTCTGAGATGATTGCAGACAGCAGCGCCATGCAGAGCCCTTGGAAACCCTTGAGGTTGCAATAGGACTCCCCTTGGCATTTTTCCAATTTTGTTTCTGCAAAACTGGACATCTATGAAATTTCCATTACATCAATACAGTAGTTGTTGCAGCAAAACACAGATCATTCAGCAGTGTTACAGAATTTGTTTGCACTGCCTTTTTTCTTTCTTCTTTTTTTTTCTTTTTTGAGTTGAGTAGAGTTGAGTTGAAAAAATAAGCAAGCTACATGGAAAGGGTGAACATATACCCAGGAAATAGTTTGCTGATAACATAGGAGCCTTCATGTCTGCTGGGTGGTGCCTTAAGTTTTCTTAACAAAGAAGTGAGTGTTAGTGCATCAAATAAAAGTTACTTTTTGCACTCACATAACTGAGGCTGAGAATTTCCAAGATGAAAAACTTGGCTTTTTATTTATTTTTCTTTTTAATTTTTTTTTTTAATGGAACAAATCTGAGTTGGATCTCCTCTCCCTCCAGCAAACCCCTACCCCCCACATTGCTCTCCCCATCTTATTAGGATTACAGTATCCCAAAAAACTCTTTAGTACTGTGAGCAAAGGAAACAAAAATGGCTTTGCATTATGAATTGAACAGAGATTAAGCTATTGGAGGCCTTGAAATAGTTCTTTCTCAACTTCCATTCCCATGAGGTTATCCACATAAAGTTGCTGTTTAGTAAAGAGTCAGTGTGATGAAATTTATTTGTTGAGTCTCTTCGGTGCCAAAGCTTTTGCCAACAATCTGATCTACCTGATAGTGGTACTATTTCAAAAATGTCCAGTCAGTAACAGAACTGCAATTATCTGTAGAGTTTCAAAGACACCAGTAGTAAGTGGGATCAGAACAAAGAAATCAAAACAAAAAACGTCTCTTAATAAAATAAATGCATATAATGATTACTTAGACTATTTACAAGCTATGAAAAAGTAGACATTACTTTTTCATTTCACATACCACCCCTGCCTCTAAGCATGTGGAATCTTTTATTATATGACTCCATCAGAGGACCATATTGGATGTGCTTCTGTCAGCTGCTATATAAAATAAGTAACTCCTAGCTGTCCCTTTCAGATAAAAGTTAATTGCAGGGGAAGGGTACAGGACCAAAGTGTTAAAATGACATGGACTGTGGATTTTGCATATGATGTCCATTTTTCTCCTTTTGCTTTATTACATTTAAAGAGTTCTCTGCCTAACAATTTGCTATACTAAAAAACCTGCAGTACTGTATATCTACATAAATTATACACAAAATAAAGACTTGGGAAATTAAGTCTTGCCATCTTAAGTACATATGTTGTAAAACTATGTACGCTTTTTTTTAGTCTCCAAACTGCAAGGGAGCGTTGTCTTTCACTTTATTTTTCAAAACCTTTAATTACCAACATAAAATGAAGTTATAATAGTCTTCTCTTTGTTTAGTCATCTGTGAAATGAGTTTATGGCCATGGTTTCCTCTAAGTCAGTATCACATCAAAACCCCAGAGTGGGTAGAAGTAGTGCAACTGTGTTAGCTATGGGCAATTCAATTTCCCATTTTGCATTTTATAAGGAATATATATATATATATATATATATAGGTATAGGAATACCACAAGAAGCTTTCTACTCAGCAGCCTGCTTTTATTTTGTTGAAGACTAATAATCTTGAGAAAAGTCCATCATACACTTACCCACCTCTGAAGCTTGGAGTGGATCCACTTGAGATGACTAAACTACACTTTTCAAAAGCCTCATTGCTCTTTCCTGCTGTACTACAGCACATTCTAAAGTAAAGCAATTTTGACCATCATGTTTTCTGCTTATATGCAAATATTAGCCAAAACTGTTAAAAAAAAAAGTCAACAAATTGCTTTTGTGTTCTCAGTTACATGAAAGAGGGCATTTACAATGCAAAGGCCTATTTCTTATGTTACATTGCAAAATAAATGTCTGGTAGGAAGAAAAGTTAGCCATCTGTAGTTTCAAATTTCTACATACCCAGCATGGTGTGCCAGCTCATAACATTATGGCAGCTTCTTGCTCACCTCAGCTGGTCAGTGTGCTCTGACCTATTCAGAGGGTTGTTTTACATGTTGGTTCACCTTCACACCAAGGGCTACTCCTTCATGACTGCCTGTTGCATCCAGGCTGCTGCAGCAATCCTGCATGACACAGCCATCCTTCTGTAGGAGTCTCACAGCTGTAGCAGGGGATGTAATTGTATTTATAAAAGCTTAGGGTTTACCTTCACTTGGTGAGCATGTATCCTGCCTGGTAGGCATGCTTTTCTCCTTTTGCCCTGGTCTTCAGGTTTTGGGTAGAGGAGATTCTCTTATATTTAAAGATTTCAAAATGGTCATGGAGGCTTTTTTGGTCTGAGATGGTGTTATCTAAATTTAATACAAAACTTTCAGCTACCAGTACTTCTTGGAGAGAGCAACTGTGTGGCAGGAGTTTTTCAGGCTCAAGCAAGGTAGGCTCTAGTTTAAGGAAAGCAGACTCATTGAAGGCAAATCCACCATGGTAATAGGTTGCTCTCTGTCTTTATTGAAGGACATAGGGCTGTGCAAGAGACTGAACTCCCTGGCCTTAGTCTTGGGTAGCCATATTTCCCAAGCTGCTGGTGTGTCCTAGTTAGTGCCTTGAGATATTTTGGCCCTGTTTTTTTCTTCACCCACAGAATGGAAAATTTTGGTATTGTGTACATGGCTGAGAAGCTTGACACTTCCCTTTTGTAAGGCTGCACATGTTCAGACAGCAGATTTTGAAAATAAGGTGGAGAGTGTGTCAAGTGCCTGCAAGGTGTACTGTAACTTTGTTTAAGACAGGTTAGGATAGAGGCTGGGCCTCATAGTCATGGCTCATGTCTGGACTGCTTGTCATAGTACCAGTATGAAGAACATGTACGGTGTTATTAGTATTATTTTAGGAATTTAATCAAAGGCCATATGCTGACTCAGTTACAAGGGGATGATACAAATCTCTTCTGAGTTCTACTCTCACAGAACTTGGTCTCACTCTTTCCTCCTAGCCTATATTCTTTTTTTTATGCTAAACACTGAACTCTGGTTATATTCTAAATTATTTCTTTTTTCTTTCTGTGATATCTTGATTGTCCCATTCTTTGTATGTTCTTCTGATTGCAATTAGAAACCAGTAACACTTAATTCAAACTAGTGGTGTCAGAGGATTTGAAAAATCCACATGATTAATTAATTCATACATCCTTTATTCAGATCAAGAGATGTCAAGTGCCAAAATTTAAAAAAAAAATAAAAATCAGTACTTCAGGAAATTTCAGTCTTTCAGGTTTCTGTATTTTAACAATTAACCTTAGACCAAGGCAGCAGTAAATGATTATAAATCTTCAGTTTGACAGTCTCCATATGCACACTGGTAGTTCAAATGCATGTCATCCAACCCTTCACCCCTTTGTCTTAATGATAGACTGCTTGGTATTTTCTCCTAAAGCTTTATTTATCCTATTGTGTGTTAAGTTTCCCGTGCCAAATTCCCTAGGTCTGTTTTCATAATTTACATGAAAAGATAAACAGTATTTGTCTGCTGAGGAAGGTTAAATTGCCTGCCACTTGCTTTATGTTTAATCTGTTGCTTCAAATAAGATAGAGCAGATACAGCATATGAATAATATCAGAAATTTATTTTTGTGGAATGCATATTGATGGAGTTTTAAAACAAGTAAACATTAATTAGTCTTGAGAGCAAAGGCTATTAATTTTAACTGTTTAGTTCCCCGACTTCTACTGTTAGTGTAAAGGCTTCCACAAACAGGCCCACGTGGATCAGCATCCTAGGCTTGTGCTGAGCCGATGCGCCAGTGCACTGTAAGGTGAAGCATGTTGGAGAGGCTGGGGATTTCCTGGTGAGCACCTTTGCCTACTCTGTGTGGTGAAACCCAGAGAAACAGCAGTAGAGCTGAGGCAGCCCTGGGCAATATAGGGGAAAAGGTGATCTCTTCTGTAACTTTGCTGTAGGCTTCAAAGACAGCCCAGGCACAAACAAGCTGGCACCATGGGGCCAGGCAGGCTTGTAAATTCACAGCCATCCCACCTGCAGTGGCAGGAGGTCAGCAGCTACTGATTCTTGGAGCTGCTCCAGCTTGTCAGCTTCCTCCAAGGCTGACAGAGAGCAGCCACAGTTTCACTACAGGGAATGGGGATCCAGGCAGAACCAGTGTTGCCTTAGAGAGCTGGACAGAGAGGCCATACAAGGCAAATCTTTGAGAATCTGAAATATGAGCTAAGGCAGACAGGTTGTTCTTTGGTGAATTTGGGATTGTGTTCATATTCTTTAGAGGCAGAAAGACAGAGACAGAGACAGTGTACACCACCATATGGATAAGCATTGAACAACAGCTGGAGTATGTTTCTCAGAATAGATTTGACCTCTGTGAAACTGCAGCCCTCCAGAAGAGAAAGTGTGAGATGGAGGGTGGCTTGTTATGTTATACTTCAGTGCACTTTGATGGGGGTCAAGCCAATGTGGAGAAATGTGCCACTAATATGCAAAAGAGCAACAAGCTGGAAAAACAGATGTAGGTAATTCTTAAAGGATTGTGTTGCTCCCCCTCTACATGCCCTCACATCCCACCTCCCTGCATTCATGAGCACCTCCCCAGAATGATACTTCATTTAAGAAAAAAGTTGAATATTCCAAGAGCAGGTATTAGGGTGTGACATTTCTCATATGAATGGGCTAGAGTTTTGTATCCAGGACAAAAGAAACACAAGAAACACATTAAATTTTGTATTCATAGGAGAATATATGACATCATTTTGATTTGTCAGTCTTCGTGAAACTGATACACAGAATTTGTTCAGGAGGATATTGTGCACTTTTCCTGTTGAAATGTTTGACGCGAGTACTAAGAGGAAGAGAAAATTGGGCAGTGGAATAGGATTGAGAATTTGAAAACTAGAAAGTAATATGTTGGGTTATTCAAGTCAGAACCAAACAAATGGTAGTTACCAATTCCAAGTACAGCAATGAAGGGCTAAATTTCATTAAAAACAAAACAAACCCAAAAACCTCCATGCATCTGTCTGTTGATAATTGATCATTTAAAGACTGCACTTTCAAAATATTTAAAAGAGCTTTGCCCTTGTCCTGGCAAAAATCAGGTTTTTACTTCATTAGTATATATTTCACATTGATTTATTGCATTGCAATTGCTGTAGCTTGGCATGTATGTAGCTGAAGGCCATGTTTAGAATTATAGTGTTTAAATGTTTTTGTTTTAATTATTTTGTGTTAAAATAATTTAGAGTTACTTGGCTCAGATACCTTCACAATAGAAGACTTAATTTGTTCATGTGATATTTCCCAGTAAAAGAATAGTTAGATAAATAAGCAACAACAGGAAAAAAAAAAAGAAAAAAAAACCACCCCACCAAACTGCCAAGTTTTCATACTGACATTCCTTTCTATCATCATCATCAGACATCCCCTCAAGTCCTGCCACGGTATTGTTGGTTTTATATTATGAGAACAAGACAAGTGCCTGGAGGTGCTGCAGATAGCATAGCTGGATTAAGGAAGCCTGCAAATTGTGGCAGCAATTTCTGTTAAAATTTTTTAATTACCACATGTATCATGCCAAGAAACTATTGCAAAATATGGATATTTTAATTTGTTTCATGTCTCCAGGGTGTGTTGTAAAATGGGAATCTGAGACTATTACCTTTAAAAAAGAGTGACTGTCATAGACAGACTAACACATGATGCTTGCAGTGCCAGTGGTATTCTGCTAGGTCAAGAGAAATGGCTGGTAAGCCAAACAGTCTTGGTTTTTAGCAGATAGAGGGATTTTTTTCTCATTTACTAATTTCCTTCTCCCACAGAAGCCCCTGTTTGGCATATTTGTTTTAGCAAGATGCAGTCAACTTCTGAGGTGTCCAACCTCCCACCACCTCACTTCATAAGGAAGGTAAAATACATGACACTTTCAAGGGGAGGTAGAGTCCACCCTGAAGAGACACATGCATGTCAGCAGGAAGGCAGCTGAGATTTCCCAGAAACCAAACCCCATATGTTGTCTCTTCCTCCACTATATTGTGGTGGGCAAATACAGCTGGGAAGCTGAGGTATTTTTTAAATTGCATCTTTAAAACTTTTAATGTTCCAAACAGACTACATGGAGACATCTGCTTGCTTACCATTCAGTGAGTCATGACTCGGTGTTGTTTTGGTTTCACCAGTGTGAGAATTTTGATTTATCAAGATTTTTGACCCTGTAACAGGACATTAAAATTGCCAAGGATACAAATTTAAGGATTATTTTGTCAGGGTTTTGTCATTTTGCTGTAGATTTTGTCCCGTTAAAAAGTTTTAAATGCTTCACATCTGCTGTGCCACAGCAGAGAAAAACAGAGCTTTGTCTGGAGTTTAAAGTGTGGTTACAGTCAAAAAAGTGACTGTGAAAATGGCATGTTCTTAGTCAACAGATCCATTCCCTATGTGTATTACCACTTTCACATGCAAGCTTGACTTGTGAGAGTAAGTCTGTCATTAAATTTCAATCCCTTTGCCCATGGAGTGCCTGCGGGCCTATGGGGAGCAAACTATGGAATGCTTTCTTGCACATCCCAAATGGATTCCTCAGTGAAATCCCAGTGTCAAAATCTTTTGCCATAAAGAGGGTGCATGCGACAACCTAACTTTCAGAGACATGGCTGATGGCGTAATACTGGTTAACCTTGCTTCCGTTTCCATTCCCCCTCACATGCCTAAAAAGAAACAAACCAAAACAAACCCCAGCCCAAAACCAAGCACAAGTACCATCTTTTTTTTTCAAACCAAATAAATATGATCTGGAAGTCATTGAGAAACAGTAAACATGAAACCCTACTGTGACATATTTACGGAGTGATATATTCAGAAAATGACCGCACTTAAATAAAATAAGTTCAAAGACTAGTAATCAAAACCAAATATGGTCAGTCCATCTTCCAGAGAAAAAAAACACGAGAAAACAAAAAACCAAAAAAGCCCCCTGTAACTGGCATTTCTTGAGCTGGATTGATACTTGTATATGCATCATGGTGAGCAAATGATAAACTGGTAGGATTTGAAGTAGAAAAATTAGCATTAAAAGAACCAAAGAACTTAGGTGAATAAAAAACCTGAAGCAAAATTTATGTATTGCCTTTCATAATTTATGTTATTACTGTTCTAGAAAATCTAAGCATAGACTATCCTCTCCTCCTCCTTAGACTGCTTTAAGAGTTTGTAACACAGTAGTGAGCAAATCACTGCCATAATTCAATCCTAGCACTTTTCCTCTGCTACAAGTGGCCAACTCAGTTGAGGTTGCAAACTCATTTTTCATAAGTCATTTTTCTCATCTACATACTCCTGAACTGCTCTGTCGCACAGGGGTAGGGTGAGTGGGCATGGTTTTCTGTGCTCCAGAAGTAAGTAGATGTGCTCTGGTTTGGGCTGTCTACAATTACCAATGTCAGGTAACATTTTAGTCCCTCACATTCTTGCAAAATGTGAACTGTATGAGAGGTGACGTGTGGGAGGGTGAAAATTATATCTCTGGAACTTTCCAAGTGAATTTCCACATGTGGAAAGGCTGGAAGAAGCTGTAAATTGAAGAAACTTACATTCACTTAAGCTGTTTAAACTTTCTTCTGAATCCATTTCTATATCCTATTAGGTGACCAAATTTGAAAACCTCTTTCCTATGCTGACATGCTACTAATTTATCAACTTGTGTATTTTGAAGTGAGTGAGGAAGGAGGAAGAGAATAACAATTTTGATTAATAACTTTCATCTTTCTTCCTTTAGGAATTATTACTCTTCAGCTGCCATGTGTTCTTTCCTACAATATTTCACTTGCACTTGTTCTGTTTTCTTCCTGTGATGGAAGTCTCAGTGGAAAGTACTATGTCATGTAAATAATATACACATGACAGTCTATTATTTTCTGAGGTTATTAATCCCCATAGAGTTGAGAGCTTTCTGGTTTGCCTTAATGTAAAATCCATAAGCATGTTCCCACACAAAAAAACTTCCAGACTTGTAGTTCAAAAAGCTTAGAAATGATCTTTTGTGAAATTTCCTGAGAAATTTTAAGAAAGTTAAAAACCTGCTGATAAACTTTGAGATGCAGATTAGGATTTAGACAGGCATCACTTTTAGCTCTGCATAACTACTCATAGATACTCAAAAATTACTAAAGTCTCTGCTGTTTCCAAGTTTGGTGTGCATTAATGAAGCCTTGAAGAAATCGGTTTTAATTGCAGATGGCACCAAAACAAATTGTCCCTCTCAGGAACAGTGAAATGTTAATGTCGGGACTTGGAATCAAGCCATCATGGAGTACAAAAGAGGTGTTCCCAAGGCCTCATATCTATACATAAGTAATGTCTGATTCCTGCCTTGTTACTAAATTCTTCACAAAGCTTCTAACAGGAATGCATGAGTGCTTGTTCAGCTTGTTTCCACACCAGGTTTCTACTTTCTATCTGCTTCAAGAAAGCCTTGCTGTTCTAAAATGGAAAAGAGCCTTTTTTTTTTTCCTGAGGTGGAATGTTCCTCTTTCTGTATACTACCTCTCCCTTTATTTTACAATCACTGAACTGTTCACCCTTAAAAAAAAAAAAATTAAATGTAATTACCTGCAGCCAGGGGCTCAGAAAATAGAATCCTAGTGATAACTGTCTGAGAAATCTATCATTGTCTGGAAGCAAGAGCTGTGCTATTGACTTCTTTTATCATTTTTGAAGCAGTTCCTTTTTCTGCAGGATCCTTACCTTAAGAATCATAAAGTTGTAACAATCATTATTAGACAAAGGTTACAGTATCTCCCTGAAGGCAATAACTCAGGAGAAGTAAAAGGAGAAGTTTGTAAAGCAGAAAACAGAACGACCCATTTAATGGACACTTGGAAAAAAGAAAACAAAATTATTTGGGTAAAAGTTGAATAGAAGGAACTAGTAAATATTCAGGCTTTGAAATATTTTTACTTCAAATACATGTGATGCCCCATAATCTCTTAATAACCCTTTGGCAAGAAAATAGTTGATTGTCAAAAGGCCTGGATCTGCCTCTCCTGTCCTATGCATCTCCAAGCTCTAAAATCCTTGCAGCTAGGGAGGTCAGGCAAAGTGATGCAAAAACCTAGGGTGTTCTCTTTGGAGGTCAGCAGGCTTATCCTGTGAACCCTAAAGAAGTTTTTAATATAGACAGTGAAACAGGCTCCAGTGACTCACAACAGTTCTCCTGTTTCCCTGCAGGCTGTCCCTGAGTCAGTCACAGTCACACAGGTAAACCAGCTCAGGGCTATAGAAACATCACAACTTGACAGCCTGCTCTGAACACACCAAGCAATCTCTTCAGTATCTCATCTACACCATGCTGAATTCAACTTGACACAATAAGTTGGGAAGGTGAGCAATAAACACATTTTCAAGACTACTGAAGGGCAAATGCCTGAGTACAAGATGCATCACAGAAATAACAGTGAGACAGTCATGTCCAAGCTGCTGGAATTGATCTTTGTAAAGACTGAACCTTGCATTGCTGTGTTTTACAAAGATCACACAGAAGCCAACACCACAGTGAATCTTAAAAACCAATTACATGTGTGGTTTACCTCCCAAGGTCTTCCCCAGTATTATTACCTCTAACAAAGGGGCCAGTGTTATAAAAATAATCAGTGTTGGCTAAACCACTTGAATGCTGTTAAGAAAAGTGTCTTCTTTGCTGGATTACAATCTAAAATGTTTGACTATTTATTTGTTTTTTGTTAAAATTGTAGTAAAATTACAATGCCTCATAGTACTAGTAGCTCCTATGCATAAATTGTATGCCATTAGCTGTAAAAAAAACCAAAAGAATTTTTTTTAAAAGTTTAACAAGAGTATTTACAGTTCATATAAATCAGGCTTTTGAATGTGTTGTCATTTCAGTTTTGTCAGGTTTGGGGTTTTTTTTGCTTTCACATTTTAACCTCTCTAGTGAGGAGAAAGTTGTGCTGAAAATACTGGCATCGATACCTGCTTTAGGTGCTAATACCCTGCCCCTGGACACATGTTCACATTTCTATTGGCAGAAAGATTATGAATTTTGCACTGACCTGGAATTTTGTAATTTTCTACTTCTTTGCAGCATGAGATCTTAAGGAAAGCCCCCTGGGGAATATTTTTCCAGGTTCTTCCCTCCTTTTTCTAATTCTGACACCATCTGATAAATTGGATTTTGGTAAATTGCATTGCCAGTCCTGTCATACTCTTACTTTGTACTCTCAATTTTTTCATTCCAACATTCCCATATTCAGTGCTCTCCAATGCTCATGGAACCAGACTGGAATTATTCTTTTTTATTGGCTTACTAAGCATGCCACTGAGGATGTTTACTAAGGAAGGAAGGCCTGACATGAACCTGATAGATTAATAGAGAACTGGTCCCAGATTTTTTAAGACAGTCTGGAGGGGTTTATATTCCAGAATTTCATCTCTGGTGAATAATGCACTGAACCTTAATTGATTCCTGCAGAGTGTCTTTGACTGATGAAAGGGACGCTTCTCGAAGAAAAGCAGACATCAAAAGTTTCACATATGTATGTGCAAATGGCCTTGGGATGGTTGCATGCTGATCTCCAATTAAATGTTTTAATAAATACGATCAACCATTTACACCCTGATTAATATTCCTTAGCTCAGACTGTATCTGAAACTGTATTTGAGTAATACAGGGCAAAAGTCCAGTCTCATTCTCAAGTAACACTGAAATCCTTTATTCTTGAATTAAAATAAATTCATGGAAAGCTAACTTGTGGGCTTACTGAGGATAACTTTTTATTGCAATGGATAGAAGTAAATAACCTTTTATTCATATTTAATTTTTTTTTTCTATATGACAAACAAAGGTTTAACAAATATTTTCATCTCTGCTGTGTTACAGCTGGATACCCTTAAGACTGTTGTCATGTATTATAGCCTCTTCTGATACATCCCCTCACTGGTTTAGATATCTAATTTTTGTTTCAGATTCTTTATCCTTGCAAAGAGACAATAATTAAGTAACTGGTATGTCTCTACCTGTCAGTCTTTGGATCTCTTTGCTTTCTACGCTTCTCCATCCTTCACTCTTCCTGCCACAAATTTTGTCATTTGACTCACGGTCATGTTCAGCCAGGCTCGGCTGGCAAAGATGGTTCTGTCTGTGCAAATTTCTGGGGGTGATCACCTGAGTAGTAAGCTCTGAAGCAAGGTGCAGTGAGGATGAAGCAAGAAGAACAGGTGTTGTGACCTCTGTCTGACAAGGCGTTCAGACCCCAGTTCCTCTCTGGATAAGTGACATGCTCTCTATGGTGGATAAGAGACACCATCTAGGATGTTGATGACAAAATGGGAGAGAAGTCAGTTTATGCAAGGGGAGATTCTTCATGAGACAAAAGGGACACATATGTAAGGATGCAGGTTTCGGCTCTACCAGAATGACTTTAAAGTACCTCTAAAATTGACATAGATAAGTTCTCCAAAGAGGTTTTTTTTTTCCCCACCAAGATACTCAACTGCTAGTTTTGTTTTTGATGACAGATATATTTCTTCTAGTTAATTTTCCTTTACCCATATGAAGGCTATTAACACAATAAAATACTTTGACTCAGTAGTTCCATCTGAAAAGCGTGTATTTTTCTGTCAATGAGAGAAACAGTAGAATTCAAAACAGATCAATTCTTCAGGATTACATTTTTCAATAGATACTATGATTTTGATTTTATGAATGAAAGACACGTGCTAAAATGACATTTTAAAAGCAGCTAGTGTAAGGTTTGGGAAACGAGTCAGGACAATGATTTGGGAAAATAACATCAATCAATATGCAAGCCATTTTCACTGGTACAAATTTCACTGGTGAAATTCCAAGAGGTAACACATTCACTGGGATTTACTGAAACACTCTCCTTTCTGGTAATATCACAAGAAAAAAAAAAAATACCAAATCATGTAGCACTGTTAGCCTTGAGATGTCAGGAGTGGTGCCATAGGTCATCTTAGGAAGAACTGCCAGCCAATAATTGCACCGTCTATTATTTTTTGTTTAAAACGATTTAAATAATTCCCTACAGACAGAAGTTTTCACAATGGATTGTTACTACTTTGTTATTTTCTCGATGTTTTTCTTTTTCAAACCTACAATATAATTACGAGATTTTCACCCAAGACAAATTGTCATTATTCTGTTCTACTAGAGTTAATGATTTTGCATTCTGGACATGAGATAGTTACTGTCAGTTGTGAACGTGAGTCTTGTACAGATGAGCAGTTATTCACCCAGCGAATGGCTGGACCGATGGAATAATGTGTAAAAAATGAAAAGTCTGGTGTACAATTTGCTGCAGAAATTTGTTTCTCCATCTGAACCTTTCAGAACCTCCTGTCATTTCCAGTAATGATAAAATGGTGACATTTTGCTTCTTTCTTTTTTGGCAGAAGTCATTATGATTTTCTATACTTGCATGTTATAAAGTATTCTATGCAGTAATTTTTTCTTTTAATACCTCCAACTGCATATTTGCTATATTTCCTAATTTAGCTATGGTAAAATTTACTCTGCTTGTTTAAAAAAAAAAAAAAAATCTCTGCCTACAAGTGACTTTTTACTTACTGTCTGATTGTACTAATCTTAAGATTCAGTTCTGACTTTACTTAACAATCTCAGTGTTCTAATTTTCAACCAGAAAGCAACCTAAGTTTTAAAAAGAGACTAGTTATGTAAAAATGGCTGATACTTGGGATTCGCCATTCAAAGCATTCTCAAAGAGGCAGGGTTTTTGGAAGGTATTGTCCCTTAGGAATTTTCCATCCTCTTCAAATCAAACTTAAGACACTAGCTGTTTTTGAAAATTAAACTGGTCTCAATTGCAGCTGGAGGCAGACTTCCCAAAAATTTCCCAAGAAGTCTTTACTTGTGAGGTGTTTTGGCTGTATGCTATAGGATCAGGATATTCTGTCTCCTCATAAGCATCTGAGCATTGGAACTTCTTCCAAGGCAAGGTATGAATTCCAAGCTTTTTTTTTTTTAGTCTTTATATGAGGTAACTGAGAGATGAGACTGCAGGGAAAAAAATTGTATCATTCATAAAATAGTTACTTTTAGAGCAGATATGCCATCCTTATTGCTGAAGTCCTATTTTAATGTAGTGGAATGCTGTTTTGTTCTGCACAGTGTGATTCTATGGTGTTGATTCAATCCCTGTGTCCACTTGAGTTTGACGCTAATCAGCTGTAATTGCATAATTTACAGATGATTACTGAGAAATCCTCTACTGGTCTAGCAAAGACCTTCTGCATTTCTGGATTCTGTAGTATCAGGCCTTCATTCTTGTGGTCCTCAGTCTTTCACAATCACATTAGTTTGGCAAATGCCCAAAAATATATTTAGTCATGAACTCATTACTGATACAACAGGCAACACAGGGCATGAAACACAATGCTGTTCACAGCATTCCTCAATAATGTGTTCTGGAATGCTTATCTTAGATTCCAACTTGTTATTACTTTGGCACACTTAAATAAATGGACTTGTCAACAAATAACAACCAGGAGCAACAGGCAACGTTTCATTCAAGTTATGTCATTGCCCTTCAGATTTCATTGTCCATATGTGAAATGCATTTTTTTCTTGGGAAATAAGAAACATGGGAGAAAAAAAACAATGAATTTTTGTTAGCATTTGACAGTAATTCGTGTGTTTGATGAGTAAAGGAGGCAGCAATACCAATCTAACACAGCAACATTATGGTAGCCAAGACCAGTAGCTTCTGCTCCATATATTACCAGTGAGTCAGTGCTTCATTTATTCAAACTGCAGCTTGCCACCAAGAGAATCATTTGACCCCAGTTTTTGTGCAAAACCTGCAAGAGGAGGCCATCCAGAATTTCAGAGGCAGAATTTAAGAAGCAGTCATAAAAAGTATGCTTACGATGTCTCTGTACTTCCTTGCATCCTTTTGTAAATTATGGGGGAAAAAAATCTTCATTTTTATAAGCATTTTGGAACCTGCTTTTTTCCAAGTTACTGGAGTGCATGTCGGTTATAAGGACCAATATGCTCTTTACATCTATTGTGCCACAGAAAGACGGCTAATTTCCTTTTTCATACAGTTTAGAAATTTAAACATTTTGGTGAGATTAACAGTCTGAGATTTAAAGTGAGCCTTCACAATATTTCATGCTTTAGGAAGAACTATTCCAGTCATAGGATCTGTGTGTGTGGGAAGAGCGTGGGAAGGGGTGTATGCATAACTGAGGGCCTTCTGAAAAGAGCAAGAGCATTTCTTTCTTGGTTTACACTATTTTAAAGAATACAGTGTGTTTTTAGGGTTTTCTTTTAAAATACATATAAGTACTTCTACTCTGGGCACTGGGAAAGGCACATAGAAGGGTTAAGTAAAACACTGAAAATGGTACGATAAGTGGGCAGTAGATAAGCAGAGGCAGTACTGCTGATCATGAGTGGTCTGGACTGTCATCAGTTATAAGACAAATGTATAAAATGGGCAATTTTTCTGTCATTGGAAGTTACCTCCAAGTGCAAAAAATATTAGCTGCAAGAACTATACTGGTATATGTGGATGGATGCTATTTCCTGGTACTTCCAAAATAAAAGACAATATAATTAAATATTTTATTGTTAGCATGTTGCTGTTGCTACTCAGCAAGGCAGTCGCTTTCTTTGTCTTGTATTTTAAATGTTCCTGCATTGCTATACTTTCCTTACTTGAGGCTTTGCTTCCAAATGATACCAATTTTTCACTGAATCTCTTTTTATGGCCAATCCACTGCTGAAAGAAGATTGACATTTTCAGCTATGCTTGGTATTTCCCATTGTAACTGCCTACTGTTTCCATAGAAATCCTTCAAAGTGTTTTAATAGAACGTGATTTAAAAAGGAGTTTTGTTGACACATTTGTACTGCCAGGTTTTTAACAACTTGATTAATGTCTCCTCAATATTCCCTTCTTTTAAAAAACAAAAGCAAAGATGTACAAAATATACATGCTGCTGCCACAGCACTTTCACTGTCAATTTCCAGGACCCTTGAATTTGTTTCTCTTTTCTGTTTTTTTCCTCCCCATCACCCCTCAATCCTATTATCATTTTGTCCCTGAAAGCCCTTTTCTACATAAAATTAGCACTAGAAAATCTACAGTGATGACAAAACCCCCTTAAATCAGACACTGAGTATGTTATGATTCATCAGAAACTCTCCATGCCTCTGAACCAAGTTGCTTACTAAATGGCTGCTGCATCATGGGCAGAGCAAGATGTGAGTAACCCATGCCACGCATTGTCAGAACTTTTGGAGCCCGTTGAAGATACCCACATTGAGCTGAATACATTTTGTTTTAAGGGGGTGTTGATTTAAATGTTGGATGATTCACTGCCTCCTGCTGTCTCCTGCAGTGTGGGCATAATAGTCGCACATTTGAATGCAATGCTTTTTAATTGCTTTCATTTAATGTCCATCCTCCTCATCTATGCCACAGCATGATGCCAGTTACCTTGTGAAATGTTCCAGCTACTCCATTCCACACTCACTCCTTATTAGGCTCCAAAGTTATGCTCCAAACTTCCTAAGAGTCATAATTCTAGCTTTCAGCATAGTTGTTATTCCTCAGACAGTTTAAACGTATTCACAACCATGTGAATCCTCATGCCTCTCCTGTGTTTGCTCTGTTCATGTTAAAATAAGAATTAGCTGTCTCTAGTTGTTAAATATGAACAGAAATAGATAATGCTGGAAATGACACATATTAATTTGGTTTTTTAATTAGACATTCTGACATCTGGAAATGAATTTTTGGTGAGTCTGATGATGATCAATAGCCTTTTTATGTGACCAGCTGGCCTATCCGTCCATGACAGCAATGGAATTATTATGGGAATTATTATGACCTTTTTTTTTCTCATGAACCTGAAGGATGATTAGAGTTTTAGCACAAAGTGAGTTCCCATTTTTTGTACCCATTATGCAATTTCAAGATTTCAAGCTAGTAACCTGCTAAGCAGAAATCCCTTAATCTGCCAGGCCCTACAATGCCCTCAACCAGTTAAGCAAGAGTGGACCCCTTAATTAAACATCTATCTTTTATCTATCTTAAAATAGTTTTCTCATTTCTTACTGCCTCCAAATATTCTGCATTATACACATTTTCGGATAAATTTCTGGGTGTTTCAGTATAGGTATTTAGTGTCTGTTCAGATGTCTCCTCTAAGTATTTTGCAAATGTCTCAGACAGAAGGGTGTATCTAAAATAGCACTAGATGACTATACTTAAGCACCTGAATCTCATCCCATATTACATTTTAGTCAACATTTCCCTCACTAGACTATAAATCAGATAAATATAGGGGTCCTTAAGTGCATCTTCAAATGACTTGTGGTAGGTAATAAACTACCTCTGCTACTTGGATTCCATTTCCTTTGGAGTGAAAGAGACTCTTTTTACAGCTTGCTGGATCACACTTCTTTGACTATTCTGTATTTTCAGTGTTATCAGAATGAATTGGTGTGATTTGAACATATACCCTTCTGTCTGTAGAGATTGGCTTCTGCCTATCAGTTGCTAAATTCTGTTCAGTGTACGTGACAGACCAAAACTGCAGCTGACACCCATGATGAAGAGTGTTCTGTGCTTGTCCCTGGAAAGACAGGAATTTAATTTCTTATTGTCACTTGAGTAAAGTGTCACTATTGCCAGGGGACTTCCATAAGAGTAACAAGCCTACCAGATACCATGCAATCATTCGCTAAATAGCACATCCATGGCACACATTTGGGGTTTTCTCCATATGTCTTGCTTTGAAGGCTCAGCAGCAGTGATAAATATATGGACTGCTTCTTAGCTGCAGGTAAACTAAACAATTTATGAGGAAACTGAAAGAAAGCATAAAGTGGGAAAGCCTAAAAAGCTTGGAGTAAAATTAAGAGTGTGACATCAGTGGAGAACACTAACAGCAGATGCAGATCTGAAGAAAAGTCAATCCATTGTGGTTTTTTAGCAAACAAGGCCAGCAAATTTATGGAACTATTATTTTTAGAAAACCAGGGGAAAAATAAGTCGGTGAAGGATAAGATATTGCACCTCTATTCTTGTTAAAGCAATTTTGCCCGTTTAAATATTAAGCAATACAATCTTGTGTTATACATGAACCCAAGCATGAATCCTTTTAAAGCTCTGATATCATAAACAAATGCTCAATGAATTGCAGCAAGTGAATGGTATTGTAGTGGTTATGAGAGCTTGCAGAAACCCCCTTGGGGTCTTCTGTTGTCTTACAGTTATGCTGCTGCTAAAATTCTTTACTTAGGGGATAGAAACAGCTCATTAAATTAAATGCAGCTTCTTCAAGATGTGACAGAACATAATGAAGTTAATAGTGATTTGGATTAAGGAAATTTTGATACTGATATTTTTGCTCTGACTGTTGGCATATATTGAATGACTGGATAATTTCTTTGCAATGAATAATGGATAATTTTGTCTAGCATACTGTAACATTATGCAAATTCATCACACACAGCAGCAGTACAAACTTTGCTCTTCCCTCTTTTTACATCTGACCTGTGCTGAGATATGAAAGGTTGAATTCAGAGAAGAGGAGTAGGGTTGTCCAGGGTTTCTGGGGTTTGTAATAGCTTTGCTATTAAGACCACATTTAAATACACAAGTTTTATGATTTTTTGTCAGGTTTTCTGCATTCAGATCAGCATGCCGTGCAAGCTTTTCCTGCCTTTTGTTATTTAAGCAAAATTGAGCATCAGTTTACAAATGATCTTGTTTAGCATCAGTACACAAACTTGCTTCACCAGAACTACAAGCACAGTGTCAGTTAAAGCCTAGTATCTCCTAACATAGACTGTGAATCTGGACAGGCCATTTATTTGCAACGGGCTTGATTCATGTTGCCACAGAACTTAAAAGAAGTATAATGCTTATCAGTGACCTCACTACCAAAAAGTGTTTTTATATTGGTGAAAACACACAATAGCAGTGTGGAGGATTGTTGAATTATACAAAAATATTGGGAGTGGAGAGCATATTGATTTATTTTTGTTGCCTGGGGAAAGATGATTTTACACAATTTCAAAAGAGTGATCCAGAAATCAATGGAAAGAATAAAAGCTTATCCCCAAAAAGCCTTCTCATGAAAGCTGTAATTTGGAAGCTCTAAGGAATATCAGTAGTGAGTATACTGTGAAAGTGCAAAATTTTCAAACCTCTTCTCTCCACAGTGTGGGAACTCAAGCGTAGTGGAAGCTATTCTCCACAGAAAGGGAGAAGAATGGATCCAGCCACTAACTGGCATAATTAGATCCTTTCCTACACTACTTCATGGACTTACACATTTGACTTACCACATAAATGTCTCACCAAATACATAAAAATGGCTTTGCAAATTTGGCGGTTAGATAAACCCTGCTGACTTTAAGCTAAAAGCAGGATGTGCATTTTCATATATGGATTGCCGCAAAGTTCTCTGATGGTCTCACATGGAACAGCTGCTTTCCGGAGTGTGCAGCACCCTGCCACAGAAATCCAAGTATGCACTGGAAACGCAGCATCTACAATGTGTTAAATATTTCTGCTTCGTAAAATGCTGAGAATGCTGATGCTACAGCTCTCTTAACTGACATGCAGGTTTAGCAGCTAGGAGGAATATAGAAAAGAAATCATAGATAAACTTGTCCTTGTGCTAGCTTTGTTTCTTTGAGGAGAGTTAGTTACTGCAAGGGATTTACTGGATAGTCAGGGGCCAAGGTTCTGGCTGCCAGCAGCTAAGTAGAAGAAAAAGGTTTGAGAATTGACCAGTAAACTTTGTTCTTGAAAGATTACATAAATGAGAACTGTTCTTTAAATTGTAAACCCTCCAGCCGCTCTGTGAATTACACGTGTCTCCTGCACTGTGCAATGCTAAAAAGGCTTCTGGGGGGAATGGGGGGTGGTGGAAGGCTGTCTCTTCAAAGTTTCCTCATACATCCCCTCAAGGGATTTATTGCTTTCAGATACTGTTTCTCACTCAGTGTGTGTAACCCACTCTTCAGCATAGCTCTGTCCTTTACTCGATAGGATAGTTCTTGTCAAGCCTCGTGTGCTACAATGGGTCAAGACTGTTTTAGGAACCTTTTCTCTTGTGTTGAATCTATGTATGTCTCAAAGGAGCACAGGGACTCTTTGACTATGGTCTTTTAGAACTGCAAATGCGTTTCATACTGCTATTACCGTGTCTCCTTCTGAGATGCCTATAAAGTCATTGCTGTAAGGAGGATAACATGGTATAAAGAGCAGCATGAGGTACAGCAGATTATATTCTTCACATTTATTGTATGTTACTGCAGATGTGTTAGTTTTCTGTACAATGTGTTTTACTTGCACCTCCTTTTTTTGCTTTGCTTGCCCTGAAGTGGCTGATTTATGTGTTTTTAAACATTTGGTGTAAACAAATGAGTACATGAGACCTTTTGCAGTACTTTTCAAACCCCTCCCAAGTCCATCTGTCCTTTGCAGTTGTTCCAAGCCACAGAAAGGGGTGTGTACATGTGCTCTTGTGTATACGTAACTATATATATATAGCTTAATATTAATCAAACCTATACTTTTTCCATTAAATTGTACTGAAAAACACTCAGTTTTAAATACATCATGGTTTCAACAGGATTGTTTTCTTACCTTTTCACTAAGAGTTAAAAAAGAAAGTATCATGCAAAGTTGCACTGTTTCTGAAGAAATCTGAAGTGGATGTCATGCAGGAAAGCACTGCTTTTTGAACTGAATTATGAGAACAAAAGGAAAGGAAAGGAAAATAAAGAAGCACTGAAAATGGGCAGTACCTCCTTTTTCTTTTGCAGTAACTTGTGAAGTCAGAATTTCTTCTTAATGTCCTATTCTTCTCAACCTCCTCTTCCAGCTGTACCCCCCACCCTAGCAATAGTACATAAAGGAAAGGTTTTAGTTATATATAAACCAAGAAGTGAAAAAAATTCATAGTTTGGCAGTTAGATGTGCTTAGAAAATTGAAAAATTTTCATTCAGATATTTCCTGGTCCCTTTGTGAAATCCATAATATAAACCATAATACTATATAATACATTAGAATATAATATATTATACCATAAATATAATCCATAATATTGGAGAGCAAAACCTCTCCAATATTTCAGATATTTAAATCAGAGAGTTGCAACTCTCTGAAAACACAGGTCATTTATTGAAAATACAGGTCATTTTCCCACTGAAATTTTACTACCAATGAAAGGTGTTGACAGTTTTTTTCATCAGACCTAATGCTGTTTCATTTAAGATTAAATGAACAGCATATCAATGACTATTTGATGGATTGTTAAACATTATTTAATAGGTTCTCTCAACTGGTCAAGATTTTTAAGTTTTGGGGGTTTTGTGTGTGCATGTATGTATGTATATGTTTTTCGTGAGAAGATTGTTAACCCCTGTTGAGGCCATGCTCTAATACAACTAGTGGCATTTTGGGGATAAGAGTTGAGCATCATTTAGATTAATACCATTTTTTCATTGTTGTGGATGAGACAATATATCTAAATAAATTCTTCCACCACTAAGCTACGCTGTTCTGAAATTGGTGTTTAATGTCATTCTGTAAGTCTATGATATTCCTATTTCTTTATCTTCTAAGGAGTGCCAGTACTTTTATATGAGCTCATGTGCTGTTTTATCTTCTGTGTGTTCAAAGATGTGATGTGCAAGGGCTGTTTGAGCCTCAGTTATGGACAATAATTTAGATTAGCTCCACTGAAGTATTCTAATGTATTTGTGGGAAGAGTTTCTTGATATTTCTTTATATCTGAATAGCATGTAATGAACTACAGTCAGTTTTCCCTCCAGATAAATTATGGAAGTGCAAATAATAATTCTTGGAGATGTTTTAATCAAGCAATTAAAATATCCACTGTTTTTGATTCTGTTGTTATTGTGATTTTAGTGGTGACACTTATATTTCAGTTTTCCTCCCATAATGCCATAACTGAGTGAAGTTTGGAAATGAGAGATTAACAAGAATTATATAAATAACTGAAGAGTTGAGGGGAGAAAAGAGAAAGAACACTTTCAAGAACCCAAAGGGAAAAGGAATCCATATTCAGTTTGATTTTTAAGGTGAGGTATTCATCTGTTCTTAATTTATCCATACTAATACAATCTTCGCTATCCAGCTCATCATCTCCTGATGAATAATGCATGGATAAATATTGCTACCTATGAATGCAAAAGTAGTTTATAATTCCCCAGAAAAGTTTTATTAATAGTACAGTGTTAACCACCTTGGTCTGAGTCATAACTAATTGTTGCTGTATATTTGTGAAACCCAAGGAACTGAAGACAAGAGGAGGCAGAAGACAGGAAAAAAATCCAACTCAGGTTAGTTGTATTAAAAGAATAAATGCTTTTTAGTCTGAGCAGGAAGCTAGTGACTTTTAATGTAGTCATTCTTTAAAATAGTCTTTCAGATGATTAAGTTAGAAATCTTCACTATGCTCGAGCTATTAACAGAAACCACCTGAATTTTTGGAAGGAAGTCCAATGGAAATAGAGTTATAATATCCAGAAACCTCTGTAAGAACATGCTAAATTTTCTGTTCAATGGTTTAAGCTCTCTTATTCCCTTCTCACTTTTAAAATATGCTATTAAGGAGAGGTTGAGAGGAGACCATGTTTGACATCCATATGTTGCTATTCAACCTATTAATTATACCACTTAGTTTAAAAAGAAATTAATCTAATTTGTAATGTTAAGTTACATTATACACACACCACTAACATTGTGCTTCACACTGTCTCCAAAAAACTCACATTGAATAGTGGCACAGCGTATCACTAACAGAACCAGAAGTTAAACCTGAATGTGAAAAATATTAAAGTTCCTCTGTACCTTCATCAGTGTGCAAACTTTGTAGAAGATAAAGTCCAAGAGAAGTCTGGCAACAAAACAATTCTTCTCTGAATTTAGTTGAATCAATTGGACAGGAGAGAAATCCTGGTAAACAGTGAAAAGCACTAGTAAATAAATATAAATTTAATGCTCTGAACTCCTCTGAACCCTGACAGTGGCAATTCATTCCCAAAGAATACTTATTTGTCATTCCACCCACTGCTGTGCTATAGCTGACACTGAAAACATATTAGGAAAGTGTATGTAATGTTCAAGGCATCTTTAGACTCTTTCAGATCTGGAAAATCGAGACTGGTTGCTCAACCACCTTTTCTACCAAAACACCAGCTGGAGAGAAGCTCCTAATTATTTGGAACTCAGTGTGCTAGTATGAGCTTGAACAGATGAAGACTAGATGGAGCCAAATTGCCCTTTCACACCACCTTTACACGGGTATAACATCACCAATTTAAACGCCATTAAGTGACAGATGAGTAGGTCTGCATATCTGATTATAGTGTACAAAGGAAAATGAAAACTTTTTCTCTAAAATGATCTTAGGAACTGTTGTGGGCAGAGGGGGGAAGAGGAAACAAAAAATTTAAAGTGGTCAAAAAAACTAAATCAGTTCACGGGGGACAAGAAAGGCAGTTCAAGGGGGAACAGAATTCCCATGTTGAGAGACCTCTGTGCATGGTGTGCATTTCTTACTGTCATACCTGCAGTCAGTATGCAGCAAACATGGAAAAATTCTGTATTTGCAATCAGAGATTTTTCATTCCTGTGCTGTGGAATGTCCAGGCTAAGCTGCATGAGCACTGGACATGCATACTGTAAGCAATAACAGTTTGTTCAGGAAGCTGCAGAGGTTTTGGTAGCTACTTCAAAATTAGCACAGATACTTGGAGATTTACAGGATCATTTTGTTCTCTGTGAGGACAACATTTCACCCTGTTATCACTTGATGTAAATTGATTTTTGCAAGAATTTCCATTGAATCTATTTAAGGAAATAGGAATTTAGAAAATAAATCTTTCATGACTTGTAATGCTGCTGGTTTCACTTTTCCTTTAGCCCGCTTTAGAATATAATTGGCTGGATTTCATTACTTGACTATTTAGACTAATATACCTCTAGGCAGAATTTCAGGCAGAGAATATGTATGGCATCCCTGAACCACTGATAGTAACACTGTTAACATGACCTATCAGTTTTTAGATTTTTTAGCAAGAAAAGCTAACAAAGTCAGACGACTTTATTAGAAGAACACAACTGTGAGTCTCTGAAGTGTAAATTAAATCTCTTCTTGCTGCCTTTGTCTCTCCAAGCTATGAAGGAGCATTATCAAAACATTTCTTTACACTGCAGAGTGGCATTACTCTTTGGAAGATTTCCAGCAGATGCTGCAATAAGCCCTTTAGGGGCAGCTTTCTACAGTTCATGCTTCTTTATTCGTAGTGCCATGGAGTCAGAAGAGGGACCATGAACAGGCAAAGTTTTGTTATCCTCCATTAAAGAGCCTTAAAGATCTCCAAGATGAGATGTCTCTCCTCTAAGACACCCCAGAATGAAAGACCTAGTTGAATGAAATTGTCTGGTAATAACAGAATCATAGAATATCCTGAGCTGGAAGGATCATCAAAGTACAACTTCTGGCCCTGCACAGGACACCCCAAGAGTCACACCATGTGCCTGAGAGTATTGTCTAAACACTTCCTGAACTCTGTCAGGCTTGGTGCTGTGACTGCATCCCTCGAGAGCCTATTCCAGTCCCCAGACACTCTCCAGGTGAAAAATCTTTTCCTAATACCCTACATAAAACTCCCCAACAGAGGTTTATAATGTTCCCTTGGTGTTCTATCTCTGAGCACCATAGAGTAGAAATCGGTGTCTGCCTCCCATGAGTTAGTTGTAGACTGCAATGAGGTCTTCCCTCAGTCTCTTCTTGAGGCTGAATAGACCAAGTGACCCCAGACTTCCTCATATGGCATCCACTCAGTGGCCCTTCACATCTTCATAGCCCTCCTTTCAACACTCTCTATCAGCTCAGTATCATTCTAGTATTGTGGCATCTAAAACTGCCCCCAGCACTTGAGGTGAGGTGGCTCCAGTGCAGAGCAGAGCGGGACAATCCCCTCCCTTTCCCAGTTGGTGATGCTGTGCCTGATGCACACAGAACATGGTTGGCTCTCCTGACCATGCAGGCACTGCTGACTCAGATTCAACTTTCCGTCAACCAGGACCTCCAGGTCCCTTTCTGTGTTGCTGCTCTCCTGTGTCTTGTTCCCCAGTCTGTCTGTACACCCAGGGTTGCCCTATCCCAGGTGCAGAATATGGCATTTGTCTTTGTTCATATGGTTGGTGGTTGCCCAGCCCTCTAATTTGTGCAGGTCTCTCTGCAGAGCATCCATATCTTTGAGGGACTCAATGATTTCTCCCAATTTGCAATAATTGGCAAACTTGTTTAGTATACCTTTGAGTTCTGCATTCCAGTCATTTGTGAAGATGTTGGTCACAGTGCCAAGGATGGAACCCTGCAGAACCCCACTAGTAACAGGTCTCCAGTCTGATGTCACCCCATTTGCTGTAACCCTTTGTGCCTGACCCATGAGCCAGTCACTCACCTATCCCATGATGTATTTATCCAGCTCTAGGCTGGAAAATTTGTACAGAAGGATCCTGTGAGAGACAGTATGGAAAGCTTTACTGAAATCCAAAAAGATTACATCAACTCACTTCCCTTGAGCAGGTAGGTGGGTAACCTTGTCATAAAGGGAAATTAAGTTTGTCAAGTAGGACTTTCCCGTCATGTAGCTATGCTGGGTGTGATCAGTGATTGCATCGTCCTTTAGGTATTTCTCCTTCCAGGATAATCTTCTCCATAATTTTACTGATCACTGCCAGGGACACCAACAGGCCATATAATTTCTAGGGTCATCTTTCTTACTCTTCCTAAAATCTGGAACAAGTCCCTAGCCAATCAGCTGGAACATACAACAACAGGTAAAAGGCTCTTGTATTTTTAAGGCACTGTAAGCAGGTAAAAATGCAGTCTCTATTTCAGTGTACCATGTTAGCGCTCTAATCCTGCTGGCATTATACAATATGCTTGTTGAGTTGCATAGAAACTGTCTAGGTAGTGCACTGAATACACTATTCAGGACATAAGAGTTTGGCATATGGAGAATTTACAGCCCCCATGTATGCCAAGAAAAAATATTGTTATTATACATAGAACTAAAAGAAAATTTACATTATCAATGAGGCAATAGCATGTCATGTATTTCAGTTCATAAAATCGACATTTTTAATAAAAGGTGTTAGTTTAATTTAGAGCATAAGCAGAGAACATAGGCAAATATTTTCCAATTCATTAGGCCACAGGCCCATAGCATGGATATAAATTCTTCTGATGAGTCCTGTCACCACATTGTAATTCTAACACTGCCATTTTCTGAAATTAAGCAGACCCATGCCACCCTTTGCTCTGCTGATGTAGCTTCAAATATTTCACATGAGTTCCTCAGGGCTGGCTGTGATGCTGCATCACAGTGGGAGCCATCTCAGGTTGCACATGGGGAATGGAAGGGGTGTTTTGCCCTGAATTTAAGTTATAAGCCATGAATCAGGAAAACAAGCTATTTTCAGTTTGCCCTCTCTTCCAAATAATCATCTTTATGCCCACTCACACAAGCATATTTGTTCTGCATTTGTAGCACTCTAACAAGATCAGAGTTTTGAGGATCTGAATATAAGCTGTGGATGCTGCCTCAATGTAAAGAAAAAAGACACAAGTAAGCCCTGCATCTTCTGTGGTTTTGGGAGGAGGAGTTATATCATGTGCAGCCTCTTGGAGGGGTTTCCCTACTTTATTGTGCCAACTGGCAAATCTCTTACTGAAACTTCTGTCAATTTTAAGTATTACTACCAAAAATCAGTTGGCAGTTGTAATCCTTTTGTTTAGATAATTGCAATTCACTGTAGAACAAAAGATTTACGTCATCTGCAAAAGTATCCCAGTTTGTAGAAAGCGTGTGGAATTTTTTGTTATTGTTGACATTTTCCTTTCAGCCATTCATATTTATAAAGGAGTAAAATCTCTTGGCACAGCTGCCTGGTGATTGTATTTAGGATAGACATTTGGAAACAAATTTTGCTAAGCTATAGCACTGTTGATTTTGGTAGGTGAAGGTTGTCAGGTTGTCTCATCAGATGTGAATTGGTCAGAGGGATGAACACATCCCTTCTGCATTTCCCCTCTTTTTATGAAACAATCCATCATGAATTGCAGAACACTTCATTTAGCACAAATTACGCAAGAAACAGCTTAGTTAAGAAAAATGGAACCCATATTGCTTAAAAACAAAGATTAAAAAGTACCTTTTTTTTTTTTAATCTGACTAATTCCACAGTGAATGACATCTTTGTCAGACCTATAGATACAATGTCTGTATGCTGGTGTTTAGGAAAATACCTTTGCTCTCCCGAGACCCATTTGGAGTGTGGCCTCCAAGTCGAGGGTACCCAGCAAAAGAAAGACGTGGACGTTTTAGAGAGAGTCCAGAGACCATGAAAATGACCCAGGGGACCTCTCCTGAAAATACAGGCTGAGAGAGCTTGGGATGTTCAGCTTGGACTAGAGAAAGCGCTGGGGAGGCCTTGCTGGGGTATTTTCAATATTTAAAGGGGGCTTTTAAGAAAATTTTTACCAAGGCCTGTAGTGACAGGAAAATGGGCAATTTTGAATCAAAGGAGGGAAGATTCAGTCTGTATATAAGGAAGATTTTTTTTTTTTTTTGTGAGGATGGTGAGAAACTGGAAGAGGTTGCCCAGAGAAGTTGTGGATGACCCATCCTTGGAAGTGTTCAAGGTCAGGTTGGATGGGGCTTTGAGCAACCTGGTCAAGGAAAGGCGCTCCTGCCCATGACAGGGAGTTTGGAACTGGATGATTTCAAATGTCCCATCAAGCCCAAACCACTATAATAATTCAAATAATTTTGTCATTCTATAATTCTATGAAAATTAGAGTTTTCTTCAGTTTATATCTGCAATATATTTGGTCCAAAGGGAAAAACATGTGATCCAACACTGGGCACAGTTGTCCTCCCTTCTGCCAACTTTCTTGGCCTCAATATGAGTGCAGTCATCTTCTAGTGATTATTAGAGAAATGGTCTTAATTTGATTGATATTAAGAGAGAAACTTTAATTGACTGGAAACAAGAAATCAAGATGCAACAACAAAATTTTCCTGGAGAGTGAATTTGGAATGAATCTTCCAGAGGTTTATACTATGTCTACAAAAAGTACTACCATATACAAAAATTTTTCAGTTACTGTGTTTTAGCAACTAATAATATAAGAAGATATTTCAAAAATTAGATAATTTAAGTATACATTTCATGTAATTGCCTCCTATGGTTGGGAAATGAAAGAAGGTGTATGTGTGAAAGTATTGTTTTTCACTAGATTTTAACGAAAAAAACCCTTGGATTTGTTTGCTGAACAAAATTTTCAGATTCAACATTGCTAAGTACTATGCTCATAATTTTTTCTAAAGTGTTAATAGTAAATATTACACCTGAGGTAGATATTTTCCTAAAGCTTTTTCACATGAGCTTTTTAATTTTTTCCATTATTTCAGTGCCATGGTAACAGAGACATAAAGATAACATGTCTGTGTATCCAGTATTTACAGTGCTATGTTAAATAATATAATTATAATCCTCTTAAGTAGTTCGTGCATCAATCTAAACAGCATTGCACCCATAGATTCTCCAGAAAATATTGAAAATCATATAATATTATTTATGTAGGCTTACATTAGCTAGCCCACAATAGCATAGCCACTGAATTTTACAGTACTCAGCCTAATATGAGTATTATTTAAATTCTTTTGTTAAAGAAATAATTTACTATGGCTCCTGATTAGCAGTATTCTTATGTGGAAGCTAATGCCTGTCATAGAGTCTCACTAAAATCAGTGGAAGTATGCAAATTTTTAAAGCTCTATACTTCAAAATATTTTCCTGATTCGGATTTATATACCTTAAAGCAGTGGAAGTCTTTTCACTCATACTAGCAATAACTGGGTAGGAATACAAAGTGCAGTAATAACTATATTTTTACCATAACTGGCAAGTAGGAAACCTTATACTTGTCTTATGTGCCTATATTTTTCAGTTCTATTCCACTTTTTTTGCAAACAAGTTGGTGTAACTAGGTTAATTTTTTTTTTCTTTTTTTTTTTTTTGTGTGAGTAGTTTCAAGGAAGGAGATCTTTAATTGTTCCCTCTTAAAGCAGTTTAAAGCAGTAATAGGTACTTCCATCTTGAAGCAAGGAATGTCTGGCTTTTGTTGATTATATTTTTCTATCCCCCGGATAACATGAAACCTCAAATATACATAGGCATTATGTACCGTGATTAAGGTTTACATAGCAGAAAGCATGAGTTATATATTCAGTTTTGCCACAAAATAGAAGTCCTTTTTTACAAAGGAATGTCTGCATTTCCCCTATGTCAGTCTGGTTGAAGAGCACATGATTTTCTGTAATTTATGTGCTCTAGTTTGTTGGGTTTTTTTCATTTCTTCTCTCTGGGATAGTTTTAATGGAAACTTTTCTATATTCTAGCTTTAAATACTTTCTGGGAGACACTAACAGGGTGGAAGAAGGAAATTTTTCTTATTCAGTAGCCAAAAATAAATATAATCGGAAGTTTGTGGAAGGCGTCTTATTGGTCTGGGTCTTGATCCAGGCAAGTAGGTGGGACAGAAAATGATTCGCCTGGAGGAAGGATGGATTGTGAAAAGATAAAGAACAATGCCCCGCCTGGTTTCAATGGAGGGCCCATTAGCAGAATATCTGCCATGGAGATAAGGATCACTACCCTCACCCTCAACAGATGGTGATAGAATAGACACCTTTTATCACACTCTGTATGGTAACGTGCAGCTTATAATCAGGTGCGGCTTGTAATTGTGAAATTACTGTAATTGATTATAGAAAGGAAATTTTGTGCTGCTTTCAGGACAATTAGATAGCTGGATTGTGCTCACTGAGGTGATTTCCCAATACATGATGTGAAGTGGTTGATCATTTCAAATATCTTTAACTTCTCACTTTCACTGCTAATTAAGAGGTGATTCTGTGTCATTTAAAAAACTTAATCTTCAAAAGATTTTGAATATTTCATAGTAAATTCTCATCTCTGATGTTATCTCTTTAGTCAAGCAGTATAGAGAGACCCAACCTAGATGTCTGCCAGAAATCTTCTGCAGAATGTTACAGATGCTTTGAGGAATCTCCAGCTTAGCAAGATCTGGCAGAACTTCACTACAATCTCCATCCCTCTCCTAGGTGTCCATGCATGCACCTGCTGTAAGCCTCGATAGCACATCTGCTTGTGCCACAGTTTGGCAGTTCATATTCATTCCACAATTCCTGCTACCAGTGTATTGTTTATGCATCCTTCTCATGGCAGGTAAATGGCAGTTTTATGCAATGTATGTCCATAATTTTAAAGATTATTGCTTAGTTCAGACTTATGTTCCCCAGAAGAATGTTCCAATAAATTCTGAAAAAGAGCTTCAGTAGCAAGTCTTTTCTTTATCAGAAAATCTCACATTTTGTTGCCATGAATATTGTTTTTTTAAAAAATCTTTTTAGTTAGCTATTACTTATGGTGAGCATTCGTGCTCTGTTATTGTACACAGTAGAGTTTGAAACAGTGCATGCTTTCTCAGTATTTGTAAAAACCTGCTTCTCAAGTAGATCTTCATTCAGTTTTGAGGTTACATGGGCAGAACAGAAAGTATCATACAGCTGGGCCAAATATCATATCCACTGGACTGCTGGTTATTCCATATGTTTAGGAAGTAAATTGTTTGCGTAATCTTTAAATCTCTACTCTTTCTTCCTCTTTCAACTTTCTGCAGCCACCAACTCACCTCTCCTAGTTTTGGTTTTCATTAATCATTTCTATAATTTCTCTTGAAGACTTAAGTTTGGACTTTTTTTTCCTTTTTTCATTTTTTTCTCGGCTTTTTTGCTTTTGATACACACCCTTTATTTATAGCCATCTACCTTATCTCATATGATTTTAATGAAACCCATCTTTCACAGTTACACAGGAGTATACAGCATTTATGACCTTTTGTCTTATTGAGATCATGAACAGTAATAGAGGTAGTAGAATTATCAATGCCCCAATGAAAACAACTGGAGTTAGGAGGAAAAATGTGCAACAAACTGAAGAACTGAATGCTCTTCCCATCCCTTGTCCCTGACCTGAGCTTAAGGAGAGGCAGAGCTAATTCAAAACTGCAGTTGAACAAATAATCTGTGGAAGATAAAAGTAGTCCTTTGAAGTTATAAAATACAACTTATGCTCTCATGTTTTCTTTTCTGGCTGTCTTGGAGGCAGTTCTCTCAGTTCCTTGGAAATGGCTAATCTGCATGTTTTGGTATATGAATTTCTGGCAACTATGTTTTACATAATTATTTAAATGGAGAAAAAGGTTAACTGAGTAACAGAATGTAATAAAATTCTCCAGTGGTAGTAAACACTAGACCCAAGCTGAGAGGAAGAATTGAGCTTAAAAAGCAGTTTCACACTGGCATTAATATGTAGTCTAGAGAACACTGAGTGGGCTCTGCTTCTCATATTCAGAGCAGGAGAAACAATGAAGCATCATGCTACCTGGTGTAAAAATACTATACTCCAATTCAGTTTTGAGTAGTATGATCCTAGTGAGCAGAATCAATTTGAGACCAAAAATTGTTTCACAAGCCCACCTCAAAATGTTAAAGCTGCTTTTGCCCTCACAAGGGTATGGGATTAATGTCCTGTCAGCACTTTGAAAATGTAAAGTGCTAAGTATATATTATTATAACCCTTTCCATTTATTACTTTTTATTGATGGTCTCGTGGTTTCCATGACGCTATGTTGATTTGCACGGGATTTTCCTGCAGTGTGCATTTCATCTCACGAAGAGTAAAAAAACAAATAGTTCTTTTTAGGCCTTGTGCCTTGTTGGATAATATCCAGTTACTGGGGGACTTGTTTATGACCAACTATCTCTGCTGTGAAAGCCTTACTGCAATACATTATGCAGCTGTTTGTTTTCAACTTTGTTTTCTCAACTGTATAAGCCTCTGCTGCTACTGAGACCCATGTGCTGCTCCTAACTGACTCCTAAGGGGTTCCTGAGTGAAAAGCAGACTTACCACCCACTGAACTCCTGTATTTTTCAGTAGTAGGTGCCTTTTTCTCATAGTTGTTCTGTTGTGTTCAAGGAGTGGGAGTGAAGCCAGGCTTGTCAATCACTGGCAATCAGGGAATATCTTGCTTGTTGAAGTTCAGTCCAGTTTTTTCTGCCTCTTCTGGCATTGGCATTGCAGCCAGACCTCTTGGTAGCCAAGCTTTTCTGAGGAAAATTCCAAACTTTATTTCAAAATTTTAGATTTACACTTTGGCTCTGCAACATGTCTGTCTAACTCCCAGCCAAGTCCCCAGGCGGCATTTACTTTTGGAGCAGTTTGCCTCCTCAGCTCTGCTTTCCTGCAGACTTCAGGGATCAAGTTAGGCCAAAAAAAGCCAAAAGCATATGAACCATGTGTGCCTTTTGCTTCCTCTTCTGTTGAGAGTCTCAGCATGGAGGTTGGCCCTGATCTGTCAGCAGTGCTCCCTCAGCTGACAGTCTCAACCAGGTGGGTTTTCCTTGGCCCTCATCTCCACTCAAATCATAAAGACCTGTGAAAGCCACAGCTGCATGTCAGCCAGCCCCTCTCTTGCAAAAGGTCCTGTGACAGGGCAAAAGTACAGCAGGTTTTACCCAAATGCATGGATGAATTGCCACACAATGCAAATACCAAAGCTATCCAAGTTTGTGTTCTTGTGGCACATGTGACATCTTTTAGGGCCTGTATCAACTGCTGTGCTTTTATCTACATCTCTCTACACCTTTTCCTCCAGGGGTTCAGGTGCTTGGGGGTAGAAGAAGCCAGAAGGTGTTGCAAAGGTCCTCAGACCTGCTACTTCTTGTAACCTTTCATGTCCCTTGCTGAATCATTTCACAGACTGACATCTCCAGTAGAAACACAGGCCTACCTCACTTCTGTGAAGTACAGGAGGCTTTGTACCACATTGAACAGTGGGCTAATGTAGGTTGGAAAGGATCTCAGAGGGTCATCTAGTCCATTCTCCTGCTCAAATCCAAGTTAGGCCCATTAGTTAATAATCAGCAATGTGGAGCATGCAATATGGTTTCTTTGCCAAAAATCTATCCTGGATATTTTTCTAGAGCATTTTCTTAGCTTAGTTATCCTCTCTTGTTCAATTTAGTGAGAGAATAGAGAGCAGAGAGAAGAGATAAGAGGGTGAAGAATCTAATGACGCAATCAAGGTTTTGTTTAGCAACTTTGTAGACTAGAGCAGGAGTGATCAATTTGAAACAACAAAACCTCATATCTGATGATTCCTCTTGACAGACAGCACTCTGATTCTGTCAAAGCAATTCCTTCTCTTAGTGAGAGAAATCTCACCTGTCCATGCTGGAGAAAAGAGTAAAATATTTTAGCTTCTTAGGATGTTGATTAAAAAATCAAACAGCCAAAGGCTTGAACTTTATCCAACATATCTTAGAAGTCTGTAGTTCCTTGTTGTCTATGGAGAAGAACAGCAGGGTTTTCCTGATGCACCTAAAAGATGCAATTAATGTCTTTTATGTGGCTAGTATCTACTGTATGTTCTTCTCAAGGTGTTAACTTCAGACTGCTATGGCCTCATGCTCACAGTATTGGTCCAAAAATGCTGCCGTATCTACTTAGAATATCCTATATCCCTCCTTCTGTGTCCCCTCCATACATCCGTGGTGTGGAGAAGGACAAAAGTCCAGACACTAGGGAAAAAAATGGGTAAAAAGAAGCCTTTTTGACAGGCTGTTTTAGGTATCAAAAAGGAGTAAAAAGTCGTAAGTCAATGACTGCTCAGGACACAATGTATTAAGATCTTTGGGCACTGCCCCTTCCACAAGCATCAAGTGTCCCATCATGGTGCTGGCATTGTTACCACCCAAGACAGACAAGAACAATCAGCTTTATCTCTAAGAGAAACTGTCCTGCTTCCAGTGGACAATATGTCCTATCTCTGTGTGTACTATCTGCTTGAGAGAAAAGAAAAACGCTAAGACATATACAGAAGAATTGCATGCAGAGGTACCTTTGTTGCATAGCTTTGTGGGCTGGCAACTGACCTCTTTGACTGTCAGAATAATCAACAAGAAACATCATGCAACCTGTCTGTATCTTGTGACCTCACAGGTGAGTTGATAAATGACATAAAGTTCAGAAGTTCCTTGGTCTATGTGTTCATAGTCCCATGTTTTCCATTGCTCCTCAAGGCAATTCTAAAACACCAAAGAAATTGAGGTGACGCTGTTTATGCCATGCTGTCTCTATGGTTATGGTTGTCATGTCAGACAAACAAAACAGATCTTTAATCTTAGAAGTGCCAAAAAAGAGAAAAGGACCCATATTCCCTCTGGGACCGGGTAGACTCGAAATGGTGAGTAGATGATGTTGTGGAGTTTAAGGTTTTCGTTTTGATTTATTTTATGTATACTTTTAAGGCCATTATTTATTTAATATATTCTAACCAGTGAGATTAATTCTCCACAAACAAACATAAATGCCTAAACAGGAGGCTCAAATCTCTCAAAAAAAGGACATTATGTACAACTTGGAACATTAAAGATTATATCCTTAGGATAGTGTTCACATATATAAAATCCTGAAATGTCAAAAAGACAATATTTTACTTTCTTTACTACCTAGAGTAAAACTGAGAGCAGATAAATATATTTCATGTGCTATAAGACCATTTTCTGTAACAGAACTCTGCTAGGTACTGTTAATTCTGGCACCTAATCTTCCGAATTGTAATGGTATTCACTCTTAAATTATGGGAGGACTATTTCTTGAACTTACTGAAATATTCAACTGCAGTGTTTTACAGTATTATGGGGTTTGGGATCCATGGTACTAGAACCATGTCCTCTACCTGTGCTAAGCAGTCAGCTGGCCATAAACACATAAAATGCTTCTGACACCACTAGGTAGTCAAAAACCATCTCCTTTTTTTTTACAGTTAATTTCTTGTCCTCAAATTTTTTCTTCTTTTTTTTTTCCCTGAGAAATTTTCTTAAATCTGCATTGCTTGGATAGCCATGCATAAAAACTCTTTTCCACCTCTTTTCCAGATCTTTACATGTGTGTATAAATCCAGTTGTTACAAACTGTACATCTTAATGTGAAGGAGAATAAGGATATTAACCCATGCACATTTAAGTATTTTGTTCTTCTGAAAAATAAGGTTCTAAAATATAGCTTTTCACTGGAAAGAAGTATAATCCTGAATAAAAATGAACAGTAATGTCCAAGAAGTGAAGTTTTTCCTGGAGCAGAAGAAGTCCTTCATGCTTTTTCCTCTTGATGGCGTATTATATTTAATGAGATTGGTGGTCTGGGAAAATGTATCAGAGTTAGCCCAACTTTGCAGATTATATCAATTAGAGAGAACATTGGGAGTCAGGGGATCCTCTGGTGTTAGTACCTTGAACAATAAAATTTTGTGCCTATGCATCTATCAGGTTGAAAAAGTACCCCATGGAATAGATATTTTTGTTGTGTTACAACATTGTGATTGCAATGCATTTGCTGCTGATCAAAGATTACAGTAATTTCATGATTATAAGCCACACCATTTTGACTAAAGTGCACCTTATAATCAGGTGCGACTTATATATGGACAAAGAACGAAAAGTTGCTGGTTTAGTTTGGAGGACAGGTGTCTGCTGAGAAAGGCAGGAACTTCTCTTTGAAATGGAGAATGTAAACACCCTCCCTCCAAATTATTATAATTTTGAAATCAAGGGGTTTTCAGGCAAAGATATGGGAATTAGGAATAACTGTTCTTTACCACACCTGATTATAAGCTGCATGTCTGGGTGTCGGCAACTGTCTTGTGTTACAATATAGAGTGTGATAAAAGGCACCTATTCTATCACCATCTGTTGAGGGTGAGGGCAGTGATGCTTATCTCTGTGGGAGATATTCTGTTAATGGGCCCTCCATTGAAACCAGCTGGGGCATTGTTCTCTATCTTTTCACAACCCATCCTTCCTCCAGCCAGTCATTTTCTGCTAATGGCCCATTGAGTCCCACTGTGTGACTGATAAAATTACTTCATCCCATTGGGAGTTGCTCCAGCCAGGGGGAAGAGACCAACATTTCTTACCAAGATAAAAGCAGAGGTTTTGGGACACTAAGGTAGCCCCTTTCTCCGCTGCACTCCAGAGGAAAACCAGACTTCTCCACATCACCACTGGACCTCCGGAGGGAAACTGCACCTTCTGCAGGAGCACTGCTTTAGCTGAACCACATCTGTCGCTGCAAGAGGATGCAACCACCATTTAATGGGACTGCTACCAACACCCTGCCTGACGGGGTGTCAGGTTGTACTCTGACTTTGTCGGGGTTTGGAGTTTGTTTCTTTGTAGTACTGTATTTCTATTTTAATTTCCCTAGTAAAGAGCTGTTATTCCTAATTCCCATATTTTTGCCTGAAAGCCCCTTGATTTCAAAGTTATAATAATTTGGAGGGAGGGGGTTTACATTCTCCATTTCAAAGAGAAGTTCTTGCCTTTCTTAGCAGACACCTGTCCTCCAAACTATAAAACAGCAACTTTTTGTTCTTTGTCCATATATAAGCCGCACCTGAGTATAAACTGCACTTCCAGGTTTGGACCAAAATTTTAGTCAAAATGGTGCGGCTTATAATCGTGAAATTACTGTAATAAATGAAAATCTGACTTATAGCTATGTAAAAGCATTGGATACAGAGAATGAAATGATGATGAATGCAAGGAAAATTACAAAGTCTTTATGTGCAATGCAACTTACTTTATTGTTTCTTTTTCAAGGAAATCCAAGCAGGGAGCAAGACTGTCAAATCTGGATTATACAATAAATATCATTAAAGGGAGAAGTTAACACTTGCCATTATTTCTGCATTCACTATATTTTTCCAGTCTCTTGAGAATGATCAAATCTCCTTACAAATAGTAAAATATTTAAAACAAAATAGCTTCAATATATATGTCTGTATACGCCAAGATATGTCAAGTGCTTTATGAAAAGGATGCAGACGTTTACTATATTTTCCCTTTTACTTTTCACATTGGAACAACCTCAAATAATAGTATCATAGAAATTGAAAAGACATATTAAATGATGCATTTCCTTGCCAGTGGAAGTGCATTCCCAACATACAGAACTTTCCATCTCAGGCTTATAGGCATCTACCCCATCATTTGAGGACTCCATTGCACAGCACAATAAAATTAGTGTTGGAAATTTTCGCTATATCTCAACCTAAAAATAGATTTGTTCTCTCGTACTGCCTTACTCGTACCCGTAAGCCACCCTTTTCTGTGCTTCCTTCTTAAGAGTTCAACTACCAAACTCTTAAAAATTGTCGTGATATATACTCCAAACTCTGTGAAGTCAAACAAGTGCAAAAGCAAGTGGAAATTGTTTTTTAAGCTGAAATTATGAACAAACTGTTTGCATTTACTGCAGGTGAAATATCTGCCTCCTCTTTCACAAAATTTCACAGTTGTATCAGTTCAAAGCTCTTTGGACCAATTCTTACCTTTTTCAATGTCTTCCTGAACATTTAGATGACTCAGAGATAAGACGGGCAATATCACTGATACTGCTGTACACTTGAATTCATTTCAATAGTGTTGCAAATTTTACTTTAGAAATTGCTCCGAAGGTGTGCTTCTTTCATAGAAGTCTGCTACCTCATTTAACACTTTCTCTTAGAAAGCAAAAGCTCTAGTAAACGTGTGCTGAGCTAGAACAGGTTCCTCCATAACTTCACACAGTAAATTTAGTTTCATGGGATTTATGACTTGTCTGTTAACTTGTGCCTTCAATCACCTTTTCATACTTTCATTTGATTTATCTGAGTGTTTCTCTTAATCTCTTCATGGTAGGTAATGTGGAGTGTATACAAATGGTTAAAGAAGACATTTGAAAGGTGCAAAGATAACAGGCAAACATTCTCAATCTTCTTGTTGGAGAGGGGCTGTGTAGCTAAGGAGGAAAAAAACAACCAGCAGTGGTTTGTATGGAAATTTGTGGGTTGGCTGCCCATTGTTAAATTAAGTTCATCTATTCATTTCCAGGAGTATTCCTTTTCACCACACTACTTACTCTACATTTTGCAGTGGATACAAGCCAGGTTGGGGATTTACAGCCTTCTATGGCTACTCTTGCCAACTCATAGATCTTGAGAAGGTGTGTATCTTAAATCTTTAAAACAAAATTTGTTTGCTGTAGGCATTCACTGATCCGTCTGTTTCCTTCCTTTCTCTTTGCCTCTCCACCACCTTAATTTGTCTGTGGACTTGGCTTCTTTGTTCTTTCATGACTAATATTACCATCTGTGACATTACATATCAAGATAGCAATGCAACATATTAAGCACAGGAAAACCCGGAATGTTTGAGCTCATCCAAGCATTTGTTGCTTAAAGCTCCAGCATTACTTGTAGCCACCTGAAGCATCCCAAAGTTTCTAAAAACACATTGCAATAAAACAGCAGGTTTCCGTGTTGTTATTGAAATTGAAATACAAGACCTTATTGGAGCTGCCTTCTTGCAAACAATCTGGGCAACTTACTTGGTTTTATTTCTCACAAAAGGCTCATAAAAAGAGCTTTTTTTTTTTTTTTTTTTTAATAGCGTTAGCCTAACTACCACCTAGAGCAGCTCACTTTGGGAACTCCCCAACTCACTTTTTTCAAGATCTCCTGTTGTTCAATGGAAGCACCATTCCCAGCTCAAACCTGTTGACCACAGCCGATGTGAACTATGCCCTCATGTAGCAGGGGTCCAGCAAACAGGCAGGACCATAAACAAGTGCTTATCTCTGCCACCTTCTGCCTGTTCAAGGGTGAGGAGGGGGCAGCAGGTGTGAAGAGAAATGTATCAAGTAAAAGAATCTTGAAATGCAAGATCAAAATCAGAATGGAGGTCTCGTCCTTCTCTTTCTCGTATAGTTCTAGACAGATCCACATTTTATTTACTTAATAGGGATTGCAGCAACCACCAAGATCTGATATTCTGAGAGACAGACCTTTCCCTCCCATTACTGATTTTTCAGACAATGAGTTGCTTAACTGTTTATCTCAAAACCTTATCTGCAGACATCAACCTGTCCAGTTTTTCCCTGCATTAATAATTTTACATTTTAAGTTCTAGTACCTTCATGTGGGATTCAATATTGAATAACCTTATGTTTCAGACTGTATCTTATTTGCATTATAGCATTCTGCATTATGAAAGAGCTGTAACTATAGCACATAATAATACAATAGTGAATTATAAAGGTCTGTGTAAGATTAGGGGAGTTTCTTTGTGTCCACATTGGAGTCTGTTATGTCCTTTCTAATTTATCCAGATTGCCACTAGCACAAGTGAGGTGAGAGCAAGCTTCCTCCCCTTATCTGTTCCACCCATAGCACCCACAGCTCCTAAGTGCTGAGGAGTTTATGAATTTACTCCTCATATTGCCATAAAAAAATATGTGTGGGTATGTATAACACAACACTTTAATGCTATTTTTCATTCTCCTGTATCTAGACATTATAAGCCTTTACTGTCTAAGATGACAAATAATCTAGTAGTTCCTGTTGAAAACAAACAAACAAACAAATAAATACAATTATTCTTTCTGTGTAAGTCATAGAAATGAGAGCAATATTACACAAGAGAGATATAAAAAGAACTATGGTAATGTCACAAGATGGATTTGTTAATTTGATTTGGTATGATAGACTTAGAAAAATATGTAATGTTTGTATTATTCAGAGGAAGGAAAAGGTGAGCTGGAGAAAGGAGGAAATGGAAGGACAAAAAGAGGGTAATGACAGCTGACAAAGAGGAAAAGTGTGCTTCATCAGAAACCCCCTCATCTTTTGCCCTGGGCCTGCAATCAACCTTGAAGGGGAAAAATATTTGCTAGTGGTGATGTCACTAGCCTGTGTTTTGTAGGGATATTGGGTCATTTATGACCACTGTGTTGACATGTTAAGTGGTATGCAATTTATCACTACTGTAGGGTAAATTATCTTCCTCTGAACAGGAATTTAAGGGTAACCAATGTGCACATTAGAGAAATGTATGCAGACTAACATGCATGCTCAAGAGTACACAAGTAACACTATAGATGAAAATCTGTTTGCATAAAAATCGACAGAAGTGCAGGTGTTGCCCCAAGTGTGGATACATTTTTAGCCATAGAACACATGTATTGAAATATGTGTGTAACTTACTGTAATTATCTGCACTACAGTGAGAGATACAGTGTGATACAGAAAGTGTATTCAATATTAATTCATGTATGTTTTTCAGATCTTACCTATTTCTATAGCTGATGCTTTAAACATTAGGTTTAATGGAAATACTGATGGTATAGGTGTACATGACTGAATTAGACATGTGGTTAACTTCTGCTGTCCACCTCAAAACACCTTGGGGCACAGGCCATAGTTAAAGTTGATAGTGGCTTCTGTTTGTGAGCTGTCTTTCTGGCTTGGGTCCATGGGACCCCATCAGCTGAGATCTTACCCAAGGAGGTGGGGCTGGGCGCTGTCCTCAGCGGGGCATAGAAAAATCTTCAGCAGTGAGTCGTGTTGCTCACCATCCCTCCAAAGTTTCTCATGCCTGCTATCCCCTCCCTGTGGCTCTGAAACAGGGTTGATGAGGCACAGGAGGCTTTCCCCTTGTTGTGGTCGCTCCTAGCCCCAGGTGCCCGTGGGGCAGCAACAACCCCTGTGGAGATGGGGCTAGGGAAGGCAGGTGCTGTTCCCACGACCAGAGCCCAGCTCCCAAGGGGCAAAAGTGGGGGTCGGGAAGTTAGCAAAGGTCAGCCAAGTCCCGCTGGCTCTTCTTAATCCTCTTTTCCACCCACAGCCCCTTGAAACTCCCCTGATTTCTCCCAGAGCGGTGTCTGGGGGAGTTGCTCTACTGCTGCAGGATTCAATTTATTTTTCTCGCTTCCAAACTATGCTTCTGCAGAGTCTCAAGTCAGTTTTGTTTCAGCTGGTGTCGAGCAACACACAGGAGAGATGCAGCTCTATTACAGTGGTTTGTTTTTCTTTTCCTTCCCTTTTTTAAACCTTTTATTTTTTTTTTTCACTATTTTGACAGGAAATCTTGCTCCTTTTTCTCTTGCATAAGTATGAAGTAACCCTGTGAAAACAAATATGATTACTTGTTTACGTGTATAAAAATAAAAGGACAGTTTTGCAAATCAAGTTATATCTGAAGAATAGAGTTGTATAAAGGATTTATTTATTTGCATTTTTAGCTAGCCAAACAAAAAGAAATCAGCAACAATTAATGAAAAAAAAAAAAATTGGTCCACCTAGAATTACAATTTGTCAGTTTGTTTTATTGCCAAACAGCAAGACACAAATTTGAAAGAAATGTCATTTTGGGTCAGAACACATACCAAGTAGGCTTTTTAATATTGATCAAAGATAAATATACAGTAAATTCACGAATACAAGCCGCACTGAGTATAAGCCGCATCGCCGGGTGTTGGCAAACATTTTGTTCTTTGTCCATAAATAAGCCCGCACCTGAGTATAAACCGCTCTGTCATTCGCAGCAAGGACCTGCGTACAACAAAGTTGCCAAATAGTAACAGAACCGCGACAGGGTGGGATTTACTGGCTTGACTCAGGCCATGAGGGCTCGGGGCTGCCGACAGGGCTGGGTGGCCCAGCTCGGCGCTGCCGCTCGCGGGGCCACTCAGGGCCGGCCGCCGCCACCGCTGGGCTCAGTCACCCCGGCCCGGTGCTGCCCCACAGCAGCAGGGGGGGCACAGAGCCCGCTGGCACCTGTGGCGGTGATAGGACGTGGGGATGTAGCCTGCCTGCTCCTGCAGTGGCAGCATGCAGGGATGGGAGCCCCCCGAGCTGCGGGGCCAAGCAGGAGAGAGCCCCTGCTTCTCCCGAGCTGCAGGGCTAAGCAGGAGGGAGCTGCCCCGCCTTCCCCACCCCCTGTGCTGCCTGCACGGAGCAGCTCCACCCGTGGCGCAACAGAGTAACAATTTGTAACAATCGTGAAATGCCGGCTTTTACTGGTAAGTTGCTCGACTCGGCACCTCGGTTTCCACTTCTGGAGGTGGAAATGTCAGAAAATCATTCACATATTAGCCGTTCCTGAGTATTAGCCGCATTTCCGGTGTGGGAGCCAAATTTTAGTCAAAATGGTGCGACTTGTATTCGTGAATTAACTGTAGGTAAATTTCTAAAGAAACTCTTAATGCAAAATAAGAATTGGCAAATTTCTGTTTGACAACATCAATATGATTCCTCTTGACATTTCAAAATGTTTCTTTTGACTGAAGAGTTTCATTCTGCTGTAATACAGATTGTTCCTTGTAAGGAAATCAGACCCAGCTTTTTGTGACCAGCTTTTTGCTTCCTTACACAGAAATTAAGGAAAGGCTAAAAAGTGTTAACTAGCTATCTTCTTAGGTATAGCTGGAGAATGTACTTTTTGGGTTTGGTTTTATACAAAACATCCGGGCACTAAACCAAATTAAAATATATAGACTATAGTTTCAAGGGAAAGCTTTGTCCAAACAAAATTTAAATAAATTCATGCATTTCACTAGGTTAAAAAATCAAATAAATAAATAATTTTTCTCATATGTAATGGTCTCAAGGTTTTGCAATTTCTCTCCTACTTTTAAAACAATAAGACTCCACAAATGTGGATAAAATCATCCCACTCTTCCCACTTAAAGTGAAGAACTTTTTCCAAATTCTTATGCTGAAAAAATGTATTTCTTAGAATTGATGATTAAAACTATATAGAATAAGAGTTTTAGTGCTCTAGTTAAGGAAAAATAAACAACTGCATTAGCTAATCTGAGTTCAAATAAACAGATGCATAAACTGGACTATCTCAAAGCAATACAGAACTGAACAGAGACCATTAACACTCAAAACACTTCACAAGGTTCAGAGATTAACCTCTTCAAAGCAAAATGTGGTTAGGTCTTCTATGATTGCACTGAGGGAGTGAGTGATAGCGCCTCTATATAGTGGCAAGCTGTAATTGCATATTTGCTGAACTTGTATGCTGGTACACAGTGAAGCTCACATGAACTTAATTTTAAAGAGGAAAATAACAAAAAATGTGGTTTCATTTACTGTTTACTGCAGCCAGCAAAGCTGACCAGATATAGTGGTGTCCAATGCACTTTTGTGTCTTTGCAAAAATTCTAAATTTTCAGGACTGTTAACTCTCATGTGCTGGAAGAAAGACCCTTTGAGATATTACCTAAATGCTGTAACATGATGTTGAGCCTTGCTTATTCAGCTCTGTGTACAAACGATTGGTGACTCATTAAAAGAAAATTCATTATTTTTAAGAAAATCTTGACTATCTGTGTAGCTGGCTAACAGATGAAAAGTACAAAATCTGTGGATTGTGGATTTTCAAACAGATCCCACCAGCTTCCCAAGTCTACAGACAATTTTTAAAAACTCTAAACCAACCTACCAAATGACCAGAAAAAAAACCAGAAAACCCAAATAAAATAGAACAACACAAAAAACCCCACAACAGAAAACCTTCTGTCAAACAAAAAACAGATCCATTTGAACCAGCAAAAGACTATTGTATATATTGTCTCAGATCACACAAGAAATGAGGGTCTCATGCAATAGTGCTGACATCCTGGTAGAAAATACAAGACCTGCCTTTTACCGATATGGAATGGGTCTTGACTTCTCAGGCAAGAGAGAGCAGCAATTCTGACACCCTAGGATTACTCAGATCTCCTGTACACCTGCTTTGGGACCCTATGTCACTATGGACCCTCACCTCATATCTGCAAAAATCTTTTTCTGAGTGTTGTTTTGCAAGTGCTTTAGATTCAAGTCAGCATGGATTGCTTTGTATGAATTTTTTATTCAGACTTTTTCATACTTCTATAAAATAATTCAGAACCATTGTTCAACTTTTAACATTTAAGTTTATTGAGGGAAAGGGTGAAATATATAACATTTTTTGATAAGCACCCAAAAAAGATTTTTTACCTCGGGAGTCCAGTCCAGGTTTTACATAGACTTCAGTACGAGGTAGGCTAGGATTTTGGTGTTTCAGCCAGCATTATGTGATTATACATATAGAAATGATCAATAAGGTTTCCAGTTGCAGAGGTCGCTATTAAAACCTTTACAATTGCCATTTACACATAATTAACATTGCCACATGGTTTACTGTATTCCCCACACTATGAATGGTACTGTAAAGATAATTAGGGAAAAGTTATAATTGTAAAGATTTGCATTTTTGTATTCCTTAATACAGAGTCTCAATGCTATGATTTAAGGAACTCCCAATAACTGCAGAAGCTGCAGGGAGCTTTGCATGGGAAAGGAAGAACAGTATTTCTTTTAAGAGCTTCTTAAAACTTTGTTCCACCTATGAAATCCTCTGTAGTCTATGCTATTATAGTCTAAATAATCTATACTATATATCCAAATTTACATATTTTCATTAGTTTTTCATCTTATAGGAATGACTGTTTCTTCTGTTGGAAGAATTCCACTTGGAAATTTCATTTTCAGGATTCAATAAAAATAGCTGTAAGAACTCCTGATAGGTTTGAAGTCAGAGCTTTCAAACAGGTTTTTACATTTGCCAGGTTTTACAGCCCATTTTAAAAATATGTGCTAGTGTCAAAGAAACCCAGCTGCACTGAAATGATAAACATGACATGGGATGCTTCAGACTGTGGATGACCTCTTCAAGACACAGGAGTGAGTATTGACTTCTCAGGCAAGAGAGAGCAGCAATTCTGACACCCTAGGGTCTTCCTGCATTGTTCTAGGTGAGTACTTATGTTCTTCCAAAATGTGGGTCCAGGGAGTGTTCATTTTGCAGTAGGAAGATATAAGCTATTTCAACTGAGATGTGGTATCTCTGTCACCCCACAGCCTGCAGTGTAGACAAGTCTGAAGCGTGTTTGAGCTGTATAAACATAACCACAAGCCAGTTTCGTTGTTCAATACAGTTTTGTGCTGTGCTTGGAAATGGAATTATACATTCCTTTCCATAAAAGCACCCTAAGGGTAACAGATGCCTAAAATGTATCAATTCCATTATCAAGAAGTAGATTATCCAAGCTGAATACACAGTATCAGAGTTTACTGTTTTGTATGTAATCGACATTCTTAACATTTTCCTGGAGTGCTGTTAGTTTGGGTTAGTAAGACTTACTGTAGTCTCAGTGTTGAAAGATGAATAGGCCTATCAACTGAACAGCATAATAAATTTGTTAGGATGCACACGACTGTGCTCCACCTCTCTGTCGTTCTTCATCGTGTATAATGTAGCCTAACGCAATATGGCAGCTGTTAGCAGAAAAATGGTGCAGCAGCCATACAAAAGTGATTTATGTCTTAGTACCAAAGCAGCTAATATTAAGAAACTGGTGTTTTGGAGGGCAGCAAACAAGTTAAATATGAAACACAGCATATATGTATTCATGAAACACAGGAAGCTGTGAAATGTTAGACTGACAGTGAAATTCTCCCTGGGTATCCACTGTAAGGTCAGATTAATAAAGGGGGTAATTGGTGGTGATGGTTGTGGATGTTCAGAGCTGCCCACAAGTCACAGCTGCTTATGCTGGAGTATCAGAAGCATGTTAAATGCATCTCCTGACATGAACCCAAAGATCCTTACTACCAAATGACATAAGAAAGGCTAATTTAAGGTGGCAGCTGGCAGAAAGAAAAAAATATCAAGCAGCAAAGTTGTTCTTAGCAGCCATAAATGTAGAGAGGAAACAGTGGGATGAGAGAACTAATGTGGGCTTCATTCCTCTGCTGCATTTTTCTACTGGTGTAAATCAACTAGTTTAAGGCTACAGTCATAGATTAGGGATTTCTCCCTGAATGCTGAAAACTGCATCAGAGAAAATTCTGTCTTTGGTTTACAATACACTTATTGTGACTAAACATGATCATGTAATATCTTGTCAGTTTTGCCACTGAACGATGTAACAGATTAATCTTAAACATGGTGAATTACAGCTACCCCATCAGAATAATCCTTGGTTTCTGTTTAACATACTCTGTGTATATATACTAAAAACATACATATGTCTATGTATGTATGTACTCATGCTGCTGCTAAGTGTGATGTTTTTGGTTCAGTGGGTGGCACTCTTCCTTCTCAGTCAGTACTAAACTAGTTGTTCCTCCCATGGTGCTTAATGCACAGTGGAGTATGGTCGGGTCAAAGAGGTTAATAGCCCTACTTTTGTGAAAAGTGCCGTGAAATCTTTCTTAGCAAGCAATGAGAAACTCACATTAAACACCCTCTGAATGAGCCTGTGACTTGCTCAGAGTTACAAACTAGGGTGTTGCTGTAACACAGAAAGAGGGGAAACCATGCTGCATACATAAGTGGCTGAGTCATCCTGCCCCCACAGACATTTACCAGATGCAGTGAAACTTTGCTTGTGTGGAGTTACAAAATAATAACAAAAGATAGTATGACCAAAAAATACTGGAGCTTCTCTTTGGCATTTAAAAAAAAAATAATTATGAGACAAGCTTTCACCTGATTGTGTGTAGTCATGTTTTAAATAATCTGGATGGAGATCTCTCAAACGTTTTACTGTCATATTCTGGATTTGTTAAGTACTGAATAAGGTGAAGCAAGTGAGACTTGTGGGAAAATGGCCACATTTTGTGTTGTTGCTAGAGGCCTTGCCTTGGAGAAAATTCCAGTCCATTTAGGAATTCCTGGTTCCTATGCTTTAGATGTCCTAAATTACTTTCTAGCCATCGGTTAACCAGGATAAAGATTATTCTAATAGAATTTTTTATGCTTTGAAGATTTGATCATATCCATGGCAAAATGAAATGGCTAGGAGGACTCTATTTTGTGAAGCCCTGTTGAGATCTTGCCCTTTGCAACTCTGTGGGGCTAGAAACTTCACACTGGCAGCTATATGGGCTCTCTGGACAGCCACTGAAATTTAGAAATCAAAGTTTGTGTGGCTCCAGGAGTAGGTACTGGTTTTCCAAATGCCAACACTCCCTTAATATTACCCTATAGAGGCTTATGTAACCATGGAGCATTTTTGTACCTAACTCCACAGAAGCCTAGTAGGTCACTGCTACCACACTGAACTTTTCAATAGTGATTCAAATCACGAGGTCCTCAAATAACCTCAAATTCTTCAAGGGTGTCAATTGAGTTGTCCTCTTACATGCTGATGCCCAGTTTCCTGAGGGTTCAACTGCATGTGTGGCTTCTCTCCCCTTCCCAAACTTTCTGTCCAGTGCCAAGGAAAGTCTCTTGAGTGTTCAGAAGAGGCCAATCTCTTCTGAGCCCATTGGTGTTGACTTCTGTCTCCACAAGCCACTTGGAGATTAAAATACCAATCATCAATCCATGCAATCATCTTTTTTTTTTTTTTTTTAGCACTGATTTATGCCTGAGGAAGGGAGCTCAATGCTCTGTACCCATGACTGGCTTTGTCTTTGGCCTAAGCACCCTGTGTAGGGAATCTGTAGCTGCTAAATGTGGCAAAATGGCTTAGGAATAGTCCTATCCCATTGATGCAGGAAAGGTGTACCTAGCTCAATAGGAATTCTCAGGTAAAAGACTTGACAAGGACAGCAGGATTCATCCCACTATCTATGGGATTGAGACACCTCTTAATTGTGTCTCTTCACCCTAATTGTTTTCACAACCTAAAAGATTAAATTCTATTGCGCAATTATGGTACCATACTCTTAAACATAATTTTTTCACCAGTTTCTCTGCAATCTCTCTATTAGAGGATATGAAATAATATCTTTGCAATTCTGGTTAAAAAAATCATAAATTCCTATGTTAGACAATACTGACATAATATTTTTGTATTTATTATGTTGTTTGGTCACTACTAATCCCTTGTAAATGGTGATTATTTCAGAAGTCCAAATTAGATGTTCAGACTTAAGACTTATTCCAAGCATACAGTGATTTGTCAGATAATAACACCCTTACACTGGTATGGTCTGTTACCTGAATAGATTCCAAAAATTAAGTACAAACCATGTTAGAAATTACTTCATCTGTCATTACTTTGTGGTTTTCAAGGTGAAATGAGGTAATTTTTAAATAGCATGGAGTAAGATTGCATAATGATTTAGGTCAAAAAGTGAGTAACAAGTCACATAGCTGAGATGAGCAGAATATAGTGAGTATAGAACTGCAAATATCAGGCATCCATAATTCTAGATCATATTAGACTAGCTATTTCTTGAAGTCTAACTAAGGAAAAATGTTAAAATTGCTGCCAGAAACAGTTCTTACAGAATTTGATGGCAAAGGATGATTTGTGTTTTTATGGGGGCTGATTAAAATACATTAGAGATACTAGGGACAAGCAGTATTCAATTATTGGAAATCTAAAGATCTTACCCTCTCGTGAAATCTAGCAGTTATTAAAACTGCAATAGAAAAAAGCAATTCCGGCCCTCTACGGAAAATTTTTTTTGCCCAGTTATAAAAGGGCGTGTGATACTGGAAGTTAAAGAAATGCGGGCAAATTAAAGCAGGCTCTACTTCCTTGCTTTTCATTTTTGGAATGGATGAGCAACACACATGGATCAAAGCAAAGGGCTTTGTTTGTGGCTGTCCATTTGTCCTTTATATGCCAAATCACACGAAAACATTCCAAAAGTTTTCCCAAATACTCCTAATCTTAAAGTATTATGATTCGGTGAACTTGTTATTTTATATACAGTAAATTCACGAATACAAGCCGCACTGACTATAAGCCGCATCTCTGGGTGTTGGCAAATATTTCGGTTTTTGTCCATAGATAAGCCGCACACGAATATAAGCCGCTCTGTCGTTCGCAGCGAGGACCCGCGTGCAATTAGTAACAGAACCGTGGGAGGGCGGGGTTTACTGGCTGAGCTAAGGCTGTGCAGGCTCGGCCCACTAGGGGCTGCCGACGGGGCCAGGTGGTCCAGCACGGTGCTGCAGCTCAGGGCCGGCCGGCGCTGCCACTGGGCTCGGTCACCCCGGGTCGGCGCTGCCCTGCGGTGGCAGGCAGGGACGGAGCTTCCCCTGCTCCTACGGCAGCGGCGGCGGGCGGGGAGGGAGCTTTCCCGCGCCCGTGGCGCCGGCGGCGGGCGGGGACGGAGTTTCCCCGCTCCTGCCGGGGCGGCGGCGGGCGGGGACAAAGCACCCCGTCGGCTCCCCGAGCCGCGGCAATGGCTGCGCGGGGCTCCCGTCGGCTCCCCGGGCCGCAGCAATGGCTTGCGCGGGGCTCCTGTCGGCTCCCCGAGCCGCAGCAATGGCGGCGGGCGCTTCCCCCCCCCTCCCTGGGCCGCAGCAATGGCGGCGCCGGCTTCCCCCCCCCCTCCCCGGGCTGCAGCAATGGCGGCGCCGGCTTCCCCCCCCCTCCCCGGGCCGCGGTAGGGGCGGCCCGGGTCCCCCCTCTCCTCCCCGGGCCGCGGCAATGGCGGCGCCGGGCCCCCCCCCGTCTCTCCCCTGGGCTGTGGCAGAGGAGGAAAGAGAGCTCTCCCGCCTCTCTCCCCGCCCCTGCGGGGAGCAAAATCTTAGTCAAATTGGTGCGGCTTGTATTCGTGAAATTACTGTAACTATGTTACTGAATCATCACTTTTATTGTTTATATGTTATATTTCAGCTTGGTCTGTTGAAAAGAGTATGTTTCTACCTAAGGGTATGTTTTCTATCTTTCAGTGGCAACCTATGCTTTGTTTTTGTGTTCTTCCCCCTTTGCATGAATCACTAAAGCAAAAAATCCTTTACTTTTCAACAACTACCTTGGTAGATTAAAGACTTCCTTTGATGCAAGCACCATAGTCACCCTTGTTGGCAAGGCAAGGAATAGGGTAACACAGTTTTGCATTTAAATAAATAAGCAAGTTTATATGCAGCTTTACTTTCGGATCAGAGCTTCAAAGAATCTGTCTTGTTCTGCTTGATGTATCGTAGAATACTTCTCTGACTTCCTGCCTATTCACTCTCTCTCCTGATAAAATACATACAAGCATTGCCAGGATAAGCATTATAAGTAGCTTTACATGCTCCTTCCACCCCAGAGTTTTTTTCAAGAACACCCTGAACACTCTTACAATAATTCCAAATTAGGGAATTTATTCAACAGACAGAACTGAGTTGCCTCTTCTCACATTGGCTGAAAGTATCTGATCTTGGGTCAGCTTTTCAAGGAGCTCTGTATTGTGCTTATGTACATTTTCGCTTTATGTAATATGTACCTTTTTTATATCTTTTTTTTTTTCCTTTCGCTGTGTTCAAGTGTTCCATAATGAAGGATACTTCTGCCCTTGTTTATTCCAGCATTTGTTGGATCCTGATTTCAGTCATTCTGGACTACATCAGAAGTAGTTGGAACGCAGTAACTCCAAATCTCTTCTGGTGTCACTAAGATCAGGTCTGACTCACTTCTCCTATATCTAGTATTTAAAATCAAATCTGTTCTTTTTCACATTAAAACTGTAATTTTGTTCTGCTGTACTTTAAATTGTAGTATTACTTTGAAAAAAAAAAAAAAAGACCATAAAAATGACATTTCATGGTTCTATATTTGTCTGACAGTTGTTTCTGTTGCAGAAGTGCTCATTTTATAAGTTAAAAATCTGTCTTTCCTAATACTTAACTCAGAATGCACAGGATGTTATGATTTGAGTTATTGACGCACTGTCTTCATATTCTGCAACCACTGAAGGCCATTTTACATTTTAAAGCCTCTGTCTGCTTGCGCCACCCTGTCTTCTTCAAATCATGCGCCTGGTAACACGGCCAGACCTTTTGCATTGCATAAGCATGTTACAGGTCTAAGGGATCACATTATGCAAGGCAAACATACACTTCAGAAAAAAAATCAGCTCAGACTTCATGTTTTAATGGCAGGAATCACAATTATTAGTAACAGTAAAACTTCGGTTTTCAATCAGAAACAAATAAGGACCTTTTCAAAGTCATTCTATGGGTGCCAGGTTTGACACATAGAACTTTCAGCGCAGAGATGTGGCCACCATTCTGCTAAATATATCAGGAAAGCCTTAATTTGATCTCAGAGGACAGTCTAAGAAAATGAGAACAGTACCTTTCAGTTTGGCAGAAGTGGCGGTATGTTCAGCTGCTTTGTCAGGGAATGTGCTGCTAAGGGTGCACAGGCAGGAGTTTGACGAGAAAGGGGTTAACTGAAAATTATGGATATAGCACATGGCACCGACCAAACTTCCACATCTCTTTGCAGTCAAAGGTCTGTCTTTCATTTTCTTTTATAAAATATATCAACCAATTTAGCATTAGAAGTACAACTTTTTCATATTGAGAATAATGTGTTATAATACAAAGGAACAAAGGCTGGAAGTTGAAGTAATTTTAAAAAATGGAAGAAACAAAGAAAAAAATGACAGGAAACAGTTGTGATTAGTTTGGAAAAAAAACAAAACAAAAACACCATCTTTCCCCTCCCTCTTAGCCTTTTTAAAAATATACTTGAAAATGCAACATTTGGGAAAACCTACATGTCTATATTTAGGGTTTGAGTTACTTTACTCTGCATTTCTTTATCACACTTTACTCATCCATATATCATTTTATAGAAAGCCTATGTGGCAGGCTTATGCATGTCTTACTTTATAAATATTTATTACCCAGTGGTGTGTTCCTATCTTTGAAGTTACAACCACTTCTCCTTTTCAGTCTGTGTTCCCTCCTTTTTCTTATTAAAAAAAGAATCTTGTCAAACAATTTTGTTTATGTGAAAATACTGTGAAGACTAGTTTTGGTTTTAGCCTCATCTTTATTTTAGTTTGCCTTGCTTCTCCCCTCACTTTTCATTTTAGAAAGTGTAGGCCTGGAATTAGAATGTAAACAGCATGATCTCTGCTGCTGTTCATGAATGCAGCAAGGCAAGCCTGGCCATTCATAGACTCATATGCCCATGGGTCTGTCTCCACAGGGATTCCTTGGAAAAGCTAGGAGGTCTTGAGCTTGAAGGAAGTATGACTGGCTTTGAAGAAAGCTCAGAGACAATCATCACAGGCTGTAGCTGCTCAAAAATGAGGATAATTTATGTTGTTTTGTGGTTTAAAAGGAAGGGATCTCAAAAGTATATATTTAAAAACAAAAACAAAACCCAATCTACCAACCAAAAAAACCAACAAAAAAACCCCAAATAAACAACAACAACACCCAAAAAAACCCCAAAAATTAAAAGAAACCCAAACAAACAAAAAAAACCCCTAAACACTTCCCGCCCCCCCAAGTAGTTGGCTGCATCAGAAGAATAATCAATCTGTCTGGTTTGTTACAGCATAAATGTATTATTGCCTTGTTATGTAGAGTGATTTCTCTCTGTCCACACAGGATCAGTGTTTTCTAATAACCTGGTCCACCATGCTATTCTATCAGAAAAAGTGTGGTGTTTTGCTGAGGTAAAAGTGACATCCCTAAGTGAGAATCAGCAATTAGCTTGTCCAATCAGAAACATGATGACCTAAAATTTATGTCTTATTTTTCTTCCCTCTCTCTGTCCCTTTAAAAAATTGCATGTGAATAGTTTGAGTAAGCTGGACTCAGAGAGAGCAAAAGAGAGGCCTTGACCTACTTTAATACCCCAATCAATTAAATACAGGGGTTAAACCTAGGTTCTTTTGCTCTGGGTAAACGCAAAGGAGAAGTACTTACCAGACATTTACAAATCACACAAAAGTTTACTGGCAAACATGGAAAATCAAGGAATCTTGGCACATTATTTAGTACAACATAAAACACTTAGCATAGACTTAGCCCATTCGACATAAAAACTTTCAAAGCCATTCAATGTTACATTCTGTAAAAAGAGAGTCAAATAAGAAGAAAGGGAGAAAAACAGAAAGTCAAGAAAAATATAGAAAGACAGACGTAAAGCTAAGTCCTGGATTCCAGCGATGTAATGGCCAGAAAACTCTAAGATTATGGTGGGGTTAAGGAACAACATGCTTGTCTCATGGTCAGGCTTCTTACAGCCTTGGCAAATCCCGGGCCTTCTTCCCAGGTGAGATTTATAGTCTCTTGGCCACTCAGGGCCTGAGTTAGGCAAAACTGGGACTGCATGATTGTGCATGATTGACAGACTCTGGGGCAAGAGCCTATGGGGGACAGGGCACTACCTCACCAGAGCAAAGCCTGACCCACCCCCTTCTGCACACTCCAAGAAGATGCCTAGAGAGAAATTATTCTTTTCAGTTTCTGATGAATGAGAGTTTCTCTTTTGCTCTAAAGTCTACCATTCTCTTTCAATATCCAAAGCCATGTCTGTATTTTCCAGTTATACCAACCAGTTGAACGAAAAGTTCAGCTTGCTTTTCTGACTGATGATGCTCGTTTAGCTCACTATGGTCATTATAATGTTCAATTCCCTTTCCTGAGAGACAGTTCATTTCTATGCATGCAGCTCAATTCTCTGCAAGTGTTCAAGGCCAGGCTGGATGGGGCTTTGAGTAACCAGGTCTAGTGAATGGCATTCCTGCCTATGGCAGGGGGATAGGAACTAGATTATTTTTAAGGTCCCTTCCAACATGAACCATTCCATGATTCTATTATTACTGATATTCAGCTGCTTTTTCATTATTTTGTGAAGTTCCTCAACAACTCCATTCCACAAGCCTTTTTTTTATTCCCTTTTTCAGATTTTCATGCTCACAGTATAGTCTCTAATGCAGAGCTAGACACTAATGACATCTTCCCTTTTCTTTAATCTGTTTTAATGAAAACTATTACTTATGTGCTGTCTTCTTTATTCTATGATGGGTTGGTTTCTTTAGAATGAGTCAGTGGGGTATCTTTTTAAATTCCTCCTGGAAAATCCAAGCTGGCTGTATCAGTTTGTGGGATTTGTTGATTCCTTCTCAGAAATGAAAGAGTTTTCCATATAGCAAGCATGCATTGACCCTTATTGTCATTCTTATTTGATCTTTTAACTCTTTCTTAGATATTACAGATTTTGCAGGCTTTTCTCATTCTTTTCCATTTTTATCTGTTTTTAGAATTATTTACTGACATTTCTGTTCTTTTCAATTTTTCCGCAAATGTGACTCTTTCTCCTGCCCTGTCATACTGACTTTTGGTCTGTTTTTCAATACTGTGACTATACTGCAGTATCCCTAAATAGTCTGCAATCTGCTTTAAAATATTCAGCCATCCCTTTTATCGTCTTGAAGTCTTCATAAGATTTTGAGGTTTATTTTTCCACTGTAGCAGAGGAAATTGGAAAGATGGACAAGTAAAGCCTGTCTTCTTATTTCAGAACAATATTATGATAATAGATTATTGCTTTGAGTTATGCATAGAAGTTTCTTCTTTTCTTCTTGTCTAGATGCTCCCTGAAGAAGCCATTCATGGCAGCAAAAAAAACAAATCTCTGCATCATGACCTGATGTGATTGCATGGGAGTAATTAAAAACACTCCCCTGTTGCTGCATTTTCTCTCTCTACAGTCCCTCTACTTTTCCTCAGATGCTACAGACCCTCTCGGTAACTGGGTGGGTCACTGGCAGGACAGGTCTAGTACTGGGCTGCTCCTGTTTGGACTTGGAGTTTCTATTAGTAGAGAATGTCTCTTATTTGTTGACATAATTAATTTATTTATCTGATCTCTCTTCTTCCTGTCCAGACGTGGGGGTGGCATAAAGCTCCTATGCCTGAGGGTGCTTTCTTAGGCTATAGAAATAGGAATGGAGGAGCAAAGCCTGAAGCCTAAACCTAGAGACAATTTCACCACAACAGCTGCGTACAAATGACCAGACTTCCCACTGAAAGCGTGAGAAAGGTGTAGGATTTGCATGAAAAGGTATGCATCTGAAAGCATGCCAGATTTGAACCTGATTCATACTAAGGTAGTTTACCATTGCTGAGAAGGGTCTGAATTGCTTCTGAGGGTTGTGTCATCTGCTAGAAATTAAAAATTTAAAAAATGTAATAGTGTGATATGTCACTTGTTAACCAATCTGTCTGCCCAGACTCAGATAGATTTCTGGCCTCTGCATACTCTCCTGATGGGAAAAGCGATGAGTGTCTAATGTCTGAATGTGGTGCTATGTCTTCTTCCTGAATTGTGCCATTTCTGAGGCATGACCATGTGTCAGTGAAGAACACACACAACTCAACCGAGAACTAAGATTTAGACTTTTGAATGGACCCCTTCAGCAGAAAGACCCCTGTGAAATTGCATAATTGTGTTCTGTAAATGAATTTTTTTTTTTACATTTAGTCTGATTTCAGTTACTTCACATTTTTCAAAGATATTCAACTCTGATCACTCTCATATGTAGCTCAGTAAAGTGGACATGTTTTCTACCATCTTACTATCTGCTCTTTCATACTCTGTGATCTTTCTTGGAAAATAGGATTCTCCTATTTTCCTTAATTTTGCTTTCAGTTAAGCTACTCAGCTCTATAACACCCATCTGCCTTCATTAACATCAAGCCAACTACATCCTAATTCAACCATAAGAGGCATTCTTCTCTGTGTCTAAGTTGTGGACGAGCAGTCTGCTCAAGAACCACTCTAGGAATCTCTACTAGATCTACTTGCCAACTTTCCTCTGAATGTTTTTCTTGTTTGAATAAAGCTGCTATGTTGGTTTTGTCTGCTGTTATATTACATTCTGATATACATTTCTATCTTCTCAGAAAGAGTAATTTAGTCATGTAATAGAAACGGTATGAATCAGATATATTAAATAATTAATAGAATTGTAGATTGGCCTGGATTTGAAGGGACCTTAAAGATCATCTTGTTCCCTGCCATGGGCAGGAACACCTTTCAGTAGACCTAGTTGCTCAGAGCCCCATCCAACCTCGCCTTGAGCACTTCCAGGGATAGGGCATCCACAGCTTTTCTGGGCATCCTGTGCCAGTGTCTCACCACCCTCACAGTGAAGAATTTACTTCTATCATCTGATCTATATCTACCCTGTTTAGTTTGAAGCCATTCCCCCTTGTCTTGTCACTATAAGTTTTTGTAAAAAGTTCTCTTCAGCTCTCTTGTAACCCCCTTTATGTACTGGAAGGCTGCTCTAAGGTCTTATGGGAGTTTTCTTTTCTCAAGGTTGAAAAACTTCAGCTCTCTCAGCCTTGTGTTTGTAGGAGAGGTGCTCCATCTCTGTGATCAGCTTTGTGGCAGATTCATGTCTTTCTTGTGCTGAAGCCTCCACTGTACACTAGACGGGGTCTCACAAGAGAGGATTGAATTTGTCCATGTGTCTGCCATTCAAAGACAAAATAAACCCATTCCCTTTCACAGTCCTCATGAGATGAAGATACATAGATACTGTCTAGTCATGTGGACGTTTCTCCCAGCTTTCACTTTTGGCGCTCAGAGTTGCTGGCTATTGGAGGGAAAAAGAAAACCTAATTGTTCACTTAATTCTGTTCTGCAAAGAGTATTTGGGATTCTCTAGCAGACAATGACGTTCTGCACTATTTTCCCAGTCAATGCAATTTTAGCAAAGATGATGAGAAATAATAGTAGACAGGAGAGATGAGATTATGTGGTGACAGCTCTTTTGAAACCATGAAGTACCCAGAGGTCACAGAAGCTGGGCAGCAGGTATTTACATGCCATGGATTTGATCACTGTGGTATACTTCTATTGGCAGAATAAGGAAGGACAGTCACTCTGACCCCTAAGCAGTACTTCAGATCAGTCTATGTTTGTATTTTCAGGAGACAGACAAACTTAAGTAAGAAATGAATCACTGAGGGCAGCCATAGAACTAACAAAAATTTGATTGTGTTAGCCCGCTGACAAGCATGGAAAGAATCGTGAAACTAACCCAGTGACTCAATAGCCCAAGGAGCAGTGTGAAGCTGTTCTTTTAAGGTAAGAAATCCACACTGAGTAAAAACTATTCATGTATCTGTTTACCAGAACAATTTGGTGTTTTCTGTCTTTGTATATTAGCAACTTAATTACAGTAATTTCATGATTACAAACCGCACCTGATTATAATCCACAGCTCTGGGTGTCAGCAACCTTTAGGTCTTTGTCCATATATAAGCTGCACCTGATTATAAGCCGCACTGTCGTTCGCAGAGAAGACTCGTGTGCAACAAACTTGCCAATTAGTAAAAAAATTGCGGGATCTCAGGGTTTACTGGCTTGGCTCGTGGCCGGGTGGGCTCGGCCCGCTTGGGGCTGCCAATGGGGCCAGGTGGCCCAGCTTTGCGCTGCCACTCAGCGGGGCCGCTCAGGGCCTGCCGCCGCCTCCGCTGCCACCAGGCTCACCCCTGCCCGGCGCTGCCCCGTGGCAGCAGGCAGGCACGGAGCCCCCCGCCTCTCCCCCAGGCCGCGGCGCCAGCAGGAGGGAGCTCCCCGCCTCCCCCCCTGTGCTGCCGGTGGCATGGAGCCCCCCCTCCACCCACCGTGCAACAGAGTAACCAATTTGTAACAATCAAGCAATCCCAGGTTTTACTGGCAGGTGCTCGGCTTGGCACCTCGGCTCGCACTTCTGGGTTTGGAAATTCCCAAACTTTTTTCATATATTGGCTGCTCCTGAGTGTAAGCCACATTTCCAGGTTGGGAGCAAAATTTTAGTCAAAATGGTACGGCTTATAATCATGAAATTCTGCTTTGTATATTACTAACTGGTTTAATTTCTTTAGGATAGGTTTTTTCATATTTTTATTTTTTTCATATTTTTCATATTTCTCATAGTATTATGTTTTTCTATCTGTGAAAAAGGCAGCTTTTAGTTCTTCACTGCTCTTTTCAGGTGGAGCATTTCAACAAGCTTGTACAATAGCAACAGTTCTCAAAAGCATTCTTAAAGTATAAAGGAAATTAAATGGCTGGAGAAAATGGAAAACATTTTGATTGCATTATCTAGTACTGCACTCTGTGTCATGACAGAAAGGATAACTCTCTGTTTTACACCTGAAGTGTAAGCTTCAGTTGTATCAGGTTAATACACTAGCAGCTGGAATGAAGTAACTCTTACAGTTTTATTCTCTTAGAGCAACACCCAAATCCAGTTGGATTTCTCTTTGATGGCAGTAATGATCATAGAATTATCTATGTTGGAAAGACCACTGAGTCCAACTGTATAATAGTGATCATAAAGAAGGGAAGAAAGCAAATATTCAAACATGTCTTTCTAATCTCTGAAACAAATGCTTTCTCTAGCACTGATAGTACTGATTTTTTTTAAAATATATTTTCAGTAAGAGGAAACCAATTCAGTTCTCCAGGCTTTATAGAAGGCTTTCAGCGTCTAATTGTTTAAAGGCCTGCTGATAGCTGTGATGGCCTAAGCTTGAGCACCATGCAAATAATCTGTTTAAAGGTCAACTTCAGAATTCTCACCCCACTGGAATGTAGCAGGAGTCTATTTATCACCATTGGAATGCAACGACTGGTGAAAACCCTTCATAAATTCACTCTACTTTCAAATATGAAAGTACTCAGATAAGTTCTCACTCAGAGCACGAATCAGATGCTTTTAATCAGGCCTCTGATAATTCCATCTATCTATCAATTTATAAACTAACTCATGTGAACTGATGGTTTCCATTTTTTTTTTTCTCTGTAATGAAAATTACCCCTTTATCTGTGTGAGCATCAAGTTCTGGATTATTTCAAGGCAATTGTGGTGATAGCAGCTGAAGACCTAACAGTCTACAGGCAAAGGGAAGTTGCAGTTGGCTTTAGCTTTTGTACTCCATATCTTTCACAAGGAGAAGTGAACAACCTAAAATTCCATTGCTTGTTGGGCCGTGAATTCAAATGTCTATTCAACTATTATATATTCATGCTGAAGAGAAAGATATAATACTGTTCAGTCCAAAGAGGCATTATTTCCCAAGTTCCCGTGAATTTCCCAACAAGGAAGGCATATTAAGGAACAATTACACAAGGCTTGGTGAAACTCCCTTTATTTATTTCACTTGTGTTGTTGCTGCTGTTGTATAAGAAAGAGCAAGTAACAAAAAGAACAAAGTAAAATAAAGTAACAGCTGATCCAAACATTTTTAACATGTTGAAATCCCGTTCCAAATGCAAAGACTCTTTCTTTCTGCCTTTTCTTTGCATTGATTTGCACAAGCATTTTCTCTGTGAGCCAAATACATCTCTGGTATAACTTCACTGAAGTCACTGGACTTACACCAGAGGTGTTTTTGGTCCTCTGTCCTGGGTAAATACAGTAGGAATAAATTGGTCACGCAGGCAGAGTGTCTGGCAACAAGTGCACTGAGTGGTCCTGGCAAACCAATAGGAAAAATCTAAAATAAAAAGCCCAAATAAGTCTTTTACTCAATATAGGGCCTAAAAATCTACTGGGAGCTGCTGAATACTGCCCACTAACTGTACAAAGTATAGGTAGCATGCCTTCCAAATATCAAAATACCAGACGGAATGCCGTGAAAATAAATAACTTCTAATATAAACAAATGAGAACATATCAAACTGTTACCTCTTTAAACATAATGTAAATAAAAAAAAATACCAGTCCTTCTACACAATAAATATTAAGAAACCATTGACATAGTTGAAATGTACTCATATAAATTAACAACTTTAATTACATTAGCCAAACAGACATTGGTTAAAGCACTGCATGTAGTATGCAAAATAATAATAATAACAATAATAATAATAATAATAATAATAATAATATCAACAACGAAACACAAAATGATAGAAACAAAATAGGCTTCATAATATCTTGGCTTTCATAATTTATATATATGTATATACATATATATAGTTGTGTGTATATATATACTGTAGACATATATAATATGCATATATATTTAATAAAATGCAATATAACAATATATTATGTCATATTGCATTATATTATATTTTATATATACATATTATTATGAAGATATATATACATATATATAGATAATATATATATATCTTCAACCCATTGTCAATGTATTGTTTTTGAAAGTATTTAAATACAAAGAAACCCATTGAGAATTAACAGATTCATTATTTCTCAAAAAATAAATAGCTATAAAACCCAGAAGTGCTGCTTGTTTCAGCCCATGAAAACCTTGCTTCTAGTTGTTCACAAAAGATCAAATTATGATTTTATTTACTCATGCTAAAAACATTTTACTCCACATGTAATGCAGTGAGAGCATATGGGGGAGTAAAGCTTTTTTCAGTGTAAGGAAAGGGATTAGCATCTGGTTTTTATACTGATGCGCACTATTGACATGAGGTTTAACTTAAAGAACTTATTAATTTCCATCATATCTACCTACACTTCAGAAACAGATTTTGCTCAATTTATTAACGCTGACTGGTAACTTTCTAGGAAAGGAGACCCTCTGAAAATCAATGGCATTGCTTACAGAGTAAGGCACAATTCCACATGAGTAACTATAGTCCATCAATTTTTAATTTTGCACATAGAATTTACAGATGCCTGAACTTCTCTACCTAAGAGATATTGCTGCTAGCCTCTATATTGTCTTGTGGTGTCACTGTTAAATGAACTTGACACCTTAATTCTCAACTAAATTAAAAAGAAAAAAGAGGTATATGTAATGGAGCCCTACTTTGCAGTGATTTCGTAGGAGACTCTTCCTATTGAAGTCAATGACAAAACTCCCATTTCATTTGTTTCTGCAGTCTTGCGCACTAGACCATATGAGTGCACAGTAATTACAAGCATCTGTAAGCATTTCCTTTTGCTAAATCTAAAGGATACAAATACATTCAGTTTTCCCAAAGAAACATCTTAGCATGTACTTATGCCAGTTTCTTAGGCTTTGTAACCAGTGGGCATGTGACAGGAGATGTGGAAAGACAACCAAATGTGGTCAACTCTCAAGCAAGAAGATTATGGAGGTGCTAAACACATTTCTGTGGTTAAGTATATACTGAAAATGTATTTTCAATATAAACAGTCAGTAGGTTATATGGAATGGAATGTGTTAGCAGTTAAGAGCCTTTCCTTTTTTTTTGTACTGTCATACCTGAAAGGAGAAGTAATTTTTAAGGCTGCATGCCCTAGAACAACTGCTTAAATATGGTAACAATTTCTAATGCTATTTTAAGTACATGCAGATTTAATTCAATCAAATTATCAGGGATGGGCTATTTTGCTGGAATCATTCAGTCTTGATTAACATCCTAATTTCTTATTTTACTTTATCATACAGTTTTACTTTATCATACAGTTTTTCATTTCCCTCTACTTTAAGTAACTCTGACCGCAAATCAAAACCCCATGACTGATTCTAGAGATTGGAGGGAGAAATCTTTAAAATTTGTGACCATTATATACACACACAATCGAAAGCTAAAAAGTAGGGCTTGGAAACAGTTACTTCTTGATTTGAAAACTTTCTTCTGTTTTTGGTGTAGCTATCAGGAAACATGCTCACAATATCTAAAATCCTATTTTCTTTCCTCACTTAGAAGTTGTCTCAGGCTAGTCCCTGGTCTGAAATCTGCTATCAAATTCAGGATCAGAATTATTTTTTGTCTTTCTCCTTTAGTCAGAAAAACCATGAGTCTAAACCTACTTTGCTACCAGCCAATGCGAGTTTTGCCATTGTCATCTAGGGGAAGGTTCTGAGATTTCAGGTCTCCAATACTCTCTAACAAATCACTGTTGAAAATAATTTTTATCAATGTGAGCCATCTGACCTGTTTCTCTTACCACTGTGTTCAGAGATCCACCATGATGCAGTCTCACTCAAATAATTGGATTAAACAGTGTTGGTTGTGGTGCTGTTCATTCAGAATCCTTTCTCTCCCTTGACAATGCCCACAGCAGAAGGAACCTGTGATTCTCCCTGGCACAACTTTACTTGTGTTAGTTTTACTGATCTTGTAAGGAGACCAGTTGAAATCAAAGGGCCTGTTGACATAAGTAACCATTCTGGGACATCTGATCATATAAACAAGGGTTCTGGGGCATCCAATTTTAAAGCCAAGTACAAAGACCAGTGATACTTTCCTCAACAACTCTCACAGACTGTGTCCCTGCTCCTGCTGCTCCAAAGGCTGGCTGTGCTTCTAGAAAAATCAACAGAAATTCTGCCACATGCTTCAAATAAGCAGGGCCAGGAACTTCTTTAAAGTTATAAAGATAAATTAGTTGTGCATTTTTTTTTTCTGGTAATTTTCCTACTAGCATTTGGTACCCTCCCTTTCCCCAGGAAGAAAACACAAAAAACCCAACAAACTTCTGCAAATAATTTAAATCAGAAAGCCATGATATTTTACAGAACACTTCAGTGAAAAATTTAGTGTTTAACCAATTATATTTTTTCAACCTTTTTTTTTTTTGCAAATTGCAAACAAGTCTGTAAAAAAATGCATTGTATAAAAAGTACATAAATGTATAACCCATTAGCTGTACTATGCAATCTAAATATTGTGAAATAAATTAGATAGAAAACTTAGCTATATGCATGTATGTTGATACCTATTCAACAGAGGAAAGGGCTATTTTTTTTCTTTCTTTCTTTTTTCTTCTTTTTTTTCCCTTTTCTTTTTTTATCTCTATAGATACATACAAATACAGACATGCGCCCATGCGCACATACATATGCACACTCAGAGAACACACACGCAGACATGAACACACAAACAGTTTTGGCTGACAAAAATGAAGGCCCTGATTACACTGTTCAAACATGGTTCTCGCCATGAAGGTGCTAACACACTATCCCTAGCCAGTGTGACTGGGTTATATTGTGCTATCTTTTTTCTTTATTTTTTTTGGTTTTTTTTTTTTTTCGGTTTTTTTTTTGGTTTTTTGGGTTTTTTTTTAACAAACTGTGCTCTCAACAAGACGGGGAGCCGTGTTAGTACTTCTTTCCAGAAAAGGCATTTAGAAGCCTGTCCCATCAGAAGGCCGCTAACCGAGGCTTGGTTCAGCAAATCTATGAGAGTCTGAAGTTTCAGGCTCAGGGTTATCAAACTCAGTGTAAACAGGGCCTAAAGGTTTCTCCCATTCCCTCTTATCATCTCTCCCCACCCAAACATAAACATAAGTTTAACATTCTTTTAAATATGACAGCATTTAAAATTTTTTAAAAAACAATGACTATCTATCTACCTATGCCCTACGGGTTGGACCCTTCAGGTTAGGTGTTGACACTGAAAATTAGGTCTTACAGGTAACGCGCAAACCCATTAAGAGTTGTCATGCTAGAGGGTGGTGGTTGAGAAAGCCAGTATTTCAGCAAAGACTGTATTCCAAACAGAAATCCAACCCCGACTGCCATTTTCTTTATGCTTGCAGGAGCAATGGTGGACAGGGCCCAAGGCTGCTTGCAATTTTACATCAACACTTTTTAAGTGTATACTAGCACTTTAGATTTCTCTTGCACAAATACCATTTTGAACACGTAGCCTCCCACTTGGCAGTAAGAAACAAGAAATCTTTTAACATACTGTGCTTTGCACACAAACATTCATTGTTTTAAGAACAGTAAAATGAAGCCAGAAGTGCTTATACCTTGTGTATGCATACATATATACATACAGAAATATATACATATATATGTATATCCCTTGGACAAAGTTGTTTCCCTACAATGCACATTTGCTGTGCATCAGGGCCAAGTTTAGTCTTGTACATACAAAACAATATGATTATGCTCAGATGGACCTTGGACCCAAGCACCTTGGATCCAAATCCCAGGAATTGTCTGGATTTATTTCAAACGACAATTTTCTGTTGAGGGCACTATTTGAATTTAACTGGTTAACAGATATTCTAGCCTGAATGTAATCAACCCACTGACACTTAATTCAAATCCTAACTCATTACAGGTGAATGGTTCCAACCACAAACAGACTTTGCAGAGGCTTGCACGAATGTCTTTGGTGTATGTGTCTATTCATTTTAAGGTACAAAATAATAATAATTATTATAATAATAAAAATAGTTATTTTGTGTGCTGTAGCAGTTCTTGTATAGCTCACAATAAGTGCAGCTCTCAACCCCTCCCACACCCAACCACCCTCCCTTGCAAATATTTTTAAATAAGGATTAGACAGGTCAGACACCATTGTAGTGCAAATAGTAAACGATTAAAAATTTTTTTTACAAAATATAGAAATGTTTGACTCCAGTAACTGGACAAACATGTTCCTTTCAAGTATCTCTCACTGAAGATTTTTTTTTAAAACAAGTTACTTCCATTTGTAAGAAAAAGTCTTTCTGTTTTGTTTTTTTTCTTTCTCTTGCAGGTAAACAGTTTCAAACCATCTAGGTTGCATAGTTCTAACATTGTAAGCACCTTTACAGAACGTAACTTTTATTCTTTCATTAATTTTTCTGTTTTGTTTCTTTTTCTTCATTTTTCTTTTTTCCTTTTTTCTTCTTTTTTATTTTCGCAAATGTAGTGCAGAAGATGAAGGTGTACACACCTGCACACTATTGACCCTTGATGAATGTTAAGTATATGTATGTGTATTGTGTCTGTATGTATAGAGAGATGTATACATAGCCATAAATATACAAACACAAACACTACACACCTACTCAGTTGCTCTATAAATGTGGGGGGGGAAGCGCCAGTGACTGTAGTGATCATACACATGGCTTTTCATTGACCTTTTGGACTTTGTCCAAATTTCTGCAGGTTAGGTGAGCTGCTACCATGGCTTGACCTGATGGGTAACTAAGGGAGGGAACGGAACTTCCTTCCCCTAGTAGTAACTAATATTTAGTATACTATGTAACAAGATAAGGAGCATACTGAAAGGAAGGGGAAATCCCCAACCCATACCAACCATACCACCATTCAGACCTATCTTATTCAAGCCCAGCTTCATGACATTTTCTTCTTTTTTCATAGCTGAAGTCTTGAAGCCTTTTCTGGTCCTCCTTAAGTCTTTTTTTTTTTTTTCCCTCTCTCTCTCTTTTCTTGCTCTCTTCTGTTTTTTGCTTATATTTCTGATTATTGTTTCACTCAAAAAAGATTATACCATGTCTTTCCTCTTCTTGGGCTTTTGATATATTTTCTTCTTAACAAGGGTCTTGTGCACATCAGCATCTATGAACAGCCACACTCCTCCACAATCATATTCTGTATGTCTTTCTTAATGATGTTCTGGCCATCATCGTAGTAGAGCATGGACATAGGCCGGAGCTTGGTGGGCACACAACATGATTTCAGGTTGGCAAAGGGGCTATGGCCCCGCATACGGTAGTGGTTGATGACAGTGGAGTGGAAAGATAATGATGAACCAGATGTGCCTGCTATATGGCTGGGACACTCTCCTTCACAGTAGTTGGCATGATAACCTGTAGGAGCAATGATCCAGTCACTCCATCCTATGTCCTTGAAGCTGACAAAGAATTGCTTCTTGCAGCAGATATTGACTTTGCCATCACACTCTAGGCCTCGTCTCCGCCGTCTGTGCTGGCGATCCTCTGAGTGCCGGGCAAGCATCATCAAGAAGGGCCGATGTGATTGTTCCTTCTCCTCTTCTCCTGTGAATTCTCCAGCTTCCTTTTCTTTCCCTTCCCCTTCTTCTTCCTTTTTCTTCTTCTTACCCAGTAGCACCAGGTTGGCTCCTGTCTCTTGACACAGGTCACAGGCAATTCGCACATCCAAAGAGCTCTTGCCTTGGTCCAGGAGTCTCTGGACACTGCTGGAGACAGGGAAGATGTGCCAAGTGCTCTTACGGGTGTCCACTGCCTTTTCTGAAATCAAAGTCTCACTCTTTTCGCCTTTCAGACCCCCATCCTCTGCATCCTCTGCTCCTTCATAATTGCCTTTTGGCTGCCGTTGCTGTTGAAACAGGCGGATGGTAACTTTTGTCCTGCTCCGGTTGGTCTTGGAGACCTTCAGGAAGAGCCACACTTCAGCATGCTCCACCACCGATAATTCACTGCCTTCCTTGGAAATCTCAAAGTGCAACATTTTCTTGGCTGTGCCTGATTTGGTAAATGGAAATAGATAGGAAGAACTTGTTAGTATGTCTGCTTGCATTGTGTTAAAGAGACTTCTGTTACTTTTTCCACAGGCATGAAGTGCCCTAGGTTTTCTATTTGGTTCTTTACATTTTTATAGATCTTCTGTTCTAACCTTCCTTCACCCCCTCCTCAGTTTGTATTTTGTAAACATTCTCTTTTTAGAAAAGTATATATTTGCCTGTTTTCCAGCATATTTTAACTAGAGCATTTTTCATAGTAATGACATAGTCATTAATGTAAAGCTTCTCATGGCAAACAGCATCAGTGGCTGCCAAGGGTTCATTTGCTTAAGATGTCTTTGTGATCACTGTTAGTTGAAAGACAAAAAGGCTTTATGATGGCAGTCCATATATACCACATGCATAAAAGTCTACACCTAATATCTGTATGGGAATGAGGTCCAGTGCTGCCAATTCTTTACAATAATTTGAAAATTATGTGGGAAAGAGGTTTACGCTTTCTCCCTCCATAAAAATACATCCTTCATTTGCATCTTCAAATGAATTCTAAATATCTATTGTTTCAAAAAAAACCACATGCTAAAATATAAACCTCGGCTTTAAGAAGTTTGCAGAATTATATTTTAAAGAATTGAAGAATTGCAGCAGTCAGATTTTTCATCCTGTTAGATGTTAGCTGTAGATCCTGTTCTTAATTTAACACACTGTACTTGCTGTGATTATAGTAATGGTGAATACACTGAGAAATGAGTTAAAGAACTGTATAATTATGGGGACGGTTCTCTGGCATAATTGTATCAACTTGCTGAGATGTCATTATGATGATTGTGATGGTGAGGAGGTGTTTCTCGGATACAGAGCTCATATCCCTGGCAGAAGTTGGAATGAATAATGAGGGCTGTTTAATGATTTGATCACTAGAGCATGAAGAAGTTAAGAGAGAATAAATTAGCTGGGGGGTGGTGATGATATTATTTTTTCAAGAGAGGTACTTTTCTATTTTCTTGACAAAGAAAAAAGCCCTGATGATGTCTTTTGTTCCCTCTCAGCATGGAGGCCAGGATGGACTGGGGTGACAGATTTGCAGTGCACAGATACCTGGCCTTAGTGAGAAACAAACAGTATTCATAATTATCAATTTGTCATTAATATTATTCTTGAGCAACCCATAGTTGTTTACCAAATTTTCTGTGCAGCAATTCTTCTTGTCAGTGAATCCCAAAAACACCTTTGCACCCTTAAAACAAAAAGTGATGATTAAAACAGAAGTAGTTGGACACACAGAGAAATAATTGCCCTCATTGTAGCAAGGCTCATCTCCTTGCTTCCTACTGCAATTGAATTCACGAGTACGGGTTCCCTGACCATTCCCCTGTTCACCCATTCTCCAGTGAGACAGGACTGGAGCAAAATCCTAAGAGACATCTACATTGTTTTCACTTGTAAATTCAAGAGTTGCTGATCTCTGAAGTTTGTAGGCAAGCTGTGCTGTCCCTTGAGCTACCTGTTGCTTTTCTTCTCTGTGAAGTACTAGCACTGACACATTCAGCTGTCCCTCGTGGCATTCCAAGGTCAAAGAGAGAGACATTTCTGAATTACAGTGTCCAAAGGACACGGTGTTTTGTTTTTGTTTTCCCTCTAAGTGAGAGTGTGAAATTGTAGACTTTAACTGTCACTGAGATATAGAAACACATGGTTTGTGTTAACTGCTTCTCACGGACGGTTGATGCCAGCCTCCAAATTGAGTTACATTAATTTCTCAGGGAGCTATATGAACCAACAAGATTGTGCTTTGGAAAAGGAAGTAGGCCATAAAAAAGACAGAGGCTGCTGACCAGTACCAGTGAGGCATGATGAAATTACTCTTTTTCTACTATTTTTTAATTTATTAATTTAATAATGACTGAATGGCTAATGCTGGTTTTTTTTTCCATTCTGGTAACCAAACCATGTCAAAGCTTCCAGCTGTGTTGGAGCAGAGGTCAGGTGATAGACACCAATCTAACTCCTGACTCAGTTTCAGAGCATGAGGAGTTGTACAATGCTGTCCCTCCAGTCCAAAGGAACCTGGTCCAAAAGGCTGGTTTGCCTTGTACACAGGGATGTTATAGAGGGTTCTCTATGAGAATGGATACTTACCAGCTGTGAGAACCAGCCAGCCTCTGACTTTATTCCCCCTTACTCTATTCTCTAAAGCAAGCTTCTAACCTTAGGTTATCCCTTTCCAGTCCTGATAAATCCTTTCTGAGGAGGACCTGGACACCAAGGGAACCTGAGGGCAGGGGTTGTGTCAAGGGTGGGTTGCTGCCAACCATGACTCTCCATTCAACCCATTCTGCTTTCTGCCTCTAACCAAGCAAACCTCGGTAAAAAAAAAAAAAGGTGGTTTAGATCAAACTGCAGAAGGTCTTCTGACACCAGCAGCCTCTTCTCAGCTGCTCTCTTTCCCCAGAGCTCACAGCCTTGTGTGTGGAATCAGCATGAATTGCTGGGAATTGCCATACTTATTTTGTATTCTTGAGAAACCAAACTGGGCACGGACAGCAGTTCTGGAAGTGGCAGGGATCTGTGCATGAGCAGATCAACTGTGCTGGGTTCATGAGAAGATCAGCTGTGCTGGACATGGACAAAAAACCTGGTCTGGTCATCTGCTCTAGAGAAAGCAGGTAGGGTGTGCAGACCTGGCTCAACAGTGGAAGAAGCTCTATGACCTATCTAATCTGAAAAGCCAGGCAGCCCTGCATTACAGAATAACCTAATGCTGTTAAGTGCTAGCACATGGTATTTCACATTCTGCTATTTCCATGCTAGTAGGAGTTGAAAATAGTTACCAAGTGATGTATCTGCAACAGTAAATATTCATATTACCTTTTGCAATGGCCAGAAGTATAGTGATGCAAGCACTTTTTTTGACAAATATTACATGAATGAAACAGGACCTAAAGAACCCTCTTAAATATCTTTTCAAATGTGTGTGGAAGATTTCTTTTCTATGTGTGGAAGTAGAATTCTTCCTCATTACTAAAAATATTTGAACAGTATGGTGAAAGCATGTAAGTACTTGCTTTTTCTTTACTTAAAGGAAGTGAGCTTGAGCAAGGTAGCCTAAGACATGTCCTTAGACAGGGATAACAGCCTCCTTGTATGTTGTTAGCTACAATAACAGCCTCTCTGGATGTGGTTAGCTACATTTTCAGAAACAAATGGTGGATTAAGATTCTAAAGAAAAAAGATGCAGGAAGCTTATATGAGCCTGATATTTCTGAATGAAACAAAATCCTTAAACCTGCATAGCTAATAAAAGGTTTTATAGCAATTTAAAAACACTTTCCCTTTCATAGGTCTTTTTAGAAGGAGACTGGGAATGGTGCAAGGTTGAGGATAAAAAGCATGCTTTCACATTAGGAAAAAACGAAGCTTTTCTGAATTCTCTCCACATTCACAACTAGTTTGTTACAATCACACAGCACAAATGGTATGAATCCTGCAGTTTTTAAGAGGTCACTGTTCTCAGACAAACTCATTTTGAAATCAGAGTTTGGCCTGTGCTAAAACCAAATTGCAACTCTAGAATCTGGCTTATTATGATCATACATTCACTTTATCTTTGTTTCCAAAAGGTTCAGTGCTACAATAAAATAAATTCTTCAAGTGTTCTGAGACAAAAAAAAATTAATAAAAAATTCTATATTTAATTTTCTCCAGATATTTCCTAGAGATTTAGCATTTCTTTTAGGTCTGAATTAATGGTCAGGATCAAAGCTTCGGAAATATATACTGTTCATCAAACCTGAAGGTAAAAGGGAGATTCCTGAAATTTGGGGGTGGTATCACTTCCATAATTGCATTTTGTTTACCCTTTTGTCCTTCCTTTGCATTTGCCACAGCTGATTTGTGAGGGTCGTTTTCCATTTGTAATCATCCTGCTCCTCCTGTCTGACTGCTGAGGAAAGACCTACAGCCCAACAATGATAATGCCTTCATCACTCCCATGCTCATATAAACAGCAATGTCAACAGCCTGGATTGTTGTCATAGCAGAAGGTAGCTGAAAAAGGAGACAAGGGATTACTTTGGGGTCCTTTTGTTTGCTTTTCTGCTTTCCTCTTTCCCAAAACTTTGGAGAGGCCACCTCTCTGCTTTACTGCTGAGCAAAGTCCCTTCCAGAATGAGGACTGTGATGCCAAAGGAGCAGTCCAGCAGGGCGAGTGACACCAGCAAATGATGTGAGAAGTGGTTAAAAATACAAGCTCTAAGAAGTAGTGCATATATGGTAAAAGGTTTAATGGAAGGAGTTACTGAATGGAAAGAAAGCGTAGCAGTGTGTATAACATGGGAGTTTTCTCATATCTGTTTTTCTCTTCACTAGTGCTCATGCACCTTTTTAGGTGCCTTTCTCTCCACCTCTGGAAGGGCTGGCCAGGGCTTGCACAGGACTCTGTGGTCAGCATCTACTCCCAAGCAGCACTTGGGTGACAGGTGTGGCACAGGAGTCCATGGAGAGATTGGCAGAACCTTTGAGGGCCCATGCACAGGAGGACTGGAGGTGCAGCCCTGCATGAAGAAGCTCATGCTGTGCTCCAGCAGGAATCTGCAGGTCCAGTGTGCTCTTCCTCTGAGGCTAAGGATTCTTCCAACAGTGTGGTTGGCTTTAACTATGCAGCTGAAGTTCTGTTATTTGCAATTTGTAGTAGGATTTAAGATCAAGCCCTGTTAGTTCAATATACTAGGTGGGGTTGAGTATCTTCTTTTGAGTAAAATGTGAAAATATTTAGGTTTGTCTTAAGTATATGCAGTTAAATTATTAAGGCTTTTTCTTTCATAATGAAAGTGATTAACCTTTGTGAAACTATAATGTGGCTTATTCTTAATTTATCTTAATACACAGGATTTATTTTCCTTTGAAAAATGCTCAGTGTGTAAGAAGGTGCTGTCGCTTTAAATTTCTATGCTTCATCGGTGCTTAATTTTGAAACATTTTTACATTATAGTCTAAGTGAACTGTTTTTCCATACAAAGAGAGCTTTTTTTTTCCTTTTTTAGTTGCTAACTTTACTACTGCCTATGTTTAGATTTGGGGGAATTTGTACTGAGTGCCAATCTGTAATTACATTCAAAAGCATCCTTCCCTTCACTTCTCATTTCCGTTCCCCAGGAGACAGAAAAAAAAATAGGTTACTAGAAAGGTTGTTCTAAAGAGAGTGAAGAGAAGAGCATAGTTATTGAGAGATAATTGCTCAAAATGTTTACTAATGAGTGACCACTGGAGTTAGATGAATTCTCTGCAGCATAGAATTTATTCAGAGAATTTAGTGTTATCGTCTGGTAATTATCCCCTAGGCAGACTGATGATTACAAATGCCCTATTGCCACAGTTAGACAGTGGCCATTTCTGTGAATACATTTCAGCCTATGGATCACTGGCAAACAATTTATTCTGATTATTCATTATCTGGTATATGTGACTGGTCATCCAGGTTGCATACTTTCATTCCTGCTCCCTTACTCTTGCCTCTTACAGTGAGAGGAGAAATTATGACACAATTAATACCTTATCTTTATGCTCAACTACCATTAGATGACAGAAAAGGGTGATTTTGTTGTACAAGAAAAATAAACTGAAAAATAAAATCAGGAAAAAGAACTATCCCCAAGCATTCATGGAGGCAGGGAGGAAGCAGCAGCAACTGCTTCTATTTAAATATTTTTTCTTCAAAAGTTAACCCAAAGAGGCATTGACAAGGTCATTCAGAATGTGAAATAATTCAGTTCTGGTGAACCTTGACTCTCCTCTGCTATTTTGTTAGGAGAAAAGCACTTTACATCCACAGCTTTGAGTTCTTTCCAAATTGAAAGCCCTTCCCCCACATGGCTTTAAATATTTAGAAACAAAAAAGGTGTTTGTTTGGTAGAAGTTGTTCTTTTTTTTTTTAACTTGATTTCTTCATTTACATCTAAAATAGCTCAAGCAAAGTTTAGGGTCATTTGCACCAGTAAAATATTCCAAGGTAAAAACAATCCCCAGTCTTCAACTGTTTTTTTGAAAGGGCAATTTTTTTTGTGCACACTTGTAATAATTTGCTGTGATTTTTAAAATTAAGTGGATCAGAGGCTGCATGTCTGTTTTCATTAAAATATTTAATTTCTGTGCACTAAGGCTCAAATTCCAAGCCCACTGAAATGAGTAACAGAACTAGCAGTTACTTCCAGTAAACTAAACTTCAATCCTAAATCAACATTGCAAAGCTCTGTTGCATTAAATGAGATTGTCTTCTCATAGGCATATCTCTATATATAGATAGAGATGTAACAACTCCTCAGCATGAATCATTTACGTGCATGCAAGGTAGATATATCCTACACAGAGAAAAACACATGAATACACATTCTTGTCTGCAGGAATGGCATGGGTACAGGCACAGGTACACGAGCATGTCTGCCCTGGCATAACTGTATGTAAGGACATATGTGTGCTTATACACACATACAGGCAAATACATATTCAGATATTCCCTGCTAGCACACAAAGCTGTGGGACTGGCTACACAGAGATGGATACATACAATACTTTTTGTCTTTCTGGTATATTTTCTAAACTGGTTCCTACCTTCCTAGATTCATCTCTGCTTTCTCAGACTGTTCTTTAAACCAATCAGTGCACACCACCCCCCCCCCCCCCCCCCCCCCGCCGAATTCTCACATTTTAATACAGTGAAACAGATGAATACAGAATGGCTTTCCTCTTTTTCTCTTCTGGAAGTAACTTGCTTTCATTTGCTAAACTTGAAATCTTTGATTTGATATGCCAAGGGGGAAAAAAAAAGGAAAACCAACTAGGGAAAATAGGCTTGTTTTCTAAAAGCCGAGGAGCCTGCATTAAAATAAAAGGGTCTGAGCAAATCATCTCAGAAGATGATTCATGGTCACATTCCTCAGTATCTTGTAAAAAAATAATATTTATAATTTCTGATGTCTCTAGATTTCCAGCACTGCTAGCATCCATCAGTTTCTTTTATCCCCTCTACTCTTCCTGCATTATTTTCCTTGCAGTTTTTCACTGCAGTGAATCCCTGCCTTTTAAATAAACTAGAAGAGAGAGACGAGTCCCACTTAGAGCAGCTACAGATAAGCATAAAGATCTCCGGGATTCAGAATCCAATTAGGTAAAATAAAGAGTTTGCAGGAAGGTTACCTCGTGTAGAGCCAAAAGCCTTTGGAGTGTGCCCTCTCGTGGCCGTTCTTTATTCAGCATGAATACTTGTAACCTTAAATACAGTTCTTTTCGGAAGAAATTTGTTGAAATTATTCAAAATACATGAGCAACACATCCTTTGGTTCTTTTTTCCTCCTGAAATGGCAGCTTGGTTGTATAGGGTATGTATCTTCTGGGAAAAGACATGAATACGTACATACACTTACCCCTCTACACATGAAAGTGGACATTACATGATCAAGTCAGTTCACCTTGAACTCTGTATGAAGTGGTACAAAACAGTAAAAGTGCTCTAAATAGCCGGCAGACTTCTCTACTTTTTATCCTGAAATTTCTCCTGGTGATAAACCTTTAGATTTTAGTGTTTCCATCCAGTAATTCCTATCACCTTCTCAGGGCAACCCATTTCATTGGTAGTTTAGTTGCCAGTTGGCAAAATCCCAGATCTGCCTAATAAGCTGTCTACTTAAAATAATGAACGAGTTAGTAGCAAATCATATTTATAAGTATTGAGTATCTCTATTATTGAACCTGTTGGATCAATTTGTCACAAAATTATATGACCTCTCTCCTCAAAAAACTATTTTTAGGACTTTGAAGTAACATACAGAACTCTAGCACAGCTAATCTTGCAGCAGAACTAATCGAGGTTAGTAATCTTAGTTTGATATGCAAGTAGAAAGTAATTTTCATGTTTTACTTGTAAAAGTGCCAAAGGACAGTAGGGTGCATTTGTAACTTTTGCCCAATACTCACAGTCATTAGTTTTGCAGAGATCTGTCTGGATTTGTTAGCTGTGAAAACTATCTGCCAACTATTTTGCTGATTTCCTGGACATAACTACACCTGTGCTTCAGACAAGTGTACCTCATTTATTTCCCCTCTAATTGTCTGAAGTCTGTGCTTGTTTGAATTTTGGTCTGTTTTAGAAAAGAGCAGTGTCGAGCCGGAGCTGCATGCACAGGGTGCTGTTTGTTCATTCACTCAATTTCTTTGTGTGTTTGAGAATATGGCTGATGAAAGATGAAAATACTACCTTTTAATAAAAGCAAGTAGTAAATGTAGCATCTGAGAGGCATGGGGAAAGGTTGGTTTATGTCAAACCATACTCAAAGAAACAAGAAGCCTAAAGTCTTATTTTGCTTTTTATATACATTTATTTGGTACAATATGAGATGTTTTCATTCATGTTCATTGATTTCTTATTGCCCTCTATCGAGGCTGAGTGAGTTTGATGTTAAAAGTAGGAAGTGCATTAACCTGACTGAGAGCAGAACATGATTATTCTCCTACCTGGTGTTTAAACTTCATTCTATTCCCAGTTCCCACAGAATGAAAAGTGGAGACTGTCCCTGTGGCTATATTATATTCCTTCCTTTTTGACTCAAACTTCCTATATGACATGTCACTTGCCTTTGGTTTTTTGCCTCACTTTCCTTTACAGGAAAAACACTGGCTTAATGTTTGACAGGTAAAACAGCCAGTGCACAGGAGGACAGGATCTCAAGTACAGAGAGTTACTTGAGCTGATGCAGCATTGGCACCTGTAAAACCTGGCAGATCCTCTGATGTTAGCAAGTCACCAGATATGAGTGGCTGTAGAGGAAGAATACGCTTCAGTAATCTGAAATTACTCCACAGAGTGGATTTATCATTTCCGTTATAAGCCCAATTCAGAGCTTGGTTTTTAGGTTGCTAATTGTCCCTCCCTTGCTCCAAATCAAAAAGGCATGGAAAGGTAGCAGGTGTGGAAAAAATGTACAAAGCAGCCCTCCTGCCTAGGCTTCCAGGATTGTTTTAGTACAAAGGAAGAGAACTGTGGCAGGGAAGAGAAGGCATGAGAACACAGTGGATGCTCCTGTCCTGCAGCTCCATAGCATAAGTTCTCTTCAAGTGACTTGCCTAGCAGCAGTAGACAAGGCTATGTAAATCAAGCTGAGTGACGTGTCAGTGCTGGTGGCTGGTGGCGGGGATCGGTGGCAGGATGATTGGCCAGTGTGTGGGCAATGGCATGGTTTTTGCTGCTCACGTGACCCCAAGAGCCAATGGCTTCAAGAGCCACCGTTGGAGGGTATTGTACAGAGTAGGCATATATCAAATTCTAAATTCCTTTGTGTCAGAGCTCAGGAGAGACAATAATGTGTTTACAAATTATTGCGATGCACACAGTGAAGAGAAACCACTGTTCATGCCATATGTGTTCCACTGTGCTAAGAGCAAGCTGCTGAAAACCAAGTGGGGAATACGACTCATAGATAGCTTAGAGGTTTCCTTGCTTTTATAAATTCATTTCTAAGCTAATGTTGAGCTACCCCTGATTCTAATGACCGCTGGCACTGACACCTTCTCCCTGCTTTTTGAAGTGGAGGGGATGGAAAAGCTGAAATGCCTGAGCTCTCATGCTGAAAGAACTGTTAATGTGTATATTGACAAGGACTCCGAAGGCTAGGACTCCTTGTACAGTTGGAAATCAGACAGCCAGCAGGAATGTCTGCACTTAAAAGCATGCACACTTCTTGTGCATGGCTACCCTGCAATCAGAACATCTGAGTCAACAGGTTTTCAGGACTGGAAACTCTGAGTGTTGTCTCAATTGTTTATATTGCTGCAGCAAACTTTTAAACAAAAATGCTTAGAGTTCCTTTGCATACTTTGCCTACCATATGCTGTACCAAACAAAACAATGACATTCTTTTAAAACCATCTTGGCAACAGGAAAAATGCTTTGGCTAGACAGCATCATAAAAAGTTGATGTTAGTTAGATGATAGACTTACTACAAGTAACTGCTATTGATGCATGCATTAGCATACCCATTACACTAACAGAAGTATGTGCAGATACATATACGTTGAATTAAAATGGGTTCTGGTCCTATTCATGTAGGAACAAGAAAGCAAAGTACAATTTTAGAGCTGTTTCCTTTGGGCAGTTTATGTGAGCCTTAAGACTTTGCTTACTAAATATATATATTCTGAGCTCTTGCTGCCTAAGAGTTAGGGGAAAAAGAACTGTGAAAGAGTTCAAAATACACCCTACCAAGGTTGCATTTTTTGGCAGGAGTGTTTTAGGAGCAGAATCTTTTTTCCAGTATGCAGAAGTCTGCATTACAAATTGGATCAGCTACAGTAACTTGTCCAATTCTATTGAAGTCATCTGACAGTCCCTGCAACTCTTTATTGCCGAAGATGCTGTGTTAAATTAAAAAAAAAAGTAAAATAAAAGAGGGAAAAAACTACAAAAAAGCTCTCTCATTTCTAAAACTTTAAGCTGCTTCCTCTGATTTTATAACTTCCACTAAAATTTTTACATGAAAGGGCTATTTCTGAAGTAGTTAATAGTTCACTTTCTGTCTTGATAAACTCCCCAAAAGGCTACAGCCTTTTTTTTTTTTTCACCATCAACTCTGCAATCCAGCCCTTTACTGCAACTACTTTGGATTTACAGGTAGAGTTTGGAAGACCCTGCTGCAGCCTGACTTTATGTTCAAGATTGGTCAGAGAGCTTCCTCCCTGTGTGACTGACTGTGCTTAGCAAGTGTAATCTGTAGCCAAGACCAAGTCAGAAAAATCAAATTCCTGCAGACTCCTACCCCCCCATCCCATTCTTCCTTCTCCCTTCCCCCAAGTCTCATCCTACAACCTTTCAGAAAACATTATTGCTGAGGAGAAGAAAATAAGTTAATTGCACTTTTGGCACAAAGGATATTTTTCAGTTTGGGCACAAAGGATATTTTACAGTTTTGTTTTTCAAGCACTCACCTGATTCTGCAAAAGTGATGATTTCTGAGGTTTGCTCCACAACTTCATTCATTTCGGCTCTTCTTCCAACATCATCCTCTATTTCCACATAACCATCCTCTCCCACCTTTCCCACGTGGAGTTTTTTGATGGCATTTAAAAGTGCTGCCTTGGGCACTGGCTGGGTAATATTAGGTCTGTCCCTCAAGTGCAACATGTTCAGTATGTGCTTCTTTACTGCTTCCACCATCTCAGGCTGTGAGCTGGGCACATCCTTTGAGAGCGTGGCAAGGGCACATGATGGACAGTCAGTGACTGAACTGTGCCCCTCGGATCCTGGGGTTGGGGAACTCCTCACTATAATCCAGCAAAGCACCAACAGAAATCCTCTCTTCCAAAGCAAAGGCATCCTGGCAGCAAAAGTTGTTGTGATTCCCTTTTTAAAAGGCCCTGCTTTTCCTCCCCCTTCACGAACAGTTTTTTTGGGGGCTGGTTTAGTTAGTTAGTTTGTTTGTTTGTTTTTCCTTCTCTTCAGCAAATTCTCTGGAACAAGAACCAAAAGTTTTCTGTGAAGTTTTGTTTGCAGGTTCCCTCTCTGAATGCAATAAGTGCTGTAGATGTTTGTGGCTGTCAGGGAGAAGAGTTCTGACTCTGTCTCAGAGTAGGAGAGAGACACAGAGAGAGGGAGAGAGAGAGAGAGGACGGATTGGCCTAAAGTGAGTGAGTGAATGAGAGAGGGAGGGAGTTTTGTCTGTGAGTAAAGGCTATGATTAGGAAGGGGGAGGAACAGGCAGGCTGGCTTCCTTATGCTCATTGCTCCCCTAACACACACCTCTCTTCAAATATCACTACTCGTAGTTCCTTCCCTCCCCCCTTTCTAAAATATCTTCTCATTCCTGTAAATTTACTCCTATTTTTTTTCCTTTATTTTTTCCTCTCTGTTTGACCCCCCCCCCCCCCGCCAGCTGTCATTTCCCCCCTTTTTTCCTTTTTGTTTTGTTTTGTTTGTTTTATTCCTTCAACAGTATCACTGGCATAACTAAACAGAGGAAACATGATTGAATTAAAAGAGTGAAATCTTTAATGAGCACCTTGCTCTTGGTCTTGCCTGGTATTTTTAGGGATAGCAGGAGATGTTAAATAGCTTGTGAATGAGATGGGAATGAGGGCAGGGGCTCTGAATATTTTGAACAGAACATTATTCTGCCTGAAATAGAAGAAAAAAAATCTTTTCTGCTCACTTCTAATGCTGGGGGTTATCAGCACTGGCAAGAGGTCTGACAGGCACAAAATAGCAGTGTTGTTTGGAGGGCTCTATAATACATTATACACTCCCCAGCTGCAATATACAGTCAGCACTGAAAGCCTAAGCAGGAGTTTGTACATATATGTGACATGCCATGGTAGTGCCATATAATGTCCCTACTTCAATGTTAGTCTGTGCCTGGAAATTCTTGGGTAGATATATTTAGGTTTGGGGTTAATCAAGCAATGCCTGAAAAATGGTTTAAATGCGAAAAGTGTTACATGTCATCTGGCCAAATCATATTTGCTTCTGACTCAGGCAAATCCCTCATCGATGCCAATAATAATTCCATCTGAGTGAAGGCTGAGTAAGATCTTCTACATTTGGCCCATTGTTATTAGAAGACACTTATTACTTCAGTCATTTAAATCACAGAGAACAATCATAATGTTAGAATAAGACATTGGAAATTTAAAGAAATCTAAAGCACTACAAGAAACAGGAGTTTCAACCAGTGTTGGTAGCCCCTTGTCAGTTTATGCCCAGGAGGGCTTTACTCTGCAGTGAAAAGGCATTCCCTGTGCCACTGCCATGGCTTCAGGTTGCCTTTACATTCTGTATCCTCTCCATTCTGTTCTTTACCCAGCAAAGTTGAAGTTTCCAAATTCGCTTACATTTGATTTGGTAATGGAAAAATGACAGATACAGCTATAACTTTTGAGATTCTTCCCTTTCAGGTATTATCTTGTACATATTTTCTTAGGTCAGCTTCTTTTTTTTAGCCTTTACCCTCTTTTATTCATTCCTTTCATTCTCGCTCTCACACACCTCTATCTTCTCAAATGGGCTTGCTTCCTACCCAGCAAATATTCCACTCTCAGTATATTACTGTCAACCATTGTATTTCACAGTGGAAAGGAGTAATTTATAAATAAAAGCATTGAAAGGTCTCTAATTTCCATGAGATGACTACAGGCACATGGGCTAAGAGACAGGCAAGGAATTATAGGTAGAGTAAATGAAACATACAGAAGTAATTGAACAATCAACCAAAGTCTTACAAATGTTATATATTGCTAGTCTTTTTCAATTAAGATCTTCTATAAGTCTTTTACTGTTATAAGGCATCCACAATACCCCCTCATCTGTGTTTTACTGACCTCAGTTGCTATACTGTTATATACTGTTACACTTACAGGTCTGTCAGCATTATAAACCCTGCAGCCATTCTTATAAACACATCTTTGTAACACAAACCTCACTATAATACATCGAATTTTCTTGGATCTTGTGAACAGCCCAAAGTCTGTTGTAATTATATGAAGTCTGAAAGTCAGCTTGAAATAGAACTAAAAGTTTAATTGGATGAAAAAATAATTTCAGATGAAATATGCATTCATGATTAGATGTACTAACAGATGACATAATTAAAGGAGTTATATATAGTTCTAATATAACACCTCTCCTAACAGTGTCTGAGGAAAAGTAAGGGAGAGGCATAAATCAAAATAAAATACAGATAAGTATGTCTGGGTTCTTGCTGTGGGGTATATGTTGCCATATTCTACAGGTACAGTTATCGCATACAATCTCTATTGCATAGAGGTACAGCATATTTTACTTGCATGTCATGATGATGACAGTTTTAATGTTAAAGCATAACTTTCTTAAAACAACTGTTTTCTAAAAGCAAGTTGTCCAATACTGCTGATACATGGTTTATTTGTACTTACATGTATATACATATATGTACAAAAACACATACAGAAATGTGTTTGAATACATACAGTAATGGTGGTTCAGTCTCTTTCTACAAATTACCTGAGCTGCAAAGTTCTGTATATGCATTCATTCAAAATAACCCTAAGGGTACGCAACAGCATGCACAGGAATTAAAAGTTTCAGTTTTAAAGGAAAAAAACTGAATGAAAGTTTTACCTCTCTAGTCCTGACTCTCAGAAGGAGACTGCTGTATTGTGCTTTAAGAACTGCTGAAGTTCCTCTTTGTGGTACTCCTAATGTGAAGCTTTATACTTCTCGTGTACACTCACATATAATGTCTTTCAAAAGTGGGCTGGATCACTGTGCTGGATTGGTTAATCCTGTTACATCAGCAATTGACTGTTTTTCCTGTATGAGGCATACTTCTGGTAATTATCTAATGGAAACTCCTAATTCTCTAGCATGACAAAATATCATGGATCAACTCATAGAGGTGATTTCTATATCCATTTAAAGACTAGAACTTAAAATCAGACAAAGCAAACATTATGAGTCAGGAAGATACACTCTAACTTGTTGTATTGCATAGATAGATATAGATAATATTAGATGTAGATAAAACTGTTCTAGTTCAAATACAGTATTTGCCAGCTAGTTAATTACTACTTTCAAATTATTTTCTTCTTCTTATGGATATACCAGATAATCTTTCTACAAATTTGGATTCTTTTCAAATTTAGGAAAATGCATTTGAATAAGAATCCTTTTGCTTTGGATAATTTTTTTTTAAAATTCAATATCTGAATAAATATGTCCTTCTGTTTAAATTAGGGATCCCTTTAAAGCTCTTTAAAAAATGAATCATTTTGCTCCTGTCCAAGTCTCCTGGCTCCTTGACGTGCAGATTGCATCACACTATTAAAAACTGTTTAGACATCTAAAAATAAATTACAGTGAATGACAGGTCACATTTTTTGCAAGTGTGGTATTAACACTTGTGAATAAAATAAAAAGCAATTTTCCTTTTAATTAACATTAAAAAAATCAGAAATAACTGTGCCAATTAGGCAGTACAGAAATAATACATAAAAGGGCAAAAGTAAATCCAAAATCCATCTCCTTTCTTAAACACATATAATAACTGGCTTTATGTGGTACCGTTTATGACAAATGCCATGATCATGCAGTCTTTACTCATTCATAACACCCACTGATTACCAGAAAATCCCCATCCCTCAGATTTTTTTTTTTTTTTTTGGTCTGATTCGTACTTATAATTATATTTTTATGTCCTGTTGGTAATGTAACTTTAATCTGTCTTGGAATATGGCTGATCTGGAGCAAAGAAAGATTTCAAACTTTCAATTTACAGTGATACCAGGGAGTCCTTATAGCAGCGTTGATCCCAACTGGTGAGTGTGCTGTATACACACAACAGCTTTGGTAGAATGAGAAAAAAATCAGAAGTTAATGGGAAACATATGACCAGATAGGTTGTTTTGTTTCCCATTTTTAATACGCATATAATAAGTGAAACAGGTTGCAGTAGCTTTTCTGCAATGAGTTTGGTAGTTCCAGTTGTTGCAAAGAACAGCACTTTTTTTTTTCCCCTTTCTTTCTTTTTTTTCCCCCTTTTTTTGCTTTTTTTGCCTCTCCTTTTTTTTTTTTTCTTCAGAGACAGTGAGACTCTTCCTTGAAGAGCCAGATAAGGAACATGTATATACCTAGTTAGTCACAGGACTCTTTTTTTAGAGAGGATCCTAAACCCAAGCTTTGCCAAATGACTTTTCTACCTTACAATCTTGTTTTTCTCAGGACCAGGGTGAGTTTGGTTTTAACTGACATCCTAAAACTCTTTGAAATTAGTTGCATACTGGTACTGCAGTGCCTGTTGCAATTTGGCAGCAGACATGTTCTCAGCAAGAGACCTTACATTGCGTTGGTTTTACGGAGAATAGAAAACTTGCCCGGGGAGTAACGGAGCTGTCTTCTTCTAGTCAGAGCGGTGCAGCGCCGGCTGTGACCGTCATCCCCCTCCTGGGGCAGCACCACCCCGCTGGGACAGAGTTTCTCCCACCGCGGCGGAGGGGCAGAGGATTCCCAGGGAGAAAGTGTGTGGTCTGTGACAAAACGAGAAAGCTACCGAGTGAAGCCCAGCAAGCATGTATGTGATTTATAGCGCAGGATAACTTCTGAAAGGAGTTTAGGAGAAGTGAAAAGCATTATTCATTTCAGAGCATGCTCCTTATTGCCTCGGGGAGTTTGTGTATAGCTTTACCAAAGGCCTAATGAAAGCTTTACTCGGTGACTAATTTTTCTTCACACCTATTTCTCTCTTTATAAATATTTTTCTCCCCATCCCCCTCGCACTCCTTTTCATTTTGTTGAACACAGCAACACCTGCTGGCAGCGGTCCGGGAGTACTGCTGGAAAGACCCACTGATCTAACTCTTCAGACCAGCTGCCATTAAGCACTGCCAAGCCATATTAATGAGCTGCCTCTATTTTTACCCCTTCCTGCCAGAAAGGGCAATTGCTCCTGGGAAAGACTGTAGCTGGGTTTGGTTTTTTTCTGATTTTTGGTTTTTTTCTATCAACTTCAGAGTCTAGATAATCATTGTTCAGTTGGGATTTCTAATTTAAATTCTGATACCACCAACTGAGACCACATAAAATATTGGAGTGATGCTGAGTCTATCTTGCTGGTTCACAGGCATATTTTAGTACCCTGCTGGATCAGAAATAACTAAAGGAATGGGACTGAGAAAGAAGGTACTCTAACAACCTGTCTCTTTCTTTTTTTTATATATACTTTTCCTAATTGTGGATTTTATCTTACAAACCATTTTAAAAAATGGCCCAATGCCACTTCATTATTCACCCCCTAGATAATATGTGATTTACTGGCTACTTTGGAATCCTGAATTGCATACAACAATATCTGTCCATCTCCACCCCTGCTTTGAAGAGCAGCAGAAAACACATTGGCACAGATTTCTGTGCAAATCAGCTGGAATCTCACTCTGTTTTACCTTATTTTCCTGTAATAATAAGAAAAGATATGCCAGAAACTTATATTTAGAAGTTTTATGTAAGTGGACCAATTAAGGCTGGTCTTGCTGTTGCTACCAACTCAAACGCTTATGTGCTTATTTAGAAGGGTCAATGATTTCAATAATAATTAGTGAGCTGGTCAAAAAATAAAGTTCATCTGAGGATAAGAACTCGGCCTAGAGGGTAGGGTAAATAAGAGCTTTCTTGCCTTTCTTTTTAATATTGATGGATGACACTTTTTACAAGGGGGCAGGATAAGTATAAGTTCTGTTTTACAAGAACCTTATATAAAGTCAATCTGACAAATAGAAGCAAGTATGTTAATTTTCGTTCTAAACTATACCTATGTCTCCTGACATGTCACTCATTGATATGTTTTCTTGCCAGCTCATGGAACAGTGAGCTTTAACAAAGATATTTCATGTTCATGTTATTTTAGCATATGAGTTGCCTTCTTACGCTTAAAAATAAAAGCCAAGGCATATGAATACATAAGACAGGTGATACAGATGATGTTATTAGTGTGATGCAATTTGACACAAATATGTGTTATAATCAGAGCTTGTTCAAAACTTTTCATTTTGGGAAAAACCTATTTACAAAGAGAATTTTCTTGAATTTATAGAAAGAATATGGAGTTAAGTTGTAACTGGAGAGAGTAGTCCACAAAATCAAAGTTGTTCACGCAGCTTGTTCATTTGACAGGTGACTTTTCAGTATAGTACTGAAAAAGTAATCTTTTTTCTTGAGAACTGTTCTGTAATGTGTAAAATATCTTGAGTGATGCTGTCTTCAAAGATATTTTGAGGTTTATGATTAGAGTCACATCAATGATTTAAACCCCAAAGCAAAGGACCACCAGGTGACAGTTCCCATTTGGCTCCAGGTAGAGTAAAAACATTCATAGGTGAATTAAAGCTATTATTGAAAGTCCACTAAAAAGAATTTCCATGCTGTTGAAAACTTTGACTTTTAGTCAAAGCATATATCAAAATGATTTCTTATGTAATTGTGCTTCATTCAGTGGAGTTTTATCAAGGATATTTTTGCACCAACTTCAGAATAATGGGAAATGATCTTATTTCTCTGATAAGCCCTGAATTCTCTGTTCTGTGTTCCTTTTACTACAGTTAATCAAATCACAGTACACACAACTGTTTAAGCTACAGACTCCTATTAGATTTTAGGGCCAACTCTTGGTGCCACAGAAGTTAAGGCTGACTGTGGGAGCAGTAGTCAGTTTAATCAAGCTTCCAGGATAAGTATAAACCATTGATGGATGGAAAGAGAAAGAAAAAGTTGTATCTTAGATAAAAGCTGTTCAGATGATTACTCACTGATGTACAGTAATTTCACGACCATAAGGCGCAACGGACTATAAGGCACACCTTTTTTTGGCAGCGAGGATCCGCCTCTGGCACCCCCTGCACGGTTGCTGACTGAGGCCCCGCCTCCACCCTGTTGCCGCAGTCCCACAGGTCCCCGGGGCCCCCCTGCACCTGGCAGCCGAGGCGCCGCAGGGCCACTCCCCCTCACAGCCCCGCGCAGCTGCAGGTCCACTTCCCCTCGCAACTCGCACTTCCAGGGTGGCGAATTTCCGAACTTTGTACGTTATATAAGGCACACTGGACTATAAGGCGCACTTCTGGATTCGGGCCAGAATTTTAGTCAAAAGGGTGCGCCTTATAGTCGTGAAATTACTGTACTTCTCAAAGTAATATTGCTTGTGGATTTTAGAAAGATTTATTACTGTGTTTGGAAGAGGAATGTTGGACCCTTAGTTAATATGAATTGGGGTAGCTCTTCTGACTTCAGAGATTGAGATACATCAGTAAGTCTGATGTAAAGTCTATTTGCTTAATTTAATTTCTAGATATTAATGTTTAGATTTTGGCTTCTCTTTTTAAAAACAGATCCCAGTTTTCATCTTGTTTGAACAAATTTCATCTTGGTTTAGCTCCCTCCATGATGGGGATACATTTTGCATATTAAGTTTTGATTACTTATAAATCTGCTAATATGTGGGAGGGAATTGAATGAAGCTCATAAGCTTTCTCTCTTCACTGAGCTGAACTCAACAAGAGGTTACACTGGCAAATCTTCCAAGGTAGTCATCATGTACAGGCCATTGGGAAAAGTTGCAGTGTTACATCAGCAGATATTCCCATGTGCTGATGAGTGAGAGCAACCAGAAGAGAACTAACATAAGTGACATACTGAGGACACCAACAAGTAAATTTTAAAAAGTATATATTGATCTTCTCCATGGTTGCTGCTTTTTCACTGTGAATCCCTTGTGGAGCAAATCACGGTGGATGAAGTAAATACACTCTGCAATGAAAATTTTACAAGGAAGCCTGACTACTTCCAACTGTTTACTGCTATTGATGAGGACCCAGGAAATCTATATGCTATGGCTCTACCATCAGCTGCTGAGGACAAGTACCTTATGTTCTCATCTGTAAAGTTGAAGGAATCAGTATCTCTTCTGAGATCTATGGGTCAAAAATTACAAACAAGCTCTTGCTGCTCTTTTGTTTCTCATGGTCACTGGTTTTCATGTAGGTTATTTAAAGTAGTGTTTGGATGCATTTCCAATGCAGACACAGGTTAAACCTGACGGATGGGTTAGGCTTCAATTATTATTTTCAGGGAAACAGAAGAAATTACCAAGAGCATTTCACATATGGGGAAGTGAGGGGAGTACAATGGACAGTCATCATTTATTGACGTAATGAAGCTGCTCCCCTTCTCTTTGCATGTACTCCTGCCCCAACACTGTTTTAACAAACATCAGAGATTACCCTGAGATTTCAAGTTCAAATGTTAACCTATATATGTTTTCGGAATTTATCTCAGATTTTTTTCCTCAAATCTGGGGTTACAGCACTTGAGAATTAACTTGGTAGCATGAAGTTGAACTTTTGGAATGGGTATGAGACCCTCAAATCTGGATTTAATTTCAATTCTATTAAATTTTCTAATTTGACTTCACATTTTATGGTTAAAATTTTATACTTTTGTAGTTCAGTGTAGGTGGGAGGTGTAACATGTAGACAGTTAAATACCTACTTTCCTGGTGTCTGCTTATAGACTACAATGTGCACAAACAACTAGGCTTTATGCCTCTTTATCAGTGAGGACAAAATAGTACCTGCCAAGCTCACAGGTCTTGGAGAAGTGCTTCTAAAATGAGCTTTATAATACCCAGTAACAGTTGGGGGAATAGAGGGTTGATAGGCAGCAGTGATGGCCAGTTGCCTAGAATATCAGTTCCTCTTCAATAACTTTTGTATGCCAACTATGAACTTATAAACAGTTATTTTCTTTATTCATTGTCTGCTTATTGGTGTCATGCCCTCATGGTGACTCCTCTAAAAGGGGTGACATAAGGTAGCTCAGAATAAAGTTTTTGTGTGCAAACAGGGCTCAACTGTGTGTCTATGCACACATTTTTAATTGCTCCTTTGAAGCTACCCATTCAGGGACAGTAACCAAGCATCTAGGAAGTATAAAAACAACAAAGAAGTGTTCAGATGTTTCTCATAAAGCAGATTCTTTTTTGAGAGGGTTAGTTCTCATTCTTTTTTTGCCCCTTAAACTGAATTTATCTCACGTGATCAGAGTCAAATTGACAGCTTTGAACAATAATTTAATCTGCTCGCTCACAGGAGAGAACAGCAGGGACAGCCACAGTACACTCTTCGTCACCCACGTTCTTGAGTACACAGAGACTTGTTCATGCCCTTGGTTCAACAAGTTCTGGAGACATTAAGCAGAGCTGCCTGCTGTAGTGTCTTGCTTTGAGTGGGAGATGAGCTGAAAGAAGTGAATCCTTTCAAACAAATCAGCAAATAACCAATGTAGAAGTCACATTCAGGTAAGTATTCATGAGGGGTATCTGCAGACTAGAGAGAGATGAGTTTTGAATGTATCATTTAGAGGTCTCCAAACTTAAAAATGTAATGTGCAGTGACAGTTCAAAAAGCCAACAAAAAAAATTGGTTGTTGTTAGGAATAGTGTGAGAGCAAGACAGAGGGCACCATGTTGCCTTCATATAAATATTGCATCCACAAAGTGGATGTCTGCAGTTCTGGTCTCTGCATCTCAAGAAGGACATAGGAGAATTAGAGAAGACACACTAAAACTATTAAGGTTTTGAAGCAGCTGCTTAATCAAAAAACTGAAAAAACAGCTTGGAGAAGGGAAGGCTGAAAGAACATGTACTTGGGGATTAGAAAACCATGAAGATGATAGATAAGGTGAATGCCAAACTGTTATCCACCAAATCCTGCAGTATCAGGGGGAATGCGTTGAAACTAGTAGGAGAAGATTTAAAATAGATACAGAGCTTACACAATGGAGACTGAGCTTCAGGGATTTGTTGCCACAGAAGGTTGTGGAGGCAGACAGTATCAGAAGACTCAAGAAGATCCATTAAAAACTACCAGAGGGAATAGGCAGGGACATATCCTTTAACATCCTTAATACAACAATTGCAGATTCAGGGCTTCTTGAAGGGATGGGCCTGCAGAGAGCAGCCAGGCTCACATTCTCTCTCCAAACAGCATCTATTCTTGCCAATGTTGGAATGAGAAAAAGGGGTTAGATGGACCACCAGGGGGACTACTCAGGAAGCGTCCTTACATGGTAGTGAGGCGCTCCTGTCTCTATGCTGTGCAAAGAACAAAAAAGTTTCTGAAGGTGATTCAGAGCAAAATGTAACTGTTCTTGCCCTGAGTCACTTTCAGAAAAGCCCATCTCTTGCCACTAATTTCAAAGGAAATTTACCATAGACAAAAGGAAGTCTTGTGAATAACCACGTTTAATCACAACTAACACAGGTTGAGTTTGAACTGCTGCTCTAGAACAGAGAAGTGTCACATATAGAAACTTAATCCAGACACCTCACAGTCATTTTGGTGAGTGCTTTTAAGAGCAAAAACACTATCAGATTATTGGTTAACTTTGATCACAGGCAGTTGGAAACATTTCCTCAGCCAGTGATGTTGAAGTATCACGTCAAGGTCTGGTTAAGATGAAAAGTTAAGAAAACATCTTCTGTATACATTAGACTGCTCTCTCATAGTCTTGCAGCTGAATCACTGGGAAAGACTGCCTCTGCTGTCTAGTTGCAAAGCTGGTCTGAATTGCCCAGGTATGGCCGGATATCCTAACATTTATGGGAAGTCTGCTGCATGTCAGCATCTGGGAACAGAAACAGGCTGTTTGGCTGGAATTACAGGATGACATCTGACTCAGAAAGAGGGGTGAAAGTCAGGAGGTGATTCTATTATGTGAATGCCACCCCAGTAGATTCATTTGAGCTCTCCAGTTCATAGATGCGAAATATCTGCTTAAGGGACAGTTAGGTGTTTCAATACCTGATCTCTACATACAATGAGCTATTTGGACATGCACATATAGATATATTTGGACATAAATTACCAGAGTTACAGATGCAAGACATTTTTAGGCATGTGCTGAAAATCTGGTCGTCCCAGAAGAAAAAGTTGCTTGTTCCCAAGCAGATTCTGAAATTCAGTAATAGGCTAACATACAGTATGAGCTAAACAGAATCTAAACTTGTCTTTTAAGTGTATTCTAACTGAAATGCGAAGCTAAGTATAAGGGATCAAAATTACTGATCTCTGATAGCATGAATACTTGGTATATACATATACATACACATACACATACACATATACATATACATATACAATTTTTTTTTTAACTAATCAGATGATTAATCACTAAATCTTTTGAAAAAGTTATGTCACTTTTTTTTTTTTTAACTTTGAAGATATGAGATGGGAGTTTGCTGTTCAGGGCTACCAAAGAAGTCTGCAGGCAAGATGAAAATTAAAACCTAGGTGGTTCCCAAACTTTTCTTCCTACTTGATAAAATATGTTGCTACCTACACATGAACTGAAAAAAACCCACCAAGATGCACAAAGCCTCAGACAGAAAACGTTTAGAATACAGTTAACTGGTATGTGGTTAACATTTTAGTATCTGAAGTACTTCTCAGCTCATCTTCCGCATGAATTTTCAGATACTACCACTGGGACCATTATTCACTGCATCAGTTTATGTTTAATAATGTTCAGAAAAGGCATTTGAATTGTCCTAGCTTGGGGAACATTTTGGTAATGTAATGTCCAGCCTCTGCCATTCCCCCTTGAAACTGTTTCTTAGTGCCTATAGGACAGAGAAGTTGAAAGTAATGCCATACACCCTTTATATTATCAGTGCAAAACCTGTACACCTCACACAAAAGAGTTAGTTTTAGGGAAAGAGCTCAGAATATCTGACCTTCTCTCAGAGCTGGACTGCACAATGTAAGTGCTGTTACTCTCTAGGGTTAAGAATTCAATTTACACTGGAAGTCTTTTTACATAAGCATTTCAGTTCAGTTGGTAAATATTTCCAGGTGGCCAAGTATAATTTTAGAGAGGGAAAATTTGCAGAGGTTAAACAGCAAACAGGATTTTTATAAGTCTCTATCAGTTTGAAAAAAGAAAATGTAATTAAACACAGCATTCTCCCACAGATGAACCAGAAGCTCAGGATCCTCCACAGCATGTCTAATTTTTTGTGTTGTTGCTGGTAAAATCCATGCTCCAAAGATACATAAGATGCTTTTGTAAATATGTTCTGTAATTTGCAATGAAATAAAAAGTTATCACAATACCAGTACATGAGGCAGAAAATGTGGATCATGCAGCTTTGTGTCGAAAGACCATTGGGATAGCTTTTGACCAGTTTTGAGTCTGAGTGTGTATGTATTAACAGAGAAAGGGAAGAGCTTGCTGCAGGCCAAAAGAAACATCTTGCAACCCTATAACGAAGCAGAAGAGTTAAAATAATGGCTCCAATTCAGAAGTTCCACCAGAAATATCCTTCGTTTCAAGTGCCCTTTGTGCTGTCAGACACTGTTAGCCCCTAGTTAGTCACTGCTAGCGAAAAAAATCCTCAGTAACACACATCGAAGTTTGGTCAGTTTGCTCAGCTGCTGTTGATGTCACCCCTTGCCCACTAAGAGTAAGTTACTGTAATAATTCTCCCCTTTTATTAATCATAACTTTATAGACAGCAAGAACAGAGTGACATCATTGTTGAAGAAGACTGGCTAAATCATGCTCAGCTTTAGTCAGCTTTGCTATAACATCTCTTGTGTGTCACATGAAAATAATTACCAGCTCTCACTTTCCATGACCAATCATCCCCCTCTTCCCCCTTTATGAGACTACAAGTCTCTACCTATTTCAAACACCTGCTGAAGGTGTAATCTATTTAGACATGAAAGAGAATATCTTTAACTGGAAGTTGGGACATTCCAGAGAATCCATATAAGATGAAGTCACTTGCCATATAAAACATTAGTGGTATTTATTATGGCAAAACAGCATCATCCATAGTATAATATATTGAAGTGTTTCAGATAGAGGCTATCTCATACTCTTCATGTGATTCCAGCATTGGTAAATTCCAGCATACATTTTCTGCTCGTTTTTGTTTTGGATAACATAAAAAGTTTGTCTGCTTCTACATCTATCTGTATTAAAAGAAAGAAATAAGCTAAATTTCTTGGACATTTTTTCATTGTTGATTTTTTGAAGGATACGTAATTAGTCATTTGCTAACAGGTCAGTGTTCGCTGACCTATTGCCTAAGATCAAGGGAGAGGCAGATTCTACCCTTCACTTTTACCTCCATATTTCAGTCGTTTTCAAGCAAAAAATACTTTCAAGAGAAGTGTAGTTGAGAAGAGTAATTTAGATACTAAGCAAATGTTATATCATATGGGCAAGTGATTCTTTCCCACCAGAGAAGGAAACACACCAGGACTTAGTTGGACAGCATGTCATGTTTGTCTGCTAGTTAGAGATATTGTCGCAATCCAATGCCTTCTCTTACTGTAGAGACCTAGAAAACATCATAAAATTGCATACTAACATTCTCTTTGGAAGGTTAATCATTTGAGCTTCATACGTTTTTCACCAATGAATAGTCCCCTAGGTTAAATTATTCTTGTATTTTTCCCGAAACCTTTATGATTTTGTGCTCCTGTTTAAACACCTTCCCAAAAAATCTCCCAAACCCAAAAAACAACTTACCCTGCAACAAACTAACAAGCAAACAAACAAAAAAGGATCATCTGAGAGAAAAAGCACCAGTTTGTTACACAAATGCAATACAAATACAATACAAAGAGTTTTGTTCATTTTGTTAATTAATGCGACCTCTTAATTTTTTCTCCTGGGGCAAAATGCCACATACTGTGAGTATGACAGGTATTCTCTGTTGAAAGGTGTATTGTGTTGGTCTCCATGGTGCTAAGACACCTGTAATGCACTTGAGCAGAATTTACGAAGTTTGGTCAGCAATTAAGGCAGGTCACTTACAAAGATCATTGCCATTTGGGCACTCTGCCTAAGTGCTCTGTATTATTACTATTGCTACTATGACACCAAACTTTCACTGCCTTTAGCAATTACCAGTAATGATGAAAAATTATATTCCTCATAATGTATTCAGATTGCAATACTGAAGACAATACTTGAGACACTGGAAGTTTTGGTGGAATTAAAAGGATTTGCAGTTCCAAGCAGTTGCAATGTGCAATAAACTTTTATCTTCTGTACTTGTTTTAAACTTAGGCAACGTTGTTTGGCATAACTGAATCTTTTGGAATCAGAGAGAGCATAGCAAAACTAAGTGAGTTTTTTCTAATAATCTGAATTTTCTCTTTATTTTATAAATATTAAAAAACAGCACTTGAGTGATAACAGATCATTGAAGTCACCTACTTTAAAATGCTTGAAAGAAATGCATTTAACCTGGGTTTTGACACCATGAGTACATTATGGCAAACAACATCTGTAGTTATTGCTAAATTTGAAAGTAATCCATTATAAAGCATGTGTGCAATCTCCCATTTTCTTTTTTAGACAAAAATACAGAACAGAAGTAGTTATAATGCATGTTTTCTGTTTTTCTTTCACCATTGCTGACATAAAAATTCTGAATAGAATTTTTACCTGATGTATTTCTGGTGTTCCTTTTATACCTGATTTATAAGCTAATTGGGACAAGAAGTATTTATTTCTGCAATTAACACCTATTGATCATGGAATTTCATTAATATTTTTTGCTTCCCTTACCAATTATTTGCACTCCTCTGCATCTAATTTATATGCACCGAAATAGCATGCTGTTCAATATTTCAGCAGAATCTCAAGTTTTGATAGGTACAAAGAGCTTTGGGAAAAATGGAAAATCATATCACTAAAGAACAGCCATAAAATAAGGTGATTTGGAGAAATATATATTACTATAGATAAGGGCCACTTAACCTCATATCAACTGGTCATGCTTAATCTTCCAGTCCACTTAGCTTCACCATAAGTTGCCATAATGTTAAAGATATTCATCTTTCTCAGAGGTATTTTATTTATATTTAACATCATAATATTTGTCTTAGATACAATTTTTCCTGATTCACTGTCTTGAAATTATTCTGTGTGATTCTGTGAAATATGCTGTAACCCTCAAAAAGCAATTGACCATGTTTGAACAGTGTTACTGGAAGAATGAAGAGGACTTGCACTGCTTCTGCTTGTAACATGCTGTGTTCTGTGCATAAAGGGGATTTTGGTCTCTAGGCCGCTAATCTGGCATCTTTCATGAACACAAAATTCACAGCCAAATAGATTTAGTATAGGAAATAAATAACTCTGTCTCCATTTCAAATCTCAAGGAAAATATAGGCAGTTGAAAGAACTGAAAGAGAATTACCCAGCTTAAATTTGGCTGGAATTACTTCATGTGCTTATTCATAAAATTCAGTGTGCCTAACTTTGATTACTTGCTCCATATGACTTCACTTCAGTATTTGCATTTTCACATTATAATATACTTGAATGTGCAATAGCATCATGCTGCAAAACATAATGTATTACCCAGCAACATTGTAAGTTATAAGAAGTTTTATGTTCTCTAGTATTTGTTTGATTCAGTTTCTGTATGTTCATTTTTGAGTACATCTGCATACACACACACACATATATAAAAATCAATCGGTGAGTATGATTTTTTTAATGTACGTGAATCCAAGTGCATCACTAGCCAATTGTTAGGAAGTAACAGAAAGGAGCAGAAGCATGTCTGTATGGATTGTCCTGCCAGTTTACGCTTTTTAAGCACAATTTCTTTGTCCTGAACACAGATATCATATCTCTTTCTCTGTAACCAAATAGGAGAGGCAAATTTACAGAGATAGCACTCTGCACCTTCCTAATGGTTGTGATAGTAGATCAAAGCAGTAAGAAACATTGCATTTTAGCATTCATTTTAGCGTGAGGCTCACTGTTGATGTCTTAACATCCTTTGGTTGTCTTACAGAGTTAATAGATGACTGAGACTGACTTTTTTCACATCATGGTGCACCAGGCCAGTCTAGCAGCTCATAGGGTGTCTTGCTAAATGTTTTCTTGTCGCTTTTCTTGTGAAAGCTTCCTTGTCAAGGGCTTTGCATCTTATTTCGGTTTCAGACTTCCATTCGTTTGTTATTTTTGAGCCCTTGTGGAGTCTTCTCTCTAGAGTTTCTTCTTCAAAAACAGGTTTCTGCTCTTCTTGAAACTAGTCTTTTTGTGCTGCAAGGCAGATTGCACAGTAGGAACATCATGCTTCCTAGAGCTCACAGGGTGACCCAGGCTGTTACAACTCCTGAGACCTTACGGAGAAAAGTGCACAGACTACTGGGAAGACTGCATGCTGGTCACAATCCCTCATGTCAGTCAACAAGGGGTCAAGGGACTTCTGAGTTTGTCAGAAGCATTGACGCTGTCACCATAGGTCTGTGAGATCCACCTGCTCTGGTCACAATTCACATATTTGCATTTCAGTGATTGTGTACTTAGTGCTCTCAGGCATGTTTGGTACTGTGTAATAGATAGAGAACTCCTCCACCTGTTAAGCTTATCTTTCAGGACAGTTTTGCAACTCTAGTGCATTTGTAATGTTTGTCAAGTTGCCTATTGCTCCTGATTGACATCTTCATTATTCAATATTTCTTCCTTGTATTCAGGATTTAAAGTCTCTTCTGATGATAGTTTAGATTGCCAGAAATACAGATATCATTGCAACCATCATCTCTGGCCTCTGTAGCTGTCTTTCTAAGTTTTTCTTCTCAAAGTTTTGTTAGTCCTAACTAATCACAGGCCCCATTTTCAACCATAACTGCACTTTATTTTCTTGGCGTTCCTGAAGACTTTAATTAAAATATCCAGATTTTTTTCCTGAGAAAACCACTGAGAAAGAAGTCCTACTCACCATAGAGGAGAAGATTTGAAAATATCAAAAGTTCTCCATACTCTGTTCTGGGACATGACTGAGCTTTAGAGTATGATTCCTCATAAAGTTCCTAATAATTTCTGTTGTGGCATCATAACAAATGTTTTCTTGAACACAAACTGTCTTACTTTTCTAGAAATTTTTTGTCAAAATCAAAGAAAGATTTGTGGATGTTGTCACACAATACCTCTGAAGAAACTCTGTTCACTTATTACTCAGCTGCATGTAGCTACATGCCCTCAATTACTCTTTCCTTTAAAGTCCTCATGAGATCACTCAAATGTCCTTTTTTTGCCTCGATCACACTCCCCCCTGTTATCTCTGGCAGCCACATTCAAACTTTGCCAGTAATTCAGTGCTCCCACAACTTGACAGATTGATTAACAGATTGTTACCAGGCTTGCTGTTTAACAGGCCAATTTTTTAAAAAAGTAAAAATTGGGGTGGCAATTACCTTGTGATTTGAGCATGCTTATCTGTTTCAGTTTTGGTTTTGCCTCAGAGGTGTCTGTTACAAAATCTCATTTGCATTCACTCTATAACCTTGCCCTTTAGGCTCAACATCTGCATCTTTACTTGAAAACTGAAGCAACACATTCAGATCATTGTTGAAGCCACATCTTGAGTCCCAGTCCCACCCTTTCTCCACAGCAGTAATTCTTGTTATGTTATTATTTGTATTGAACAAAGGATCTTTTGCTGTTTTCTTCAAAGAGTCAGGAAATTCATGAGGTCTGTGTGACTCAATATAACTTCATACTTCTTTATCTCCAAAAGGCAGTCTTGTTCATGGATACATAGATCCTTTTTTATCAAAGCTTCTCTACATAACCCTAGTTTTCTTCTTGTATCCTTGTCTGCCCTGTTAGATCTGGAACCTTTTTCAAATTACTTTTTGTCTTTTATGGAATACAAGTCCCTGATAAAAGAAAAGTAACGTTTGAGTCTATGAAGTCCTTAGGACTGGTAGAAAAGAATAAGGCATGAAAGTTGCCAGCATATTTTAAATTTTCCCCAGCTGCAACAGAAGAAAAAAAAAATCAACATCAAAATCTAAGTTAAAGGAAAAAAAACCCCACAAACCTGAATAAATTATTCATGAAATATTTATGAAATTTTCTATCACTTCAACCATTTTTATTTTTTCTAAATATTCATACTATCATTATGGATGTAATTTGAAAATTGCGTTCAAACCCCATTTTTCAGTTTCTGAATGATTGGCACTTCTACTGGGACAGAAATTACAGGTGACTTTTTCTGTCTTAATTTCCTAGGGAAGCTATAAAGGAAAACTGTCCTTTTTTACTAAGCTTCAACCCAACCAAGTCAACATTTTTTCTGGGAAAAAACTTGCATATGATCGAACATTTTCTATCCAAATAATTTCAATAGAATTTTATTCTCCAGAACTGCATTATAATGCAGTGTCATATTAAGCCACTGCCTTCTGTCACTTGGCTGTCCCTTTCATTTGACAAGATGCAAGTTCATTATATGCTGTAGTATTCTGATTCTGAGAGATTTAATCATACAAGCTAAGCTATAAAAGTGTAGCAACTTGTTTTCTGGCAGTGCCGCCATTCTTTATGGCATCCAGTTAAAGTGATATGGATGGTTCAGCATTATATGAAAGGTGTCTCTGAATGGGGGAGGCTGATGGAAAAGAGGTTCTTTCTCTTGACAGAACACATACCAGTATGTCAAAAGCTGAAATAATTAATACTGGGATAGGGATAATGCCTTTGGGAGAGCAAACAAGGCCAAATTTCTGCCCAGTTGCAGTCATGGTTCCCAGCCTAAGCATACTTGCAACAAACTATTTTCTTCAGCCTTGCCTCTGACCAGTTCTCACTTGACATTTACATCCTGCTGTTCTAACTTTCCATCACTGTTCTACCTGCATGGTATTCTTTCCAAAGTCTTTCTGCACAGCATAGGTATCTTCACTTGTGAGCTATTTGTGCTCAACTAGAAAAGAGGAAAAGATCATAGAGTCCAACTGCTGATGCATCCCAGGACACTGATGGCTCTCCTGGCTGCCAGTGCATTGCTTTCAGTTTCATTTTCAGCTTTCCACCAAGCAGGACCCTCAGATTCCAGCTTCTCATTCCCTAGTCTGTCCATATATCCAGGTTTGCCCTGTCCAAGGTGCAGGACCTGGCACTTGCCATTGTTCAAATTCATACAGTTGCTGCTTCCCAAGCCCTCTGATTTGTTCAGGTCTCTGTGGGACCTCTCTGCCTTAGAGTTTCTCCCAATTTAGTGTCATTGTCAGACTTGTTTGGTATCCCTTCCAGTCCTGTGTCCAAGTAATTTATGAAGATGTTGAAGACCACAGGGCCAAGGATGGAGCCCTCCATCCTCGAGTGACAGCTCACCAGTCTGAAGTCACTCCATTGACTGTAACCCTTTGCACCTGATCTGTGAGCCAGTTGCTCACCCACTGCATGTATTTATCCAGCTGTGGACTAGACATTTTGTCCAGAAGGATCCTGTGAGAGACCATATCAAAAATTTTACTGAGATCTAGGAAGATTACAAGTGGTTTCTCTTGGTCAGCTTGGTGAATCACCTTGTCATAAAATGAAATTGTTTGACAAGTGAGACTTTCCCTTCATGAAGCCATGCTGACTTCAAGCGTTTTTCAGTAGCTTCCAGAGTAATTTTCTCTGTAACTTTACCAGGGACTGAAGTGAGACTACAGGCCTATAGTTACCAGGATCATCCCTCTTGGTCTTCTTGAAATTTGGAGCAGTTACCAGTTTCCAGTTGACTGAGACTTCTCAAGATCGCCAAGACCACTGAAAAACCATTCAGAGAGGCTTTCAATGACATCAGCCAGCTCTTTGAGTACCCTGGGATAAATGCCATCAGGCCACATAAAGGATCAGGTGAGTAAAATGTATAATGCTAGGTTTCATTTGTGACTGTAGAAGGATCAGACAGCTTCACAATTGTCTCACTAAGTTCCACAAATTTGATTTCTACAACTTGTATGCTTAGTTTTACCTTTTTCTCTACAGACCAAAAGTGAAACTTCAGTGAAATTTAAAATATGTCTGTTCTTGCATATAGATCAGTGATCAATTCAATACAAAAGTTCTAATACAGTATGGAGTCAATATAACTAGTTTCTTCTTTTCCAGATCTTCTCAATTGGAAGTCTCCTGAAAACAGTGTCATAGAAGATAGAATATCCTTTTTTTCACCATAGTTGAGCACTAAATAAAATTCATTTATAGTTCTTGCTTCCTAACAGACAGTAATTTGATTCTTGAAACCTGACCACTAAATTGCAATTTTCATAACTTAACCATTTCTGGTCAGGGAAGTCTCAAGTGTCAACTCACAGAAACGCTGAATTATCTCTGGCCTCACAAGAAATAGTCTCTCAGGTCATGGCTGAGGTCATTATTAGAGTGTTTTCTAAAAGCTTGTCAGTATTCTTGGGAGATTTAACCCTACAAAATGCTGAACACTTTTGATAGACACTGAGCACCATCAGCTTTCATTTGGATTAAGATAGAACTGAGGACACTCAATCTGTCTTGAAAATGTTTAGTGTTTTGTAAGACTGAACCTTGACCCTTTTTTTTCACTTTAGAGTCCCTAAAGAATCTTAAATTTAATTACAAAAACTCTGCTGAAGCTCAGGCAGAATGGACACTAGTACATGCCAATGGTATTTAAAACTGACTGTCAGTCGAGTATTGAATTTCTCTGTCTGGGTTTTAATATCTTTTTCTAAATGAGTACAAAAATAATATTTAAATCCCATGTAATGTAAAAGTAATTAAAATGTACTTTTAATGCAAGACAGTACTTGTAGAAATTGTTGGATACCTCTCCTGCACTTAGTGGGGGAAAGAGATATTGGGCTTTGGAGCATTTCTTAAAAATCTAGTGAAGGCTTAACATTGTTCTATTCACTCCTTGAAATCAGAGATAATCAAATGATGAGATAAGTGGATAGGTCTTTTTTGTTGGTTTTTTTGTTTTGTTTTGTTTTGTTTTGTTTTTAATTTACTGAAGGCCTCCGAGTGCATATTCTGTTGAAGGTGATAACTCCTTTGGGACACTGTAAGCTCCACTCAATGTATTTAAGGAATATCTTCCATTTACACAGACCACATTTTTCTTGATCAGCCCATAAGGATGAGGGGAGAGAAAAATAAGCCGTAGACTGCTTTTTCTCTCTTCTTTCCTTTTTTTTCCCCCCAACTTCTTGCCACTTGTTTTAAGCTCTGTTTTAGGATTGTGGCAAACTGCAGCTGCTGGTATTCAGTCTGCCCTTAATGCTAGAATATACCCTCATAAACCCAAAAGTTATCCAGTTAAAGAATCCATTATATTTTTAGAAGAAAAAAGTCACACTCTAAGGAAGACTTACTGGGCATGAATGTGAAAAAAGAACTTTTTTCAGCCTAGGGTACAAAACAGTAGCATTTTTTATGTACTGTCTTTTTAAGCTATACCTTTAACACAACCTCAAATACTTCTTATATTTCCCTTACAATGCCACTGGCAGCAGATCAGTGCACTCCAACAACATCCTTAGCTACTGGTAGTACAACTGCAAGTCAGGTGAGTTGGCTCAGGGTTGCAGTTCTACTGCATGGGCTTCACTAGCTTATGCAGACACTCCTGATGGCTAAAATACAGTGACTGTAGTACTACTGATGGGGAAAATGAAAAGGAGATGAATTGCAGACAATAGCACATGCATCCATCACGAACTTCTCTCCTGTAAGTGAGTGGGAGGTGAATCTGATTCACAGACTTCAAGCTAAACGGATTGCAAAGTTTTGAAGTAAAGAAAAAAATATTCCTCTGGGTCAGTGTAGTGGATGTGGGATTTTTTTTTTTGTTTTCTCTTCTTACAGCAAAATTCATGCTTTATTTCTCAAAATCGTTTTATCCTAAAATGATTTTGGCTCCCAGTAGTTAGATCCTGATGATGCTTGATCCTGTGTTCTTTCTATGGCACATTATAATTCTGGCTGCTCATTATTATTCATCATCTTTCCTAATTGTGTTACATAGGAACGGTTTCATGGCCTGTGACATGTGGAGTAGATGTTCCATGCACTGTTTGTAATTAAACATCTAATTCATAGTAGCCTACAGAGCAAGGAACAGTTCACAGATGGTTCCAGATGGTCCTTTCCAGTTCTGTGTTCTCACATTTTTATTACAGTTAAAGGGTAGCAGAAGCAAAAGGTAACTGGCAATCTCTGTAACAGAGATTCTCTGGATTTAAAATGCTCTTTGATCTCCATTTCCTTTGAAACAAAGAAGGAAAGATATGCTACTTGAAATCAAATGCAGAAATGAAGAGTGAAATACAAGGTTAAAAGTAATAGTATGAGAAATTATTTTGTCATATTTGGTTGGAAGATTTTCACAACTATATTTTATTCGTTTTGAGTTGAATAGCAGTGCTTTGCTCCAGCTACCAAATGAAGCACTCATCAACTGTTTTCATCCCTCAAACACCATCTAAGAACAATATCTTGCCTCTTCCCCGGTAGATTTAAAATGCATTATCCCCTGCACAGGAAAGTGTCAACATTTTCCGGAGCTATACAGACGCTATCTATATCTGTGCCTTTATCTGTATCTTGCTAGTAACTTGCATATGAAGCACTCTATATCTTGCAAAACAGACATATGCCCTTTTTGCTGCTGTGTAAAGACTCCACACTAATGTTCCCCCATGCTTTACATAACACACATGTGTGCACCCTGATGCAGAGGAATGAAGCAACTCAGTAGGGGAAGCCTCAGACCAAAGGGATTCACTGAAGTGCAGAAATGGGAGGACAACAGATCTGCTACAAGAAAGGTCCCAGATCTTCTCTGCAACTAGTAACTTATGCAGAATTGCCCCAGTAATCGATTCCACTGAGTGTACAGCTTGCCCATGTCAGACAGGCAGACACACATAATATGCCCTTGTTAGCAAGGCCGAGGTAGTACTGAAGAGCTCATTTTACACATAGTGTGTAACACTGAGTTTCATGCTACTTCAGTAATTAGTCATGGGGATAAGGATCCAATTAAGCCCATATATGTTTGAAAGTTCCCACTTAGGGAAGTGCATGTCTCTATGTTTCTATGACTGTATCTGCGACTCTTTGTATTAGAACTGTGGCTGAACAAAACTTTTAAATCCAGAATTAGGGAGACATGGGGTAGATTTTGGATTCAGAACAGAATCTAGTAGTTCAGGCCCATCCTTGTAAGAGACTGTGAATGAGTGGTAGTGGTTATTGATGTCTGTACAAGCAACAGCATTTCTAAAACTTTGACACAAGAGAGCAAGTTGGTAACAGAACCAGTCTTGCACTTTTGCTGGGTCAAAATTTCCTTTTGGTTGAAGGGCTCTGCTATTGTCACTCCAGCATATTTTAAAAACAAGAATTTCCTGTGGGCCATCACTTGGGAGGAAAACTTCTAGCCAGGGGTTAAAAGTTAGCAATCTTCTAATTTATCAGTTTGAATTAGACCAGGATCTAAGAACTGAGAAGGAGAGGGTAATCATGAGGCAGTTGTCTCCGACACTCCAGCAATCTATGGCAAATGAAGGGCTGCAGTGTTTTCAACATTAACTGACTTTTACCCAAAGAGTAAATGTGTGGACCAAATCTATGACCCAGACCTGGTCCTTAAGGCATTTTAGAAAAGATAAATTTGGCTTCTTATGTACAAACTCATTTTATTTTCAGTGTTTCAGCCTGCAGGAGTACTCAACTGGAGATAAAACACTAGGTTTACCTCTGCATTTGAATAAGTAATGGGGAAAGAAGTTTTAATCCGATGTCTTTTTTCTGTCATGGATTTCATACGCTTGATTTTTTTTTTGTTTTCTCCTCAGTCTGTCAAACTCTCAAAAGTGACCTTGACAAAGGATTTCTCTCACTTCTTCTGAGTGTGAATAATCCAAATAATTTCTGTGCTGATGGTTTGTTTTTATTATGGATTTCCTTGAGACTTAGAAGCTTGAAATAGCAGCTTTAATCTTAAAATGTTTAAACTTGATTAAGTCACAATAAGTCTGTAGCTATCTGAATATGTAGATAGATATCTGTTATTGGCACCTACATGACCTTCACTGATGTAGTATTTGTGCATCTTGCAATCCCAGCAAGGTTTTAGTCCCACTGCCCCTGCCAGGCAGGGAACTGTTAGCTGCCTTTTGCAGATGGAAAACCAAAGTGTGGCACACAGCCTATCCAGGGACTTCTGGGAAGTCCAAGTGCAAGTTTACAGCAGCATCCACTAGGTCAAGCATACCTTCTTACCATATTATCGGAACAGTTGCAGGAACAAAGTACAACCAAGTTTCTTTATCATATGCTAACTCACTTTTGAATTAAATTTGGCCCCTCCTAATAGTCACAATAACTTTAAAATAAGTTTAAGTGTGGACAATATTGTTTTTAAAATATCTACTTATAATCAAATCAAATTGATAGCCATGGGCAACTTCTCTTAACAGGCTGCAATAAAAGCAAACTGATCAAGACTGGGGGACTTCAATTAAACCAGTTCTGGATTTGTGGTGGTGGAACTTGAAAGATTGAGTGAGCCAGCAGACTCACTAGTGAGCAGCTGTAAGGACAAAATGTGACAAGCCTTCACCTGTTAGCATTGAAAGAAACATCTTGATGATTACAAATTACAGTAAATTCACGAATACAAGCCGCACTGACTATAAGCCGCATCTCTGGGTGTTGGCAAATATTTTGGTTTTTGTCCATAGATAAGCCGCACACGAATATAAGCCGCTCTGTCGTTCTCAGCGAGGACCCGCGTGCAATTAGTAACAGAACCGCGGGAGGGCGGGGTTTACTGGCTGAGCTAAGGCTGTGCAGGCTCGGCCCGCTAGGGGCCGCTGACGGGGCCAGGTGGTCCAGCACGGTGCTGCCGCTCGGGGCCGGCCGGCGCTGCCACTGGGCTCGGTCACCCCGGGTCGGCGCTGCCCCGCAGTGGCAGGCAGGGACGGAGCTTCCCCTGCTCCTACGGCAGCGGCGGCGGGCGGGGATGGAGCTTTCCCGCGCCCGTGGCGCCGGCGGCGGGCAGGGACGGAGTTTCCCCGCTCCTGCCGGGGCGGCGGCGGGCGGGGACAAAGCACCCCGTCGGCTCCCCGAGCCGTGGCAATGGCTGCGCGGGGCTCCCGTCGGCTCCCCGGGCCGCAGCAATGGCTTGCGCGGGGCTCCTGTCGGCTCCCCGAGCCGCAGCAATGGCGGCGGGCGCTTCCCCCCCCCTCCCTGGGCCGCAGCAATGGCGGCGCCGGCTTCCCCCCCCCTCCCCGGGCCGCAGCAATGGCAGCGCCGGTTTCCCCCCCCTCCCCGGGCCGCAGCAATGGCGGCGCCGGCTTCCCCCCCCCTCCCCGGGCCGCAGCAATGGCGGCGCCGGCTTCCCCCCCCCCCTCCCCGGGCCGCAGCAATGGTGGTGCGGGCTTCCCCCCCCCTCCCCGGGCCGCGGTAGGGACGGCCCGGGTCCCCCCTCTCCTCCCCGGGCTGCGGCAATGGCGGCGCCGGGCCCCCCCCGTCTCTCCCCTGGGCTGTGGCAGAGGAGGAAAGAGAGCTCTCCCGCCTCTCTCCCCGCCCCCCCCGTGCTGCCTACAGGGAGCCAGGCTCCACCCGCGGTGCAACAAAGTAGCGATTTGTAACAATCGCAAAATGCCGACTTTGCAGCTGCTCGGCTCAGCACTCTGGCAGGCACTTCTGAGGTTGTATTAGCCGCTCCTGATTATTAGCCGCATTTCCGGTTTAGGAGCAAAATCTTAGTCAAATTGGTGCGGCTTGTATTCGTGAAATTACTGTAGACATTTTTCTAGTTGGCCCATCAGTGAACATCAAGTCTTCCTACAGGACGGATATCCACCATCAATAAAGTTGATGTTCGTATGTACAGTGAATCCAGAAATGCAACCCATATGTAATCTAATATAACCCATCCCACACATAGTTCACAGAGTTTGTAAAAGAAATGTGAACAGTGTAGAGAGGACAGTGTAGAGAGGAAAGCAGTAATGTGCTGAGGCAATCAGCTTACAGGATCTGCAATGTCTGAAGCCTTCCTAGTTCTTGCATGTTCGGGTCAATGACTTACTCATCTTTTGCTTCTGCAGCAAAATAAAAAATGGGAATAAGGATATTTTATCTGCACTTATCCAGCATTTGATTTGGGAGGGATGTTTGGAGGTTACTGCCCAGCTTCCTGTGGAAAGCAAGGCCAACTTTGGGGTTATACCTGGTGGCATGGTTAGATCAGTGAGCCAAAGGATGTGACCATTTCTCTCGGGTATGCAAGACCTCATGGATCAGATTGTGGCTTAGGGGGTAGGGGCAGAGAGACCTCGTGGGGCAGGGTCTTCTGAACATTAGTTCCTGATGCAGGCATTAGAGGGATGCTTCTGTCATCCTAGGCATCATGGTAGGCCAAAGCTTGACATGACAGTGGGTTGGGATGTGGGTTCTGCATTCCAGAAGCCCCGTGGCTGCCTCATCACCACTCAGTATACATGCCAGGCCTAATGCAGAGGTGGGATGAGAGAAGGTATCAAGAGGACAGAAGCCGGCATGCTGTTACCCTAGCAGGAGCAGCTCTGGCTTCCCAGTGTGGCTCCCCTTACCTTCCTGTAGGTACTGCACGCTGGAAAAGGAGCAGCAGTGGATTCAGTGAGGAGTCTCACAACCCCCAGGAATGTCACAGAGTAAGGAATAGCCTTAGTGCTTGGGGAAGAATTTGTCAAGCGTAGTGAAAAAGGAAAGCAAAAAGAGAAGCTTGTGCAGAGGGCCTGAGTCGCTGCCGTGCAGCAGGGCTGTGACCCCGGCTCCGGCCGCTGCGGTGCTGCTTGCAGCCGGCTGTGCGTGCGGCGAGCCCCGCGGAACGGGAGCGGCACCGCAGCGCTAATTAGCCGGGCGCGCTCATTAGAGCAATCCCGCGCTTGTTGGTGTCCGAGCGCCCTCTCCTGGTGCGGGCCGGCCGTGCGGGGCAACATCCTGTATCATGTTGTTGAGCGTTCAAAACTTGGCCTGGACAAGTTTTCCAGACTCTCTCCCTCCCCATTTCCCCATCCACAAAAATTCTTCCCTTTTTATGGTTTTTGGTGTCCAGGAGAAATATTGGGTTACCTAGCATCTTTTCAATTGGTTTCTCTGATGTTCTATGGAGATAGGCATTAGCACAGGTTTTCCTCTTAGTTCTTCTTCTGTCTCTGTGAAGGAGGAATCATTTCGAGCTACCATCTCTTCCAAACACCTGATTCTGACAGTCTGTGTTGCTGCAGATAGGCCCCAGACACCAGTTAATCTGAGGAATTTAATGTGAGTTGTACATTGGTATTTATGGAAGATTCTTCAAGAGCAGCTTTATAATTGATTGTGTGTATCTCACTGTTTGGATACCATGACCATCACTAGAGGACACATAACTTACAACAGCACAGTAGCCAGAGGAATTATGGTCTTGCAGTGAAAGTAATGATCTTGCAGTGAAAGTAATTATCTTGCAGAACAGTGTGGGTTTAAGTATAATTTTCATTGATTTGAATAACTTTTACTACATTCAATGAGCTGTAATCCAGTGGAGACTTTTTTCTCTGTTCAAACTGTTCCACAAGGAATTTTTCAGCCTGTTGTAGGGAGTGAATTCCAGTAAAATAGGACCTACATGAACAGCCACAGTCATTTGACATAGGGACCAGGAAAGACTGAGAGCATGAGTAAAAAGAAACAACTTCTATGTAGCTGTGAAAGAGTACCTGGATTGCCAGAAAAGCAAATCACTCTGTTTTTGGACATGGATTGCTGTGATGTGTGCTGGAGGGTCAAGAAAGCTGGTTTGAATGAGGGAGGAACATTTTTCAGAGCCAGAGAAGCCTTTACCACTGTTCAGGTCTCAGACTGAATGTTTAACATACTGTCTGCTGCTATCTGTAGTCTGCCCTCAACTTCGCTTCTCTCACCCAAAGATCCAGGGAGAAGTCAGTAATTGTGTAAGGCTGGAGATGCCATGTGGTATGCAAGGGAGTGGGAAAAAGAGTAAACCTTTGGCTTGCAGGCCACAGAGTTGACATAGACTGAGGTTGTGGGCCAGCCACAATTGTCTTGGGACTGCTGTTCTCTTCTGCTGGCACGTCATCTGCCTGCAACAATGTGCTGACTGAGCCTGCTTGTCTGTTGTAGACCTTATCCTACCACTCCTTTGCCCTGTAGAGCTTTTCTGTATTTCAGTTGCAGATCATAGTAACTAGTTTTGTGTTCTGTCCCTCTTCACAAAAGACAGGATCAGAAGCAAAATATTTTCTTGGTACCACACAGATACACAGCACATAGACACAGCACTGATACCACCCTAGGGTGTGGGAATATGCTCCTCAGATTTGTTTTTGCTTGTACTAACCTGTGAATTTCTTTTGTTTTCATGAAGTTTATGTCAGCACTTTGAGCTTTAGATGTGGTACAATAGCACAAAAGAGTGTCACAGAGACAGCCCTACCCTCTCAAGAAATGGACTACACAATGTGTGCTGCAGTACTGTGGGTAATACCTCACAAACCCTGATAGCCCACAGAATGTAGGAATAGTATATGTTCAGAGAAAAGACCATAAAGAGAAGCTAGAGATTAATATGTTTTACTCAGTAAGCTTTCTGCAAACAGAGATTTCAGAACAAGCACCCTTAGAGAAGTGTTCCAAAGTGCTTGTGGAACTCACAAGTGCAGCCAGCAACCAAGACGCCTATGGCTAAACTGTGTATCAAAAGAAAAATAAAAATAATAGCTTAGAAGAGTTAAAGCTTTGGTTTGTCTTTCTGTGCTTCCTCAGGAAAGGATATAAACTAGCAGCAAAATGTTCTCGGCATCAGCAAAAATTCTAGCGCTGTCAAAAAGATCTGAGATGTGTTAAACTTCTGCAGATGCGAATTGAAGTTGTATCAGATGTGATTGCTGAAGGAACTGTGTGCCCTGAAATTTCACAAGAAGTCATGCCCAGCAGCTCTTTGAATGCCCATTGGGACACAAGGTTCTACTTAGGGTCTAAAATACAGGGGGGTCTTAAGTATTCATCTTTCAGAAGTAATTTTCTTGCCATTGTAGGGAATATGGACAGTTACATTGACAACATGGGATGAAGAAGTATAACAGTGCATGTGGCCCCTTGAAGGACCTGTGGGAATAGCTGGTGCCGCTGTATAACAAAACAGTACCCAAATACTGGAAATTAGCTGAGAGCTACGATTCCCAGCTGACAGCCCAAAAGGAACAGACAGGACTAGAGGCACCTCTTTTGGAGGGATAGACTTTCAGAGGGGTTGAGGGACTAAGGGACTGTTGCTAAGTGAAAGAGTTTTTATTCCCCCCTAGATTAATTTTAAAGGGCATTTCTGTCCGGCTTGCTCAAAAAAAGTGTTTATCACACAGCTATGGCTTTTGTTGTCCTTGGCTAACAGAAAGCAAAACCAACCTCAAATGTGTATTCAAAAAGAAAATTGTGCTTAATGTACATTTTCTTTCATTATCCCTCTGCTGTTTCTCTACCCTGCCTTGTAAGAGGATTATCTGGAGGTGGCCTTAGATAATGTTGTTGGCTTTTAAATACTTGACTTCCCTATCAGGTGTAGCCAGAGGGTTGCAATGGTGCTTCTCATGGAGATTTCTGTGCTGTGTGAACAGGACTACAATCACTAAACTTATTTTACTCAGACCAGGATACAGAAAGTAGATAGCAACAACTTCTAGTCATTAGTGTAATGTTTGATACATGACTTTTTTTCTGTTCCACTGTCACAGATGTTGCTTATTGCAACATTTGAGACAGAATTCTCATCAAAGGAATGCTTGTAAGAGGAACAAATTTTACCTGGAAAATCCCAAAAGAAAGAGCTACATCCCAACAGATAATCCCATTCCTTCTGGAATTTTTCCGCTTCTACATAAAATTTATTCCAGAGCATTCCAGCAGAGAATTTAAATCAAAATCTTTTGAATAAGTGAAAATTATGGTTCACATCTCAGCATTGCTGTCGAAGTGGTAAAGACATGAACTTACTTTTATGAGCTGTTTTTCTCCACTGCTAGTAAAACTTAGTCTCCTAAGAAACAGGTATGGGCAGGAGAATGCAAATGTGTCCATGGTGCTCTTCTCACATTCTCTTACCCATTAGAGCTGCTATTAGAGCTGCTATTACAGTAATTTCACGATTATAAGCCATACCATTTTGACTAAAATTTTGCTCCCAAACCAGAGGTGCGACTTACATTCAGGAGCGGCTTATATCTGAACAAATTTTGGAAATTTCCCAACCCAGATGTCTGAGCCAGCAGCAGCCCCGAGCTGAGGCGGAGCCCGCCCGGCCCCAGGTGGTGGGGCAGTGGAGGCACAGCGGCAGGGCTGCCCGGCCCCGGGGTGCCCGGTGGCAGCACCAGCTGGGCACGCCCCTCTCCCTCTTCTCGGTGGCACCGGTCGGGCACACCCCTCTCCCTCCTCCCGGTGGCAGCAACCGGGCAAGCCCCTCTCCCTCTTCTCGGCGGCAGTGGCCAGGCAAGCCCCTCTCCCTCCTCCAGGCAGCAGCGGCCGGGCGTGCCCCTCTCCCTCTTCCCAGCGGCAGTGGCCGGGCAAGCCGCTCCCCTGCCTCCTGGCAGCAGCAGCGAGCAGGGCTGGGGCTGCTCCCTGGCGGCTGCCCCGAGCAGGGCTGAACCAGTAAACCCCCCGTGATCACACGATTCTGTTACTAATTGGCAACTTTGTGAAAGTTGCACACAGATCCTTGCTGTGAACGAAAGTGTGGTTTACAATCTGGTGCGGCTTATATATGGAGGAAAAACGAAACGTTGCTGACACCCTGGAAGTGTGGCTTGTAATCGGTGTGGCTTGTAATTGTGAAATTACTGTACTTGTTTTATAATAGAAAATCTAGGTTTCAGCAGACTCAGTGTTGTATTATTCTTCTTTTTAAATAGGAATTAACTCCTTCCTATCTGCTGAATTGTACTTTACAGTCTTCATCATATATCATCCCCTCAAGCTGCAGTGAAAGACCAATTTCACCTCCTGCTTTGCACTGCTGTCTATCTGGGATGCCACAACTACCCCATGCTGGCAGATGAAACAGCCATGCCCACTGTCTGTGGCTGAAAGGCTAACCTTATCATGATGTTTCTGACTTTAGACATATTTGGTCTGTTCTCAGGTGGGTAGTCTGGCTTGGCATTGTGGCTGTGACCATCAAGCTGGGCGATAGTTTTCTAAGTGTCATTCCTCACAGAACTTTTCTCCTTTGCTGTTTAACACAACTGTAAATACAATCTTGTACTTATGTATTTATGTCTTTCTAAACAGCAATGCCCATATTTATACATTCAGTGGTATCAACACTGACAAAACCAGTCCTGTTCAGTGGTGCACTCCAAAGTTCCAGTTGGATCTGGTCACAGATCTTTACTGGCCTTTTTTGCTGTGTTTAAGAGAGTGATTTTCCTGCAACCTTTCTCAGCCATCTCATTGCCCCATGAATGTTTTGAGCAACTGATACACCTCACTGGGTGTTCACTTAGTAACTTGAACTGCTGATATTCTTTGCCTTGCACATCATGATTCGCTATGGATAAGCATTGACACTGTATAATTGTTTATTAGTTTTGGCTTGTCTTAGAATTTTAGAGTAGGAATCATATTCTAAGAAATAGGTTTTTAGGTCAAATTCTCTCTTGCTTTTCCCATAGTCTGTCATTTAATGAACTTGAATCAGGTTTTTTTCATTTGTGTTCTTTGGAACTATCATGTCATTTATCTAAGCATATATCCCAGGCTATAACAAAATTTGTCTTGCTCTTTGCTAACTTTTTTCAATACCTATAATACATTGTTTTTCTTAAACTGCTGAAATCATCATGTTTCTCCTCTGATACTATATAGTTCTGTCCATTCTTTTCTTTCTCAAATGCCAAGATTGTGGCAAATGCCCTTTGCTTACTCTTATAAAACAGTCCTTATAAAACAGTAGATTTTAATTAGTGAAAAGCTAAAGGGGAGAAATATATCCCTCTGATAATTTTCTTTCTCTGTGGAATGAAAAGGAATGTGGTTTATTTTTAGCTGGTGTAGATCTGTTTATTGACTTGCTAAGCACAGGACTTCTGAAGTTGTATTGTTTCCCATATCTATGCTCTATTTGCAGCTCAGGAAAAACAAAAAAGTTTATGAAATAGATTTTTCAGTTTAAAAGTCGGTGTTTCATATAAGTAAAGTATTATGCTGCATTAATAAAGCTTGAAACAGCTTGCCAGAATTCTCTATATCACTACAGGAATAGTATTTGTGTTCCAATTAGGAGCAAAAAATGGCTACGGTGTTACTGAGAGATGTCAAAATAAACAATTCATTGCATTTTCTGCAATAAGTAACTGCTGTTTTGATTGATGCATAAATAACAAGATAGATTTATCAAACAAAAAATATTTTAAAATGAATAAACAGAATTCTTGGTGGCTGAATTGTTTGTCTATTAAGGTCCCTTAATGCAATACAGTTACGGTAATTTACGATTACAAGCTACACCTGATTATGAGCCACACTTCTGGGATGTCGGCAACATTTTGTTCTTCCTCATATATAAGCCGCACCAAATTATAAGCGGCACTTTTGTTTGCCATGAGGATCCGTGTGCAACTTTCACAAAGTTGCCAATTAGTAACAGAATCACGGGATCACGGGGTTTACTGGCTCGGCTCAGGGCCGTGTGGGCTCAGCCCGCTTGGGGCTGCCGATGGGGCCGGGTGGCCCAGCTCGATGCTGCCGCCGCCGAGCTTACTCACCCCTGCCCTCTGCCTGCACCACCACTGCTGCGTTTGCTCATCCTGGCCCAGCTCTGCCAGGCTCCCCCACGCCGCCAGGCGGCCCCACGCTGCTGGCCCTGACTCTGCCGGTCTTCCCCCTGTTGCCAGGCGGTCCCCTGCTGCAGCGCTCCCCCACGCTGCTGACCCCCCCAGTGCTGCCGACCCCCCCCCCCCAACCCACGCCACCGGTCCCACCTCTGCTGGGGCCGGCCGGGCTCCAGCTCAGCTTGGGGCTGCCACGGGCTCTCACTTCCGGGTTGGCAAATTTTAGAACATTGTTCATATATAAGCCGCTCCAGATTACAAGCCGCACTTCCGGATATGGACCAAAACTTTAGTCAAAATGGTGCGGCTTATAATAATGAAATTACTGTAGGAATATCTTCAGTAAAGTGCAGAACATTCTTCTGTAGCTTACCATGGTTGAAGTCACCCGCAGAGGTTAGTGAGAATTGCAATCATTCTCAAAGTCATGTATTTACTTCAGTTTTTCTCTTCATCATAGCAGATGCTGCAGGGCAGAGAGTGCCAGCCGTTGACTTGAGAGCATTTCAAGCGCGGATTGCATGAGTGACCTCATTGATATGCTCCCAGGATGTGAGCACAGAGCAGGGAATGGCAGACTGGGCAATTGTGACTGTGGGAGGAGGTACCCCAGCAGCACTTGTAGAGGCTGAAATAGCATGCTCCTGTAGGAATATGCTATGAGCATTATAAGAAGCCTGTTGAAGCGAGATGCCTGAACTAGTGAAAAAAATTGATATTGCATATCAACTCTTTCTACTTGGTTTTGACTCCTGGGTAGTTAATGTATAACCAACCAGCATATGTTTCTCTATAATACAGAAAAATTGTCAGTGTTTTTCAATATAATCAAAACTAAAAACTCTTTTTTAAGCTAGATCATCAGCCATTATAAATCCATCATTTCCTTCCTTCCCCAGGGATCTCTGATACTTGAGGGGCTTAGGGGAAGATTAATACCAAGTTAACTTTATTTTTAAATACCTTATAATTTCTATGAGTACAGATAATTCTTTATAGAAGGATGTACATCAATGAGGTTTTTTTAAGGCATCTGAAGCAGATCAGCCAGAATAGATGAATAATCTGGTTGACAGTGGGCAGATGGCACGTATGGTTTTGCTCCTCTTCAGTAATATGCACCAGTATTGCTGAGCTATGGTCCAGGCTCTAAGAAGAAGCTTATGAATCTGCAAATATTTTTGGTGTTGGGCTTCATCCATATTATCAGGATGAATTTTTATAGAAGTGCTTAGCCAATGGAATTTCTTCTGGCAGATGGATCATTTGAATTATTGATTTACATCTCTTTGTGAGACTTTTTTTCCATATCACATAGATCTGAGGGTTGTGCTGGTTAACCTCACTGCACATGATCCACAGCAAGAATCTTTTTAACTAATTTCAAAGCTGAGCAAGTATTTATCCTAACATCAGAGATACAGCTTTATTTCTGACCTAGAGGATCATTGTTTCATTGGGCCTTATTAACAACAGCATTATTTCTGTTTTGCTATGTGGATTTATATCAGTGTACAACTTCAGTAATGTAATAAATTAAAACCAGTGCGCCAAATCCTGATTCAGCTGAAGTCAATACCAGCGGTACTGCTGACCTCACGTAGCAGAGTGACCTGTTTGAAAGCAGTTGTAATGTCCTTGTATCTCAACTTCCTCATAGCTTTTTATGACTGAAAGTAGAGACAGAACTTTTGTTTGTTTGTTTTAGCTTTCTGTTTGCTCTCTTCAGCATGCTTTTGTGCTGCTTTTGCAAAACACAGTATATATCTGTTAGAGTGTCCAGTTCAAAGGATGCAGTTCTGCTGCTGTTGTCTGCTTAGTTATTGTTTCCCCTGCATTCTCTGGGCCTACAAAAATATCTGATTTACTGCCTTACTGTTACCCAACCAAATGACATTCTTGTGGCTTTAACTGTTTCATGTATCCTTAAGAATGGTTTCAAATTGATTTTTAAAGCATAATTTATCAAATCAAGGGAAGTTTACTGCCCATATGCTTGACCCTTAATAAATAGAAGGTTTTCCTGCTCTGCAAGCCAATTGTTCTTCTTGAGCTTCCTACCCTTTACCTCAGTGCAGTTATGACAGTTTTACCAGCTGAAGATTTGGCCTTGATCTCTGCTGCCTTAATTCACACAGGCTCCCTTCCAGCATCTCTGGTCAAGGTTAAATCAGCTTTTCACAGCAGTGAATCAACATCATTGATTCATTCTAAAGTCTACATATAAGCCTTGATATTATTCCTGTCTGTTTCAAGATGTCTGTGTCAAGTCCCAAGCAGCTATCTAAACATTGAATATCTCCTTGAAATAGAGTTACACAGTTCTCTTACAATCATGTTTGAATTCCAAAGTTAAAGGCGGTTACATGAATCAGCCATACCACAGTGCCCATGGTGACAAATGAAAGAAATGGCATCAGATATGTGACATAGTTCTTAAGATTACTTTGTGGCTTACATGGTCTTTATTCTTTTCTCACGTGAAAGTTCTGTGTATGTACCAGGAGAAATGCCATCACATGAAGAAATGTCATTATGTACTTGGGAGGAGTCTTCTGTGTGAGGAGCAGTACATAAACTATCACATAAACTCCTGTTTTTCTGTTCCAGTTTCTTCCAACTGTAGTGAAATTTGACTAGATTGATAGCTCCAGCCTTGTTGGAATAAAATATCTACCCCCTCAAAAAAGTCAGGAGTGCTCTACCTCATAGAAGGTACATCATATTTATTTAAGGGATAAGCATACTGCTTAAATGTATTCTGTCTAGCTTCTGGAAACCTGCAGTTTATGCTGGGCACTCTTATTAACTTACTTTGAACTTCTTATCACTGATTTAATAGCATAAAAATTCAATTCTAATATAATGGTTCCTATATTTACAGTGTTTGCATGATTTCACATATATCATCTTCAAAGGCATACACTGAATATGGGGTAAATCCAGCTGTTGTTATTATTTTTAACCCAGTGAGCTTTTGGTAATTGCTATCACTGTCTTTTACATTCTAACAGTGCAGTGCAATGTACTATCTTGATTTTATTATAACTAATACAGAGTCCATAATCTAGCAAAATAAAGTTTGGATCTGATATATAAAATAATAGGAGATGAGTAGAGAAAGAATGTTAAAAATTTGGAGATTTTTATATTCTTTGGCAATGGTGGTTGTAGATCTGTTCTACTCAGACTAACCCCACAGGAAAATGAGATTGGCCTCATGCATACCCTAGCTTGACTTGAAGTAGATGTCCATTGGACTCCCATTGGTAGATCAATGATAGGGAAATATTTGGATATGCTGCTAAACCAGTTTTGCAGCCACAGCCTGGGCCAAGATTTGGACTTACTTTCCCGTTTCCCGTATGAGAAACTCTACAGCATGTGGAAAATGGAGCAGACAACTGCTTCAGTACAAGTTACGTGAAAGTTCTGCTGGGCTTATGTGAAAAACAAAGTGTTCAGTACTTCATCCTGGACCAGTCTAAAGGCTGGGCTTTTGTGTATTGCACAGTAGGAATGATAATCCAGCCACATCATTTTCAAATGCTGTTTCATTTTCCACCTGCCTTAAATATACTTTTGCTGCACACCAGCATCTCAGCAAACACCAGTTCCCAAGAGCTGTGTCTGCCAGTTTCCTGCCATAACCACCAAAGCACACATGAAGGATTCTTCCCAGTATGTGATGTATTCAATTGGCCTGCAAAACACAGTCCTGTTGCACTGGATCATTTTTAGACAAAGTCTTCCAAGTCACTAAGAGACCAAGACAAATTTGTAATGAAGAGTATTATACAGTGTCCTCTTTAAATCTTATGGGCAGATCAGGAGCATATTATTCCTATGCAGAGCAACAAGGGAATGACATTTTCTTTGCTGTTGCAAATGGAATGTTCATTACACTTCAAGGGCAGGAAGGAAAAAACTCAGGTAAGACTCTTTTTAAACATCTTTGTCTTACAGTTTAGATTTTCTTCTTCCTTTGAAAACCTGTTATTTTTACATTGCCAAACTTCTCAGACTAACTACAGTGGTTACAAAATGGTGTATTCATCCCTCTGCATAGGCACTGGGTCCTTGAAGGGGGAAGCTATGGTATGGGGCCTGCAGCTTTCCCCAGTTACAGGTTGCAGACATGAGGCTGAGGTAGCACTGCTGACCCCAAAATAACCAAGTCAACAGCAGGAAAGATTTTGCATGCCCAGCACGGATTTGGGCAATAGCTGTACCAGTAATGTATGTGAAGTACCTCATAGTTGAAATATTTTGCTCTAACTATTTTTTTCCCCTTGTCTTAATAACAATTTTCTGCCTGCAGCTGTTTGCACTGCAGAATGCAGCGTTAATGCAACTTAATCTGAAATGAGCGGTAAAAATCTGAATAATGAAAATGATTGGGGCTTTTGGAAGGAAAAATAGTTTTAAGATAATTTCACATGTTTAATATATTTGCTTCTTTATGTTTTATTTCCATATCAAACCTCCCATTTTTCCATTTTACTCTGCAACAGAACACAGGGCAAATTTGTTCTGTGAATCTGAATACCCTCAGTTCATGAGTTCCTGAACTTTGGTTGCTAGGAGTATCAAAGTCTAAGCCAAACTGAAAGGCAGTCTGTTTCTGTAGTGGTCAGAGTAAAACCCTTGATCTCAAATTGAAAATTTTTGAAATCCAAGAACCAAACCCTGGCCCAAGCTTCACAGCTTTAGCCCATCTCTCATGGTGACACTAACATTCTGCTTTTACCCAGAGGGTGATATCAAGAAACCACTTGTAATGTCATTAATCCCAAAATTAATCCCAAACTTTAAAAAAAACTCATTGTTGCTGGAGGTAAATAGAAGTTATCACAAGGAATATTCTGGGAGACTTCATGTTTTTGTTAGACTGGTCTCTAAGGCTCAGCTCCTCTCCTCCGCTCCAGGCAGAGGCTGCACATCTGGTTCCTAGTAGAGAAGGGACATGCTGCACTAGCTTGGTGCTGAGTGAAGAAAGTGGTTAACTTTGGCTGTGTCTGCACTGCCCTGTCTGTATTCTGTGCTTGCTGTTGAACTGGACAGCTTTCATGGAAAGACCACTGATTTTCTTCCCATGTTCTTTAACTGTAGTCACACGTGGCCAAGCTAAACCCCCGCAGTGCAACTGTTTTTTCCTATTTACACATGTTACTAAGAAACATCAGCTAAGGATATGTTATTACAAGTTTCTGAATGACCCCATTCTTGGCATAGAGCCAAGCCAAACATTTTAGTTCATTTAAAAAAGCAAAATGTGATAGAGTCAGTAGTTATGATTGACAAGCAGAGGTAGAGTGCTACTATGAAACAGAGAGACGGGAAATTCCAATAATCCAAATTAATAAGCATAATCATTAATTCCATCAGTGGGATTATAAAACAGAAATGTCATTCTTTGTTAAGAGCTGTTTTGGCCAGGAAAGGACACAGGAGACAAACTGTAAAAAAACAATGATTCATTGATTAAGGTACCTTGATATGATAAAGATGTTAACATTGAGGGTTTTTTTAAACTTGTTTATGTTAGATTCATCAAGCTTTAAGTCTATAATAAAGGAAAAAAAAAGGGAAACTAAAACCCAGAAATATAATTTAAATAACAACACAACAAAAAGGGTAAAAATGATGGGATGGTCTTATGAAATAGACAAAGAAGAATCTAAAAACCATTTCATTGTCTCTAAGCACAACACGGAATTCTTTCTCTTTGTCACAGTAGTACTGTTGTAACCAATTTCTTACTCCTCCTCTTCTCCTGTTTACACACACCAGAAGGAATATGTTGCTTTGACAGTCTTGTTAGAACATATGAACCACTAGTAACATTCTAGTAACAAAATCACCCCGTTTCTGTGGTTATTTTCTGAAGACAAACAGTAATTCAGAAATTACTATTTTCCTCTCTTTGTACTGTTATTTCATTGTGGACTCTAAATGGTGGCATGAGACACGCTGACTGCACTGGAGTACAATTTGGAGGGGATGTTACCAGCGCACCCACTTGCACTATTCTGCTTCAGAGTTTGTCAGTGTTTTGATTGCAAACTGCTCCTCGCACAGATTTATAACTAGGTCATAAAAGTTCCCTCCCAGCTAAAATTTGCACTTCTTTTAAGTTTTATGACACAAGCACAAAATAGAAGTTGGATTTTTTTTCGTGGGATATATTTCATCATAAGGCATAAAGATTTACGCACTTAAATCCCATTTTTGTTTTAGGAGAGTTGCACATCCGACTGTCTGCAGGCATCAGCATAGAGTTCTAGAGGCAAATAGTCACCTGGTTGTCCCTAACCTCACTGAATGCCATAGAACAAAGCCAATTAACAGCCAATCTGGCTCATAGTCCGTGTTCTTTACTTATTGGCTGTGGCCAGATTGTTTTTGTCAGCCCTTTGATCAATATGGTTTTTTTCGGAATGCTTTCTAAACTATTGGTGGAAGAGTGGGAGACTTCATTTCAAATGTACCTTATGAAGCGGGAGTCAGAACAAAACAGAACAGATATTAGAGAAAAAAATACACCTTTTTCCTTCTATCAGAACTGAATCCAAGCTAATTGAAGCTAATGATATCCGTTGGCTTCATTGTCTCTTGTCAAAAATTATAGAAGACAACAACTGGAAAAGTGTCCACAATATCCACAACTCCCTTTCACAGCAGGAACTCCATTGTGATGTCAGGTACAAGGTTTATTACAAACTCTGAAAAAATGAGCAATTATTTGTTTAGGAATTATGTTTCATGTCATATGTAAGAATAGAGGCACTGTATTCCTGTCTGTTACTATTTGTGCACAAGAACTGTACTTCAGTTCATCAGCAGTATTCAGTAACATTGCATGAAGCTGGCTGCAAGAGAAGCAGAAGGGTTGTTGTATCAAAGGCTCACTTCCTTCTTGAAGTTTTATAGGACCTATCAGAATTTTATGTATCTTTCCCATGAGTGTTGACTGTTCTTGCACAGTTCTTCCTGGATTCTTGGAAGATCTTCCCGTTCATCCAAAAGATAGATCTTCAGGTAGTTGTGATGAAAGCTGTGGACTTGACAAATAAAGGACAGTGCAGTTGAAATGGTGCTAAATCCATCATAAGTGCAGGCTTTTTGCAAAAACACCACAAAAATACTTAGGCTGTCATTTCACATTAAACTTTTTCTAATACTGTTGCTATTTTGCCAATCTGTTTTTCAGGGATTTAGTTCTCTTTTGTAGACACAGCCATACTGTATTTCCTTGTCCAATAACTAGGACCATGTGAAATACTCTCTGTCAAATCCCAAACCACTAAGCACTGTCTTGGTTTCAGCTTTCATTATGACTCAAAATTCAGACCAGGATGGTCTATTGAGAAAATGGTATGTTAAGGTTCACAAACCTTGCAAATAGGCCTATTTTGATTAACTCCACTTTTAAGGATTGGAGGCATGTTTGAAAACCAGGATGAAGATGGCTCCTCATTGATGGCAGTTCCCAGGTCTTTGGCTAAGCCAACCAGAGAAACCAAGCTCCCACTTAACCATTGCCTCTGAACAAAATTTGTAGTGCAGTCTGGCACTCTTTACCTCACAGGTGGCTAACCTATGTTGGAGCACAGCACTGAAAGGGCCATTTCAAATTGTTAAGAGAACTGCTTCATTCTCAGTGCTGGCCAGAACCTAGCTAATCAGAGCTGCATGTATGTAGTGTTCAAGATTCTTGGTCTTCATCCAAAGGTATGCCGAACTCAAGGTTTTAAGTTACTCAGTTGGTTATACATTCAGAACAGAATGACAATTTTAACTCCTAAATAAGGTAATTAGAAAAGAAAGCCCCCCTTCACCCTCAGTTTTAACTCCCTGAAACAACTCCCACCACTACAGCATTCAGTGTACAGGGGTGTGTAATCAGGATGGAGACATTTAGCTCTTGGGTTTTTTTCTTTCCTGGTGTTATATTCCTGAAAGACTGTTTTATCATCAGATGAAAGTGTTGGAATTGAAATATTGCCGTGTGGCTTACATTAGTGATAGTAATAGTCTGCTCCAAAATTACCCACCCAACATGCCTTTTAATTTGTTTGATTGAATTGACCTGCCAAGGTCTTAGACATGGCTAATCTTTGTTCTCAGGCAGATTGTCTTCATTAGGACATTGCAGGGTTCTGCAGAAGCAGCATTCTGCTGGAAGAGTGTCCTTTCACAGTATGCAGAGCCTATTGAGAGTAGGTTTGTTACCTCACAAGTAAATCAGTATTGAATTTTTTGTGGTTCATGTTTTTGTTTTATCCCTATGCATGCTAGCTTCAAAGGTGGTGTTCTTCATACTTATATAGCTTATACTAAAAGAGACACCAAAATAGGCAGATTGTACATAAAGGGAACCCCTGTGTCTGGGAGAGGCACTAAAACAAGTATAGGTTGTGTCACTGTGGAAGCTAATTCTGGATAGCAACTATGAATGAGACTGACTAATGCTGCAATCTATCACATCTCACCCTAGCTAGTGTGACAGCACTTGTTAGGCACCCCATGTAAAAATAAAACATTTCATAAAAAGTGTTAGAAACTGGTATGAGGTGACTTATTTGATTTGAAACATGGAGTTATCAAATAAAACAGCTGTCTGTCAGATCAGGTGTATCCACGGAGTAGCAGTCATTTCGAAGACTGCTGTGGGTTTGTAAATTTTCCATTTAAAATATTTTTCTCCCTTTCTCTTGCAATACCTTAGTTTCTCTCTATATTTAAATGTCCAAATTTCCATGCTTGATGTTCTGTTTATTTCATTGTATTCACATAACAGAAGTAAAAAAAAATGCCCGTGTGGATAGGAGGATGAGCTATTTCCATCTCAATGAACAGGGGGAGAAAGGGGGAGATACATTTAAAAAGGAAGTAGAGGATTTCACGTACATTTGTCTAGCACTAAGCATCACAACATTATCTGAAGATTAGGACATGTACTGAGCATAAAAGAAAAACCTCTAAAATTGATTTAAAGAAGTGGTTTGATCATGGATGTGTGAATTGCTCTGTCATAATCACTGCCACAAGGTGTTTTGAGATTAGGAAGAAAATCTCAAACTATTTGGGGAAAGGGACAATGTTTCAAGTGGAAGAATGACAAGGAGACTGCAAGAACCAACAGGAGAAAGAAGGAAAGTGATAGGGGATGAGAAAATGGATTAACCTAGTGTTGGCTGGAAAATGAAAACGGAACGAAAATATACCTGGACATGATAAGGAAGAGAGAGAGGGCGCAGAGTGCTAAACAGGAGTCTAGATCACAAAGCAGAGAAAAACAGAGCTAGCTGGCTGGGCTGAGATTTGAGGGCAAACAGTTTATAACAAGGTAGATACAAAGACTGTGCATATATACTATGTGTTGGAACATGGGAAAGGGAGACATGGCAGCAAAGAATGGTAGGTGGTACAAGACAGTTGCCATAGAGCAGCAAAAATGAATAGATGAATTTAAATTGTAAACCTACAATTTAAAATGGGAGTTGAGGCTTTCTAGACAGTAAGACTAGGACTGGGAGAATAAAAGGGGCTGTGCACAAGCACCCAGAGGACTCGGAAGTTAGGCAAGGAGAGAGATGTGCTGAGAGCAGCGACTGGAAAGATTTCATGAGAAAGATGAAATTTGGATCCCGAAGCAGAGATTTAGATCCCTGAGGGAAGAGATTAATGAAGGCAAAGCTGTGTCAGAGAAGGTGAGACAGGAGGAGTAATGCTGACATGGCATAGACAAATAGCTGAGGAACACAGAACAGTACATGTGATATTTAGGTCCGCTCCCAGCTTCTCTGCTGTCAGCAGAAGTCTATTTAAATGCTAGCAGAGTGTGTGTCATCCCACTTCAGTGTTGCATATAAAGAGGTCATCAACCTATTGCTATAAACTACTCCATTAAATTAAATTACCTAAACTTGTGTGGAAAATTCATACAGTTGACAGTGCAGTGTTTACGAATAGTTTCATGATGGAGCTTCTGTTTTTTCACTTTGCTTTCAAAAAGCATAAAAATAAGCAAAGAAAAATACATATTAATAGTACTATTAAAGTTTAATTTAAGTGTCTGGATTATTTTTTATTTTCCAAAACATTCTGAACTTTGTAATCATTATTTTGCTTCTCTGCCCATTCCCATAAATTTGCTCTCTGATACCATCTTTAATTGCAAGCACACTGGGGATTTTTTTTGTTATGTTGGGTATTTTTTCTCCACAGGCCATTTACACATTGACCAGTTTTGGGTGTGAATCAAGAATGAGTACTGGGGCAAGATAATGTCTTTAGTACTCTTTCTTCATTTCTTCATAAAAACCTGTGAGATGTATGGTGATGTAAGGTGGCCGTAGGAAGAAAAAGAACAAGTCATATGGCTGCGCTAATTGAGTACTGGCTCACAAAGCTTGATTCTCTCCCTTTCCCATTACCATTCAGTCCCTGTGCTTTGCCAGGCATCACACTTTTCCACAGGTGGTCACTAATTGTGTTTTCCTCGTTTCTGGGGTCCTGACAGGAGACTCTAGGGTCTGATTTGCAAAAGTGCTGAGCATTCACAGCTGCAACTGAAGTTAGTGGTACTTGTGTTTTTAACACATAAAGGATTATGTAACATTATATACTTGGAAATATCCATATGACAAATTTTAAGTGAACTGGATAGTGAAGTCAACTGGCATGAAAAATACAGGGATTTAAATGTGGGGAAGTTTGGAATTTCTCAAGTCCAAAGTAAAAAACTTTCTGCAATTTGGATCCCAAGAAAGTGGGTGGAAAAGTCTTACCTAGAGGGCCCCAGCTACAACTCAATGAATAACCATTTCAAAAGGGATATTAAGACTAAGCAGGGAGCTTACAAGGGATGGAAAAAAGAATCAACCAGTAAAGAAAGCTATGTCTTCGATGTCAGAAAGTATTCAGAGAAAGTGAGAACTGCCAGGAATCAGAGAGAGTTGGACCTTGAAATAAAATTAAAGCAAGCAACAAGAAGTTCTTTGGCTATAGAAATAAAAAGAGAACAGAAGAAGAAAGGAGATGAAATTGGAATGCTCTATAAACTAAGGATATGGCATGGGTTTGATTCTCAAAGTATAACCAAAAAAAAAAGGAGTAAATACCTCAGTTTTCAAATATGGGTGATGATGGGGAGATTGACAGGCAGGGAGGAGGACCTGGAGAAAGAAAAATTATGTGAAGCAAAATTTAAAATCCTTGATACAATCAAGAAGAAAAGTGGATAATGTCAGTTTCTGAATGCTTGTACATGAAATTACAGGTCACATGCAAAGTAATTTAATAATTCATAAAAAGACAAGTGCCAGGTAACTAACAAGAACAAATTACACATGAAAATAAAATTACATTTAATATTTCTAGTAAAATAAAAGTTTAGTGCTGCTGAAAAAAGGGAAACCTAATTTGGAGAATTTACATGCCTTCTAGGCTAACCTCCTCAATATGCAGCATTTTAGTCTATATTTTAAAGATATGGGCAATTAGAAATCATGGGAGAAAGAACTAAATTGCATCCAGGGTGCAGTATGCCAGGATAACTTTATATCTGTGTTTGATGTTTTGTGTATTTCACTGAAATTTTCTCCTACATTATGTATGGATTAAGAAGAAACAGACAGGGTTTAAGAAGGTGGTAAAGAGGTACACAGGAATGGCTAGTACTCATAGCTGAAGGACTGCTGGCAAGAGAACACACATAAATATTTGCGAAGATGATTTTGGTTCTTAGTTATTTGAATATTTTCATTAATCATGCTGGCTCAGAATTAATTGTATGCTAATAAAATCTGTTCTTGACTTGATAGAAAGCACTGTCAGAAAAAGGAAGAGATCCAAATATCTTATGTAAAGAATCATATGACATTCAGGTCTGGACTGTTTGCGAGGTCATGTACATAAAGAGCTAAAGACAGAAATTTCTACTCTAGTTTGAGAACTCATCAATTTCCCTATTCAAGAGGAAGAAAAAGGCCTGGGGATTTGGGTTACATGGTGACAACAAATGTTCATGTCATTTGAAGGAGCCCAGGAAAAAGCAAATTAAACCCTTAAACTATGTCAGAGACAACTTCAGTAAAGATGGAAAAGAATTAAAACTGTTTTGCAAGTCAGGGGGAGATCCAAGAAGGGTATACCATATACAGTTCTGGCCCTGTATGGTAAAGAACAATGAATTTGAACGAGAATTTTTGTCTGTCTTATGGGAGAAGATAAAAACAGCTTTGCCTGCTTTTTCTGGTAGAAAAAACAGACTGAGGCAGGAAATTGTTAATCTCTATAAACACATGTAAAGAGGTGGAGCTGGTTTGAAGGTATGGGGGCAGTGAGAAATGAGAGCAGACAATACTGATTTCAAGGAAGCATTCTCTAAGCTAAAGAAAATTAAGGGCAAAAGAATTCACTGATAAAAAGTACACGTGTAAGTATTAGCCTAGGAACTGGGATGAACTTTCTAAGCAAAGCATCAGAAGTCTACAAAAAAGCTTCTGTCAGAAGAGAGGAGCATAAAGACTGTACTATAGCTGTGGCTAAGAAACCCTCCAGTGCATACTGGCTTCCTGATGCTTTCTCTCCCTCTGACCAGCAGCAGCCTGGATTCCTCCCTCCAAGCTCCATGCAGGTTGCTACATGTTCACTTTTAAATACGTTTGTTGTTGCCATGTTCTTTGCGCCAGTACTTGCTGATTTTCTGAGGCCAGAAATTACAAGCACATAAGTCACAGAGGAGACAAGGAATCTTGTCTTGCCAGCCCATTACAGCGTCATAAGTCTCACAGATGTTCAAATATATTGGTTTTGAAATGACACTCCCACTATGTGGTTGAATTATTGCTTCTAGTGAAGGACCTGCTTCCATCCTATCTGATCTCCTTTTATTGTTTGGTGGTGTTTTCATGGTTGTTTGCATGTACCAGCGTATCTTCTTTCTAGTGATGGCTAAAGCTCAGCGTTTTCAAATACCAGGCTTGGTTCCATTTATTGTAACACATAGACTTTCTGCTTTTATCCCATAGCAGTATTCTTGTTTTTCTCTACCTCTTGCATTTTCCCCATAAAAATGGACTGGTAAAGCTTGAAGGTATCCCTAACTCAGTATTTCATTTCTGAGGATGGTCAAGGCCAGATGTCTGAAGAAGCCTGGGGGAAGAGGGAAATGTAGTGAGACTTCCTCAAAATACTCTTTAGGCTCCAGGAATTTGTGGCTTGGGTAATTCCTGAGCCAGAGATGGAGCCTTTGTTTTTAATAGCTCTGATGGATTTTTCTTCTGTGAATTTGTTCATGAATCTTTAAATACAAGTTAACTTCTGGTGTCTCCCAACATCCCGTAGCAAGGGTTTAGCTGGCTTTACTGTGAGTTAAGCAAGTTAAAAGCTAGTTTTTATTTGTTTGAAAAATGCTTCCTGATTTTCATTTGATGTTGTCTGGCTTGTATACCAGAAGTAGTGTGTAGTTGTTTCCTATTTACCATGCTCATGCCACTTCTAATTTTGAAGACGTCTATCATAAAGTCTCCTAGGCTCAAGGGTCTTACTGTATTTAATAATTCCTTAGATGGAAGCCAGTCCACAGCTTCTGTTAGCCTTGGTATCCTTCTCTGTTATGTTTACCAGATTTACTAACTATTTGGCCATAGTGGACAGTAGTTCCCCCTGTGGCAATTTATACTAGGATTTTATATCCAGCTAGAATTGAAAGGTGAACTCATGGCATCCTTTAATTCCAAGGAGCTAATTCAGATGCTGTTTTGGTTTTGAGCCTTTAATGTGGCTCTGTCTAGTGCTCAGAGCAATGCTGGCAGCTGGTAGCTGGCAGCTTTGCAGACTGCTTCAAGGTACATAACATTGTCCCTGTTCCTCCCATACTAATTTCTGCCACTCCCATTTCATTGTCAGTATGCATACAGCCTCTCTGGTCTTCTGCAGACCCTTTCACTCCATCTTGGGTGGCCCCATCTCAAGAATAACAAACATAGCTCTAAAAAGTATCTTCAGCTGTACACCTTCAAATGCCAGCTGACCAGAACCTGTCCAGTTTAACTCTCCCCCACCTTCCTAACCTGGCTGCTTGACAGCTCCTGCTATCCCTTCCTACCTATTTCTCTGTATTTCTAGTCTCAGAGCCATAGCTTGTCTCTTCCTCACTGTCTCCCAACCCTTGTATCTCCTACCTATGCTAAATCCTCTGCATAGCAATCATAGCTATTCTCCAAAGCAGCCTTCTTTGAGCTAAGTATCTTTGAAAACATTCCAAAAGAGGAAATTTAGACCTAACCTCAACCTAAGAGTCAGAGCTTATACCCACAGCCCCACTCAACTTACCATTGTGCAGGGAAGAGCAGGCATGGGAAGGAGCAGGCAGTCATCTGGTGTCTGCACATACAAGTGAGACCTTCAGCCTAACCACAACCTTTGGTCCTGTTAGCTTCATATCCCCATGCCAACACTGAAACTGACTGAATGCCCTCATTTCAAGTGCCTGTCAGAGAAGAAAAAAAAGCTTTCAGGAAGGAAGAAAAACTGCAGGAAAAAGAGAGAAAAATTTAAATTGCCTCCTTCCTTTTCTTTGCAATTGTGCTGAAACCATACAGGTGAGATACTCCCATCTCAAAGGTGCTGCCTTCTCTGCCCCACAGACTAACACACTTCAGGATATTCTTACTCTTTTTCCAGGTCCATGTGGGACCTGGTTCTTTGTATGTTAATTGTCTAAGGCAGAACTTGAAGGATGCAAGAGCCAGAAAACCAAAGGGCCATGCATGTAATCAGTGGATTTCCCTTTTCATCTCACGGTCTAGACATGGGTTTTGTCCCTCTCTCTCTCTCAAGTCTGACCAATATCTCTCTGAGATCAGAAGGTGTCTGGTTTCCTCTTGTCTGCATTCATATACATTAAACTCTTGGTACTTCCTTGGGAATTGGTTGTGACTCTTATTGTGTAATTCACTGAATATCCTGGTTTTTTTACATTTGGATACTGCAGCAAGATTGTGGTGAACTACATGCTTGGTGTTCCTCAGTCTCTCTAGTTAGTGACAGGTTTAGTTCTTGTCAGAAAATTTTGGTAGCTTCATTTGTGACAACAAAAATTGAGACTAAAGATATATGCCAAATGTTATGGTAAATAGCCAGGTGATGGACAATAGGTTCAGCAGATCAAGGCAACAGTGACATCAAGGATACTTTTGCCCAAAGCAATTTTGCTAGTAACCCCCTGCCTTACTGGGGTCGTGAAAATATTTTCAAGATTCAGCTGGGTAGCACCCTTACACCCTTACACTCTGAACAATGAGAGTAATTTCTGGCTTCAGCAGGTATTGTGTCTTCTTGAAATGTGGCTTTCTATGCTGGAGAATATTGAACGAGATAATTGCTTTTGTCTCAGACTAAGAAAAAAGTCTGACCTGTTGTTAGTGGGTTGGCCTGTCAATGACAGCAAGCTTTGCATTCTAAAATGCTCTTGTTTATATGGCTGTATTTTTTTTCTTCCTGATAATTTGCACTGAATAAGAATTAGTGAACTGGTAAATTGTCTTATATTACTTACTTAACAGTATTGTATTTCCAGCAGACTGGAAGTCAGCCTGATAAGTTTGTTAATCTAATAAATTCATAGAAACCTTTTGGTGATAGGTTAAATAAATGTAAAAGACACTTTAACTTATCATTTGCTTGCTATCAGTCCAAATCTTTGCTGAGGCCAAAACTGGCATCTGTGCGAACCGTTTGCTACATTATTCCCATGGCCTACTCATGCCGAACTGCCCTAAACCACAAATCATTTGCTCATTCTTGTTCAAGCCATCAGTCTAGCCCTCTGGGCTTTGCAGAATCCAGCAATAAATCTAGCTCTGATGACCCAGAGCTTCTGAACCCTAGCCTTAAAATTAGAGTTAATAGTCCAGAGCTCTCTAAAAGCAAGAGAATTAATTACAAGCCATTTGTCTCTGTTAGTCTAGCTGCTAGTCCTACAGGTCATGCTGTATCCAACAATAAAACTACTCTCTAGTCCTTACCATCCCAAAAGTAATCTGAACCCCAACTTTTAATGTAGCCCAAACCCAATATCTAGTCCTGAATTAACCAAGTTCCTTTGTCTGTGGTACAATTAAGAGATATCATTGGTTGGACTCAATGTAGATGACATCAGAAAGTGAAAAATAATGACTTAACAGTTTCCTGATGTAAATTTTCATGCTAGCCCATGGATAGCAAGTCTGAATGAGCAAGGATAATATCTGCTGTTATTAAAGTTAGAAGTGCAACTGAAACTAGCTGGTGGGAATGCTTAGTCTTGTGGTTGTGATAAGTTGTCAGGTTACAGTCAGAAGTAGAGCTGGGTCAGAAAAAGAGGAACTTATGAATTTGCTTTACAACCGAATCATTTCCTCTTCAACGAGGCAAAGAAAAAATCTGGAGCAAGAATCATCCAGGACTGGAAACAAAGAAAAGATGTAGAGGCAGCCTGGGAAGATGCTGCTTTATCCTTTAGATCTGAAAGTACTGGCCTGAAAAGTCTTAAATACCTAATTTTGATATTGTCCTTATTCTAGTACCTACATAGAAAGAATCTTTTTGAGCCTTGCAGTGTACAGAAAAACAGTTTGTCTTCAAAACTCTAGCCTAATCTACACTATTTCCAAGTGACTAAGGATTCTGAACTACATGCCCTTGCTAAGATCTTCCACCATCTTTTTTCTGGAGGACTTGCAAAATAATAATAGAAATATTCTCCCAAGGTGTTTCCTGCTTGGAAACCTTCCCTATTCCAAGGCTACTGTTGTCTTAATGTTATTATAGAGGCCAAGAACAAGTAAAGACACTTCTGGTACTTTCTCTGGTATTTGATCTATGAGCATGGCAAATCTTCCACCCTGTAATAGAACCTTCTAGATAATAGCAATCTGAAATACTCTGTCCATGCTACTCTCAATGAGAAATCTAACCCACCAGTTTCCCTATGCCGGCAAGGGGAAAGGACACCTTCTCATTAGGGTTTGAATAGAAGTTGTCCTGAATGTTAGAATTCAGTTTAGGGTTACAAACTGCAGAACTTCTGAAAGTGAGAAAATCTGTGGCTAAACTTTACAGAGAAATTCTACTTGCCCAGAATTAATAGAATGCTTTGCTACCTGACAGATACAATATCAAACAAACAAAAAATAGTAAGTTCCATAATATTCTTTTTTTTTCTCCTTAGAAAACATGAAGATAAATACCAGTCTCCATACGGGGGAGGTTAAAGCCTCATGCTGGAAGGCTTGCTGGCAGACTTCTGGCACTGAGGAGGTAGTGAAAGCTCTTCAGCTATGTTCAGGTTCTCATTATCACTCTTTATATCCCCTCCTGTTTGAAGAATAGCAACCAAGGAAGAACTTGGGGTTTTTGCCAAGAAAGCACAGTTCAGCTTAGCTGAGAACTTGTACCTTGGAAGCTGGGAACTGAGACAATAAGGGAAAAGTGCATGCAGTGTTGAATTTATTTGGAGGAAAAACCTATGGGTTTGGGATGTTTTCAGCCTCTCCTGAGGGGGAGCACAGCTCCAGGGAGTCCTAGCCAAAAATTAATTTGTGTATCAGCAACACTTTGATCAAGCAAATCTGCTGACTACAGCTGGCAACAGGGAAATGGGCACTTCTGGGTCTGCCACAGTGCTGGCCTCGGGTGATCATGGATGACACTGCAGGTGCAGCTTGTTCTCAGCCACAGGAAGCCTGCTTTTAATTGAATCACACAAACTATTCTGGGAACAGCTCCAGAGAAAACCAGACATTTTATATATTGGGTTCACTTAAAAAAAAATTGCCATCCTTTGTGTCCTCTTCAGTACTGACTCCCATTTTGTCTACTATTGTTTAACTTGTTCATCAATGACTTGTATGAAGGGGCAGATGCCTCCTCATCAGATTCAATGATGACCCAAAACTGGGACAAGTGACTGATACCACAGAGGGCTGTGCTAACATTCAACAAGACGTGGACAGGCTGGAGAGCCGGGCAGAGAAACCTAATGAAGTTCAGCAAAGGCAATTGCAGGGTCCTGTACCTGGGGAAGAATAACCCCTGCACCAGCACAGGCTGGGGGCAGCTGGAAAGCAGCTCTGCAGAGAAGGACCTGTGGGTCCTGGTGGACAACAAGCTGTCCATGAGCCCTTGTGGCCAAGGCAGCCAATGGTCTCCTCAGGTGCATCAGGAAGAGCATTGCCAGCAGGTGGAAAGAGGTGATCCTGACCCTCTGCTCAGCCCAGGTGAGGCACATCTGGAGTGCTGTGTCTGTTCTGGGCTCCTCAGGACAAGAGTGACATGGAGCTCGTGGAGTGGGTTCAGCAGAGGGGTATGAATATTACAGGACTGGAGTATCTGTCTTACAAGGAAAGGCTGAGGGAGGTGGGCTTGTTCAGTCTCAAGAACAGATGACTGAAAGGGGACTTCATCAATGTCTATCAGTATCTGAAATGAGTTTGTGAAGAGGATAGATTCAGAATATTTTTGGTAGTGCCAAGCAGTAGGACAAGAGGCAATGGGTAGAAACTAATGCACAGGAAATTCCACCTGAACATGAGGGACAACTTTATTGTGCAGTGAACATGCACTGGAACAGATTGCCCGGAGATGTGGAGTCCTCACTGGAAATATTCAAGAACTGTCTGGACACAATCTTGTTCTATGTGCTCTAGGCTGATGACTCTACTTGAGCAGGAAGTTTGGACTAGATGACCCACTGTCGTCCCTTCCAACCTTACCTTGTGATTCTGTGATTCTTTGAGTGAGATTCTTGCCATGGGCTTCAGGTTTAGGGTGGGGTTTAGGCAATGAAAACAGTGAAGCTAGATTTGTTCATGAATCTTACAGCCACTAAGAGAGTAAGATGTTGCATGAAGTTAGTAGGGGGAAAGAAGTTATGACAAATTTCTTATGCCTCATCAGATTGGACTAGATTAAAACAGATAATCTGCAACTCATGTGAACAATAAAATTAATCAAAAACTATTTGACCTGGAGTCTGTTTACCTCATGTTGGTCCTGTTGGCTGGTTCCCAGAAGAAAGTCCCTGAAATTCTAGGCTTCCTCTTCCCCACCTTACTTCTGCTCCAAAAGACAGGTTCTTGAAGTACTGGAATTACTCATTACTTACTTTTTCATTCTAGTTGTGTCCTTCATCTTACTTTTTATATTTTAAGGGCAGGAGCATAAAACTATTTAGAGACTTTCTTCTCCTCAGCTTCAACCTCAAAATGGAGGTTTACCTCCTTGCAGAAAGAAAATTTACATAATTTCTGTCAAATGAACACATGACTCTGGAACAACCTGTAAGATTCTAGAGTAATATTTTGCCTTCTTTTTATACTCGTATCAATATACTTAACCATATGTCCTGAAGCAGAAATCCCAAACCATTAGAGAAAAAATGAGTTAGTTGTGAACTAATTCTTCCTGCTAACTACATTACTCCATCTTTATCACAGCAAGACTTGCAAGACTGAGAAACAAATCTCAATTCATATTTCTTCTTTTCTCATCCTACAAAGACTAAACACCTAAAAGAGATGCTTACAACTCAAAAGAAGTCATTAGAAAATCCAAGCGTTTCTATTAGGAGCTTTCTCTATCACTTTTCTTTAAGTATGTTCCTAACTTTAGTATTCTTACTGAGCTCAGTCAGAGGCTAGGCAGAAAAACCTCAATCACACATCCTTTCTCCACAATAACAACTGCTTTCTTTATCTTTCTTTACCAGCACCTGCAAGATTGAGGCTTGTGTTTCATTCTAGTTTTCCTTGACTGAATTGCAACCCTAGCCTGAAGGCAGTAATCCAAGACAGTTTGCAATGCAAGTGTATTGCACTTTACATGGCAAACTCACTTTTTTAAGCTGTATCCATCATCTGGTGTTTTGAAAATCCAAGATTCAAGAAGGAAAGCAGATCTTTGTTTCCTAATTCCAACTCTTGCCAGAAACACACTGGCTATGCTGTTATCTGTGTTTTCTTGTCCCTAGGCATCCCCATGAGTGCTTGGACAAATCAGCAGGTGAGCAGCTGGGCAAAGGGAATAAAGTTTACTAAAGCAACCAATAAGCACATGTAAGTAGAAATTCCTGCCAGGGGTGATTTTTATAGGTAGAAACATGTAACTGGCTGCTGCAGCTGCTCCTTGAGCATACAGTAGGGAGGAAAGATATCCTTCCTAGCTAGTCCTAGTTTTATCTGTTGTCATGGGAGACCATTTTTTCAGGCAGTAACAAATTAATTCCTTCTCCAGAGCACACCATCTTATTTTTGCTATAGATGCCCAAACACACCTCTATTTCCCCTGTCCCCTGTAGGAAGTATGGAAACTCATTGGGAAATCCCTGGATGTCTGGCTTTGACATTTAGGTCTGTGACGTTTACAGGACCAGGAATAGAGGTTGTCATGGCCAATGGTTTTCTTTGTCTCTGTACCTCAGGTCTCAATGCGGCATGAGTGGTGCCAAGAGGCTGCAAGAACACATTATCCTGTTATTCTAAAGCAGACTTAACCTAACTCTTCCTTTCTTTTTTTTTTTTTTCCTTTTTTTTTTTTTTTTTGAAAAGCTGAAGAGCTCTTACTTAATTTGATACAGAGTATTGGCTTATGAATAAAAATGTAAAAGAACTGGGCCATACAAGGCTCAGGCATAAGTAAGTTAGGCATTTCTTTTCTGGAAAGGAGAAAGCATAGGGACAGTATGATAAGGATCTTTGGCAGAATGGAAAGGATCAATTGTGATCATTTGTTCACTGTCTCATTCAATATAAACCTAGGCTAATCAAATTAAATCAGAAAGAGGCATGTTTCAGAATGCTGAGGGAGTTGGTTCTTTTCACACTGGATAACTAAGGCACAAAATCCTTTGCTGGATGACCTGTGGATACTGTTTACATGTGCTCAAGATGAGGTGAGATAATGAAAATGATCATGAAATGGCTGAAAATTGAGGGTGTAATATTAGGCTTACTCTGTTTTATACTCTAGGCATTTCCCTATGACCATTCTCAGAGCCATGAGGACTGTTAGTTTGATTTTCTAAGGGCAGCTAACATTTCTAAGTCCAAGCTCTACATGTCTTAATCAACTGTGATCACTGATCTGAAACAGCCAAAGATTCAGCCATAGCCACAAGCCACTTTCATTTGTCAAATTAAATCAATTTCCTCACCAAGCTGAACTCACAGTCAAATCAAGGAGCAAATCAAACTTGCCAGTCCCAGATCCTAATCCTGAGCTTAATGTGTCCCTTGAACCTGGGACACTAATTACGATTCACTTTTCTTTGAAAGACATGCAATAAAGGATTGAGCACAGCTTCTCAGACACTGTCATTTTGAAGTATAAGCTGATACTGTAGTTGTAGCCAAAACAAAAGGCGTCAGAAATAATCTTCGTATTTCACCCTTCCTTGCTCTGTTCCTGCAAGTCTTGAAGGATATAGCAATAATGACCCTCTTTTGCATCTCTACTTTACACATCTCTAACACTCTCCTGAAGCTGTACTGTAGCTTTTCAACCCATTATCTCCCAAACTTTCCATTAGCTCTGCGAGTCTTGCAGGATGTGGCAATGAAACTGAGCTCTCTTACAAATCCTAATTCTGTCATCAACCTTAATGCTAGTTTTCCCAATCTTTACTTAAATCCTGCCACTGCCCTTACAATCTCTTCATCTGCTGAAAACTGTTCTTCCTTCTCAGCTGACTGTATGCTGGGAAAGATTTGCTACATCCTACACTTGTATTCAGTGGCTGAGAATGTTAATTTCTGCCTTTCATATTCTTCCCACAGTATGTACACTGAGCCATGATTTTCAGTCTGGCTATGTCCTGAGTCATTAGCTTCTTGATCTTGCATCTACCTACTTGCTCTGTGCACTAATGGCTGTCACTGTTCTGATTTTTCCCTTGGACAGCTCCTGTGCTGTTGACATTTGCATGTGTTTCCCCAGGGTTGAAGATGATTCCCTTTATTATATTTTCTCCTGCAAACTGAAATCACATGTCTTACCAATAATGCTGTTTCTGATTAGAGAATCATTTTTGTCTCCAGAGTTACATGTGGATACCAGAACTCTCCATTGTGTAATTCACATATCTAACTTACACTCTTCTTAATTCCAGGTAAAATACTTTCCCAGCCTTCATCCCAAACCCAATAACTACCTACAGTATCCTTCAGCCTAAAATCATGACAATTATTATTCTTCTATTTCCCAGCTAAAGCATGGGATATGAGAAAGACAAATCTTTGCCTTATTAATCCTTACAGTCATTTCAATATTCTGGATCCACTTTTCCTTTGTACTGCTTTAATGATTTTGCAATTCTATTTGTCAAGAAGTCCAGTTTTCCTGTGGAGTGAATCATATTACTTCCCTTCAGAAATGCTGTCTTGTTCTCTTTTAAAACATGCACCTTTCTCCAGTGTGAGCATCACTTCTATCCTAGCTAATAAAATGGCAGGATTTCATTATCCTTGTATTAGAGGGGCTCTTTATTAGGAGAAGCCTTTTCACAGATGCTACAAGTCAACTTCAGCTATGACTACATAATAAAAGTAGACTGGTTCCTCCTCCAGACTTCTTCTCTAACTCATACTCCATCTACATTGCTGTATCACTAAAGAAAGATTAAAACAGTTTACACAATTATTGGTATGATTTGCACCCTTTTCAGATTATGTTAAGACCTCAGGTAGGAGAATTTTGCTTCCAAATTCCCTGATTCTTGTTTGGTTCTCATGGCTGTGGTCCCATGGGTAATCTAGCTCAGCAGAAGCCGTTTTCAGCTATTTTTTTCAGTGACAAGATACCATTTATCTGAGTTCTCTGATTCAGCCCAAGACAGTGGGGAAGGGCAAGGGAAAAGGAAAACAAAACAGAATGGTGGAGGGTGTATTTGTAGAATCTAGTTGTGACTTGTATTTCATTTCTGCTGACATGAGATCATTGATTCAAACACCACTACACTCAGTTTGTACAAATTCAAGTAAAATTCAGACTGGCAGACTCCAACATGTACTCTCTCATAAATGCATCTTTCAGTTCCTTCAAATTCAGCAACACCATAGAGATGTACTTGGCCTGGTGTTTTGGGTACTGTGCTCAATTCACTGGTCCTTGAGCTGCATTTTTTTACAGAAAGAGATTTGTTTCATGTAATCTGTGCAGAGTTCATGTAATGTGCCCTCCAATCACTCCTTCCTCCAATCAACTCCAGTAATGCAGCATTACTAAGAAGAGGTGGACATATTTTGTTTCATTTCAAACCCACTCACACACTTATGAAATGAGGAACAGAACTCCAAAAGGATTAGATTTGTTTTCCCTTTGAAGGAGGCAAAATGCCAATTTGGGCTGCTGTGAAGAGAAGGAAGTCCTGAATTAACAATGTATGAATTCCTAGCAGTGTCAAAGCACTCCTCTCTGAGTTATGAAGAGGGATAAAATGCCACATTATTAGTGGATCCCACTTCTTACAATTGTGCCCTACAACTTCTGCAAAGCTCTCCCGTCCTCTATTTCTCTCAGGAACCAATTATTCTGTGGACATAAAGCACAGTCCTCATGTTTCTTCATTTCTGAATGGAAGAAATAATGGCAGATTGTCCTTTCTATAATAAGAAAGTTGCTACATTCATCTGCTGTGAGAATCTGTCTTCAGGAGTCACTAACTCCTATTTTATTTTTGAACAGTGGAGCAGAGCACAGACAGTGAAAATGAGGGAAGTGGAGTAAAAGTATTATGCCCAAGTTGTGGCTGCTGTTGCTGCTGCCACTGTGGCCACTGCTGCACAGGAATATTTACTGCATCCAGTGTAATAGAGGATGTTTACAGCTGAAAGGAGTACAAACGCCAAAATACTCAGCTGCAGCTCTGAGCAAAGTGTTTCTGGCCATGCCAATAGTATGAGACTTTCTTGTTAGGCTCTTTGAAAAAGCAGTCTCCTTCAGAAATAGGGGTTTGGTTGCTTCAGAGCAAAGCCAATCTGCATTTGTTATGGTGGTATATCACCTTGAGTTTTGCTTTCTTCTGACACTTTGTGCCTTTGCTGCAGCTGAATTTCAGTCTGGGAGGCAAAGTCTTCTATGTGGCACAGCAAGCCTGGGTTTCTTTCATTTTTTTTCTCTCTGAACAGACAAATAAAAAGGCATCCACTTGCAGAACTAGGCTGGTTTTATTTCCACAGCAAATGAAGAGAGATTTTGGAAGAATAAAGGCCTGTGTATCTCCCCATGTGACGATTTGCATGGCTTATTTTTTGCAGCTGTCTAAATTATCTCTTAAAAATGTGCATTTTTGCAATAGCTCTACTCACCATTTCCCCCCTCATTTAAGGTCTCACCGCTGTGCAACGAAGCTGCAGTAACAACAGTGAGGTTTACAGGTGTGGCCTCAAATGAGGAGAGGTGAAACTAGGTAACAGTGGGTCAGGGCAAAACAGCTGGCATGATGGAGCTGTCTGCTTAGACAGCTGGATATCTCTGTACAGCAGTAACTCCCTGCTCCCAGCTGCTGCTGCTGCTGCCAGCACAACTTCTGTGTTTCTGCTCTTTTTTTTTTTCTTTTTCTGCGTGGGACTCAAAAAGCCAAGCAAGGGCTCAGAGGTTGTTTTTCTGTTGTGCTCATAGGTAGCATCACAATTTCATGCAGATTTGTGGTACAGTCACCATTGTAAATCTCTTGAGTGGAGACAACATGACTCAGGGCAGCTCCTTTCAGAAGACATGATGTCTAGATTTTGTTTCATTTTCTTTATCCTTTCTTTCTTTTCTCTACAAGAGTGAAAAAGATTCCCAGGTAATAAGCCAGTTGCAGAAGGTGAGATCTTAAGAAAGAAATAATAACTATCATAATGGATGCAATAAAAACTGAGAGGCTTGAGGTTTTCTGTTTATTCTCCACTCTCAGTCGAGGGAAGAGCACTCCCTCTGATCTGCTTGGGTGTGCAAGAGGCAATGTGTTGGCCCAGGTGTCCTACAAGGTGCCCAGGATTTCGAGGCTAGAGGTGAATTCCCGTATTTTTACTCTCCTTGTCCTTTCCTATCCGTCATTACTGTTATTCCGACTGAAGCAGTGGAATAGGAACAGAAAAAGGAAAGTTATGAGTTTTCCAAACCTCTCAAATTTTTTTTTTCTCTAGGCCAAGGATTTTATAAAACTCTAACTCCAAAACACAATAAAAGCCTAAGCTGCTTACAAAACCCCTGGCTCCACAGGGTTTGCTTATCCTTAGTAATTATCACTTAATATTTGGCCCAGCACAGCTATCTTTCAGTCTTATAAGGATAAATGTATTTGTTTCACTGCTATCTGAGCTCTTTTTCACCATCAGACTGAAACCTATAGTTTATTATTCCTGGACGGAGGCCTACACACACTATATGTTACGTCTGTAGTTCCTTCAGTCAGTGGGAAATGTTTTAGTATTATTATCTTTAAATATTTTGCCAGACACTGTGGTCTTCCAGCTTTCACATAGATAGGGAGGGAGTGGATGTGTGGCTAAAGTGCAGGCTTAAGAAATGGGAGGCAGGAGTGTTTTTTCCCTATGTGTGCCAAAATGCTTCGAGAGAAAATTCCTCTGGCAACTAGAAAGGCTAAAATGCCCTTAAACCAGCTACTATCTCCTTGTACTTAGGCTTCTGAAATCATCAAATTATTTGAAGCATTTTATGACCACAGGTGCATTTAGCGGTAAGGATCATGTTTAAATAATCTATGCAATACTTTTTTGCATCATATTTTTTGGTATATGTAGTACAGCAGAGGCTTAGTTCATATTTTTAGAAGCAAAAATAAAGGCTCCTCATTGCAAAGCTGAGTATTTCAGTGAGTTTAGTACCTTCTCAACAGCTGTTTTTTGTTGTTTTTGTTGTTTCTACATATTTAAGCTAAAGGTTTAAACTGAAGCTGTAAATAATGGTGTTTTAATGTGTAAGAGCCAATACCAAATTAATAATGCTCAAAACATATAAAGTAATGAATAAATTTTAAGGTCATGTCTTTCAATGACCTGTGGTTCTGTGTCAAACTGGAAATGGTAAGTGTTAGTTGTTTTAATACCTATAAAGCCTTTAATTGATGCAACTTTCACTATTTTTATTATATTAATAATACATAGCACAGGGTGTTAATCTGAGAGAGCATCAGAGGTGGGTGAGGCACAGTATCATGGCAAAGTCTATTTGCAGTAGGAAATACACTGATTTCAGACTTCTGGATCCTCCTGTGCCAACTGCTCTCCTAATTTGTCATTCTTCAACAAGGACCCAAAAGTTTGTAATTTTGTTTATGAGAGATACTACCTGAAAACTATGTGGACCAGTCATCTCATCTGTTCTGGTGTGTCTGTAGTTTCACCAGGTATTCTGCACTGCTCGAAAGAGAAGTCTTAAAAAGGTAAGCACCAGTGCTGTTGTATGGGAAAAAAGACAAAGAGGAAACATTAGCAAAGAGCTGATTCCATAGAGAATCCAGGATCCCCAGTGGTCCTACTGCTGAAGGAGGAGGGTTGAACCCGTGAATCTCTCTCAGACATTCACATCCCAAAATTTCTGTTGGATGGACTTTAAGTCCCCTGACCTCAGCCAGAGTTGCTCAGCTTGGAAAATCTGGTCCCTTTAGGTACAACTGGAGTATATTGATTTCAGGGCTGAACTTGAGGAAATTCCAGTTTACTATATTACCCGTCCACCTGCACTTTGAGAGACATAACTGGACCAGGAAAAAAATAAGGCTCATGGTTTGGCAGAAAGACTGACTGCAGGTGGATGTAGAAGAGCCATATTGCCAAATGCAATAGGAGGCTGATCCTTTTCACCTGCCCCAGGAGCTGCCTGCTTTTCCCCCAGCAGCAGAGGCCATAAGGACCAGAAACTCCCACGGTGGCGAGTTAATAGTTCTCCTAATGGCCTACATGCGCTACATACATCAAATGAAACAAGTACGAAAATGGTTCATTACCTTCCTGCATTCCAAGGTTAGGTTTTTCAAAGGAATTCAGGTACATAAAGTTGCAGGTGGACACCTAGTAATGTTTACAAAAGCACTCATGTGCCAGATTCCCATGGATTTCAGTATAGATTAGACCCCTGAAGATAGACTGTGTTTAGACATCCAAGTCCTTTGAGAGGTGAGGTATTTTGCATTTATTGCAGTGTCCTGCAGGGTGCATAAAGATTATTACTACAGAGCAGCTTGTGTGCTGTCAGTCCAACACACCGACTTACTCTGGAGTGACTTGTTCATCTTCCCATACCCAGTGGTATAAAATCTGTTGCATGCATCCCACCTATCTACCATACAGGGAACCATTCTTATTTGTGTTCTGGAAGCCTTCTCTTGAGCTCACTTTTCCTATAAAGAAGTGAAAAGTATTGTGGGGGGGAAGATGGGAGGTGGAGAGAAAGACAGGCATCAGTGTCCAGCACACAGCACATTACCAGTTACCCTGCCAATTAATGTGCCAGAATTCCCTCGCTTGCACATGTTATGTTGTTTTGATGTAACTAAATGACAGTTGCATTCAGCTACTTCTTTCTATGGAAAAAACATCTTCAAAAGAGCAGATGAGCATGACCCCATTTCTCATTTAGTTTCCCATTAGTTTAATTGCATATATATTGAATATATCATCTATCATGGAAAATTGCTTTTGTCTCTGTAACATCTGCAGGACACTATTATGGTAAACACTAGTGCATCTGCTGATGCAGGTTGTGCTCTCCTCATTTTTTATTCCATTTCATATCCACAAATTTCAAACCTGTGCTACTAGAGCTATACCATTAAAACCACTGATTTCACAGGGAAGAGCAGGTGCTCAATGACACAGCAGATCCTGCAATTTTTTGTTTATGTGTATAAATATGCCTTCACTAGCTTAGACATTTGGACTCAATGTTTTTGCTCTTGGGAGCATTAATCTTGCATCTCAAGTGTACACTAAATTCCAGTTTGCTTCCTCTGTCTCAGTCTGTTAAAAATTTGGTTTCATGTTTTTATTAATACCATTCAGCAGAGGGTTTTTTCTTTGTTTCACCACACTGTCAACCTGCTGCCCGCTCATTCAATCCCAGAATGTAATGTCCCATGTATGCATATAATTTTTATTGTTAGAAGACGAATGTAACCCTTATGCTGAGGCCATTACTTATAATTTCTTTGCATGACAGGTTTGTGTGATTCGCACTGAGGCTAATTTATTCTGTGAGTGGCTCTGCTTAATCCCGTGACTGTCTGTGTGCAGCGCATGCATATCATCCCCGAATGCCTTGGTACACATGTTAACAACGGGAAAAGTACTTGGTGGAAGAATGTAACTTTCAAACTCAACTGCTGCAGTTGACACAGACAGTTCCTCCCTTCATCCACAATTTGTCTTACTTAATCTTGTGACTGCCTGTGGAAATGCCCCAAATTGTTTTTCTTGCATTTTTCACCTGCAGGACTTTAAATTAGAGACTGGAAAAGCAGTATTGAAATAAATGTTTTTCTAATTGTATGCTTTACTTTTTTTACTGAATTTTTCAAAGCATTGGTTTAAAGATGAAAATGCCCAAATTGGGATAAAGAAGGAAATAGGAAACTGCAAAGTTCCACATGCTGAGTTCTGTTTAATCCTATTTCTAGGGGAGTAAAGACAGTTTGCTTCCCTTCAAATGAGCTGTCAGTTTACTCTCCAAAGCAAGTAGAAGTCCTTCCGAGAGCCACAGAGATACTCAGATATCTGCCAGGGAAGGACGTTCATGACAAGTTCAGTACCTGGTCTTACTTCCTGCCTTTTTCTCTTCCACTCAGTAATATCACCATGCCCCAAGAGCTGAATGCCATTTGTGAATTCAGAGCCAAGAAACATATTCAGGACTGGGCCTGCAAATTGTTTTTACCCTCACAGTACTAACAGTTCCTTCTCAGATCCCATTTGTATGAGAACCAGCCCAGAAACAAGACCTTGCAAGATAATACATTAGACTTTAAACTTATATTTGTGTGTGTTTGTGCGTAGGTCAGTTTTTGTGATCTTTTTTTTTTATATCTATATATATATAGATACATAAAGTGCCTTATATATAGTTACAAAATTAAGCATGGTCTATTCTGGTTTGCTTAAATCCCAGAAAACCCGAGGCAGAACAGAACCCAGGTAGAGACAGAACATTTCCAGAAGCACTGAGCCCTGCCTTGCAGCTCCCATTCCACTGTATCCAGTTCCAGAGGCACCATCTCTAACAGTGTGCATAAATCCTTACAGTGTTTTGGATCACCCCTATATTTTACCTTTTATTAAATTAATTGAGATTCTTGAAAAGAAATGAGTGTTTTGTAGTATGTTTGGTAACTAATAATCATCAGGGAATTTATTAAAGAGTAAATCTGGTTTTGACAAGGAATTAACCAGAATCATAAATAAAGCTTATAGCTGAATTTTTTAAAAAACTGAATAGGTAATTTCCTTCAAATGCATAAATGTTCATACGTAATTAATTCAGAAGACTTTGAGTATTTTTTCAAGAGATGTGCAAGTTCCTAAATTCCTGTAACTTTCAGTGGGAATTAAGCTTGCTGGATTTTCATTTTAAAAAACCCAAAGAAAACCCAACAAAGATGCATGCTCCTAAGTCACTTACGGTGCTTTGCAAACATTACATTCTGATCAGCTCAGTCCTTACTTTAAGCCCAAAAGCTGATATTTTCACCTGAAAGCAGGTGTTCTGTTCTCTTGCTAGTCTCTTTCTTGCTTTGTCTTCTGTTTTTGAATCACAACAGAATAGCTTTTAGTGGCCAGTAAACTACTACTTTAGAAGAAACTAACACACAACTCTTGTAAATTCACCACAAACTATAGATTAGAAAGGGGGGGGGGCTTACATTAGATCAAATGCAAACATGCGTTTAGTGTTTGCATGTACTTAAGCCATTTACACATTAATGCCTCATTCCTGTGTGCAAACTAGTAGAATGATAGAGTGTGCTGAAAGCTGTGGAAATAGAATTGAAAGAATCCTTGCAGATTTATTTGGAAAAAAAGCCCTACCACTTTTCCTAATGTTTCCATCTCTGACTCTAGAAAATCTGCCAGGTCAATCCTCTGTTGAAGTCAGTGGGAGTTTGCCACTAATTTCAATGGAAATAAGTTTTGGTTCTTTTACTGTAAATCCCCTTTTAAGAGAATCCTACTGATCAGTAATGACTCATTCAGAAGGAGACCTGGTGAGCAGTTTGAAAAAGTCCTTTTCTTATTTAGCACTGCTTGAAATTTATTATTTAAGAATTCATATTATGAATTAGCTCAGGAAATACAATTGAGAAGTTTCCTTTTTTTCCCTAAACCCAGTCTCTCCCTTTCTTTACCCAGCTCCTTCTCCCAAAAAAAACCCGTGGAATATACAATAATGCCAGTAATTATGTGTTATGTGATTTTTATTGCTATGCAATTTATTACAAATGTTTTTGTGGGTGGTGCAAAGTATTTGAACAGGTTTTAAAACTAGTTAGAAATTTATTAAATATTTGTGATTGTTATTACAGGTTGTATTTTATGATCTAAGGTTGATTTATACGTACGAAAACCAAAAGGCAATGCAGTGTAACCCATTCAGAATTCTTCTTCGGTAATGCTCTACAGTGCACAGTGAGACCCGCCAAGCTAAAGAGGCTCTACATTTGCTGAAGACCAAAAAGTGACCATTACTGAAGCAGAAACCAGAATATTTGGCATATCCTGTTGCTTCCACTAACTTAGGAAAGGTTTCTAGATAGTATTTACAAAGAGCTTTTTGCAAATTTTAAGAAACTTGAACTTTAGATGTTGGATTAAGAACGTTTTGCTAAACTAAATGTTGAAGATCACTTGAAATGCATATGTAGAAATACTTTCCAAAGGAGGAGTAAAATAATTGCTGTTATTATGTATGTATGTTTAAAAATCTATATGATTGATTCAAGGAAAGGCACAAGGCACATCATGTATAACAGCTAGACCATAAGGTTACCCAGATTATTTCATGATGCACACATTTTAAACTGTGCAGTAATGAGTAACAGTCTGAAAAAGGACACATGGATGTATTTGCCCAGCAGATGTCCCGCTATTTAGCTGACTTTCTCAAAAGTGCTGGTAGACCTTCCATATCCTATACCATTTCAAGTACAGATCATAACATCAACCACACCATGCAAGGATTCCCCATACATCTTCTCTCCTCATTTGTTTTATTTTCCCTGTTGATCACCCATCAGAAATGGTTCCCATCCTGACTGGTTTGAGACCAGATAATAATGAATAGCAACTAACCACAGAAAATCTTAAATCTGAACAGGATGTTTTCAAATAAATAAGAAACATGTTTCTGCCTTGGGAAAAAAAAATTAAAAAAAAAAAAAAGAAAAAAAAGAAAAAATAAGAGTAAATTCAAATGCAATGGCTGTTTGTATACATAAAGGCTTTCCCTTCTTTCCCTTCTTTCCCTTCTTTCTTTCCCTTCTTTCCCTTCTTTCCCCCTAGCTGCTAGAAAACCATAGATTGCTGATAAATTTAGAATTGGACATTTGTTCCACCTTACTTTATGATGGAAAATCTTGAGGGCAAAGAGCATGGTGTTGCAGAGACTGAGGTGGCTTCATCTCTTCTCCACAAGTCTGGGATATCAGAGTTTGTAGACAAGTATCTTGCTGGTCCAGAAATTGGTCGGTAATTTGTCTTCAACTGTCAGAGGTAGTGGTGGTTGGGAAATGAGTCACTTCTCCCTCTGCTTCTGTTGTTGAATCAGAGAGATTGCCAAAATAATGACCTGCAAGACTGTCCAGGTTTCTCAAATTGTAAGGTCACAAAGGAAATAAAAGTATAGCTTGTGCTTTGTTTGGGCCATCTCTATGTATTTGCATTGCAGCCAGCAGCAATAGGTTTCTGCTTCATTTCAGCCTTCAAAACTCAGGGGATTTTTTTCCTACATACTTGAAGGCAATGCAAAAAATTGGTATTCCTGATCATAGAAAGAAATGGTTCAAGTGACCCTCTGGACTGACAGCTGAGGGGAGAAATCCCATCAAGTCCTATATACAAATCCATGGTGGGCTGCTGAAGAATAGTCTATGTTTTCATCCAAGTTCATTCTGGCCTTGAAAGCAAATCCTGTCTAAATCAAGCAATGATCCACATGGACATTGTCTCTTCTGCTCCTTCCCCCACCATAGTGTGACTGTCAGCATACTCCCAAATCTTTCCTAAATTAAAACATGACACTGCACACACAGCTTTCCCCTAAAAAGCAGATGAGGGAAATGTTGCATAGATTAAGCCACCTTTGGAAAGTCTAAAAGTGTTATAGTGATGTGAAAAGAAGTGTAATGCTGAATGGCAGTAGAGGCTTTTATTTATTCATTGGCTGTTGGAGATTTTGATTGAAAATTTCTGTAAGTTCTTAATCTTTGGCACAAGTTTTAAGTCTCTGTTGAATCCATTAAAACACTAGGTTGTAGCAAAGAGGCACATCATTCCATCTTTAGGCACTTTACTCCCATTTATATCAATGGAAATTAGATAATTCACACATCTGGTCCTTCGTCTAACTTTCCCAACTGTGTCCTTGGGGTGCTGAACTTGAGACACTGAAAAGGGCCAATTTTTAATGCTAAGAAAGTCACTTGCAGCTCTAGGTAGTTACAGTGAGTAAAACTTGGCATTCCAAAGTGGAGGCATCTAATGTCCCTAATTACTAGTAATCTATTTTATACCTTTATTTGCTTTTACGTAAAGGCAGGCAAAACAATATACAGCTTCTCTAGCTATATTTGTGTCTTCCATCTTTAATTTCACATTGACACTGAGGTCATGGGCTCAATCCCTATACTGGGCATTCACTTTAAATGGACTTAATGAACCTTGTGGGTCAATTCCAACCCAGAATGTTCTGTGAAATCTGTCAATTTAACGTACATTGAAAGTATGTTTCTTTTTTTAACTTTGAGAAAGGTTTTTCTCCACTATTTCTTGCTATTCTTTGATCAATTGTAAATGTCCCTTTTCATACTTATTATTCTCACTTTTCAAATTTGTTACTAAAAATACACACATGCAGATGTGCCAGTACACATACATCTGCATCCATAATTACTGTTTAAGTGATTACACATAAAGGCTGTGCATTTTTCATGATATAGTAAAAAACTCATTAAAATATAGTTTTTATTGTGCACTATGTATAATGTCCATCATTCTCATTTACGTAATATGTGCACTTCAGATCTATGTTTAAATTCAACACAGCTTAAAAGGCAGGCAATTGCTTTTCTACAAAGAATTTATTTTTCTCTAGGTAGGTGAGACACTTTCTTTTAATTTCTCATCACAGAACATTCTTTCAAGTCTCTTGATAATTTCATTGTTTTTTGCCTAGAACACTTCCAGGCAGTTAACTGGTTTCAGAAATAAATACAAAAATTCAGAGGATGTCAAAACCAGCATGAAGATCCGCACGCTGATCTTACGAAATAGTAAGTACCCAGAATGCAATCCAGACAATACATTTATCTGCAGGCACTTCCTTGTAGTATTTGTAGCCCATGACTGAAACTTTAAATACTGCCAAATCAAAGTGAGATTTTTCGGCTCTCTAATGGTGGGGCTCTGACCTGCCAATCTTTAATCACCAGCTTGTGAGCACACTGTTGTACAGCTTGGAAGAGAGATCCTTATATTCAGTGACCCCCAGCTCTGTGACACTGTTCCCCATGGCAGTGCCTCACAGCAATCCTTCTCCTACAGCACTGAGTATTTGGGTCAGGTAGAATGACTTTGTGTCTTCCTGGACACACATCTAAACATCTTGTTAGCAGCTTGCTGGGTTGTCTCTGCCTCAGAAATATGCTTGGTGGCCTTCCTTGGCAGTAGCTGTAATGATGCAAAGCTGGGGATAAGTATGCTGATCATATTCTAGGTACTGGCTTTTGCAAGGGATGTTTTCTTTTTTTAACACAGGAGAGTAGAGACAAAGAGGCCGAGGGCTCCTGGTAGGGACTCCGCAGCTGACAGCAGTTGAACATGGGTAAGTCTTGTGTGAGAGTGTATGGAAAACAAGGATGGGCTCATCCCAGCCCTCATACTTGCAGGAAGGGGCAACTAAGCCAGGACTTTGCCCTTTTTCAGAAGTCTATGATTTTCAAATAATTTTAAGAGTACCATGTCTGTGGTTCAGACATTCTTCTGCTTTAACTTTGATCCTTGCTTTCACATCATGTTGTGCTGGTGGGGAGGTTAAACTGGAAGTTGGAAATGCTCCTCTGAAGCCCCAGATCAGTTTCCAAGAAGTGTGCATGAGCCTGGGGCAGCACAGGGTGGGACTGACTGTCCTGCAGGGTTTCACCTCCCTGGAAAGGAGTTGTAAGAGCTCTGGGGCCCCAGGGAATGCAAGAGAAGGGCATTGCATCAGAAATGTCTGGGTTTGAAGCAGGTGGGACCCCATGGACTGAGCCCACTCACAGCAGACTGGTGACCTTACACAATGGGACTGAGCCAGGTTGTGACAGATGGTGTCCCTGGATCTGAGACTGGGTCCTGGCTCTTACTGTTTAGTTAATTAATCATGAGGAACATAAAAATTAACTTGGTAAACTGTGTATACAGTATAAACCCTCTGATTTTGTAGACAGCAAATCCTGTGCTGGAGTAAAATTACAAGTATAATCAAAGTTGCTGGTAGATTTTGATGTTTTCCTCATGGCTCTTGTCAATTTATTCCCAGAAGTAAATTTGAAAGGACATTACTAAAAGACCTAGTTTCTGACAAGGTTTATTGGATAGGGAGGACTGATGGGATAGAGCCATTCCTGGTGCTCACATATACCTCAGGAGCATTTATCTTTAGCAAGGTCTCAGTGAAAAACTGACTCAGTGGAGTGTATTTTCCACATCTAACAAAATTGGCTAAGTGATGTATCTTACAGCAGGTAAATGTTGAAGTCTGATTTCTGAGACTTTTGCCTGAAATGTTTTACTTATTTAAGAAGGAAAGAAAAAGAGACAGAAATATCCACCCTCTGTTGACACTGGCTGACATCCCTATGCCAATAGGAGAACTGAATAGACTGGGTTCCTTGCTGTGTTTTGGGGTGCAGGCTGCAACATGTAGAAGGGCTGTGCCTATCAGAGGCAAACCATCATTTTGTGTATCCAGAATGGCACAGGAAATCAGAGACAGCAAGGCAAGGATGAGCACTGGCATGAAGCCTTTTCTTGCAGGCACACCCTCCATGCCAGCAGCTCGAAGGGAGTCAATTGTCCTAGTTAAACCCTCAGAGGAATGTCCTTCCCTTTGGTGAGATTCCAGATAACACACACACACTTTAAAGCATTTTTCTATCCCAACAATACTAGTCTCTGGGCAAGAGACCCATCCTCTTTAGTCAGTTCTTTTGAGATGTGGGTGATACCTCTGCCAAGATAGTAATTTACCTCCACAGTGGCTTTTTCCAGCAGGTTTCCAGGAATGAGAAGAACAGCTGGAGAAACTGAATGCTGTGCTTCTTTGGTGGGAGGAAATTCTCTGTACTGCAATATTAGTACTCACTGCCTGTTGCGGTCACCAAGCACTGTCATCAAGGAGCTTTCAAGGGGCTGTAAGGAAATGGGATGTACTGGAGCTCTCACGCTTGAGCTATTCAAGTCCTGAAGGGTAATGCAGGGAGTATGTTTATCATGTAAACAGTGAACCGTCTGTAAAAAGGGAAGTTTTATGCAGTGATGGAGTTGTGGGAAATGAGAAACCACAAATTAATGAGAAACACTACCGAGGTTAAAGTTATTTACTGATTAGATTTGATTTCACTTTGTTTGGTCAGATTGGAAGGGGGAAAAGACATAGTACTGTGTGATAAATCTTTTACTGGCACAGATCTGAGATTATTCATAAGTGAGACTAACCCACATCAGTACCAACAGCTTATGCTGTACCATTCTGCCAGCTGGATATGCCAGCTGAACAGCTGCTTCAGGCAAATTTTCTTAAACCTTACTAGAAATTGTCTCTTTTCTGTTTACCTGTGGTGGTCCAGTAGTGTTTTCTGGTATTTATTCTTTAGGGGAATTTTGGAGAAATAAATAAATCACTAAAAATACCACTGTAGTTATATTGTGACTAGAAGCAACCCAACTTCCCAGTCTAATTTCTTGGGACCTTCCAAGTATAGTTACCGGGGTGTGTAGAAAATCAGGAATCTCCCCTTTCTATTCAGGTCATGCCTTGCCCTCAAGGTTACGCAGAAAATTACTTCTGTCCAATAGCAGGATTTAATCTGATTGCTCTTTTTAGCTAAGGTGATATATTTGGGGACTGTTTCTCCAGTTTGAAGAAAGGCTGAGAATGGTGGGATGGTAGAGGATACTTAGGAGCAGAGAAAAGGCACAAGTTTAAAGGTTGGGTACTTTTTTGTTGATGCAATTTATGACAAAATACCAATCTCTGATTATACAGAAATCAGAGTAATGACTTGCAGCCCAGGACAGTGACATTTGAGGTGAAGGAGAGGGTTTTTTACAAAGATAGGGACAATAGTATAAACTTGTTTTGCGTAGGAGTTTCAACTGCTTATTAAACCTTTGCCTGCCTGAAAAGAAAGAAGGAAGAAGAAAGAGAATGTCTAAATTCTAAAGCTGGTTTGGCCTTAAGAATTCAGGGCATACTTAACTCACACATAATTGCCATGCATCCATTGCTTCTAGCATGCAGCTGGCTTGCATTTGACCAGCTCAACACATGGCAAAAAGTTGTTTGTTGCATCTCTCCTTTGGACTTGGCTCAATTGCTTTTGTTTGTTGCAATGCAACATAATTTATGCAATATTGCTGTAAAAGTGAGCTTGAAAGAAATAAGAAATCTTGGATTGCTTCAGGAATGTTTTTCCTGTACTGTGGTCATGTTTCACTTGTAGTTTATGACCAAATTTTTAATTCTTGAATTTACTATATCACTATGATGTGAATGTACAAAATTATAAAAAGTAAAAGCATGTGAGTATGTGAGAAAGATACAATATTCCCCTCCACATTTCATCATATGAGGAAAAAAATAGCCAAATGGGAAATTATTTTCTCCTACACACAAGAAGTAACAGAGGGGAATTTCAAAAATGAAGTGTCTGCACAGATTGAAAGCAAAACTTCTGAAACTATTCAGAACTCTAACAGATGAGATATGCCTACAATACTGACAACTATCAAACTCTACAGGAAAATATTTTAACTTCCCAGGTGCTACAGATGTGTATCACTATTTCAGAGCATCACAGTGTTCTGTGTCTAGAAGTGCAGCTTTGACTTTCTGTGTGTAAGCCAAGAGAATAATTTCTGGACGTAAATTCGTCTTAGGACAAGGTCAGGTCTGAGTTCAAAGAAATCTAAGGTTTCAGTTCAGATTTGTTTATCCTGAAATCTTGCCAGACCTCTATTGTCCGTTATGTCCTCTGTGTCTATTAACATAGCAGTTCAGTGATGGTGATTAATACACAGGAGCCCACAAAGAGCTCCTTGGTCATGTTTTACCACCTAATTGAAAATAAAATTGAGAGTCTTCTTTTCTTTTCATGATGCTGATGGAGAAGTGGTATCCTTGGGGCTCATAAAAATATTCCTATCTGTATCACATTTTACAACAATAAAACTTCTGACGGATAAAATCCATCTCCGTGTTCCAGCTTCTCCCCACTAATGACGCTTATTGTGTAATGCTGTCATAGTTACTGGGTCTTATTTACGTAAAAGTTCTGATAATCTTTGTATCTAGACCAACAAAGAGCAAGATACTTCCTGAGATTTCTGAAAAGAAGTTCAGAAGACCTATAGAAAAAGTTTGGATCTGTGACAATATATAACCATTTCTTCATAAGGCCACTTGATAAATGACTGACAAGTCAGCAGTGTGGAAGCTGCAATATTAAAGTCACACTTCTACTGATATTTCCACCATCAAGTATCAATATATCACCTGATATCAAACTTGAAGCAGACTCAGTTTCTACTGAAAATTCACAGTATCTGAATCCAATGGCCCCACCCTTTGGCATTTTGCATATGATTCCTTCATTATGGAGTGCTTGTGGGTTTTGATTTAATTATCCCCCTAAGACTTCATGCACAAAAATGTATATTTGGAGTGCTATTCTCAATATGAGCAGTTTGTCAGTCAAGGCCTTTCACTCTAGTTTAAATGTTCCTGAAATCCAGAAGGGCTCTGATTTCATAGGTCTAGTAGAGGTTTTTCACAAAACCAGAGGTATTTTCAAGATACCCAGAACCACAAATTCAGCCCCCATTGAATTTCAGTTTCCCTTGCAGGTCATTATTGTTTTCACCACTTTACAGTGGTACTGGCCAAAATCAATCTTTTACAACTCCACTTCCTACTCATACAAAAAGTTGGGACTTTTTAATTAGAGCTATTTATATTTTCGAACTGAGGAAGACATTCTGAAAAAGGAATTGTTTCTGCAGCCAATTTGGGGACCTTCTGTCTACAAAATCTGCTCTAGACACTTTCCCACCACAACTTTCTTTCCATTATTAGGAACTTACACCACTTTGTATTTAGCTTGGTATTTTGCCAAAAAATGTTCTTTAGGTCTCTATAGTACAAAATCTGACAGAAAGCATAACACAAGGAAAAAAAAAGGTATTTTTAAGTCCCTATTTTTTTCCATTTTCCCATCAGAAAAAATTTTTTTAAATATTAGTAGTATAAATCCATCTCTGTTCCAGTTTTTGCTCTGGTTATTTATACTCTATAAATGTGATCCATGTAGAGAAGTCAAACGTTATTAAATCCATTCAGATAGTTCTTCAATCTCTTCAGGAGCTGAATGTACCTGGCACAGGCAATGAATATTTCCTTTTGGTTTCTGAGCTAGAAATAATACTTGAAGTAAATTATTTTCTGCTGTGATAATGATGATAGTACCAGACGTCCTGAGTGGAAAAGGTCAGGGAGGTTCTGATCCTGAGTCTCATTCTGATATTGTGTCTTACTTTTCTGCCCTAAGAAAACTCATCTGGGATTCTGTCTGTGGTTTTCAGTAAGAACAGTCCTTTTCTCTCTTCCTGCACAATTTTTCAGCCAGATTGACTGAACTACAAAAAGGTCAAATGACTTACTTGAAGGGTAAATCATGAGTCAGTAGCACAGCTAGCCCTGAATCAAATCCTTTCCTGTCTTCCAGTTCAACCACTAGACAACACACAATTGCTTTTATTAACCAAAAAGCTTTAATGAAGTCAACATTAGCTGTGGTATGTGCTAGCATGAGTCCCTGAACAGTTTTAGTATACATTCGTATGGGTCTGTGAAAATCACTCACATTCTACCAGCAATTCTTAAGGCATGTGGCAGACAGCAGACCTGGTGTCCCTCTCTGTGCATGCCTTATGTCCTGCCTGGGCATTTCACTGCTTGCACACGCAAGCCATGCAGGCACTGGGAGCTGGTGTACATGATCCTGGTCCATGGCTGAACTACAGCCTTTGCTCTCAGTCCTCACTTCAGCTGCCCTTTCTTTGCAGGCAAGAAGAGGGGAAAGGGCCTGTTATTCTGCACTGTAGTCATATGAGATCATGGTTTGGAAAATGTTCAGAAACACTGGAAAAGATAAACTCAACAATCTATTTTGACCTTAGAGTCTACCGATGTTTGTTTTAGCTGACCTATATGCATCTGCACATATTTTGGCAGATAGATGCCTGAAAACTTTGTAAAGAGGCTCATGGCAAATTCTGTATAAAATTAAAAAAAAAAAAAAAAAAGCTTGAGCCGGCATCTCTTCTCATCTAAAGCACGATTGGCTTTGTCTACATTACTTCTAGCAGCTGACTCAACTGCTGCCCTCTGCCTCTCTAGGCAATCTGTGCTGACACTTCACAACTCAAATTATTCGGTTAAACACTCAGGGAATATTTATTGCCCTCCCTTATTGAAATGAGTGTGTCACTTATGTATATGATGTAAAGCATTCAAAAAAATATAGAATGAAATATAGAATGGTTTGTATTACAAAGTCAACAGTACAGAAGTACAGAAGTGTCCTCAGTGAGGATTTCTTTCCTCTTATTCTACATTTTGCAGTACAGAGAGCTTCCCCCCACCTTCTCTTTTTACGGAATAATGCCAAGTACTGCCTTTCTCGTAGTAAGACTCTATTTGCAAAGATTTTCCAAAGTTATTCTACACAGTTGCCTGAGTATGTGAAGAAAAGGTAATAGGAAAAAGAAATGGTTTTAAAATGATACAGAAGATTTGACTTTTCAGTTCTTCAAAGCCAGGAAATTAATATTGAATCATCTGACTGTGCTGTGATGTTTCAACTCATACAGCACCCAAGATAACCACTGTTCAGAGACCCTGCAGTAACTCAGCAAAATGGGATGACTGGAGGATGACGTTTCTACTATAAATCATCAGGTCTGTAGTGTATATGTGTAACAGACAGGACTTGAGAAGTAGGGAAAAATGGGACTGTTGTGAAATGCCAGAAGGACTTTTAGCATGTTTCTTTTACTGATGACTGGTTGGCAGCTCAAAAAAAAAAGCTCTCTAGTATAAGGTCATCATATAAATTAAAATGGAAAGAGCTACTATTAGATTCTCTTTTCCATTCCCTGTCACTGTGGAATTGTTCCCTACAGTGTTCTTGAGTGTTTTGTCCAGTTTTCTCTGAAGTAACTTAAGCAACAGGGTTTTCATTGCTTCTCCTTGGAATCCTACCCCACACTGTAGTAGATCTCATTAACAGGAAATGTTACTCTAACACATAAATCTTCCTGCTCTCCATTTCATCTCATTAATTCCACTTATACTCCCTTTTCTGGTCCTAATCAATCCCTTTGCCTTAAGTGTTTATATCCTCCTAAGACTGATGGGGAATTATCAGAGCCCAATTAGATATCATTCAGCCAAGATATGTGCAGAGCCATTCCCTTCATTTTCCTTCAGCCCACATCTAAGCCCTGGTTCATTTTTTCCCCTCTCTGAAGTCCCTTCAGTTTGTCATCAAGTTGCCCTCGATGTAAGTGTAAGAGAGTTCTGGTCCCTACACTGCAGAGAGAGATGTGGTGATCAGGTTTCCAGAACACCAGCAATCCCCAACTCACCGCAAAGTCAGATGGAGTGGCCACAGAGACCACTCAGGAAGAAGGAAATAGAGGAGAGTAGCAGTTTGCAGTGAAAGAGCAAAATAAAATGGCAACCAAACAGCACAAGCAGTGTCCCTCCATGGAAAAGAGCCACAGGAAAGCTTTGAATGAGTCCTGGGAGCTACACCACCACAGTGAGGCATGGCACCATGGCTTACACCCTGGCTGGCAGCCCTGAGGATTGTTGGTGGTGTAGAAATGTCCCCAGATCACTCCATGGTCACCCCAGGCCAGTTGTGGCAGGCAGGGTTGGTGTCACCACTTTACCAGCATTGCAAACCACTCCGTGCTGCCCTGCGCCATGACATCATGAGTGGCAGCGATCTGGGTGAGCGCGGATTTTGCAGATGGACAAAGCCCACTCTGTGTACAGGTTTTTTTCCCTTGTGGCTGTAAAATTAAGGAGCGGGAGAGAAACCTGGGCTGTGTCATAGTCTCCTGGTGGTCCGCTCCCTCCACTCAGCCCTGCAGACCATCCAAAACGTTGTCATTTTACCCAGGAAGGCAAGTAGGCCTGGGGTAGATCCAGAACAGATTACAACACAATCAATTCACAGGGAGGGGTATTTTTGAAGGAGGAATATTTTTTTTTCTCTGGCTGGCTGCCAAAAATAAATAAATGCTGTAAGTATAATGTAATGTTTTTAGAGAACACAGTGATGGAAAGAGAAAGCTCATTTCTATATCCACATTAAAGGGAGAGAGAGGGTTATTTGATTTTTTGCAGCACTGTGCAAAGCAGTCTGAGGGCATATAAGGTATAAGTGCCAGTATTTCACAGTAGAATTTGAAACACAGTCATAGTCTGAAGAAACCAGTGTTTCGTTTCTAATCAGAACAATGTACTATGGCTGTTTGGTCTGTATTTCAGCATCAAAAAGCCTCTGCCTGAACCTTTTGTGACCTTCAGAGAGTTTTGCATAATTAGCTTGATTAAAGACACAGCACAGTTTTAGCACCAGAGACCATAAACCACAAATTACTGAGGATCACGTGTTTTGCAAAATAATACCATTCATGTGATTATTTGTTTTGCTCTCATCATTTTTGAAATATTACTCCATTGCTTTGACTTGAATTTCTGGTTGTAACAGATAGCCAGTTCCCAAATAACATGTAAGTCCTTACAAAAATGTTTCCATTGCATAAAAAAGACTTATTGGATTTCTGTAAAGTCATAGAGCTGTTTGATATTTGTATTAGGGATGTGACTGAAAAACACCAGCAGTACAAAAACTTTCAGCTATCTAGAGTGTCATTTCATAGTGCCTTCCTTAGACTTTGCTTTTACCATTTTGATTTTAGTGCATTAATCTGAAATTTTAAAGTGTGACAAAGTCAATAAAAGACCAGATCAAGAGCATATGATAGATAATACATCAATCAACTTTGACATCCAGAGAGCATTGGGTCATCTTACAGAGTGCAGTTTGGGGACTGCTCTGATCAAAGAATCCCGAAGATAGCTGTGGGGGCTTGCAACAGAGGGGAGTACTGTCATAGTGTTCCTTGGACCGTGCATACACAGCGCACAGAGCCCAAAGAATTGCCAGGATGGACATACCTGGCAGTGGGACCCACCTGCCTCCTGCATGCTGAAACAGAGACTGCCTAGTTCTTTTCCTCTCCACTCACACAAGAAGTAGTAATTTTCCACTGCCTGAGGGTGGTGGAAAGAAAAGTTCCCTAGATGTCCCAAGCATCCCAGATGGAGAGCACTTTTATAGGATCATCTCCAGCCAAACACTATTTTTCCTCGCGGCTTTGGTGCAGAGTGGCTGTGTATCCCTGCCCACCTGCTTGCCTTTACTAATAGGTTTCCTGACAACCTGTCCCTCTAACTAGGGATGAAAAGAACTTGGGCAAGTGCAGTTGGGTTCATACAGTCTGTGTTCATGTGCCTATGCACTACGTAAGGCCAAGTTTACATCTCCTGCTCCTCCTGTTTCCAGTAGCTACTAGGCTGATGAAAATGGTCAGCTACATTACAGGGCTTGCAAGCTATTTCAAGTAACCTTGCCCTCATCCACTCTGTACCTACAGCCTTCATGGTCTGCTGGAAAGACTGCATAGATTTATGCAACCCTCTGCTGTTAGCACACTCTCATTGCTGCAAAAGATCTCAGCTTGAGACCTTCATGCGTTAAAAGAAATTAAGGAAGTTGCAAAATCTGTTGGTACAATAATAACAGTGGGTGTTCTTACAGAAACCAGTATAAGCTGGTTGAGTGGCACATCTGGGACGGTTTTAAGAAGCAACTTGATTAATACCACAGATGACTGCTATTTAAAGCCATTCATTTTGATGCATAGTTTGGGGGAGGTTCAGTTTACCCCTAAGGAAAAAGCAGGAGTTAATACAGACAGTGAGTGTTTGTGCTCCACTGGACGGTATTGATCACTGGTGATTTAGATTTGATATTTTAAAAGTGAGGAAATTGATTACAATACATATGAGGACATTTCAGTGGGGCAAAAAGTGCAAGAAAAACAGTGGCAAATCCCTCTGCCCTTTAGATCAGACATTTAAACCGAAGATTGAGTGTGACAATCTTATTGGGAAAATAAATACATTCGCATGTTGGTAATTCAAATTTTCCTGTTTCCAGCATTCTCCTTTCAGGGCTGTAATCTTATGATCAGGGTTGAAGACTCATGGATTGGAGCAACTTGGAAGAAACTTGTATTGTGTTAAGGAATGGGATGCCAGAGTACTCATCCAAAGGCAATGAAGTAAGAAAAAATAGATGGGATACTGGCACAGGTATATACTCTAAGTAATGAGATATAGCTGTTGCTAACCAGGATTAGAAAATCCACACACTGACTATTTGTAATAGATGAGAAGAAGAAGCTGGAAGCCTTTTACTTAAAAGGGTTAAGCTTCACATGCATCATTGAGAAAGTGAGGAGTGAGCTAGCAAAAGTGAAGGACCATACAGCTTATAAAGGACCCCATAGCTGAATTTCCTTAGTAGAATCTATGGGGTATTTTCCATTGAGCATGATCTGAGCATCTATGTTCAGAAGTAGGTGGAGATGGGTGGTGAATCCTGTTACCACACTGTAACTCTTCAGAAGCCGTATGACAATGTCATGTCTTTGGGGGACAGAAATGTTTCTCCTGATATAAGAGAGCCTAAGATGGATGCACCTTTTGGGATGAACAGATTTTAGGCACATTCAGCTCAGCATACGGACTAGTTACGGCACCATATGGAAGGTGACGATATTATGGCAATAGACGTAATGGATCTGATTGTGATCTGGCTTGCACCAGTTCTAGGCAGATGCAACTCCTTCAGCTTTAATGGACTTACCACAGCTTCACACCAAATGAAGTGAAACAAGTTTTGGGTACAATACATCTGCATTAAGCAATGAAAGACTGGTGATTTGTGTGATATCTTTTTTAATTTCTCTCTTTTTTTTTAAACTAAAGTGCTAGCATGTTGTGTGGGGAGGCTTTTTTTATTCTTATTAACAGTTGGCATTCTGTTTGTTGTAAGCTGTGTGTGGGTTTCTGTGCAAGACAAAGGCATGGCACTGCTCTGGCTGGGAAGCTTTGTGCCAGTTCTTCACTGAGGAACTTCACAGCAGTTTTGGACATATTTTTCTACATTGGGAGTGGAAGGAAGAAAACAGAGCATGTGTGCACAGCAAAGGCAAACTTTTCAAACCTGGTTAATCTCATTGTACCCATGCTGTGCAAACCTCGGCTGCTCTAAATTAAATGTAGCTGGAGGAAGCGAAAGCACAAGGATTAAAAGAGAGAAAACAAAGGAGAGAAGCAGTGAAGAACACGAGGAGGTAGCAAGATAGGGAGAGAGCATTGAGCAGAAGACAGGCTGTGATAGTAGTGCTGTTCTTGTAAAAGAGGCACACAGAGAGAAATATTTTTTGCAGATAAAAAAGACCTAGAGATTTGAAGCTGTGTTGCCTTTCTTCTTTGTCAGAACTTGCCTCCTGACAATCCATTTTGCCCCAATACTCATCAGCCTTTCCTGAGAATAGGTGGCTGGAGACAAGGGGCAAATGCTCTTCTTTTAGAAGAGCTCCCTGCTGGTTTAGCATGTATATGCAAATAGCTGCATAAATTGATATTACCCCTAGTAGGCAATCCTGCATTTGGAAGGAAAATGGGAGGAGGTAAACAGAGTAGGGAAGATGGGAAGCAGCAGAGGTCAGGGCTGAAGAAAACAGCAACAATTTAATTCCATAGCCCTCTTCCTCCTCTTCTACCCTCCTTCTTGGCTGTGGCTGGAGCACATCTGATGTGTAGGCAGCACTCAGGGCCCAGGAATTTGCATGGCCCTGACATTCGCAGGAATAGTCTTCTACAGTCATTAGAAATGCTTTTGTCTTGTCAACATGGAAAACAGCCTGGTTAAGTCCAGGCCTGGGAGGCAGTTGCAGATTAGGGAAATAGTCTTTGGAGTTGTTTGTATGGGCCAATGTAAATCTGAAAAGGACAGTATGCTATTGCTTTACATTTTGGCCGCAACTAAATAATAAAATATGTTGTAAATATAAGAGGTATCTACTTTCAGCTTTGCAGGCTTAAAAAGACTGATGATCTGGATTATAATCAAAGTTTGGGATTTCATTTTCCTATAGGCTGCTTTGATGAAACATGAAGAAAAATTGGCTTTTAAAATGTTATCCTCTGTGCAGAAAGACATTGCCAATGGTTCCAGCTGATCTGTTGCCTTTGCAATTGCTATCTGGCTGTCAAGTAGAAGTCGGTAGAAGAATGTGCTGCAACAGCATGGAGAGACTGGAAAGGCATCCCACAGGCTGACAGCATGTGATGCCCACCTACCTCCTCTACAATTGTCCATGCCACGATACAGGACATGGGTAATACCACTGAACTACGCTTATGTAAGACCAGGGCTTCAACTGCACACACAAGGAGCTAGAGGAGAGTTACAATGTGACCACAGACAGCTGAGCAAGATGTACCTGAAAACAGCTCCTTTGCCACTCTGTCTCTTCTTTTCACACACAGCCCAAGCTCACTGAATGAGAGTCGGGCCAGCCAGCAGAAATGGCCCTGCATAATTTCTTTCATATTTATCTCCTGCACCACATGACCTGTTAGAAAAAGCAGACAAAGAGAAACACATTTACAGTGCTTAAAAAGGGGAAAATAATTGTTAATGTTCCCATGATTCTTGGGGAAAAGATGAGGTGGAAATGCAGCACAAGACACACCATGTGAGTGCATTAGCCATCCTTGCACTCATCTAAGTTGCCACAACAGCTGTGCAATGCCAAGGGCCAGGGTATACACTTCTGCAAAGTTACAGAAGGGAAAATACAGCATTTGTTCTGCTTTTAACTCAGCTGATGTCATAATCAACTCATGTGAAAAGTTTTCTCTTTTGGTGCTTGAATGTTTTAATCTGTTCCATACTTGTATCACTGATAACTCGCCTTTGAATGTTGGCACAATCTGCATTATACTTAACCCAGAGCAATCTTTATTAATGTAATTTTTTCTAATATGTCAAATGCTGCTAGGAAGTTACTCCTCAGTAAGGACTAGCTGTGTGGAGGATTTCAGCTCTTGGAGCTCAGCTGGATTTAATTACCCACACAGATAAGTGTAGCCATTTATTTTCTTTGAACTGGAAAAGGTTGCTTTTCTATTTTTAACCCCTGAAGACAGCTGAGTAATTCAACTGAAAGTCTGCAGTCCAGAAATAACCTTTTTTTTCTTTTTGTCCTATGAGGATCAAATTGTTTCTCATGAGCCAAGGTTTAACCCATAGCTGTTCAGTTCAGTTTTAATATATTCAGGCCAGGTTTTCACAGATTGGTAATAGCCAGAGTCTCTGATATTAATCCAGTGTGGAATTGAGCAACATGGCTTGCAATTTCCTTTTGAGAGAGAGTGCTTTTGCAGGAATATTCACACGGAAAAGTACTGCTTAGTAGGATTCTTCACTGAGTGAGATGCTACTCGACACGTATAAGGGTAGCAAGGTCTCTTCCAAAACAAACATGTATGATCAAATTTCCAAAAGTGCTCTGCATGTTGCCATTAGTGCCACAATGGGGAGAAACTGCGTGCTAAGCACTTAGAAAAATCTGGCCCTTGTTTGAATGTGAATGGGGGCTTGAGCTCTTTAAAAAATCTGGCTGCAATTGTGGGTGCGGAGTACTTAGGAGGCAGTGGTGGTCTTGAACCAGGCCTGCCATTACTGATTTACACCCTTGTCAGCCATTGATTTTCAACAGAGTTACACCCTTCTGGAATTGGAGCAACACAGTCAGACTGCCATAATTTATGAATTAATGCACATATAGATATTTATTTTATTTTATTTAGTTTAGTTTTATTTATTTTACTTTACTTTTTGGTTTTTTAGGAAAATTCTTTTGAAATATTACCCTGTTGCCTGAATCCGTACTGCTCCTGACTGTCTGCCAGCTCCCAGATTAAATGTAAGTCATTACGGAATGTTTTCCTCACATGGGAAAGACTGGAGTGGCCTAGTGTTAGTTTTGCCCTCCGACATTAATTCTAATTACCTCAAAATGCAAACATGTTTGAATTTCCAACAGATGACATTATTTTTTCTTTGACATCAGACATCAAAGAAAGAAAAATAAACATGGGACAGTGACAGTATTAGGCCTCTAGTCATTTTTCAGAGGATTTTTCATGTCCTGTTCCAGACTGGTTCTTCTTTAAGTCTTGTCTCGGATATTAGGGAGGGGAAAGGTTTACAGACTCCAAGACTGATGGAGTCTTTTCCCTTCCAGTTCTCTGAGGCAGATGGGGGGAAGGAAAGAAGCAGTCTGGTTTAGATCAGGGTTGGAGTCTTATTTTTTAGAGGCACACACACGACCCCAGTAGTTTGGTTATTTTCTTAAATTTTTTAGCTTTTTTTCTGAATATTTGTGGATGATACTGCTGCATTTAAAAATTACAATAATACAAAGAGAACAGAAATTTGTACATGTGAATGAGAAGCTCAGAATTTTGCAGATGTTTAGTACTTTTGGGAGATCATTGTTCCGATAGGTGTCACAGCAGCTGAAAGCTGATATTGCCAGATATTCCCCCTACCGGGCACTGACCTTTAGGACCTTTCAAGTCCGTAGGATTTATAAATGGACCAATCAAGGGAGCTGCTTCTATTTGTTCATGTCATGGTTTGGGAGGTGCTAGCTTGCACCCACATGGTTTTTATGAGGTTGTGGCAATGGTAACTCCCAGTCAGCTTTCATGGATCCTGACACAGAACCATGATCCTCTCACCTACACCACTGACTGCACCCAGCACCCACTTCTCCCCAGTTTTTGCCAGGCTCCTGGGCTGGCTCTGGAGGAGAGCATCTCTGCATCTGAAAAACAGAAATAAATTGAATAATACCACTGGTCAATCTGACAGACACCATAGAGAGATGTAAAGGCTCCATGATTAGAGATCCTGATTGTGTTTTGGTGATAGTAAAATCCATGCAAGAAATCAAATTATGAGAAAATTACAGAAGTCTCTTCCCAGGGCCTGGGAGAACAAGGTTATTGCAGGACATTTCAAAGATGCACTATGTAGGCAGTGCTGTGCAGGGAAGCTTCAACAATATATCTGTGCTATTTGCTCCTCACTTTTTTGAGCACTAAACCTGACTCCCAAGTTTTAAATGATCAACTTGCAATGGACCCAGCCTGCAGGTGCTGCTGCTGGGGTTTTGCAGTGCATCAGTTCAGGATGCTTCTTTCTTTCCCTGATGGAAAAATACAGTAATTTCACGATTCCAAGCCGCACCATTTTGACTAAAATTTTGCTCCCACACCGGAAATATGGCTTACACTCAGGGGCGGCTAATATGTGAATAATTTTCTGACATTTCCAACCCCAGAAGTGCAAACCGAGGTGCTGAGCCAAGCACCGGCCAGTAAAACCCGGGTTTACGTGATTGTTACAAATTGGTTACTCTGTTGCGCGGTGGGTGGAGCCGGGATCCCTGCTGGCAGCACAGGAGGGGGAGGGAGGCAGGGGAGCTCCCTCCTTCTCTCCTCTCCTGCAGCCTGGGGGAGGCAGGGGCTCCGTGCTACCATCCCCACGTCTCGGGAGGGAGGCAGGGGGCTCCCTCCTGCCTGCCGCCGCGGGAGCAGGGGCGCTCCTTCCCCTCCTGCCACTGCCGCCATGGGTGCCAGCAGGCTCCCGTCCCCGCCTGCTGCAGGAGCGGGGGAGCTCCTTCCCCTCCTGCCGCTGCCGCCGTGGGTGCCGGCAGGCTCCGTGCCCCCCCGCCACTGCGGGCCAGCGCCGGGCCAGGGTGAGCGAGCCCAGCAGCAGTGGCGGCCGGCCCCGAGTGGTCCCGCTGAGCGGCAGCGCCGAGCTGGGCCCCCTCAAGCGGGCTAAGCCCTTACGGCCCGAGCTGAGCCAGTAAACCCCCGCCCCTGATCCCGGGATTCTGTTACTATTTGGCAACTTTGTTGCACGCGAGTCCTCGCTGCGAACGACAGAGCGGCTTATAATTGGGTGCGGCTAATTTACGGACAAAGAACGAAATGTTTACCAACGCCCGGCAATGCGGCTTATAGTCAGTGCGGCTTGTAATCGTGAAATTACTGCAGATCCTTTCACTGCATTGGGCAAGTAGTAGTTCTTTACAACACACACCCTCCCCCTCCATGCTTCCAGCCCCTGCTCCATTTAAAAAGTGCAGAAACAATTTTATTTTATGTTAATAAATGACAATAAATAAATAAATAAGCCATGTGCTCTGCAGTTGTTGCCTGCAGTGTGAGCTCTAGTGTTTTGAAGTGTTTCTAATTGGGACCCACAAATGTTTGTAACAAAACTTGGCAAAATCTTGGGCTGAAGCCTCTGGGCAGCTCAACCAGTTTCACGCCCATCCTCCTGATCCATTTTCCTTTGATGCGTGCCCAGGGCAGGCAGTAGCTCCTCAGGGGCCCTGCAAGGGCTGTGGACTGGAGTGACTGGGCTGAAAGGCATCAGGCAGCTCACCTCAGGCTCCCTAGAGAGTGTTAATCCTCATGCTGAAGCCTTTAGAGGCCCTAAAATGAATTTTACTTTTCTCGCCTCTTCTTGCAGTTTGACAGCATAGCTTAGAGTCTGGTACTGTCAAACTGGTTTTTTTCCATTCTCTGCAATATCTGTAAGCTACACCATGACACTACTTCTCCCAGGAAGAATAGTAAAAAGGTACATGGTAGAGAGAAAACATTTGATTGAGGTTATCTTTCCAAAATTGCCTACAGACTCCGAGAGAGGTCTAACAGGAGACATCCTGAAGGGCTCATTTGAAAACAAGGGTACTGAAAAGCTGCCCTCCAAAAGTCAGCATTTCCATTTGAGTGCTTAAAAATGAATGTACTTGAAATCAAGCTTTGTATGGAAATTTGAACCAGCCCAAATACTAATACTGGCAACAGCTCTGCATGTTGGTAGAGCATACCAGTCCTCATCAGGCAGAGTGTATCATTTAGGGGTATGTTTTCAAAATTAGTTAACCCAAATGTTCTTACAAATGGCTTTGATTATTCTCTGTCTGTACAAGACCAGATTTTTGTAAGGGAATGGACAACTGCCTGAGGAGAAATGGTGGTGGGGTATGTGGGTATCCTTTTTCGCACACATCAGTGCATATTTGGTATATGAGGTGGTGCTTACAGAATTTTCCTTTCACTGTTCAGGCAGTCAGTTTTTGAAAATGTGGCCTGTGGTGTTTCTGTTTCTTTGATGTTCTCAAATGGGATCTAGTTATTTTAACATGTCTATTATATCTAATTTTCTGCTAAGGCCACCTCGAGGCTCTAGAAGAAATCAGACTTTATGTTGTCCGAGCTGTTTCACCCATTTCTGAATGAAAAGGGATTGGTATTTTCTGCTAAAATGACATTCATCCTTCTTGTTTATGATGTGAGAAATCCTCTTGTTCAGAAATGTGCAGTCCTTCCTTTCCACTCAGCAGAGAGTCCATTAGCTGCTAGAAACATTGGGCCAACAAAGAGTGGGTGACTTGTTATCTCTTCTGGATGCTGTGTGATTAATGATAGTCACAGTCCCATGCACACATTCAGAATCAGCCTGATGCTTCACCCAAGGTCATAAAATGAGACCAATTATACTGGAGCAGGTTTACATCTTCAGTAAAATCTGAACTAGACAGGCACTTCTAGGACTCCACCAAGAGAGCAAGTCTTACCCAAATCAGTTTGTGTTCAAGCTGTTGCTATAAACCAGTTAAATGTTTTGCGTGATGTAGGACACTGGTACAACGTGGGCTTTTTCATGAGTGATACTGGGCACCCCCAGCCCTTTGCTGGGATCATTGTATGTACAGAGACTGCTCAATCATTCCTCTGGTCAGGTACCAGCTAAATTGTATCACTAACAACAATGTAAGTGTACAGAGCTGTACATGTGCATGTACAAAATTATGTACATGTGTGATTAAGATTAAGTAGCAATGCATCTGTTAATATTATGTGACTCTTTGGGAGAGAGATTTTTCTAGTACAACTTCAGAAGTGCTTAGGACAACAAGATATTCTCTGTGGGAGTTGTCTACTTTCCACGTGGAAAATACATGATGGGGTTTTGGGTAGGATTGAATGTATTTTGCTGCTTTGAATTACTGTCTGGATGAGTCAAGCTATTTTTTGTCCTGTTGGATCTCTGTGGTGTTGGTGAATAGTTATTTCTGCATGGACGGTGCATTAAAATTCCTGTTAACAGTCAGATTCTCTTCAGCAGCAGATGTTAACTTTTTATATAAAAACAAGCATTTAAAAACAATTCCTCTCTTATCAATACCTGCTTGGCAGTTTCACCCTTTGGGAAACATATGTCTGGATAGGAATCAGAGCTTGTTTTGGGAGAGATGGCCTGTTGCCATACCCCCTTGATGTTTCTTTTAAATCTGGCTGTAGTGCACCTTTAAGATTTGTGGAGGGGTTTTTTTCTCTTTGTTTTATGCCTAGCAGTGGTGCCTTATGCATTCACTAAGAATGAGTCCAGAGATGAAGACAAGAAATTTAGGAAACTGTAAATATTCTTATCTCTACTGCTGGTGTGGGTAGAATGAGTACCCCAGAGAAAAATATTGTTTTGTATGAGGTAACAGCTGCTGTTCTGTAGGTATTGAGTGAGGCTGTGCTGCATCATTAATCTTGTACTGCTGCTGTAGCTTTTCACTAATGAGAAATAAGAGCAAGACCATCACTGTGTGGAGATTAGAAATGGAGGCTGTACCGTTCAGGAAGGAAGACCCAAACCCTCTAATGATAGTAGCTGGGCATTGTTTTCAGATGCAGCTTGGACTTACGAGCTAACGCTGAGTAACTAGGAGTGTTTCTTACAGTAAAATAGTGTCTAGGTGCTTTCAGTAGTTGCTGTGTGGACAGAAGGCAACCTTTACATTCATGTTCATGTTAACTGGGTGGCAGGCTGTACAAGACGTACACCAGTCCTTGCTGAACCTACCAACAGCCAGAACCTCTTCACAACTGTGTGAACGCCAGTAGAGAGCTCCCATCACAAACTGATTCATTATCCATTATAACCATGCAGTTAGTACACCAAGGAATGATTATAATTAAGAAATCATTTAGATTTATATATTTAAAACCAGCATGTTTCGCACTTGCTTGAAATTTTAAGAATTATTGGGAAGAAAAAAATATCTTCCAAACCGAAATATATGGGAGAAACATCAACAAAGTGTACTATGCTGTGCTGAAGTACCGATGTTTGGGTAGTAGTTGCTTGTTCCTTTCTGCTAAAGATTAACCTGACACTATATCTGCAGGGACATCTAGTGAAGGTCCTCGTAGCATGTTCAAGATTAACTCTTTTAGAGATGCCACAAAAAAGAAAAAAAAAAGGCAACAAGCAGTCAGGATATTCTAGTGGTTTACCGTGTTACCATGTGCTTTCTGGGAGGAAAGTGAGTGCTTTGGATGGCTAACAAGCCTCTTGTTTGTGCAGTGGTGATACACCATGAAGACTGGGCAGCTTTTTTACCCTGAAGTCCTCAGCGGAAACTATTTAAGGAAGGTTCTACATACTGGACCATGTCACATGTTTTGTGACATTCACAGGGCTCCAGCTGTCCTATGTGGCCTCTTTACAGTCCCGCTTCAGAAGGAGCCTTTTGTACATGCCTTTCTGAGCACATCTGTGAACTCCTCAGTGTGCTGTGTGAAACACAGATTGACCCTTCTATGATGGCATGGCTGCACCAGTGGACAAGAGAAAAGCTGCAGATGTCATTTATCTGGGCTTCTGTAATGCCTTTGACATCATTCCCCAGAGCATCCTTCTCTCCAAATTGGAGAGAGATGGATTTGCTGGGTGGACTATGTGGTGGATAAGGAATGTGGTTGGACAGTCACATCTGCAGAGTACTAGACTCCTCTAGATGGAGATCAGTGACAAGTGGTGTCCTTCAGGGGAATACTGGGAACCAGTGCCGTTTATTAACTCCATCAATTACAAACAAAGGGGTGGAGTGCACTCTCAGCAAGTATGCAGATGACACCAAGCTGAGTAGTAACATTGCTTGAGAGATAGGATGCAATCCAGAGAAACCTGGATAAGCTTGGGAAGTGAGTCAAACTCGGGAACTTGTCCTTCAACTTCTTACTTCATGGCTAAGAGAAAAAGCAGTGTGGTTAGCAGTTGTGGCAAGTGCTTAACTTATTTTTTCACCTTTAAATTAGTATATGAGTGTAAATACCATTACCTTTAAATTTCCTAAATTACCTTTAAATTGGCAATTTAGAGTGTAAGGAAGGTGAGACCAAAGTTTACAAAGTTGGAAAAAATAAAGCTTCTGCAGCTAATACTGTCAGTGGTGTCTAATTCCTTTTGGTTTCATATGCCTCTGAAAGTCAGTCTACTTCCATATTGTGGCACCAAAGCAGTCTAGTTTTCAAATGTGATGAGAACTAAACAGCCCAGATGACACTAGAGACTGAGACCTCTCCATCAGAGGGTTTATACACGATGTCAACAAAAAGCTTCCCTCAGTACCTGTAAAGTTCTTATTTGTCATTCCAGAGCTTCCCATAGCCTTTTCACAGCACAGACATATTGCATGTATAACTCAATATGAAGTGTGTATAAGGATTAATGCTTCTAGCACAGTCCAACTCTCACAGCTTGAAGCAGTGCTCATTTTTCAGCATTTCAGTTAGTAAGTAACCGAAAGAGACATATTGTCTTCTCAATATTACTGGGTTCAGCCTTGAAACATAGGAAGAAACTCTTCTGTGTGTAAACACAGGGATTGGGACTGAGCCTAAGAAGATGGAACGGAAGAAAAAGAAGTATGGTACCAGTTGGAAGGAGGATGCACCAAATACCTGATTGCTGGAGAGGAGGTATGTCATAATAATAAGTTCAGGGAATCCACTCTGATTCAACAACTGGTTCTATCAAACCAGATGAAACTGCCTTCAATACCATCCTGGACCAGATTTTTCAGAAGAATTCAGCAGCTTGGTAGCTAAGCCCTTTTGCAAAACATCTTCCACTTATTGTCACAATAGAAGCTGCTGGGTGCTGACCACTTCAGAGAATCTGGACCAAATGCAGGATGCCAGGCACTTGAAATTCTGGCACTGGACTCTGCAGAGAATTCTATCCATTATGTGCTGCTCCACTTCAAAGTGGTTAGCAGCTTGTGACAACCGTACAGCATCACAGCAAATGTCACTTTTTGTGCAAACATTTAACCAACATAAAGCGGCTTTTTAGCATGGTAGTAAATTTCCCCCAAATCTCAATTTGCTTTGATTTTTTTTTTAATTTTCACTGAATGGAAAAGAATTACTGAGTTTGGGCCTTTCTGATGGAAGTATTTACAACATTTTTCAGGGTATCTTGGGGAGCTTGGGGTGCAAGAATGACACAGGAGTGTTTCCTCACAAATCTTGTTTACCATTTTCTGATACAACATCATCAGCACAAGTTTAAAAACAGAGAGATGAAACATATTCTTCTGAGATTTTCTATTGTTTTCTGCGCAGTTTCATGTTTTAATTTTGAAAGAAGAGAAAGGAGACACCTTGAAGGAAAAGAGCAAGACAGTTTAGCAGACTAAGAGCTGAGGTTCAACTCTGCAATCTGGGTTCAGACCCATCTCCAGCTTTCAATATAATCTTTCTTTGCATATTCTTCCTTTTTTTTTTTTTTTTAATCAAACCCAGGAATTATACAGCTGTTGAGATAAGAATAATTAAGAACAATGCATTTCCTTTTAAAGCTCCTCAAAGGATAACCCTTAATAAGATGAATTGAACGTCTCATGCAGGCCACACACAAATGATTGCTCATATTTAGTAAAAATATTTTTTGGGGTAAAGATAAGCTAATTTTGCTCAGGAGCAGAGGGTGGTCTTTAAGCCTTGCATTTGTCAAAGAAACAAGCAGCTTTTTATCTATTTCCTATAATCTTCTAGAGCTCAAGAGGAGTAATGTAGGGGGAGGGAAATTCAGGCAATGTATTTATGTTGGAGCACAAGCCTGAGCATTTGAACAGACCATAAAGTTAAAGAGACAATGGGCTGGATTGTGGAAATCCTCACTTGCAATCCAAAATTTATATGTGTTGATTCTGTTGCTCCTGTAGGTACTCAGCCTTGCAAAAAAGTGCTGGGCAAGCTCTGATGTGCCACAAAGCTCATTTGGAAGTGTAAGGCAACTGGAAATCAGTTTCTCATAGCTTTCATATCCGTTGCTTTTTTAAAATGCCGGTTTTTTTCCATGGAAAAGTTTCACTACTGATCTACGTGGAAGTTCAGCAACATCATCACAATCGAAATGAGCTTGCAGGATGCAGGGGGACCCCTGTGTTCCTCTTTTCCCTCCCAAAATCTACCCTGTTCTATGCCCTCTGGATGCTTAGCATTGGATAAATGGTTCTTCTCTGGAGGTATCCCGAAAGACACAGGTCAGGCATTAGGACCCACACCTTGAATGTGGCTGCTAGAGCTCATAGAGAGATGCAGTTTGCTTTCACATGCAGATCAGTATGAATCCAGAAAAGCACAGTGAGGATGATCCTTGGAAGCCTTTGTGCAGGGTGTTGGAATGCAGACCAAACTGCTGCTGGCTGTCTGTACTCATGAAACTGGCCTCATTTGAATAGTTCATGGGGGAAAGCCTAAATATGAAGAAAAGGCAAGACATGGTGCAAAACATGCCATTGACAGGTTCTCCTCCTCCCCTTAAGACATTTCACCTGAAAAAAGAGAAGTACCAGCTACAGTTATAAATTATTCCAGCTCCTAGTTTCCAAATGTTTCCTCTCTCCCCTTTGTATCTGTTACAGATGCATCATCCACATATGAATGTTTCCTGGAATTTGGTTCCAGAGATTTGAGCTTGTGAAGTTTTGGGGCCAGACTTACTCAAATGGAACTCCCAGGGAGAAGAAATTGCCTCTCTGTTTAAATCAAGAGGCTTATCAGAGAATGTTAAATGTTTTTTTTACAGCTAAAAGTCAAAAGATCTAACCAGTCTTCTCCTTGCTATTAGCTGCAAACATTTCAAATTAAAAAAAAAAAACCCAAAAAACACAAAGCAAAACAAAAAACATAACACACACACACACAAAAAAAAAAAAAACCACCAAGAAAAAAACTCAAGAAAACAAAAACAACCACAAAATCCCAAACTCTTTCCAGTCCCCCTTATCCTCCAGACATCCCAAGTCTGTTCCTGTCTCCACCCTTCTAATTACTAGAAAGACCCCTCTTGGCTGGAGACATCAATGCAGGATTGTTTTACGCCAACATTGATATTTTGCCTGCTTAAGCAGAATCTAAAATGGGAACAGAGTGATCCATTAGCCAATGAAGGAACATTCAATCAAGCAGTGCTCTGCATTTCTCCAGCGTTTTTCACCCAAAGCAATTAAGCATTCATTGATTACAAGCATTAATTAGGTCTAATCACATGCCTGCAAATGAGATGTCAGGAAAACATGAAAATGAGTGTTGTGTTTTAAAATGGATTTTGGTGATGAAGAAAGACAATAGTCATCTTATGGGATTCCCAGACACCCTTCATATTCATAAAGACAAGGTGCTGATCATCTCCAGACAATCAGGCCCTGCTGGTCCATGCCAGGCAGGGCTGTCAAACATTGCAGCCTCTGATTTTCTTTCTAGATGAGCTTCAACCACTGCTTGCTATTACTCTTTTATAATGAAACAGAACACAACGGAGGAGAACGGGCAAGTGAACCAGAGGCCTGGCAGCACTGAGATCAGTGGCACAGCCATCCGAGAACACACTGAACTGCTGGGGACAAGAGTAACTCAAAGCAGTTGCAGTTTGCCAGACTCCCTAGGACAACCTGGTTATACTGTAATTTTTAATCCAAGGGTTGCTTTTCTCCTTTTTCTTGGCAATTCAATTTACACATGCCCACGTGTATTTAGTGCTTTTAGCTAAAGTTGAAGTCACCTGTTTTTTGCCTGAGGCTGAACAGTGATTTACAAAGCTCTGTTAGCAGCTCTATACCTGTATGCTCTTTCTCTGTCTACTCAGTTGGTACTTGGTGCATTCGTAGCACAGCTATTAGACAATATCTAAACACTTATAAGGGCTTTTGTCTCCCAAGCCTGGTCCTGCTTTTTAAACTCAACCTTCTTGTTTTACACACTCCTCCATTCCACTCTAATTTCTATTGTTTAATCTCATCCAGTTCTTTCTGTCCCTTCCCTCAGCAGGACACAAAAAATAAAAATCAGCAATGCCTTAATTTTGCAATGTTGCAAAGTTGGGTGGGTTCATAGGAAAATATCAAAACAACAAAGAGGAAACCCAATCTTTTCTCCCAGCTCCCATGGCTTGATTCCAAGGCCAAGAAAAGACAAGACTGCAAGACTGCATTCACAAGGGCTAGCATGGACACCAGGTTGCATGGCTGCAAGGCTGCAAAATTGCTTCTTGAGAACAGCATAAATTATGAGTGAAGCCTGGATCCTCCTCACAGTGTGCTCACACTTAGCTTTTCATGCATCCTTACACCTACTCTTTTTCTAAAAATTAATCAAATGCAAGGATATGGGGAGATCCAATGCAGTCGCATAAGTAAAATCAGTCAGCCTGTAAAACCCACAGCATGATGACACAGACTGCTTTCCCATCCCCGTGTAGTCTGCTCCACCCTTCCTCTATGTGTGGGGCACAAAGATGCTCAGACTTCCATTTGCTCACAGGCTGCTTTTGGCATTGAATGTGGTTTGCAGCAAGCAAAATGCCTCATTTCTCATGCTTGGTGCAGCAGCAATCCTTGCACATGCACAGGAGGGATGCTCACAGCCCTCATGTCTCCTGTCCCTGCACATTCAGAAGGGCCTACTTAAACAATTAATTGCTGTGAATTTGACTTTTGACAGTAAAAATGAGGAGGAAGGTCAGGGGTGTAGCGTTGCTGTAAACCAGAACATATGGCCCACTACTGGTGAAAAGGCAATTGCTCAATGGGGGTGATAATGATTATGATGGGATAAATTGCAATTAGGATAACGGAAACAGAGCCTTTCAGCAGAGAAGGTGCTGCATTAGCTCCAGCATTAAAGTGGTTGCAGTATGTGACAGTAATTTAAGAAGGAAGAGAAATCTGGGCACCAAATGGTACAGCAAAGGACCCTTACAAAGTCTTGAGCTGGGATGATGTGTAAGTGGCAGAAAGCAGATGATGATCTTCTTGTGGTACTGCAAGGATGTCCAAACCAGAGCAGGTCTAGATAAACTACTGACCTCTTACTCCTGGAGGTGGTCATCTATGGACTTAAGGGTAAGGCAGTGGGCAAAGCCAATCATGGAAGACCTTGCTAGTGCTGTTGCTATTGCTCAGTGGATGAAGTGTTTGGGAAATGCCTGCTGTTTCTTGGCATGGCAAGTAGGGTGGCAGCATCTGAGTCTCCACTTTCTTCTGTCGGTGCTTAATGACTCCACAGGTCTCAGTGGAGTTGCCTCCATGTAAAACAGGAACATAACAACCCAAATCAGGCCTCAACATCTGCAAAACTGGATAGGTTCACAAGGATTTAATTCCCTCTTAAGTATGTACAAATCACATGGGATGGCACTGCCTAATTCCCTGCATTTCTGCATAGCACAGTACTGTCACTATTCACTGGGAAAGAATGTCATATTTGCATTTTTTCAAGTGTGGTAATACTGACATTGCTCATCTTCTCCTAACACTCAATAGCAATAGGCACAGATTTTCCATATTGCGTCATACTGCCTATGAGGGTCCTTGTCCTGATTCAATCACCTCTGCAGTGAAGTGGAGATCTTAGAAGCACATCTAACCATGCATGCTTAAAAACCAGAAATAGAAGCAAACACGAGTGTTTACCTATACCACTTTTAAAGCTGCAGAACAAGCTGAAGTTTGGCCTACAGATATCTGGTAAGTGTCAACAATTAATACAGGCATCAGAGAGCAGATCAATGTCATGCAATGCTTTTGTCAGCTGCTGACTCCAGCATCAGCTCCAAATCTGGGAGTACTACAGAGCCACAGGGGATCAGTTCTTCTTGTCTCAGGTGCAGTACTAATAACCTGACTCTTCTTTCAGGAGTCACACTAATCTTTCCCCATGGATTAGTGAGGAGTTGAACTCATTCAGTTGTCTGCACCGTGCACCACTAAGATGGTAGGTCTTGCTCTGGTGGTTCAAATAGGGCTTTCTCCTTGAAGAGACATAATAAGCTTTTTTCGATTTTACTTAGAGGATTGTATGTCCAGGCAGCCTCAGGAAAGGAGGTTATGTCCAGGAAGAGTCATAGACTTTGCTCTTTACCTAGATGAGAGTCTAGCTCAAATGCAAGAATACAGTTCCAGTTTAAATGCTCCAGTCAACTAAATGCCCTTCTGAGTGCCAGCAGAGGGCATGTCCCAGTCCCTGAAGCCTGAGGTCCAGTCAGGTACTACAGAAGTTCTTCATGTCCATGCTAAGGCAGCTAGATCTGTGCATGTGGTACAATCAGATCATTTCAGAGCGGGTACATCTGTGATTTAAGGACCTGACCCTTCTTGATTGATTTCTGTCAATGCAAGAAACAGTCTTAAAGGACACCATCTGACAGCTATCAGTGAAGGGGTGACATTCCTACCCTTTCTGAAAGGGTTGTCTCACTAGACAGACACATGAAGCTGAGCAGTTGTTACCCATCACCCTGCATTCCAGTTTGGCCCATCCTCTAACCAGGCTTCTCACACCCAGGAAAGCCAATCTTAGGATTTAACCTGAAGGAGAACTTTCTTCTCAGCACAGAGACCCTGCACAGTGGTCTATCACAGCAGGAAGTGGAAGACTCATTGGCTTGTTTGGACCCTGGTGAGGGGACACAGTATCATGTGGAGGTGCATCATCTGCAGGACTGCTGTGCAATGCTACCAGCTCAGCTGTGTGAGGGCTACATTGCAACTACCGCACCATTCTGTCCAAACATATTTTGTGTAAGAAATCTCACCTCCAGGCCTGTGTTCAGCACAGCATGCTGGGGCTGTGTTTCATCTCACCCAGGAGTAAAGTGCTGTGCTGATCTGGAGCAGGGTCATTCTTAACTGTCAGGAGCAGTAGAGGGGGAAAGTTGGCTGAGGTTTTTGCCCTGAGTCCAGCTCCCAGAGGCTGTGCAGATCCTGTACCATTAAACAAAGCTAAGCTCATGAGTTATACTTGTGTAGCTATTGTCTTTACTGCTGTTTTTGTTGTTAATACCTTGGCTGCTGGTAGTATGTCTGGTGTTTTTAGTATTGGAGTCAAGAAAACAGCATTAACTAAACAACCTCAACACAGTAGAGGTTGCCAGGTTGAGAAACCCTCTGATGTTGGGAAGCAGAGCAACAGTCTCTCCCCACTTCAAGTCTGTGACCTGCATTCACTTAGGGCCATGGAAACCCACAAACCCCTGTGGCTGAGTGATGAGCGTGGTAAGTACAAAAGTTAATGACAGGTGCTTGGATTTAATTGTATTGTTTTGTAAACTACACCTGTCAAAGGTGAGAGTGAAAGCACTGGACAATCAGCCTACTTGAAAATATAACAGCTACAATAGGAGAAAGCTAGTTGGTTATATTAGGGATTTTTTTTAATTGCTTTGAATTATTCACAGTATCAGTGGTTTCCTGTGACATCAAGCTTTTGAACATCGCTTGATTGCCATGAACTGTGGTGTATCCAATTTTCCATTCCTGACTACACCCAAGCCACAGTTTGTCTGAGAAGCTGCATCTGCAGAAGGCACGTCCTGGCTGGCAGCTGAGTAACTGATAGTTGGGGGTAGCATAGAGGCGCCTGGTACTCAGCACTGGTGCAGATGAATCCAAGTGACTTTTTTTCATTGTATTTCCAGAGAAATAATGGTAAAACAACTATTGAGTCAGTCAAAGGGAGGAAATGAGAGCAGAGGCTAACTAAGTGTGTGTGAGACAGAGCTCTGTGGACTGCTCTGCCTATGCCAAGAACTGGGGAGTTTCTGTCAGCTTGGTTGGGAAAGTCGAGCAGACAGAGTGTAAACTACTGCGTTGACTGTGCGTCCGTAAGCACTACTGCCCTCTTTTGGGTGGAATTAGACCTGTGCGGCTGTTTCATCCAGCAGCACACGCTGCTGCATCGCTCGGGTACAAGACAGGGGGACTGCTCCTGCAGCAATGCTGACAGCGGTGCTCCCGTGAGGAGAGCTGAGCAGCGGGATACCTGTGTGCAAAGGCTTTGCTCAGCAAGGATGCTGTCCGAGAACAGCGTGACCATGCCATTACAGGCGTAGCCCATCAGCCTGTTACCATGCTCTGATCCAGCTCCTCAGACAGGCTCCAGCTCCTTGGGTGAATCGTGACATCCAAGCTGCAGTTGCTTCATGTGTTTTTCCCCTCCTCTGGCATTGTTCCGCTCCATTATCTGCTGTGCAACAGGGAACAGAAGAATGGCTGAGCAGATTTGGCTCCAGCCTTGCTGCAGGTAGGTAGTTATGTCAGTTGTTGAATGCCAGTGTCAAGTTCTGCTGAAAACACTGTGTCTGAGACCTTCACTGTGAAGGCGTCAAAACCTGTTCTGTTGGGGCAAGGTGCACCTTGAACTGGGCTCCCCCCTCTTTTGTCCAAGTGTTTTGCTGGAGAATCTCTCATTAAGCAGCAAGGGCTGTTGTCAGCAGAGACATAGTTTCAGGATATCGGTCAACCCAATGGTTCAACACATTTGGTGACCTATGTCCCGCAACAGTCAGATCTTGTGGCCATGCTATTTGTCTCGAACAGGAGAACACATCCCTCTGAGAGCCCACTCTTGCCCCCAGACATATCTGATTACACTTAATTCAGCTTCCTCAGCTGCAACATTGCACGGTCACAATCTGACAAAGTCCTTACAGTGACCTAGACATAAAATTTGAGTTGATGAGTGACACTTTTTATAAGACCAACTGTTTCATTATGAAACTTTTGAGGTTGGAAAAAAAAAATCCCAAACAAATAAGAACATGTCCCTATTAAAAGACTGTCGGAGCATTTTTATGTATCCTCCTTGTAGCAATTGTGGCTGCATGTAAAAGGCAAGCATGCCTTCTGATCGTGAGAGAGTGGCTAAAAAACATGAGTCACACAGTCGAACCTTGTGACTTGGTAGAAATAAGGAGGTCTCCTTAAAGGCAATTTGTGGAAGAATTGGAGAGAAACGCAATTTTTCAAGGTCAGCCAAAGGCTAATGAGCACTCTTTCATAGTGCGATTGTATTGCCTGAATTTCTGTATTTCAAAGCCAGTCTAACTATTTTATTGCTGAAGCACTGTAACTGAAGAGGTTGTAATAATATTGACAACTAATCCTGCCAGAATCTGAGATGGTATTCAGCATAATATGAAACATTTTCTCTTTGCCTGGACAAGTACTGAACAAAGAGTTAAACAAATATGTGGATCCCCAGAGTACCACTTATCTTTCTTCCCGAAGGGCATGTGTACAGATGCTTTGTAAGCTGGGTTGTCAACAGTTGGGGCTTGTGGCCAGATTCACGTGTTCTCCACCTTTTCCTTGTGAGCTGCAGGACAGTCATCTCCAGAGGGACAGTTTTTCGTAACTTAATTAGATTGGTGCCATTTGCGCAGCTACAGTTTCAGGTTGGCTCAGCTTTACTTCTACTCCAGCTCTCCAGTTCAGGGGATTACAGTAGCACTGAAATTGGTTCTGAACTAAACATTTGGCAGCTACCTCAGGTCAAGGAGGCAATTTGTGTTACTGCTGCTGCTAAATTAGAAATAAATAAATAATCAATGTTGCAGCCCTTAATGATAGACTAAGAATGAGAGACAAAATGTTTTTGCAGCTCTCCACTGTGAATGTACTTAGGAATATGTTGGCCTTTTTTTCCCATGAATGAACAACTCTAGTCTAGTAAACCACTTTAGTTGAAGAAGAGCAATCTCCAAGTGCATTCTCTTAGCATGGTTTTGCACTATGCTTAATTTAGTGTAGCTTTAATCTGCTGAGAATCTGGATGGGCTAACCAAAAATCAGCCAAAGTGTTCCCACTGGAGTTTCAGTGTTTTAACTGCATCAGTTTAGAACGGATAGAAGTGAAATCACTCAGATTTTTAGCATGGAGACAAAGCCCTTAGTCCTGACTAGCTTCATACTACTAAACTGCAGTTCAAGAAAAAGAGATCTGCAAGCAGTAAGTGTAGACTGGAGGAAAAGTAAGAGTGCAGGGCCTTTCCAAGCACCACATGTAAAATGGGCACATCCTGCCTGTGACATTCAGTGTTCCTTAGAGACAATCTATGAGAGTATCTGGGCTCACTTCCATGCACTGTGAGCCACAGAGACTCACAGCCCACAATGCCCCCCAAAAGCTCCTCAGTGTGACTCAATGCTGCATGTGGTTGAGGTTTTAAGGTTTCACCTGGGCAGCCGGTAGCTGGAAAGCTGCACAGTTGTGACATTTTTACCAGATTCAGTGATGGATAACAGCCCATCCCCTAGCACACAGTTTTGAAGATGTCAGCTGATAAATGGCACTTTAGCAGGTGACAGATGTAATAAATTAAAAGGCATCTGGCAAACCTGCTGTAAAGGAGAAATATAGATATTTGCAGGGATGGAGAAAAATGACCACTACTCATAGAGAACAAATAGAGGAAAACCAAGTATCTTCATGTCCCTCCTAAAAGCAAAGTAAAACACAGACAAATCTACGATTTTCTCACAGAATCACAGACTTTTTGGGGTTGGAAGGGTCATCTGGAGATCATCTAGTCCAACGTCCCTGACAAGGGGGGGTTATATCGCTTGGATATAAAGAAATGCAATTGGAACCGTTTCTGTCTAACTCAAGACTCTTGTTGCTAAAGTTATTCCTGTCTCAGCGCTTTCAAGAGTGGGTTTGCCTGTTTACTGAAGGTAATAATTATTTTATGACTTTTCACTTTCTCTGTGATATGAGCCATTTGTGAACTGGAAGTAACGTGTGAAAGCCAGTCAGTTGCTACTCTGCAATACTGAACAAATATTTTATAGATAGAATCAAGTCAGGGCAGTGGGGAAGGGGGCAGATTGTGATGTGTTTGGGGCTGTTTTATTCAGGGTCTGAATTTTGTAGGTCATTTGTTGGATATTCAGAAACGGCCATATGCATCATTATCACCAGTGCCCAAATTCTGATTTTAAGAAGAGCCTGTGTCTTGGGTTACAATACAGGATGTGATCAAAGATATCTATTTTATCACCATCTGTTGAGGGTGGGGGCAGTGAACCTTATCTCTGTGGGAGATATTCTGCTAATGAGCCATCCACTTAAACCAGGCAGGGCATTGTTCTTTATCTTTTCACAACCCATCCTTCCTCCAGTGAGTAATTTTCTAATAGCCCATTGAGTCCCACTGTGGGACTGATAAAATTACTTCATCCCATTGGAAGTTGCTCCAGCCAGGGGGAAGAGACCGACATTTCTTACCAAGATAAAAACAGAGGTTTTGGAACACTAAGGTAGCCCCTTTCTCCACTGGACTTCCAGAGGAAAACTGGACTTCTCCACGTCACCACTGGAGGGAAACTACACCTTCTACAGGAGCACTGCTTCAACTGAATCACATCTGTCACTGCAAGAGGACTGCAGCCACCATTTAGTGGGACTGCTACCAACACCCTGACTGATGGGGTGTCAGGTTGTTTTCTGACTCTGTCAGTGTTTGGGTTTGTTCTTTGTAGTACTGTATTTCTATTTTAATTTCCCTAGTAAAGAACTGTTATTCCTAATTCCCATATCTTTGCCTGAGAGCCCCTTGATTTCAGAATTGTAATAATTTGGGGGGAGGAGGTTTACATTCTCCATTTCAAAGAGAGGCTCCTGCCTTTCTTAGCAGGCACCTGTCCTCCAAACTAGGACAGCCTGTTACACTGATTTTTCTGTAGAGGACTTTCTTCAAAAGTAGGAAGAAGTTTGGTGCTATACCTGGTCTTCCAAAGACCCTTTGATAATCACAGGGTAGGAAGGGGAGCAGGGGTGAGATGTTTTCCTCCAGAATGCATTTCAAAGCCAATGCTGAATTTAGGCACCCTGAATTTAGGCACACTGAATCATCCTTTGTAGAGGATTTTATCTTTCTCCATAGAACAGGCAGAGGCTAGAGAGACTGGCTGAGCGACTTAGCTGACTGCAGCTGGTGGTGTGAAATTTTTCCTTGTTGAAGCCAATAAAAACTTAAAGAAACAGAGCCATCCACAGCATCTTTAAGTAATTCATTTGCCGTCATTCTTAACACTTGGTGCTAGCTCTCTCATCTGATCAGGTTTGAGTTCTCTTGCTTGAACAGTTGTGATGGCTTTCCTGCTTGATGGAGAAAGATTTAGTGGAGGCTGTTTCTGTCATTCACGCAGAAATTGAGATGCCTCTGAATCTTCTTTGTGATTGCATGAATAAACACCCCTCCCAAAGAGTCTCACTTAGATGCAGTTTTGCCATTTATTGTGTGGCTTTTGGCAGGTTTTTAACACTCCTTTGGCAGTCATGACTTGCAGCCTCAGCAGTCAGTGCTCCAGGGCCAGAGAGCAAGGCTGCAGTGCCCTGTTTGTCCCCTGCCCCCTCCTTCTGCTCCATTCCACCTCCCACTCCAAGGCAGGGGAGAGGCATATTGAACTTTCCGCTTACCTACAGCCCAACCTGGTATTAACGTGGTGTTTCTGAAGCAGAGTACTCTGCAGGATGCCTTTTGAGACCCTTGTGGCACAGCTCTCAAGAAGAAGAAGATGCTGCTGAATTTTAATAGTAGTTTATTTCTTAATGGACTGGTAGATAATTTGCCTTTGCATATAAAATAATTTCCTTGCCACTCATTTCCAATACTGAAGTAATAGGTAACAATTTCAGCTTTTTCTGCATCAACTTTGCCAGTTTTGCTAAGACTATTTTTGTTCTTAACATATTTTTAACTTTTTTGTTCTACCTAAATATAGAAAGCCTGAATATTGAAGCACCATTTCCTTCAAGGCCCACAGCTTCACTTACTTCATTTCTGCATTTCATAATGTCATCATTATTCTTTACTTTTTTCCTCCTTTTTCGTTACTAATATAGTTAGCAGTTTCCACTTGCTGATGAATTTGAATGAGTTTTTAACTTAACATGATTGTGGAGGGAGGCAGATTAATTATTTCTCTTTCATTTTTATTATGCCTGCACAATTTTCATTCTTTTTTTTTTTTTTTTCTGTTTAGATTTTTCATCCTAACTAATTTTGAATGCAGTTTACAGGAACTTTGGGAAATCTTTTTGATATAAAAGTTGGGTATATTAATCACTCCTTGCAAATTTCTCTTTGGCCACAGAGAATGTAATCACATCACAATGAATGGTCCTGACACAACCAGCGACTTCCAGACTAAATGAGGTCCATGGTAAAGTCACTATATCTATGTAATTGCTGAGTAAGTATTATTGCTAGTTTTAGAAACTTTAAAATGTTTCTCAGTGGTATCAATGGAACCTGAAAAATATTTCAAACTCAAATCACCTGTAAAAACCAATTAATTTTTTTTCTTTCCTGCATAAAAAAACCCCAATGGCTGAAGGAGTAAATCAACCTTTCCTTTTTCTTGGCCAGATGATCCTGAAAACTCCCTTTGTTTCTTCTTGGGTTTTCTCTATGCAGTCACCCAAGTTCAAGATTTTTTGGTCTGAGTCCCTAGGGAGTGGTGGTACCCAGAACATATTTGTCTTATTGCTTCTTCCATTCCTGATGAGATTACAGCATCCTGATGTTGGAGGTTTTTCATATAGCCTAATGTAATTTTTTATCTCATTTCCCCTTACCAGCTATACCAACTTTCAGAATTTATATGTAGGTATTTGAAAGACATTGTTCATTCTTTGAGTTAATTATCAGATCAGCTTGGTTCATTTTTGTTACGCCAAATTTGACATTCATACAATGAAATTAATACAGAGAATAAGTTTTTCTTGCATTTATCTTTTAACAAGTATTTCTAGTCAAATAAAATTATGACTTAATTGCATAAGCTTTTAAGTGAATAAAACCAGATACAGTAATTTCACAAGTATAAGCCGCACTTCCAGGTGTCAGCAACTTTCCGTTCTTTGTCCATATATAAACCACATTGGATTATAAGGCGCACTTTCGTTTGCAGCAAGGATGCTCGTGCAATAAAGTAACAAATTAATAACAATCACACAACCGTGGGGTTTACTGGCAGGTGCTCAATTCATTAGCTCCACTCCCCCTGCGGTGCTGGCAGGAGCCCTGGCTTGGCCCCGCACTGCCCACCTCCCCCCACTGTGCAACAGAGTAACCAATTTGTAACAATCGCACGATCACAGGTTTTAGTGGCAGGTGCTCAATTCGCGAGCTTGGCTAGGCCCGTGGCTCGCACTTCCAAGTTGGGAAATTTCAGAACTTCATCCATATATTGGCTGCTTCGGAGTATAAGCCACACTTCCGGGTTGGGACCAAAATTTTAGTGAAAAGGGTGCGGCTTATACTCATGAAATGACTGTACATGCTTTATTTAAGAATGGTATAATCAAGTATTTTACTGATTTTTGGGCCTACATGAGTATTTCTCTCATTATTTGCACTTTAAAGTCACAACAAAAATTACTGTTGTCCTTTTCTTTTACTAGTTATTAGCAGCTCCCTGCAGTTGTTTCCATGCAAACAGTGCTTGATGTGAATAGAAAAACCCAACTTAAAAACTGTCTAGAAAGGAAAACAAGAAATGTTTTCTGTGGTGGCTGTGTCTGTGAAAGTTTCATCAGCCATCTCTCAAAATTGTATGTATCTAGCGAGGGCTGATTTTTTTCATAAGTAACAGGGTTTGTGCCTGTTTTGTTCACTCAGACTTGTGTATTATAAAGAATCTGATTTTCTGAAGGCAGTAACCATCTACTATCTTGTCTTGGGTTTGTCTTTTTTTAAAGTGTTTCAAGTTGATTCCCTAGAACTGAAGGAACCAGTAACTTATAATTGTTCCATTGTTGTCGTTATTTTTAATCAGGCTCCCATTAGAAGCATGAGAATGTTTTTGTTTTCCATTCTTTTTTAAAATCAAGTCAGATATCAAAATCTGGAAGTCCTTTGCCAAGATAGGGCTTCCCTCTTCATGCAATTCTCCAGTTACTTCATCACGAGTGCCCAAGATGGAGCCATGAAAAGAAGACAAAAGTACAAATGCTACAAAATGAATTATGCTTCTCATTGTTCTTGTGGTCCTTTAACCAATGGAAAGTAAAGCCCATAGGTAGTGGATTTACAGTGATTTCCCTTAAACGTGACCTTGGCCCCCTTTACCGTAGTACCTGGCGAGGGCCTGAGCACCTGGGCTCTTGAATGAATCATCCACACTGGCTTCGGAAGTAAACCTTCGCAGTGAAATAGCAGCAATATCCGGACTGGCCATCAGCTTCTATTCCGTTCAGCCTCAGCTGATATATTTCATATGTTTTTGTAGCTGAAGCTGGGCCAGGACTTCTCTAGCTTTGACAGGAGGGCTAAATGAGAGCAGGGAATTTTATGTGCCTCTTCCCACAGCATTCCACTGACCATGCAGGAAGTCATTGATCAGTGGGATTTAGGCAATGTGCACAAGAAAGGTATGTGTGTGTGGCCCCATGGCCTCTGCAGCATGTTCTGTGACGGCACCAGCCTCTGATTCAGTGAATGGAGGGATAAGAGCCTAGGTGGTGAGCCACACACGCCACGGCTGGTCTGCGTCTCTGCAGCCGAGCAAGTGCAGGGTGGGCTGTTTAAAGCCTGCTCTGCAAGGCTGCCTGTTTCCTACTAATGCTGTGGTTTAGATGTGGTCATAGGAGAGTGATTTTCCTGGGAAGTTGCTTAACGTTCTTTCACAAACAGAGGGCAAGTTCCCTGACCTGGTAGCTCATCCTACAGGAACAGAATCTGACCTCTTATAGATTGCTTAGCATTGTTTGATTGTCCTGATCTGTATGGCTCCTCTGTGCCACAGCCCAGGAGAAGAGCTGAAAGGCCATGTCATCTCTTCAGATGTCTGATGTTCAGGCTATGCAACACTGGGACAGTGAAGGAGCTGGTGTGCCTGCACACTGACCCAGAGCTGTTAGCAGGAATAGTTTTGCAGAAATGCAAATGGTATTTCTGACCCAAATGTCATTAAACTCAATCCTAAGTTTAATGACCTTACTGGAGTTGCATGGAAAGAATACTTATCCTGTTGTCAGATATACTGTGGACATAGAGAGCATTAAAAAAATATTTATCCAATACGCAATTTATGTACGTAATTTCTCTGAAATTTCTTTAGAATTGCTATGGAGAGGTCTTCCAGACTTCTGCCTTCCTACATTGTATCAGGAGCCGTTCCACTGTAAAGGGAACCTCATTGCAGCAGTTTATGTGCATTAATATAGAAGGTGGCAATTTGATTCTTCATCTTTCCTGTGCCTCAGTTTCTTTATTTGGCCGCATTACATGGCTCGGGGTAGGATTCAGCTGTGGTAGGGTGGACAGGAAAGGGTTTTATGTCAGTTCAGTGGCTCTGTCATTGCATGACTCGGAGCATAAATTAATGAAATAAAACTGTTTTCCTTCTCTCTCTCTTTCTTATCTGTGATTTTCCATATACAAAGGAAATGAAGAGGGGGAGGCAGTGAAAGGTTATCATTCAGTGATGAGACAGGCTGTGGAGAAAAAGATGCTACTCCTTCAGCAGTCCTAAATGTGTTCCCAAATCTCAGAAGAGCTGAATATTTCAGCTGAAAGAGTCAGTCATGAAATAATCTTCTCCCTGGACACCAAAATAGTTTTCACTATTGTACAGCATCAACAGCCCACTGAGCTGAATGTGGGCATCCTGTGCAGAGCTAGTATTTCAGTCTGTCCACCTGCAGCCCAGTAAATAATGGCAAGGATAGTTTACAGTTACAGAGGGATCGGAATTGCTGGCTAAATGGTCACAATCCAAGAAAATGTGTTTTAATTTAGGTAAATGAAAAGTAATACATCTGGGAAAAAAGAGTTCAGGCTGTACCTACAGGACAGGAGACTCTGCCTTGGAAAACAGGATTATGGGGTCATTGTGGTAACTGTCTCCACAACAGCTGCTGGTTCAATGGAGCTAAGGGAGAGCTGCTGATTCTGGGAATCTAGAAGCAAATAATAGGAATTGGGGATGACTGAAGCATCGGCAGGATCATCCCTGAGCTGCAGCAGCACCAAATGGGGGTCTCACCATGTCCACACCTCAGTGAGAAAGAGGAAACACTGTGGACGACCACTGATAAGGTAGCTTGGAATTCCTGCATGCTCACTGGAATGCTGTGGGAAGAGGCTGGGAATATAAAAGGCTTTAAAGTGTGCCATCCAGTCAACTTTTCTATGACAAGGTTTATGTCTTTGTAATGCTGAATCACAGCAGTGAAGTGAGGGGCCACTGAAATTACTCTAATTCAGCTTTGACATGAAACCCTCCTTCCTACTAGTGGACAGGCAAGAGATGGTAAAGTCACCTCAGGTGGTTGCCTTTACAGATGGTAAAATAATTTGTGAAGGAGTTTGCCTTTACAGACATGTCTGAGTCCACTGCAGGACAGAAACTCAGAAATTTACCATCATGAGGGTGTAAAATTTGATTGGAATTATCATTTCTCAGTTCCTATTCCAGTTCCTTTCAGGGTGGTGAAAAAAATTTAAAAAAAATCTACATTTCCCTCAGTTTTCTCATTGGTGCAGCTCTGAGACAGTGATGGAGCCCATCCTTCAGCTTTAAGGGTTTGGGCCACAGGTAGTGTGTTGTTGGGTATCTCTGGAAGCAGTGGACATAGATGGGGCAAATGCTTTGGAGCTGTGAGAGGATGCAGTACATCTCTCTCCCCTTGGGACCTGCCTATAGCCCCACCTGTGGCTGCCAGTTCTGTAAGGATTTGCTGAGTATTGCCCTGCCTCAGAATAACCTGACAGATTCACTTGGTAACATTGCATGATCCAGCTCCTGCTCTGGTCTTTTCTAGTCTTTATATATGGCACCAAGCAGCTTTGCTTTCAGAGAACTGTGGTGTCTTGGTCTGTCTGAAGCCTTCAGGCTCAGTGCAGGGGCTGCTGACTGCCCTGAGCAGCACGGGAGCTCTTACCAGTTGTTCACAACAGGCGCAATTTGAACCATGAGAGCTGGGGGTCAAAATATGATTTTGTAGAAAGCACCAGGTCATATCAAACAACAGGATCAAATATGCAGTTTCCTCTGCAAATAAAGGTCATGAGATCTTAAAATACGTGGAGAGAGATTATATTATTATCATCATCTTCATTATCATCATCATCGTCACCATAATTATTATTATTGACATTATCTTTGATCTCTCTGTTGTGTCATTTACTGCTTCGGGAAGGCAAGGCAGAAGCTGGCTTTCCAAGCCTTCCTTAATTGCTTTTTTTCCATCAAGGAGTGCAGAAAGCACATGCTAAGGCAGAATTTAGGCTTTGCACATTGCTTCATCCCACCACAACCACAGACTGGCCTCACCTACAGAGTTTGTGCTGCAACTTGCATTTGAACTTCTCCAGCTTGACCTTGGGTTTTGGATCTGCACTTTAGCAAGAGGAAGACCAGCTGAGATGAAGGGGTCTGACTCTTGCTTCAGATCTTCCCTAACCATGGGAGTGTGCCTCTTGCATAGCTCTGATCTGAGCTCATCTCTAAATACAACCAAAATGCAATAAAATGCACCAAAAAACCCCAAAACCCCAACATCCCCCAAGAAATATGTCCAACAGTGGTTATTACCACAGTTACATCACAGCAGAAACAGGTGCAAGGAAATAAATTCCTCCCAAAAGTTTCTATTCAGGAGGGAGATGACTGAAGAAAGCAGAAGGAAAAGAGGAAGGCAGAGGTAAGGGTGGGAGCCAGGGGAGAAAGCAGAAGTTGTTTCTCTTGGGATGTGGCCAACTTAGTAGCTGTCCAAACTCAGGAGATGTCTTGGATGCTCCTTCTTTTACTGTCTTTGCTTTTTCCATTTTAAGGCTGCCTGCTAGCAGAGTGTGTGATAACGCCAGTGTTGTATTGCCCTCTGAATGCCCTATTGCCTGGAACCTCCACAGAACTGTGTTCAGGCCTGGTGCAAGAAGACACACATCCTTCTGAGCAGATTTTGTATAAATTTCAAGGAAACCTTCAAGGACTCATCAGCACAAATAATTCTCTCTGCCCCAAAACTATGGGGAAGGAAGGGAAGCGATTATGGGAAAGTTCACATTCCTCCAGCAGCTGCAGTCACTTGGGGTGGGATTCATCTGACAAAACATAGAGGGCTCCATCTGAGCTAGTCACATTTAGGCTCCCTTTATGGAGGAGAATATGGGGAAGCATAGGCACAACTATGAGTCACCCCTACTCATTTCAGTGTCTAGAACAGGTCAGGCGAATCATGCCTATTTCTCTTCTTTGCTTTTCAAAGGAACTGCAATGAAGGGGCCAAGTGTAGGTCTGTAAAGTTAGACAAAGCTCATCCTTTATCTGGTGTCCAAACCAAATGATTTTATCTGGGACCAAGGGGCCAAGCTGTGATGAGGGCACTGCCAGCAAATGCTGAGTAACCACAGCAGAGTGGGGTAAGTTGTCTCACCCACAGCTTATTTCACTGTGGGAGAGGATGCAAGGAGTGCAGTACTGGAGAGGAAATGGCCTAAGAAAAATGCCTATAAAAGTCACCATGGGATGTCACCCTAGTGCCAAGACTATGTTTATTTTGAACCAGATAGGTACCTCCGCTTTTCTGTTTGCAGGCAAAAGTTACTGCACTCCTGACACCACTGCAACTTCTTGTGTGACCAGTCACTTCCCCATTCCGAGCCCCTCTTTCCTTCCCACTTCTTTCCAGATTTCAGTACAGCAGGCCCATCTTCAGATCCCTGTGGAGCATCAGGGGGTGCTGGCTCAGCTTGCCGTGTCCTTTTCCCGGACGCCTGGTTTTGTGCTGAGCAGTGTGTCAAAACTGAGGAGCATTTCCCATGCAACGTGCTCTGCTTCAGGGACCCTTAGGGAAAGGAAGTGCAGAGGTTGCCAGAAGCAGCAGTGAAGTTACGTTGTTATCTGACGAGAAAAGTGATGAAACAGTAATGCTTTTGAGCATGTCATGAACCAGCTCCTCTCTTGAGGGATTTGTGCTGAGAACCTTCAAGACTTTATGTGCATCCATGGTTGTAACCCATGAGTAAGAATGTGAGGCATGCACACAAGGTAAATAAATGGTTAGACAGAACTGCTTCAAGTCAGTTTCCCCTCCCACTCTTTTCTTTTCCTTTCTCACCATTGAAAGATAAACAAAAGCTTAAGTGCTATCATGGGGCAATGCATTCTTGAAGTTCCTTGCCGCTGCATCCCAATATGCAACAAGCCTATTTACTAACACTACTTTTTCATTCACCAGGCGTGACATGCAGGAATTATGGCAGTGCCTGGCAGAACAAAGCAGAGTGCAGACGAGACATGAAGCTTTTCCGATTGACTGTAACTGATTCTGCTCAGCACTAACCTGCAGCTAATGCATGGGCCAAATGCCAAGTTTCCAACTCCCTGCTGTAGGTTTTTAGCTGACAGAGGGGGACTGGTGCTTTAGGAGATTTTAGTTTCCCCACCAGAAAAAAATCAGAAAAGTGAGTTAATTTGCTTAAAAATAGATGAACAAATGAACGTGTGTATATGTGTATATTTGCACCTGCACATGATGTGCTTCAGAAAGACCTAAAGAGAGGAAGTCTTCAGAAGCTAATGTTAGAGAATTTAGTACTTCTCCAGAACTCAGGACTTCAGCTTCTCAGTCTCAGCAAGATGCTCATGGACAATTTGTGCTGGGACTTTTCAGAGACTGTCTTTCTTTAGCTGAAAGGCATAACTGTGATTCTGGTACCTTTAAATCTGCCAAAGGATTTAGTGTCAAGGCAGCTCCTTGCTCTGTGCTCTGATATTTCTGGGAAAGCTGGCTGATAAATAAGGAGAGGTATGTTCATTAAGTGCCCTCACTTGGAGTTAAAGGGCCAAGCACACTTCTATTCCTCCTCCTTCACCCTTCTACAAGAAGGTCACTGGGAATAAATAAAATGGTTAAAGGTGCAGGATGAGAAAATAGCCTGGTACTTGCATTACCCCCATGGTGGAGTGGCTGCTGGTACAGCCCTGGGTGAATGCTGGTTCCTGTTCCCTCCCACCAACCACAATCCCTCTCTGGGACAAAGAACCATCTTTGCCTCTCATTCAATAACACACTGGTTGTGTGATTTGTGTGTTTGAGCCGAGAGGCCTGATCTGCTCTGTAGGATTGAAACAAGCTGTCCCAGATCACCTCCCTCACCAGAGATGCCAATGCATGGGATGGGTTTCCCAGGGATCCTGTATGCCTGCACCCCAATGGTTGCCTTGGTACTAATACCTATTAATAGATGTAGAGGAAGAAATTGGAAGAATCTCAGTTCTTTCCTGGCAGTGCCTAGCTCTGCTGGAAACCTTTCCTCACTGCAGTGTACCATCCCAGTCCTTGTGCACCATGTTTTCTATCTATCATCTCTATTCATATGGGCATGGATATCTTTAGTTTTTGCTTTGGAGAGCTAAGAATCCACCCCACACAGCTGAATCCTCTGTGGCACCTGTGCTATCTATTTGCCTCACTTTGAAGCTCCTACAATTTTGCTCTGAGGTTCATCTTCTCATTCCTTGTTTACAGCAGTAGGGATAAGAAGCTTTAAGCTTTCCTGAAGGTGATGAGGGAGAAATAGCTGAAACCAAGGATTTGCCTCCTCCACCAAGAAATATATGCAAAAATGTTTCACTGTTTCAGTCCATGGAAAAAGAGACCTGGACTGGACCCCGTGGAGCTCTGAGGCTTGCGGTGCTCCAAGAGCCAAAGAGGCATGTAGGCTCTCTAGCTTTAAGAATTGATTTCCTAAGTGAACTGTCAACTCCCAGTGGCTGGAAAAATCTGCAAACAATTTCTAGGCACTGAACAAAGCAAATCTTTGTACTGTGCTGTAATAGTTCATTATTAAATAAAAGTTCCTTTGTTAGGCTATAAGAAATGGTGTGTACTCTGCCACTCTTCACAATGTGCCTTGGTGTGACTTTGCAATGCATATGAAATTCTATTTCATGTCCTGCGAAAAGATGACATAATTGTGTGTAATTTTAATTTTGGTAGGAAAAGCTCAGGGTGAAGCAAATATCACAGCACAGCTCTGGTGACTGAGCTTTATTGCCAATGCATTTCATTCACAACCATACAAGAGAACACGGAGACTGGACTTTATCTCATTTGCAAAAGAGCAAATGAGGAACAACATGGACAAAATGACTAGTGACAAGACTGAAGGAAAACTTCAGCAGCTGCAATTCCTACAAGCTGTGTTACTTACTGGGCTGTCTTACTGCAGTTCCAGGCTTAAATGAGTCAAAACAGGAATCAAAGGGCATCAGTGTTTTCCCATCCAGAAAAGCAAATGTGTTTCCAGCTCCCTCTTTTCTTTTTTTCTCTTGGTACCCAGTGAGTTCCCAGTAATCTGCCAGTTTGGGCCCTACAGCCACAGAGCCCTGTTACCCTGCTCAGCAGCTGCTTGTGTTGCATGCTGACATTGCTTTGCAGCAGACCAGGCCAAGGCACAGGTATGGCAGCTGTAAGCCCTTCCCCTGCACCTTTTGTCAGGCTGTGACCTTTTAACCAACCCCATCAGATCATGATTTAAGATTGTATCCCCCAAAGCTTTTCTTCTCTTGCTATATTGTGCATGGGGTTGGTAGTGCATGAACACAGATGTAGTCTTCCTGATCCTTCCTTTCCTCTGTTACACCATTGAGGCCATGGGAAACCCCCAGAGCTGGTACTTCCCTCTCAGCTGGAAGAGGCGGCAGCCAGGGCTGAGGTGGGCATTGGGCAAGCAATTTCTCTGAGCCACTTTTGTCTCTTGGCTGGGCTTCAATGAGGCTTTTCCAATAAGTGTCCAGCTCGGCTCAGGCTGAGGCTGCTAATTCCAGTCGTGCTGGTGATTCATATGCCATCTAATAATAGCAGCTTCTGGCCATGCCAGCACAAAAACTGACCATGGAAGACTCCACAGTGCTTTGGGCTGCCAGCCCATCAGCCATCCCAAGCTGAGCTGGCCATGGCTGGTGGTTTGTCTCTGAGAGCAGCACTATGCAATTCAGCAAGAGGCTGAAAATTGTGCTGTGGGCATTGCTGTGAGCAATGCTGGTCCTCCAGCCGTGGGCCCTCTGTCCCAATGCCAGTGCCACCACCGGGCCAGTTCAGGAGCTGTGGAAAATTGACTGCTCCTCCTGCTGCTTTATGTAAAGCAGCTGCTATTAATTACCGGCACCAGCAGCCAGCTTAGGTAGTTTGCTTTCAAGGGCAAAGCTCTGTTTGTCCTTACTTGCCATCCAAATACAGTTTTAGAGCATATGCAAAAATCTGCTACATAGCTGCCAAATTCATCTTGGTGGCAGAGTCACTGCTGCTCCTGCTACTGAAAGGCAGAAGGGGGTTTGTCTGGGATTCCTCATTCACTTGTTTGGATGCTTCCAGGAAGGAAGGGCAATGACAGGGCAAAATGACACACATGTTCCCCAGACAGACTTCTGCACCACCTTTTTCCATGCTCCAGTGGAATTTACTCTGCCTGGTGTTTGACCATCTAAAAATGAAGGCAGGATAGTGGTGGTGGAGCCTGGAGAGGAACATGCAGATGAAGCCTTGACAGGTGATGGCTCTGTGTCTTGGCTGCAGACCAGAAGCCAACCCAGGGTAGGGGCGAGAAGTTCATCCCTACCCTGCATTACAGCCCCAGCCAGCCAATTAAGGCTCTCCCTTCACAGAGGGACAGCAGTTCCAGCAGAGCCCATGGATGGGAGTAGCAAGCCCACAGCAGGATGCTGCAGCCAGGCTGGCACAGCAGGCTGGCTACAGAGCAAGTCAGCATCATGAGCCATGATTCCCACAGCCTGGCGACACTGGACTGCTGCTACAGCCTCAGGACTTCGGGCACAAAGATGGTTCTTGCCCTGCTGCTTCCAACCATGAGAGCTGTGGCAGCGGGAAAAACACACATCCAGGGCAGACAGGGTCGCTGCTGAGTTCTTGATGGTGAGCACCAAATACTGGAAGAGGATTATTAGAAGCTAGAAAGCCAAAGTGTGATGGAGCCAAGGAGGTGTGTGAGACTGAGCAAGATGCAACAGCATAGTGAGCAGTCCTGCAGTGCAAACCAGGTACCCAGCTCCACTACTGGGTGGAAGGATAGGGCCAAGGCAAACCCCCTCCCTCCTGCTCTCATACCCTGTGGCTGATTCCCACACAGGGATCCTGCACAGGTACCCCAGAACTTCGCTGACTTTAACTCGTAGGGATGGCAGCTGGTTGGGTAGGCCAGGCTGTGCAGGACATCTGCTCCTTGGACACCATCACTGCCATGCCCCTGGCTCCCACAGCTGTCCTGAAGGGCCCCAACTTCCCAGCAGTCATGGGGCTGTGCTCCCACACCACCACACAGCAGCTGGGGGATTTTCCTGGTAAGCAACTGGCTCATTGTTTCACTTTTGCCATTTGCTTGCCTTTCAGGAAGGTTTTTCTTTCATTGCCCCCCTGACCTTAGCTGGAGTTGGGGTTTTCCAGACCCAGGGTCAGAGTGGTACAGGTCAGCTTCCTGTTCCAGCTGTGCTTGGGAAGGACCTGAAAGCCAGGTACCAAAGTTCAGCTTTCCTTGTACCAGTGGTGATGTTCAACTCCTGAGACATGCTTTTTGGAGCTCTCCTGTATACCAAAAAACAGGAAATGGTCCCTGGGCAGAGGAGGAAGAGCTGGCCTTGGAGCCAGCCCTGATATGGTCATACGTGGCTACAGCTTTCAAGGACACCCCCAGTCTGAAACTGGGCTGGCTCTGTTTTTGCTGAGTGGTGTCTCTAAATTTACTAAATTCTGTCTGTTTCCTTTGTTTTTCTTCCTCTAAATCTGATATTTTCATTGCAGTGGACCAGCACTTAGCTCAAAGACTGACCAAATACTTACACTCAGCAAACACAGTGCCACCAGAAAATCTAAGCAATGCCACTGTCTAGGACACACTGGGAACAACATTTGGGGTTTTGAGGGTCTCCATTTTTAAGTTTAGCACAAGGCTAGCCAAGCATGGGACGACTTAAGTCAGGACAATGTTGTCATAAAACTCATCATCTGGTGTAGGACAGGAGAAGAGAAAGCCTGCAGCCTGTTCTCTTGAAGGAAAATACTTTGAGAACATGCACAAAGAAGGGAGGATCTAGTTCACCAGGGCTCATATTTAACTGGGTAGATCAAAGCCTGCGCTATTTGCTTCAGGACTGTTGATTTTGGTTTTTACCAGCTCCTCCTCCACAATAAAAAGTCCAAGGGGATTTTGTATTCTCCTCGGCTTTCTGCAGAATGGAGCTCTTTGCACCAGAGCTTCTACGCAAAACTTGGCACACAGGCCTCCCTCTAAGGGAGCTGCGGAAGGCAGAGGTGACCCTGCAGCAGGCAGCCCCAGCCCCCAGTCTTGTTTCAAACAGGAAAGCCAGCCCTGGCTTTAGCATCAGCAGAGATGGGGGCAAGAGGATTCCCTATTACATTTTGCTGGCTGATGCTCCAGCTTCCCCTTTCTCTGCTAATGTTCCAGCTAAACTGGAGCCCAGAACTTTCCGGCTGCCCATGCCAAGCAGAGCTCAGGTGAAGAGTAATTGAAACCTAATACTGAAACCTAAGAGGTCTCAGGGTACAAGGGTAAGCAAGAAGTGCTCCAGTGATTCAAGACTGCACTCCACAGAGCTAAGAAAGGCATTGCTGCCTCCCTGACTGTGTGGCTAAGTCTCTGCACAGCTTCAAGCATTTTCTATAGTTGGGAGAAAACAGCAGTAATCTCCAAGAGACTAGCCACGGAGAGGAGAAAATAGCATGCAGTATTTTTGGTTTTCCTCTATGCTACAGCCTTGAGAAGAGGAGGAAAGGGCAGGGAGAGGCATCCAAGGCAAGGGAAGGACTGGACACAGGGCAGGTGTAGGAGCTGTGCCATTGGGCTTGCTCACACTGTCCCAGCCCACTGTCCTGGTGGGCCTGGACTAGGACACTGGACCGCAAACTTCAAAGCAATACAAATTCCTTTAATTCCATGCAACAAAAAAACAAGCATGGCATGCTGTGTCCTACTAATGGTGTCCAAAGGAGAGCTCTTGCCAGCTGGATCAGCAGCAGGAACTTGCTACTCCAAAGGTGATGTGAAGAGGAGACAGCAGCCCTGGAGGACAAACCACACTGCTCCTCCCTGGATGGCTGCAGCTTAAATTACTGTTGCTGGAAGGGAACAAAGCCCAGAACAAAACCTGCAGCACACTTTGCCACTTATGGCAGCCCTGCAGCCCTTGGCTTCTGCTGCACCAGCCCCCAGCCCCCAGCTTCACCATGGGCAATGGGGCCTTGGCCACTGAACTACACAGCTCTGAGGGTTCAGTGCCTGATGAGTGCTTTCACAAAATGTATGACTTGGGAATTTTTAGCCCTCCTTTACATCTGTAAACTTCTGATGAGAGCTCAAATTCAGTTTCTGAAGCAGGATGATGCAGACCGTTTTTTCTTCTTTGAAGCTCCATCGAAAAAGCTATATTTAAGCAATGCCATGCCATGGGGTCCCACAGACAAAGTTGAAGGAGCTTGCTGAAAGCAGTTGACCAGAGGCTGAAGTGGGCAGCAATGACAGGGATGAGATATATCTGCCCTTTCCCAGCAAAAGCCTTCCAGATAAATAAATTTGCCAGTGAAAACATCGCCACAATTCCTTGGCACTGTGTGGGATGTGCTGTAAGACTTCAAAACAAAACAGCCTCAAGGCAAAATAGGCAAAGTGAACTTTTCCTATGTCTTGAGAGGGCTGGCTGTTCATATAATGGAAATGGGAAGTCTTCAAGCAGCAAAGGTGAAGCAGGAACTATGCTCAGGATAGGGAAGCACATATTTCTCATGTTTCTCCCTCAGGAGATGCTGCCTGCTGCCACAACCCTTTTTATACCCAGCTCTGTATGAGCCTCTGCTTTGGGATTTTTCACTAAGCGTTGCTATAGGAACTTCATTGCTTCTGTTCATCCAGGTCTGAGCAGCTCCCTGTTCCCACTCCTCATCTCCCAGGGCTGGCAGCATCGAGGCTCTGAGGACAGCAGAGGATGCTCAGGTACAGCAGGAGTGGGGTCGTTCAGCTCAGCTAATTAGTGCTACTATTTCTGTCTCTAGCCTTTTCTCGGTTGTATCCATCTGGGGCTCTTTCAGTCATAATAGAGCTTTCCACCCTCTTGTTTTTTTCCTCTCTCCTCCTCTGTGTTCCCGATTTTTGCCACTGTTTCATGTTGCTGTCCAAATTATTTGTCTCTTCTCTCTTGCTCCGGTCGTGGGAACATTAGTAATGTTATTCTGCAGAGCAGGGTGGCATAGACACCGCCTTGCAGACCTGACAGCCATCCTAGTGCTGCTGGCAAAGGCTGGAGCAGCTCAAGCGGCTGATGGGAAATTATCCTGTTTATGGTTCATCACCATCTGATCTACCCACTGCTTCTTGCTCCTGCCTGGGCCCAAATGTGCCGCTGCCGTGGCTGTGCGCGGGATGCAGTCCCGCTCTCTGCTCCCCGCTCTCCTGCTGCAGCCGCCCTGCGTGTGGGGCGAAGGGAAGCATGACTCACATGGGCCTCCCACCCGTGAGTAACTGTGTTGGTCTATCACGTCTCAGCCAGCTGGGGCAGCTCGGAGGGAGGGCGGCTGCTTCCTTGGCGAGGCATGAAATAGGTCACTCCGTCCCCAGAACATGGGTGAACACAGGGGACCAAGATTGCAATGAGCAGTCTCACATCAGATGCAGGAGCAGCCCTCTGTGACTGGGGGGCAGGCAAAGAGGTACACAGACACGGGCTGCAGGGATTGCTGTTAACTATGAGTTATTCCTTCTTCCTTGCCCAAACCTAGTCCTTTATCTCCTGGGAAATGAGCAGGGAGAGTCCAAAGCCAGTGAGGAAAGACAGGCAGAGATGGTGGGAACACAAAGCAGTTATGTGCTTCTCAGGGTGGAAAGAGGCCCAGGTTATTAAATAGCAGGCAATTTTAACATGAGTTATTAATACTAGTTGTTTGTACTGGGAAGTGGTGCCTAGGGGCTCCCATTGCACTAATCATGTAACAAAGCTGTGTTCCTAACACAAATAGCTTGTGTTTCAGCCTGAAGAGAACAAGTTGTCTCCTTCCCATTGCCCTCTCTTTGAAAAAGCAGCTCGACGATTACACAGTCAAGCCCACAAATACTGGGAAAGGAAAAAAATTACACTGGGCTGCCCTACAGTGCCATTGCCTACATCCAGCCAGACCAATAACTCCATCAGTACTGTGGGCCACACTGTCTGCTCTTCATCTCTGACCATGGCAGGACAGGTCTTAACATTATTGGGGATTTTTGTGTTGCCCATCTTTGGATTTGAGTGTAGTAATGTCATGCCACCTGTTTAGGGTACTGGGGGGCTGTGGAGAGTTTTCTCCTTTTCTAATTGATGGTGTATATCTCTGTTGTATTTTTTTTCAGGCTTTACAAACTGCAATTCTCTCTTGGGTACGTGTCCTTCTGAAGTAAGAAACCAATTTAATGAATTAAATTAATTCATTTGCAGCCTTGGCACCAAAGCACAGACTAAAGGTCAACAGCATCTGCTGATTTTGGATGGTAGAAACCATGACTGCCCTGCTATTTTTTGTTGTCCTGAGAACTTGGCATTAAACTGAGCTTTACCACATGGCAACACAGGTCCTACTTTCTCTGGCAGCAGCTTTGAATATGCAGCTTTTCATCAGTTCAATCCCAGGTTAGGCTGCAGGACCAGGAATGTGACCTGGAGCCCCAGCTCTTCACCGAGCAGTCCCCAGCCCTGGAAATGCCGTAACCTTGGTGCATGACCTTGCACTGTCTGGCAGCAGCTTCATCTGCAGCCTCAACACAGCACACAACTAGTGTGCTGAACAGGACAGTGGGGCCTTTGGCATCTCCTGCCCTCTTGACATTCATCCTGAAGTAGATCCAGCTGGTGGAGGAGATACAGCTGGGATATGATCATGCAGGGGCTGGTTAAAGGTAGAGGTAGTGGTGCAAGTTTGGAGCAAAGAGCAAAGAGGGGCTGTCAGTCCAGGTGGGGTCCCTTATGGCAGCAGGTGTGTAATGCTGATCATGCTTGTTTAGCACGATACTCTGCACACGTGCATGTGTTCAGGACTTTATGCGTTAGCTTGTAAGAAGTGGGAGTTCCTCACCTCCCACTATCTGCAGGCGGCTGGTAAGGCTCAGAAATGCCTTGATCAGTTCTAAGCCCCTGACAGCCATGATCCGTGGTCAGCATGGATCCTGCTACCGACTCCCCAGTCCCCACAGGCCTGCTCATTTCTCTGCTGGTCTATCATGTCTTTGTCTCAGTGTTGTTCCACTCCTGCTGCTGACCTCCTGTTGGCCGAAGTTGTGGAAAGCCACTGTCACACACACCCAACCCCCAAAGTGAGCTGAGGCTGAAGTACTGCCAAATTCTGGGAGAATTTTGGATTGCAGCATATAAGGTAAGGCACCATGGCCCCCATCCACCTCCTTTTCAAACTGCAGGGTCTCCTTCACCCCCACCAGTCCACTCCCAGGTTTCTCCTGCCTCATTGGCTTCTCAGCTGGGCAAGCTTTAGGCTTTAGCTCTCCATTCTACCCTTTGTCCTTCCTCAGGCCTGTGCCAAATGACAAAAACTTAGTAATGGTAAACAACAAAACACAATGAAACAGGACAGACACACAAAAGAAAAGAAGTTAACATGAGCAAGTGACAATGCAAAGTTACCTCCCACCACCTGTTAAATGGCTCGCCTATTTTGGCTGAGCAAGGACTAAGGCAGAAGCTGAGCACTGGGTGTTGCCAAGGTATCAGCAATGGAAACAAAAGGCCTCGAAATGGGAACAGCTCAGACACCTTAAGACCAAGCAGTGCTACAACATTTTCTATACTGCTTGCCATCACTAGCTTGACATCATCCATAACAAGTGTGCTCAACAGGAGCACTCATTAATTATGCCCAGTTTTGAAGATAACTGTGTCTAGTTCTTTGCAGATCATGCTGTAACCCACCTGAGTGGACATCTACAGATTAACCCAGACAGAGGAACTTTTCTTTCTCCTTCCCATGCTTTTTCATGGGTGGGGCAAGCCTTTGTGAGACACCCTTGGCAAGCAAGGGATGAGAACACAGCCCCCATACAACAGCCCAAAGTTTAGCACAACTTGGCTTTGGGCTCTGAACTGACTGTTCCTGCAGCAGAGTTAACCAGGTCAGTCTCTCTCCTCCCTTCAAATACTTAATCTGTGTGACAGAGCATTTTCACTTATTTTTCCACCCAACACCCATCAGCCATTTTTCTGTAGCGAGAGGGTAAACACCCTGTTTTGTTTTCCCATCTGTATTTAAACTGTGAATGGAGTGAAGCAACAGGCTGGGAAGCAGAAAGAGGAAAGCAGATCTCAGTGGAAGCGATACAAGGACTGATTGCAACCAGGCCTTTCAGATGTAAGAAAAAATAACTCCCTCCCCCAAGGAGATACTTTGGAAGCTGAAAGCTAAGAACTTAAGTACAAAGGCTTTTGTTTTTATTGACATTGTAAGAAACATTTTTTTCTTTGTTACAAAAAAGCTAAGTGGTTCTGAAAGCAGAAGTACAGTTCATATGTACACAGTGCTACAGACCCTTCAGATCAACCTAAGGCTTGAGAAACATCAGATCATAACTGCAGGTTTATCAAATGAAGACCACTAAGGTCTGTTACAGCTGAACACTATTCCTACCGTACATAAATGTATTTACATGGGTTTTTTTTCTTTTTTTTTTCTTTTTTTTTAAAAAGGATTACAAGTTTTATAAAACAAAATTTAAAAAATTGGAAAAAAAAAAGCAACACTTTTTTATCTTACACATCTGCAGGACCGACAACAGTAACTGTTCCATAGGAGACATTCCACCAATCCAAGGACAATAACACATGAATACCAGAGGTTTACAAGACATTTTGGACACTATTAACAGTGGTATGTGCTATTAGCTCAATGGCAAGTACTGCCTCATCATGAAAACTTGGAAAACACATCTTGGTCCCTCTCCTTTACAGGGTCAACACAAAATAAGGCACATACATTGCGAGAATATAAACACTGCTGTCCAGGTGGACAAGCCACAGTGGGACAGGTGTGGGTGAGCCGACCTGCCATCTCACTGAGGGGCGGGCGAAACAGGGTGGGAGGTCAGCAGCCTGCCAGCATCTTAATGCAGTAACCTCTGGGGCCATTCTCCAAGGAGAGAATAACATCATCTGCCACATGGATGTGTGGGACCATTGTACTCCCCAGCAAAGCCCATGTGTGAGCCCACTGACTTTCCTGCTAACACACCTTTCCTTCACCTGCATGTAACTGACAGATAAACTCTTCACTGGTGACTTCTACTTCATGGAAAGTAAAACTGTCTGGAGAAACACACATACTTCAGGCAGGCTGAGTGTTACTGATATGCCCAAGGAAGATCCTCACAGAGCCATTACAAGAAACGGTGATTTAACTTATACTGTAATGCTTTAAAAATAGAACGTTCATATTATTTTCTGCATTTTCATTTTGTGAGTTTCCAACAGCTACGCAAAAATCAACTGATGAGCCACATACACCAAAGCAAGCTTTGACTCTGTAACTGGAAGAGGAAGAGTAGAGGGGTGCTAGTAAACTCATCCCACCAGTGCTGATGGGACTTTCCCCAGACTGTCACATGTTGAGAAGGAGGTTGACAAGCGAAGGCTGGTGTCCAGTGTAACAGTGCCATGCTCAGACAGACGAGCCTACCTTATCAAAACAGAACCAAAACCCAGGATAGATGGGCTACAATGTATTGCTACCCTCACAGGTACCAAAACCAGGCTCTTTAGTATAAAACAGAAAAGCATAAGAAAACAATAAAAACTGAAAAGCGACACATGAACATAAGTGATACATACACTTAACGGTGAAAATTATAAATAATTGCACAAAATCCCCAAAGACTCAGCGGAGTCTCTGATTCTTCAGCTTCAGCCAAATCAAATGGGATGCTTTTCTTGAGCATGTGGTTTCTACCAAGACACACTGTTGGCCCAAGACAAGGCTAAGTGAGTGATGAAGGTTTGTCAAATCCAGGAAGGCAAATTGGCTACTCAAAGAGTCTCTTTCAGCCTGGAGCAATATGAATGGCTCCTTCTAAGCTCTGATGGATCACATCTGTTAATAGCTTCCCAGCATCAATTGCACCAGCAGATACAATTATGAACTGGAAAATTGCATTTTAAAAATAGTTGGAAATGTTTGGGGTTTTTTTAATGTATTGGTTCCATAACAATAAAAGACTTCTCTCCCCAGCCACCTACTCCCAGGTTGGTCGTAAGTCTCCCTGTTGAAATTGTTTATAAACATGTAATTGATGGTTTTAATAAAGAGCCAGGAGAACTGTCTGAAAAATGTCCAGCACAGCCTCTCCTCATGCCTACAGTGCTGCTTCTCTGTAGGGCTGTGAGCTGTACCTCAATGCTGCAAAGCACAACATGGCCTTTGGAACATCCTTGCCCCTGAGGACCTGCCCAGTGGGATGCATCTCTTCTTGTTCCAGCAGCAGGGCAGGGACAATGGTTGTGAACAGGCAACAGGTCTCTAAAGGGCCTTTGGGCAACAAGAGGGCAACAGGGAGTAGCTTCCTCCTGCTGTCACAGCAATCCAGTCATTTTCCATAGTGAGCTGTGCCCCGCTGCCTGTGCAGCCCAAGGACCACTGCAGGTGGCCTGTGAGAGCTGGTCAGGGGCAGGGAGGCTGGGAGGGCAACTGGCAAAGGGAAAAGTGCAGGATGAGCAAATATGTGTGCATGGAACAAGGTAAGAAAGAAATGCTGACTAAAGATACAAAGAAAGACACGAGATATATCATGATAAAAGGTGTAGGATATTTGCATTTGTCTTGATTTCTGACATTCCAGCTCACAGTGCAAATTTCCTGGTACATGCTGTGATAAGCTCAAATATGGCCCCTACACCAGATTCCTCTGATATTTTCCTACTGATTTATAGATTCATCCTTTAACAGCTGTTAACAGATCAATGTTATCTGACAGCTTCACTGAGATTCCATTCCTACAAATTTCTTCAAGTGCCATGTCCTGAATCAGCTGGTATTTCACCTTTTCTTTTACAATTGAAAAAATGCTATGGTTTTCTAGCCTACAGAAATCACCTTCAGATTTTGACTGGGTTAAAGTTTATCTGTATTTCAAAACTGACTATGCTCCCTCTTGTCCCTGTTTGCCTACTATAACATCAGCTCCTTACAGACGTCTAATCCATGACTGTAAGTGCCTGCACAATTTATATCCCATAGTAGGACTTCAATACTGGGATTTAACTGCAAGGACTGGAACTCCATGCAGCTTCTAGGAGTCGGTGAACTTAAACTGTGGTCTTGTGATTGTTCCTCTCAGCAGACTGTTCTCCAAGGAGCATTGTTCATTCACACACGGAGCCCAGCAGAGCCAAAAACTAGCCAGTGCTCCCAAAGCAAATGCCACTCACCTCTACCAGTGAGCAGTTTCATGATCACAGTGTGTTGGTTTCAATTTTTTGCCAGTGTAATTGACCCTGGGCATTGACCCACTGGTTTGCTTTGAAATTAAATGCACATGGTGTCACCAAGAGAGAGAGAAAGAAGCTGGGTTGGTCTTTTTGAGCTTTGATTAGTTGCCAGACAACTCAGTTGGTTAGAGCGTGGTGCTAACAGCATCAAAGTCGTGGGTTTGATCCTCATACAGGCCATTCACTGAAGAGTTGGACCTGATAATAATTCCAGATCAAAATAGTCTGTGATCTGTGAATATTTGCTGTTCTCCTTGTTTCTTTGCTATTTTTAATGGCAGTTTAAATTTCTTAATTTTGTAAAGCATGGACACAGTGGAAAAACATTTAAGATTATCAGATTGCTTGCAACTGCTTTGATTTATTTAGCTAGTCTGAGAACTGGGCCAACCATTCATTCTCTACTTCTTTTACATGACATGCCCATGATGTTTTTGAAGCTGTATGTATCCATGGAGCTGTCTGGGCTAAAGGGGATGAACACTCGATTCTTCCAGCAAATGAGAACCAATGGCTCAGCAAGTTACACCTAAACAATTTGCATTAAAAATAAAAGAATTCCACAGCATGAAATACAGCTATTTTGTTATTTCATTGTATGAAATACTTCATAAGACCCTGATTGTTTCTCCACAAATGTAGTATGCATTGAGAAGGTTATAGACTACCCAAGTCACTACACACACCATAATTCTGCTATCCAGTTACCTAAAAAAAGAAGGCTGAAAACCAGAATACCAAATACTGCAAAAGATGAGAGTTGGACGATGAACAGTTTTCTGGTCCTCTCCTTCCTCTGAAATAGGCTGAACATGACACAATCTCAGTACCGTTATTCATGGCGGTGACAGCTATCTCTGTATGGGTTTACAAAAATCCTTAAGCTTTTGCTAGAGATCAAAGGGCTAATGGTTTTTACATTTCTTATTTGCTTGAACCTCCCAACTTTGTGTGCTCCACGTTTCTGAAACTACAGCCCAGGGGTACCATGGCAGTGCATTTCTAAACTGGTTTTCCACCTCAGTGTGATGTGTCCAGTGCATCCAGAGAGGATTTCATCACCATATGCTCACTTTACATTGTGCCTGGTTTAAGGTTCAAGGGGAAAAGTTGCAACAGTTTTATAAGGTCTAGCTTCATTTGAGTAACAGAAAATTGTCAAGTCATTTCATCAGGCCTTTCTTTACAAAAATACCCCCAAAACAAAACAAAAAAAAAGAAACAACATGCACTTCACACGTTTACATTGGTTTACAATTAAAAAACAAAAGGAAAAAAAATAAGCATACAGACATTTGAAAAGGGTGAGAGAGAGGGAGAAAAGAGAGAAAGGGAGGGAATGGGCGTAGCAATACTGATTCAAAACTGAAATGGAAGACAGTTTCTCCCTAGAACACTTTAGGGTTTTCAGAGTCCTTATTCCATAAAAGGAATATACTTGAAACACATCCCATTTAGGTGAGATGAGATTGCTAAAATACATACACAACTAAAAAATATGAGTCTTTTTTTTTTCCCATCTGTTATCTCCTAAGTGTTTTTTTTTGTTTTTTATGTCTATTGCATAACAGCAAGAAACTTGCTTTCTTCTGCAAGTGAGGTCAACAAAGAGCTCATGTCTCCAATAGCCATATTGGTTGTGCTTACAGGCATAGCTGGGAATGTAAGAGATGCTCGGGGAGTGGTGAGGCGTGAGGAATTGCGGGAGACATTTTGAATGATACTTGGGCTCAGGGCTCCTGAAATTAAGCTGACATGGTCCCCATCATCTATGATAGCATCAAAATCTATCTGCACACTCTCTAGACTGTTGTTGTCAATGCTGTCAACTGTGCTTGACACTTGGTTAGCCCCTGGGGAAAGAAGCTCAGATGAGTTTTCAGTTGCAGTCCCCTGCAGCAGGCAGCTGGCTTCTGAACCAAAGAAAGAACCTGTTTTCATAGCTTGGTGGCTAAAGCCCATGGTTTGGTCATATAACTGACCAGAGTAATTCTGCATGTTAGAGCAGAACTGCTGTGATTGACCTTGCATTTCCATCTTAATGGTGTTTACCCTGTACATCTGGTTGCCATCCCCTATGTGTCTTTGCTGTTGGGATAGGTTGTTTCTCAACATGTTCTGCCGTCTGTTGCTGCTGTAATTAGAGCATGGTAAAGACTGGTAACTTTTGGCCCCTGACAAACCTGAAGGCTGGCTACCAATGGTGTGAGACACCAGTGGACAACTCTGTGGCCCTTGATACAGGCTGCCTTGTGAGGTAGGACTAACCTGCCCTAGCATCATTTGACCAGACTGATTAACTCCCTGGTAATGAATGCCATCTCCAACTGGCTGGTTTTGCAAATAGTCTTGTTCCATCATATTCCTGTCCTGCATCCCGTTTGCCATACTGATGGTTTGATCGCTGGATGCCAGGGGGTGACTGAAATTTTGTTGGTTCCCATTCACTGGCATGCTGCTGATTCTCAGCTTCTGCCCTTGCACTGCCATGCCACAGGAATTGTCTGTCACCCCAGACATCATTGCTTGCCTGCCCATGCTTTCACTGTATGGCTTGTTGGACTGCATGCTGAAAGAATTCCCAGCTCCGCTGGCAAGAGTCATGTTCTGCTGTAAACTGTAGAAAGCGTTGTTCTCCACCAAGTTCTGATAGCCGTTCTGCTGGGCCGTGTTGCTCCTCTCCAGGTTCTGCTGCTGAACCATCACATTATTATACAGTCTGAAGGTCCGAGCCTGCTGCAGTGCTGACCGCTGACCACATTTCAGCTTTGAAGGAGATAAGTCAGAACTCCCTGAGCTTACTTCATTCCACTGAATGGGCAAGTCACTCTTATTTGCCTCGGGACCTGCCTGCTGACTGCTCGGTGGAGGGGCTTGGTCAAAGTTGCTGGGGTTGTTGTTTCCTGAAACTGAGCTGTGATGCATTTTGTTGCTGTCTAGGACATTGTTCAACAAATGGTCGTACATGCCCTGGTTCTGGGAATTCAGATACTGGACCACGTCATCTGGCAGGAGATCCTCATCATTCAGACTGCTACCTGCTTCCATGGTAGCAGCCTCCAGGGCGACGTTCTCACTGATGCTTGGAGGACAGGGGGAGCTGAAGCCGCGGAAGACGCCACCCTCAGAACGGGTGTAGTTCTGAAGAACAAGGTTGCGCTTTTCCATGGATGGAGGCAAAGCAGGAGGGTTAAAGCTATTAAGACTGTTGAAACGCTGGACTCTCGGGATAGAGAGGTTGTCAGACACCATTCTGACTGGATCACTGGCTCTCCTTGTCCCATTTCCTAAAGCTTCATGAGACAGAAAATGCCTCCTGCTGTAACCATTTGCCCCACCATCACTACATCTTCGAGGGACATTCACTGGAGGCAGTGGAGATACTCCAGACTCCCTGCAGTCACCCAAGAGTGCCATCCTTGTCTTGAGGCTCATCCTCTCCATGTTAGGCAGTGGAGTTGGTGGGGGTCCACCAGTAGCTGCTGCATATTTAGCTTTCAGCCTGTATTGCTGGGCCGGGGTGAGGCTGAGAAGACTTGGCAGGTCATCAGACTGGCTCGCTTCACTGGAGCGCCGGGAGGCATCCGTCGAGATGGGGTCGTATGAGTCTGCAACGCTCATGTTCTGTGGTCTTCCCTCTGCCTGGGAGGCATCGCTGGACCTCCGGCTGGAGAAGCAAGGTGAGATTCCAGAGGACCTGCGGCTGCTCAGGTAGGCTGAACTGATTGTGCTAGTATTGCTGTCCCTCCTGTTCAGCATGTTCAACACAGTGATGTCCGTACTTGAGAGTTCATTCCTGTTTGGCAGAATAGTCATGGATCCTCCGACACTGCAGCTGCTGTTTGACTGGGTACCTGTGGGCAAAATTCACAGTTGAACAAAGAGGTATTATTCAGAAACTGGTGCAAAAAACACACAGTAAAGAAGTAAGTGGAGTATAAGTGAAGAACATCATCACAGCCAATCACAGCAGTGCTCTTTCTTGAAAGAAGTAGGCATAAAAACTGTGTCCTTAGGTTAAAAGTTAATTCAGAGACCCAAGGATAACAATTCAGTGTGAATCCCAGCAGAAAATTTACAGCCCATAGCCACAAACTGTCATCAGCTGGTGCAGTGCAGCTATGCTGGCTGATGTGCCAGGAGGACAGATTCGTAAGGGAGCTTTTTATAGGCAAAATATAATTAAACAGGCATTTGCATGGAATGGCAAAATATACAAATTAGAGGCTATTCAAGGTCATTTCTAAGACTTCTTGAAATATTCTTGAAATAGGTCCTAACAACTGCAAAACATCTTTGCTGGTTTCCTTGTTTTGGTTTTAAATAAACAGGATAAATTTCTTAATTTTACATAGTTTGTTTTGATTGAATAGGTCTCAGAAAACCTGAGCTGTCACTGCTGGGTGGATACCAGAAACCTACAGAAATGCTGTAGGCAAAGTAGGGGCAGCAGTGACATCCATTTTGGTCATGAGCAGCTCTTTGGAGGAAAACAACTGGGGATCTTCAGAGTTCAACCTTGCCTTGCTCCCATTCATGAGTATCTGCCCTTTTCAGCAGATATTTCTTCTCTGGGTGGGAACAGGTTATTTAAAGGGAAGCCCACCACATCTCTGCAAAGGCCGCCTCACAAAAGCCTCAACAGAAGGACTTCCATACAATAAACTCACAGGTATTTATTTCTTCTGCCTTGTCTCAAAAGAAGACAGAATTATGATAATCTTGGGTCAACCTTTAATTGTAGGGAATATTATTGGGTCCCTCGTTAGCCCCTGTTCTGTAAAATCCAGGACCATCAGACTTCTCAGAGGGTGGGTAGAAGGACTTGCAGTGAGGGAATAAACATAAAGTGATCAATTTACAAATAATTTCACAGCTGCTGAGTTTCCTAAGTTGTGCAATTCCTGCAAGAGTTGCAAGATCGAGCTAGCAAGCAACAAGATTAAGGACAAAATGTGTTATCACTCCTATTATGTGTATCTCACCGTTTCCTATGAGAGGTGGCAAGGTCGGGGCTTTGGAAGGTGGAACGGGGTTCAGTCTTGGAAGCATTCCATTAACTTGTTTCAACCTTTCTAATTTCACTTGCTCCATCCATTTGGTCCCTGTCATACTCCTCCTGGCCTGTAAGCCAAGTGCTGTGGTGGCTGTGGAAATGGTAGAGTCCATGATTGGGGTTTCATCGATGACACTGAGGTCTCCTACACTACCACCACCGGTCAGAGTAAGCTCGATCCCATTGTTGGAATAGTTGCTGATGGGGGACTGTTCGCTGCTGCATGTAGACTGACCACCAGGGCTTGGCTGAGATGTCTGTTGGAGGGAAGCAAGAGACAAAAGAGTATGAGGATTAAGCAAACAATGTTAACCAGAGCATTTTCACTAAAAGAAGGTCTAAATGGAGCCAAAGATTTAGGTATAGAAAAGTTCAGCATTAAATGATAACAGGGATCATTCATAAAGAGACTTTCTAGATAGTGGCTTCAACTGCAGTGAATGGCATTGTAAAACACAAGACTAAAATCCCCTTTCACATGTTGCTGATGGTATACAATATATCTGTCCATAAGACATTTATCCAAGTCATTCCCAGAGTTACTCCTATCACTTCAAGCCATTTGTGAGTATGTATGAATGGATACCCTACTTTGCTTAGGTGTTGTTCCCAACTGAAACTGCAGCTCAGAAAAACCAAACCAGAATTCAACCACGTTAAAAGGTATTAGTTTACACTGCTAGGCTTGCAAACAAACAAACAAACAAACAAGACTCCAACAACACTGGAATTTGTGTTTTTTTAATTAGACTTGTGGCTAAAGAATGTAAGCATTTTCCAGGCTTAAGGCTCATTGTTACAAACAGTGGTTGGCCTGAAATGTTGGCATGTAATAAAACAGGGACAAAGCACCAGTGCAAAAAATACTGTATCATATTATCAACATCCTGTGACCCTGGCAGCATCAGGTCTAACTTATACCTCCTCTTATACCTAACTTCTACCATCTCTGCCCTGAATTGAGGTAATGATCCACTCTACCAAATCCTGTGTTTCATTAGAATTTAAGATTTTAAGTGCAAGAATTTAGGTAGACCATACAGGCTTCTAATCTGCAGGGATATAAACATGCCACAATAACATCTTTCTTAACAGGGAGTGTTCCCTGCTGCTCTAGCAGAACTCTTGCTGTGGGGAAACACAGTCTTGATTTACTTTTCAGACTTTTTATAAAGTTCTCGCAAAAGAATGGGAAAATTGACAAACTGACAGACAAAACAGAGGAAGACAAACAGAAGTCTCGGGACTTAATATCTCACTGTAAGGTTCTATCAGTGTGATCACAAATCAGCGGGGCATGCAGTATCATTTTGCTCACAAGAACAGTTTCATGTAAGTTTTTAACTTTTAGGGTTTCTGATGTGGTTTTGTTTTTCGGTTTTGGGTTTTTTTCTTGCCACTCTGTGATCTTTATGTACATTTTACTGAAAAATGAGATCTAGAATTTCTGAAGTGGCAGGGACAACTCTCACTTTAAACATCAATGAATGAAGACGCAGATTCATGGCACTACTGTAGTTTCATATGCCCCTAAGGAGTCCATTTGAGATTCAATAACTATTTTATTATTTCTGACTTGAATGATGATACTTAGAATTTATGAGGCCACACCAAGCAAGTTCATTTCCAAATCCTGGCCATAGCAGATTTGGTGACAAGAATAGAAATAACAGTTACTATACAGAAGAAAGTTTGTGTTTCTGGACAATAGCTCTGTGCCATATGGAAGAAGTGTAATAGTGATCAGAAGGCTGTTCTTGTAGCACATGTCAAGATCACAGAAATACAGAAATTACAGAACTACAGAAATAAGAACTGTATTATGCAAGACATATATTTCTAGATGTGCAATACAAAAAAAGAAAATGGAAGTCTCATCTAGAGGGGAAAGTACAAAGACATTTCTGAAGATATTTCACCAATATAAGCCAGATTTTTCACATGTCAAGTGTTGCAAAATGCCCACAACACATTACAACTGGGAATGCGTTTGATGGATTGCACATTATTAAATAAAGGAATGATTGAACAACAGACAGAAGACTAAAATAAAAACATAAATAATGTTGCAATAAGAAAAACAGCAGAAAAGTTAAAATGCCCTCACCTTATTACCCACTGTCCTTAGGAAGTTAGAATAAGACATTTAAAAGCATTAGACAGAAAAGACATTGGATTAGTTGAAAACCAGAAAATATACCCTAGTTCATACATGCAATGAAAAACAACACACAATTATTTTTAAAATATAATCTTCAGTGAGAAATATTTAATACTATGTAAGCTATAGGCATTAGTATCACTCTTCCACAAATTTTCCTGCTAAAACTGTGTTCAATATACCTCAATAATGTTACAGGTTTACCTAGCAAAGAAAAAGAGATTTTGTTCCTTTGTAAACTAAGGTAGTTATCACCAAAGATGGCAGAGGACCTCCAGTAGACTTCAGCAGGAGCTTACTCTCATCCCTTCGAAGTTTTTGAATTCACTATTAATACTGAACAGTTTGAGCATAAGTCTTAGAACAACATAGCAGTAACTCATATTTCAGTGAGTAATCACTTTGAATTGCAGCATGATTAACAGTATGAGCAGAATTTGGAGGGCTCATATTTGTAGTCCCCAAGGGCTGGATACAGATGAATCATAGACCCAGATGGGGTAGAGGATGGAGTGGCTGCCTTTGAATTAACCCTTATGAAGAGGGCAGATGGCACATGAAATTCAGGCAAATAAAAGAACTTGTGTATTTAAGATAGCATCTCGAGAAATTGAACACAGTCCTTTCAACAGTTTAATGCAATATGTCAAGGTAAACCCGAGAAAAATATCTGCAGACTGTCAGTTTAAATTGATTTAGTTAAACTTGGATTAGGTTAACTTGATTAAGTATCAGATAAATGTAAGAGGTCACATCACAACAGAGATGCTATTAAAAGATGCCCATCTGCTGTTTAAGAAAGTCAATTTATCCTGCTTGTTTGATCCATCACCCAAAAGCCTCAAGCCCTTAAAATATGATTGTTTCCCCAGGTTCTCCAAAAATTATTATCATCAATATCATCATTTTATTCATTTGGACTTGTGGCTTGGTTTAGTTTGGTTTGGTTCTTTCATATTCTGGCTTTCTGCAAGATTCAGATCCACCGTCTTTCTTCTGGAAACAGAAGGGTGGAAAAAATAGGTTTTTGTAAAATGAAAACTCTGATTTGCTCATACTATTCTTATTCCAGAAGATGGAGTTTTTTAAGAGAAACAATTATTGTGGCAGCTGCCAGCACTGCACTTACTCCATATTACACAGATTAGATGTAATCTTTTTTTTTTAATTTCTTAGGCTTTAAAAACATTTTACAATGTAAACACAGAAGAAGACCTCACAAAACCAAACTTTGTGAGCCAGAGCTTACAGACTTGAGCATTTCATAAAGGGATTATTAAATGGTTGCAGGAAGAAAAGGACAAAGGGAGTGGCACGGTGTATTGCATACCATTGGTTTTTCTGACTTGACTGCTTTCACTTGGAGGCATTCTTCACGCTTTGAGGTAGTGTTGCTGAGGTCCTTCTGCTCACCAATTGCACCCTGAGTCTGATGGCCTGGAGAGCGGCTCTGAGAGTGGCTGCCTGGGTCCCTTGGTGGCGGAGGCCGTGGGTGGATATCTCCCCTCTGCTTCTTGGTGACGTGTGCCTCCGGGCCGTGCACGGTCTTCACGTGCTTCCGGAGGGAGCTGGGGTCTGTGTAGCGCTTCGTGCAGCCCGGTATCTTGCAAACATATGGTTTCTGACAAGACACAAAAAACCCCATCTATATTAGATTTAATTCCATGTGGGACTCCTGAAAAACTCCTTGGAGCACAGCTGGTGTCACAGTTATACACTTTCACAGTGAATTTGTTACCTAATTTATGGTCTCTACAACAACTGAATCATAGAATGGTTTGGGTTGGAAGGGACTGTAAAGATTATCTAATTATTCACTCCCCTCCCAACACGGGCAGGGCCCACTTGGTCAAAACCATATTCAAACATAGCCTTGAACATTTCCAGGGATGGGGCATCCATAGCTTCTCTGGGAAACCTCTACCAGTACCTCACTAGCCTGACAGTAACCATTTTCTTCCTTATAACTAATCTAAATCTACCCTCTACCAGTTTAAAGCCATCACCCCTTGTCCTATCCAATTGTCACTGCACCTAGTCAAAACCATTTGCTCCCCTTGGTTCAGAAGGTAGCAATTCGGTGCTGCACAGCTGATTGAGGTCAGAGCCTCTCATGGGTGAGCACAACTGGCACAGCTTTCATTAATCTTAGCAGAAGAGTCAACTCAGCTGTGGCAATTTATGAAGACTGGTCTAATTTTCAACCCTGTTCCTTGCCCTCAGCAGTTTGATAGCATTCCCGGTATGCCTAGTACCTACTACTTGACACTGAGAGGAACAACCTCATTCAAAAGATGCTGGGCCACTTGTTCAGGCAGAATTAACTGAGGAAACATTTTTTTCTGGCTCCATCAGATCACCAGTACAAGGTCAAAGCAGAAGATATAGTGCCATGAATATTTTCACGTTGCAGTATATGCACTAGTACTACTACTACTGCAACTAGCATAACTCATCACTCATTTTTTTAGAAACCCCTTTGTTTATCTGTGAATTTCTATAGTTCACGAAGCAATGTAGAATAAAGTAAATTTACTGTCTTATAAATTAACAAATCCTTTGTTCTTTTATTATGAGGGGATTAGAAGGAAGAGCTGAGCACTTCCCAAATCCTTTAATTGCCTTGGAAAGCAAAGTATTGTTCAGTCACTTTTATTACTGAATTGTTTCCAAGAAACTACTATTTTAAAGGGTTTTTTTCAACAAATAGAAAGAGACCTTCATGCAGAGTTTCTCAGAGGGGTTCTCTGTCTGCTTACACATGGCACTGTAGAGCCTTTGACAAATATAGCTTCATCATAGCTGTGTAAGGCCTGACACTGCTTCCACTGACATCAGTGGAAAAAACCCTCCCATTTACTTGAATAAGAGCAAAAAAGAGCAATTTAGAGATGATGTTGAACTACCAAGGCAGGTTTTCTCAAGTTGCTATGGAAGTACAAGTCACTGAGCTCTCCTCTGCATGAGTAAGGAATATTGTCAAGAAACGTTTTTAAATGCTTTTAAAGCTCTCTGTAGGTTACCTACTTAAAGTCAAAATGGCACTGCAAGCAAGTGCTGAATTTGGTCTGTACTTTTCATTGTATTCGCATCACTCCACCAGTATATGTTGCCCTAGAAGATTATTTTGGTGTGAAGTAATGGTGAAGGAAATGTTTAATTTGCTCCTATGGCTGCACCTATCAGAAATCATGTGCAGCATAAAAAGTCTCTGGTTGACTTACTGATAGACACAAAATTCTGATCTTAACACAAGGGCAGGTCACATTGCTAAGTATGAGAAGGCCTAACTCACCAACGAGGCAGAACACAGGTTCAGAAAGTGAATGAAAAAAGAAAGCTCAGGCAGTTATTGGCAAGGCTTGGAGAACTTCCTTCTACCTTGGTGACCATTCACAAAATCACTGCAAGCTTCAGTGCCATTATTAGGTGGGCTGCTGAAAGCACACACAGCAGGGATGAGGAAACTCAGAGATGCGCAATGCCCTCTGCTTCCCTTGTGACTGAAGAGATGCTGCAGGGTGAGGACTGGAAGAAGATGAATGCTCCCTGGAGATTTGCCAGCTGTAGTGTGTGCCTGCCACAGACCTGACAACCAGCTAGTGAAAGACACAAGCTGTGTGGAAATGGATATAGCTGCTATAGTATGTCCCATTATAGTTTGTTCCAGGACTTCCAGGTTTAGGCTAGAGGTGAAGGAGTATATGTCAAGGAAGAGAGAGTGGACTCTGAGATGTGAGACTGAGATGATGTGATTCTGTGCAACTTGAAATGGGCCAATAAAATGTGGTGTGATTCCTGGAAATGGAGGCAGCAGTGACAGGAAACACAGTAGTAGTGAGATATTACATTGAGAGTTTGGGAAACAGCTGTGACTGTCACAGCTGGTTTCCTTGAGAAAAGTCACATTTCCTCTGCTGCATCCCTAGTCCATGATGTCTGTTCAGGAAGGAAAAAAGAGTAAAAGAGGCCAGACAAGAAGGAAAAGGCATAACTCAGAACTTAAAAGGCAACCCATGGTTTCAAATGTGGAGACTGTGGCTGTCTGCAGCACCCCAAAGTATGCTGGGGAAGGTGCATCCCAGCAGATGGCTGGTGCCAACACAGGCAAGGAGATGGGTCCAGGCACTCAAGGAACCATTCCAGCTCCAGAGGGAAAAATGATCCTTCCTATACAGAGAAAACAGGATCTGTCCCTGGTTAATGCATGTGTTTCCATTAGAACCCCTCATTCAAAACTCTTGTACACGTAATAAAACACCAGGTCTGTATGACTTGCTGTGCCTGTCCTCTGTAATACAATCCTATGACCACACTCTAAGTCTGTTCAACAATGAATTATATTAATCTTTTGAAGCTGTGCTTACTTACTTCATTGGAATGAGTCCTGTTTTGGTGCTTGGCCCTGTCAGAGGCATTGGAGAAAGCTTTGTTGCAGCCTTCATGTTCACACACATATGGTTTCTCTCCAGTGTGAGATCTCAAGTGCGTTTTCAAGTTTTCTAGTCTGGAGTAGGCCTTTGTACAACCTTCAAACTGCAAACAAAAAATAGGACTAGTTCAGTTTTAATCTTTGGACTTGCAGGAAACAGTAAAAGTGGACTTATAAAAGTTCCGAATTTTTCCAAGCCTTCATAACCTTGTCCAAGGTAGTTTTGATTTGGACGGTTTTAATTTTACCCAAGTAAACTCCACCACAGCTCAAGTCAAAATGCTTTCAGCATTATGTTAATCTTCTCTTACAGGACAGCACAGTATTTGTGTACTTTGACTAAGACTGAAATCCATTGCAAAGCTACCAGGAGGCTGGTGGCCAGCACCAATATCAAGCTCTGTAAGAGAAAGTTCCTTTAAATAATTAAGCAAACTAAGCCCTGTTTAATAATGCCTTTTGGGGCTTCTTTGTACTTTAAACTTCAGGAAGGGGCCAAATTATCCAGGGAATCCCCTCTCCTAAAGCTTTTGTCATCTGGTTATGCTGGATAACAAAGCAGACATGGCAGTTTGTTCTTCACAAGTGTGACAGATAAGAGCTCAGGGAATGCAGCACTTGTCTGCTCTGTTTGTTCTCTGCGCAGCCCCAGCCTTCCTGTACAAGCCTGGAGTAAAGGCCCCTTTACTTACAGTGCATTTGTGTGGCTTCTCCCCTGTATGTCTCCTCATGTGGACCACCAGCATATATTGGGCTTTGAAAGGTTTCTGCTCTCGGGAACAGTCCAGCCATCGGCACACAAACTCTTTCTTCTCACCATGTATGTGGTCATTGTTGATATGCTGTTCAGGTAGAACAGAGGTTACAGCTTAACAGAAATACAACATCAGGTGCAGCCTAATTGTAATTTCCCATTGGAAGAGCACCAGAGATTCAGGTATGAACCAGGTCCTTGTGGTACCAAAAGAGTAAGATCATCTGCACTTCCAAGTGACCACAGGGTTTAAATTACAGATTCTACTGGAAGCCCACTAAGGCCCAATAATGTTTTTCTACTGAGATCAACAGGCTTTGGATCAGGCCTCAGGGAAACAAGGCGATAAATGGATCCTGGATAATCTCATGCAGAACTCCACTTGTGTGATTCATATTGGGTACTGCTTTTGCAGAGCAGGGAAGCATTACTTAAGTGCTGCTCAACATAAACAATGTTTACAAAATTAGGCCTTCAGAAACATGTCCTCCAACCTGAAAAATCAACAGAACTGCTAAACCAAGTTTCCAACCCAAATTCACTCACTTCCTGTTACTCATATTTTCTTCCACTAAATGTATTTAGTTCAGTAAATGTACAGATCGTGGTATACACTGTGAACATTAACTCTGAGTAGTGAAGCATACATCAAGCCAGTTTTTGCCATTGCCAAGTCTGGCTCTGTCTGAATGTGTGTGGGAGTGACAGTGGCCCCAGTCCTACTGACTCGCAGGCACATCTTTCTGTGGTCAGTGTCATCCATGTGAGTGTATCCAGAAGCAGGACAGGGCTGTGTGCCTTTCCACAAAATCAGCTTGCTCTGTTTCTTTCACTAAGATCTACTTCAGAAAAGCATTTAAAAATGGATTTAATTCTCTCTGAGTAGAAACAGGCAGGTGAAGCAGGGCCAGCATCAAAATTGGTTTGGATTTTTTTAAAGGTTTAATTGTTTGAATTTTTTTGCACAGCTTTAGAAAATAAAAGAAAATAAAACTACACCTGGACTTCCAGAATCTTTTTTTCCAAGATACCCAACTCATCCTCCCAGACTGCCTTGGAGAAATCATTCCACACTGCCGTACTTCTGTCATTGTGCCACTAGATGGCTGCATTACTCAGCGAATTACATTATTCCCACTAAGGTACCATCAAAAAAATCTTTCCAGGTTTTATTCGATCACAGCACAGGGATGAAATCTGTATCTGTTCCATAATGGACCCACAAAAAATGCCAGCCGTACAGAAACTCATAGCTCATACTGGAACCCAAATAAAATATCCCAATCTTTTCTGAAGTCTTGACATCAGTCAGAAAGCCACATAAAATCGCGTATGTTCAAAATTATGCACCATAGCCATGGAAAACAGACATCCATTGCCTGCAAAAGATGACACTTTATTGCCATTTCTTAAAAGTTGTTGGGGGCACAGGATGCATGAACAGAGCAGAGGTGCTGGGCAACACACAACTTGTGATCTGCCAGAGTTAATGTTCCTTGTCCAGATCTAATACATAATACACACACCTGTGAAAGAAGCATACACATGTCCTGTGCTATGAAATGCCATCAAAAGAGTTCAGTGAGGGTAATGTGTGCTCTTTCTTGAAGGAGAAAGAAGTAACAGGACAAAATTAAATGCATTCAAGTAATTAATGGCCAAATCTCTCCGTAATCACCATAGACCGTGTGTTATGTGGTTAAGCCTGCACAGCCACGAGGGGGATGAAACTTGAGTGTGTGACACAGGGCTTTCCATTTGACACAAAAACCTCAAGGCTGGATCAATCACTTCACCACAGCACCTCCCTTTACCTCCTGCTGTGTGGACACTCAGGCACTGAGGGCTCTTTCAGAGAAAATCTCCATAGGACAGTTTTTTTCTCTTTGTCCCTGCAAATCAGCTTGCTCCCTGCGTTCCAGACCTCTAGCCTTTAACAGCGTGGGACTCCTCTAAAACTGACCTTTCTCATGGGCCTAAAAGTCCTTTCCTCATTCCCTCCCCAGCCCATGCTCACTACAGCAGCTGACAGAGCTTGCCAAGAGTGGTGAAGAGCATTTGCCTCTCTCCATCACTGGCTCACCTGTCAAATATCTTGTGATCACCCTCTGGTCTCTCACAACTGCGACCCTCCACACACATTTGCCATGCTCTCTTATTTGATCAATCCTTCCTATACTCTCTGATCTCCCTACAATCAAACCCCTCTTTGTGCTGTTTTCCTTCATTGCTCTGATGCTCCAAGTGGCCCCTGAGAGCTTACCTGCAAATCCATCTCATTCTCATTCAATCCCTCTGAGGATCCTCACCTTTAGGGGAAGCCTGGAACAAATGAGCCTGCGATCTGCTAATCTGGGTAATTTATTTGGTTCACAGGTGAGCTGCTTAATTGCTTTTTGTAGAGGGGTGATAATTTAGGAGACCTACAAACATGTCCAAATACTGAAAGGCTGGTCTGGAGGAAGACACTTGCTAGACACAAAATCAGCACCAGCAATGCTCTCAGGGAAGGAGATTCACAGTACAGTAATTTCACGACTATAAGGCGCACCCTTTTGACTAAAATTTTGCCCCGAACCTGGAAGTGCGCCTTATAGTCTGGTATGCCTTATCTGATGGACAAAGTGGCAAAATTTGCCAACGCGGAAGTGCAAGCCGCAAGGGGGAGTGGCCCCGCAGCAGGGCTGAGCTGTGAGGGGGGAACGGCAGCAGGGCTCTGCCGGGCTGTGAGGAGAGAGTGCCCCCGCGGAGCTGTGCCTGGCTGCAAGGGGGAGTGCCCCCGTAGGGCTGTGCCTGGCTGTGAGGGGAGAGGTGTCCCGAGGGGCTGTGCCTGGCTGTGAGGGAGAGTGCCCCCATGGGGCTGTGCCTGGCTGTGAGTGGGGAATGGCCCTGCAGCAGCGTCAGGATGTGAGGGGAGAGGGGCTCTGCGGGGTGGGCCCACCGGCATCAGAGCGGCCACCGCGCAGTGGGGGAAAGCCACCAGAATTGGGGCAGTGGCAGCGCGGGGTGAGCCTGCCAGCATCGGGGCACCCGGAGTGCCAGGGAACTCCTGGAGCAGCAGGGCCCCGGGGACGCTGCACGGAGCGGCGGCGGGCATGCCCTGGCCCCGGGGACGCTGCACGAAGTGGCGGATACAGGCGGGTCCAGGGACCCATGGCTGCCAGGTTGGGGCGGGGCCTCGGCCAGCAACCGCGCAGGGGGAGCTGGGGGCGGAGCCTCGCTGGGGAAAAAAAAAAAAAAAAAGTGTGCCTTATAGTCCGGTGCGCCTTATCTGATCTACAAAGTTGCAAAATTTAATGACTCCCGGGGGGTACGCTTTATAGTCCAGTGCGCCTTATGGTCGTGAAATTACTGTATTTGTCATCCTGAGATTCAAACACCCTCACTTGCTTCAGGTATGGTGAGAAAACCCATCAGTCATCTGCTGTGGACATATAGGCAGAAATACACAAATGCAAATCACTAACTAAATCTATACCGGGATTTTTTACCATTATCACTTGGCAGAATGTGCAATTTTTGCGACATGTTTAAAGTGGAGGGAAGTCTCACTGTACAAACAACACCATTTAGAAAAGTTCAGAAGTTTGTGAACTCTGGCATTCAGGTTCTTTGACTCAGATAATTACCTTTGGATTTTACACGGTGTTTTTGGCTCCCTGGTCTCTATTATGAGAGGATATGAACAGTTTTGAGCTTGTAAAACAAAGAATAGTCAGGAATAAGAGTATTATGCAAAGCAGAAGCTTTGGTACAGTACAATAAGGATTTATAGGGTTTCAATTTATAATCTGTTTGTAACCTTATTACACCCATGAAATGTCACATTCCAGGGACTAGATCAGAAGGATTTTTTTTTTCCCGGTGAAATTGAATTTTGATGCAGTTTCAGGGTGTGAAAAGGCTTTCCTTTTAATTTTGTAGGCCCAAACCTGCAAGTTTTACTTATGTCTGTAATCCTTATTACAGTAAATAGGCGCATGAAAGCCAATGATATTACTCCCTAGTGTCAGGTTTGCTAGCATAAGGCTCTGAAGCACCAGCTCTGTATTATTAAGTATTTCTGACCTGAAAAAGAAGTCCCCATTAAAAGCTGGAATTCTACAAGCTATCTCCCATTGCACACAGCTCCAAAAAGCTGCTAAACAAGGGTCATTTGCAGAATACCAGTCACTTTCATGCTACTTCAATGCTTATTAGCAAACCTCTGTTTGTCCTGCCTCATTTTTCTTTAAAAAAATGTCGTTATTATCATCCAGTTCCAAAACACCTAAAACAAACAGAGGGAGCTGACCTAAATACTGATTTTGGTCTCAGAATGACCTGCCTTTGAAGGAGGAATCTCTGAGATGGTTTTCAGTTCCAGAGCATAAACCCCCACCAGATAAATTGAAATCAAGGCTGAAGTTCACCTGTCATCTCTACTGGGCTATCTCAAAATCCAGGGGTAATGGGAAATTCAATCCACAGTATCCTGAAAGCATAAATGCTTGCATGGTAAGAAATACTACTGAAAAGGGAGTGCCTTAAATCATGCATGTTCTCTTATAATCCATGCCAACCGTACCTGTTACTTGATATTGTAGCAGATGAGATGAGGTGACACTGAAGGTAGGATCTGCAATAATCTTAGTGTTCCATTTCCCTCCTCCAAGAGGGTTTTCAGAAGAAAGGAGAATCTGCACACATCCTAGCTGATTGCATCGTACCCATCAGCTATTCAATACATGAACAAAGGCCAAATGTGCTCTGACAGTAGTCAAACAGCAGGAGGAAAAGCCTCTCCGTACCAGTGGAAAAACTTAGGAACATCAGAAAAAGAATGTCACTGCAACTGAGATTGCATCTGAAAGCAAAGTGGCAAGAGCAGAATACTCTAGGAGAATCTCACATTTCTGTTTTCTAGGTTAGAATGCTGCCCTAGAGTCTAGGAGAAAACTGGGAAAAGACCATCCTGTATTGGTATAATGTGGTAAGTTAGTGGCAAAGACATATCACCACTGCCAAAATTAGGTTAATTTCAGTTATACAATGACAATTTCAGATTTTTATCTTCTCACAGTTATTTCCCTGTATTTAAAAAAATTAAAAAGAGGTGCTAAATAACTTCTCACTAGATCTCACCACTGACATTATGCAGAGGCAGAATTTAAACCATCTTCTAGCACAAATCTCCCATTGTACTGTACTGTTACAAAAAGTCCCTCAAACCAGCAGAGCTGCTGCATTTGATGCATAGGGGACAAAGTGCTAAAGGTGAAGAGGCATCGCAGTAGAATGGCTGCTAAACACAGCTCCACACAGTGTGGAGCCCACAGAGGGGACATGTGCAGAGGCTGTGTCTGGCAGTACCAGACGGGATACCTCTGAATCTGGCTTGGAAGGGGATTAGCTATCCCTGACCTGCAAGTCCTGCAGGGAACACTTTTATTTCTGTGTTTTGTATAGGGATTGTAGATTTGTCCTTAAGCCCACATACAGTTAGAAACAGGTTCTTGGTCATCAGGCCCCTCCTCTTGCTATGGCAAGTCCCACTGCACATAATCCTGATCATGAACAGAGCTTCAGCTTCTAAGTACCTTGGTGATCAGCTCCTTCTGCTCCCAGTGGAACGCGCTTCTAGGAACTCACTTTTCTGCTGGTTAGCAACTAAATTCTAGCTTTGATTTATTCACAGCCAATTTATATTCATTTGTTCTCATGCCAACACTATCCTTCAGCTTAAACAGCTTTGCTTCCCTGCAGAATGTTTAGTTCTCTCCCTTCCCCACCCTAACTAACTGGCAGACAGCACTCTCCTCTCTGTCTTCATTCACTGGATTACATAAATTAGTTCCTTCTCATCTTCTCTTCAATGACCAAGTCCTCATTCCCCCCTTAACCTGCTTTGGCTTGAGGCAGGGAAGTCTGAGTCCCATTTGCCATTTTGTTCCCAGATTCCCCATTGACACTTTGAGGACCGTATTAATCCATCAGTGGCTCTCTCAGCCTCTTTACCTGCTTTAGTACAACTTCTTGACCAGAATAGTGTGAAGTACACCAGAACTCACCAGACTTGGTGTAACATAACTTAAACTTCCCTGTCGCCACTTAGGTGTAAGTATAGATATCACAATCACTTTAGACTTGAGACTATTACGAAAGCCTCTGAGTACCTTGTAGCTTGTGAATGTACCTCTCCTAACAGCACACCTCAGAAAAGAGTATCTTCTACTATGGCCACAGTTGAGGCAGAGACTTAAGGCCCAGGAAATCTAAAGGCCACATTCACAGGAGTATTTAGATTTCTCACTCCCACTAAAAGTAGTCACTTGTTCACGAGTGGTGTGCATACTTCTGAGGTTCTTGACCTACACAGCTTCCTGACATAGCCAAGTGACTGCAAAAAGGCTCGCCTGCTCCCCAGGGATGCAATATACAACTCATCACTGTTCCTTGTTACCATTTTAGGTAGTCAGACAACTGAGAGATAACATCAGACAGGCTTCCCTACCATCTCATTAACATCTTGATAAAGGTTGACTCCATCATCCACAGCAAGATGAACAGACAAAGGCATTGTAAAAAAGTCAGGATATAAAGGAGGTCCTGGTGAGCCAGGAAATCTCCCATGACAATAGAAATCTCATTGTGGAGAGGAGAAAAAATGCATCTCCATGGAGTGAAATCCCCAGCAGACTTCTCGGACACATTCCAATCACTGCAATCGAGTCTCCCTCTAACCTCTGTGATTCTCTGTTAGAACAATGCATGCATTTTAATTTCCTCTTATCTGATGGAAAATAGGTACAGATCCTGTCTGTCCTTTTCTTACCAAAGATTTTGCAGCTACAACCAGGCTAAACAGCCCCAAGAGACCAATGTCTCCTCCCTGCAGCTCAGATTGAGAGTACACTTTTGACCCCATGTCCTTAGGGTGGCATTAGTACTTAAGTAATTTTTAGTTCCTGAGATGGAAGAAGCACTTAAGCTGCTTTAAGCCCTTATGGTGGCATAAACTCATAAGCTGGTTGCAGTTCCCAAAGCCAAGTGGATGCTATAGCTATACATGAAGAAGTCTGCACTTCCACATAGGCACATGCCTGTGGAGAAGCTCAGATAACCATCTCCAATCCTGCTTCCTTTCCCTTGGATGCACTTATTGTTATTCCATTAGAGTTCTTGATGCTGTCTTTCATACTTTATGGAAGATTTAAGAAATGCTGCTGTGACAGATCTCTGCTAACGCTGATTAGCAACATGACAATTCATATAATTTGCTGATCTGGCCCGAAGCAGGTCAGTGCCTCCACATTCTTGACACCTTTACTAAAATGGAATACACACAATTAAGATCATCTGGATCTTAGAAACACTGCACAGCAATTTCCTCAGTGTATAATGAATACACTGTGCACTGTCTGCACTGCACTCCTCATGTCACAGTGTTTGATCTTGTCACTCAATCTCTGTACTTAATTTTCAACATTTTCCACTATTAACAAATGAAGACCCATGCTCACCCTAGATATGGTCATGATTGTAAACCTAAATGAAGACTTGGCATGTCACATTCCATAATCAGATAATTTTGGGTTACGTGTGAGAGGAGTGTGGCTTTTTTAACAGCTGTAGTGGTTTAACACTAGCCAACAACTACCTACCAGCTTCATTCCCACCATCCCCTGCCAGCAGGATGGGGTGAATTGGAAAAAGGTAAAATCCATAAGTTAAGAGTAGTTTAAAATCCAAAATAAAAATTATAATAGCCCTAATAATGACAATGGTGAAAAGGAAGATAAGAGCAGGGATGTGAATAATAGCCAAGAGAAACAAGCGAAGCACAATGCCCTTGGTCACCACCTGCTCACTGATGGCCAGCACGCCCCTGAGCAGCAATTGGTCATCCCAGCCAACTTCCCTGGTTTATATCCTAGGCATAATGTTCTGTGGTATGGAATATCCCTTTGGTCAGTCTGGATCAGCTGTTCCCAGCTGTGTACCCTCTCAGATTCTTGTGCACCTGCTCCCTGGCAGAGTATGGGAAACTGAAAAGTCTTTCACTTAGGGTAGGCACTGCTCAGCAACAACTAAAACATCTGTATGTTATCAACCTTATTCTCATACTGAATCCAAAATATGGAATGTACCAGCTACTAGGAAGAAAATTAACTCTATCCCAGCCAAAACCAAGATACAAGCATGCAAAATTATATATATACTGCAAATATTTGTAACTCCAGTGTGACTAAAATGTTTTAGAACATTTTTAGAAAGGTTTTAGAAATGTCCTAAAACTCATTAGAAAAAAAAAAATTCTCATACTCATTAAGAAAAAAATTACTACATAAAGAAAGTTTTGGTTAAAAAATGGTTATTTCAGAAAGGAGTGGAGCATGCGGAAAATGGGAAATGTAACTTACCTATTTTGCAAACTTATCATTTGGACTCTGTGTTCATGACTGTTAATACTCAATTATAAGAATAAAAAGAGACTCCAGTCAGCACTCCAGCCAAATTAATGCTTGAAGCTCATTTATTACTGTGCTGTTCTGGATACCCATTTCTGTCCCTTGAGAACTGGCAACAGCAGTCAATGAAGAAAGGGAGGAATCAAAATTAGAAGCCAAAGTCAACTGAAAATTATGATGGTTTATAACTAGAGATAACCCATGTACATATAAGGATGGGATGACAGGTACAGGAGAAGGGCAGCATGGAAACCAAAGGCTGGAAGAGAGGATGGAAACAGTAAAAACGGAGGGCTTCAGTGTCTGAGGGAGCATTCCCAAATCAATGGTAGACTGAAAGCAACCTCAGAGATGTTGCAACAAACAACTGGGGTCAACAGCTTTCTAGAACCAGCACAGCTGCCACTGGGAGAAGACTCAGTCATATGTAAAAATTTAGTAAAGATCTGGAGTTCAGTGCAAGACAGGGACAGAGACTGTCACTGTTTTTCGTGGAACGTACAAGTTCAGAAGCAAGGAATGCACAAAGGCCAAGAGCAATCAAACTAATGATAGCCAATGAACTTCTGCATTTTGTGGACTTTACTGTATGCCTGAGCAGGAATCATCTTTTTTCCTCAAATGCTGTTTAAGTAAGCCATGGTGAATCAAATGACTTTTTACGTATGGGATTGGATAAGTCTTGTTCTCTAAATGTGAAATAGTATTACTAATAAACAGGATAATGCTAATTCAAAGGACACAGCTCACCAGGACTGTTTGCTTTTCACTTCCTTCTTTCAGCTAAAAATATAGGTCTGATTTTTTTTTTAAATCTTTCTGCCCTAACAACAGCAATAAAATTTCTGAATCCCCCATGCTGAACAAAAAAAAAGATATTTTCTCTCTGCTTCTCCTTTTGTTCTCTAGCAGTAAATCCTGTAGTAGTCTTCGTTGCCTATCAATAGGTTAAACATATCCAACTTGTATGTTTAAATGCTAAAGACAGAGAAGTCCCCATGGATACGTCAATCATTGGCTCTTGTACAAAGAAAATACTGTATTTTGCTCAGAAGAGCTTTCTGTGGCAATTTAAACACAGTGAGACAGACACAATATCCTGGAGAGAGGAAAACCTGCCTTATTACATTCCTGACCCAAGAGAAAGGATCTGCCCTTAGGATATAAAGAGAATCAGTGGGGGGAAAGAAAGAGAAAAGTTATCTAATCCTAAAAATAAAGACAGTGGTTCATAATACAGCATGACCTTCTTTTAATCTCTGATATAGCAGTTATTCAGTATGGATGTGATAGAATACCAACAGGGCAAACACAGCTTTTTCGTCAGGCTGGGAACCAACTCACTCAGCCTGTATCTGTTTCCAGGTTTTGGACAGCTTTTTGGTAGACTCTGGTATATTCTGTGGAGTGAATGGAACTTACGGGATATTGCAGGGATTCTTTCCCAATAAGATCACATCTTGTTCTTGTTTCATTTAATATCCATATATTCATGTATGCAGTACAGTTAAGTCTGTTAGCAGCAAAATGCACTCCATCAAGGGCAATGTTTTACAGCTCTCCCTTGATTTCCTGTGTCAGAGCATGCAGCTATAAAGCAATGGCCAGAAATTGCATCTTTATTTGCTAAACCTGAAAATCTAATAAATGAGATTCTGCAAGGACATCACATAAATGTTGTGGACATTAATCATTCCAGTTTTACAGTGGTAGGAAAGGTGTTTTGACTCTCAGGTTTGTTTCTTCTCTGATGTTCTCTTCCATAGCTCTGTCAAAAATAAAGTGCCTCGTTTTTCTTGGAACTTGCATTCTTGTATTACTAGCTGGGACACTAATAGGTGAAGCTAGTACAGGAATTCCAGCTTTCTTACTCTTTTTTTTTTCCCCCCCAGCTATAGAGAAGTAATTTTTCAATGCATGCTGTCAGGATAACTGGGATTTACCATCACCTCCAGCAATGATGCTTTGTAAAACATTTGCCTTTGCTCAAGCAAGGTATCACAGCTTCCCAATTTTAGCAATGTTATTTAAAAAAAAAAAAAAAAGCTCAACTTCTTCTCTCTTCAACCACCTGCCCAATCTGTGACCTGCCCCAGGACAGGCTAATTGGATTTTTGTGACGAGGCTGCAGAAGGAACTGATATTGAAAACCACAAGCCAAATGCTCAAGTAAATTGTTCTCAAACAGGGATGTTTTGGTTAAATCTCTGCTCTCCAAGGTGGAGCCCTGTTTTCCTGAGAACTGCTGAAGTAGGGAAAGATGCAAAAGGGTTAGATGAGAATGACAAATTCTTAGGGCACTGGAATGAAGGAGCCTGTAGGGCACAAGTGCCCCTACAGTGCTCTTGGAAAAGTACAAGGGGCCAACCACAAGCTGAGCACTGTGGTGTTTCTCCCAACACCTTCTCCTACCTTCCTGCTGTCTGCAGTGCTTCCCAGCTCTCCTGGCTGCCCTCCCTCCTGGCTGCCTCTGCCACAGTGCTCCCTGCACAACTCCTGCAGGTTGTGTTTCACGCTCCACATCACTGCGTGGGTGCTGGCAAACTGTCCTCCAACTTCTACTTGCTTCAGGATCATTCTTGATGTAGACTGTGTTTGAACACACAGGCTGAGAGCTGCTCTGAGCACCCGAACTGCTGTGCTAACTGCACAAAAGCCTGTGCAGTAATGGCTTCCCTTTTTAAAAGGTAACATCACAGGTAGAACACCATTATAACGTTCAACTTCACCAAGACTTCAGCAATGCACAGAATTAACTTTTACAAAAATTAGCTTTTATATATATGTGTGTGTGTGTTTGACTCACTTTTACTTTGTTTTTTTAGTGCTCTTCACGTTTAGGTCCCCCAATTATACCCACATTTCACCTGTCTTCTGTGTAAAGGTCCTATGAGAAAGAAAAATATAGGGTAATTTGGTACCTGCAGCATAACAAGAGCCCCAAGGAGAAAAGCAGAGGGAGGAAAAGACAGGTGAAATGTGTGACAGTTATAGAGAATTCAAACTTGGCTTGAAGGACCAGGGCTGGAAGAAGAAAGTTGACAAAGGCCATCTGCTGAAGGGTTTAAGACCGACTGCTGACTACATGATTAAACTGTGATGTTGATCTTTACAGTGCAGTAGCAAATGAAGGTGGTCTTCTCCCAAATCCTATACCCTAGCCCTGCACTGATGATCTTCAGCCTGTTCTGCCTGCTTTCCTCTCATTCTTCTCCATCACACATGCATCCAAACTCTCCCCACAGACTTTCTGAGAGGTGGTTACATGCAAGAATTCTACAGCTTGGGCTGCAGGAAGGACTCCTGCCTTCAGGAAACAGCTTTTCAGCATGATTGCAAAGAGGTGCAGTGCCTGTTCAAGTCATAAGCTCACAAGAGAGGAAATTCACATTGTAAAGAGCTCCACATTCCCCTCAAATCCATTAAACATTCCTCTCTCAAATAAGCCAAACTGGTAGTGCACAAACAAGGCAGAGGTTTTCCTACAGTTGGATGGTGAAGAAGGTAAAGACTGGCCAAACATCTGCTCTTCCTTCACTAGTTCTAAGACTGCGAGTGAATGATGCCTAGAAAATGTATTGTCTGATACCTTCTAGGAGTGGTTGAATATGGAAGGAGAGAAAACCACCTGAGGCTCAACTTCAAATTTTCTGCTTAATGATCTTTGCATTTAAGGATAAAAATCGATTTTACGTGCAACTGCTGGAGAATTTCCAGGAAAACCATATTAAAAATCTCCCTCACAGGCAGTACCCAAGGCAAGCAATAGCTTACTCTTCTTTACAAATCTGAACTCGTGCACATCTGTGTACAATTTTTAACAAAAACATACAAGACTTACCTTAAAAAACAAAATTTTAAAACTTGAACAGCTCAACACTTAGCACTGCTACAGATGTTAGTATAACACACTTAAAAGCATATATTCTATTTCTGGATTTTTCTCTCTGGCAAAGACAGACCACAGAGGACTCCTGCCAGCACACATGAAAAGGAAGTAATCATAAAGAGGTACTACAATAAGGCATTTCATCTTATTTGCAAATAGAATGAAGAATGAAAATACCATTCCTGCTTTTGACAGAAGCACACACAAGGCAGAACTAAATACCTTGGATGTTTTCCCACATTTCTGCAGAAGACAAAAAACTATAGGCCTCCTTCCTGCCACCATAACTCATCTGACTTCAATGGAAATCAGACCTGCTGTATATATTAAACTTGAAATTAACTATTCTCCCCCCATATTGTTTGGCTTTGATAAATTCCAGCCATTGCTCCTGGCCAAGATGCACAGATCCTGGTTCAGTGAGCTGCTCTGCTGACATGAGTTCTTATGGCAGCCTGGAGCCCATTAAATTCGATTGAGTCCAAACTGAGGTCTCTGCAGGAGTGGGGCTTTAGCAACTCTTATAGTTACTTATTGAGCTGTGGGTTCAAACCATGCTAAAAGTAATAATATTCTCCTTTAATGTAGGGCATGTTCACAAGAAAACAAAATTGGAAGATCTTCCTAATCTTTACATTCCACAGCACAGACCAGGGTAGTGGAGCCAAGAAAGAAAAGCTTAAGAGTAAAGATGCTTAGAGAAAAAAAAAAGTACCCTGCAACAACTGGTGCACCAGATGAATGTATAAAGACAGAGTTATTTTATAAAAATTGTAAGCTGTAATGACAAAAATCTGTTAAAATTTATACTGCCTTTCAGTTCATGTGTTTGAAAATACACTGGAACCAGTTTAGAATCAAGAGGTTCTTTGCATTAAAATGTAACTGTATATTACAGCAGCTTTATACAATTTCATATTAGCAGAGACAAGCTGCTTAATCCCATGAACCAATTTAGAAACCTATGAAATGCTAGAGCAAGAGAAAACAAGCAAAAGTTAAAAAGTACCATTTTAAAAGTACCATTTTGCAATTTCCAAATTCCAGGAGTGGTACAATGGGTCATCTATCTATGCAGAAAGATTAGCAAAATATTTGATCCTTTACAAAAAAGTTAAACCTCTGCCTCTTTTACTGGAAATCCTTTGCTCCTAAAGGGGATAAATAGCAAGGTAAATGTCAGATATTTCAATGGGATCTGCTTTTCAAGGTGCATTAAGCATATGGGCACAAGCACTATAGGACTTGCTAAAAAGCAGGCACCTCCTTTGGTTTAACATTGGACCAGATTTTGTAAAAACATGCACTTTCTTCTACTTTTGGTACTTTATTAATAATTACAGCAAGCTAATACTGACCCACTTAATATGAAAGAAAATATATTCCTCAGCAGGATCTTCCTGTGTAAATCAGTAAATCTTTCTAATTTTTTGTAAAGAGAGGCCTAGTGCTTACCACATGGACACATACAAATTGTTTGTATGATTAAAATACCAATGTTTTGTCTGCAGAAAGAGATTATTGAATAACAGCCTTTTTTTCAATAAATGCACTTAGTGTCTCCTTATACATAGACTATGAAAGCTGTAATTCAGAAATAATGCCTGATCCACGTTTTTCAATGAAAGGCACTAAAAACCTCTACAAAAACTGGTAATATTGTGACTTAAAAACACAGAACACTTATCACAGAAACTACAAAGAAAAATGCTGGCAGTGATGGGCAATGCCAAAATCTTTAGCAATATATGTTTTAATATATTTAATCACAGAGGACATCCTGCTAGAATTAATCCAGCCTCAGTAGCTGACAGCAGCAGCAGTGTGTTAAAGCCACGACATCACAACTGGACTGGAGGAAGTAACTGGGGCTCTTCCTCCCAATACCTCCAAGAAACGTGTTTAACAAGCTTCAGCACATGCTGCAGTTTATTGCTGCTCTAAGACTTCTCTTGGTTTTTTTACCAGACATCCAGTTAGAATTTCCTTTTTGCACCCATACTAGGCTTGCAGTCCTTTACAGTCCTGTGCTGTATCTAAAGATGTATAGAACAAGGGAGTATCACCTAAAACACTTAGAAAAGAGCCAAGGCAAATTTTTTCTGCCCCTGCATTCCACACACTAATTTTAATTGATTTCCAGTGAACTTACAAGGTCTTTTGCTAACTAAAAATCAATCCTAAATAGTCTAGTTTATATCAAAGATTCCTATCTTCTCCTATATACCACTGTGGCACCATCTGACTGGGACAGACTTGTGCTGGCAGTCAACCACAGAAATCTGCAGCAGCAAACCAGAGGGCAGTGCTGTATCTCTGTAACTCTTCCACACCCAAAAACTTTTTAGAACTGCAGCCTGGCGCCTTCAGAATGTCATATAAAACACACTTCTTCGTTCAGGCTTTTTTTACTAACTGTAAGTGTTGGAATCCCCTTGGCAATTAATTTCCTGGCTGGTAATCCCTTGGCTCTGATCCATATGGGGAGAGTGGCTGCACCTGAGGTAGGAGTGCAAGGCACATGCTCTGACTTTGCAAAATGGAGTGGTCTCTCGATTTAAATGACAGTGGCCAACCCTGAAAACTTTTTACTTGCCCTGCATAATGGAGTAAGCTCAGCTCGCTGTTAAACACTCTTTAAAGCTGAGTATAATGTGGCAAATGGTCAAACACTGCAGGCAGGGTTTTCTTGGTTATCTGAGGCAATATTTCACATAATGTAGGCACAATAAAGAAATATAAACACTACCCAATGGTAGTGAGATAGAAGAATTGTACAACATATTGTTCGATAATTAGCACTGATAACAGTTTAAAGGATACAGCCTTCATTTCATTTTAAGAAAACTTACACTAACAACAACAACAACAGAATCACTTCATATCCACAGTGTATTAAGATTCTCTACTCTCAGCTCTTGTACAGAGGTACAGAACTCTTGTGGCAATCCTGCCTGATGCTGGTAACTGGCAAAACACTCTAAAATGAACAGACCAGAGCTACAGGAATGCTTCTTCCTAGCAGCCAGGCCAGGTGGGCTTGATCAGTTCTGATAGACATATGTTGTGAAAGGTATTCAGAAACAAAGGGACAGAGAAGCTTCTATAAGTAACCAAACTCTCTTCTTTCCACTAAGTTTCCTTTAGTTTTGGACAAAAACTTTCACAGGAGAAAGTTGGTACCATGCTCACATGTGCTGTGAAGAGTGAGATACTATCTTTTTAATTAATTCAGCCTAAAGTAATGCAGTTTTAAGTAATGTGCTCCAATCCTAAATTCCTCGAATTAGGAAGCATCAGAGCTAAATAAATACAGGAAAGATACTTGTCCTTCACACTACAGAATCCTAAAATAAAACACTACAACCCTGCCCTCCCACAAACCATACTGGACCTCCCTGGATGCATTCAAGGTGTGTTGCCCTTATCTGGCAGGAATCACTTCTGAGGTAAGGTGCGAACCAGAAGCAAAGGATGGACTTATCTGTATTGTGCTTCTCTCTGAAAATTTAGTGAATGCCTACCCACTGCTGTGCTGCTGCTGTTCTCTCTTTTCATTCTTTCTTGGCACGTGTAGGAGAGGATAAAAGCCTAATGGGTGCGAGTGTCAGCACAATATAAATTGCTGCAAGAAAAAACTTGATGCATGGCTTGGGATCTGAAAGAATAATGTCCACCATTGTTTGTGATTATGGATCACATCACAATCTAATAGCAATTTTTATTTAATCAATAATTTCCATGCTGAACAGACAGCCCTGTTACAGAGAATCGACAAGCAAGTACTGATAGCGACAAGGCTTGTTATTAATCTTTACCCTGCCAACATTTCAACCAAACTACTGTAAAAAAGCACCACCAAGATGGATTTAGAAGTAGGTCTTTGGTTTGGTTTTTTTTTTTTCTGTCTCTTTTTTTTTTCTGTTTCTCTCTCTCTCTCTCTTTCTTTATCCCTTTCTTCCTTTTGCTTTTCTTTTCTTTTTAGCTACACAGTCCCATTAACCTTCTCCCTTTCAAGGTATGTAATGTTTAATACACTTTATATTCGAAGTTTATTTAAGAAACCTGGAGCTTGAATTGCACAAAAAGGCAATTCATATTAAGCAATTTCACAAATCAGTGGGACCTAGCCCAGTGCTGAGTGTTAGCCATTATAGGCTAATAAATCATACTTTCTCTTTGAGATGTCAATCGCCAAAGTGCTTTGTAAAAATGTTGGCATCTGTAATTCAGCGAAGCCTTTTCATCTTGAAATAAGATGCTCCAGACTGATAACAAGAATAATCCTCTCTTGATCAAAAAAAAAATCTGCATTTTACCAATTAAAGCTGCTGCCAGAAGCCAAACGGAGCAGCACTGAGACTCCACTGTAGTTTATCTCTGCTAAACACAAGGAGGGATACAGTTGGAGCTTTGTTTCATTTTCAGCTTGACTACTTTATCTCACGGAGAACTGCAGCATCTCAGCCCTGCAATGCACATAAGAATGGTATATGCAGACCTCATACCTACAGTGCAAGCCACCAGAGGACCACTCCTGACAAAACAACCACCCATTCATTTTATAGATTAGGTACTCAACATCTTGAAGAAAAGTCACGCTCACACTAAAGTTTACGCACAGGAAAATACTAGACTTGTTTCCCCATGATAAAAAGCTCATCTGCTTTTCATTTTTCTTTTTCTTTCTATTATGAGGTTACACAAACAATAGAGACTGCAAAAATGAATTCATGTAGCCCAGCCTTTTTAAAACTAAACGTAGAAACTTCACTCATGCCTGTATTTAAGTTGCCTGCATCTGCCACTTCTGTCTCAGAAAAAGCACTTCCACATGCAGCTGAGCCAGCGCTCACAGATTTGTATTCTTCCCAGGACTGGTTTACTATGGGTAAATTTTTTGGTAGAATATGAGTGACAAAAGCAGTGCAGAGACATACCACACCAAACACATCAAGGTAGATCTCCCACTGGTTTGCCCTAATAACACAGGCTATGTAACATCAAATCACTTAACAGAAGAAAGACATGAAAAAGTTGAACAGAAAGAACAGCTCTGTCCAGGTGAATTTGCTTTGTCCTGGCCCATTGGTCAGGACTGAAAGGTACCTGAAGGCCATGCATAAGCCCAGCCCTCCCTGCAGCTCTGAGGCAGCAAAATTAAGGCAGGGAGGGACTTCCCTTTTCTCTCTTCTCCATGATGTACCAAGAGTCAGGGGGCGAAGAGTCAACTCTGTTTGCTGCTTTGCTCTTGCCTATGTGTTTGTCAGTCAGCATGAGCTCCTCTGGGACTTGGCTGGCAGCTTCTTATTCTACATTTCTCCACAAAACTGGAAGTCACCAATAAAATATCAGTAATTTGGAAAAGTTCACCAGCTGAACTCTCAGGCAAACACTTTAATTAAGTATGTATGTCCCTTTCCACCCAAGTGCCCACTCACTATGGGTAGAGTTAGACTAACTTCCCAGGGCACAGGGGGAGCACTGTTCATCCCTACCTACAACAGTGAAAAAGAAGTGTTATTTAAAGGACATGTCATAGTTCAGCAACCTCTTTCAGGGATACCAATTGAAAGACAATGACTTTGGCAACTCCTATGAACAGAAGCCACAGCAGCAGCAGACTAACAACAAGTTTTCTTAATGCTGTGAAAGAAATGCTAATTACAGAGGAATTAAAATTAAAAAATGATTACATTTCTCTCTCTAAATCCCCTCTTAATACTTCACAGATTAGGGTGGATTTATTTTGTTGTAAACCTTTCTCTATCAAAAAAGAAATCCCCATGTTATTTTTTCCCCTTCTTCTCTGTGATTCATCAAAAGCCAGACTCTAGGCAGGGAGACTGCTGATGCACTTGTGTAGTGGAGGACCTGAGCCAAAGCACAGCTGGCCTTTGGGTCAAGCCCACAGTGAATAAGATCTCTTCACAAGGCAGCACTAATGACTTTTAACACTGCTGGGAGGCAAAGGGCATCACGGTGACTGACTCAGAACAAGGATGTGCTGAGAAGCACAAGCAGGGGCCATGCCAGAGCCTGGGGGCTACCGAGGCTCCAGAAAACAGCAGTGAGGTCCATCTGTGGTTACTTAACCTTAAAACCCAACAGCACTTACATGGACACCTCTGATGGGGGTTAAAGACTTGTTTAATTTAAACAAGACTGTGTTAGGTACCCAGGCAGAAACCAAGAGAGAATGAACATGCTCTCAAGAGCACAGATCTGCTTACCAGATTTGCTGTATCATCTAATAAATTGCTGGCCAGTAAATAATCAAACAATTGTGGCACAGTTCAAAAGGATGGGCTCAGCAGTTTATAATCCAGCACAGTAAGGTGGTGTCTTAATTAGAAATTGGCCTTTAAACAGTTAACAAGGAAGAGACTTCAAAATCTAAAAATATCTGTACAGATGTCTCTTATGATTATTTGCTATAACCTCTTCTTCCTTTCCTTTGTACCCTCACAGCTACAAAGATCAAATATATTGAGGGGATGGACAAACTGAATAAAAAAAGCCTTCCCATGGCACTTGCTTGCCACTGAAACAACTCCCTGCCTTCTCCAAGTTGCCCCAACTTTTAGCTCAAGCCTTGGGCTTGTCTCACTTGAAGAACTGATTTCTTTTGTCCACAGCATTCCTTCTTGAAGTATGAGCTAGGGTCCAGGCCCCAGTGAGTAGAAAATAAAACAAGATGAAACCAAATAAAACCACCAACAAAACCCTCTTTGCTGTTGTACATAAAACATTCTCCTTTTGTCAGGAAAAAATGATTACTATCATGGATTTCATGTTCTTATCTAGTCCTTACTCTTTTCAATTTAAAGGAAACACTCCTGAACCTTTCAGGGCAGCAGCTGTCACTGCCATGCACAATGAGCTGAATGGGCTGAGGCTGCTCTGTGTTACTGTGCTAGAGCCAAATAAAACTATAATGAAAATGCACCGAAAATGCCTCTGAAAAAAAATTAAGTAAATAACTCAACACATTTTGAGAAGCATGCATACTGGGATGTGTAATTACACCCCTTTGGGATTGTAAGGGACGTGCTTCACAAAGCTGGGACTTCACCTGCCCCATGACCAGTTTGCAAGCACACCTCCAGGACCCAGAGAAAATAAACTAGTAATACATGAAGAATAATCTGTTTGTTGGGCCAGATGTGTGCAATTACCTCCATTTAGGTGCAGATGTCTACTCACACAGCTGCATCCAGCACCTGCTTGGGTTTGGCAGTTTTGGGGCCCTTTGCTTACAGGGCAGTTTCTGCTCTTGCAAGGGTGGGCAATATGCAACTCTCAGCATCACTTACAGGTCTGCTGCACAGTAGCTGATACTCAGGGAAACTGCTTACCTGCCTACTGCAGTTGGATTTTTGTTTAGAGAAGAGTGGTGAAGGTCTACAACTCTCCTACAGGAGAGAAGCTGAGGAAGAAGACACACGCTAAAGTGAGCACAATACCAGAGAAAGGGAGACTTTCAATTCTATTGACTTTGAGTGTCCATATTTTTGAGCATCCAAAATCACCCACTGTAAAGAGAGCTAATCCTTCAGAGTAGTGTGTTCCCCATCTCCTGATGTTCTCAAGTGTTTTGTGGTGCATAGGATTGATTAAGGCACCTCACAGCTGCTGTAAAACCTAAGCATCCTGTGCCTTGGATGTGGGCACAGTTTGGGATTTATGTAGGTCTCCATGGATTGCTGGCCAAATTCTGTTGGTCAGAGTTGAACCCACTGTTTTCTGTAGGAACAGAGAGCAAGGACATTAAGAATCTCCAGTCTCGGAAATGCATGTAATGGTTCTTTTGGGAACCCTGGGTGCACTGTGATGCCTTGGAAACATGTGGGTATCTGAAAAACACAAGAAGCTGCCCTCTGGTGCAAGAACGGAATGATGTGGAGCAGTGCAATCCCCAGGGACTGCTGAGGGAGTGCTCCAGTCACCAAGGCTTTGCAAATAGGCAGGAAGACCTCAGCAAATGGAATCCTGAATGTAAGCCATTGCTCATAGTTTAGGGCTTTTTGATCTCATCTAATCAAATGTAACAAGAATGAAAGAATTTTATTGCTGTTCAGGAGAAAACACTAACAAAAAATAGCTCTACAGTTCTTCAAGCATATTTTTGAATAAAAAATAATTATCATCAAGGCTACGCAGCAAGGGGGATGAGGAATAGGCAGCACTGCATTTTTCTGATTGCCATTGTAATTAATATTTAGCAATAAATTCAGTCATTTCCTTGAAGGATAATTTTCTTAAATAAACTTTTATCTTTACCATCTAGCCCTTTTGCAATATTTTATTCTTAACTGATTTCTGGGGCACAAAAAGGGACAAACTGCAACAAAAAGCAGATTTATAAATATATACAATATCTTATTAGCTTCTAGGCGCTCACATATTTAAAACAAACTTGAGCTCAGCTAAGCCCAATTATAATATCTCGCTGGGCAGAGAAATTAATTAAACAGCTGAATGATAAAGACCCCAGCAGCAAACTGAGGATTTAAAATAAATAAGATATTTTTTAAATTTTTTGAGGAGAAGAAAAAAGAGCAGAAAAGAAACCTACAATAGACATTTCAAACATTAATGTAACCAGCCTTTTCAGGAGTGCAATGCACTGTAAATAAGACTACCTGGCAGGAGAATGCAGTGGCAGCCCTAATGTGGCTCGCCAACTTTGTGTCTTGCTGATGTCCAACACGCACCCCTTTTGCATCAACTTCAAATAACCCTGGGATCTCAGCAGTGCAGCTCAGCAACAACCAGAACAAGGGCAGAACTTGTCAGGATTTAAGAGCTTTCAGCAAAACCCTTCAATTGCAGCCGGTACCCTATTCCATAGAAGGATATCAATTATAGATAGTGACTTGCTTTAGCAGTGCAGTCGGTACTGTCAGACGCTAGATAGACAACCATGAAGAATCATGAATCTTTCTATTAACTGTAGAGAAGGGCAGGGGGAGAGGAAGGATGGATAGGTGTTATAAATAAGGCAGAGTGTCTGATGGTTTAACACCTTGCCTTTTGGTGCATGCATCATGAAAATTTAACCATGCTGAATTCTAAGTGGCTCATATAACTTGAAAATAAGAGTACCCGTGCCAAAATAATTTCTATGTCAGACCCTTCTGGGTGGGTCAATAATTATTCTTTTAGGTAGCTTTTCAGTTATTTATTCATAGCAGCTCAGATTCTGCTCATAAATTCAGTCAGAAAACATTGGGACTGAAGAACACTTTCAATGGCACCCACATTTTATACTAATAATTGCAGGACTTTGCTACAGAAATGGATAAAATGACATCAAATGCTGACTACTGTGCACAACATTTCATTTTCTCCTGTAAAGCTATAGCACATATTTAGACACAGATTTTGTTTGCGTTTACCATTTCATACATGCTACGTCACACATCGCTTTGTAATGCTGATTCAACTAGAGTTGATTTCAAAGTAAATCAGGTCTCAAAATTCCCCAAGAAATAACAAAGCTATGTGTATATGACAGAAAGACCTGAATACACATGACTCATATTTACCTTTTTCAAAACACATGCATATGTGCTTGTGTATACACCCTATACATAGTGGGAGTAGTGACATCTATACCATAAACTGTGAACACCATGTATTGTGGAAAAGCTTATCAAAGCTCTACTCAATCTGGCATGACTAGAAGTCACATAGAGTTACCTAACGCCTCAGGAAACAAAACAAAACAAACAGCTAGAAACATAGTTCCATCTCTTCCCTTAACACCACAATTCCTCTAAAATTTCAGTGTGTTGGGAAGCAAGGCTTGGATAACAGTCTGTCCTGTGCCATTGGACATTCTGGGTCTGATCTCTTGCTATTATGCATGGCTACAACTGTACAGAAAGATGGCAGATGTTATCTGAATGCATCTTGCTAGGGCAATTTAAGCCTTTATTAGCTTTATCTATGCCTGTTGCCCCTGCCTTGGTGATTACTACCCCACAGCAGAATCAACAAAACTGGTTGGTTATCTATACTTTTAACATCCTGTCTAGCATCTTTCTTCCAAACATTCAAGCTCTTCAAGCTCAGCTGGAGCAGCTCAGGCTCTGCTGAGTCTGCCAGTGGGTTGGGGATCACCAGGAGAGCAGCAGCATGTGCAGCCAGGAGAGGCATGGTGGCAGAACTCTGCTGTCAGATCAGGTAGCTTCTGACAGCACGAGCAGCCTGATGTACATGGCCTCAGAGCTACGGGGTAAAAGGACCTCGTGCCCATAATCAGGTGCCCTCCTCCTCCCATGTTTGAGAAGCATCTGGAATTGTGAGGCTTGGGGAGGCCTCCAGCTGCTACCACAGTGCCAGGGCTGTGGAGCCAAGCGTGTGCACAGGCCCTGAGACACACACCGTGCCTGTGCACATGCCACACACACAGCACTCAGAACTGTGCTGACACTGGTTTTAGCAAAGCAGCTACAGCAATTCGTATCTAGTTGGATTTACCTACAGTATTTGGATAGGAGGCATACATGAGGTACACCACTTTTCAACTCAGATTTTCAAGGACCCAGTGCTCAGGACACTTTCTGCCAGAGCACCACACCCAAGCAAAACCAGGACTGCCCTCCCATGAAGCCCCCCTGAGACCAGACCTCATTTCCCTAGTTGCTGCAGATGTGCATCAGAGGGCTGTGGCAATCAAGGGCAGACAAAATGTGCAAAAGGCAGACTGGGGTGAGTGGCCAGGCTTTCAAACAGAGTTAGATGTCTAAAGCCCTTTGCAATTCTGGGCAGAAATAACTTGCTCGAGTCCCCACAGCAGGGCTCTGCCGGAGCAGCAAAAGAAATCACACACCATGGCCCCATCACTGAATCCCGCTGACTCTTACAGCATGATTTGTGCTACTTAAATGTGATGGTTGCCATGATGAATTTATTGTCTTCAGGGTATGGAGTCAAGTCTTGTACCTTGTAATCCTAAACACCATCATAACACACCTGAATGCTAAACCCTGCCAAAAAGAACTCCCTGTCATAGAAAAACTTTTAATATTCCTTTTCTGTGTCCAGAGAAACTAATTTCAGATGTCGCCATTGTTCAGAAGCATAGGAAATACACCTTTTTCAGACTTGCTGTTGACCATTACAATGCAAGAAGATTTGCTATGAAAATCCCAGCAAAACCAACAAATTAACATTAAGCTCCAGAAGAACTAAACTACCACCCTGTAAATTTACAGTAAATTCACGAATACAAGCCGCACTGACTATAAGCCGCATCTCTGGGTGTTGGCAAACATTTTGGTTTTTGTCCATAGATAAGCCGCACCCGAATATAAGCCGCTTTGTCGTTCGCAGCGAGGACCCGCGTGCAATTACTAACAGAACCGCGGGAGGGCGGGGTTTACTGGCTGAGCTAAGGCTGTGCAGGCTCGGCCCGCTAGGGGCCGCTGACGGGGCCAGGTGGGCCAGCACGGTGCTGCAGCTCGGGGCCGGCCGCCGCTGCCACTGGGCTCGGTCACCCCGGGTCGGCGCTGCCCCGCGGTGGCAGGCAGGGACGGAGCTTCCCCTGCTCCTACGGCAGCGGCGGCGGGCGGGGACGGAGCTTTCCCGCGCCCGTGGCGCCGGCGGCGGGCAGGGACGGAGTTTCCCCGCTCCTGCCGCGGCGGCGGCGGGCGGGGACAAAGCACCCCGTCGGCTCCCCGAGCCGCGGCAATGGCTGCGCGGGGCTCCCGTCGGCTCCCCGAGCCGCAGCAATGGCGGCGCGCGCTTCCCCCCCCCCCTCCCCGGGCCGCAGCAATGGCGGCGCGCGCTTCCCCCCCCCTCCCCGGGCCGCAGCAATGGCAGTGCGGGGCTCCCGTCGGCTCCCCGGGCCACAGCAATGGCGGCGCGGGCTTCCCCCCCCCTCCCCGGGCCGCGGTAGGGGCGGCCCGGGTCCCCCCTCTCCTCCCCGGGCCGCGGTAGGGGCAGCCCGGGTCCCCCCTCTCCTCCCCGGGCCGCGGCAATGGCGGCGCCGGCTTCCCCCCCCCTCCCCGGGCCGCGGCAATGGCGGCGCCGGCTTCCCCCCCCCTCCCCGGGCCGCGGCAATGGCGGCGCCGGCTTCCCCCCCCCTCCCCGGGCCGCAGCAATGGCGGCGCCGGCTTCCCCCCCCCTCCCTGGGCCGCAACAATGGCGGCGCCGGGCCCCCCCCGTCTCTCCCCTGGGCTGTGGCAGAGGAGGAAAGAGAGCTCTCCCGCCTCTCTCCCCGCCCCCCGTGCTGCCTACAGGGAGCCAGGTTCCACCCGCGGTGCAACAGAGTAGCGATTTGTAACAATCGCAAAATGCCGACTTTGCAGCTGCTCGGCTCAGCACTCTGGCAGGCACTTCTGAGGTTGTATTAGCCGCTCCTGATTATTAGCCGCATTTCCGGTTTAGGAGCAAAATCTTAGTCAAATTGGTGCGGCTTGTATTCGTGAAATTACTGTAATTCAATTTAAAATACAAACCACAGGATATTAGCTAACATGATCAGCAGACTTCCATTAAATTTTACACGTGAAACATCAAAAAATCCTTTTTCTTTTTTTATTGTCAAAGGCACCTTATTCCTGAATTTCTCGTTTACGTCATATATTTTTGTGTATATTATTTATCATCATCACTGGGATAATTTCTGAATACTGAAAGGTTTGTCAGGTATCATAAAGCTTCAGGCTTACAATTGCTAGCAGATATAAGGACTGTGCCTATGCAGAGGCCGCTGTGATGTCATTTGGCCCATTTGCACACAATCAATTCAAAGGCCAACATTTGATCTTTTAATTGAAATGTGTCAAACTACCTGCAGAAGCCATTAGTACGGCATTTCTTCCCCAAAGGTACTGTGACACCAAAACAGTTTCTCCTCACATTTCAATTTGAGGAATTGTGAATTTCTCAATTTCATTGCTAGGGAATTACAGTAATTTTATGATTATAAGCCACACCTGATTATAAGCCTCACTTCCGGATGTTGGCAACTTTTCCTTCTTTGTCCATATATAAGCCACACCTGATTATAAGTCGCACATTACAATACAGGGTGATAAAAGGTATCTATTCTATCACCATCTGTTGAGGGTGGGGACAGTGATCCTTATCTCCATGGGAGATATTATCTGCTAATGGGCCATCCATTGAAACCAGCTGGGGCATTGTTCTTTATCTTTTCACAACCCATCCTTCTTCCAGTGAGTCATTTTCTGCTAAACGCCCATTGAGTCCCACTGTGTGGCTGATAAAATTACTGCATCCCATTGGAAGTTGCTCCAGCCAGGGGGAAGAGCCCAACATTTCTTACCAAGATGAAAACAGAGGTTTTGGGACACTAAGGTAGCCCCTTTCTCCACTGGACTCCAGAGGAAAACTGGATTTCTCCACATCACCACTGGACCTCCAGAGGGAAACTGCACCTTCTACAGGAGCACTGCTTCAACTGAACCACATCTGTCACTGCAGGAGGACTGCATCCACCATTTAATGGGACTGCTGCAAACACCCTGCCTGACAGGGTGTCAGGTTGTACTCTGACTTTGTCAGGGTTTGGAGTTTGTTTCTTTGTAGTACTGTATTTCTATTTTAATTTCCCTAGTAAAGAACTGTTATTCCTAATTCCCATATTTTTTCCTGAAAGCCCCTTGATTTCAAAATTCTAATAATTTGGAGGGAGGGGGTTTACATTCTCCATTTCAAAGAGAAGCTCTTGCCTTTCTCAGCAGACACCTGTCCTCCAAACTAAACCAGCAACTTTTCATTCTTTGTCCATATATAAGTTGCACCTGATTATAAGCCGCACTTCAGGTTCCGACCAAAATTTTAGTCAAAATGGTGCGGCTTATAATCGTGAAATTACTGTATGTGTCTAAAATAATTATTGGAAAAACATCACATTTTGGATATTATTTTAGTTCTTGATTGTCTTTCATTTATCATTATTGTTGTTACTGCTGCTATTACTTAATAATAACAAGAACCTGAAAATACATCTTGATGAATAACTGCAACACCAAGAGGTTCTCACATTCCAGCAAGTGAAAGCTGAAATTGCTTTACTGAAGTCAGCTTTGAAGGATAAGTTTACCATTTGGCATAGTGTTTGGAAATATATGGTGGGTTTGTTTTAATTTATTTGAGGTGAAAAAGTAGATTTTTCAATTAGCTATTTCAGAAGTACTAGACACATTCTGCAATAGACTTTGCATGATCTCCAGTAAAGTACTGAACAGTTTTCTAAACTAAATACAATTCTGTCACACTGCTCATTTGCTGAAGATGTTCTCTATTCTGTACTAGGAATTCAATTTTTTTCCAGAGTATTCAATATCTTCTATGATGTCAGTAAATAAGACAGGTTAAGGCTAAAGGCTGCTAGTTAAGGAGGTTATAATTGCAGGGGATTGTACTTGTCAGCTTGTATTCTGAAATTTTACTGCTCACTTTCTATCTTCCAATATTACCAAACAGTACAAATTGTTTATTTGGGAGAGGTGGCAGAGAGGAACAAAAACCAAGGGAGATAGAATTAATATTTGGTGTACCACAGAAAAGACGGTACAGTTTGTTTTTGCTAAAATAACAGAAGTAACTCAGTCCCCATGTATTTAGCCAAATAATCCCTTTCAGTTTACACACAACAGTAAATTGATAGCAAAACCTCTCTAAGGGAAGGGAAAAAATTCCCCTCACCCATTTCTACCATTACAGCCCCTTTGGGGAGAAAAAAAATCAAACTTGACTAAAGGTTAATAATCATTCATGTCCAGCTTACTATTACTCAATAACTATCAAAGTCTCTAACTCAAAATAGTGTTTGCTGGCTTACAGGATCAGAGCCATTACAATCTCTGTGGAAGACTTTATTGAATTTTACACTAAGCTTTAGCTGACTGAACAGGTCAAGCACTGTGGCTTCGAGTTTTCTTTATTCTCAGAAACTCGTAAACCCCTCTGCAGTTTGCAGCTCTGTTAGCTAAGAAACTTGACTCAGCATAGGGTCAGAGAACCTGACCCCCCTGAAAAAGGTCACGTAGTTTTAAAACCTAGTTCCTGAATACCATTAACTTACATGCACTAGCTGTTCCTGCGTGTCAAACTCCCGGGAACAGCCTTCCCAGTGGCAGTTTGTCTCATAGACCACTTCAGGCTCCTGTTTGCTTTCATCTTTGTCCCCTTCCTCTTTTACCAAGGTCATTCCTTCTGGCTGTTCCTGAAGAGAGGAAAAAAAACAGGAGTGAGAAGAGAGAGGAAATTCTGGAACTGAGGAGGAAGAAAAGTGAATTACTTCAGCATTAAAAGAAAGATGATGGGGAGGGGGGTGTGTGTGTGTGTGTGTGTGTGTATGTGTGTGTGTGTGTGTGTCTGGAGAAGATGGGGGAGGGAGGATTATTTTTACTCTCACTTCACTACGCTACTCAGTTTTACAAAACACAGAAGCCCAAAACAGGCCTGATAAGACAGAAGCTATTTGCAAACAATACATGTATAAAATAAATTCTTTGCTCCCATTACATTTCAATTAAAAATAAATCATAATGGCCTGGCTCCCCTCACACTTTATTTGAGCAGCTTGCTATTTGTGCACCTGGTTTTCATGATTCAGTGGCACCACTAATGCGAAAGGCACTATTAAATATAGTTGAATTAACTGGAATTTGATTTTAGTAGTAGGGTTGGACAGAAATCGGATCATCAGTAATCCAGTGTGTTCACATTATTAAAACAGTAACAGGTTTGTATGCTAAAACCTTTTCGAGAGCAGACTGGTAGTTTTTGAGTTATGTGTCAGTCTGTTCTTGCCCATAACATGTGCATAAAAGGGGTGAGCAGGGGAAGAAAGTATTTAATTTTAGGGTTAGATTTCCCACCTCCAGTTCATCAGGTGCCACATTCTCCCCAGCTTGTTATTTGCAGAGGGTAAGAGTCAGATGTCAGTGTAAACATTTGGTTCAGATTATGCACTACTGCTGTTTTTCCATTTCAAACCTGCTGAAGGATTTAGGCAGACCTCTGCTTTGTTTTCATGGATTCACTCACAAGACTGAGGCTCTGATTCTCATCTTCCCTGAGTCACTGTAAATCAAGAGTCACTCCACTAAAACCAGTGGCATTAACTGGTATAGAAAGTGCAGCAAACGAGACTGGAGCCCGACACTGGGGCCTCAGTGCAGTACAGTGCTAAAACCCAGTAAAAGTCAAAGTGGTCTTAAGTATTTTTGCTGAACAGAAAACATGTCCTTAATAAAGACCTGAATAAAGTCTCTTGTACACTTTTCTGTGGCAAACAGAGCATTTAGCATGCTGACTGGTCAGAAGAGCCTCTCCATCAGCCTCCTTACTCTCTGCCCTCATCCTGCCACAAACCCTGAACCCCAGGAGCTGCTCCCATTTAACCCTGGCTACTGGCAGAGGCTGCCCGTGTGTGCAGGACACAAAGTGCAAGGAGCCTGAACGCGTGTGTGTCACAGGAAAAGTGCATTTTCCCTCCAGCAGAAAGAGGGAAGGTTCATGACTGGAACCTGGCTGCCATACCTGCATGCTTCCTGCTCCTGGGCTGGGGAGGTCCTCATCAGGCTTTATCTTGGAGCGCTTGTTGTGCATGGGATCTCCTGTGCTGCTCACTGCAGATTCACTTGTGGGTTTATTCTGCTGCAGGCAAGTGGGGTTTGGTTTTTTCCCCCAAAAGAAGACAAAATTAGACTGCGATAAATATGTGGCTCCAAACAAAAATATGCAGCATCTGCTCAGCAACTTTGTATGGAGAAGCTGCACTGTTAATTATATTGGATATGCAATTACACTGTTCTTCAATTACATAGCATTAACTCATGGAAGAACTGCATTGCTCCACCTTGTAGCAGAGCAGGGAGGGAGGGGAAAGGGGAGCATTTGATGTAATTGCTTGCTACAAACCAATGCTGGTTTTGTCAGAGCAGTGAGAGGTAGGAAGAACTTGATTTTCCACATAATGACAACTTTGGAAAGGCAATTTTGAGAAGGAAAATCACTTCATGCTCAAATAAACACAAGAGAAACATTTATTTTTTCACACTTAAGCAAAGGTTTTGCATTTCATATCTGCACACAAGATCTCAGGTTCTTCACTATGTTTCCCCTTATAATGGAAGGATAGGAAGAAGAACTGAACACTAGTGTGAGACTCAAACAAAAAAACCTAGATGAAGTCCTGGAACCTCACAAGTTAATAGCAAAATAGCTGACATAAACAGGCGAGAATCTTGTTTTTCTCTTGTTGTGCTTGACTGAACACCATTATCTACACCTGCAAATGGATCTTGTAGGAATCCAGAGATCTTTTACAGATATCTGAACTTGCAGGGACCCCACAAAAAATCAATATGTTTTCTACAGTAGTATGTTCTTCTCCTACATTTATAAAAGCTAGTCAGGAGATAAACAGCTTCCAGAGTGATAAATAACCTCTCTCAGGTCATCTAGAAACAAACAGCACTAGTTAATAACAAGCAAATCACAAACCGTGATAAACTCCACATTAGGGGCCTGATTCACTGCTGCTCATTCCCAGCTTTCAAGAATACACCTTACTGAAATGATTAATTCTTACTCAATAAGTCCAATTTTGCAAAAATCAGAGAAAAAACCTTTAATCCTCTTCACTGCTTTTTAGTTACTCTCTTGCTCACAGAATTACTTGCTTCAGGTTACTCACAGCTGTACAAGGAGGGCAGAATATGACTTTGTATATCCTAGGGTCAGCCTGATTTGAAGGTGAAGCTGCTAATCTTTAAAACATTGGTGTTTTTAATGTATTTTTCCCCTTTTCTTACTCCCCACCTCTACTACTTTTCTATATAAGATCAAGGAGAGGCAGCATGGAACGAGAAGTTGCTGCAGTACACTGGAATATTTAGGAGGACTAAAAAACACACTACCAATCAGGAACTGCACCAACACTCCTGTGATTCATTATAAAATGACTGCAAGCACTACCACGACAAGAAAACTGTTATCAAAGGGTCTCAGTGACAGTGGCGATTAATTGCCATTGAGACAATGCCATTTATTTAATTTTTAAATTAATGGGGTGTAAAGGTTTGTTTTGTTGTCTCTCACCTGTGTGGACTCAGAAGGTCCAGAGCTGACCTGGACAGGGTTCAGGACACTGGGGATGCCAGGGATAGGTCTCTGGGTAGGAAAAGTTGGAGCAGGATGGATGAGTGGAGGGCTGTGTCCAAAGGCTGAACCTAGGGTTTGCTGACGACTTATGATTTGCTGATGCATTTGCTGGAGGGATACTGGTGTAGGAGGGTATGTGAAACTCAGAGCAGGGCTGAATTTGGGAGAAAAAGGAGGGAAGAGGGAGGAAAAATATGAGGTACATTACAGTAAGGAACCATACAGATTAAAACTTCAAAATATATTTGATATCTTTAAACCACTTGAAACCAGATTTCCCCCTCCCTCTCATATCCTTCTTCGTGCCCCAAAGGGTGATAAATCCTGATGTTAAATCCAGAGTTGCCCTGGATTTACTAGTGAGTACAAAAATGATACCATAACAAAACAAACATTTTTTCCTAACCTCTACCAGAAACCAAAGAAAGCTGACTGAAATAAAATTCAGAAAAACTGAAATAAAAGGCAGGCAGTTCAATAACAGCTATTTATTGCAACAACAAACTTTATATAAAGAAAAAGAATGGGTGCCTACATGCTTTATAGTACTTTTATTGATAATGCAGTTCCCCTATGTTCACGTGTATGAAGCAGTTCCTTTAATCTTGGCTCATGCTACACTCTTTCATATGTCTCTAGATCTTATTACAAGAGGAGAGAAAATCAATTGGTTAAATGTGTTCTGAACACCATGCTTGTCATATCACTCATTTGTTTGCAAAGATGGAAAGCTCAGTTCATCCAGAATGTCACCTAAAGAATTTCCATCAGTGCAGTTTGGTTACAGAAACTGATGGATTAACCTTTCCCCTCTGAAATTGGTGATCAATGACTTCCAATGTAGAAATATTCCAACGGGAAAGCACTTCTCCTTCTTCCAGTTAAACAACATTAAATGTCTATTAAAGCCCATTATGCATGTTAATACCTGTCATCACTTCATTACTTCACTGTATTTCCCAGACCACAGTGACTTAGGAGGAAATTACACTGCCATCTAAGGATGTATTTTGTGGGTAATGCAAAAGCATTCTTTGTGTCCCACTTGAGAAATAAATGGTGTGGAACTAAATCTTCACACACAGGAGTGAGATCCTCCTGTAAATATTTGCCAATGACTTCCAATCATAAAGGGGAGAAAAAATAAAGATAAAGAATATTCATTAATTAAAAAAATACACTGAACTACTAAGAGTTCCAAAAAGCCACAGGAATATAAAAAATTTGGTCTCAAAGGAGAGCGGTGTGGGCATTATATCTTCCAAGAGTCAAGGCTTCTTCTAACGTCAAGTTTATCCAAACTAACAGTCTGGAGTCTTAATTGCTGCTGCTGTTAAGTGCATTAACTGAAAATACTGTGATACAAAAAGCCAAAATAATTTCAAACATTTCAAGAAATAATTCTGCAGAAATTCTGTGTTCATTAATATGACTATACATTTTGTCTGTTTGACTACAGTTCATAAAAAGACAGCCTCAATGTGATTACATTACTATTATTCCTGGTGAGAACTCTGCATTACAATAGTTTGCCCATTTAGGACAGAATATCATTAAGAATACCCTGAGAGAATTTTACTGGTCTTTGAGGAACTCTCTTTTCATTCTGCATTGTATTCTTTCTAATAAAGGGAGGCAGAAACGTAGTGAAAACGGTAATTGTTCACAGCAAGGGTTAGGGAGAAATCAGTAATAATATTCAGTTATTTAAGCTCTATAGTCCCTGCTAGTGTTCCTGTAAGCAACCATGAATGATTACAGCACGACTTAGCTAAGGTAGCCACTATGGATGATTAATAGGACATTAATCAAAAGATGCATATCAGGCTCAGAATTTGTTCACAAGCTTTCTTCTAATAGTTGATTTCATGTTCACTGAGCTCTATGCCAGTTTGTTCAATTTATTCTTCAGTGTACAAGCCATTCATCAAAGAACATAATGATTTAACACCCCTTTTCCTTTTTAGTGAACAAACATTACCAAGTGTAACTACTCTGGTCTGTTCATTAAAAAACCCACAATTACACTGCCATACATGAGGTTGAAAAAAAAGCCTCTTACTATATCCCTGGTGTTTTTTGCTTCCACACATACACTGAGTTCACCTCATACACTCAAACACTAGACGGCACCATCCTGAAGATGCTGGCAAATTCACCAAGATCACCAAACAGGACACAGAAACAGTTTGGAAGAGGTATTTTATTTCTCTGTGGTTAAAGCCTAGGACACCTTCATCCTTCAGATGAGTCAGTTTAAAAGAAAAAAATAAGTGGATTGATTTCATTGGTAGGTCCAAACACATAGCAGCCTTTGGAAATGCAGGTTTAGTTTTGGGGTGGTTTTGACTTTTTTTTCCATTTAACCATGCACAACAACAGCTTTACAAGTCTAGGTTCAAAACTTTTATAATGTCCTTCAAACCCTACATGGTAAAAAGATAACTGTATGACTCAAGCAGTGCAGTGCTTAAACATTAAGTAAGTATACTTGCTATTCCCCTCCCTACATAAATTAAAATGGCCTCCACCAAAGGCATAGATTTTACCTCCTACAGTTGTCCTTGTTATCTACATCTGTCTCCACATCAGTATCCAGAAAGAGGATGCTAAGCCAGGCATTGACAAAATTGTAGAGTACAATAGAGGAGACATACAGCATCTTAGTTACATGTTCTAACTGCAAAACCAGTGACCCAGTAGCAGATGCATTAAGACACAGTTGGACAGATGTGCTAGGGGAAGGAGAAATCCTTTTTTCTTTAGCATCTTTCTTTTACCCGGTGTTCATCAGCAACAGTTGAGTCTAAGGGACTAGGATTTTCCTATGGAGTCTGAAAATCCTTCATTCCCTCTACCTCCAAACTTCAAACATCTCAGAATGAAATGAAAAGATGATTGTGAGGGAGCAGAGGAATAGCCAGCACAGCTAAGGAAAGTAACTCAGGAATAGAGACAATGGTTCAGCCATCAGGGTGACTTCTTAAATAGCTCAGGTAGCTGCCTAATAATTCTCTCCAGCTGTTTCTGGAGAGCTCCTCATAAGGCAAGTTGACCTGGCTGGGTTTAATGTCACTCACATGCAAGATGTTGTCACAGGGCAGCCTGAAGGATTTTTCTGATTTGAACAGATCAGAAGGTTCTGAAGAGAACAGAAGGTGGTAGGTCTTTCCCTGCCTTTCAGAAACCATACAATAAAGTTAATCTTGAGGGCCAAAAAGAAGAAAAATAAATCAACATTGCTGGCATGGTGTGCTCTATTGGGAAGGGAAGGCCTGAATTCCTGCCCTCCTTCCCAAAGTTTTTCACTGCACTTTGTTCAGCAACTCTTGAATACAGGATGGATGTGGAATCTCTGTAACCCAGAGCCCCATGTGATCTCTGCCTTGAGCAGCAGCCATATGTCCTCCTGCTGGCCCTACCAAGCCCACACTGCTTCCTAGCCAAGTGGCCAGCATCAGCAGGAACAGAGGACAGTGGCATCAGCTGTCCTTGTCCAGTTGTTCCAACCATGTCTGCTTATAAATGTGCAGCAGTGTCATTCAGGAACCACCAAAAATTCATGTCCAAAATAAGTAAACAAGACCTGAAAGTAGTAGTTTTGAGACTTTGGAACTACTAAAACCAACAACCAGATTTTTCAAAAGCAATGAGTAGTTCCAGAGGCCTCATTTTGACTCATGTTTCTTTTAAGACAGTTTTAAAAGGCTGCATTTCAGACAAGGAGAGCTCAAGACTTTCAAAATCCAGATGCCAGAAGAACACGAGATTCCTGCCCCAATTGTTCATGTTTTCCAAAACACCAGTCACTTCAAAAAAATCTTGTATTCACAGAAATGTAAATGAACTATGAATCTTTTCCTTCCATCTACCTACTGAGATATGAAAATTTACACCACTGGAGAGAATTTCATTGGTATTTCTGTTACAGACTTTTAAACAAAGTAGAAAAGGAAAAGAAGATGAAAGCATGTATAGTCACTAAAAATTACATGCCTGTTATCTTTTTAGTTGTCGAGTTTTATGAGGAATAAGGGTTAGAAGAAACATGTAATATTTCTGCTTAAGCATTCAATAACTCATATACACTGACAGAAAAGCCCATTAGTGATATCATTTATTTTATCATACTGTGGGTTTCTGCGTCTGTCAGTCTGTCTGTTGGTCTCTCTTCTCCTCATCTGCAAAGTCTCAAACTCCCTTCACTGGAGGTGATGCAGGGCAGTGAACTACATTGCAATTACATGAACACATCAAATTTTAAAGAACAGACTTCAAGAAGAAGAAAAACAGACATTGTAATCAAAACCAAACTTTGTGGCTACTTTGTGGCTGTCCTGCTAACAAGGTCGTCCAGTTTCTGGTCACAGCTGCGGAATTTACCACAAAACATCTGTGAATTAAAGTCAAGAAAAAATCCTTCTTTCCTATACATTGCAGAGGTGTGCCTAAGGAGACAAAAATGCTGAGGAGATTCCAATTTTGTGAATACTGCAAAGACTGTCTCACTGTATCACAGTAATTTGCTTCCCAAAAACTCTGAAGGCACCCTCTTTGTGATACAAAATACAAAGTTCTGCAAGATCTGATGCATGGAAGTCTCGCACAAGTATCTGAGTGCTTTTCCCTTTCTGATTCTGCTTTGCAAGGTTTTAGGACAAGAGCTTCCCAAGCATGTTAATAAGGAAGCATTTAATGAAAGACATAGGGGAACAACTTGAAAGAGGGTAAAAAAAAGCATATGTGGACTTTTGGAATATCTGCAGGCATAGCCAGCAGGTTCATATGTGACTAGACAAATCCAAAGACAACAGATTCGCAAAGAAATACTCAAGGGAACAAGAAAGAATGTATACTTTAGGGTTCCTAACCTAAAGAACATTGATGCTGGGAAGAGAGAACAAAAATGAGCAAGCAGGGGGGTTCATGTGCTTCCTAAATAGCATCCCCTTTTTGCACCATCAGAGACACTCTAACTAGAGTAACACCTCTAGTTTGATCCAGTAGGGTATTTCTGATGCTTTAAATTATTTTTTTCTTCATTTTTAAGCCTCAGAAAGAGAAATTGGTTTCTCTGGTGTATCTTTGTGCATTCATATAGGAAAATATGTTTATCATATTAAAAGTTTATTTCCTATCCTCTATCTTAAATATTTTCTGTGTCCACTGAAGATCCAGCACTTTGTTATTCTACACAGCACTCATTATCTGCCTTTCCCTTCCTCTCTTTTATTTTTTTAATATTTGAAATTATTTTGATATCTTCTTCCTTTCCAGCCTGAAAAAAGCAAGTAAACTCTATTTATACTCATAATTTTTCAGACCTCTAATCTTTTTTCTTTGCTTGTCCTTGTAGTTGCCCAACTGTCCAACATCTTTTGAAATAAAACAATGCAGAACAAACCACAGGACAGGAACATGGGGCATCGTGAGACACACTGTCTCCATCTAGATCATGGGGCAGGAGAGAGCTTCAGGCCTTTTAGCCTTTGAAGGATCTTTGATGTCTGCATTCACAATCCTAACATTCACTTCAAGAGGGAGAGTGCAACCAGCACTGCAAGGGGACATGCAGACCCCTTCCCACCTTGTGGAAAAGCCTTGGCATTCCCTGTTTGCTCTGCAGCCTCCATCACTTATTTTTGCCATCAGGGACTTACACTAGACAGATCAAATTATACAAATCCCTCCTAAAAGAACCCCAGTTCAATAGAGAGCTAAATAATTTGTAGGTTGACTGCCTTAATGTTCAATAAAGCTGATAGTCACAAACTAAGATAACACCTAGTTAACTTTAAAATGCACTTCTGTTTGCAGCAATTTACCCACAGTATATATAATACTCATGCTCAAGTAGGTACAGATTTCACCATTTTGTCTTATTATCCCTTAAGAGTTGCATGAAGCCTGTGGACAAGGAAAACCGAGAAATCAGGGTTAGTACTAAACTACTAATGTTGGAAGAATATCTGGACTCATTGAATTCGATGATGTTTTTATCTTTTGCTTAGACCAGGTCAGCTTTTCACCTCTAGTTTTTAATTTTGATTTTCAAAGTCCTTATAAATTGTTTATGAAAGTTGTTAAGAGTCAAATGAGCACCTTTGACGTTTTATAAATGGACCCAGCTACTGTTCAGGAAAGCACCCTAATAAGTGTTAAATACTTCTGAACAGGGACTGACTTCAGCAAATCCTTCAGTGCTGTCCTAAAGCCTGGGTCTTACAGAGAGAGTAATCTCAACTGAAGTAAGTCATAATACAAGTCAAGTTAACAGTGACCAAATACTGCTTTTCCCATAGTCAGATGCACTTTTTTAAAAAATAAAACCTAATAAAAGAAACCGGTACATTCATCCCATGATAAGCTGCCATGTAGCTCAAAATACAGGACATATGTAATGTAAGCGTGGGTGGGAGCTGAGCCATGGGTGCTGAGCGGATATGCACAAGCTGACTTCATGCACACAAGTTTATATATATCTTTTGATGGAACAATGTATATGTGTAAGATGCAGCCAGGAACACTGCATACTCAGATGTGAAAAGCTGTGGACAGTCAGCGGGACAGACCTCAGCAGAGGTGCAGAAGAAAACAAGCCAGTGAGTTCTGCTTAAATGAGGATGAAGAAGATAAGAAGCAACCAGTAACAACATATAAGAAAACCGTCTCCTCGTGTTTGAGTTGACAGAAACAGGAATTATGTACATTCCTTGTGAACACACAGGAGTGAGTAAAAAGAAGTTTCCAGCTCTGTCCTCTACTTCTCCTCATGGCAACAACCTTTAAGAGTGAATGTTGACAAATTGCTCAGGACACAGGAGAGACAAATCACATGGCAACCTTGCAGCCCTAAAGAGATTTGTGAAACTTACAGTTTGAAGTATCTTAGACACAAAAAAACCCCTAACAGCACTACAGGAAGAGAGACTTTAAAATGCACTTCTGTTTGGAGCAATTTACCCACAATATATGTAATATATTTAGTAATAAAAAATTGTGCTTTAAATTCTGTTCCACTCCCTGAATTTTTTAACTGACAACACTGTGCTTTGAGTAGAAAAGGTAGAAAAGTCATCAGTAGTTTCTATGGATTGTTACTCAAGTACAGGGGAAAACAATACCAAACATTGACTATGAAACATAATGTGATCTTGAATGTAGGTATGAGACTTGAAATCCTTTTTTGAAAACTGAAAATATTTTTGAAAAAATATTTAAAAAATGACTAGGTTTCAAATATCCCTCTGCATTTGTAATGTTGACACATTGCATTAAAAATCACTAACTTAGAAAAAGTCATCTAAATTAATGGTTAAAAGATGCATCCTGCATCTAATGAAGTAGGGCATGTATTTTACTAGGTTTTCCAGTTTTCAACAGATAATAACCATCACTGTACAATTGTATTTAATTCACATACATCATTGCCCTTTTTTTTTTAATTTTCTATTACCAGTTTAAAATTAACAGAGTCTGTGGTTTGTATTTTCTCTTCAGCTTACCTTATTATCAATTCTGTTTTATCTGCTAGGCTAGGTGAAATTTTTCGTCATGAATACATTGCCATATCCAGAGTAAAATGGCATAGTTTCACTGAGAGTAACAGAGCCACACTGATTAACCTTACGTGCTCAGACAGCACTGTCAGCTTTGTCCTTCTCACTGGATTATTCCTGTGAAGGAATTCTTAGTATCCTAGATGGACTTTGTATAAATGGTACCTTGCATAATCTGAGCTCCCTCCATGCAAGCTCATGCCACTTCTAGCAAACATAATTTTGAATTAAATTCATGGCTAAGCATTTTTGGGCTTCTAAAACTGGTATAATTTATTGCATTCAAAATGCTAATTAATACTTGCTTTTGGGGTCTGAATATGAAGTAATGAAGGGGTAAATTCCAGCACACTTGTCTTAGCTTGAGAACTTTCCTGGAACTAATATTGCTCTGGGTTCAATGACTTTAAACTCTTTAACTTTAAACTCTTTAACTTTAAACTCTTTAACACTGAATCAGTCTGGAGCAAGTTGCTTCAAATGGACTTTTAATTACAAGATCTGTGGCACAGATTTACAGGCATGTATACATAATCTCACTTGTATATAGGTGCACCTGCACATGTAAATGTGCATGCAATACATGCCTGCATGGTCTGCATTCTTTATGTTGCTCAGCTCCTTAGATTTTACACTTTCAAAAGGCATAAATCTTGCCAGTCATGTTTCTGGTGTTTCTGGTGAGAAACATCCACCACTTTCTAATGCAAGATGTAGGTGCCCTCCAAAACAATCTCCCTGAATGTCACCCTCCTACAATCTACATGAGCTTTGTGCAGGAGGCTAGCTGCATGGTTGTATTTCCACAGAGCCTGATATAGATGCAACTTTCTGTGATACTGATGAATTTCACTTTTATTCACTTTGTGGTACTTCGCTGTTATTTACACTCCTGGAAAGAAGGTAAAAATGAAGATATTATTGCAGGATAGAGTATTATATTCTTCTTTAGGTTAACCACAGTACAAGACCATGGAGAATAAAGCCTTATATTGCACAGATATGAAGGTCTAGTTTTAGTAGGACCTGTTTTAGTGGGGTTACACTTGGACTGAATTTGACTCAGTCTGAACTAAAACAAAGCCTTCATTTACAACATATTGCATACAATTAATTAGAAAGCTTTTAATGTAAGAAAGGCTTTCAGTCAAAGTCAGCTCTGTATTTAACTTAGGTAGATCCCAATAAGAGTGACAACAAAACAACAAAACACCTATAATGCTGACATAATTAACAAACTCTTTATCGTACCTATCTTATAATAATGACCTTCTTGCAAAACATTGTTGTGAATGTATTTTGTTCTACCTGTGCTATGCTAAACTTGTCATTTTAATCTCATTAACCAGCATTTGATTGTGTCCTTTTACACAGACATAATTACAGGAATATTCAGATTTACAACTTACAGTTTAAAACACAAATCAAAGGTAAGAATTAAGTAGTTGGATTTAAGCAAAGTTAGACACAAATTCTTAGATGTGGTCTTCTATTTAATAGTGCAATTGTCAGCAATCTGGGATGGAGTTGAGAAATGAAAAAATTATATCTACATATGTGACAAAATTATTTTGAGTAGCATAGTGAAAGCTAAGTGGTTATCTTTAGAGCTCAGTATGCTAGATGAATGAGCAATACTGATAGCAAGATGCATATCAATACTGAAATGGAGTCAGAGTTACTCATACACTGGTTCTAAATTAACTGAGACAAATGACAAGAAGCACTTGCTTGTCTCAATGCAGAATTCAATGAAGGAATGAAAATTTGATCAACATGAAGCTATGGTAAAAATATGTTAAAACAACTAGCTGGGGGAAAAAAAAGAAAAAATCATGGTCCATTTAAATTGCTGGTCCTCCCTGGAATATTATTGCATGCAGTAGAAGGAGACTTTCAGACAGTATTAGCAGAAAAGACAATGCAAGAACTCTAAAGAGCAGACTGCAAACAACATCAGAAAGATGAATAAGAGGAAACATAATAAGAATATATAAAATATTGAATTAAGAAGGAGGATGAGAACATGAGGGTTTCCTGTCTTTATAAATATGAGACATTCTGTTAAATTCTTAACCAGGAGAATTTAAAACTGATAAAAGGATACTCTCTACCTTTTTTTTAATAGAGTGTATAATTAGATGGTTGCACTCTTATCTAAAGATACTTTTGCTTTTCTCTGTTGATAACTTTATACTTCATTTGGATGCCTTAATTCTATTTTTCTCTTGATTTTCTGTCTGTGTTTGCAAAGGAAAACTGGAGAAAATATTACCTAGTCACTCATCTCTAGATACAATGCACTGACTCATTATACAACAAACATTCTATACAAGGAGCTTATATGAGATGAGGAAATAACTGAGAATCCAATACCTGCTTGCAGAAACACAACCCTTGTCTTCCTCACTGATGTTAATCCATTGCTGTCTAAGCTCACCCTACAAACCTGGCTATCCCTTTCTGGTGCTCTTTGTGAAAGTATCCTTGCCACCATTCCCTGATGCTTCAGATCAACCCAGAGCAAAGTGACAGGAGCCAGAGCAGCCACGGTCTGGCTGTAATTATCCACACTATGTTAATTGTTCTGATACTATCAGGGAAGCAGGGTAGTGCATGAGGAAAAAAAAGTGCTACTGAGTTTTCTCAGTTTCTTTCAAACCTTCAAGTTGATCCTAAAGGGCTCTTGTGCTCACATGAAACTGAATTTTCACGGGTTATGAGATGGGTAAGTTATAGTCACAGTTATATCTGCCTAGACCAAAAGAAAGTCTCGTGTAGTAGGTGGAACTACTGACTTAAACACCTTGGATCTGACAGGGAATTCAGATCATTTTCTGAAAACTGACTTTTTAGTTTTGGTATCACAGCATTGCCAAGGGACTAAATTTCAAGGGACTAGAGGTTCTAAGTCTCAAATCTTATAGAACATGAAGTCCCAGCCTCCTAAGTTTATTAAAGACCAGTTAATCTTTTGTAAAGATTTTGAATCAGTAGTCTTAATATCACGGGAAGTGATTACCCCCTCTATACTCACTCTAAACCATGCTGTCTCTCAAAAAGAAGTGCTACTGAAGTGCAAAGTCTAATAATTGTCACAGGGAGCAGACATAATATTAAGTACATCTTGACAAAGGATTAATAGCAGGGGTGCTGCACTGCAGGACTGAGGCAGGTAACCAAATGAGTAAATGTCAAATGAAGGATTATCCTCATTTGATGCTATTTCACACATCTCCTTTCTGCATAATCTCTCCCAGCTGAGACCTAAACCAGGTGTTTTCAAATGCACAAAGTAGAAGCTCTACCTGGTGTGCTAAAGAAGATCCACTATTAGCTGTCAGCAGGAGTGTCATCTCCTTTTCAAGTACTCAGCTACTAGTCAGGATACAGCACCACACTGCCAGCTGACAATGGCAAGGCACCCGCCAAGCTGAGCTCCCTCTGGGTTGTGCTAAACTGCTGGAATTTATTATTCTAACTACAGTAGTATCCATGTCAAAGACCAGAGCCCTTCTGTGCTTGGCTTTGTACAAACAGAGACCAAAATGTGGCTCTTTTCACCTGATTTCATCCTCAGCATCCCACAGTGCTCATATAGAGGATCCAATGCTGAAAAGCAGTGTGAAGCACAGGATGTAATCTTTCAGCCTCTTTTTTTTAGCCATTGCGAAGACCAATGAGGTCCTGGAGACACTTTCTTAACACAGCCAGAAACTTTACAAAAACGGGTGTAAGAGAGCACTGAGCCCACAAAATTATACCAGAAGTAAACCTGTCCATATTTTCATGTGCTGACTCATCAGCTTTTAGTTATGTGATAGCACACCCCTTTTCCCCTCTGCATGATTCTTAACTCATTCAGTTCACAAGACACACGGTAGCCTTCAGTGAGAGGCCCTCTGGTATTTTTCTTCTCTGTGCCCAGAGTAATGCCCATAGGCCTTCCTTCCCTTGTATTTAAAACATCAGTGAATAAATAATTACTGACACCCTCCTGAGCTTCTCCACTGTGCTCATCACTGTATAATCTAATTGCTTCACAAAATGTTAATGCTTTCAACCTCCCTCTGAGGTGAAAGGGAAGGATTCATTTTGCACAGGAACATGAATCAAAGAAAGATGGAGGCAAAAAGTGCCACTCATTGTGGTTGCCCAATTTCAGGCAAAAAGATCTGGGCTAGTTAACATGACATAGCATAAGAAATGGTCAAAACAACTGTCTATATCTTCAAGTCATGGCTGTGAGCAATTTGACTCCTCTGCAGAATTAAGAGCAGTAGGCTGGGACTCCAGAAGATAAACTGAGCCTGGTGGTTACTTCTGACTAGTTCAGGTTGCCCAGCATCAGTCTAGCATTGTGTTGCAAGAGCACGGACTGCCCTGCAGGCAGCAAACAACAAGATTCGAGGCTCCCTCCTCTTTCAGGCTACCTGGAATCGGTGAGACAGTGTCCTGTGGCTCTCTCTAATCCACAAGATACGTTCAGGATGTTCAGGCTGTGCACTGAAGAAGACAGGGGCCCTACAAACACTGTGCAGCCCTGAAGTTAAAGATGGTATCAGAGCACAATCACAAGGGGGCAGTACCTTCATTCTCGGAATGACCAGACTCTGCGTGCTTTATTTTGCAGCCTTTTCTCTCTTCTGCTGCAAGTCTATGTTGTGTTATAGAAAGGCATTTTGTGCCAACTTGCTTAGCGTGTACAGTTTCTGGGCTGACTCCTGTCTCTTCTAAAGACTGCTTTCTGTTTCACAAAACTGTTATGGCTGGACAGACAGCTGAGTCTCCACAGGCTCCCCAAGGAGGTACCAGAGCTGCAACTGCAGGGAGAGGTCCTCCTTTTACTCTGTGGGCCCTGGACTGGAACATGCTGAGAGCTTAGTTTATTTAACACATGCTAATAGAAACTTCTTAAGGGCTTATCACTTGGCTGAATGGGACAATTTCTCAAGAGCAGCAAAGATCACATTTGCATCATCTAGGCAACATTCCTGGCAAAGTTCAGCTTCACATAAAAAGGTAAGCAATAGTTGTTCTAGTTTGTACAGAAAAATCTCTTCTTCTCTAACTTCATTTGGATGTTAAAAATTAATAACCTTGCTGATGTTTTTTTGGAAATATTCAGCATTAGATACATATTTGCCATGAAAAATGCTGCCAAGTGTAAACTACTTGGACTAAGTTAAAAAAGATGGGAAACAATATCAAGAAGTAGAAGGATTGTGTACCATTAAGTATAGTTAATGCTACTGATACTATTGAAAGTAGAAATCCTTCCTGTCTTGCAATTCCATCTAGAGTTTGCTGAATTGTACCATTTTTTTTGCAGCAACTCCGATGATGTTAACCTGCAAGTTTCCAGAAGCTGGAATTTTACACCAGGAAATGTTTTTTCCTAGACTTTGATCACAGTTGCTGACAGGATATTAAATGGGATGAACCTATGGTTTTATTCAATACAACAGTTCTTGTGCTGAATTCATTATTTGCAAAACAGTGAATAATAAATTTGGTTTTACTGACAGTCCTGTTCACATTTAGTCTTGGAATTTATTAAGGCAGTGAAATGTGGTTTGGGTTTAATACCTTACATCACTGTTTATTTTGGTTTATATAGACAGGTTCATACGGGAGAAGTTAAAGGGCACCAACAGAGGTGAGTTACAAAGCAGGAAGAAGAGCTTTCCCTTGCCTTCCTTTTAACTGAGAAGAATGGAACTATACATTTCCAACTTTGCGTGCTGAATAGACATACTCTTATCAAAATGTAAAAAAAAAAAAAAATCTTTATTCAAAATCATATGAAATTTTGCATTGTGCATTCCTGGGAAGTATGACCAGGACAGGTTGAAAGCTTTGGTCAACCACAGGTTCAGTCACACAAGCACTGCTTTCTTAGTGACACTAGTTCACAAGACTCACTTTGAAGACTCCCTAGTGTCCTTACTCAGTCTTTGCCCACAGTTCCCTCCAATTCCACAACTGTCTTCGACAAAGCTATTCATCTGACTCCCAGTTTGGCTTTGGAAGAGTAAAAGAAGAGAAGACTTACTCCACTGTAGAGACTATGCCAACTTTCATTCACTATTTGCTTTACCAAAGTTACAAGCTATGGAAAAGCAGTTTAGTCATTAAGTGCCATCCCACCTTAATAACAGTGCAGATAGTGCACCTCCACACAGTTACATGTATTTGACAGACGTGGTCCAACTGCTGCCAGCCATTGACATAAATCACATTCCTCATTAAGGAGTTTCATATTTGGGACCATGATTCCATTGAATGCAAAATTGTATTGCAGAGCTATGGCACTGTACCTGTGAAATACTACACAGCTAACTCAAGTACATCAGAGTTATGAAGCACGACTATTTAAAAGTGCTTAAAAGGGAAAGCACTTGCACTAATACCAATATTTACAGTGCTGTCACTGTCAGAGTTTGTCAGGCTCATGATTTCTAACACACCAGCTGTGTGCCCCATCTTCCGCAGGAGTGAAAACCCCCATAGCCTGTTTTCAAAGCTGTAAACATGTCATTTTTGCCACAGAGCATTTCACAGATTTCACAGAATAATCTGAATTGGATGTGACCCACAAGGCTCATCAAATCTGACTTTTTAAGCGAATGGCCCATACAGGGAGTCAAATCCATGATCCTGGTAGTGTTTTTTAAGCCTTGCTAAAATGGGCACCCCATCTCAACAAACTGCTGTAGGGATTTGCTCCTTTGCCTCACTGCAAATTGAATATGGAAACTGCTGTTAAGCCAGGGCCCAGAAGCACTCTTTGAGGGTTATAAATGTAAATTCAACATTTACTGGCACTTTGGAGAGGTGGGGGAATTGGTTTTTTTCAGAATACCAAAGCAGCTTTTCTCATTTAACATATAGCTATGTGACAAATACAAAAATGTTCTGCAGTTACATCTCCATTTTTCCTTCTGCAGCTCCTCATTTTCTTCCACTTTCTTTTTTATTTTTACATTATTCCTTTAGTATTCTTTTGTGCCCTATTTTCTTCCCTTTTCTGTACAACTTCTGTCCATCACTTCAGTTACTATCCTGCTCTTCTGCCTCCAGAATAACCATTTCTGTTTTCTTGCACACACAAGTGAAGGAGCCAAGTGAAAATCATAGCACTGATGACAGTACTTCCTTGGTACCAAAAAAAAGAAAAAAGGAAAAAAACCCGAAAATAATTTAGCCAGAGAATGTCAAATCGTTCAAAATATGGAAAAAAAATGGAGATGAACACCCAAAAGTTAAAGCCAAACATTTGAATTTAACCGTGTTTCTCTTCTTTACTTTCTCATGATTGTAATGTAGGAACATTTCACTCCATCATATTTATGGGCAGAAGAACCCAAGTGACTTAAGTCACAAACCTGTCCTAGAGTTTCTTCTCTGAAAATGGATTCCTGGATACACACACACTGTTCCTGCTGGTCAGATTAAATATTATCTGCACTGGACAATCATAGGCCAAAAATTCTTTGTGGTTACCTTTCTGAGCAAGAAAAAAATATTTTATACTTTAAATTAAGTTCTGATGAGCATACATTGTAGAAACAGAAAAATGCACATATTCACAAAAAAACCCAACAAGTTACTTAAAGATGTGAGAATACATTCACATTTGTGTGTGTGTGAATAAATGGGAATATACAATTCAGGCAGAAAATACAATTCTTACCTTATTGCACTTGCAGACAAGTGGCCATAAGAACCACTGGCTGACGAACTGCTACGAGAATTATTGAGAATTGTGACCAAGGAGTTTGGAGATGTCCGTATCATGGTCTGAAGGTCAAAGCTGTGGTCAGACAGGGGGGATATGGACAAGGTGCGCTTGCGGCTTGGTCTGGCTGACAGCCTCGGACTCGGAAACCTGGCGCCTGTTATGTAAACACAAATAATTATCCACCAGGATACTTCATCGCATTTATTTGTTATCACTGATGGGTAGAAGGAGACACCAGCACGCCGTGACAAGCCCGCTCTCTTCATTTGTGATCTACTCACTACGATTGAGGAAAATTAGGAAGAAAAATCTTTCTTCGTATGGCTTACCTCAGGGGAGCTCTGTTTATTAATGTGCAAGCAAAATGATAAATGGCTAAACAAAAGGAAAAGACTTTTATGAGTTATCCCTCTTATTTCTGGTGATTTATGAATCTGATGGCTTCTTAGACATTCACATCATTAATTCAACCATGAGCAATGAGACAGTAGTTCAGATCTGGGATACCAGCAAGCTCAAACCCACAACACTTTAATACGTACAGCCAAACCTACACATGTCAACTACAGTATAGAAATGAAGAGGAAGCTTTTCCTTTGTTGACCGCAATTCTGCCAGGTAGATATTTGATGCAAAACTAAAAATCAGGACTAAAACACTAAAGGGCCAGTTCTATAAGTAGAACTCAGATTGATATTCAGAGCATTAAAATGAGAAGCAGTAGGCTTTATTTTAATTTGTTCAAGATCCCATTATATTCTTTTGTTGGACTGTATAGGGGCCTACAAATGCTAAATTTCTTTAAAACTGGAGATTAGACTTTTCAAAGCAGCAAAGTGAAGACAAACATACAGCTACCATTTAAATAAATACATATTACATTTCTAAATTTTATGTCCTGTTCTGAAAATCTCTACCTCTTCTCATCTATTTTACCACATCATCCCAACTCTCTGCAGTCCTGACAGAAGATAGATCATGTTAAATTTATTCCCCTTATTTAATTATTTTCAATATTGGTTGAGAGCAAGGAGAGAATTAGCTTCCCCACTGCATACTGAACAATTTCCTTTAACATTACGGCTGCTTCTACCTTTTAAATCCCTTTAACCTGTAGTAAAGGACTGAATCCTAATGATCCTGACAGCCAAGGTCATGCAGGTCTTGGGTTTGATGCCTACTTTACAGCTACTTCTCCTAGAGTCCCTGACATTCTCCGTAACTTGCTAGTAATTCACAGTTGGCCAGAGCATCCAGTATAGGTCTGCCTTTCCTAACATCTTTGTGTCCAGGATCATTTTTTTGCAGGGTATTAAGGTTAAATGTCTAACAATAACCAGGAGAAGAGCCCAAATGACTCTAATTAGACTCCTCTCAAGATCAGAGCTAGATTACAATCTATTAGTATGCTTTCTTACACATCTGAGTGAGTTTCTCTTCTTTCAGTGCATGCTAGCCAAGAATTTAATACAGTATCAAGGACTGCCATTTTATTGCACTTGTGACTGTGTGATCAGATCTCCATTTATAATCCTTCTCCTCTCTGGCATCTGGGTAATACAGAGTTTTGTTCCTTCCTGCTCTCTCCAGAATAAGCCTTAGTCCATACAGCTCCAATCTTTCAATGAATATTCAAACTCTTGATGCATCATTTAAAATTTAGGTACAGCCATTTATTTATTCATAATACCTACCACATGCTATTTTACGTAATCTGTTTTATCTCCTTTTTAGGAGCTTGCTATTGTACTGTGTCTGGTATTTTATTAGTGCTGTGCTTCATGTCTTTCAAAGGCAGAGATCTTGTGCTAAAATAAGAAACAACAAAGATCAGCAGCTATAAGAAACTGCAATATATCTAACAAGGAAATACAACATCCATGTCATGGTAAAACAAAAATAGTTGTAATTTGCACTTGCATCTTTCATCCACAACTCTTCTCTGCTGACTGTTCAGCTGGAATGAATTAAAACAATGCGTCTGAAGTCAGTGCTTGTAATGTAATTTACCCCAGATGAGGATAAAATTCAAGTGCTTTATCATGGTTTTACAAGGGCATAGCTAAGTAGAGACATTATACTCCCTGCAGTGCCCTGCACATTCTCAAAAACTGCAAAGACTTCCCTCCTCCGCCCCCTCCCTCTCCTTGCCCTTTCTGGGGTGAACCTGTCTCCTTTGCCCAAGTCATGCTATGGCTTTTGCATGTCTGCCCACTGCTTGTTGTACCTGTGCTTTGCCTGCCTGCTGCTGCCAGGGCATCCCAGTGTCTGCTCTGGATGTACCAGATCGGTGTCCAGGGATGGAGAAAGACTCTCCTTACAGCTGTCAGGGGCAGCACCAGGGCATGCATACAGTAGTCTCAGGCTGCCTCTGATCCTCCAGGCAGCACCTATTCCAGTCCCATCTAGCTCTGGGGTCTCAGCAGTCCCCTCCATCTACCTGGGACAGGAACTATCTCCTAGGGGAGATTTTGCAGTATCCTGCAAAAAGGGAACATTTCTGCTTCAGCCAGGGAAGAGCTTTACAGAGTCTGACCACAGGAGACAGGGATTTAATTCGAGGGGGCATGAGTTCTAAAACTAAAAATACAATTGAATGGAATTACTGATTTGCCATATCTTCAAGGATTAATTAGGTCTCACATGCCTAAAAAGTCTTAAGCTTGAGCTGGCCACTTGTTACAGGACATTTGCTTAACCATTCATTTAGCATAACATGAGTTTCAGTTAGTATGCTACTATGAAAAGCAACAGGTCTCAATTTGTCAGTGCCTCTGAATACTAAACCAAACTTTCCAGCCTTGCCCAGCATTTATTTTAAAAACAAACACTTGGATATTTATTTAGCAATTTGAGATGCTCATCTGCTCACAGTGCTTTCCCACCGAAGTACTACATTCCCTACTCAATAATGCTTTAAAATCAGAAAATGAAGGAGCACTGATTCACTAAAAATCCATTTACCTCTGTGGAAGTGCTGATAAAAAAAACATCAGCTTTGGCAAAGCATGCAAATGGAAGCTGACAGTAAAGATTTGCTTAGAGATGTCACCTTTTTGGAGTAATGTTATAGAAATGAAAAGTCAGTAGTAGACAGTAAAGACTTGAGTGTGCCAACAAAAAATCCAGCAGGTGTCAGAAGAAAAGATCTTATTATGAGGTGGAGATCAATTCTAAAATAACAGATATCTATCTCCATCATAAATTTCAAAAATGGAATATGCCATCCAGCAAATTTGCCCATGAATTTGATTTCTGAGTTGAAGTTTTTAGCATTGCTTAATCATTTATAAGGCAATCTTCAGACATGTATCATTTATTCCATCCCTTTAAATCAAACCTTTTTTATTCCCTTCCTTTAAATCAAACTTCTTTGAACATGTCTCAGGCACTAGTTTTTATTGAAGGTTGTGAACTTGGGACATTTGAGGTGGTGGGTTTAAAGTCAAACCTTTTTTCTTTCTTTCCCTTCTGTCTTCTGTTTACAGATGTGTAAAAACTTTGTTTTCACTTTATGAAAGTTTATCATAAATTTTGTCTTAGTTTTCAAAATTATAAATCTGTCATCAGTTTGAGAGAAGAAGAATGGCTTTGATACTCCACCCTCACTCTCCAGCTCTGCTTGACAAACAGAGACCAAACCCAGTCCAAAGCTTCTCATTCTGGCTTAACTCTTTAGGCTGGTGTTTGGGTCTGGCTGAGATGACATTCTTTTTTTTTTCCCACTGCAGCCCTCACAGTGCTGTGCTTTGCACTGGTAGCTGGAAAGGAGTTTTGGCTGCTGCTGAGCAGTGCTGGCACAGCATTGTCTTCCAACATTCCAGAAGGCCAGAAGTGGGCAAGATCCTGGACACAACCAGGTCAGCTGACCCAAACTGACTAAAGGGATGGATATTCCACACCATATGACGTCAGCACAGACATAAAGGCTAAGAAAAGGAGGGAGGGAGCATTCATTATTTACAACATTTGCTTTCTGGAGCAAACCCTCCATGAGCTGGAGCTCCGCTTCCTGGGAAATGGATGGACATTGCTTGCTGGTGAGAAGTAGAGAATAAAAATTTTTGTTTTCTCTTTGCTTCTGTGCATGGAATCTTTCACTTTCACCTGAGTAAACTGCCTTATCTCAACCTACATGTTGTTTCCCATCTATTTTCTCTCCCACATCCAGCTGAGAAGAGGAAGTGATAGAGCAGTTTGGTGAGCATGTGGCATCCAGCCAAGGTCAATGCACCACAGCTGCCCAAACTCTTTAGGTCAGCTGGGTTACTATCAGAGTGTCTAATGCCAAAAGGAGTAGGTCAATACCAAATACATTTGAAAAAGAGAAACCTCCTGTTCTAAGTGAGGATAGACAAAAGCTAATCAGAGTGAGGATATTGATAATTTGGAATCTTGAAACCTCAGGGAACATGCTTGTGTTCCGCTGACCCTCATTTAAGAGAGTAGAACATGTTCCCCAAGTGAAAAATGCACCTATCAACTCAAAAGACAGTGATTTTTAAAATTGTTATAGTGCTTAAAGACAGTTTTGGCATTCAATATCCTTCCAGCCACAACAAGCAATTTCAGTTGTTGCTACCATGGTGCTGTCACTACCCTCCACATCTACTCTGCTCCTATTTGGATGCTTTACTTAAAAGATAACAAATCTGACTTTTTTAGAATGAGCAAGAAGATGGCATGGCTTGATCAGGGTCTCTGGACACCAAAACTGTAGAAAAGATTTATAGCAGCAGTGAAAATTTTGGTTCAGTTTTCATGCCACTCAGGACAGGATAAAGAAGAATTACAGGATGAAGAATTAAAATTAAGCATGCATAATCTTGGCTTTATTCTTCTGCAATGTATTAGACAGCTCATGGACAGCAAATTTCAGAGCTTCAGGAAGTCTACTGCTCTTTGGGTAAGATTTAACCTCTGAGTAACACCTCTCCCACTCTTATAATCTCCATTTGAAATCAATTTTCCAGCACCCCAGAGCAAAGCAGAAGACCCCAAACTGTACATACTGTATGTAATACACTTTGGAACTCAGTGCATGCTGGTGTTGGAATTATTATTTGCAGTACAGGAGGGGGTAGAGATTCCAAATTTCTGTGCTAAATGCTGCATAAGCACACAATTAGGAGACAGACTTGCTTCACAAAAGAACAATGTCTTGATTGTATCTATTTGGTTGTTGTGTGGGATAAATGAGCAGCAGCCTTTCAGTCAGTTGAGTCAACTCACTCAGAATTTGACAGCAGATAATGAGGGAAATTACTCATGTGTCTTCTGCTTCCTTTGACAAGATTGGGCAAAGGCAAAGACTACTTTTAAGATCACCATACAAATTCTTAAGAAGAAAGATCCAAACAAATGGCATTGCTTTGCATTGATCACTGTACTTTGTTATTAAATGCATACATGGGCATTCTTATTGGGGATTTTTTAAAGTCTTAATATCAGCTTCCTGCTAATTGTTTTGTTCTTGTTTCTAATCTAAAAATCTGACAAAGAAGAAAGGGGTTTTCTTTAGCATGATGAATGATAGGACATTCAGATTCCTACTTAATGACAATTAATTTACTGTATACCCATGCAAGTTAAGATAGTTTTAATTAGTTTTTACAAAGTAAAAGGGTAACTTCATACTCTATTTAGATAAAAGCAGCTACTGCCTGACTAAACACATTCTCATCAAATACAGAAGGTGAGCTGAGTGACCTTACTAGGATTCACTCTTATTTTAATTCTCTATTTACTGTATAAAAATAACCCATTTGCATAATAGTGCAGTTTTTGTCTCTAACTCTGAAAAAAATGCCTAATTGAAAAGTTGCTGGTATAATTAATCTCAAATGTGTGATCATAATTTTTAAAAACAAACACAAAACAAAGTGTGCATTTCAGATGTATCCTAGCTAGAGCTGGTGAACACAAATATCCTTAATAAAGATGGTGTTTAGGTACCTTTTATGAATAAGCTGAAATTATGGGCAAAGGTCAAAACATTTCCTGTTAAGTAAGAAGTGATAATATTCTTGGGATGCAAAGGGTGCAATTCCATGTATATTACAGCACATATAGTCTCTACTAACACATGATGATCCTTCTGCAAATGCCATTGTTTGTATGATGTCTTCTGTTTTTCTCAAGTTTTCTGACATATATATGGGTATCTACCTTTCTAAGGGCTGAATAAACCGATTAGATCAAATCTGCATCCAATAGTGTGGTTTGGTACCACTAATTATGTGCATTCAGACATTCTCACAGTAGGAACCAAAACCCTTGAAAAATATCCCTGCTCATTGCAAGTGAAGTTTGACTAGAAGACCTTTAAAGTTCCCTTTCAACCCAAAGTACTCTAGGATTCTGTGATTCTTTTCAAGGAAGCTATGTCCATTCATGCAAGATGGGGATTTGTCCTTGCAGCTGGAACACAGCAGCAAATTTACACTACCTGAACCATGCATAACAGCATCTCCATTCTGCAAGGTGTTATTAACAGGCTTTCAGTGCTTTAGCAGTGTGCCTCATCTCTCCCTATTCCTCTCAAAATCACAATCAGGAAGTATCATATTCTTAAGCTTTCAAGTACTGAAGTCTGCACATTAATTTCTGGTTTAAGTCTACTTGTGTGAGTTTATTGTGTTTCTGCAGTGTGCTCATGGTATGTTACTGTAAATTCTTTATGCATGCTACTAGTGCAGTGAGACTCATAATAGAAAATTAATTTTAAGAATCCTTCATTAGCAAGGAAACAAAATGAAAAAAGCTTTCCTGCACAGTTTCACAACTATCTGTCTTGCCTGATTCTTATAAAAATTATTGGTGAGTCAAGTACTTCACACTCCAAGGCATGTGTTCATATATAGCAGAGCTAGCTATATATATATTCCTATGTGTTCCAGAGGTAAACCTCCCAACTTCCACACTCCTTGAGATCACCAATTGTGGTGTGCAGCCAACAGCAGGAAAAAGAAAACACATGTAAATAAAAAGTTTAAAATTCTACAAGAAAACAAGTGTTGTCTAACACTGTTGTATTGGTCTGTACTACCAAGCAAAAGTCAACCAGCTTTTCTTGCCACCATTTTTTATTGCCCTCATCAGAGGGAACAGAGTACATCCTGAAAAGCATGTAAGCATCTATGACTCGAGGGGAATGCTCTGCATAATCCCTTCTGGTTGATCAAAAGAAACAGTAGCAAGCACTTTGCAATGGGGTCCTCTCTTTTCCTCCTTCAACAGAGAAACAGAGACAGATTAGAGGACTGAAAGATGCCGAGTGGATGAAGAAGGCTCTTAATATTATGGAAATATTATGGATAACTAAGTTGGGATCCTGGAGAATTAAGCAAACTACTCTACTTTACAAGTGGTCACTGGTCTATTGGTCTATGATACACAACTTGTAAGTGCAACTAGCACTCTCTGAAAGGTGCAGGGCATGCTCTCCTAACAGAAAAACAGATGTAAACTTTCTGTTAACAGCGAGCTCATCAGGGCCTAATCAAGACAGTGAGTAACTGATTGCAAATAGAAAAGGACATTCTCAAAAGCACTCCAGCCCTGCTAGAAATAAAATTTATAATCTGTTTTCAGGAGCAGTCCTGCTCCTTTCCCTACTTTCTTTCAAAGTTTACTTTTAGGCTTGACATAACCTTTGTTCATTTGGCAATCAATTCTCTGGCCCTCCAGCTTCATGAGGAGGCTTATGTTGACTCCCACTTCTTTATCAGCACGGAGGCCTTTTGGGTCAGTCCACAAACAACCCACGTGGTTCCCTTTGTAGGACTGTCTATATTTCTAGAAAATATTACTCACTATCCATGGCATGAAGATATTCCATATGAAGAGCCCCGGCTCCTGCAGTGGCAGCTGAAGGAATGATGTCGGCATATGGGCTGCGCTGGCCTGCCAACAGAGCCATCTGATGATAATATTCAGCTGGACTGACGCCAGCGTGTGGAGCTAAAAAAAACAACATAAAAGTACCGTTAATGACATAAGATAAACAAGAAGGAAAGTTTTATCACATTGCTGGTTTCTTTGGCTATTAGAACAGCTTGTTTATTTTTTAATGTAATGCAACGTCTGCAGTATGCCACCAAGGGTCAACATATTTCAACCAATGGTACTGTAAAGACACCATTCAAAGAAACAGCAAGACATAAAATATTAATGAGCTTGGTGATCTCATATTTTTGTATTTATTATTAAGTGACTCAAAAAGTGACAGCCTGACAGCAATGGAAACAAGTATGATTTATTTAGTGATATAAAAAAAGCAGGAAAACCTTCCTAGCATTTTATTCCCATTTACCTCATCCCTGGCCCAAAGGAATCCATCTCTAAGGTAACAGTGCAACTGAACTTCCATAAGCATTTACGTATCTGGAGTTTCTACTTGGGGACTAGAAGATTCTCCCTCACCTTGTCCCTCTGTGTCTATGCTTTGGAGCAAACAAGGGAAAAGGACAATTCCAGGACAAATATTAGCTGTCCATGAACAACACAGAGTCAGTTTTTTAGGAGGACAGACTCAAGTCAATAAATGTGACTGCATCATTCAAAGTTAATGTATAAATATACTTGCCACACAAGTCTGTTTTCAGAGTCAAAACCACAGACTGAATAGACTCTACATCCCATCAGTGAGGTTATCATGATGCAGTCCTCTGATAATGACTTGTATTAGTTGTTCTATTACATAAAAGTAACATGAGAGTTTCCTGTTCCCCTCCAATTTTCAAGCAGGCCTTCAACTAATAGGAAACCATGGACAAATACAAAAATTTCCATCATTTGCATCATCATGCTCTCAGCAGGTTTCAGATTCTACTGACAGTAAAGGCTCATTTCATGAACTTGTGTTAAATATACTCATAAAATAAGATGGGCTCCTTCTCCTTGATCCTGACCCTGACCCTGAGCTGCCATGAAACCTGAGGTGAACAGCCCTTCTCTCTGGTATCTCCCTGTCCCAAACTGCAAAACAGTTTACACTCTGGTCACCACAAGATGGTATGCAAGCTTGCTTAAAACACTTAGGATTCCTTAGGTTAGTGGGTTGCACCCCAAGCTGATACACCAGATTATTTTTATATTCTTTCAGATCATTTAATGAAATTTTTCTTTAATCTCAGCAACTGAATCGTGAATGAAGACAAAATTTTAGGTTTAAATTATTTGAATATTGTTACCAGTATAGAGCTACTAAAAAGATAATTTATATTTTCATTAGAAAATCATATCCTAAATGCAAACCTTAGAAACAAAGAATCAAGATTTACACTTTCAATGTTCTTTTGAACATAAACAAGGCATTGGAATTTGGAGAAAAGTTTATTCAGCAACAGATTGCTGAAGTGTATAACCTTCCTTTATTATTACCAAATAAAATGAAAGAATGTGTTTTTGATGCTAAAATGTTAAATATAACATATAAGAAAGGGTTATGAAAAGGGTTGTTTTATGTCGAACAGGAATAGGCATAAAAATAAGCTGAGATAAATGAAAAGTTGCTGCTATTTTTTCCAAATTACAAACTGATTTCACAATTAAATTCAATCTTTCCACTTTCTGTCAAATGGTAAAGAAATTATTCAGACCAAATTTTAAAAGATGGGTAACTCACACTGAATCACTCAAAGTATTAAAGTTTTACAGTAGTGGGCAACCATGGTATATTTCCAGACAGACTGAAAATACTTCCTGAGCTTTCTGACATAAGTGTCTGGGTTAACTAACAATAATATTGGCTGCAAACTTTAAAATTAACTGCTGCAGAAAACATAGTGAACACATAAATGCATTACTAAATGTTCCATATGCCAATAAATGCTCTGGTACTCTTAAAAGAATATTCCTTACTACCTCCCTCCCTCAAAACATAAAAAATTAGCCTACTAAATAATGTATTGCATGAAGGATAAATGAAGAGGAAGACCCATGGCCCTGAATATTTTCCTGTTTATTCCCAGGTAGCTTCAGCTTTGTTCCCATTTTTCTATAAGCGGAGGCATTTGCTTCTGCACCATAGGCACAGCTGAGCTTCATTTGAGCACTTTCCTCTATACACACCAACAACTCCATCCTTACCCCTGCTCCAAATCCTCTGAGAAGTCCTCAGCCGCCCCTGACCCACCAAATCTGCTGGCTAAGGAGAAGTGACAAGAGTTATGTTCCAGATTGTTTTGGCTCCTGGCCATCCCCAGATCTGTGAGTCTACAGACTGAGCCCAAAAGTACGCTGATCTAATTACCTAACTGTTCTAAAGCAATTAGGGCAGCAAGAGAAATCTTGCTATGGCTTTCAGAACAGCAATAACAACTTCCAAGATTTCATAGTTCAAATGCTATATCACTAAAACCATGGTGTGCATTATGCTATTAGTATGCATAGTGCACATAGCCCTTTAAACCACAGGAGTATTCATTTGCATTCTAGAAGTGCCACGATTCAGACTTTCTGATCCCAGGGACCCACATTCGAAAAAGGCATTTCATTGTACGCCTGATTGATCATGCACATGACTATGGATTCCAGGGAACATACTTGCAGCTCTCTGCAGCATGCTGTTTGATTGAGATACCTTCAACGCCTCAGTCAAGCTAATGTATTTTCATTGGATGCTGCACAACACCAGGGCTGTGGTAACTGATCAAAGATGAGCTGTGAGCCTATAGGGAGTGTGAAGTAACATGTACTTGTTTAAAACCTGAACAGAGATGCTTAACCTGAAGGGAGATGCTTAAGCTAGTAAGTTTAGCATGTACTTATGACAGATTTGGGCTGTGTATACAGTCTGCAATCAAAGCTCAGGGGATGAGCATTAAGACAGAGCGTACTCAGTTGTACTGTCCACACTTGAGTGTCTCACGTCATGGGAAAGCCTGAGAGTATCCAAGCTACATAGACTGGCAGGAGAAAACTCTTTCTGAGGTGGCAGATGGAGTTGAGGCAGGGTATTTCACAGACCTGAACTGGCACCAAACACCTGCACTGTAGACCTTAACACCATCATAATTATGACGGAGCTCCAGACTCAACTGCTAACACGCCAGTTGTCTATTTGTTGGGGAAATGAACAGTTCCTTGAGACTTCACTACTTACAACTCGCTGGACTACGGTGGCAGAGCAACACAGTAAGATCACACATTTCTATACTGTACACATCTACATTTAGATGCCAAAATCTGAAATCAAATTCTACCCTGTGACATGTCTGGATGTTTCTGGAGAGTCAGTTGGGTGCTGGGTCAGAGAACACTATATGCCTACATCTTTGCAAGTGAATTCAGTGTGGTACACCTGAGACTAAGACTGTATTAAGCTTGAAGTCATAGGTGGTGATAGGTGGTTTCTTTCACACCTTCCTTTGTGTGCCACTGCAACATATCTTAAGCATAAATGAAATTCTGCAAGAATGGGACCTGAGGAGTATTGAAGATAGCGAGGTATTCTGCATATTAGCCCCTGTGAAAAAGCCCAAATGCACACCACAGGAGTTTTCCCAATATATGCCACTACATTATAGCTCTGTCATTTTTGTGCTGCATCTAAAGCTACAAAGCTTCTGAAGTCAAAATTTGCCTTTCTGACCATTCAAATATTTTCTTCAAAGTATTTTTTTTTAAAAATACTTTTGCTAAAATAAAAAGGGTAGCAAGAATTCATGCAACATCCAAAGTGCTGCTAGGAAAGCCCTATGTGCATGCTATATACCTTGACTGACAATAGGTCATTAAAATTTATTCTCATAAGAATATGTGACCATAACTAATGGATTAACTGTAAAGGTATATATTCTTATAAACGAGGATTAATTAGTTATCCGTTTGGATAGGGTGCATCGCTCATTTTTCAAATTCAGCTAAAGACAGTTTAACTGTGGTAAGTTTCTTAATTCACTGGGAAGATCTTTCCTGTGGTTAAAGTACCAGTTTCATTATCTTTCTCTACATCGTTGATTCTGAGTGTACTATATTTTAGCTCCCTTCAGCAAATGCTACAATTTTGAAATGTCAAACTGCTTATGCTTACCCACTATTGAAAAACCTTACTAACAAGACAGCCTTTTTTCTGTTGATGGCACACTTTGGCAAAATTCCCACTGAAATGAATAAAAAATGTGCTAGAGTAATGACAAGAGTAATCACAGGAGTTCACTTCAGCCCAAATAGCCTGGAAAGTAAAAGCCATGGTCACACCAAGACCTAAAGCATGGAATTTCAAGTACACTGCCCACCATTTAGATGAAAAGGGACAATCTTGATCATCAGTCACTTCTACGTAAGCACCGTTTTATTTGGCCATATTGTTGGCTATGATAAACTGAAAAAATTCTGCATAACTTTAACAGAACTATTGACCAAATGTAACTAGTCAGTGCATGCTTTATATGATTCAAAAATACTATTTTAATTAACAAGCCTTTTGTGCCTGAAGACCTCCATGGTTATACACTGACATGCACTCATAAAGAATCTGACTCAATTCAGTGCAGTAACAATGGATTTTTTGGGAGAACAGAATTACACCCCATGTCAGCCCCACAAACAAAAGATATCACAAGACATACACCACCATTCCAACATAAATTTTGAATGAGGCAGCTTTTTTTTTCTTCTCCCTGAAGTTTTAACATTTGTGAGATGTACAAATGAGCCATCATCGGCTGATGAAGTATTGAAACATTTATGACATAATGAATATGTCTGACAAACCTGGTGTAGCTGCTTTGAACAAGGGGGAAAAATGTTGACAAGATTAATATAACTTAAGTTGCTAAAATGACAGAAAACAGGAAGCCTGTCTTAACCCACCGTCTGTTGGGCTGAGTCCACGGGCTGCCGAGATCATGGAGAGGGACGGGCTGCTGTGCAGGGACCTGATGTAGTCCATGTAGGGATTAATGTATGGGTGAGGGGTGCTGAAAGGAGACTCTGATGTTGCAGCAGGATTTCGGTGCGGGGAAATTCTAAGGAATGGAAGCTCTGAGTATGTTGGGCTACTAGATAAGGCAGAAGGCCTGGAAGAAACAAAAGGAAGAAAAATAAAACCAGCCAGGTTATCTATACAATAAAGAAAAATACTATAAAGGTAACACACTTGTTTATTGAAGAATAACAACTAGGTTGCACATGTATGGAAGTTAACTGCCTGGAAAGAAAAAGGATGGGAAATTAATTCTTCTCTGTCCCCATTATTAGCAACATTTCTCTGACCAATTTTAACATGATTTCATATTTGGTTTAATCTTTACACCCCTCAATACCCTTTCCCCAAGGAGTTAAGGAGAAAATCACTTCAATTAGTGCAAAATATGCACACTGTATTACATAGTAATTCTTACTGTGATATGAAATACATACTGAGATTCAGAATCATTTACATCTTCCAAATCATGTGGCTATTGAAAAAGGAGCTTTGAGAACACTGCACCTATGCCTTTCCTTTGCCAGCTTACTCTTTCTATACAGAAATTGCTTCATGAGTCCCAAACTGTGTAAGTCATTAAGACAGATAGGTCCTTTGAAGCATTTTTTTGTTACTGTCCCTTCCCATGAAAAAATGCACAAAATTTGGTAGCAGAGGAAGAAAGATTTCTGCATGTGTGTGTTTCTAGTATGGTGCCAGTGACCAATGTTTTTTAACGAGACCCCATTAATAAACTACATTTTTGTGAAGGGAAACTTGGTGCCCTCTCGTGCTATGTGTGATGAACCAAGGCTGAAAGCTGAGTTCACAGCTGACAAAAGATAAATAGCCCACCATAACCCTCCCCATCATCCCATCCTGTTGATACGACAGCGTCTGGGTTCTGCTTGGAGACTTTTCTCTCTCAGCATCCCATCTCCAAAGGCACTGGAAAAAGTTCAGATTTCATCAGAAGGGGTTGGAGTGCCTGCCCTTGCCAACCTGTTCTTTGGCAAAAAACAATGATTAAGCCTGTTGTGCATTTGCTGTAGTCCAACTGGCTGACCCGAACTAAATGCCTTTTTGTCCCTGTTTTTCCCATTAATTTAGCATATATACAGCACAGACACAGGCAGCAGCTGTGAGAGCAGTGAGGGCAGCTTGTTCCTTTGATGCCGTTGGCTTACAAAGAGTAATCAAACAAGAAACATATTTTTTCCCCTTTAACATACACATATAATGATCAATGGAGATAGTTGTCATCACCTAAAAGACCAACAGAATATAATCTTACATAGGAGCCAATTCTGCCCTGCCATCAGCTCAGAAATGCTAGGATATGAGTGGGACAGTGATCAAAGTCATGAGTTCTTAACATGACGCCAGCTTCCCTGCCACTAAATCCATGAGAGCTTGTAAAATCTGAGGAATGAAGATTTCTCCTGATGAGTTTTTCTCCATTTTTTCCCTTCCCTATTTGACCTTTTTTGTGTTTCTTGCCCTCCAACAGTTTTCTGCAAGGTAAGCCTGTTCAGCCTTCCTGTATGAAAATACCTCCTAGCTCCAAAGTTTGTTAGAGAGCAGCATTTTGTGCTAGCAGCAGGTACCAACAGTGCAGTTACTCCTCTGGCAAGGGGTAAGTGACCTCTGTGGGTAAGTTACCCACATAAAGTTAAGCCACTCACTAGCACACCTTCAGCATATTTGAAAAGCACTGAGAATGTGAAACCAGAAGCCACTTTCCACCACTGTGCAAACCAGACATCTCCTTTCCTCAGAGAACTTCTTGTCTGCAAGGTTCTAAAGTACCTTTGTTTTACAGTGGAAGCAAATCTTTTATCTTGATACTATGAAACCCCAGCAGACATTAAATATTCGTTGTCTCCTGATTCCCTATGAGGCCAAGTTTGGTAGGCAAGAACTTTAAAAACCATGGTGACGTAGGAAGCAAAAGTACTACAGCTGCGTATCACATTACAGAGTGAATTTCCTATCCTGGCAGCAAGGAAAATACAGTAGTACAGCAAATTTAATACAAGAGTAACAAAGAAACTAAATTTGGATGTCATTTTACAAGCGATTCTTTTTAAATGTGATCCCAACTCAGTTAGAAACACAAAGAGCATGTGGGCAGGCTGGGGCCCTGGCCTTATCTGGTGCATATTGAACAGAAAACTCTTTAAATGCTTATGCAAGAAGGCTGAAAGTCTGTATCGGCCTCAGTGATTCACTCTCCAGCTGGCCAACAGCCAAATGCTGCCGCAGGAGCAAGATTAAGAGCCAGGCTGTCAACTTCTCCCTCCAGATCCAACAAGAGCCATTCAAGGACACCAGCACTCAGATGCTCTTCTCTTCAGCCCCGCCTCTTTCTCCTCTTCTGAGCTCCTCAGTTTTGCTAGGATGCTAAGGAAAGGACACTCACCTGGGTAACATCAGTCAACAGCAGGCATATAAACAGTATTATCTGAGGCAGAAATAAGGAGTCATCAGATTCCACAAAGAATTCCCAGCTCTGGACTCTGATGTTTCCTAATTTCCCTCAAGCATCTGATTTTAACATGCTGCTAACTTCTGTGCTCACTTTCAGTCTGGACTTCTCTTACTCATCTATTTTCCCAGACCCTCCTTTCCTTACAGACCCATTTTCTCTCATGCCTTCTTCGTCTGCTCTCAGTCCCACAATTTGAGTCATCCTGATTTATTCCAATAAGCATCACATATCCTTCCTTTACTTCTGGGATTAAACTTCACTATGAACATCTTTCACAAGTATTAACTCCCTCCTTCAAACTAAAATGCAGTTTTTAGAAAAGGTGCTGCCAAATACCCTCACTCTTGCTTTGCAACCTCATTGTGTAGCAATAAAGAATTACTTTTGTCCTGTAAACAGCAAACAGTACAGCCCAGGAGTGGCTCTGCAGATACTCATTCAGTGAAAAATCAAATCTCCAGATGTGGGTGGCAGTCTATCCTCATAATTTTTATTTCACATGTACAGAATAATAGAATGGTTTGGATTTAAAGGTACCTTTACAGGTCATCTAGTGCAACTCTGCTGTCATGAGCAGGGAAAGAAGCTGAAAATCCTCCTTCAAACTCAGGACCCTTCAGCCCAGCATCCTGCAACCTAGCCGTGCATCCTCTGAATGGTGTTCTGCCTTGGATCTGAGGCTACTTCATGGAATGCAATTAGACTGCAGCATGAGAAGAGACAAGGAGGTTCTCAGAGATACTGCTTGACAATTTATGCCTCACTTGTAAACCATAGGAAGGCAGAACTTGCCTTGCATCTTCTCCTGTGCAGGGGTTCTTCTGTTATACAACATATTCAGACCACTTAAGGGAGGAAGCAAAGTAGATGTACAGTAATTTCACGAATACAAGCCGCACCAATTTGACCAAAATTTTGGTGGAAACCCGCAAGTGTGGCCAATATTCCGGGGCGGCTAATACATTAACAAAATTCTAAAAGCTGCCAACACGGAAGTGAGAGCCCGCGGCAGCCCCAAGCCAAGCTGGAGCCCGGCCGGCCCCGGCAGAGGTGGGAAAGCCTGGCAGAGGCGGGGCCAGCAGTGTGGGGGGCGGGCGGCAGAGCCTGAGCCAGCAGGGTGGGGCAGGGGGGGCAGCAGAGCCCGGGCCAGCAGGGCGGGGGAGCCCGGGAGAACTGGGGCTAGCAGTGCAGGGGAGCATGGCAGAAGCAGGAAGGCCGACAGGTGGGGCTGCCTGGCAGCGGGGGAAGCCCAGCAGAATCGGGGCCAGCAGTGCGGGGGAGCCCGGCGGTGCGGGGGCCTGCAGTGCTGGCCAGGGCGAGGAAACGCGGCGGGGGTGCAGACGGGAGGGGGCGGCCGGTGAGTCTGGCGGCGGCGGCGGCAGCCCTGCCGGCAGGGCTAGCAAACGCAGCGCGGGGCGGGCGGCGAGCCCGGCGGCGGCGGCAGCAGCCGGCCCGCCGGCCGGGCGAGTGAACGCAGCGCGGGGTGACCGGTGAGCCTGGCGGCGGCGGCAGCCCGCCGGCCGGGTGAGCGAACGCGGCACGGGGTGACCGGTGAGCCTGGCGGCGGCGGCGGCAGCGGCAGCCCGCCGGCCGGGCGAGCGAACGCGGCGCGGGGTGACCGGCGAGCCTGGCGGCGGCGGTGGCGGCGGCAGCCCGCCGGCCGGGCGAGCGAACGCGGCAGCGGGGCGGTGCTGACGGGAGAGGGGGGCCAGCGAGCCCGGCGGCGGCGGTAGCACCACCCGGCCAGCCCCGCCGAGCCGTGGCGCTGAGCTGGGCCACCCGGCCCCGTCGGCAACCATGAGCGGGCCGAGCCTGCCTGGCCCCGCCCCGAGCCAGTAAAGCCCGCTATGCCGCGATCCTGTTACTAATTGGCCAATTTGTGAAAGCTGCGCACGGATTCTCACGACGAACGAAAGTGCGGCTAATATTCGGGGTGCGGCTTATCTATTGACAAAGACAGCAACATTGTCGAGGCACCGGAAGTGCGGCTTATAATCCGTGCGGCTTGTATTCGTGAAACTACTGTATGCTCTTTTCTGAATCAGGACCTCTGTGTTTCCTTCTGGAGACCCCGAAACTCGATTCAAATTTCATACAAAGCTGATCACATTTTCAAGACATAGCTGAAGTGGGTAAAAGAGATCCTGTGGCTGTGTTTCACCACTAATTTTTATCCTGCCACATTAGGATTATTTTATTATTTTCTCCATAACCTTGATTTTATCTACAACCCCAATGCAAATGAGAAGGAACAGAGAACAGGGATAGCTGTGAAAGCATCTCCTCCTTTCTCTCTAGAAGACCTTCTGTTCACTGCTAAGGTGCTGAAATATCATGAGTGCCACAGAGCTTCCATATCTAACACAGGACTTCCCACTCCCCAGCCACATCCAGCCTGCCAGCTTCTTCCTGTCCCAACTCTGATGTTCTGGGGAATCTCAACTACAGTAATTTCACTACTATAAGGCGCACCCTTTTGACCAAAATTTTGGCCTGAACCCGGAAGTGCGCCTTATAGTCCGGTGTGCGTTATATATGGACAAAGTTCAGAAATTTGCCAACCCGGAAGTGTGAGCCGCGAGTCGCGGGGGGAGCCGGCAGGGTCACGGTTGCCAGGTGGAGGTGGGCCATGGGGCTGCGGCTGCCGGATGGAGGCGGGGCCATGGAGCCGCAGCTGCTGGGTGCAGCGGGGCCCGGGACCCTGTGGCTGCTGGGTGCAGGCGAGCTCAGGGGCCTGTGGCACCGCTCCTGCCGGGTGCAGGGGGGCCCAGGGGCCCATGGCTGCCAGGTGGAGGCGGGGCCTTGGCCAGCAACCGCGCGGGGGGAGCTGGGGGCAGATCCTCTTTGCAAAAAAAAAGTGCGCCTTATAGTCCGGTGCACCTTATATATTGGCAAAAGTTCAGAAATTTGCCGACACCCAGAAGTGCGCCTTATAATCCGGTGCGCCTTATGGTCGTGAAAGTGTTGTACTCAGCTTGTGAATGGCACACACATGCTGAGGCAGAGAGGTCAGGGTAAGGGCAAAGAGGTGTATTTTTTCCTGTTAGTTGTGATGCTATTTTGATGAATTGTTGCATAGGTGTCTGCACAGTCTTAAAAACTTACATAGTCACACCAGTTCAGCAGTTGTGAACAGCATCAGTTGTAGGGCAAATCACTGTATGTGTAAAGCTGCTTTCTTTAAAAATGGGTTTTTTCTGACTGAACCACAGGTGAGTTATCGGTAGGATTTCAGTTATTACTCATGAAAATGGTGTGTCATTTTGTTTTGTCGCTTACAACTGCAATAGATTAACTCTCCACAAAAAGACTGACTAGCAGCAGGTTTGGATTTTAACCACCACAAAAACTGAATCAAATGCAATTCCCTTTTCAGCCCATACAGCTTTTCAGCCCATACCCTTTTTTAACTGGTGAAGGAAGATCATGGGAATCTGAGAGTCGATGAGGCAAGCATGAGCAAGTTATACATATTTCAAAATGATCTGCATGCACAGATCATTACCTAGTATTATCATGAAAGGATCACACATTCTTTCCATCAGCAGAAAAACTGAGATACGGCGACTCCTACCACATACCTTAGGCTATTTTTTGTATTTAAGCATTAGTTTTACAAAGAGGAAGTTTGGATTGCCCAAATTCAAATCCTATCCATTTCTTTGGTGCTAATGGAACAGCTAACTTGAGGTGAAATATTGGTGTCTGGCTATGGCTTACGACCTGTGTAGGTAAGCCAGCACAGAGCTTGTTGACTTTGGGTCCTTTCAACCACCCTCTCAGTGTTCTACTGATGGGATTAGAGTATCAGCCCAAGGTCCATGAAACTATCTTTTGTGGATTCATGCATGTAACTGAGTTAGGAATTAGGGAGGGGGGGATGGAAGGAAAAGAGACCCAATTCAGGGTGCTGGAGATAGCAAAGGCCAGCTGCTCCCTAAGAAAAGGCAAGCCAGGACCCACGCATGGGCAATGCACTCCATGCCACCAGATCTGAGTGACCAGAGCCAGGTGCTACTAACACAGTCAATCAGCAGTCTGAGACAAGACAAAGTGACAAACCAGGTCTGGATTGGGCCAGGCAAGTGCAGAAGGAGACAGGGACAGAGACAGGTCAGGAGACAAGTTATACCATGGTTCTGAAGGTTCTGTCCAGAACAGCTTCCTACCTTGCAGATCCTGAGCTCAGCTAGGAGCAGGACCAGAAACTGGCGCTATTTACAACACAGGTCAGACAGCTCAGCTAAAAAGGAGTTCCTGGAAGCATGAGGTACTGGTAGAGGTCTCTGGTGTGGCCACTCAAGACAATTACAGCCAATTAGTGGCCTCAGGGTACTTACTCGTTTTGGAGTGCTTGAACTGTTTTTATAGGTGCCAAAATACCAATACAGTGCAAATTGTCCCTGTTCTTCTATCTCTTGCAACTGGGAAAGCTACAGGAGGCCCCAGGGCATAGTGCAACCCCCACACTTGTCACAGGCTTTCTTCAATAGCAATATTTTCTGGAAGCAGATGTAAAGCCACTCAGAACAGCCACAAGGGTCTGTGCCACAGGAAAATCTGGACTACTATTTTTGAGGTTGGTTTGGTGTTAGAGACCTGTCATAAATGGTTTCCAAATAACTTTCAGCTGTGCTTGGACAAAAGCCTCTTCTAAGCACAATCTATCTTTTAAAAAAAATCATGATGATTTAAGGTCTTTCTGATTTTAAAGGAAACTATAACTCCAGGACTGGAAATCTTAATGCCAAGTTTTGTTCTGATAAAATTTTAAATGGCTCTTTTATGAATCTGTTGAAAAATACATTTATATTGAAAACAGCAAGTGATCCTTAACTATAACATTGTAAATATGACACTGAGCTGAGGTTACAGATGGAACAATAATCTATCTCACAGAACAAAGCTTGTCAACGAAGTGGGATGAAATATTGTAACATAACCTAATTTATTATTGCCTTTTCATCCATCTTGTTATATTATGAATGTGTCAAAGTTCAAACCTCAATATTTAATCATTTAACAGTATGTTATTCAATGCTGGAGCCAGCATTGATGGCATGACTCTCATACCAATGATATCTACACTGTTTCTCTGATACCTGTTCAATTCAGTCCTGCCTGGAGAATTGAAAAATATTAAACTCATTAAACTGCCTATGATACCTTTTTAAAATTTTTTCTTTTTTCTTCCTGCAATAATCTTCTGATGTCTGCCCACAAAACATTAACACTTACTTCTAGTAGAACCTGGAAGATGAAGAAACAAGGACTTTCTTCGTATGTGGTGACTCCTCTTCTAAAGAACGTGGCTCAATTCCTTTGGTAATATCTCCCATGTTAAATTTCTATTGTTTATTTAATACCATAGTTGCTTCTACAGACTGATCCTTCAGCACTAGCAGCCAACAACTGGCTAATAAAAGGTTTTTATATTAATAAAGTTGAGCTCTGAGACTTCAATGTAAGGAGATTGAGGCCAGCACAGAGCATTTTTAAAATGCAATCCACAGTCCTTTTCCCTTTTCACTTCTCATTGAATTGATAAACAATCAAACCTATAAATACATAATACAATGGGAAATCAATAATATAATTTTTAATGCCTAATTTTTTTCCAGAAATTCCAGCTTCAAATAGGCACTCCATTCCCCTAGAATTGCTCACTGCCTCAAAGCTGCTATATCACCTTGGACTTAGGAAAACTAAGCAAGTAATTATGGACATTTAAATAATTATTTGAATACGTGGAAATGTCAGAGCTCACTTCATATAAAACAGCTCAAGTGCTGCAAAAGAGTAAGCACTGTTAACTGTATTTTCTTAATAGCGGAAATGAAGAAAAAGAACACAAGCATGTTTTGCAAGTCCTAATACAAAAAACCTCTTGATTTCCTATATCATTTTCCATGTTTCAACCCCTAGTGAATATTTGCTCACTCTTCCTCCAAAATTCACACTGGAACTGTAGTCAGCATAGGGAAGTAAATCACAGAATCGAATCTGGCAGCAACCTTTCATTCAGTAGATACATACTCAAATAATTCATGAGTGGGTCCATGCCTATGTAGTTCACATGGAAGCTGAATCAGGGTTTAAGGTAGACAGGCTCTGGTTTGGTTTCCATCATCTATCTGCTGTCCACCTTGAGTTTGTTGTCTTTCTGATCCACTCTTTCTCCATCTTTAGAACTGTGATAAGCACTTGGAAAATATTCAGTATCTACAGTGGGATGGTCATATTAAGAGATCCTATGTTATGAATATTTTCTCACTGAGGCAAGGACAATCCCTTACAAAATGTGTGCAGTTCCGGTATGCAAATTCCTAAAACATAAAAATAACCTCATTTGGGGTTAGAATAAAAAGTTTCTCCCACATAAAGTTAAAAGCCATCATTGCAGAAAAAAAAAGGACACAAATGACTGTATAAGAGATGTTCATGGTTCAGGAAATCTGCATGACAATTAGGCAATGACCGACAGGAAAAGAATATTACTCCGGTTGCCCTTTCCTTCTTTGGGAAGTGTTAACATTATGTAGTTACGGTTAAAAATTGACTACATTAATCAAGCACTAAATCCTTAGTCAGTGATATATTCTTATTTTTCAGCTGACAGACTGCCTGAACATAGACCCAGGTTTTTTACATACACTGTCTGCTACTTATAAGACTTCATAAATAACCCAACCATCAGCTTGTGGATTTCCTCAAGAATGGTTTATGCCATGAAAAGCAATGAGTATTATTCCATTATTTAACAAAATGCGGTTTACATAAGATCAGCTGTAACACTGGTGACCTTCAGCCCACAGTAACATCTGTACTGACTACAGCAACTGCTGCTTCAGGTGATACAGCCTTGACTTGGAGTCTTAACATGCATTCCTTAAACGTGTATGCCAATACAGTTTTGACTGTTTAATTTTTTTTGTTATGAAAAATGTAAATAAAACTATCTACTGTCTCCCAGTATTTCTCAAGTAAAGTCCAGTCTTCTTGCTCTCTTCCTCACATACTAGTTAATCTCCCCAGAACAACTTGCCTCTCCTTTTCCTCTTCCTTCCATTCACCCACGACTGTTGCTGCCTCCTGGCACTTTGAAACACTGTCCACTTGGCCTTTGCAATACAGAGCATCCCCCTGTAAAAGGAAAGCAGCTTTCCTCTCCTTTCTTCAAATCCTTCTCAAGATGCTGCAAAGAAATCAGTGACTGGGGGAGGATTATATGGATTTACTTGGCAATTTCTTAGCTTGTATAAAGGATGCAAACATACAGAAAAGTAACCAACAGTAAGGACTCCCTGCAAATGACACTTGCCCATTCTAGGTTTCTACCAGAAGTTATCTGGCAAATTTTGTGGCAGCTGTATAAGCCTCCAAGTACCCAGCTGGTGCCCCTCCCAGGCAGCAAATCTCTGCCTCTGGCCACTTCATTGCCCAGTTTCAGGAAGCCAGAGCAAAGCTGGGAGACTGTAAATGGGGCAAAGGCACACAATCCTGCTGAGGGAGAAGGGATAATCCCCAGGGTGAGGAAACAGCTGGGGCTGGTAAACCCTGAGGCCATCAGAGCTGACTCACCAGAGTTTATTTGCCAGAGAGGTCTGACTTGGAGCTCTTCCTGGCAGAACTCCTTGTATTTGCACAACACTCAGCAGAGCTGCGATCCTGCACAGAGCTGTTGGACATTGCAGCAATGTAAACAGTAAATAAAAGTAATGTTGACATGTGATTTCCATCACTTGCTTCTGCTAGAGCCCTAACCAGGCACTTTTTTTTCCTTTTGCTCAGCTTGCACTGAACCATAAGACCTTATACCTTCATAGGACAGCCCAACCTCAGTGCTGGTAAATTTTTCCTCCCCTGTCTTCAGCTGGTTCCAAGTTTACTGACTTGTAAATGTACTGACTTCCACATTAATATATGGAGGATAATGTAGCAACATTGCATTTGATGCAGAAATTACCATCATGAATATAAAACAGATGCACAGGACAAGAAAGTGTTACTTGAATAAGATTGTCATGTACCTCCACACACTATTTCCTCTTCAAACTATGCTGTAGCACAAAGTGCAGCAGGAAAATCTAAAAGCTCTACAGCCAACTCATTATCTGTTGTTAGTAATAACAAACTGAGCAGTTAAATTACCCATGCGTTCCTACAGCAAACTTCTGTGCTCTGAAATTCTCTTCCAATGCTCTAGAGGTGGTCCCATTTGCTATTCAAATTTTAGCCTCCTGTAGACTACAGGCAGAGCCTGCCATCCCTTCCAGTATTTAACCAGAGGCACCATCATGTGAGAATGTGGACATATACAAATCTGGACTGCATTAATGTACCCTTTTCTTGCCTCCCTTACCGCTCCCCTCCCCTCCCCTCCCCTCCCCTCCCCTCTCCCCTCCCCTCCCCTCCCCTCCCCTCCCCTCTCCTCTCCTCTCCTCTCCTCTCCTCTCCTCTCCTCTCCTCTCCTCTCCTCTCCTCTCCTCTCCTCTCCTCTCCTCTCCTCTCCTCTCCTCTCCTCTCCTCTCCTCTCCTCTCCTCTCCTCTCCTCTCCTCTCCTCTCCTCTCCTCTCCTCTCCTCTCCTCTCCTCTCTCAGAAAAAATGGGTCAAAGGAGTGTCAGAAGCTTTCTCACACTTAATGCTGTTAAGTCAGCTAATTGAATAAACATTTGTTTAACATTTGCTCCTATTTCACTAATGCACTGTGAGAATGAGAAGAATTTTATTCCCCCTCTTCCCCATCCCTCCCCCTTCCTCAGGAGTGCCACTAGCTGTTATCGCAGTGACTAATGTGCTGTATGTGGCCATTATAGTCCTCAACTCTGAAATTACACCCAGGATGAACGATAGGCTCTGCCTGTATGCTGATTGGACTTGGATGATGATTGATTAGAAGAAAGTCAGACTATGTAGCCATGCAAAAAGAATGCACTAAGCCACAAGCTTAAACACTAAAGAGCATTTCACCAGTGGCTTCAGAGCTATTAGATGTTTTCATACGAACAACATTTCTCACATTCAGGTTTGCGCATTTTATCTTTATTCTTTCAAATACTGAAATTGCTTGGATAAGAGGGTTATATATTTATATATATATATTTTTATATATATATATATATATATACACACATTTCTAAGAGTAGCCTGAACTTTTAGAGGAAATTGAAGAGGCTTTGTGTCAAGTACAGCTAAATCCAGCCTTTCTATATCAAACCCCTGCTAGAAAATTACTGTGCACATGATAAGGCTGAAAGATATAATAAAAAGTGACTCTACTCAATTTACACTGCAATATTGGTATGACTGAATATTTTTCATTCAGGTGACTGATAAAATCACTAAACTGTATTGCAGATAAATAAAGGAGGCTTCTGTCAAGAATAAACACCATTAATCATGAAGTCTCACCCTCTGAGTGGCTGTGCTATGCAACTGCACAAATGCACCAACACAAGTGGCATGTGACCCACTGCCTCCTTTCTTTTGCCAGCTCCCCGGTGATACTGTCTTCTTAGGAAATTTCTGTTGCCTTTACAACATTTGGAAGCCCGGGAATGTCTTTTCCATTCGAGTTTATCCACAACTGCAACTGAAATCTAAATTTTAGTGGCAATACATTCAGCTAAAAATTGAACCCACGAGACAAAGTGAAGCCATACAAACTGTGGCTGCACTGATATAAATCCAGCATTATAGTGAAAAGCCTGTGTTTAAACTTGTAAAAATGAAGCCTTTATAATTCTAAAGCTGAAACAAATAGGAACTTTTTCTTCCAAGCCTTCTTCCCATCTTGTTCCAAGCCCATATTTTCTTACTGGTTTTATTACTTAGTTTTGGTATTTCAAAATAGGTGCTGAGTTTCTTTTTGAACATACAAATATAAAATTTCTTTACATCATAAATCTACCTCAGTAGAATCTATGGGTTTCCTTTCAAAAAAGCAACTTACATGCTAAAAATGGACTTGAGCTGAAAGAATCTTACCCAGCAAAAGCACAGTCATACAAAAAGAATAACAGACAACTTAGGTAACCTTTTTGTAACCTGTTTTAGAGCAAGTGATGATTCAATAGTGGCCAAATTATTAAGCCAGAATGAAGCAGTGCCCTACACACTAATGAGGTTAAAAAATGTAGTTAGGTCTTCATGTTAAAGGCACTTAGCAAGCAGCCTGCTTGGCAAAGACCAACTGTGTGTTGGAGCAGAGGACTAATCACACAGGCAGGAATCAAATCGACTGGAAGAATTAGGAGACTTGCGGCCCCGAGGAATGTAATTCATGCAGAAAAGCAGTTGTCAGAGCGAGGAGAGGGAACTGTGTGGGAAGAAAGCAAAATAAACAGCTCAACAAAGAAAACAAAGACGCTCAAATAGTGGCTTTTCTAATGCTTGAGTACACCGAAACTTCAGTGGGCGCATATGACAAAAAACTCATCAAAGATGACCTCTATAAAAGCAATATACCGGTAAATAGTGAACTGGTTGAAAAACACTCAGAAAATGCCTGCAGATCTTTAAAAATAACCTTGACAGCATTACACAGGACAGAGAAAGTACACATACATACACACATGCATGATTGGGAGAAGAAGAAAAACAACCAAATGGTACAAAGCTAAGAGAGTTGAAATGGTTTTACAATTACTTCTCATTTCTCTCTCTACCATTTACAGATGAAAAGAGGATGCAATCTGCATGCAACGAATGCTCCTGCTCGTGTGCAGCAATACTGTCCGTGGAAAAAACAGCATTGCTAATTAGGATCCACTCCCACGGCCCGAGAACCAGATTACTGCATCCAGCAGGGGGATTATCTGACCATAAAGAGGAGTTTGAGGCTTGTCCTAAATCTCAAAAAATCTCATGTGCAATTCATGGGAAGTTTTTCTCGTGATGGGTATGACCTTGACAGTTACTGATATATGAATTTATATATAGTTTGCTGTCTTGAAAAGTAGTATTTTAATTAATGTTATTACTATCATAATTTAATGTGTTTTTTTATTTTTAGAGAACAAAGCTTTTAGTTTAGTACTTTGGAACCTTTCTCCTCATCTCATTCATTCACTAATGATTTTTCTAAACCCTCCCTACCTCAAACTCAAAAAGCTATGCACAGTATTGTTCCAGCAAATATTTGCTTCTTCCCTTAATTCCTTCCTCTCATTAAGGCAGATTTTCCTTCTCCTGGAAAAGCACCTGAAAAGCTTCTCACATTACCTCAAGTGAGCACTGTCCTCAAAATCTGCTCTGTGATGTTAAGAAGCACTCTTTTCCCAAATTAAAAACCAAACCAAAACAAACCCTTTAATTTCCAGTGCCTACTGTAAGTCACATTCACAATACTACAAAACTGGGATTTGGGGAAGAAAGAAATCTTTTCTTTAATTCTTTTTTATGATAAAATAATAACTTCACTGTTTAAAACAAAACAAAATTGGCAATAGCAAAAGAGAAACTCAGAGACTGAATATTTCTCCTATTGCACTTGCTACCCATATTTGGTTGTGAAGGGAACATTTGACTAAAATTCTAACTTTACAGGACTACAATCCTGACAAAACAGTGATGTGAAGGTTTAGCATTAATCATTTCTGTTGAGGTATGGTTGGATTTGCTTAAAACCTCTGTACTATCATCAACAGACAGCCCAAAATTGATATTCACAGGGATTAGTGACTGTTACTGAACAGAGCATCAGCTAGAATTTCTCATCTAAAACTACATGCAGCAGGAAAAAAAAGTAGATCATACAAATCTACAGAAACTCCTGAATAAAATTCTACATATATACATTTCTATATAAAACACACAGATTATTTTCTGAAATGCATCCTCCTCCCCTTCCCCTAGACAAATACATGATTTGGGAAAGAAAAGCCATTTTGAGAGTGACAGTATCAGCTCCCAGTATACATTCATGCTGTACCTAGAGTACACTGACTGGAGTCAAGGCATGACATTATGAAAATACGACTTCCAAGCTTTTCCCATCATCCAAGCAGCATCACAAACAGCAGTTGTGCAAGTGACAGAGCAGCACCAACGATCATGAGGGCAGTAGGATTCACAGGTTTATGAAGCACTATTTACATGAAAGGTGCATGCTGCTAAGGTACAAGGGGGGAATAAAGATATTCTGCTAACAGCTCCCTCTTGTATTTTCTCTCCCAGTATCGAAGGTCCAGGTATGGGAGCTGGCTGAGGTGCAACCAGAAAAGATCAGGAAAACACTCAGTTCTCATGCCAGGCTGAGAAGTCTTGTCTCTGTCAGGCCAGCTTTTTGATCCTGCAAGCACTGAAAGACATTTTGCTGCTATGTAGTCCACAGTACAAGTCAGTCCTAACAAATGGCAAATATATAAAGGCTGGAACACTATAGCCATCAAAAGAAACAAGAGATAAAGTCCTCACACTGCTATTCTTGTTCTCTTTGAGTGAAAAGCTGGAGTTAAAAAACTTTCCTCTGTAAAAAGCTGTAACTTTGAACAACAAACATAAAGGAATAATATTCTGGCTGCATACTTTTTTTTAAAAAGTAGTAAATTCAGTTTTGAAATCTTCAAGGGAAATGCACTATCTATATGCTGCAAGTGCTATTAGTTATCAAAACAGAGTAGGTAGCTAGGTGTGTAAATGAAAATCCTGAGAGGAATTACCTGGCCAGCTTGGAACACACCTGCACAAGCTACGCATTTGCTCCCTCAGCATCTCCGCAATTCAATCTAATCACAGGAGTAGAAACACAGCTCCCAAAAAAGGTGTCAGGATGGAAGCCTGATGTCCAAGGAACGAGCAAGGAAAAGAAAGACAGAGGCAGCTACACAAGCTTTCTTGTGACAAGCTTTCTTGGTATTGTCTTGATGATATACACTGATAGTGATCTTCCAGGGTAAAGCAGAAAACACCTGATTGCCCCTGGTCACTCAGCTACTGCTCTGTCTTCCAAATCTGTCTACAATGTTGTTAAATGGGGCTATTTGTGTTGGTGGCCTCTATAAACTGGACTAGACTATCAATCTTTTCTTCCATGGGCCAGTGGAAAAGGCATGATAAATCTAGGCTGAATTTCTACAGGAGATACAGGACTGAAAGATGTGTATCTTCAAAGAGATAGCTACTTAAATCTGATATGTTTAGAAATTCTTCCTTATGTGCAACACTCCTTAATTTTCTGTTGATCCTTAACACTGATGGCCACAACATCTCATAAATAATGCTTTCAAGAAGACGATAGGTTAGTTCATTCCTTCAGAAGCTTTGTACTCCTGACTCATGGGCTGCAAGATGTTTTGCTTCTGTGTCTAACATCCACAGAGTCTCCAGAACATTGACAACACACCTAAAAAGCTGACTATAAATGCAGACGTAATCTATAGTAAATTCAGACCTCCACATTCACTGCTGGAAAGGATTAAGCACCTGCTCTTTAGTGGCAACTTCATAGCTTCAGTGTAAACGTTACTCTGAAATAAGGTCCCAAGCCTTTCTTGATCATGCATCCTAAAAGCAAAAATCAAACAGAATAACATTTTTCTTTAAATTGTTTCCTCTATTAATCAATAACATCAGTCATCAATGATAGCTCAGCCTGGCCTGAGGCACAGCAATGAAACACCCATTGAGCACAAAACACAACTCTTTCAGGGAAATTAAGGTATCCTTGGTTTTTTTCCTAGCATCACACAACACAGAATATGCAAGGGACAGCCAGTTAGTCTTCTACATCTCAGAAGCGCAACTTCAACAGCCTATGTTTTGCTACAGATATGTAAACAAATACAGACATACACAGACGCATATATATGTATATATTTGTGCTTTGGGAAAGAAAAAGTCTCAACTACATACAATCCATACTACAAGATTCTAGGACTTGATGTCTTTGTTGGGGGAGGATGGAGTCTAAGTCAGTGAAAGACTGTGAGATTGAAAGCGTGATGAAGATGCTCTGTGTTCCTTCAACACATCCTACTCATCACTCATATTTCTTGGAGTTTATACCTACTCTAACTTTAGGGAACTTCCAATTCACAACACAGGGATCTCACAGGTATGCTTTAAAAAAAGAAAGAGAAAAAAAAGAAGAAAAATCCCCACTAAGACTGTAACATTTCAGCTCTCTTTGAAGCAAGATTTAACATGAGTGGAAGAATTGTACTAAAAAAAAAGGAGTCTGTCACAGTCCAGTACCTCACAGGCTACTGCAACAAGTTTGACAGCAGCCTCTATAGAGTTGGCTTGCTTCTGGTTCACTGCACGTGAATACCACAGTCAATATCTGCTCACTCAACTAATACTGCTGACTACAGCACAAAGAACACAGGAATTTTGTCCAAGAAACCACAGGCTCAGAGCCTTTGAATGCACACTATATTTAGAGCTTGCATTCTTTGCAGCTGATAACAGAATGAGATAATAGAAATTTCAAGCAGCAGAACTCAAGCATTGAAGTAATTCTATATATTTTTGTTTAAATGTTAGATTAAGGTAATGATCCCCATGTTCTCAAAGGTTTTGCCATTGAACATTTTTTTCTAAGTATTTTGTTAACATTTTTCCTCTAATTTTCCATCTTTTCAGACTCTGAGAAGATCCTTGCATTAGCTTTAACTACAGAGATCTAAAATTATTCAGTCCATGTCAAACACAAGCAAAGATATTCATCCTATTATGTAAAGAGGATGCATGCGCACACACAAATTTGCACACTTGTGTACACATCAGCACATCTCAAGCACCCAAACAGCTTGAAATCATGTCTAGTTATTCTTCAGTCTACAGAAAAATGTTACATAGAACAGTGACCTGAGGCATAACTTTGCTGGCCATTCTTTTTGCTTCCATCATCCCTTAATTCATGCTGGTTTGAAAGCCAGCCTTAGGGAACCACTTCTCACTGGCAGCCAAGAATTCATCTAAGGAATGGGTTAACTGCCCAGATGGGGTAAATCAGCTAAGTGGCAGTGCTGATGAGTGCTGATAGACACCTTGCTGCTGATAAACCTTGGAACTGCTCCTCTGCAACAGCATAATCCATAAAAACCTCTTAAAGAATCCCCTCTGCTGGACTGGGCTCCACCAGGCAAACCCGTGTCTCTCTATGTCTGGGGGAAGACGAGACAACCTATCCCCTTTAGATCATCAGAGGGGTGGTCCTCAGGGTTTTTCCCAATTTTCTCTCCTCCAGAGTCACAGCAGGAGGATTCCCTGTGCATTGTTGCTACTCCAGAGTGCTGAAGAGAGGTGGGCAGCCAGCTGCCAGCCACTAGAGGCATATCTTGCTCATTAGGGCTGAGGGCTGCTGCCACTCGAGTGCTTTTCTCAACATTAAAAATAACAAAACCCAAGAACCAAAGATTTGGGGGAACTTTCTACTAAGGATTTTCAACAAAACAAACCATTACATTTTACAACCTTTCCCTTCTACATTAAAAATCTCACCAAAATTTTCCTCTAATTTCAATTGCTGCAACTTCCCCAGACAGCCTGAAATCAGGCTGCCTGTATGAAAAGAAGAGCCTCTGTTAACGCAGTATTTATCTGCTGCTATTGTTTCTCCGTTATAAATCTGTAGTTCCTTGGCATTACAATTAGCTACTCCACAGAAAATGATTATGTCACAAAGTATTATCCACCACAGAAACAGATGAATGATGTGAACCAAATGTAATCTGGTGCACTTAGAGGCAATTCTGTTGACTTTCATGTAAATGTGCTAGCTTAAAACAGGGATGGATTTTAGCAGTGAATCCTTATTTGATCTTGATTTATTTTTCAGCAGAAATTAAACAAGACAGTTTTTTCTAAATACTGCTTTTTCCTAGAAGAGAGACAGCAAATCAGTGAGAAATACAGAAGAGCTGAATTGACTGTGCAGTAACTCCAGACTGCAGCTTATCTAAACAAATGAATGTAACTGAACTTAGATAAAACAGCTACATCAAAAATATTTAACTATTTCTATCCACATTTTAAGCTACTATTTTCCCCTTTAAAATGAAGCTCAGAATCAAAAATTTAAGAGGAAACACTTATCCGTTTTTTTCTGCAATTCAATATATGCCATTACTAATTTGCTTTCCAAACTTTTTGCAGTTTCAGGTAGTTTCTAAACACTCTCTGTTTCTGAAGCTACTTTGCAAGCATTACAAAGCTTATGAAGGAGAATTTATGATCTGCAAATCTTAAGGTAAATAGCACTAAACAAGAATGAACAGCTGAACAAAACACTGATTCACTATTTTAAATGATGCGAAACTATACACTGAGTGAGATACCACAGTTTTAGCCTAGACAGAAGCTTCCTATTCCCAAACTTCGTAAAAGGTCAGGCACTGAATGAAAACTATCTGCTGAAGTTTATGTGTGGGCATCTGGCCCTGGTATTTTACTTCTCTAAGTACCACTAAGAGGGATAGACACTGCTTGCAGAGCCTACAACATGCATATCTGTGGCACATAACAAATTCTGAATAACCTTAACGAGTCACCAGACCATGCTGATTCCTTCTCAGAGACTTGCTACAAAAATCCTTCAGGCTATTAGCAACTGCTTATTCTTCATGCTGCACTTAACTTCCAGGGACAGGTTTCTTGGGGTGTTTCCCATTTAGTACAGGATTTCTTCCTCTTGAAAGAAAATACTTTCATGGATGATTTTGGAAAGCTGTAACTACAGTCATCATTTCATGTCCCAAGAGCTTCTCAGTCTTTCTTCTTTGATGGCTCCTGGCTAAACCATAAAACCCATTCCAAGTCTTAAAGTAATTAAAGCCAATTCAATAGGTGATGTTTTTCATGCTGAGTGGGGCTCTCCTTTCCACTGTGAAGGGATCAATGAATGCCCTGACAAGCTGACAAACTCCTTGCCAAGTCTTGAACTTAGAGGTACACTGAGGTAAAGCAGCAGGCAAAAGATTTAAGAGGTTTAAGCACTCAGATTTTAAAAAATAAATTAGAGCTTAGAAATGAAAATTAAAAGACATCATAATGTCAGTGACAAGGCTGGGAAAACATAAACATCCTATCAAATGTGTGGCTAGTAGTTTCTCCCATAATCGAGGATATGCTTTAATCTTCTCACATTTGGGCATCCCCTATTTTGCTGCATGGTTCAAAATCAGACAATGATGAAAGCTGAGTATCTGGGCCTGACTTTGCTTTTCTTTCCACCCTTATTTAACTGACATGTGTATAGGTATGAAATAACATATCTACGAACTAAACTGCCTTTTTATCAACTTGGAGCTGACTGCAAGCAAAACGCATGCCGTGGTTTAGTACCAGAGCATTGAGAAAGTTCAAAATATCTGTTCAAGTCATTCAGGTTAGGCAGATGCACGGTTATCTGCACGTGCATCATTTCAGGGCATAAGACTGTCAAACTTGCTAGTCTCAAATAAGCAGTTAGGGAACTAAAAGGAGCTTGGAATATCATTTATCCTAGGAAGCTAAAATACAACAGCCATAACTTGTAACTTCCTCTTAGCAAAGGCAACCTCCCCCAGCTGTAGCACATGGGTAGCATCAGTGAACCTTCCCTTAGATTTACCTGCTCACTCTTCCTTATGCTAAGGCAAAATGGGATGGCAACAAAAAGAGATGGAGACTAAATGGATGAATGTTTTCGAACATGCATGATGCATTCTGTAATACATTCAGCCCTTAAACTTTAGCTTTCCACTAGCCTCTTGCAACACATGCATTTAGCGCTCCAAGATGTACGCAAGCCACCGCCCCAGAGAGCCATTCCTGATAATGCCACCTGATTGTTGTCTCCTGCCACATCTCTGCAGGAGTTCGTTCCCTCCACAGCCACAGTAACTGTGCCTGGAAGTATCAGGATAGGTCACCTTAAAAGGCTGTCCAGCTCTACTTTGAAATGAAGCATACTGTGAAAAACCTACTGATGCAACTTGGTTGAAGCATGCAAATGAATGAATGAATGAATGGCCAAGAACAGTAGCTTCCTAAATCGCTGAATTTAAATCCACCAGTAGAATTTTGTCTCTGCCTTAGGAGCTTTTTTAAAAAATTACTAAATAAAAACTCTCCTGGCTAAGACAGATTTTAAAAGCTGTGGGACTATACAGTTATTTACACTTGCACTGTCATAAACATAGACACCTTTCTTCTTCTGTTCACTGCTAACAACCTTCATTCTGGACAAAGACATCAAGCAACTGGAAGAGTTAGCCAATAATAAATTTGTGATTTGGATCTTGAAGAAAAATAGCATACTCACGGTATTAATTTCAAATAAACACCCTCATTAGTGACATAATTTTGAATCACTGCACACCAACCAGAAAAGGCATCACACTCTAATGGACGACCTAGCAGATGTCAAGGACCAAAGCATAGATAAGCTCCTCCTTTAATGCCATACTTTAGAAATCAATTTTGGAAATTAGGAAAGAGCTGGACAAAAACAACAAGGAAAAACAAAGCAAGGAATGTGATTACTAAAGCCATGCTTCTTTTGGTTTGTTTTAATCATATGGTGTTTATCACATAATTTAACCTCCTTGTTCAATGTAAAGAAGCAAAATTGAATTACAGTTTACTTTTTTTTAACTGAAGAAAAACAAAATAATAAAAGGAAAACACAAGGTCTAGCCTCAATTCTGCCATTCATCCATTGTCACTGAAGAGCAACTTGAGTTTCATACATCTTCCTGAAGTATAAGCCAGAGATGCACTGTAGAAATTCCAAGATAACTACACAGCCCTAACAGGTTTTGGTAACAAAAAGTGACACATTTCAGTACATATTCATAAGGGTTGGGGGGTTATTACTGGGCTGTAATTGCAGTTGTTCTAACACCTAATAAGCCATGGCTGGAAAAACAAAGGCAGGTTAATTTGTGATTTCCTCTACTCATTCAGAGGCAAATTAAGTGTCAAACAGCTAATACAGAACATATTTCATTTTATGAGATTTTAATTTAATTCTGCACCATATCGTTGACGCCTTAATGTAGGGTGGTTTATCTAAGAGGAAGAGCAATTTATAAACCTCTTTCAATTGAAATCTTTAATGATAGGATAGGATAGCATAATTACAGCAATGCCTGGTAGTCCTACTATACATAAGCATCTGTCAGCAATTCCATCATAAACATAAACCCTTATTTTAAGGGTTTAAAACTCAAATTATAAAATTTGGCTCCAGGCAACAATTCTGACCATCAGCAATTAAACTATAAGAATCACATACAAGAATACATATACTTTTTTTAGAGCTGCAAGTATGTAAGAGCCCTGTAACATCTTTAAAATTCCTGCTTTCTTTTTCCTTTTTTTGCTTGGCCAGTGTTCAAAATTATGTGCAGACACTGTAGGTACCATGCAGACAAGGCCCTCCTCAAATTTTTCTGGACTTGTATTATACCTAAACTAATTCCACTAAGGCTTGACAGGTTCTGGAACATATTTCAAGGAGCTTGAATAACTAAAATCATGCATTTTTAAAATTTTTATTTTTTATTTCAATTACATGCACGCATTTGAGAGTACTACAAAGCTGAGGAGAAAACCACTCATACAATGAAGTCATTGTGGAAGCTGTAGGTAAACATTTGCTTCCTGACTGGTTTTTTGCCATTTTCTCTCAGAATTCTCAAATACCGTCTCAATCCAGTTCTTCTTTTTTTTCTTTTTATTTTTTTTTTAATTTTTTTTTATGGGTGCTAGTACAGCAGTTCAAGTAATGGCTCCAAATAATCCCAAGTGATCCTAAGTGCTACTCACACCACGCACCAGGCTCTGTAAATCTTGCAAGAAAACCACTGAGTGTCTACCTCTCATGTATATACATTAATATATTTTCCTGAAAACTGCAAAAGCATGACAAACTAATGTCTACAAAGATGCTGAAGTCCAAATGATTTTTTTAATGTTGCTCGATTGCTTATTTATATTTAACATCAAGGCAATTTTGAGTATAAAGCTTGGGCTGATATGAGAGTGTATTTCTAAAGCAGTTGCCTGCAGTCATCACATCTGGCTAAGATCGCCTTGCCTCTGCAGGGCCCAGCTGAATCACCACTTAATCAGGGAGCAGGGGTGCACAGTACACAGCAAGACCTTTCCATAGAAGGAGCATGATTTGGGGCTCAGAGGGGACTATCCCTGAATGCCAAACAAGGTATGAAACAGGCATTTCCAACATCTTTTGGGGCTTTTACAGGAATCTTGGCACTGAGATTGCTAGTCCTGATTTCCCACTGTCACCCAAAGCAGGTGACAGTGGTCTACCCACCCAAAAGCCCTGCTGAGGGCTTGGGGTGCCTTGCTATGGACTGGGTTCATGAGACTGAGGCTCTAGGGAGGGTTCAGCCCAGCAAATGCCATCAGGAATGGTTCCACATGGCACAGACTTCCAGAAGCCTCTTCCAAGCTGGAAGGCAGTACTTGTGTCTTGGATGATGGTCCTCTGCTGACACAGGTTAAAACTCCCTCCCTACAGCATCTGCCCAATACAAAGAGAAAGGCAGATTCCCCACTATCTTCAGAATGAGCAGGATCATCTCCCCCAGCTCCCAAAAACATTCACCCATGTAAAAGATTGACTGCACTGCAAAATCTAGGATGACCCTTTAATGACTGTCTGAGCCTGCCACCTTAAGCTTACAAGAGTATTTAGCAGGAAATTTAAGCATGTATTTGAGTGTACTTTATTATGATTGTGGTGTAAACGGTGAGGCATCTGAGGAACCCTGAGGAATAAATCACAGATTTCTGTGCTCTCTCTTTCTATAAATACCCACTTTTCCTCTAATGCCCAAGAAGACTGCAACACAGATTTATTACTTACCTCCAGGCAAATTTGCTCTGAAATTACAATTCAGTAATAGAAGACTGACCCAAAAAAACCTGTTAGTAAAATATTGTGTGTGTACTTGGGCATGTAGTTAGGATTGTTAATATCAATTAATTCTGCTCACAGAGGAGGACTTGTTTTAAAACAACTTCATTTTTTTTCTGCATATATGTAATTACACAGCTGTAACTAATAGCCATAGAAAAGCAATCTGCCATCTAAACAACTAGCATTATTCTTCAAAGTATTACTTGCGCTTTTCTTCTTGTATTTTCGCAGTGTGAGAGGTGATTAGTAGGTATGATTAAATGTATACATCAAGCCTTTTAGTGAACTACCAAGCCCTGCTTTTTGGCTCCATTTTAAATGGTATTTAGCAATTTTCTGGATGCATCTACTGGTTTATTCTGCAATGCTGATACCCGTCTTCCTATATGGAATAAGATAAAATTTATTTCTACAGGATTTCACCACTACCACCCTTTTCTAATGCATGTTATCACTGGTATTCATTTCTTTTATCTTTGTGTAAACCATGTGCTCTATCACATTTGCCATTTTGTTTGGGTGACATTCCCATCAATCAACCGATTGCCTATATGTGCACACAACAGGGACTAAGAAAATTTACCAAAAATTTCATTATGCTTCATAGCAGTCACTAGGGAAAAAAACCCAACCTTTTGGTTGTTTTGTAAACACAACTTTGGCATAAAGGGAAATTTTAGCTATGAAGAATACCAAGCTTAATAGAGATTAAATACATATTTATCTGGTTGTATTTCACAGGACTCAGCATTTTTTAATTTAACCTTTATAGAATGACATAAAACAGAATAAATGTCAGCAAAACACATAAGTAACCATTGCCAGCTACCTATTGAAACAGGAATTCCTCAAGCACCAGCATGGGTTTAGCTTTATGAACAGATAACCTCAATGCTTTCCAAAAGTAAATCTTGCACTCTGGCAAGACTGGGAAGTGCTCCAGGTACATGGTTTCAAGCATTGCAAAGGTTCATATATTTGTCCATTTCTTCAGGAAGCAAGGGGGAACACTGAATACTCACACATGCAGAGGAGGAATGGGAGATGGTTCGTAATGGTAGCGTCCCTCATGATGTCTCGCATCAATTGGTACAGGAGGGTGGAATGCTGGAAAAAGGTGAGGAGGATCTGAAAAAACAAGCAAGGTTCCCAGATCTGAGTATCTCAAATGATTCTTTAAAAACAACATTCCTAAAGACAGAACAGATACTGAAAAGTATGTGTCAAGAGTGCTATGATTTAGGGGTCACAATCTCCTTCTGTGCTCCTGTCAGTCAGGTCTGTCTGAGAGAAGAATTTGGCCCACAGTGCTTGTATGAATATGTATTTACTAATTTTAATATTCTCTTTTTATAGCTTAAATGGAAAAGGGCATTAAAAAAGTCTTTAATAAATAATTATGTGTCCATATGCGAAGCATGAGATCAAAAGGACCATCATGGCTTTCATAAGCATTCCTGATTTATTTATTTTGTATTAAAACAAGGAAAAAAATCATCACAGGACAAAAAGCCTGAGCAGAGAACACAATGCAATAAAAAAGTTTATCCTTAGAGATGTATGCACAGTCCTAAAACAGAAAGCGAAACTGAAGTGACATACTGAGAAATGTAAGTAAAACTGGAGTAAATCAGACAACGATGTTTGAAGGCAAATGTGACTGGGAAAGGCCATATGGGAGATGCTCAACTGCACCGTGCCAATGGCTAAACCTGGAGGAATGTGTGTGAGGACAGAGGGACTCATTTCATACTCAGGTCTTGAAAAGGGAGGGTGCTTTCTTTGTCCCTGTGACTGGAGACCCAGGGACTCATAGCTGCAGTAACCTCCCTGCTCTATCTCCTCCATGGCTTTCACAGGATGGGAATTTTGCAGCTCTCAGAACTCCTGCTCCCTGCTATTTCCAGAGAGCCTCGGAGACAGGCTGACAAAAGGGGGAATGCACCCCTGACACCCCCATGGGTATCAGTCTGCACTGTCCACGGCTTCTGCAGCCAGATTGCCTCCCAGCTTCAAGGGGCACAGCTCACACAGAGCACAGCTCTCCTCACCAGCACACCGCTGCAATCTGTGTGCCTCAAAATGTTACACACTGCTCACCACTCTCCCAAATGCTCACCATTCCAATGAGATGTTAAGCACCTCCAGCGACATGAAACAAACTTATCCTGCGCAATCATTACCCAGTTGCCACTTTGGGTGATGCCATGTGTTTATCTGTCATCAACTAGAGATGGTTAAAAAAAAGGATTTTTCCTTATCATTTTTTAAAAAGTTGGGTTGCTTTATTACTGTATTTTGAAGAATGAGAGGAACAAACCTCATTGCCCTGAGGGAATACACAGGGGATGAAGGGGAAATAATTTCTGAGGAAATATTCCAAGTATTTCAAGAAAGCCTGGAAACATCTCACACAGACTGTCCAGTTACATGGCTTGATTTTGTGAAAGGACATCAGCATGTGATTAGCCACAGCACATTTCAGCCATTTATTGACTTAGGCACCATAAATGAAAAGTAACTGTGGCCTATGATGTAAGCTGGGAGATAAAACGGTATATTTAATTCTGGTTCTACTGCATCAACTGAACCTTGGCATGCAATCTGTTAGGAGCTTCACCCCCCATGCCCAGCACTCATGGTCTTCAATGGAGGTACAAAAATGGGTCACAGATGATCAGGAACACAGTCATTGTCTGAGTGGAGGATGCTTGCTGCCACCTCCTGAAACACATTCCCCACCAGACGCCAAGGCAAAGGAGAAAAGGGACATGGAAAGTTGTTTTAGCACATCTCCCTGCCTGCCCTCTTCCCTGATAAACTGGTATTTGACTACAGCAGCATAGGCCAAAGGGAGGAGGTTTCAAAGCAGTTGTCTAGAATTTTACCATACAAAGTCTGCCACCATTTCTTCACCAAAAAAGGAAGTCACTGACACCCTCATAAATACACAGGCAAATCCTTCTCTGCCCTATGCACTTCCTTCAAAGAGTGAGTCTGGAGACTACAAGTATGACCATCGAGATTTTGCTACCCATATTCATGTCAGAAGGATTTGGTTCACCTGGCCAAAACATGAAACCCCACTCAGGATGCCAAGTCTCCTCACTGTTCCACCCTCAGCCAGTCTGAGCACCTACCCATTGAAAGCAGCCCTAATAATTATGCAGTGAAACACTTTTTGACCCTCCTCAATGTCTAATTTACTTTCCACAGAGAAATGGAAACTTAGTATTAAACAACCCAAAAAAAGGTATTTTTCTCTGTGGGGCTTATGCAGTGCAGATCATCAACAAGTTTTATTTATGCATGGGCTATAAATCTCCAAGAACATCTTTTTGAGTCCTCTCACATTAAGCTCCTTTGTATATCTTGGTTGCATCTTGTTTGTAGTTTCCATCTGGGAAACAGCCGTACTCCATCATGGCACAGGAAGCTGTCTCTGTCAGCCCTGAGCCGTCCAGAGCAGAGCTGCATATCAAACCCCAACATAATTATCCAGCTCACAGTTTATTATTTACACACGAGCAGTACAGCTGGTGAACATCATAACTCAAGTGTATGTGTAATAAGTTACTATACTATAACCATCTCTTGTTGCAACCCTTAAGAAAAACCACATGATGACTTTTCCAAAGTCAGGCTAAAACTGCTGAAGCAGAATAAAGTGCCACTAAACCTGGCCACCTCCTATTTATCATACAATTTCCTGACTGATGGTTCCACAAACCAGCTGCTAAGTGCTGTGTACTCTACTGTCAGCAGACTAACATGCTAAATGGGAGACAGGGAGAATAATGTACAGAACTATAGAACTGGTGGAGTCAATTTTACAGATGGAAATCAAATCCTGCCATGTTGGGTCAGCCCAAGTAGATGGCAAATTCTGCGTGCTGGGGGTCCCAAGACTACTCCACTTTGAAAAGCACTGAATATTTATATGGAAAGACTCTGAGATCAGAGAGCCGCCAAAGCACCCATCATCCAGGGCTTCTCTTGGAATTCATTTGAAATGACATAAAATGTAATCAGTTGATGTGTATTTATATGGAAATTAGATAATAACAAGTTTACAAAGCAGTAACTGAGGCTGTGGACAGTTTCACATTGACTTTTCTTATCCCACCCAGTAACTGTTTCATTAAAGGCACCATCAGAATATTAACAGCACATTCTGCCATGAGTATTGATACTGTAGGTAAGCAAAAAAACTCAGTGAGACTAATCAGGCTAGAATTCAATCTGAACCTATCTAACTTACAGTTGCTAGTGCAAGATGCTTTACCTATCTAGAAAACCAGCGCAAAACCCCAGTGTCAAAGAAAGGATAGCTGCTCTGACTATGCTTTCATTCGTTCATTTAAACTGTGAAGAAAAGAATCCTTACTTTCAGCAAGAATAAACTCCTCTCACCAAAACAAATCGACAAAATCTAACTTCCTATTCTGATAAGAAAATTACTTACTACATTCTTAAAAATCCCCAGGTAGTTTTCTTGTTTTCTTACAGACATCCAAATGCAACTGTGAATTCTTGGGCCAATGACATCCTTGCAAAGACTGATGTAAGTGTATAGATGCTGGCTGTGTATTTGCAGCCCTCAGCTTCAATTCAGTAGAAGTACCTGATTTTATGCATAAATTCCACTGTTTTCAAGAACTTGTAAGGACATGCCAAAGCATTGGAAATATATTTGAAGACATTGCTCACGCATTGCTGAGTTTGGTAGCTGTTGCTGCCTTCTGAATTCTGTAAGCTTGCTTCACATGCTCTCCTGTGTCGTGCACAAATAGTGGGGTCTCCTTAAAACAAAGTGAGAGACACAACTGCCTATAATCCTACGAACTCATCCATTTAATCACTGTGAGATTTTCTGGAAAATATGTCAATTTATGCTGACTTTCTGTTGTGTAAAACTTTCCTTCTTATTTCTCCTTCAAGAATCATTCTCACCATCCTTAAGAAGAGAATAGGATCATCTCTCTCCAATTACAATCATTCCCATACAGGAAAAAAGAAGAGATCTGCTCTTGTTCTCTGAAAGTCGACAACTTAAGTCTCTGCTGCAGCATCAAGAGAAAGAAACTGGGAGAAAGGACAGGTATGTATGAACAGTAAACCTGAATTGAAGTCTGATGAGATGCAATTCACAGCAAGACTTGAAAGGAGGATGATGCCAGCTGGCTCAATGGTGCTGTGCAACACCCTGAGAGGATGGCAGAAGGGTCAGGCTGCTACAAAGCTCGCTGAAGGTCTTGATAACTTTTCTGTACACTCTGCAGTCTCTCAAATAAGCTTTACTTAGGGGATCACTGTATTTGGAAAGATCAGCTGTGGTGGTGTATTAGTAAAACACTCCTCCCTCAGCTAGCTGACTTGCTCAAGCACCTTGTGATTCCTGCCAAACGCTGGAGGGAGACGACTGCTGAAATGACAGGCTGCATTTTTCAGCACATCAAGAAAACATTTGTTACCATAGAAGATGCCTGCACTGGCTTGAACTCACCCAGTGTGGCCCCGATGGCTGCACCTGTGTCACCAGGTCAGGGCCATGAAAACAGAGGTCCCAAGCCCAAGACAGGAAGCCCTCATTATGCTTCAGCACATTTGTGCTTAGGAAAATCAGCTCACCGAATTACAGTAATTTCACGACTATAAGGCACACCCTTTTGACTAAATTTTTTCCCCAAACCCAGAAGTGCGCCTTATAGTCCGGTGCGCCTTATCTGATGGACAAAGTTGCGAAATTTGCCAAACTGGAAGGGCAAGCCGCAATGGGGGGGTGGTGCCGCGGGAGTGCCGAGTCGCGAGTGGGGGGTGGGAGCGGGCAGCCACGGCCAGCAGGAGCCACGAGGGGAGGGAGAGAGCCAGTGCTGGCCCTGGCCCAGGCAGAACAAAAAGCCGGGCGGTGCCACCATGGGCGCGGGGGGAACGAGAAGCTGGGTGGTGCCGGCCCCGGCCCAGGCGCGGGGGAAACGAGAACCCGGGCGGCCCTGGCCCGGGGGGAACGAGATGTGCGAGCCCGCAGCAGCCCCGAGCAGAGTCCGCCCGGTGGCGGCATCAGAGCAGCAGCGGCGAACCCCCTGTGGCCGCCAAACGGCAGCGCCAGCCCGAATAGCGGCGGCGGGGAAGCACCTGCAGCCGCCAAATCATGGAGGTGGCCGAGCCCCCATGGCCACCGAATCGCGGCGGCGGCAGAGCCCTTTGCGGCCGCCGAATCGTGGTGCCAGTCGAGCCCCTTGCGGCCGCCAAATCACGGCGCCGGCCAAGCCCCTGTGGCTGCTGAAAAGCAGCGGCAGGGAAGCCCCTGCGGCCGCTGAATCGTGGCACCGGCGGAGCCCCCGCGGCCGCCAAATCGCAGCACTGGCCAAGCCCTTGCGGCTGCCGAATTGCCGCACCGGCCGAGCCCCTGCGGCCGCTGAAAAGCGGTGGCGGGGAAGCCCCTGCAGCTGCCGAATCACGGCGGTGGCGAAGCAGCAGTGGGGAAGCCCCCGCAGCCGCCAAATCGCGGCGCCGGCCGAGCCCCTTCGGCTGCCGAATCGCAGCGCCAGCTGAGCCCCTGCAGCCGCCGAAAAGCAGTGGCGGGGAAGTGCCTGCAGCCGTCAAATCGCGGCACCGGCCGAGCCCCTTGCAGCCACTAAATCGCGGCACCGGCTGAGCCCCTTGCGGCCACCAAATCGCAGTGGCGGCCGAGCCCCTGCGGCCGCCGAAATTGGAGACAAGTGGCGCAGCCCCGGGGAAGCAACGAGAAGCGCCACCACCACCAGCAAACCGGGACGCAGCGTGGTCGCACAGTGGGAGCCAGGTACTGTGAGCCGTGCCAGCCGGCGCGGGGGGCGGGCGGGAGTGCCGGGGCCCGCTGCAAGGGGAGGGTGCCTGAGGCTGCATTTAAAGGCTACACTGATCTTTGAAAAATGTTTGCAAATTGAGCACTTGCCAGTAATTTGTTACTTTGTTGCACGCTGCCCGGCTCCTCGCTGCAAAAAAAAAAGTGCGCCTTATAGTCCGGTGCACCTTATCTGATCTACAAAGTTGCGAAATGTGCCGGCTCCTGGGGGGTGCGCCTTATAGTCCGGTGCACCTTATGGTCGTGAAATTACTGTACATGTCAGAGCTGAGCCAGGTGCAAATTTCTATCTCAGATATAACCTCACTTAAGGTGAAATCTCCTTTCTGCTTAAATCCATTACAGTCTTGATGCTGAATGACAGCACCAAGTTTTCACACCAGATGTAACAGATACACTATGATGCAAAATATAGCCTCCCTGTTAATGTCTTTTCAATATGCAGAACAGTTTTGAAGAGTTTGCCAGCAAATTTCTACACTTCCTTTGGTTCACAAGCTGATCACCAGATGAGAATTTTCTAATATTCAGCTTTGCAGAGTCCCTAAGGGCACCACTGTTTCTTCACGTACATTTGCTTCAACTGATCTGAACTTAATGGCATTGCCAGGTTTTATGGCAAGAATTAGGTTCTTAGTTGCCAAGCAAAGATCTTATTTTGGATTTCTGTTTAATTACAGCTTGCATTAGGGCTCAATAAGAGCACATGTTGTCTCTGAGGGTTTTTTTAGTTCTCTTTCAATAAGGAGTGATTTATGTTTTCAATGTCTGCTTAAACAGAGGTTTTAATCAGGAAGAAAAAATGACTGAGCCACAGCTACACGTTAATGCATGCACTTAACTCTGTGCAGTCTGAAGAGTTTCCCTATGGTGACTGGGGCTGCTGCTTCAAGCGTGGCTGGTTGCCATCTGAAGCACTGCTTGTTTGCAGGCTGATCTGCTGCTGTGCTACAGTCAGTTATCTCAGTATTCTTTTCTGTGTGTCTGTGTGCATGTGCACGCTTCCAATGTGGCAGCAGTCGCATTGACATGGATGCTGCTAACTCACCATCTGGCAACACAGAGAAAGGGATTCTACATAGGAAAGAGGAAAAGCCATGGCAAAGCTGGGAAAAAAAGTCAACTAAGTGTATAAAGCCAAGAAACAGACAGAAGGAAATTGAGGAAAAGAACTTTAAAAGGGTAAGTCCTCTCCATTCCAGTAACAATAAATGTTAATTGTGATAACATACAGTAGATGTAACACATTCAGAGAAACGACAATTTTACACGGGCTTACTTCCCTTCCATGTGTCTGTGTCTATTAATGATGATCACACTTCCCTTTCTATCCTCTGCTGGTGCTCACAAAGCCTATGCACTGATCTTAAAACTAAACCACAGGAGTTCCAGGCCAAGCCTCACAAAACAGAGCAAAGCAGCTCTTGTTATGGCTCAAAAATAATTTCTGTCTTTGCTAAAACAAAAGTTAAGACTTTGGAGCATCTTAGATTCTTGTCATCCATTTTAATACTTTCAGTCTGTAAATCTAAACACCTTGTGGGAACATGTTTTATTGTTAGCAGTCCTACAATAACCATTATGCCAAACACTTGAGGGAGGAGCAGTTATATGTTGTGCTGGAACAAAATTTGCTGGAACTGGTTTCATCAGCTGGCACTGAGAGGTGTTTTAATATGCCAGATTTGCTCCAGGTATTGGCTAAATAACTGCTGGATTGATTTCAGTTTGAACACTTTATTATTCTTTCCAGTCAATGCAACTCTGCTGTCTAAGGAGCAGGACTGCCTTCTGGAATACTAACTAAACTTTGTCAAGTCCATTCAACAGATTCCAGTGATCACTGCCATTTGCCCAACTGGAAAAGAAAAATTAAATTAAAAAACTCAGTTAGACTCACAGGGTAATAAATATAATACTTGTACAAAACACCTTGAACAGAAAAACCTCAATTTCTTTCAGAACATAATTTATGATTCAACATAGCCCAGTGATTTGCAAGACTGTTTCTACTGGGATGGATGCACTGGTAAGCAAAGAAAGAACTCCATGTGCTGACCTGATCAAGCAGCCATAGACTTGCCTGGTGAGTGGGGTGGGAAAAGCACTGCTGCCCTACAACCCTCTTGGGACACACTTTTTAGAGGAGGAAAGCCAAGTCACTGCATCAGCACAGCTTGTCCAAGAACAAACACCAGATTGGTGGAAATGCATCAGGAATATCCTGCCTTCCACCCAAGAAACACTGGCTGCTTCATCCTACAAACAGCTTTAAAAAACTTGCATGAAGAGAAGCACAACTGCATATATACACCCAGCACCTGTATATGGGCCATGGTCTCAGGATAAGAGGATGATAAGCCTCACCATCCCATTACTTAGAGGCATAATTGTTTCATCTAACACAGCTGGTTCTCGGTACAGCACAGCTCATCTTTTTCATAACCTCTGGATCACATGCAGCATTTCTTAAAAAACTTAATAATGTGGTTTCTGAAGAAAATGACAAATTGCCCTCTGCCAGGAAGCTGACAAAAGAGATCCCTCCCTCTTCTACCTCCAAAGGACATGCAGCAATAAAATAATTCCGCTTCTGCTTTGCAACGCAGTTGCTGCCTTGCTGTTCCTGCCCCTAACTGCTGGTGCCACCATGTGTCAGTGCAGCCTTCACCGCTTCAAAATCCATGGTTAAAAATTATGAAAGCCATAACTCTCAAGAATCACAGACAAGTGGTTTTACCCAGCTGCTCTGGAATGCTTTCCACCTTTTATTACACATGTGTATGAAGGATCACATCCTCAGCATTTCCTCTTCTGCAAGCAGCAAGCAGCTAGATCCATAACCACAATATATACAAAAATAATTTGTACCTATCTACCTCTTCATATCCATTTCTGTAGCACACTGCAAATTCCAGTGGTTGAAGGTGAGCTACAAAGTGGAAACTGAGGAAATTAAAAGGTTACAAACAAAATAAATCTTGATTCACACTGGTGAGAACTAAAGAAGAAATCCCACAGCAAGGCTTTCAACTCCAAAGAATTTCTAAGCAGAAGTTTAACGTGAACTTCCTGAACAGTAGAAGAAGGAGTTGCCACAGATCAGCTTGGTTATTCCCTAAGGCTCAACACAGCTCAAAGAAAATGCATCTGAATGTCCTGGTATCAGCTGGACACATTAACTTAGCAATGACAATTATCTGTAAGATGCAAAGATAAATGTGGCTAAAGAAAGGCAACAGAAATCTAGAAACCAGTGGAGGGGGGACTAGAAATACCCATGTATTGCTGCTGATTTGATGTGGGAACAAATGAAGACAAGTCAGGTAATTCAACAAGCTTTGGTGACATTCTTAGAAGTTTACAAGCATCATTGAATCAGTCTGCAAACATTATTTGTTTAAACGATGGTTTGGAGACTTGTATGCTCGTCTGTGCAGCAGAATCAAGTTTAAAAGCTATCTGAAAGACCAAACCTCAAACAGTTGGGCATCAGTACAGCATAGGGAAAATCACTGTAGCTAAACAGGTTTTCAGCAGCAGAAGGTCTGGACCACAGTGTGAAAGACTTGGAAATATGAGTATTTTATGGCATGATAGCAATTAAAAAGGAAAATGTATAATTAGATCAATTATGTCTATTTTTAGATATTAAAACTCTTCAGATTCTATGGGATGCACAATCAAATGAACACTCTGAGAGATTTCTTTTCCCTGCTGTTCAACCGGTTTTTTAAAAATTTCATCCAAATATTCGTAATTATTTTGCTTCTCTCTGTATCATCCTTAGCAATTACTCTCCTTCTGAGGTGTTTACATTCTTCAAGTTCTTGCAGATGAGCAGATAGTTATTGCATGTGCTGTCAGGCTACTTGATAATATACATTTATTGCAACCTTTCATCTCTCTGTCCCTTGTTGCTGCTTTCTGTGTTTCTTCCACCTTGGGTTGTCATCCCTGCACTCTTGGGCACCAGGTTTTCATGTAGGCTGATGCTGTTTAGAAGGAGGTAGCCTTAGAACTTTATAATAGAAATAACCTATTTCTGAAAATTTCCCTTTCCAGCAGGGATATGTATTTCTTACACATAGTCTCAAAAAACATTCTATTTCATTTTTCCACTATGAGACAGTGTATTTGTTATGTGGCAGTGATGTTACCTACCATTTCTAGGGGACTGCTGGTGAAACAGGCACTGCTCAAGTCTAATAAAGTCAGCACAAATCAATTCTTGGTTATTACTTCTTGACATTTCTAAATACTTGATTTTAAGCTGTTTTCTTCCTATATGTCTCAAACCTTACCTCAGCTTCTTAGAGAGTTCTTCCTCTGCATTTAATTTTTATGCTGTTTACTTTTTGTTTCAGATCATTACTGAAGATGGAAAGCACAGTGAGTCCCTTTAATTTGCCCTATTGACATTTATTCTAAGTGCTCACTCAGCCTATTTTTGAGATGTCATATTGTCAATACCCCAATCAATCTTAGTTATTTTTACAAGTCAAAATTTGAGGAAAATATTTTTAACAAAAAGGGCTGTAGTTAAATTGTGTCACTTCCCTGGGCCTCAGCCTGGTCACTGTTAACAGAGAGCTATCCTTTCTGAGACACTGTAAACTTCTTCAGTGAAAAGTCCCAATAAAGAGCTAAAATGACAGTATTTTATTAACTCCCCATTATTTCTTCTAAAAATAGTGGCTCAATTGCCTGAAACTGCTTATTCTTTTACTAATCTCTCTTGGCTTTTGTTCATGATCTTTTATTAAGTTTATTTTTCTTTACAGAAAAATTCTCTGTTTCCCACTACCCAAACACAATAGGACAGTATCAGCTTTAGCTATAACTACAATTTTTTATATTTTTAGGACTTTTTTTAGGATTTAGGATTCCCCAATTCCTCTTCCTCACCAATGGGCATTCTCTCTATATGAAAGTATGGAAGTTCCTCATAAAGTCTTATGAACACTTTCATCCTCTCTCTTGCTCTCTGCAGATGTAGTGGCAGGACCTGACGTACACTTCTCTTGCTTTGGAAATTAAGTGCTGCTTACCCAAAGTGGCAACCCTTTACATCAACCATGGAAGAAGGGAAGGAAGAAGGGAACACTTACTTAAAAGCATAAATCAAAAATGGACAATCTCAGTAGTTAATACTTATGGTCCTTACACCCCATGAAAACAGCCCTGAGTCAGCCGTGTCCACACCAGAGGTGCAGAGCAGAGGCACACAGCTGCACAGGGCACCTGGCTGCAGAACCAGCTGCACCATCTCCTGAGGTCTCTTGCCTGCACTGTGTCCTACTGACACCAGCATCATTGCCAGGACTCATGGGTAAGTCCAGCTTCACCAGTGAGGAAAAACACTCCCGCTAATGAGAGAAAAGGAAAAAATGGAAGAACAGAGACCTGAACAGGCAGAAACATAAAAATGCAGTAGTGGCAACATTTGGTATTAGCAGCCCATGGCATTAGCAAAGATTTTTCTGTATAGCAACAACACATAAGCAAAGTCTTCAGGGCAGTTTCTGTCTTCACATCACCTGTCTACAGTGCCTACCACACCAGGGCTCCAGTTTCCAGACTGAGCTTTCTGGCACCACCACAGATAACAGCATAGCTTTCTCCAGCCTCCAGTCCAGGCAAACCAGAAAAAAGGTTACACAATCTGCCCGTATATGCCACGTTCTTCAGCTTGGTGATTGAGGGACAAGACAGGAGAAAACACAGAATTAGGTGGAACAAACCCACAAATACGAGAGAAGAGGGAAAGAACTGTTCTGCCCATCCAAACAGGTAAGGGGGCACTAAAGGGGAGGCTGCTTTTCATTCCTCTCCACATCTCAGAGGAGAAGTCAGGAGTGCAACAAGGAGACAAAAGGAGCCAGAAGAGAGGAAAGATGGTTAAATGAGGACAAGGCACATCATTCTCTGCCACACAGCCAAATAACAGAGGAGGCTATGGACACAGGTTTGACTGACCTCAAGGGGAAAGTCACAAAAAAGAAGTGTAGTAAAGATCTGAAAGTCTTGAAACTATACGACCAAGGAATTCCTCAACTGAAAATTTTGTGAAACTGAGGAGCAAAAGGACAGCAGAGTCACCTGTGAAGTTCCTATATTAATCCCATGGCATCTGCTTCACCTTTCTCTGATATTCAGACAGCACATCATCAAGGGTAGTGCCAGCACTGCAGGATTTCAGCTCCTTGGCATAATCATGAAGACATCCCCAGCCTGTAAAAGCCCATATTTCAGCTGTATGTTTGCATGTTACACTGCATAAAAGAGGTGGTGGTAAAAGTAACTTAAGAGGTCTGTTTCCTGTCCACCAAGACACAATCCTCTCTTCCACATTTCTGCATGGAGTTCAGATGCAATCAAGCTATAAGAAAACAGGGGACTTCATTTACGCTTCAGCAGAAGGAGGGAAGACAAGTTTTCTTCAGTCCCACCCTCTGGCAATCTTGGACCTGTTCCAATGCATTAAGCATCGGTTTCCCGCCAGTGAAGTGTTTGATGCTCTACTAAATGCAGTGGGAGTGAGAGAGGTATAGTAATCCTCCATATAGAAAAGCCATTTGAAACAAAGGTTGGAGGTCAAAAGTTTAAATGTTCATGACAGAGACCACAACAGTCCTTTTCTCGTCAATAACATCAAAGGATTTGCAAGCTCTTAATGCTACTATTGTCGCTTGTTTGGATCCTATTGAAATTGTAGCATATTTATTGCACTCCGGGAGCATAAGGACTTTTTGTTTGTTTTTATCTCTGTGCCGAACCCAAGGAGTCTGAAGCGTTGTGACTCCCCTTGCTCCCAGGGAGAATGAGCAGAGAAATAATGCCAAGGGATGTGGCATTGTAGTCCCAACCAACTTGGTGCTTTTTTCCGCGCCAAAAAATATAAATGATGGATGGAAACATATGGTCTCTATTGGACAGGGTTGGAAATACCAGCTCCTGAAGTCCCCACATTCCCGGTTTTAATTGTTCTGTGCTGTGACAGGGGGTGAAAAGCACTCCCCACCATCAAGGTCTGTTTTGCCAGTCATTGTTGAGAAATGTTGCGCTGCAGCCGACTAACACTCCCATTAGGCACAATTGTGGCGAAGCCAGGAGCAGCAGTGAGGTTCTCTGAGACGAATTGAAATGCCTTAACCACAGAGAGTTTCACTTCACCGAGCCCTCCTTTGCTCTCTGAACTTCTGCTTGCGGTTAGGCAGAAAGTTACTACCAGACTTCTGCAGAGCATGTTCCAGGCATTGTATTGCCATCAATACCTCATGCCTTGCCAGGAGCAGGATCCGAGTTCATTTGTTCCTACCTTCCCCAGATTCCTGTTCCCCTCTCTACAATAAGGATTAGCAGTTTAAGTTATGTTGCTGACCTCCATCTGGCTAGGCAGAAACAGATGTCTGTGCACTTGGGCACGATCTTATTTCAAAGTGGGGACTCTGGGTTACTAATGACGTTATAAAGGCAATAGCATATGTTGGCTCTCAACAGTCCATTGTCTAATTGGGATGGTTTTAATCAAATATGAATGCACCCAAGTTTTCTCAGCTAATGAATAAATCCCCCTTTTAAATAACGACAGCAATTTTGAAATCTCCATCGAGGCAGCATCCTGAGGAATGCCTACATGAGCAGCAGTCATCACTGGAGGCCTGAAAGAGGCTGCAGCAACATCCGCTGCAGCCCAGTTCATTGTTTAAACAATTCCTAACTGCCCTTCCCAGAGGTAAGCTGCAGCCAAATTGTTTTCCTTCATTTCACAAATCAGATATGTACAGCTTATGTGAATAGCCCTAAAGTTTACTTTAGTCTCTGTGTAAATACATTCTATCACATATTTCAAACAAACAGTTCATTTCATTAGAAAGGCAAACAGCGTAGCCACAGAATACGAGCACTTGAGGAGAACTACACCGGGCAGAGAAATCCTCTGCCCTTGTGTAAATACTGCCTGCTCTGGAGCTCCGGGCAGCATCCGCCTGCAATGCCACTTCAAAAGCCTTTGCACAAATACTTCACACGACTGTTTGCAAGTAAATGATAACCCAAAGAGATTATCTGATGACTATCACTACCGCTGCAAAGGCAGAGAAAGAAAAGCCAAAACACTTGCTGCCAGCCCGGGGTGAGATATGAAACTACAATAAACTCGGTGGCAAACCAGTAACATCAGCTAAACCTGTTAAACTGGAAAAGTAGTGCTGCTTTGGTAGCCTGCTTTGGTGTTATTTGGCTCCACAAAGGGCAGCAAGTTTTACCCTTAGCAATGAAAACGTTATTGCACCTCCATTGCTTTTTAACTGAGTTGTTAAACTGGCAAACAGCAGAGAGCTGTACAAAAGAGTGAGAAAGCTGCATAGCCAACAAATCACCAGATAAAGCACTAAGCTAATTCCTTCTGGACAAAATACACACAGCAATTCAAATGCCTCAGGAGCACACAAAGTACTCTTATATCCCAGAAAAAAGTACAGAAGGTAAAGGGAGAAAAAAGACAACAGGACACATAAAGGAGAGGCAATGGAAGGCAGGCAGTGTTAGGAGGCTCCTCTCCCCCGCTCTCCCCTTCTCACACGCATGTGATTCCTGGGGACACTCATTGCTGAGCTGGGAACGCACCTTCAGGAGAGATATGGAGCTGAGAACTGCTTTATGCCAGCTGAAGGATTTTTATTAAAATACTGTTGTTTGCACATTTGAGGAGAAGGACATAAGGCAGTTTGTTACGAGTTAAGGGCATTTTCACCATGTTCATCACTACTGTCATCACCAGAGTGATCACATCAAGCTACAGGGATGGCATCTCTGCATCAGTCATAAAGCACAGGCCCCCAGTAAGCCCAGAGCTTTCACATTACCTTCCAAAATAAATTATCAATTATCCATATGCTTTTAAATCAATTCTCAGGCAAAAAAGAAACAACAAAGAAAAATCTAAATATCCTCCAGAAAGTTTGTAAATGGGGACGCACTGTACCTGGCTGTACAGTGAGGGCTCACAAGCTGTGCAAGTGCTGAAGTTATTCCAACTATCATATAAAGAGGAGAGGAACAGATAACACTTTTATTAGGGGGAATCAAGTCTTATCAAATATGAACATGGAGGTTAGGATACCTCAGCAATTGTAACTCCAACCCTGCAGTGATGCAAAACATACTTTTCAATTATTTCCATTCTCAGGGTAAAATTAAGTCCCACTAACTCAACACTGTTTTATAATTAACTTCACTGAAGTCAGCATAGCCAGCTCTTGTGAATTTATCGTAAGTCTTATTTTTCTTTTCAGTGTTTTGGGTTTTTTAAAGCTCCAGTATTTTCAGTCATGTTACTAAGTAAGAATTTCAGCTTTCATTTAATGGGAAAAAAACCTCCGAAACCAACCAGAAACCACACGTATGTTTCCAGCTGTTATGGTTGCAGAGAAAAGCTGGAAAATGAGAAACCCACACATTTCATAACATGTGAGCAAATTAAAAGCTCAAAAAAAACCATGCATGAGCACGTATGTAGGTGCAGACAGGATCTTGCATTTGGATCTTGCAAAGTTGCAAAACTTTATGTATGTGTTTTGCATGATCACATACACACAGTTATTATTTTGAACACCTAGATACTAGGCAACGGCAGGACAGTACATCTGTGTTACAAATGCTACCTGTTGCCATTAAAATCTGTGCATTTTAACAGTTATTATCTTTAAAACTTTGCAGAGATTTTGGTACATACCAGAATTGCTCTTCGTATTTCAATGATTTTTTTATTTGACTAAGTAGATACTTCCTGTACACAGTGTAATTTTTTCCTATCTATTAAGAGTTGATTCTTCTAAATTCTCCTTATATACCCAGATTATAGTCTTAAAAGATTGCTACTAAAAGACATGACGTAGAAAGATCCTTTCTGAAAATTTTAGTCAAAAGGCTGAATTTAGGTTTAAAGTGGAAATAAAAAAACTATGTTTCAGTATGATCTAGAGAAAATGACAGTCATAACCAGCTCTTTTAGGAGCTACAATAGTACAAGTAATACATTTATTGTTATTATTACAACAGATAGCACAAGCTGACCTAGTGCAACTAACATATGTTCTAAACCAGTTCTTGGAGAGCTGATAAATCTAACCTTTAGGTGCCAGGAGTTGGGAATTTCCTGGCGTACCAAGCTGGTTGACTTACTGACACTAAAAATAGGACTCCAAACCCTGCTGCTCTCGTGCTTTACGTACAGTATGATTTTTTTCAAGCAACTCTGATCCATTCAGAAAGGTGAAAGAAAAATAAAAATCTATTTCTTTCAAGATGTTTATGGCCTGAGGCTTTTCTAATACAAAAAGGGGAGAAACAATTTATTTTTACTATGCCATTTTCCAATCTCCAAGTTAAACCAGACCACTTCTGCAGTTTTTTACAACATTCCAGTGAGTCCTCTGTTGCAGTTTTTTGTTCCCTAGCACATTCAGCAAGTAGCTGAAAAAAGTTATGCCTACCCAAAAAACACATGTGGGACTGGTGGTTCAAGGTGCCAGAGTTAATCTAAGCTCTATCTTAGACACCAGCGAACAGACCACTTTCCTTCCAAATCCATTAAACCCTCTTGCCCCAAATGCCAACCTGCATGGAAGACTCAGTTCAGAGAAAACGAAATAATCACATATCCTCTGACACGCACAGAGAAGAATCCTAGAAACACAGGAAAAGCATTATCTCATCTTTCTCAAGAAATATAATTTCTGTTCCTCTGTTTACTTGAGCAGTCTGCAATTAGTTCAATTTCTTCTACCCATACTGCAGCAATAAAAACCTCAAATGAGCAAAAGAGAACAACTCACGTAGGCATCTTATAAATGCACTTTTAGGAGTGAAATACATAACAAGCGTTCAACGAAGAAATCCAGGTCTCTACTTTAGCTCCATGAGATATCACCATGGCTTGTCTTTTACAAGTGTTTAACTTGGGGTGACATTTCTTTGCAAAAAATGACCTCTCACTTGATGCCCAAGCCCAGGGTCATCCTTGAGAGACTCTCAATCACGCTTGAGTTCAGAAGCTTTCTTGATAGAGGAATGTGAACAAGTTGGATCAACAATAGCCTTGTGCTCCTAGATTCCTCTTGATGACATACTCTCATTAGTCAAAATGAGATGGCAACCCTTCACTGATGTTTACAATAATGGTGGCACAAGCTGCCTTTCAGTGCAGATGAAGAGTACGTAAGAGGAGCTTGCCCCTTTCTCATGCACAAACCCCATCAGGGCTATAGAGCAGAAACAAGTACACTTGGCATTTTCTTCAGTTTACCAAAACGGATCTCCACAACTTGCTGAACACTCCCAAATGGTTAAATCCGGTAGCAGGTTATTTAACTAGGTGGAAAGCTATTTTTCATAGGACTCATTAGTACATCGTGGGTAGAACCTGGGGAAAACCAACACCAGAGACAATCACCACCACCAAACTTTTACTGGGATGTAGTGAATGACCCTATGATGAGGCATGGCAGAAACAGAAACTAGCAGAAGCTGTTTCAAAAGGGCCAGTATCTATCTACCACCTTCTCCTTCACACATAAAGCTGCCTCTGGCATGTTCTGGCAGAAATCTAAGGGGTTACTTCCTAAAGCACCCAGGCTGTAAGTTCCACTTCAGGTAGCATGTAAATCCTCAGGACAAGAGGTACATGCCTTTCCTCCCCTCTCACCTTAAAGATTTTGGGATGTTTAAAGTGAGGCAGCAACAACCAGGACTAAATGGAGAAGACAATCAACATTTGAGCACCAAGCAGGCCCTTATGGGCAAACTCAGGGAGGGCAGCCCCTTCATGCCAGGCAAATGCTGGGAGTTCTTGGCCAGGTGGGAAAGCTGTTTTCAAGATTAAAAGCTCCCTTTGGCTGCTTTTGCTTCTGGCATTCATTCCTATTTGTATCTGATTACGGGTTTGGCAGAGAATTTGCTTTTTGAAAAAAAAAAATCAGGGGAGAGTTTCCTAGTTTCCTTTTCAGACATAGGCTTAGAGAGAAAACAAGAGACTCACATTCCCTCCTCTCCCAAGCTGCACATAACTGGGTAGAGGTCAGGGGGTGCAGCAAACTCTCTGTAAGTAATCCCCAATTAAGTTCATTCTTAACTGAAGCACTTGGCTCACGGGCAGATGGCGTTTCTCCTGTGCACGTGAGCTCAGCAGACAGAAATCCCCGGCTCGAAGCAGTGTGCCTTGAACAGAGGGAAACTCCTTCTTCTCTGGCACTGAGCTGGTGCTCCCAGAGGACTGTGAAGACCTTGCTGAAACCAGAGCCAACTTAAGGGGACATGCATAGCACCAGATTGGCACCAATATGCTGCTCAATAAGACTGAAAATCCAGTTTACTCACTTACACAAACCCAGCAAACTACACAGCAGACTTGGATTGTAATGACTTTTGGGGAGCCTGAAAGAGGCTTGGCAGAAGAAGGAATTTAACCACCCAAATTAGTCTTGTTAAGTGCTGCAATGTATATTCATTCTGTTCTTTAAGGAAAGCACAAAACTACCAGGAGCAGGGACATTTGATACATTCATAGGGTAGTTCATTGAGGCTTTGCCTGAGTGCAGGAGATCTGACCAGGATGTGCAGACATCACACAATGATCTGGTATGCTCCCTCAGCCCTAAAATGCCACGTACAGCTAAGCTACCACAGGGACTCCATCCTGCAGCCCCAGAAAGAGGCCACAGCCTCCCTCCTCTGCTTTGGCAACACTCTTCTCCTCCTCCCTCATCAGAGTTTCCTGCCATGGCAATACAGCAGGGACAGTGGAGTGGGATGAAAAGCCTGGAGCTGCTGCCTCACATGCACAAAGTCATGCCTGCACTGTATTTGCCCAGTCTGGTTCACAAGGTCCCCACAAGAACGGAACTGTGGTAATACAAACCATGAGAGCATAAACCCTGGCACTGCAGCTACTGTCCTGCCCTGTTTATTCAGGCAGTGAGCCCAGAGCTGGGGTAGTCTGCATGCTGCCCATCACACTTGGCATCAGCACCTGAGCTGGTGGGATGCTGCTGGGCACAAGCACCAGCAGCAGACACACCTCTGACTTCAATGGACTCGCAGGCTCCATGCTAACCCCCCCGCCCAAGGTCTGTGGGCACAAGCCCAGCTGTGGCCAGCAGGATGCTAAAATAATGTTTCAATTCTGCTCCAAAGGCAGCAGTGATCAGAGTCAGCACCTCGAGTGGGGCTCGGCTGTATGAGGCACTCTTTGACATATACGGACACATTGTCTCTCCTGTGGATGATTATACCTTACCAGCTCTTTAGCAGACTGAGGGCTAAAGCAGGCCAGGGAGTTTCCAGCCCGTCAAATAAAAGAGGCGTCTGCTGGGAAGAGCGTTAGAAGCCAATGTTCTCTATTTATTATCCTAGTGCCTCTTCATATGGTGTTAGCCCAATCATGGAAACAAGGGAAAAAAAAGGGGGGGTTGGGGAGTGGATAAATATCAGACTTTGGACACGATCCAAAACCCACATTCCCAAAGCGGCTGAGAATCACCATGGGGACAATTCAGTACACACTGTTTTTCATTTGACAGCTTCAGACTCAAACCCCCAGGCACTGGCATTGGGGAACTGCGCATTTACATCCTGCCACAATGCTCCAGCCACAGCATTTGGAGTGGTCGCAGCAGCCTCTGCCACCATAACAGGTATTACTTTTGCTGCCAAACCAGCTGGGGAAGAGGTACTGGCAAAAATCTGGCATATGGATGCGTGCAAGGGCTTTAAAACTCCTTTCACCTCACTACTTGCTGGCAGCAGCCTTTGCCAATACAGACACTCTGAAACAACAGAAAATAACAGAGAGAAAGTTGAAGGAGAATCAGGAAATAAAATACAAACTAAAATAAAAAATCCCCAACAAGACATAGTGCAGCATAAATGCATGTTTTAGAATCTCTGTGGATAATGAGCAATATTAGAAAACCTCTGTGAGAAGGCCTCATAGAGCTCATTTGTTTCTGAAATAGGTACAAATCTGGCAGGCAGGAACTGCAAAGAGGAGTAAGAAAGGAGAAGGGAAAAAGAGACCGGAGCTTGGCTCATGGATGAAGAAAGAAAGGGAAACTGGCCTCCTGCCAGGATTTTTGTGAATGGGTGGGTGTGTAGTATCCATTTCCTCAAAGTTCCAGGGGGGAAAAACAACAAGGAGGTAGGGAAATGCTTCAAATTATATGTTATTTGGTCATGCTTCAAAAATGTGCAACTACTGTCACGTAATTTGATATTTCCCTGGTATTTTGGCTATTTTCTTGTAGCCCAGTTTCTTTCTTAACAGATACTTTTCACTCTGTGCTGAATGTATTCAACTTTTACACACTAAATGTCTATTCATAAAAAATGCAAGTCCTTTAAGTGAAAAATTCTGAATTTATGAGCATAAAGATTTTAATGTACCTTAACTGTCTTAAAGTGTCATTCTGATTTCTGCTGAGCTAACATTTACTCCCAACATAAAGGGGCAGCAGCAGTGTTGCAAGAGGTCTAAGAGACAATTTCACATGTGTTTCAAAAATTACAATTTCTCTCAAGTATATTTAAAGCATAACTATTGTACTGCAATGCTGGGAAGACAAAAAAAGAAAGACCATCTGATGACAAAAACAATAACACACAAATGAAATTAGAGGTCTAACATGGTGAAGTTTGAGGTGTTGCTGCTTTTCCCATAGCTGTATAATCAAATCTTGTCCTCGTCTTTCATTGTTTGGATTTAGTTTTTAAGTGCAAATGTATATTAATTATAAAGTATGTCAATTGTGCAGTAGAGGTACTCTAAGTTGAAATAATCAGGTATCACTGAAAAGATTACAGCAATTAAAAAGTTAACTGAACAAAACAAGCAAAACTGTCCAGAATATGTCGCAAAACTCACAGGAGGGACAAGACCTAAGAAAAAGGAGTATAAAATAATTAAAACCAAGACTAAAAGACTAGGGCTCCCCAGAAGTGACTGAAATACACAGCTTTTAGATTTCCTAAAGTTATAGTTCCCTAAAGTCAAATCAAACCCAACCTTCACCATTACTGACAGTTTTTTGAACATTCTAATTCAGGTTTCCAGCAAGCTTGGTAGAATTTTCAGTGGTTGGTGAGAACTGTAAAGACACTGGAACAGTAAGACACTGGAATAAGAGAATGGTATTTCATTCAGGGGGGATACGAAAAACTAAATACAGTTTAGCCCTGCCACCCCCAAAATGAAGGCGGTTTAGTTTTCTCCTAACCTGCAGAAAAGTTGCAGGAATGGCCCAAGGGAACTTCAGCAGCCATTTGCACAGTTAGTGTACTAACAGGTTCATCAAACAGCTTCTAAAGGAATAGCTTTAATAACCGCAGGTAAAAGAGGGACTTCGGCCCACCAGCCACAAGCCCCAGAGTGAGCTGACCTATCCAAGTCTGCTTCTGTACCACAAAGAGCAAGTAGGGACTAGCAAAAGTAGAAACTCTGTTTAGAACTCCTCCCCAGCTCAGCTTCACTGCAGGATTAAAGTAAGACCTCGGGGCCCACCTGTAAGAAAGAACAGCCTCCAGCCCTGAGAACTAGTGTGTTCTTGAAAAGCATCTTGAGGATGCAAAGTAGAGGCTGTCCCTTAATAGAGTGCAAGTATTAAATAACGGTAACCATTTAACATTCCTGCAGAGCCTTTTGAGTTAACAACTTGTCAACTTGGGCTCAGCTGACAGAAGAGCAGAACAGCCACGCAAGGCAAACAAGGTTTTCCTTGAATCTCTTCAATCTCTCTCTCAGGGTTAGAATTTCTTTAAAACTTTTTACTTTTCTTCCAATATCTTACCTTCAGAAAGGTTATATATTTTGTTGCTGTCCAGCCACCTTGCATGAATTCAATTTTTATTCAAGTACAGACATAAAAAGGAAAAGAGAAAAAACCTCTTTTGGAAAGATTATTTTAAAAGAAATATATATTCAGTCCCTGAAGGTTACTGTGGTTTATGGAATAGCATATATTTTGTTTTGGTTTTTTGTTTGTGTTTGTTTGTGGTTTTGCTATATGTTCAGTACCATGATTACTCATGGATCTGGGAAGTTGTGTACACTTAACTACAGTATACCACACATGTTGGCCACCATTCAATCAATATTCTTATTTTCAGTTCAGCACAAGTTCATTCAAACACCAGGCTGTGAGCTTTCATGCTGAACAGATGTATCAAGTATACTCTTTCACCTATTAGGTAACATCAGTTAGTCTGAGAAGAATCCATGCTTAAGTTAAATGGAAGTTTTATTGAGAAAAACATCTATGAGGTAGCTGGCACTACAGAAAAACCTATCACTTCAGGCATGTTCTACAGACTAGCAAACATAGACACAGGAAGTTGACAGAAACAATGAGGATCTTCTAAAAAGACCTGAACACAGATCCCTTTTTACTAACAGGTAAACTGGAAACAAAAAACTCCACAAGACAATTCGGTCACGTAAGATGAGAACCACAAAGTGGAAGGATTTGCTTATATATTCAGTGGGCACCTGAGAGTTTGGTGACAAGACTGGCATCTGTGCATGTTTTCATCCCTAGGACGGTTATCTGTTTTCTGGAATGCTGTTTGCACCCACCTTTAAATGTATCTTAGACCTGGAATTTGAGCAAATGAGAAAACTGGCCCATCCAAAAGTTTAGTGCTCAGCCCAAGGGGTTTTTTTTAATATGCTACCAGAAAAAATCAGGGACCCAAATACCTGCAGAACCAATTTACTCCACCTTAATGAAGGTGTCTACATGTCACAGGCTGCCCTGCACACTTCCAGCTCTCACCACTGCACATGCCTTATACCAGCCACCAACATAATCTCGCCTTATTTATGTTCATCTTAATTCTTTGCCTTCATCTTTCAACCAGTCCTTTCTCAATAAGTATAAACCAAAGGAAGAAGGGAACTACCAGAACACAGGCTATGAATAAATGCTCTGCACTACAAGACACATACATACATGTACAGAGCAAGAGAAACAGGGAGTAAAAGTATTCCCATACCAGGAAGTTGGTTATGACTTCCATGTGAAAATAATTAAATACAGACAGGGTCACAAAAAATATAGAGCATCATCAGTTTCTTTCACAGAAAGAGGGAGATACCTATGGGTTCTGGAGCATGGAGAGTAAAGACAAAGTGACACATCAACTAAAACCTGTGGGATACTAGAGAGACCCAAGTGAAAACAACTAACAACAACTGCACATATACATTATCAGATGTATATACAGTTTTCCCCTACACGGTGGAGTCTGAATGTACAAGATTGCTGTTTAAATGTGATCACCAGAATAAAGTATGACACAGCTCTACACCCTAAATTGTGCTGCCTTATCCCTTGTTAAATGAAAAACTCACTGTAGCCAGGTGTTCTGAGTCAGAATACTCATTAATCAGTATCTAAGCATGCTGCAGAGACACTGTACGAAAAGAGAAGGAAAAATATCTGACTGAAATAAAGTGCAAAGTGAGCAGAATCCAAGAAAAAGCAGATAGGAATGGAAGCAATACATATAAACAATAGAAGCAAAACACCTCTAAGTCAAACTCCTCTAACTTTTTGGGGACCTCGTCCTGCTTCCAAAATTACGTATCTAGAGAGCTCCTCAGAATAGCCCCAACGACAGGTTAAAAGCCCCAGTGATGACGTTAATCCATACAGATAAGCTGAAAGCCACTAACTGACCTATTGATAGCATGTAGACCAACACTGACATCAGTACAAGACTTCAGTAGGCCATCAGCCCATTTGTTGAATCAGGCATATTTTTTAAGGGGGAAGTATTTATTTTAGAACTGATTTTCCTTCCCTTTTAACTAGAATTCTATTTCAGTTTGCTAACACTTAATGCTAGTTTCAACATTAAAAAAAAAATAAACAACAGAACTCATGAAGAAGTTGCTTTTACATATACTAACAGTTCAAATTAAATTTATACATGTTTACTAGAAAAAAAATATGGGTAAGATCTTGAAAAGACTTTATGGTTATTTTTAGCTGCCACAATAGGTTGCTAATTCAGTGCAATAAAACCAATCATTAACTACTGAATGACTACAAAACCACTTGCTCGGTGAAGGTGAAAGATCTGTACTGACTGCATTCCAGTAATTGTTTTCTATGCAGAAGTGACTGCTGCCCTCATTATTTTATTTTTATCTTGAATTTTGTCTTGAATGGCATTAGATTTATTAGATTTACCTACAAGAGCATAAGAAAAAGATATTTGAAAATATGCAGGCCGACAGCTTTTTAATGTCTTTTACGCATTAGAGGTGCCAACAAATTTAGGCAGAACAGTTAGACACAGGACAAACTCAAAGTTTATCTGCTCTCTTTAGCAGAAACCCTAAGACTATATAAATCAATCCAAAATGCAGGCCCATTCTCTCTCCAGTTTGCTTGTCATGACATCAAATCAGGGCTCAGAGCTGAGACAGGTCAGACATGACAACTCACACAAGGCACCAATTGCATGAAGATGCTCCTTTACTTTCTCCCTGATACACAGTGTTTTCAAGATAGAAGGTTCTTCCTACAGTGTTTTTTCCTCTCATTGCTAAAGGTTAAGATGGCCAAAACTGAGCTACACTGGTTTCCCCTCACAGAGGAGCAACACAGCAGGTCAAGTCAAATTCTCCACATTCCACCTCAAAACTGAGCAATTCACCTCATTTCCCACTGACAGTGTTTGATTCTCAACAAGTCATGCCTCAGCCCAGCACCAGTGGTGAGTCTGTGATAAAGAGCATGCACTTTTCCATGATGTCAGAAGAAATAGTTAATTCAAATAAAACTTTTATATTTATGAGCTTGCTTTGGCACCTGGTTTTCATGTCAGCATTGTATGAGTATTAACAGAGATGCAAAAGCACGACAGAATCATCCAGGCAACTGTGTGTGTAACAGCACCCATGTACATCACGCCGCTCATGTACCAGTTTTGAGAAGAAAGCTTCCTTACTGACAACAAGTCACTCATGCTAATTGAAGTCCCACGCTACGGTACAGTAAATGACAAACATCTCAGGATCTTACATAAGAAAGCTTTCCTTTGATACATCTGCAGGCTTGTCATGCTTTTTTGAGTTAGTGTAAAATAAAGACATGGGACAGGAGGCTTTTGAGACTCCAAAAACATGAAGAAAAATAATGGAACTCATTACTGAGCACAGTTTTGACTTGTTTGAGGTCTGCATTTGTTAGTGAATGGAACAAATGATGTTACAGGGTGAAAGCTGCCAAGTTTCATTAGAGTACTTCTGTGAAAGTGTATGATCTCAGAGGCTATACATGTTAATTTACAGTAGAGTTTAGATTAAAGTGATGAATGCGCATCTAGTATACATTTAAGCACAATTTTAAAAGAAAACCAAGCTGGAGCCTTCCTGTTCAACATGCCACTGCAGATTCTCTGGTGTAAAAGCAGAGCACCTCAAGCAATTGTTACAGTCTCTATTGCCAGAACGACACTGTATTTAATTACATGTCCACTAGAACTGTAAAGCTCATTTCCTAGCCCTGAGTTCAGCTATCAGAATACAAGTAGTTTGAACAGTGTTTCATGTCTGCTTGATGGGTAAAAGCTGTCAGAAGGTCCCGTCAAACATGAAACAGAGTAAAAGATTAATTTCCTGGTAAATTTAGTTGTGTTTTATTTTCTCTTTAGCTCAAGATGCTGGTTAGCATTTAGTTGTTTTGCTTCACAGTGAGCAGACTGAATAGAGTCCAGCTTCTATTCCTATTTATTTTTTCTCATTTATGTCTCCTAAAACCATTTTAGTATTTTTTTTCTGTTTTTGCACATAAAGTATAAATGAGACAAACAGGGGTGCTATGTATTTATATAGAAATATGGCAAGTCTGTTCTTCAGTGAGGATGCATTTAGATATTTTTGTCTCCCCATAACACATGCCCAAACCACACCTAAACTTACACAACTCTAGAACTCCAATTCTGTCATAAAGCACACAAACAGGCTTCCTGCTTATGTCTCACGTACTTTTTTGGAGAGCAATAGGTGATGTCAGGCCAGCTGGGCCTGCAAGAAAAATTGCACATTAGCTGCAAAAACTAAAACATTTCAAAGAACCTCCAAGTCAAAACCTCCCCAGCTGGTAACTTACCGTCAGAGCAGAGCAGTGGACAGATGATGTTCTGGGGCAGGACACTCAGCTCAGCCCCAGACTGGCAGGAGCAGCTCCCCAGGTTGCACTGGCACCTTTGGTGATCCAGAACTGCTCGAGGGAGCAACTGGATGTGCACTGCTGCAGCTGAGCGGCACAACTTCATGCCAAGCAGCTGCATGCATTTGGTCAAAGTTCACTTTTTTCCTTTTTTTTCTAATCAGGTCTGCTTAAACTAAAATTGAACATTGTGTTTGTAGAAACAGGACTTAACAGCATCTGCTGACAGTTGTGCTGATACAAGCACAGCTCCTCTTCAGCGTGACGTAGGAAACTGGGGAATGGATTCTGTTCTCTGTTCTGTGACTGCAGGACTATCGACTCAGCCAGAGATGCAGACAAACACATGCATAAGGATAAGGAACACTGCTTCACAAAAAAGACTTCCTAAAAATCTCTGCCATTCTCCATGAACCTTGCACATTTAGGTGAGAGCAAGACTTTGAACCATCTAACTAGCTGAAGAATGAGGTAATCAGTGGGAAGCTAAGGTACAGAAAATAAGAATGTATTTTAAAATGTATGGGGATATTTCGGATTATAAGAGCATGGGTTGTACATAAACAGTAAGAAATCAGAATGATACTCAAGTGGTATTTTCTTTTACACTGAAGCCTTCAAGCTAAAAACAAAGGTTAGCAAAATAAGAAGTTGTGTTTACTGGGTCCCTAGACTTGCCATCTAATACAGCTATTCATCAAAATACTGCATGCTTTTTGCATGACACGTGCATCTTGTTCAATCAATGAAAAACTGCAAAAAAATCTCCTAAATATTCTATTCTAAACAACACTTTGCAGCTACAACCACAGCCTGATTTTGATTTATAGAATAATTTCACTGGAGAACACCTTAAGTCACAACAACATTAAATACAATAACTTTTCATTCCTTTGCTGAACATCGTATGAAATTAAACAAAATAAAAATTGACAGCACCAAGTTATCCTGAATCTATTCCAGATGGATTAAGTTCACGGTATGTATTAAGTGGAGATTTTAGTTTAGGTTTGACATCGCATTTCACTGACTCCCCCAAACAAATCAAAAATAACCTAGGATGTGTTACCAATCCAATTTTAAATCTAAGGATTTCTGATACTAATTATAGAGTAAAAGAAGAACGTTGAAGACATTTCAACTTTAATAGCCCTGCCATTCTGATTAAAAATATCAGCTTTACATTGCAAGAAATTTATAAAGTGGACTCTTTACAAATTGTTAGGGAGCAATTTGTGCACAGTTAGTTCTTTGTTTAATCCAGAAATCTGCCCAAACCCTGATTGTGTGCTTATTTCCCTAAGGCTGGGAGTGAAGGTTATTTCATTATGCCTTTTGGGAGCAGCAATCTATCTAATACATTTCTGAATTATTCCAGACTGAGCCGAAGCTGAACATGAGAACAAAGCCTTGCTTCCACAGCAGAAAGACCAGACTAACTCCCAGCTGGAAGATTTAGACAGAGATTTATAAGTACAAACACTGAAGAAATTTGCAAGTAATTGCATGTATTTACTCTCTGTTGTGGCATGCAGTAAACTAATATCTATTAAAACATATCAGCATAGGTGCTCATTGCACCCTTCATAGTCTCTTATTGCGAGGTTGTAATGAAGGGTTGTTTTGCTTTTTTTTCTTTATTCTTTCAGGGCAAGAGGACTAGGAGAAGAGGGCAAGAAAATCAGGATTACTAAATGATGCCCATTGCTTATGTGTGTTTTAATGCACACAAATCCTATCTCTGTAATTCAATAAATATTGTAATTTCTGCCAATGAACAGTACTCCCATCTGTTCTGTTATAAAAAACAAAATCTGGATACTTACTATTAGCTTACTATTAGCTATCTTTGGTGTTTCTTGCTACATACAGAAAATACTCATTTATTTTATTAGCACCTACACACTCTGCAGGTTCATGCTTTGAAACAATAGTAAGTTTAATTTTTGCTGAGGCTTTGGTGCAGCAAGCACTAGATGAGTCTTACTGGGCTGGAGCACCAGTTGCTTTGGAAGTCACTCAGCAGGAATATGGTGCTAAATACCAACACATTTACTTGCCCCTGTGGCATCCTCATTCAACTCCAACACAAGTGGGGTTTTTGGAAGATCAGGATCTTACTACGTGTTTTCTACTTCTCTAAAAATTTTGTTAAAGTTCAAGGCGATTTGAAAGCCATTTGCTTTCCAAAGGTTTCCTAACAAAAGGAACATCTGGAGAAATTATAGCAATATCTGCTTTTGGAGAATGCCAGGGATACCCAGGTTTGTTCTAATCAATGAGTGTTCGAAACTGTCTATTCCAAATATAGCATTTCAAAAGTCTGTTTAACACTGCTGGGTGACAGAAGCCTACCTAGATCACACATCACTTAAAAAACCCTACCAATTTAAAAGTCAAGAAAGAAGTAGCTGCAGACAAAATTTGACTCTGTCCCTGTATCCTCATCAGACAAGGGGACTCTGGGATTAGCTTTCATTTGGTTGGAGTGGTGCTGGAACACCAAGGTTATGTGTTCAATCCCTGTCTGGGCCATCCACTTAAGGGTTGGAGTTGATGATCTTGTGATGCACCTTATCCACCTACCTGAACTTACAATGTCATGGCCTAAACTGGTGAGATTTTACAATTGCATCACCTTATCAAATTGTTTAGTTTTAAGAGAGCACATTCTCTGTTTCATAAGTTTATTTGAAATCAAGAATTTCTGTTTAGCACCTCAAAATGTCAAAAAAATGTCTCCTGTACAATTCTGTATGAAGTTCAAAAGGATATGTTTATAACACAGACTTTGGTAATAATTTAATAGCTAGTGACTAGGATTTGGGGTCTTAAGTAACAGATCATTAATAAGTACTTAGCATAATATATCAGTTTTAGTAATCTTTCATACAAGATTTCTGTGTAGTTCTTAGGATTGAACATTACAAGAGCAGCACTTGGAGTTTTCCAACCAAGAGTCCAAATTTAGTCTGTCTCCTACTACAAAATTAAAATTTCAGCTGCTAATTATTCTGAGTTAATGTAATTTAAAGTTTATAAGAATAAAATGAGCTTATTTACTATGAGAATAAGTAACTACTAATTTCCACATTTGAGACAGGTTAATTCCACTGCTGTCATTTAGTAATTGTAACTGGCTATTACAATGAGTGTTTTCTTTAGGGAGTTTCCCCATGAGTTCCCTATACTACCTTCTGTGTCCAAGTTTCTTTGTTTTTTTTTCTTCTGTTGGGATATGCAGAGTTTCAGCCTTATTGCATGAAAATCCTATCTCAGGGATAATTTAGCCAATATTCAACTATAAGAGACTTTTTGAAACAATCTGCAGTTTGTGGATTAAAAAGAGGACTGCAATATCACAATAAGCTTAAGAGTATTTAATTTTTTTTAATTAAAGAAAACAACCAACGAAACAAAAAAAAACATCACCATCCCCCCCTTCCCCCAGAAACCTCTTTCACCAAGTGTGGAAAAAAGGAGCCTCATGTAAAAATCTAGGTGTGAGTAGAGCTGGCCAGGCTGATAATTGCTCCTCTGAGACCTGATGCACTCACTGCACACTTGACATCATCTGCACTTTCATTGTGAAGCAAAATTAACCACATACATTACAGCACAGCCCATATTCACCTTGGTTACTGGCAAAATACACACAAAGATATCCAACTTCAAGACTAGAGACTAGAACCGGCGTTTTTAGAAATCTAAGTGTAAATTAGACTTTAGGAGTGGGTTAAACACTCTTCATTTTCAAATTACCCCAAAGAAGCCTCAAAGATCTTCCAGAAAAATTTCCCGATGTTCAGCACGTCTGAAAATTCAGCCATTTATTTACATTGCTGCATCAAGCTGTAGCTTGACTCCAGTTCTTGAAGCAATGTTTACACAACCTAAATGATAATCAACCCTCAATCAACCCTACTGTCCCAATCTCAATTTTCATGCTTCAGGTGAAAACCTTGTAACAAACAACACTTCAAAACAGCATCTAAAAAATAAATGGCTAAAAAAAGTTACCCAACTTGAAACCCAGCCTAGGAAGTGAGATTTTAATCCACTTTGAAAGTTTTTCTAGTTAATTAGTAAGGCATGCGCATAACACATTAGACAAAGATTTTTATTTGTGGCTTTGCCACAAACTTACTTGAAAATCTCCAACAAATCTCAAACTGTCTGTCTCTCAGCTGCTACAAACAGGAAATGGGTCTGTGCACACCTGCTTTGAGAGAAAAATAGCACTTCATACAGAAAACAACATGGGGCCTTTCTTAATCAATGATGGAATTTCATTCATTTTTTTGAAAAAAAATGTGGGTCAGTGATGAAAAAACATTCTCGACTAATCACTGTTCTATATTGACTTTATGAAAAATCATGTTTTATAACTCCTTTACTATCTTAGAAAACTGCATGAGCAGATGGAAAAAGTTACTTTTCCTTTTCCCTCACCAAAGCTACACCTTGAAAAAATACGTAGCATGAAACAGCAAAATAGACAGTAGATTAAAATTGCAAAAAGAAATCACTTCTAATCAAGCTATTTTTAGAAGTACTTCATCTGTGTTCTAGTTTCAAGAGTATAAAACCTAATCCTGAACTACTAGAAAGCCTTCAGCTGTTTTGGATGTGGTGGGATTTCATCCCTAATGAGTCCAGAATCAGTTTGTTTGCTCTACAGAACAACCACAGCTTCACTGAATGAGTTTTGCCTACCTGCAGAACTAGGGCCAGGGTTTCACACTGCAGTATCCACCACAGAAAACTCTGCTGGCCACCTGATATCCCAGACTTTTATGTTCCTCCAAAATCTGCAGTGTTTAGACAGGAGGGAAATAGCCTAATTTTTGAGGATTTTTCTCTTAGCATGAACAGAAGACAGATCAATAAATCCAAAGCAGCTCTAGCTCTCGGAGACAGGGGCCAGGAAAAAAGTATACAGAGCAGTTAGGAAAATTAATGATCCTGTGCATATTTAAACACGATGAAGAGACTAATATCGGAAGATAAGGAAGAGATAAGACTTCACAGAAAATAAGGAGAAAACTTTGGATTACCTTGACAGAAAGACAAGACCAAAGAAAGAGTCATGCACAAGGAGACTCTTAAAGGCTCTGAACGAAGACAATTTGAAAATCCACCCAGTTTTTACTCCTAATCAAACTCTCTGTTAATATGATTTGAATCTTTACGTAGTGTTTAACACAACACTTGGCAGCTGAAATTCACTGAAGTAACTTAATTGAGGTGAATTCCCACAGTTCTCAGATCACATTGCTTTTAAGAGATTTTTTGAGTATTTGCTGCTTCTTACAGGGCTAGCAACTACAAATGCTACAGCCACTTCTGAATGTAATTTGTATATACTAACAACAGCAGTCAGCAGCTTATGGCATTTGTGTATGTAAATAAATAAATAAAATACTTGATACACACACTTCTGCTGTGTTGCTTTTTTGAATTATCAGCTTGTTAATTACTTTCTAAATACAAGTAAACACACTGTGGTATAATCATTGGACTTCAAACAACTCCTAGTCCACTCTACATTTGTTAGCATGAGATCAGTTTTGACTGCAGTTTTGTTCTTTTGTAAGAAAAAAAAAAATTCCACTGCTAATAACATAGCATGCAGAATTTACTGCTATTTAAAAATTTCAGACTCATGAGAGGCATAAAGTCCCAAAGCCGCAAAAGATTTTTTAACATATGCAATACAAATATATATACACGTATTTGCGTACTTGTACACATATATAGGGAGAGATTTGGGTAGCACCTGCTGCAGTGGATTTATATAATGTCTGACAAAACTCTATTTTTAGCCCATTATAACTTTCTGAAAACTTCTTTTTCAGGTTTAAAGTTTTCCATGATTGTTCAGATGAGCAGAATCAAATAATATATTTTTGCTTGATGTCACAACAGGAAAATAAACCTGAAAACAAACACCTAAGTTTTAATTTTCATTGATTGTTGTACTCTCACTATGAAAAAATGGCTGAACCTTACATTTTGAACTCCCAGGATGGTGAATTCCCACTGACTTCTAGTTTCTTTTGTTATTTAGAAACGCTAATACTACTATTAGTAGATGTTCCCATGGTGTATGTATTAACAGCGCAACAGCCAGCCATTTCACTTCCTTGTCTCCAAGAAACATTATTTCTTACAACCTGGATAAAGACAAGCCCAGGAGTCAGTCCAGGGCCCAGAAGGAAGCTCTTTCCATTTCTTGCCTCACTGTAGAGTGGGCAATTGAGTCTTTGGACCACAGCATCACATTCCCTACAGTTGTCTGAAATCAGCCCTCCCCTTTTTTTCTATACAGCCCACTTGTGTTCGGGTGAAAAAGGAGCCAGGGTTCTTTAGAGAAGAGGTCAGAATTTGGCTTGATGTATCAACCACATTTTTTCTCCTGAAAAACACTTAAGTCTGTGATGAAAGGTTGTTAAACTGTAGTACAGTTGACATTCAGTTTGAAAAGATGCTTCATAATGACATCTTTACACTGAAATTACATAAATAGCTATTAAATTCAGTTAAACCTAGCACTGCCAGTTTTCATGCATTTCTCATCAGGTGGAATAGAAAAAACCCCTCACTTTCCCTGTGTTTTATGAACTCAGAAATGAAACAGCAGCCTCCTGATTAGTTCCATAAAAGTCCAAACTGCTGACAGCTAGCTCTAACATGAAATTGAAGAAGGTGAACAGAAATTTAACATCATGTTATTCAAAGTATTTGCAGCTTATGGACAGTAAATATAGAATATTTTATGTATAAACATATTCAATATGTGCATTAAGACTTGTGCATTACAGCACTTGGTTGCCTGTGCATAAAATGGTACACCTGTCTGATTTATATAAAGGTAGGCTGCCAAGAATATGTCTGTATTTCTTCAGACAACAGGTCTTCTTGAAGGGATCTACAGCACCTCACATCATGATTTTTCATTCCCTTTGAGTTAGTATTTTTTTTCCTTAGTTTCTGTTTCTCTCATCCTTCTGTCCTCTCAGAATTAGCTAACTGGGAAAAAACTGTATGGGCAGAATTTTACAATCTTCACAAACACAATAAAAATTAAACACACACACAAATTTTAAATTATGTGCAGTGTATGAAGGTAACAGGCATATTTATGGCTATAATGGCACCAGATTTATATAGCCAGCATTAGCTATAGGGTTCCCTATAATAATTTTATATATTAAAAAAATCTGCTATACATACATCACAAGCACTCTTTAACATACCAGATAGCTTCCAAACAGAACACTCAAAACAAAACCCAAAAGGTTTATGAAGGTGCTGTTTTGTTTGCCTTTTATTCATAAAGTAGAATCACTATGTAAGTCATGACATATTATTCTGTAGGCAACAATGCACAACTCATTATTTTAAACCAAAAGGATTCAAGTTATATATTGCTGAGTTTTCTAGGTAGAAATGGTTTGTTGCCTTTCTTTTTTTTAAACTAAAATACACTATCACTTGTCATTATAATTTGAATTAGGGCCATCAAGATACTCGGAATGTGTTCAGAAGCACTTAAACTTAAGGACTTCCACTGCAACATAGACCTGAGTCCCTTAAACTATTTATTATCCTCAGAACAGTAACTTTACTTTCATCTGTCAGAATCACAGATACTGTTTTCAGCAGAAACTTTGCCAGTCTTTTACTTCAGCCACCATCTCAAAGTTACAGTACCAAAATGACTTTGTAACACTTAATTTAATTAGGGCAATAATGAATGATACCAGGAAAAAAGACTCCAGGTCAGAGTAATGCTCCTTTCTTTGGCATCAAGGATGCATACCTTTTTTCCATCCTCAAGAGGCAGATCTATAACTGAGTTACACAGAAACAACACCAAGAACAGAATGTACTGGGGAGCTGAAAGGCGCTTGCCTGCTACCGCATCTCCAAATCCAGGTACGATTCCCACATGAGAGGGAATTTCAGAAAAAGTAAGCTTTGTCATTTCAAAGTGGTAAATGCCTTTTCAGAAACAAACCCTTATAAAGTGCCGATGTCTTCTTTTAATAAATTAATGCTGATAATTGATGACATTCCCATACCTTGAACACTGAGCAGAACAGCACAAATGTGAATTCCACCAGTGCAGGCATGGGAATAAACCAGCAAAAGGATGATTTCTGACTGTGAAGCCAAACATCATCACTCCCCTTCTTTTAGAAGCAGAAAGTGGGGTGAGGACAAGGAAAGAAAAGAAAGACAGCCAAAACCAGCAGGCTAAGTAGAGTAACCGGAAGCATACAATATACTGCTAATGCTTCAGTGTCTGCAAAGGACTGCTCAAGCTGTGCTCAACAAAAACTCAGTAATAGTCAAAGAGGGAAATAAAAAAAAGGCAAGATGTTTGGCTTTACTTTCTGTCAAATACTGTTAAATATGAGGCACTTAAAAAAATAGAATGAAAGAATCCAGTAATGCTTTGTACAGGTGGTAGTGAGGTCCCTGGCTGGGCCTTCAGACAAAACCATTCCCATGTAAACCTTAAAGAGGATTAATCCTCAAGGACCACTGCAATGAGACCTTAAAAGGCTGAACAACAGCAGCCTATCACGGAGGCAAGCAGTAGCCTGCTCCCAGAAGTCTTCTCTAGCAGAGTTACATCAAAGCAAACTGGGACCAGATAGCAGGATTCTGCAAGAATCCCTTATCTCAGCGCTAGCGGATGCTTCTCCTCTGATTGTCTCGAACTGCCACCTGTCCCAGACATCTTTGAAGGCAATGCTAAGCCTGTGATGGATCTGACCTCCTTGAGCTGAGATTCTTTTATGTGTTTCTTCATTTTCTGCTCTGTTACATTCTTTCCCTGCAATGCACACTACATGAAACAAAGGGAGTTCTCACTCCTTGACTTACTGTCCCCAGCTATTTGAAAGCAAAAAAACAATGTTAAGGATTATACTTCACCCGCAATATGGAGCTGTCCTCAGGAGACAAGCCTCTTATTTTTGAGAGTTATAACTAGATGGCTTTTACACGAAGGGACTTTAAAATGAGGTTCAACATTGCTGGGAGCCAAGATATGAAAGCTGCATATCAGAGATAGCTCAAAAAAACAAAAAGGTTCATAATACAGAAGTATATGAAAAATTACATTACAAAAATGAGCAGGAAAATAACCAGGAAGCACCAAGCCTCAGAGAAAACACCAAATTATTGTAGTATATATATGCATCCCATGTTGCACAGCAACAGCCTTTAATACCAGTGTCCACCATACAGTGCCAAAATCATCCTAGATTAAAAGAAAAAGAATTGGTCACTACAAATAAAACAGCAGGTCTTCTACCTGAGACACATGCCTATACTGACATAAAGTATTACACATGGCTCCCACAAAGGGATATGGCTTCACCACTGATGTTGTGCATCAGAGCTGGTTTGTAACCAGTGATGCACTGGCAGCCACACCCACCCTGACTTGGTGACATGCAGTAGGATCAGCCAGAGTTACAGAGCTGAAGATAAATTGAGGGGAATATCATCATAATTTTATCTCATAGCTACAAGCCATAATATACAAGTCACCATGGTTCTAAAAAATCTGGGCTGAGGAGGAATACTGCTACAAGTCCCACCTCTGGTTTCCCACTTTGCACTCAATTAATTCTGGAGTGTTTAGTAAGTCCTTTTCTTCTAAGTACATGGCACTGTCAGAAAAACAAGAAGTAAAATACAGCTAGGTTGCCAGCAGCACCTCTCAGTTGCTCACACTGACAAAATAAAAGCGTGTCATTAGTTGCAGTTAGGTGGGACTCATGGAAGCACTATGCAGCAGGTTGGAAGCAGGCAAGAAGAGAAAGCACCCTTCTTGAATTCTTTTGAAACTCCCTAGGAAATCACAGTTGGAAGAATTCAACCAACCATATAAATGGCAGGATTCTGAATCAACCAGTGGAGCTAGACTCTGTGAAAGACTGCAGCAAACAATGAGCAGATACAGAGTCTGGATAATAAGTTTAAAAAAGGTATTACATGGAAAACACTGAGCAGACCCTGGCATTTTCTGAAGCCAAGATCTACTGCCTTGTAGATCATGTGTTGCCAAATAAATGTGGCTTAGAGGCATGCTCAGAAGGAATTTGAAGATGGCTTCTTCCCATCTATATAACAATTCTGACAACAGGGTATTGTGCCTCAAGATCACAGAGCAATGCCAGACTTAGCATCAGGCTCCCATAAGAAAAATACAGAAGTAATTTCTCAACAGACAGCAGAGCACACCATTTCGGATGAGTGTCCTCCTTAGAGAGCTGTGCCAATACCTTGTGCAACCTTAACAAACAGTATCTATGTCTACATCGCTTCATAAAGGCAGCCCAGAGGCCACCCCCTCAAGGTAAGGCACAACAACCTTGTGTTTTGCCAGCCTCCAGACACAGCCCCAGCAGCAACTGGCCCAACATGCCTCAGGTCCAGTAGAACCTGCATGCCCAGGCAACCCCCATGTGTTAAAGCAACACAGGCAACACTCCCCACAGTCTACCTACCAAGAATTCCAGACAGGGAGACTGGTCACAACACAGACCCAGCATGTTTTAATCCTTCTCTACAGACCACTTTTCAGAGCAGAATACACACAAAATTCACATCTATGGGAAGAACCACTACAGCAGCCCTTGTCCTCCCCAACTGTGGTTTATAATGCACAAAGGATGAATGGCGCTACTAAATGCCAGGCGTGTGTTAATCTGATAAGTAACTACTGACTTTAAAGAAATGTGCTATTTCCCCACAAGAAGCAGGCCAGCATTCTGTGCTTCATTCAGGTTTTTTAATTTATTCTGTGGGATCATATGAAGCCAAATCAGGCCTTTAGCCTTCATGTAAAGGGGTTTCTTTCAGTTTGCTTCACATGTTTAAATTTTTAAAAAAATTAACTAACAACTTGTAAGAGTGAAAAAAAGTACAAACCATAGCCATTGCCAGCCTCACACAATGTAAGGACTTAGATGAGCACGACATACATCAGGCTTTTCAAATCAAATTCCATCCCCAATACTGGGCAGTTCAATAATTAGCTATCAATGTAGGATTAGTGCTCCTTTTTTCCCTCCGAGTTAAAAGCAAAAAAAAACATCCCCTCCTATCATAGCAGTAATTAATGTTTTGATGTCTGGCACCAATTTTATTGCTAACAGCACTGTTAATGCCAATTCAAATACTGTCCAGCATGAAGAATAGCTTTGGTGCCAACAGTTTCCTATCACTGTACCATGCTGGTCCATTCCGGTAAAGTGAGCAACCAGTGTTTATACATAATATAGGCCTTGATCCAAATTTCATTCATCCAAGTAACCCAATTCCATTTCAACAATGTCTAACAGAAGTCAAGGCCAAAGCTTGAAGCTTTCATAAGTTGTATCTGTATATAGGCTGGTGAAAAAGAAACCCCAGTATCTTTTCACACAAAGGAGTCTGACATGCTGGAATGAAATCTAATTCAACACATTCCAATTCATTAGTTATTTGCTTCTACACTTAGCATGGTGTTACTCTCAGTTGTCACCATAATCAGCCATTTATTTGCAGTACTTCATATGCCATTACAGTAATTTCACGACCATAAGGCGCACTGGATTATAAGGCGCGCCCCCGGGGAGTCGGTAAAATTCGCAACTTTGCAGAACATATAAGGCGCACCGGACTATAAGGCGCACTTTTTTTTTGCAGCGAGGCTCCGCCCGCAGCTCCCCCCATGCGGTTGCTGGCCGAGGCCCTGCCTCAACCCGGCAGCCATTGGCCCCTGGGCCCGCCTGTACCCGGCAGGAGGGGTGCCTCGGGCCCCCAGGCCTGCCTGTACCCGGCGGGGCCGAGGCATGCCCGCTGCCCATCCATGCCGCCTCTCCGGGGCCAGGCTGTGGCCGCCGCCCCTCCGTCCCACCTCCACAGGGTCGGGGGGTGCCTGTGGGGGGGTCGCCCCACCTGCAAGGGGGCCAGGGGGTACCTCTGGAGGGGCCGTCTCACCTCCACAGGGCCGGGGGGTGCCTCTGGAGGGGCCATCCCACCTGCATGGGGTCCGGGCGTGCCCGCCGCCGCTCCACCCCGCCTCCACCTGGCAGCCGCGGCCCTGCCGGCTCCCCCCACGGCTCACAGCTCTCACTTCCGGCTAGGCAAATTTCTGAACTTTGTCCATCAGATAAGGCACACTGGACAATAAGGCACACTACCGAGTTTGGGGGAAAATTTTAGTCAAAAGGGTGCACCTTATAGTCGTGAAATTACTGTACTTTTGGCTTGTTACCACTGGCTACTTCAGTGGGGACTGTAGATGGACAAATAACAACGTTCAGCTCTTCATCAGCAAAATGGTAACATGGATTTGTGGGAATTATGATTTTAAATTACAAATAGCATGGAGAACAGGTAAGATAAAAGGGTAGAATCTAAGGCAACTGGGGATTATTTCAAAGTTTATTGAAGCCAGCAGCTGTTGATTCATTGAATTCACTGGGTCCTCGATCAGCATCATTCAACAGTTTGGGAAAAATGATGGCTCAGGGCAGCACTGAAATGTGAAAGGGAAACTAGAATAAACAATGGGGGACCCTGTATACTACCTTATTCAGTGTGAAACATGAAAGAGCATAATTGAAATTAGAAAGCAATTCTGTTATCTGGTGAACTGTTTTGAACTCAAAAAAACTGCAAGACGAAACAAAAATATAGAAAGCAAAATCAAAAGACTGTCTTGTAAGCGATAACTCTTACTTTTAAAAGGAAGTATGAAGATGTACAAACCTGTACATTCCCATGCATATACTGCCCTTCTGGTTGCTGTGTACCCACCACCACACAATGCCAATGATCACATGGCAACACAGCAGCTGCATTCTTTAAAACACAGCCATGAATACATCAATATTGAGGATAACACTGCTTCCCTGCACTGGTGGTTGCTGCCTCAGCTGTAAGTTATATTATCAGAAATCAATAAAGGTAACCACCAGTACAAGTCTGACTGAAGGGGTAAGTATTCCTGACATGATCTCCTAACTCAGTGATCCACTCAGCAAGCTCAAGAGCTCCAGTTGTAATTTGAGGAGTGCTTTAATAAGAGTTTAGAGAGTACTGAGTAAACTATCAAGGCTAAGAGGTAAAGAGCCAGACTAAGAGGAAGCTAATTGTGCTGCTGGGTGTGAACAAAAGGAAGTAGAGGCTATGGCTAAGTGGCTCTCCTCCTAAGTACTGGGCTCAGTCAATAGGAATAAAGCTGTATCTGCAAGTGATCCTGAAAATGATTCAGCATCTAAAGCATTTTAACTGTTGTAAAAGTAAAGGCCTGTGCAATCCTGGACTCCAACAGGAGCCTGTACTGAGAGACTTCCATAGGACAAGCTGAAAACTGCACTTAGCAGAGACCATGCTGCCTTTCAAATCCTCCCTTGACAAGCCCCTGGTCAATGCCATGCAGAGAGCAGGCCCACGGTGCCCACACCCCCCCACTACTCCTGCTGCCCACCTGAGGCACCCTCTGTGGCACCACGCCCTCCTCCTGTGCCCACACAAGGGCCAGGGGGCAAGAGCAATGAAAAACAGGGCACCTCCAGTTCTCAAGCACCCAGAATGCAAGAAAATTAACACAAGAGAGTCAGGACAGGGGAGCATCCTGTACACATTAGCGACTCTGCAACCTTTTTATTGCTGCGGTTTGTTTAACAAAAACTGGCCATTGACAGCAGATATGGAGAAAAAAAAAATCTGAATTTAAATGTTTGTTTTCTACATTTAGACACAACAACTGAGAATTCTGCTGCCTAAATACAGACACATAGGGCCATCTTAGATCCCTGATCTATCCGGATATTCATACAGAGTTAACAGAGCCTCAGGTCCCAGAGATACAGGGATTGCCCAGGTTGGCAGTCAGACCACTTATGATCCTCACGGCCATGGAAACGGCACTCAGGTTCCAATCTCTACTTAGGCAACTAAATTCCCTCTAGTAACTGACCCAAGAGAACACCCATGCAAGAGAACCATCTCACATTTTTCCCCATCTTCCAGCTGCTGATGCCACAGCAGTTACATTGTACACGCACAAGATCGGTCCAAATCCACTACAGACCTTCAGTTTCAAAGCATTGTGACAAATGTCCATGTATCTAGAGATACAAGAAAACAACTTTTGAAGATGCTTTTCACTCTCGCCTGATTTAGGGGCAGCTGATCTGCCTTGATGCTCAAGAGATGGATTACATTATTTCTTGGCTTTTTCTTTGCAGTTCTCAACCATGATTCTGTGGCTCTGAGCAATGAATTCTGTCTCTTTCCATGGAGACAGTATAGAACAAATACGGAGTGTAAAGTAGCTAAAGGAGCTTTAGCTGGAAAAAAACAAATCAAACCCATTAGAGAAGTGAGTTTGCATTTCTCCTGTCTTCATCTTCCCTGTTCTTTAAAACAAAACAAAACAAAACAAAAAAAAAAAAAAAAAAAACAAAAAAACACCACACTTAGAACTTCACCCTACAGCTTCCTTAGATGCACTTGAACATTGAAACAAGGAGAGATTAATAGAACATTTTAATGCGCTTCTCAAAACATTTTTAGAATTTTGAAGTCTAACATAATTATAGGGCTAGAAATAATTTCTATAATTTCTTATTTCTTGTTTAGAAATAGGAAATCTCAAACATTCTATTCTACCAAATCAAACAAAAAAAACCACAAAAAACCACAAAAAAACCAACCCCCAAAACAAACAAACAAATAAAAAACCACTAGCAAAACCAAGACCAAACAAACAAAAAAACAACACCCAAACCTACATGGTCACCTTTCAATTGCTCAAACACACTACACCTCAAAGTTTTCCAGATATTGGCAGCTCTGGTGTCTGTCTCATGCTGAGGAGAGAAAAAATGCATAAGAAGGAAGAACATATCTACATACTGTAAATCTATAGGTGCAATTGTTACTTCCAAATGAGACCATCACACAAATGCAGCAACTCCAGGGGTCTCAAGAGACACTGCTGATTTCACATGGCTCAAGAGAAATGTGCAGTTTAATGAGCAGTTTCAAAAACAACACAAGAGGTTTGGAAGGCATCTTGGAGAAGCTATTTCAACTTATAAGCTACTAAGCTTACAAAGTCTGCAGCACCTTCCTAAATTTCACACTGAAGTTGCCTCTGACCATAAGTTTGAATTTAAGAACAGTAATGGTTTTTGTTGGAGGCTATTGAAAGATGCTATTACAGTAATTTCACGACCATAAGGTGCACGAGTCGGCAAAATTCGCAACTTTGTAGATCATATAAGGCACACTATTCTTTTGCAAGGAGGAGCCGGGCAGTGTGCAACAAAGTAATGAATTACTGGCAGGTGCTTGATTCGCAAACATTTTTCAAAGATCGGTGTAGCCTTTAAACGCAGTCCCAGGTGCCCTCCCCATGCAGCGGGCCCCAGCACTCCCCCCTGCCCCCGGCACCGGCTGGCACGGCTCACGGATCCCACCACGCGGCCGCGCTGCATCCCAGCTTCCCCCCAGCCGGCGCCAGCACCGCTTTTTCACCACTTTTCGGTGCTTTCCCAGGGCACATTTTTCATTGCTTTTCTGCGGCGTTTTTTTGCCGCTTTTCAGCGCTTTCCAGTAGCGCTTTTTTGCTGCTTTTCCGCTGCTTTTTGGTGCCTTCCCTGGGCATTTTTTCACCGCTTTTCTGCGCCTTCCTGCCGCATTTTTTCGCTGCTTTTCGGTGCTTTCCTGCAGCGCTTTTTCACCGCTTTCCCATGGCGCTTTTTCGCCGTTTTATTGTCGCTTTTCTGCGGCACTTTTTCTCCGCTTTTCCACGCTTTCCCGCGGTGCTTTTTCACTGCTTTTCGGTGCTTTCCCGAGGCGCTTTTTCACCGCTTCTCGGCGCCTTCCCGCGGCGCTTCTTGGCACTTCCCCGCGGCCGTGCCACTTCCCCCCGCTTCTCCCTGGTCGGCAGCCGCATCGGTTCCCGGTTGCCCCCGCCCGGTAGCCGCAGCTCCCGCGGTTCCCGACTCCGCCCGCAGGGCGCAGGTCCCGGGTCCCGGCTCAGCTCACAGATCACACTTCCAGGTTCACAAATTTCCGAACTTTGCACATCAGATAAGGTGCACCAGATTATAAGGCGCACTTCCGGATTTTGGGGAAAATTTTAGTCAAAAGGGTGCGCCTTATAGTCATGAAATTACTGTATATTTTAGACTTTTAATCCCAAAAATGTTTTTGCAAGCACGCTAATTTTTTTAAGGATCCACACTTCAGTTGCTCAGCTGACACGAGCAGTCTGACATTCACTTTTCTAAGAGGTTTTTTTCCTTGTGGGTTCTATTAAAAGCTTTAGATTTTACTTTTTTCAACTACTCCTACTTGACAACATTTGGAAACCACCCCATAAATCACTGTCAGTAGACAGTTTTGTTACTAGAGTGCTTAAGCCTCTCCCCTGCAAACTGCTGCAGAGTTGAAGTAGGACCCAGACTCTGAGAAGTCAAACTCAGTTTGAAATTGAAGCGCACCTAAATGTATTTAAAGACTCTGGCCCAAAATCTCTACCAGGATTCTCCACTGACATTCTCCTTTCACTGTCCAACCAGGACAGGTAGAAACTCTATACAAAAAGCTGTCATGGTCTCCTGTCTCCAAAAGACACTGAAACTAGAGGTGAGATGAAAAACGGGTCTGTTTTGGGGCTCTCCACAAGTTGTCTCGGTTGTCTCTCCTGAGTCCAAAATTAAGCCAAGGAGATGACAAGGGAGGCCACCACCTACCCCTCTGTAGGCCCCATCCATGAGCCCATCTGCTGGTGATGACCTGGACTACTCTCACTGTCAAATGTGCCACACAGAGCCACATGTGCCACTGTGGTTCAAGGGTCGCTGCCATGAAAAGTCAGCGCTTTCCAGTTACTGCATTTTAAAATTGTGTTTCCAGTTAACAGTTGGCATTTTTAGAGACATCATCCAATTCCCTTCTTTTTTTTCCCCCACACTTCATTTTCTTTTCCTATTGGGATATGAAGGAAAGGGAATTCTTCTCAACAGAAATAAACACTAGTAAATGAAGAAGTGCACCTAGTGAACCAGTATTGTATTTCCTTGTTGGGGTCTTTCATTCATGTTGCAAATTGATTTTGAGGTGACACTAACACTGGGTGGTCTAACTTGGGGCAGTTTTTCAAGGCCCAGTCCTTACAAAGCTAAGTTCAAGAACAGTCACTGGGAACGAGGGCAATCAAAACCTCTGGAGGGCTAATCCTATGAAATGTGCAATAAGCAGTTCCTACTTCCTCAGACAGATACAGAAGCTTCAAAATCAGCAAAATAAATCCTTGATATGAAGAAGGACAAAAAAGGAAAGAAAAAGAGGGGGAAAAAAAAAAGAGTGAGTTCCTGCTTTCAGCTAGTGCAACTTCTTTGAGATGAAGTGACTTACTGCAAAGAGAATCCTGCAAGGGGCACACATTCCTGTATATATCAATTTTTGGATCAGAGCCAAGTGTTCTGTCACTGGCTTTTTACTTAAGATAATTCTTCAGGTTTTGTTAATTAGGTACTAACAATTCTTTCAGACGAGTTGTATAACCCAGGGAAGAATATCAACAGTATGTTTTAAATCAAAGTGTTTACATCAGGAATGATTAATTTTTTTCCATGAGGAATGACTTGTGAGACAGGCAGTCTTAGTCTACCATAAATCTACATGAAAATTAAAATTGCGGAGGAGAATAACAAAGGCAAGTTGCTATCCCCATCTTCCCTGCCTCAGCCCCAACTCTAGAGATGGAATTTACATTAACAAGGGGCTCCAACTACCACTGGAATTAGTGTTTGAGAAACTCAGGATTTTAACTCCTTTTAAGAAACACTATGATTAAGGTCAGTAACTCCGCTTTCCTCAACAAAGAAAAGGAGCTAACTCAATCTGTCCTAAAGCCTTTCTGAAGAAAAAAGTTTTTAAAAGTGAAATAAACAAAAACAGCATCCCTCTCTTCCTTTGTGAGTTGTGATGAAATAGTGGTTAAGAAATCCATAACAAAATAGACAAAAAAGAAAAATTTCTGGTTTAGGTCTGTGTTTTTCCTTTTATGTGTTGGAGGATAGAAAGCTTTGAGCTGAGCATGGGACTGCATTCACATTCTCAGTTGCTAAATGGTTGAGGGGCTTTCTGGTAGTGCAGAAGGGCTGCCAGCTCTGTAGCATGTTCATCCCAGTTGTTTGAAAAGTTGGTTCACTTGAAACATAACCATTACCCCCACCCACACGAGAGCTAAGTCCCCCTCAATGAGGGATTTATTCCACATTTATGATAACTATTATTACCAACATTTACAGTACCAGTCATTTTAATTAGAAAAAAAAATTAAAACAAAAAAAAAATCCTGCAATGCACAGAGACATAAATATATACATGTACAAATGCAAAGCACTCAAGTTGTTTCTAATAACTGCAGCTTATGGTAGAGACATGCGTTCCACACATAACTGATTTAAACACTCTTTCTCTTTTTTTGTCATCAAAATATACAGATTGCTTTCTTCCAAAAAATTATTTTCCCTTTCCTGTGTTACAGGAAACCTGCCCACACTTTTAAAAGTGGGTATAAATAGAAGCATGAATTAGGCATCTTGAAAAGTCTATATTTTCCAACCACAGGAAAACTAAGAAATTACTGTGAGTGTTTACACATCTGAGTATGTTGAATTAAAACGTTTTCTATTCATATGCCCAGGAAAACTGGCAAGAAATTAAGAAAGGAAAACAATAGCCTCTCTGGTTCTTTACCTGTTGCTACAGTTTACATTATTCAGCCTTCTTCATATGGACCACTAAAAGTGTCAGTCTGAATACAGTCACCACTCTGATGAAAGCATATCTTACATATATAAATCATATAACTACTATGAAAATTTCAGTAAGACTGTCTGTTTTCCTATAAATTTAACTAGACATTTGTCTTTTTAGTTGTCTCTCTGTATCATAGCTATTAAAGGTAAATAAAAGCGTGATGGCTCTTTTTATGACATTAATAGCTTGAGGGACTTTATAAATCAGTGAATACAAATGTACTACTCATTACAGGAGAGGGAAGCAGGTCTGTCCATCTGATGCCTTCTGACTTAGATTTCTGCTTTAAGATCTTGTGTCTCATTTAAAATTAACTCATCTCCTGTTTCTCTACTGTCATATGCTGGGTAACTTCTGGTGCTCTCTCAAATACTGACATCAGTGTTTTTCTAGTAGTCCACACAGCCTAACTAGCTAGCATTAATGGCCTCAATACAGTCACAGTAGCTTCATTAAATCTTGACAACTCTTGTCAAAAGGTGAATTTGGAAAAATAAACCAAAATAAACTCACTGCAAACCACTTAGATATATGCTGACTGACCAGATCTCTTTTTTTTGGCTGAACCTTCAGTAATTTCAGTAACACTTTGAACAAGATTTAAGGGGTGAGCTGGCAGCTGGTCAGATGGTCAAAATGGCAATCTTCCCCACTAAAGTCAGCATAAGATCTGTTGTTTGTTTGAGGGTTGTTTTTGTCACACATTGCATTTCTCCCCAGCTGTACTGCCTACAAACAGAGAAGCTATTTTGCTTCCCCAATAATACTTGTTTGTTTTGGTGAGTTTCTTTTTAGCTAGATTTGGGCATTTGTTAACCAGAAACTAGGAATGGTGCCTGCAAGCCCCGAGGTAATACTTGCATGCTCTGCTGCTCACCATTGGCCGCTTGCACTGCACATAGATGCCTCTGTAGCAGGAGTCTGCCGCGGGTGTGCTGCAGCACATGCCCCTCAACAGGGAGATGAGTAACTCCCCCAGAGGGTTTGAGCAGGTCTGTACGAGAGCTGGAGAGAAGGGTGTACAAAAACCAACTGACTACATTATAAAAGAGTTCAAAAGCTTAACTGCAAACTTTTTCCCTACATACTGATCTAAACTATACAGACAATAAGTGTTCCTTTTCTCATAATACCTCCATACCAACAATCAGGTTCTCTTTTTTTTTTTTCTTTTTAAGGAGGTTGGTGAGACTTAAGGTTGTGCAAGACATACTTTGATCTGCACCCTGATGAGTGAACATTCCCCTTTGCTGCTAGCCCAGCTAATGAAGGGATAAAATTAGCTTTTATCCCTGACACTTTCTTCAGCAAAAAAACATGGACTAATCAGCTGTCCTCACTAATCAGTCGTCTGGCTAATGACCTTTTGCCTTAAAACACTAAAATTTCTGAATGATGTTAAAAAAAAAGAAAACCAATGCAGACTGCTCTCTCTTTGTGGGTCTTAAGCCTATCATCTGGAATTGGAGACTGAAAGGTTAAATGGCAAATCTGTATCCTGACTGGGTGATAAATCTATAATCAAAAAGCACAAGCCTTGACACCTCAAGATGTACTTCATTACTACACAACTAAATGATCTTTTTTCTCTTTTTTTTGTAAACGAGAAACAGATGAAAAAAAAATTGCTTAACCCCTTCATACTTTGCCTGTGGAGAAATCCACTCCACATCTGTGTTCAAGTGTCAGTTAATTTCTTACTTTTTTATTAATGCCTGAGCAAGAATTCAGAAGTTGAAACCATTTGCCTTTTTTCCTCCCCCTTACAACTTCAGGGAACTATAGCTGGGAAATAAAATTGCAAAACCACTTCATCAAGCCTGCATGCTCAAACACACTCGTAAACGACTAAAAAAACCCTCCAAAACAAAACAAAGAGTACAAAAGCACAAAAATAAGCTTTCCAATTCCCCAGATTCTCAGTGTACAGGGCACAGTCCTTCTTCCTCTCAATAACATACTTTTACATTGTTTTAAAAGAGGGATTTTTAAGGCCTGTTTCATTTTTCTTCTCTGCTTTCTATAATGAGGTCCGTTTTTCTTCATGTTTTAAGGAGGTGGAGCAAAACACATCCCTGGATGGCTGAGGAGGATTAGCAACAGATGAGATGTCCTGTGGAAGTCACTTTGCAGAGGTCTGCAATAATTTCTAGCTGCAGTGCAACTGCACCCTGGTTTTTAACTTCAGGAATAAAAAGAGATTGCATTTACCACAAACACCACTCCCTCAAGATAATGCACTTCTCCCTGGGGGCAATGCGAAGTGACAGAATCACGTTAAATTTCACAGCTTTCCAACTTTGCACCCCCAAATGAGCCAGTAATCAATACTCACGGTAATGAGGGTCCATGTAACCGTTTCGGGGATCCATGGTAAAGAGCGTCCCGCGGTAAGGTATGGAAGGTTCGGGAAGGTGTGATATAGATCCATGGATCTCCTTCTTGATTAATGAGGCCCTTTCCTCACTCGACGTGGAAGGCTCTTCACTGATCTTGCCGAGGCCTTGCCCACCCTGCGGCTGCATTGTGATCGCGTTCCGTCTCTCTCTGTGATAGGTCTGCCCAGGACTTTCATCCTCTGCAAAAAAACGAGGGAGAAGAAAGAGAGAAGGGAAGAAAAAAGAGAGACACACACTTTTAGCCCGTTTATAGCAAATACAATAAAGAAAAGTTCTCCCCCCACTGCCCTCCTCCTCCTCCCGGTGTAAGTTTGTGACAGGAAGTGCCTGTGTGGCTGTGAGGGATGGCCTGGGGACACTTGCCTGCTCGGAGCTGGCAGCAGTGGAGCAGTAGATCACCGTCACCCATGCACTGATGCTCCTGCCAGCGGGGCTATCAATTTTGCGGGGACAGACAGAGGCTCGTTGTTTCCCTGCCTGTGGGACAAGGAGCTGGGAGCTCCCTGATGGGGAGTCAAGAAATGATTTGTCACACAGAGGAGAAGATGAACCCCACCAGCTAGGTCTAAATCACACCCAGTCAGCCACCACAGCTCTGCAGCCCAGCTCCAGGTCCCTGGGGTTTGCCTGTGTCAGGGGCTGAAACCTCGCAGGGAGGTTGGTGGTGACCAGAACCAAGGTGGGCAACAATAAAATGGGTACAACTGCTCAAGATACAGGACCAGCAGCATCAGGCAGCCACAAGCATGGCCACCTGCTCTGACACTGTCACCACACTGGTGCCCATGCAGGATGTTGCGTACAATCCTCCTACCTCTATTTCCCATATCCACACAAACAAAGCTGCAAACTCTTAATGAACAAGGGAGAAGAAAAAGTAGGGGGAAAAACAACAATAGCTAAGAGGGTCAAACCTAAATCCTAGTTTGGAGTAAGTCTCTAGGCCTGTAGTACCACTTGTAAGGGGAAAAGGGCCTCCTGACCATGGTTCTACCAGCCTTCCTTGCAGACAGCTCCAGGACTAGGTGCTGAAAGAACTCTCTGCTCCCACAAGAATTTTAACCCCTAGGGACTACATACACCCTTCAAAAGCCAGACAAAATGGTTCTGCTCCTCAAAATCAAGATGCATGTTCCTAGGTACACTTCACATGTGCCATGTGGCAGAGGGGCTTTGCTAGGTACATAAGTCTCTAATGTAAATGCTCTCCTTCAGTTGCATTATTGGTTTAAAATAGATACGTTTCTCTAAACAAGCATGATTCCTTGCTGGCTGTAATCCTCGGCCAATACCAATGCTCCAGGTACAGCCTTGTTCCATCAACCACACTGCACATGCAAGTGTATGCCTATATATCTTGAAGGAATACTAAGACTCTTCATTTCAAAGTTGCTCTGCAATTCTGGAAGCACACAAGGAATCTCAAATAATTAAATGCTGGGCACAAAAATGGTAACTAGAAAAGGAAATGAAAACACCCTTAGGAAATAGAACTAAAGTGCTCTTACTGTAAAATCCACATGCAAGGAAGAATGATTGACACCAGCACCAAGACTGCACTTTGGTTGTCAGAGATTTGAGGTCAGGGCTAAGTTTTCACTTGTACCTTTCCCTGGTGTACTTGTTCACACAGCAAAAGCTGCAGCCAGCAATTCACCAGGTGACTACTTTCAGCAAGCCTGACAGAAGTGTAACTCAACCTATGTGCCTTTGTAGAATTAGATTAGAAGCAGGCTCTGTACACACTGATACCTGGCCATTATATGTGCAAACTAGCCACACTATTGCTTTGCATGAAATGCTAACCAGTTTTTCCCTGCCCCCTCTCCCCACAAGTACCAACAACAAAAAAACTCAGCAGCATAGCCTACTGAGCACTTAATTATTTTTCTATCTCCAAGTATTACAGCAACCAGGGTTTGCTGACTTATCAGCATCTTCCAGGGACAGAATTCTTTTTGCAGTCAGTAATTTTACTTACTGAGCTTTTCCAGGGTTGGGTCTGAGGAGAAAGAGTTAATGGAAATAGACAACAACATTACAGAGTTTAAACCCTTCGCCCTTTTCTACTTTTTACTAATATGCACAGGCACTGGTCCCTGCTCTGGATTAGCAGGGTTTAAGGTTTCAACTTTTTTCACTGAAGCTGGTTTTAGTTAGAGAACTGCAAATCAGGGACTAAAACTTTAAAACTTATGAGGTTTTTAGAAACCCGCTTGTATAACTAAAAAGAAAAGAAGAAATCACCCCAAAGATATATTTTCCATCAAGTTTCTCTTTAGTCAGAGTCTTTTGTCTTTTATGTTACATTTCAACCTAGAGTGAACTTTCACTGATGAGACCTAAACTCCTATAAAAACAGGGTATTACACTCCATTTGAAATTCTGACAGACTGTTAAGTAGAGCAAGTTAACCAGTGCTACAACAGTTCAGAAAGAAGAAAGCTAGAGTGATTTGTGGGGCTGTATAATCACTCAGATGATCAGATAGGATTTCAGTTCTTTTACTCTTCCATATAAAGATAATATTTGTTAAAACTGCCATCCTGGGATACAACTAGAAGCTGACATCTGTTTGCAGAGTCCACTTTCATACTTTTCTTCTCAAAATATGCATGCGTCATGAATCAAGGCACTAGTAACTATTATGGAAAATCCTGATTTTTCAAATTGCTGAATGAAATTCAAACCCTACTTTCAGTAACTTAGAAACTAGAGGGAAAATAGGGCTTGTTTTAACAAGCTTTTCCCTTTTTTCGTTACTTGAGGAAAAAAAAGAAAACATAACTATTTTGCCTTCTGCATCAACACTCTCCCCATTATAAAGTTGTTGCCATGTGCCATTATAAGTCAAAAGTTTCTGTGTGTTTTCTGCCACACAAAAATTGACTCAGAATTATTTAACTAAACATGGTGGCATTTTTGCAGTAATAGTAAGGCTTATTTGTCAACCAAACAGCTTGCTAAGCGTTGACTTCACACCACCAGGTTGCTTGTGATAGGGGGCAGATGAGAGATTTGATAGTACCCATGCTCCAGGACACCAAGAGATGAGCAGCTTGCAGGAGCTCCCCCGGCATCAGGCGGGAAATTCCTCTTGCAGTAACGTTGCTGACTCTCACGGCAGGCGAGCCACTCCAGTGTGCCAAAAGGGGAAAGATGTCTCATCTTGTTCTGGTTCAACTGAAGCGTTCAATAAAGTTTCAAGAGTAAGAATGGGCAAGGTGTGCCAGGCCAAATTATTGACAGAAACACACTGTCTACCATGGCAACAAGTGGGATTCTAAAGCAAAAATGTAAGCAAATAGCTCACTTCTCCAGCAGCATCTGCCAAAGGGGTTTTACAGCCAAATAAGCGACAATCGTTCTGTTACTGCTCTGCTCTAAAAGTGATCAGCTTTAGGGTCAAAAGAAACTTCTGATTTATTTAAATGTTGTAGAGAGACAAATGCCAAAGTGAAAGGTGAAGTTGGTGGCAGCCCAACTCCAGCATAATTCCTCTCACCATTTGCCAGTGTAAGAGTGAAGGGTTAAATAAGAATAGAAAAAAGCAATCATGCCCAAGAGCAATCTGCGTAAGCTTCTCTTTCTTCACATACACCCTTTCTCTGACTGAACAAGGCAATAGTCAGAGACACATGTTAGAAGTGCCCAGTCTTGAATGATCGCTTTAATCCAGGATTCTCACATCCACTGAGAAATACCTGATTTAGTCCTGCTATTTTGATCAGAAGCCAATTTCATTAGAAGTGCAGAGCTCCTCACTTAATGGAGCACCTCTCACTCAATCAAAAAGCTTTCTCAAAAAACTCACACTGGACAGCATGCCTGAATAAACACACTTTTAATTGCACAGCTAATTTATTCATAAAGTTTTTTAAAAATCAGCACAAGCCAAAACTTAACACAAAAATCCTTTAAACTTTCTTTATCCATTGAACTTTTTTGCCTTTTTTTAACATAGACCAAAACAAAGTAAAAGCTATTTTACTTTAAACCCCTTAAAGTCAGAAACTGAAAAAAAAAAATTTTAAATCTATTGATAGAGCAGATTAAAAGTCAATCCCAACACACTTCAGAGACACCCCTGATTAAACAGGACAACACCAGCCCAGTTAAATCTCTTTATATATAAAGTTCCATCACCATATTTCTGCTAGCAACTTTCAGAGAGCATTACTATCTCATGAAAGATCTGATAGCACTTCAGCTGAGTAGGAGAAAAAAAAGGTACTTACAACTCAGTTCAAGAGACCCTGGCTGATGTTCCCTCTAAGCTCTTCTCTTGACCAAAATTCTTTGGCTACCAGGACATGGGCATTCCTCCCTCTTTTCCTCTCTCTCCCTTCTCCTCCACCACCCCCTCCCACCCCCATCTCCCTCCCTCTCTCTCAGAGGCAGTGCTTCTCCCATTAGAGGAATTAAAAGTGGTTGGTGCCATGCTAAATTTAACAAGCTCATTAGTATTCTTCCTGTGTGCTTCCTAGTGAACTCTCCCTATTCAAGCAGCTCTCTCTAGCTGAGGGGTCAGGCGGCTAATCATTAAATCAAACTAATGTCACCCTATCACAATCAGCCTAAGAGAAGGAGGGTTTATTATTTCAGTTTATGCTAAATAAACGGTTTTACAAATGGTCTCCAAGCAAGGTCAACAGCAGCTTCAATTACAAGACAAACTTAACAAGAGTTGCTATAAACCAAGTGCTCCATATTGACCTAAGCACAAGCTCCACTCTGCATATTGCCACTAGCAGGATTGTACAGGAATGCATATTGTAAAATAAAGGAAAGGGTAATCTTTTCTTTGCAAGAATTTGTGACTGCACAGAGACTGCTCATTCACCTCTCCCCAACCAGATTGCTGCTCAGCTCAATTCACCCCACACAAAGGCTGAAGACCAGACCTCAATGGACCGAGTGAAACATGTTCAAAACTAGGCTCTCTATTGTGACTGAATTTCTTAACATCTTTTCAAAAAGCGGAGAATGCCTTGAGGCTAAAGGAAGAAACAGGCTAATGGTGAATTGGGAATACTGAGCAAATTTCAGAGCCCTTTCCTCCTAGCTTTTGAGGTTGAAAGCAAGCTCTTTCCTTTCAAGTTTCAAAGTCCTTTTTCCTCCCGCAGTGTCACAGAAGGATTTGAAAAGAAGGTAATTGTGCTCACAGTCCCCCTGATCAGAGCTTACGTCCTATTTCTGGTATTTCAGAATACTTCTTGCAATAATGGTGCATATAGCTCAATCCCTTAACCGTCCTGCACTCTGCAATTGCTCATTAAATGAACAATTGCTGGTATAAAATGCCTTTTATGTTCAAGGTCTGGATATAAGATAAGCATTCTAGTACTCTAAATTTGGTTTACTAAGGAAACTCTCCATCATTAAATTACAAAACTGAAATCAGAATATCAGTCTTTCCCAGAAAAGTAGCATTTTAGATGCTGTGAGCCAGAAGGAAGGGGGAAGGTGGAATGTAAAAAAGATGGACTATTTAGATTCTTAGATACCTAAGTAAGAAAGCAATTTCCTTCCCATTTAAGAAAGTCTAAGTTTTTGACACCTGATATTTTCTTCCTTGAAATGATGCAATAGAACAATTGCCAGGCTGATTAGGACACCTGTACCTGAACCTTCTTGCATACACACACTTTTCACTACTCTCTGACCACCTTAAGAGCAACACTAGGGAAACAGATCTGTAGGATTGTGCTTGCCTTTAAAAAGAGCAGAATGTTGTTGTAAGCAGAATTTTGTTTTGGGTGAGTACAGTAGTTTAAATTGGACACCCCTGGTCACAAGTTTGTTATTTTCCTGCATTTGGAGCAACTGTACAAGAAGCACTCTGGAAATACTAACACAGATATGACGGACAATGCTCATAATTGGTTATAAAAATAGACTCCAATCACAAGAGAGACTACAAAATCTGCTAGATAACAATACTGTACTCACTTTATTTGCAATGCCTAAGCATACCTTATACAAGACTTTTGCGTTTATAAATAACATACATTATTTGAGCTTACCACTGAAAATGTATAGTTTTCTATTCCCATTTGCAACGGATTTTTAGCTTAGTTATTTTTTATTTATACTATGTATAGTATTTTCCAAGAACTGATTTGTGATCTTTGCAATATGAATACACAGCTCTTTTGTGGTTTTGTTTATTTGTTTTGAAAAACATGTTATATTCTTTTGTTGCCAACTCTAGCTTTCACTGGAAGCAAAAGGATTTATCAACAAAGAAGAGAGGGGACCCAATCCCTACAATACCTACCTAATACTCCATGCCCACTCCTTATTTTCCTCAAATGACACATACATTCCTTTTTGCTGCAACTGCTGCACAGCTCAGTTCAGTTATGACTTTGGAAACAGAACCTGATCATGCATTCCCTCAGAGTCAACGGCAGAGTTCCCACTGACCTAGGCAAGACAAAACTGGGCCTGTACAGAGTTCACACTGCTCCAACACTAAACCAGCAGCACATTGTTACTGGGAGAACATCGCTCACAGCCTTTTCCAAATGTGTGAATAACTCTTCCCCAAGACTGATGGAGAACCTGAGAATGGCATGAAGCAGCTTAAAAAACTCAGGTAAACTTTTTCAGAGCCCTAAATCAGAGAGAGCCTTGTTAGTAGCAATGTCTTTATCTTAATTTATCTCAATCCAGATGAATTCACAGTGCTTGTTATCTCCCCAGCCACTCCCAAATAAAACTAATTGGCTGAAACAAAACAGGAAATTATGTAAAATAAAACCACCTTTAACATGTCATACAAGCAAACACCTACTGTTTTTAACTGAGAGTCTGCATCTACAAATCCCTGCATCAGATCTATAGGGAAATGCTAAAAAATCTCATATAAGCTGAAAAAATCCTACTGAGGAAACAAGAAGTAGCTGTAGACACAGCTACCTACACGCAAATGCAGAGTTCTGTGGAAACATCCTTTCAATCCCAGGACTCAGCCTCATTTGGCAGACAAAGAGGGCAGGAGGCAGGGCTGGGCTGCCTTACACATGATCTTGCACCTTGCTGATCATTCAGGACACGTGGGAGAAAAAGGAGTAACATTTGGGCATATGCCGAAGTTACTAACCTGACACTTGAGCCATCCCACTCTCTTCAATGACTTCGGAGCAAGCTGCCAAAGTCGCTTGCTGTGAACCAGATTCCCACAGTATCCTGTTGGCCAAGTTTGCCTCGAGCTGCCCAGCTGAACAACCAACTAGGCAAGATGTGGAGCTTGAACCCCTGCAATGCCCAGCTGCAGCCCCAACTTGCAGGGCTGAGTCTCTGGGATGCTAACAGAGGGACTAATTCTCAGCAACTTGCAAGGTCAGTCTCTGAAGATGTGGGAGCCTCACTTCTGAACAAGCCCCTCTCCCAGCCCGTTTCCACACGGGCTTTAAAATAACAAAAACAAATAACTTAAATCAAAACAGCTGAAAACCATTTTCTCCCTTCCCAAGTTCAGGGCTGCATGTTTCTCCCGTGGCAGATAGTGGATTATTGCAGTGACACTAACACCGCTGGCGAGTGCAGCCCCCAGCATTCTGGTTTAGGTGTTAGTGACAACATTGACTGCAGCAGGAGAAATACTAAACCCTGCACCTAGGTACCAAGCAGGTGGCAAGATTTTAAATTTACCTCCATGGGGCCTACAAAGCCCAAATTTTCCTCGCTTTACTCACACTAAAATTCTGGGGATTCACTGAAACTACTTGTGCAAGTAGAGCAAGAAGGATTAATGTCCAGCAACAGAAAAGCTCCAACCATTGGGCACAGATAGTCAGTCTGGAAAATGTGCTGAAGATGTTGGTTAGCACATGGAAATGCTGTATCATTAGCTTGATGAGAAAGGGGCTCTCAGTAGTACCAGTGCTTTGAAATTCCAGCAGACAAGAAAAAAAAAGCCATAATGCAGAAGTAGAAGACATTTGGGCAAAATTACCATATAGCCTGCCATTTCTCCTTTTAAATTTGCAGAACGAGAAGGCAGTTAAAAGCATTTCCCTTTCTTGGTATAATAAATTTTATGTTTTGATTTAGCTACTTGAGGACTGGGAAACTCAAATCAGAAAAAATATTTCTTTCAAGAACAAACTTACTTTTTCATTTCCCCTTTCAAAAACCTGTTCTACCTTACAAAATTCAGCAAAGACTGCAAATTACTATGCAACAGCCTCAACAAACTAGAACATTTGCTCAAGGTCTGCTGATCAGGACTAAATCTTGAGCTTTGCACTTTCAGAATATCTCCAGGATCATTGCCCTTCTCCAATATCTAGACTGTTCAAAGAGCCAAGAGAATCAAATATAACTAAAAGACAACAACAGACATCAGGATCTGACCTTTGGCAACTATTTTTCAGAAGGAAAAAGCTCCTCAGCCTATTGTAAAACTCTCAAAAGGATCCTGATTTAAAAACATTATGAAGTTCCTTCCATTAGCCACTTACTAGACTGTTAGTCATTGCTTACTTTGAGCAGGCTAATTAGTTACATCAAAGGCACTACAATAAATTCCCAGGAGGGTTTTGGGGGGGATATATTTCTCAACCATCTAATAGCACATTTATGCCTATCTGTGGGTAACTGCCTCATTTCACTCAGACACTGGGGGACATACTCAGTGCTGTCACTTTCTACCAAGCCAGCAGCAAGACCAGGCCTTAAAGCTATTTGAAGCCCGATATAAATTTGATTAACCATGCTTAAAAGCCACAAAAGAGTGAAAGAGGCATTATAAACCCTTTGGTGTACCATCTCCTTTTGCAGCATCTACAGCACAGACACCTTAGTCTTAAGAGAATAAAAAAACCCAGTTATCTATAGTGTTGCATATAAACAGAATTATATTTCTTCCTTTTTTCCTTGGGTGAGTTCAAACTGCTATATGGAATCATTAGCAAATCACTAAAGTGCTTTGCAGCAACCCAGACAAGCCTTCAGTTTAGATGGCATATATCATCTATTTAGTTGCAAAATTTACTTATTGCTGCGTCCTTTTGCACAGTTGCAGTAAGACTTTTGTTTCCATTATATCCCTGCACTTCTGGTCCCTGAAAAATACCAGTTGTTTAAAAATATGTCATGGGTTACTCTGCCCTGATTTACAGTGGCTGCAATCTCTGAACAATGATTTCACCGAAGTTTACTTAGGGCAAAATTTGAATGCCATATACATTTCTCTGTGCAGATGTGTACGTACTGCTACATACAAAAGTGTGGACACAGCACTCGTAAATTCAGTTCCACCTTACATTCTATAAAATCCAACCAATTACAGATACATTATATATGATGTCGCCAAATAAGTGTCCACACAGGCAGGCTGGATACCTGAATGTAGAAATGAGACTTTTCACAGTACTCATCAGTGGTCTAAATATTTCCGAAGAATGCTGCAAAACAGTCGTAAGGTTTATAGCAAAGGATGTCTTCAAACAAAGAACTCTCGAGCCCTGTACCTCAAACAATGTGATGCTTTGAATGACCTTCTGGACATTAGTGCACTACTTTAGAAAAGCAGAGCTACTAATCCATAGATTTTGCAAAATATTCCTTTTATCAACACTGCTTTTTCTACCAGGAATATATTCTGAAGGCCCCAAATCTGGCCTGTTTACCTCTAAAGTTAAAGCTCAGGAGCTTTCCTCCCTGCCTGGAGACACTGCTTACAAAACAAAAAAAACTCTCCTTAAACCTTAAGATCTTGACCTTTCCAAAGATCAATTTGTTTTTTCTCCCCTCTGTCCATTTTCTTCTCAGTTTTCTCCACTAAAAGGGATGTACAAGGATGTATCTCTCGCAGAGGTGCATGCTGCCATAATCTCATGGTTCCTGCCTTCACATTCCAGTCATCAAAAATACTAACAGCCACAGCAAGCAGCCTGGGTCCAGTCTGGCAGCAGAATGGATGCATGCAAGTGGGCATGGAGATTGGAGAAGGAAAGGACAAACAAAGCAAATTCTTCATACCATGATTTCCCCTCCCCTCACCTAGGGGATGGAATCCTCTCAAAAGCTTTGGATCTCTGGATGTGTGGAGTTGGAGAATTAAGACAACTGACGACCACTCAGTCAGTGCCTCTCTCCTCGCTTCGTCACTTCCACTGCACACTTCTGGCCAGGTAGAAAAGGCAAGAAAGCCGATACACACCAGCTTTTTCCAGCTTCTCAACACAACCTCACAGGAACTGAATGCCAACCAGATCACTTTATGGATTAAAACAAGCTGATGGTAATGTTTTTTGTTGAGTTTCAGGGATGAGCAAAACTGGATTTGACTTTGCTTTTTTGATTATTTATGCATTTGTCTTTCTAACCTTAATGCTGGGTAACAGATTTTTAAAGATAGTGGAATATTGGCCTCAAGCTTTTAATGATTAACTGCATACATGTACTTAGGTGCTTATAACTGCCTTAAGTACAGTAATTTCATGACTATAAGGTGCACCCTTTTGACTAAAATTTTGGTCCGAACCAGGAAGTGTGCCTTATAGTCCGGTGTGCCTTATATATGGACAAAGTTGTGAAATTTGACAACCCGGAAGTGCGAGCTGGGAGAGCCGTTGGGGGAGCCGGTAGTGCTGCGGCACTGCCGAGCAGTTCGGGCTCCCAGCGTCGTGGTGCAGCTCGGGCTCCCTGCACTGCAGCAGGGCACAGGTTCCCGGCACAGCAGCACTGCAGAGTCGCCCAGCAACGTGGGGCAGCATGGGCTTTCGGCATCCCAGCGTGGCTCAGGCTTCCAGCAGCATCGCGTGGCACGGGCTCCCAGCACAGCGGCAAGGCACAGACGCCTGGTACCGCGGCGCAGCATGGGCTCCTGGCACCGCCAGGCGGCTCGGGCGCCCGACACCAGCGGCAGCCCCAAGTGGCACCGAGCCCGCCCGACCCCAAACCAAGCCAGTAAACCCCACGATCACACGATTCCATTACTAATTCGTTATTTTGTTGAGTGTGGTGCAGATCCTCACTGCAAAAAAGAAGTGTGCCTTATAGTCCGGTGTGCCTTATATAATGTACAGATTTGCGACATTTGCCAACTCCCGGAGGTGCACCTTATAATCCGGTGCGTCTTATAGTCGTGAAATTACTGTAATATTGTATATTTCCATTTACCAAAATGCAATGGGCACCTGAGATCATAAACACAGCCAACTCAGAAAAACAATGCTCTGTCCACAATGGCAGAACAATTTAAAACAGCACTCTCCTCCTACTATACTAGCCATGCGAGCTCAAAATGGGCATTCTTAAATTGTGAATCAGGTTTTGCTGGCTTAATATAGACACAATTTGGCAGAAGGAGATTTCAACATTTCCTTATTATTTTTTTTTCATTTGTGTTCTTGTATTTTTTTCATTCTGCAGTCTCAGGCAACATCCATTTAAAAGAAAAATAAAATTTCATCCCTAAAAAACATAAAATTTGTATGGAAGGAAGGCTGGGGAAGGGAAAGGGAATCACCTGCAAAGTTCATTTGGCTATGTGCAAAGCAAAAGAGAAAAAAAAATCCCTGTGCAATTCTGTGACTTATGTGTGCTGCAGAGGAATGCATAACTGTAAGTCTTCTTCATTCACCAAATGCATAAAATACTGATAACTGGTTTCATAAGAGAAAAAGTATTTTTATACAGCAAGTAAGTGCAGTGTGATTGAAGGATTCAAAGTCCATTTAATTTATATACAGAAACATCCACTTAGATTTGAAGGCAAAATGTGTTGAACTTAGCCCAAAGCTGCCCTACAATTCACCCTGCACGTTAAATGTTCCAATTCTGAAAAAACAGAGCTTGCCTCCCATTTGTATTACATCAAATGCTTGTCCACAGCTTGCATAACTTGTCCACAAATACATAACTGTTGACTAATAACTATTTACCATGTCCCTCTGAAGGCTGGGGGGGGGAGAATGGAAAAAAGACATAAAATCAGAAGAAAACTAATAAATCAATATTTAAGGGGTTATTGCCCTGAAGTAAGTTGGCCTTATTTCAGACCCCTGCTATTCTTTCAGCAGCAGAGAAAGCTCATCCAAAATACTGTGCTTCATCCACTTCATAACAGCCACCATAAGAGCTGAATCATGGCTTTTCATAAACATGCCGAATTATTGAATAAGTACACCTGATTTACCAGCTCTCACCAGGCTGCTAAATAGTCAAAGAAGCTTTTTCTCCAAATAGTAGCCATGTTCTTTCTTCTCCAGTGCAGGACAGAAGTTCCATCTTGCTGGCACCAACAAGAATTCATCTTTTTCCTTTATAAACCATAGCCTTTTGGAACCACAACATAGATACCTCCTACATTATACTGTCAAATTCATCAAATTAAGAATAATACTTTTATGCTAATCTCATTTTTCATACCAGTTTTACCACAAGTCTTGTAAACATGAAAACTAGAAGACAAGTTCTAGTCTAGATACCTCCAGGTACTTCATTTGTGCCACAATCATTTGTTGTATTAACACATCCTCCTTGCAGAGGATACCAGATTTAACACATTTGTCCTATAAAATTCAATTAACCATTTCAGATGTACCCGAGTTGTAACATCAAAACCAGCTAGCTTTAAAGAAGAAATTCCCATTAGAAATTGCAATTTTTTCATGGCAAAAAGACTGACAGTCCACAGCCTTCTCACAGCAGAATACATATTGGGCTTGCTTGTTGCAAATCCTTTCTAAAGACTAGAAAAAAATCTTTTCCAAAGCAGCAAGGTTACCACTGTCAGCTGTACTGAACTACATACTTCCCTCTCTTTCGGGTCTTATCTTCAATAATCATGGAAACAAAGATGTAAACTTGGACATTAAAGAGTGTTAACATCAAAGTATATGCACTACTTTTGATATTAACCAAAGCCTTGAACCAGCAATCTAACTGGCACAAATCAGGGGTGTCTATGTAATTTCAGAAACAGCTGAACTGATCTTTGTGCCATGACCTGCATTTGCTCACCGACTTTTCAAAGAACAGTATCCCTGTATGTTTTTACAACTACCTGCCAATCAAGAGCAGCACGAATCCAAATTCACTTCTTGGCATTTTCACTACTTATCTGTCCACATTTCTCAACACATTTCTTTCTTCAATACATTTTAAAAATTTTAACATTTCCATCCAGAGCAAGTTCTGTGCATTGGATCAAATCATGGCCTGTATAAGATCCCTGCCTTTTGGTTTACATAAAAGTCATTGTATATCACAACTCAGATTTAAAAAAAAGAATATACAAGGGCATAAATAAATTATGTAAATAGATGTCAATAATAGATTGATATTTGTTTATTACCTCACCTGTATTCCCCCATCCTCACTCTCATTCCATCTATCATCATATTTATCACTCTTATGGTCTGCATATCCCAACAGAGGATTTAAATTCTCTCATCAAAGAATTTAAGTAAAAAAATAGGCTTACAATCTCCTAACCTTCCCTATTTCCCACAAAAATCTGGGTTTTCATCAGCAGTCACAGACACTCCCCCTTGTTGAAAACCATTCCAATGCCATCCTCATAACTTGCATTCAAATGAGTCTGTGCCAGAACTTAAGGACAACAGCCTTACAAAAGGCCAGTGAAGACACTGAACTAAGCAAGTGACGTACAGAAAAGGCAATGCAAAAAGTGCAGGTAGATAGCTGGACAACACTTTGAATTTCAACTTTTCCTTGTGCTTTACCTTACCAGCTTAGTTCATACTTAGGTCTACACAAGACTCTCAGAACATGTTAACTCAAAATATGTCATAAAACTTTAGCCAGGACAACACATCATGGCTTGAATATATAGCATATATGAACATATAGCACATATGCATATAGCGTATGTATCTCCAGTTATAAGTACAAACTTCAAAATAAATTAAAAGAAGACAGGAAAGAACAAGCTCAAATTTGGATTCCTAGCATTTTTGGTACCCTATTAATGTTTTATATTAACACGGCAAAACCCAGGATGCTAGAATGCATGCTGTGATGCAACATAATGCATTACATAAGTGTACTCAGAGGGATGGTTCTCCTCCCATAATACAATGGTTTTTTTGCCTCATTTCTGAGAGAAACAAGACTGAATAATATCAAGGGAAGGCAGAAAGGAGTTTGGTATCTATTCTACATATCTTTGAAACTCATTGATTGGATTAAACCATTTTTGTCTGAGGCAAGAGTTTCTATACTAGATTTCTACCAAGAAAAAGGCAGCATCTGGGTGGAAGAGATGCTGTATTACCAACCCTCTAACATCAAGTTTGCAGACTAATTTTTCTACATCATACAGAAAGCATTAAGGAGCAAGGTGTAACAAACATTCCACCAGAAAAAAAACTTTCATCAGACTCAGCATCTTACCAGAGACCAGAGAATCAACACAGAAAGCCATGCCCTGGAGGCAATTCCCAGAAAGGTCTATTTCTACTCCAAGCAGCTCTGCATTTTGAGCAGACCTGCTGATTAGGGATGTGATCTGAAGCAAGTTTCCAGGGCAAATCTTATAAAAAATCAGCACCAGAGTGCAACAGAATTACATGAGGTTCTGTAGGCTTCAGCAGTATAGAATGATTCAAACACTTACAGTGCTTGCAAGTTACTAAGTATTCTCTTGAGGACTAAGCATTTGTCTTCCACAATCCCCCTCCACCACTGAGGAACAGACTGCCCAGCATACTTTCATCTACCCAGCAGGCTATCAACCACCCATGAAACTATATGCAGGTGTGAAGATGGAGACCAACTATAGAGTCTGTTTTGCCAGGCTCACCATAAATTTCATCACAAATGGAAAAACTATACAAGCACAGCCTTTATGAAAAGCAGCAAATAAAAGTGTGGTCCAGGAGTGATCATTGCCATCTTCATAGACCAGGAGCACAGCTGCAGAAATACCAGACTTGTATAACAGAAGCTGGGTTCACTGGCAAAAGGGCTTTCTTCTCAACTTCTCAACAAGACCTCTCTTCACTTCAGCAGAAACAGGGAAAAATGGAGGGGAGTGGGCCCAAAGGAAGCTGCGAACAAATTGCACCTTAAACCAATAAAATACCCATGGTCCATTAAGTTGTCTCATTATTGAGAAGTCAGCAATTAAAATTTTAACGGCATGCAAGCAGGTTTCTAAATCATTAGGCAACAGAACACAGTGTCAACAATATCACTGAACAACCACCACTGCTTAATCACTTAGGAGTCTGTCCTGCAACTATTCATCTGAGGACCACAGAAGTCCTCAGCCCAGTATACCACTGGAACTACCTGCTTTGTAGCAGTAGGTCATTAATTTATCTTCCCTCATCTCAAATTGTAATGTTTTACCTGTAAGGACTTGAGAGTGGGTATGCATTTTTGCCACAAGTGCAAAACAAAATTATGATGCACTGTTTATGAAGTATTACACATCTCTGCACACACAGAACTGTTGGAACATGAACAACACAACAAGAAAAAGGATAGTTTGAAAGTACATCAAACCCAAAAGATAAAGGTCTTGCCATTTTTCTCTGCAAGACCCCAGTTTCATCCAGCACCACCCACGGGGTGGACAGTGTGAGTTTTAGAAACAGTTTATCACTACTGGTTCTCATCTTGGAGTTCAACATATGGCCCCTCTGCTCCATGTACTGGCTTCACTGAAGCCCAGTTCTGCAGGTAGGTTATTAATTTCCTCCTGCACTTTCTCTGGCACTCATTGCAATATCCAAGTGCTTCATTAGTAGTATGAAAATGTTTTTTACAACAGTTCTCACAAGGTGAAGAGATGGTCTTGTCCACTACCAAGAGAGACTACACACTTAGTGTCCTTAGCTGTACATACATAGTCAAGAGAGCCTGAGAACCCATTTTCAGAGAACACATTTTCAGAGTATTTAGCATCAAATCTACTTTATACAGTTTGTTTTTTCAAGCAATATTTATAACTGTATTATTAGCATCCACACATGCTTGCCTTTCTGAAAATCAGATGCAAGACAAATACCAAGAAACAAAAGGAAAAACCTTCTTATACTGGTGATGTTGAGTTGCTTCAAGTAATAAGAGCTCTAGGTTCAAGGTAATTAATGACACTGCAAAAATTCCTACATATTTGCACTTTTGTGTTTAAAGTATTTAAAAAGGTGGGAGTTGTGACTGAAGAATTCCTCATTTCTGGGGCCATTTATAAAAAGCCGCTCTGCTAGCAGAGTATTTTATTATCTAAATATGAGTTCAGTCTGTAAAATCTCCTTCTATGGTAGCAGAGAGATATTTTGTCTTCTTCATTATGTATTTTGATGAAATACAGAAATTTTTATCACCAAGACCTCCACCTCACTATCAAATAATGCAAAAGTTGGCCAAGGGGGTGACAGATTATTATAAAAGAAGAAAGTGCGGGAGAGATCGAGAAATATTACAGCTGCATGTCTGTTTCTTCAGGTCACCACACAAGAAAGGGATGATTGCATGTGATCATATCATTAAAGACTGCACTATAATGGACAGGCACAGAGAATTCTATGTTGGTGTTCCTGATTTTGTGATATAAATAATATTCCTTTATTTAATGACTTGCATGTAGCTTCATAATATAAAAAAAAACAACAAAAGAAAAAGCAAAATGGGAAGATGAATATGGCAGCTATAAAAAATGGGCAATTTAATTCAACCGACTGACCCTTTGAAAGCAAACAAAACACCTTGTAACCTCAGCAAATTATCATTTCCCAAGACATTCAGGGCAGAAGATGATAGACAGCATATCAAGGGTTCACAGTCAGTTACTGATAAGAAGAAATTTTGCATGTTGAATCCCACCCCAGGCTTTAAAGAGGAAATTTGCTTTAGTGGAAACAAACTTGCTGCTTCTTCCACTAAAATGTATATTTTCAGTTCCCTTGTAATTTTGAAAATGCTTCATCTTCCCTCTACTATCTCCTCCTCTGAGACCTAATTGCTATTCCAACACTGCACTCCACAAACCTCTCATCTCAGACCCATTTTCTTTAACCAGTATCTGTTAGCCATGAAATCTCAGCTCTTTGTCCTATTCCTTGTGGGAAGAATCTCCTTGCTCATTTGTTCCCATCTTGTCTCTCAATATGTCTTTTTCTTAATCTTCAGTCATGCATGCCAGTGATTGTGCCCCATTTCTGATGATTCCCTGTCTCTCCCTCTAGTTCTCTGACCAATCTCAGTACACTAAGCTTGGGCTCCCTTCTTCAGCTTCTTTTTATGGGATCTTTTCTCTCTTACCCCTTTTCTCCCTTCTGACAGGGCTCCCACTCTCCAACCCACACTCAACTAAACAGAAACCTTCCCCCGTCGTTCTCAGCATCAAACCCTGGACTAGCACAGGAAAATTGGTGGAGGTGTCCTTCACATGACATTCAGAACAGCAGATCCTGTATGATCATCTTCAGTTTCCTCTCGCTGTTCCCTTTACATTGTTAGCATTGCCTTTTCTTTGGTGCAGTTGGCTCTTAATGGCGATAGATGAAAAACACAGTCCTAAGGTCCACTTGTATGCTTAGCAGGAAGAAGAAAGATAATACCTGAGGAACAATTATCTCTGCAACTCTCACAGTTGCAGTTAAATGTATGGAAGATTAGTAATGCTTTCTCATACAATAAGAGTCATGAAGTAGGATCCATCTCACCTAACTCTAATTTTCTCTTGTTATTTAGGCTCCTTCTATTGTTGGCTGAGAAATTATGCCTCCAGACTGTCATTCAGCCTATCTCAAAATATAAGGACTCATCCTTTGAATGTATATCACTGACTACAGATCACCCAGTTAGACATTTACCTTTCAGAAAGGTAAGGGTAGATAAGACAGATCTACTATTCAACTTTTAGAAATATGGAAAATGCAAACTGTTTTTTCACAATTTTCTACATAATGTACTGTTGTGCCATCCAGTAATAATAATAAAAATAATATCTGCCTTCAATATTCAATATACTTCTGCAACTGTTTGGTCTGATTTAATCTTTAAATAACATAAGTACTCAAACTTATGAAGCTAACAAATTTCATTCTCTATTTCATTACAACAATCAAATACTGCAGAGTAGCTTGAAGAACACTGAATAATTCTTGCTCTCAGATGATTCACCTAATCTTTACTGGAAAAACTTAAGCCCCAGTGATACAAGCAGTTCCTTAGGATAGACCTGATTACCTTCTCTCACTGCTTAGATAAGGAAGCCAGGCCAAACAACACCAAAACTGGAACTTCAGCACTGAAACAGCAACCAAACCATATGACTCATCTTGATTTGTTGTTTTAATCAAATATACAGTCCACCATTTAGTAATAAGGATAAGGCAAAGCCAAAACAATAAAGCTATATATATATATTCTTATATATATTCTTCTAAAGCCTACAGGAGAACACCATGCATTTTCAGTCTTATAATCTGTAAGACTACAATAAGTGCTTTATGAGATAGGTAGATGGATCCAAAATCAGTTCCCTGGGACAGATGTCACACTTCAGAGATAACTTGCTGTAGACATCTAACTGCCTGAGCTACAAAGGTATTGAGTGTTGGTAAGACCATTTACATCAGTGAATCATTCAGAAACATTCAGTTTCAAAACTATATGGACTTTATCATCACTAAGCAGTTGTAGTCCTGATTTACTGACCTATAATGTGTTTAGCAACTGAATTTCCAAAACATCTATGTCCTAGTGAACAACTGATACTAGTTTGTGCCTAAATAGAAGACTGGAGATGCTAGGACCTGGATCTCCACAAATGTTGTGCAGCTGGTACTTCTGTGACTTTTGTCTCTCTCTCTGTATCTGTTTTGGATCTGTAGACTATAAACTCTCCACAGCAGGAACTGTCTGTTATCAGACATATATCCACAAATGAGCAAAGTGAGGCATCTCAGAATGGGTCCTTCAAAAGCACCACGAAAATGTTTTGGTTTTTTTCAGGCTGCACAATTTGAGTTTCTCAGAGAACTACTGGAGACCCCGTATCTAAAAATCAATTACCCAAAAAATATATGGTTTTTTACCATCGCAAAAAAAAGGTGTACTGTTCATTCAGTGTAAAACATGGTGAGGTCTCAGTCATGTTGGAAGTACAAACGAAGTACAAGAAATTTTCCCATGTCTAACTGGCATCACCAATGTTTTAGGAAGTGATCTTTTGAGTGCAACTCTCAGAATATTCATCCTTCCCTTCGAATTTTAATTTGAATGTGCCTTTCTTCACCACTGCAGAGCTAGCTTTCCTGGACAAAAAAAGATGAACAACTTTCAAGTATTTCCCTCTACCTCCTTCACTGTTACTTCCAGTAACAATTGGGAAATATCACTTGAGTTGGAGGGAGATGTCTGGTATCATTGGTCTGATTAAATGGAAAAGAAAAGGCGCATGTACCCTATCTTGCTGAGAAGACCTGTTAAAAAAAATCCAGAATCCAGTGAAGATTGATGAACTGTACAGGACAGTTAATTGTCACTGTTCCCAGATGAATGAGTTATTAAAGCTGTGTAGTAATTAAATCACATCTCGTCTTTCTTCTTACACAGCCAGGACAATCTCCATGTTGGAGAAATGAGGGTAGAAATAAGAGAAAAAAAAAGTATAGATTGCTTTACTTGCAGAGCTTAAGACAACTTTGAAGCAGCCCCTGCTGGGATTCTAAATCATCCAAGAATTGTTATAAGTGTGAGTGTTTGTAAATAAGGCTAAGGGTAGCCTTAGAAGTTCAAGAAAAATTCCCAAGTATTTGTGCTTAGCTGGTGTACATTTAGATTTTATCTTTTGAATTTTAACTTGCATTGTCAGAATGTTTGATATCCAGTTTGGGAGAGGCTATATTTGCATTTAGGGATAATGAGTTTAAAACATTGTTACCATTTCTTAACAGCTAACCAAACTGGAGAGAAAATCAACCACAGAACAAAACTGGAGCAAGGGAATTGTTAACAAAAAATAGTTCTCCCTTACAGCTCTACAAAGAGATCAGAGAACAGTTCTTTACTCAAACCAGATTTTAGATGCTTCCTTCCGTGCACAGTACATATGGCTTGCATCTATTTTTTCTTTAAAACAGAGTTACATTTCTTCCTGTTAGTAAACATATCAAGACTTTTAGGACAACTAACCACAGCAAATCTCTTCTTGCTTTTAATGTAGATTGAACATGGGTATTCTAAATAGGAAATAATTTCTCTGACCATATGCATAAGTTGAATGGCTTTGTAAGAGCTAACAGGTAAAAATACTGCCTTACATAAGAATTCATTCATTTTTTACACAGCTAGCATTTGAGGAGCTGTGTGTCTAGCACAAAAGTACTTAAACAAAACTGAATTTAACTTGACAAGAATACCTGCATTACCACTTCCCCTCCAAGCTTACTTTCCCACCTTTCTCCTTATTCCACTTTTTTCTTTTATACGCCACCCCTTTCATACTTGCCTTTTTTCTTTAACAAAAAGTCACTGCTGAGTAAAATATAAAACGCTAGCACAGGAACAGATAATTCCTTCCCACTGCCCTATCAACCCTTCCTCTGCCATCCTGAAGGCAATATAGTCACTCAGAAAGAAAAGTTGATAGCAATTTTAAGCAAAGCTAAGAGCTGAAATATTGCAGGTTTTCATGCTTCAGGCTTCCAACATAACAGTGCATTGTCCACCCGCTCCAGTAACTGGCTCCAATGTATTTAATTTCCCTCCCAACTTTCTCAGTTTGGTGTCAAATACAAGAGACAATTTGACTGTACATGTAAGTGGATTGCTAGTCCAGATTGCTAGTAATGTTATTTGCCCATTTTGCACCCAGAGTGCGGCAAAAAAAAAGGCAAGGAATCTGCATAGAAAAATGTGTAAAAAAAACCTGATTCAGCAGCTACATCTTGCTAATATTAACGATAAGCCCAGCTGGCAAAAACCCAATAGCAAATGAGAGCATAACTGAGATGTAGAGAGATAACAGGATCTGGGGGCAGCTTATGCAAATATAGGCAAAAAAAGAGCTCTCTGCTGTATGAAAACAGAGCACTGGGGGTGGGGTGATGCACAGCAAAGAGGAAATCCTAGCTTAATCCCATGGGCTACTCAGCTCTGGATGTGGCACTAACTTCCAGCAGCAGTACAAGTCTGCAGTGGAAGACAAAAAAGGGTACTGCAGAAGACAGGTCTATAAAAGAGATGTTTAAATGCTGTATAAATGAACTTCAAAAACTATAGACACAACAGAAAAAAAAAGGCCACAGTGATGGCATCCAGTATTATCTTGGTGACAACTGTACAGTGCAACGAGCTTGGAAATGGCCAAAACAACTACAAGCCAGTAATTTTGAACAAAAAGATCTGCTGTATCCACCCAGCTCTGACAGACTAGTTATTTGATATTAATTGGGCTCTGCTAACAGCATGGCAAGAAGAGGTTGTACTGTGGGGCTATAGACAGCAGTCATTTATCTAATCTTAACATTTTAACAGATCTTCGTTATCACAGCTTGGCATCAACACTGTACTCTGGAAAGTACCACACCCTGAAAGCCTCTCACTCTGGTATTTCCACAGTTGCTACTATGCCAATCACAATGACTTTCTCTGAAGCATCCAACTTTCCCAGCAAAAGGCACATACTAAATAATGGCAAGCCAGAAGCTCTCTCATTAACAGCCTTTTTTATCTGTCCATCCATCCATCCCCCCAAATTAAGAGCATGAACTGCATGCTTCAACCTTTGTGCATACCTTCTCTTTCCATGGTCAAACTGCCCAGACATCACTGCACACAAAAGCATCACAACAGTATCCTTTTTTGACACAGGTACCATGCATCTCTTGACAGAAACACAAAAAACCAGAGGTTTCTTCCCTTTCAGAATGAATACACATAAACAAGGCTACCGTCTTAGCAGGTTTGCATGCAACTGTATATCATAGATGTTATCTCTGTTGACATTTTACTTACAGCCTTTAAGTCAGAGGTCTTGTCCACAAAATAAGTATTTATTTCAATATAGATGACCACTTGCAAGTATTTAGTGACAAGAAGAGCAGCTGAGCTGTGTCTACACACCATTTGGAAGGGCCCTGGCTAAACCATTTGTGCTTTCCTTGAACTATTTTCCAGAAGTATCTGGCCATCTACCCCCAAGGTCTCTAGCAGGAAGTAGAGTGCAAGCAGACCAGTGACAACATGTACTGAAATGTCTCACTGTGAGAAACTGCCCAAATCAGACACAGAAGGGTGGATACAGCAGCCCACTGAAATAAAGGCATGACTGGCCACTAACAGAAAACAGCAGGTCTTATGCTGCTGGCCTTCATTAGCTCTCAGGATCCAATCGCATCATTGCTTATAAACTCTTCTCAGCAAGAAGTTGTAACTTAGACAGCAAGAGAGTGGGTAGGCAGCATTCAAGACAGGACTTCTTTAAAGCCCCTGACAGTTATCCCCCATTAGTAGAGATGATCATTTCTTGGAATCAAAAAGACAAAATTTGAGGCTAAAGGAAGAGCAAGATTGGTGTCACGGCATCCAGAAGGATGTGACTTTGAAGTGTTTCTTCTTTGAAGTATGAGGAGTATGTAATGTCAGAAATATAAGATTCTTGTGAATGAAATTAAGCAACAAGGAAAAAAGTCAAAATACTCCTAGCATTCCTGAAGCTTGCCAATAAGCAAGAAACCACAGCTAGGCTAGGCTACATGTACTCCCACTCATGATACTGCAATATCTCAACCAACACAAGACATACTGAGGAAGAGCTTTAACTGATACTCTCCCATAAACTCTCCCTTCTTTCTCCTCTATGTCCTTTCAATTGTCAGCATGAACAGAAACACAAAAGAGCAAATTAGAGAATACGATTTCAGTCCATCATATCAGCTGCAAAGACCAGATTTTCAGGACAATAAATCACCTGGCTATGGATATAGAAAGTTCACATATTATTCAAGCTCATTTTAATGGTGACAGACAAAAGATCCATCCTTTCTACAGCAAAGTCTCAGTAGTGAGGATCCATCAAACAACAGCACCTCATTCTGCAAGGCCTCTAGAATTTCCCAGTAAGACACTGACAGTCAGCCCCAGTGACACCCTTGAAGGATATTAGCAAACACCAGCCAGTCCCCAGAGCCCAGGTTCCAGGATTTGGAACAGTGCACATCAAGGCAGAGAGATGATGATATCAGTGAGAGCTGGAAGTACACTCCAGCAGCTGCAGTTTGTCACAACCACACCCAAAACACTCATCATCTTCAAACTTCAAGAGTTCATGTGGAGGAAAAATCTTCTCCGTCGTGGCAGTGAAAATTGTTGTTGAATTAAGTCCCACACCTTTTAGCAAGCTAATAACCAAAGAAAACCCCTCAGTCCAAATGATCAGTGTTTACTCAGTGTTATGCTGTTTACTCAGTGTTTACCCCATTTATGATATGTGTGACCTTGTGTGTTTCTCTGACACATACTAGCCTGATATACTGGGTCAATATTAGCTCAGAGCAGCCTACATTAAGTGCCAACTACTCTTGCATCAATTTTTTTCAAGTCAGATGGAGTTGTTGTATCCAAAATCCAAATGCTTTGTTTTATACCTTTCTTGTACAAATTGTTAAAGGCTTTGCACTGTTAAGCATCTGGCAAAAGTTGATTACGCACCATTAAATCTCTTCTTGCTCAGGAGCATGAGTGGGTTCAGGGCAGCTATTAACATATGCAAAGGTAAAACAGCATCATCCAGTAATACCTCCATTTGAAAAAACATCCTAAACACTGAAAAACACAAAGAAAACACGTATCTTTCTGTTCAATATTATACCTCTTCATTTAACATCTGTGCTGCTATTCTTCCACTAACAGAACTTTCCCAACTTCTTGGGTAAAGACAAAATGTTCAGCCTGCTCCTTTAGAAGAGAAAGTTTTCAGCAAGTCTTGTGTTTAACGCAGTAAGCACCATCTAGGTGACAGCCAAAGAATGTACATTTGATTTATCCAGGCCAGAGAGTTGCACTAGAGTATTAAAAAAACCCCAAAGTACTCACATCCCCAGAAATCATTCAAGTAAAAAGAAAATACAGCAGGGTGCCTCAAACTTCTTATGAGGTTGCTCAGAACTTAGTCATTAGATTGGCTTAGAATCTAACATTTTTAATATTTACATCACTTATATTGACAGCAACTACAGAAATTACCTGTCCAAAAAGAGTAACTACATGCACTTTCTAACCATGCCTAATGCTTTTCAGCAGGTTCAAGAAAGCAAGGAGCCACTGTTACGTGACCAGTCAGCAGAGCAGCTGCACAGACAGAGCTGGTCAGCAGTTCAGTATTGGTGCATCAGAATTTCCTAGAAATAATTCAGTATGGACTAACAAATACTTATGGACCTGTGCATTTAAACACAGGGAACAAGTCACACTCAAATTATTACACACACACACACAGGTATAACTTTCTCCAGACCATTAGAGATTCACAGCGGAGAGCGAACACCCCAAATCTTTTACAGACTTCAGCATGGGGGAATCATTAGAATCTGTATTATAATGTCATGAGAACTGATATGCAGCACACACAATGCAAACGATAAATGTGATCCTGTCTATACAAGTTAGTGAAATATGATTAAATATGTTGAAGGATTCCAATGGATCCCACAGAAGTCTTCACCTTACTGGCCTCCCAAAGTTGTGCTAACAAGCACAAGGCAGCTTATCAAATCCTCACTAGTATCTCATAGTGTTCCACAGATCATTACTTTTGCGATGAAAATCAAAGACTGCTGTTCCTCAGTTTCAAATCATTCAGGCTGCAAATGGTAGCTGTGGGAAAAACTTGAAATATAAAAATAAAGAGAATGGAGTTTTCCTTTATTTCCTGGATTTTGATCACTCTTGGCAAGTTGAAAGAGGAAACACTGTCCTGTCTATGAAACTACAAACACTACAATATAATCTCTCCAAAAACACTCAAATTTCAGTCTGAAGAAAGTGTTTTCATGTTTTGTTCTGAGTACCAGACTAAGTACTGACCTTTTGCTGTGAGGTTGTATCGTTCCTAGAAATGCGACAACACAAATCAGAGAGGATATTCTCTTTCAGCTTTGAATACAACACATTTAGACAGATACTTGTTTTAGTTAATTATACTGTGCTCATCATCACATTCAAGGAATCTGGTGGTAACAGTTGATAAAGTGTAACACATTTGTTCTCTGTCGTTTCTGTTTATAAACCACAGGGAACACATCCCTGCTTCCAGTTCTACCCAGAAGGCACTCAGCAGTACCAGCCTTGCTCAGTAGTGTTCAGTTCAGTCATTTCAGCTTTCACAGAGCTCTTTGTAGTGCTGGTCCCCATTGCTGCAACTGCAGACAACGCCTGCCGTACTGATGCATCATTAAGATGACCTGTTCAACAGGTCACATTCCTCCCTGAGATCTTCAGAACTAACAACTCTTCTGCTGATTTAGCTCAAACCCTCAAACCAGCCTCCAGGATGGCTGCAGAATGAGACAGAAAAGCTGCTCAACACCTAGACCTGGGCTTCAAGGAAACAATTTATGTTGGGCATATTTCTGTTAGCTTTTCCCAATTCTTACAGGCAGGACACTTTTGGGACAGGAATTAACAACTCCCCCCTCAGCTTTATCTGGAAAATAGCAACCAATTAGTACATCAAAATAAATTACAATGAAAACATAACAGCAGACAGAGTACAAGTGAGGGAAATGACAATTATGAAATAATCTCTCTTTGCACCTTTGAACACATTCTGTCAAACTTTTTGCCAAATTTGTGGCATCCATATCACCTGTGCCCACCATAGCCCCTTCACAGTCACAAGAACAATACTTCAGCATTGCTGACCAGTATACACAAGACTAATCAAAGACTAACAAACCTTGGCAGAACTTTATTTTAGAAATTCACTTTTCTTTAGATCAGTATTTGGCATTGAAGTAAACATTTATAAAAATAGGAACAGTTGTCTTTGGGTATACACACTATCAATAAGCAAACACAAAACACCAACAGATAGTGTTTGCTTACTGCAAACTTTGCAACAGTAAAATCTGTTTCACACTTATTTCTAAACCAAGTTTGAATGCTTACAGCCTGCAAACATCATCATCATGTGTCTGTGGAGAACTGCAGTGCCAGTATGCACAACCACTGACACGATGTGATTCACAGATTTTTCTGTGTTTTGTGTATGTTGGCTTATCTTGAGGGCATGCTCAGTCTAGTGTGTTGCCTGTTTTTCATTAAATGGAAAGACCTTTTAAAACAATAAATACAGGTTTTCATCAGAGCCCTAAGACATCCATTCATCACCTTATCTTATCCCAAACAGTTTTTGAAGAGACATGTAATAAAAGCATTCTCTTTTTGCCAAATGCATAAAGTATTTAGGGATGATGAATGAACGAAATCAAATCTAGTTACATACTTGCTACAATTTATTTAAGAGCAATGCTGACTCTTTCATTCCCTCCATCCTGCAGTTACCAGAGTCACTTCACTAATCCAGTGCTTGAGATTCTCACTAAAACTAAAATATACAGGTAGCAGAAAAAGGGAAACTTTGATAAATCTCCAACCAATCTGAAGAAAACTAGAATTGCAATTTCTGCATATAAGCACAGCTGAAGAGCAGCTCTAGAAAGCTCTAGGAATATAGAAGGTAGTAAATTCTGCTCCAATTACATCAAGCCATGAGTAAAGCATCAGAGATTGGTAGTGCTGAAATCAAGTAAGGTTATGTTGCCAAAGCAGTAACCCAAGATAGGTAGCCAGGCTGAAAGACGTAAGGAAAATCGTGCACGACAACCTCACAATAAAGGGAACTGAGGGGAGGGTTGTAGTGAAGACAGGGAGCACGACAAAGCAAATGCTGGCCTCAGAAGTGCAGGGCAGTTTTAAATGGGGTCAACCTAAGAAATGGGCAGAAAAATAAGACAGAATGGAAAAAAAATTTTAAATTAGCATATGATAAGACCAAAAAATAATAGAGAGAGCAAATGAGGTGTAAACAACAGGAACCTGGTAAAGAGAAATACTTAACAAGGAGATAAGAATATCAGGACAGAAGGGTAACTTGAGAAAATTAAGTAAGGAAGGGAAGCAAATTGAAGAGGTAGAGGAAGGAGAAGAAATAGAAATGGCCACTCTTGCCACAGTATACACAAACAGGATTCCAGTTCCAAATTCTGGCAAATTCAGCAACTTCTTGTGTTGTTTTTCCTTCTCTCCCACTTATGCAGCCTTATCTCCTTTTCTTGAGGAAGGGCATGATCCTGCACCAGTAACAACTCCGGCCATCCTCCCCCGGGTAATTCTACCAGGAACTGTGCCACCGAGAAGCCAATGCCAGTTGATTTATGCTGGTTTTGTAAATATCACTCTGCTTCCATGTTTACCACTACATACTTCACCATTCATCACTTGTAGACTTAAAATAATGAGAACCCTGGTGACTCTCAAAATACTTTCAAACTGAGGTTTCCTGTTGTGAGAATCATCACTTGGGGCCTGACTGAAGATTGCCACCAAACTGTGGGAGAAGTTTTTTTTTTTTCAGGTTTGTTTGGCTTTCTTAAGGAAAAAAAATTATAGAGGCCACTTCTTATGCATGAGGTTGTTTCAGCAGAATGTCTGGATTTCAGCTCAAGCTGTGATCTCACCATCTCCTCCAACTTAAAAACACTCATAACAGACTGTTTTTCTAGCTCTCACCATCCTAACCAAAACATGTGACATCATTATTTCTATAGGTGTAAAAATGCCATCTCTCTTTTCCACACACCATACTGAATTACTTCATTAATCAGAAGGAAACTCAGAATTTGAGAAGCAGGACTAGAAACTGGGGTTCAGTATGTTCAAGCAACAGTATGTTGGTTGGTCATTAAAACGTCTCTTTTTTCCCCGACATGGATCTCTCTTGTATGTTTTTCTCTACTTGGTGATTTTCTGTTTGTTTCTCTCTATCCTAGTTCTGCTACCCTATTGTCTTTTCTATTTAGCTTTTGATTTACCACAGATGTCCTTTCCCAAAAAATGCTCACACATTCATTTTTCTTTATTTTCATTTTAAGCTTATGTCTGTCTTCCTCCACCCACTTGATCTCTTTCTCTCAGTTACTTAACACTTATTTTTAGCTTTGTTTTGGATGTCTTACTTTCTATCTATCACAATTTTAAAAATGTATTTCTCTTTTTTTAAAATCCAGATGTCTTTTCCCTTACCATGTTGGAAAGTCTCCTTGTTTTTTGACCTACCATCTTTCACCACTTCCCATTTTATTTTCCAACATCCCATAGCCCAGTCTTCCCAGTTCAGGACTGTATCATGCCTCCAGCAGAGTGCAAAGCATAGGCAAGGAAAGATGAACCAAAGCAGGAAGCAAACAAATACAGCCCTGACTTAAATTCCAATGGTCAAAACTGGACTGATGCCCCCACCAGCTGGTGGGAGTCCACTCCCTTTTCTGATGAAGAGGAGCATATGCCTGCCTGCAATGGCACCCAAGCTTGTGAGCCCTTGCTCCCTTTGCTGTCTGAGGAGGGCACAGAACCTACCTCCTATGGCACAGTAGATCCCTCCCCATTTCTCCTCCCTAGCCCTGGCAGAAGGAACATCTACAGAGCAAGGCCAGTTTGATCTGGGCTGCTGCCTCTGCCAGCACCTCCAGCTCTAATATCTGCTGCCTGTTACCACAGAGACAACACACCATGGAGGCAAAAGGCCTGGGAGGAGAGAGCAGCAGGAGCTCCGAGCAGTCTTTCATGGGGATGCAGTCAGCACACCACCCTCTGCTTCCCACTCCTCCACTCCCAGGTAGCAGGGAGTGAGAGCCTGAAGAGATCCTCCTCCCTCCTGTGTAGTAGAAACCACTGCAAACTGTTCCATTGTCCCTGCTCCTCCTCCTCCTTTTGCAAGGGTGCCTAAGGAAAGGAAAAAGATCTAATTTTTCTGGTGAACTGAAGCTGCATGGTACGTGGCTTCAGATTAACAGCAAAGTCCTGCAGGAAGCAGGACAACAGGCCTCATACTCGTCAAGGTACCAGCTTAAACATCTACATCCAACAGCCCTCTGAATTCAAAATTCTTCCTAAAGAATAGATGATTAAATGTAAAATATATAATCCTCCCTTTAACATGCTCTGAAAGAATAGAGACCCAAGTCACATAGCAAGTTGATCAGACTCAGATTGCAGCTGGTTTGGTCCCCAGCTCTTGCTCCCTACAAAACAGGGCTGCCTTGTTTTAACAGTAAGAGACAGCTTAATATCTAACACTCATTTTTTAAAGAAAATCTAGCGAGTGTAAGAGTTCCTTTGCTCATAAGCAACTAAGGAACACCATTTACGGGCCCTGTAAAGCTGTTCTCAGTGACTGAAAGGCAGGATGGAGGTCGTTACAGAGAGGGTAAATCACAATTGTTATTTAAAAATTTAAGGATCCTACCTCATGCTCAAACAGTCCTGGGGAAGACCTCAGAAGGCACTTCCAAAGGATAATGAACGAAGTGCTATGAACTAAACGCTGTAAACTTGTTTACACTCTCACTTAAAACCAATGTAAACCAAGAGGAGCCATTCAGAGAAGCAACACCAAGATAAAACTGATCCAAGCCTCTGAAGGAGCACTGCCCTGGGGAGACGAGTTTCCCCCTAGCCCAGGCTGCCTTCTAATCAATGAGTGTCATTGTTCTCACTGCTGACTTGTGATTTCAGTGACTCTTATCTCATGAAGTTTCATGAGCAAAAATTACCCTCTGTATAACAAAGCCTTCCTAGGGCATGCTATCACTGATTTAGTTACTAAGCCAATCTTAGCTACTCTGCAAACACCACTAGCTCCCTATTGGCACCCAAGCTGACCTTCCCTGTGTTGCAGCACAACGGCCCTTACCATACCTTGATATAATAGCATTGCCTGCTTGATTTCAGCTCTCACAATGTTACTGCTTACTGGTTTGTTTTCATGTCTGGAGACCAAGATTCCTGGTTACAAAATTAAGAAAATATCATTCAAAATGCTTTGTCACTGACAAATGGAGTGTAGCTGTGCTGTAAGAAACCAGATGGAAATTTAGTTCATGATTCCAGTAAAAATGTCAGTGAAATGGAACAAGAAACTCCTCAAAGACCAGTGGAGCACATATTGTTCCAAAATTTCAGGGCTTATCAGGACCAAATAAAATCTGGAACCTACACAGCAATGAGCTGTTAGCCTCTTTATTCCATACCAAAATGGTTCTTTCAGAGACACAGAGTCCACATATACAATAGTCAAAGACTTCTTTTTTCTGGTGCTCTGGTGATTCCTGCAGAACTGTAAGAGACTGGCAAAAAAATCAGAAAATGTTTATACTAGTTTCCTGATGAATACAAAACTGAAACACCTGGCATTATTTTGGTATTAATTTGCAGTGTAATTATAGTGATACCATAAGCTCAAGTGAACCTGGCTGGCAAGGTTTTCCAAATTGAATACTTTTACACCACCCTCCCCACCAGAGGTAACACTGAGAGTTTTGGGGTGTTGCACACCAAGCAAAATCATGCAATCTGCCTTTTGAGTTCAAACATTAAGTTTGGTTAGCATTTGTTTGCACAGTACAATCCACCTGCAGCAAACAGCTTGGTGCAGGTAAGAAGACACCATTTTGTTCAGAAGAAGAACGTAATAAACAGAGTCTGGGAAGGTGTCAGTGTTCATCACCAAGTCCTCTTGAATTTTGGTGGTGTTTTTCCCCCTGTGTTATAAAGGAGGCAAAATGCCCTATGCTGAGTATTTTCAGTGCAGTGGCCACTATGAACTTTGAAGAGAAGGATCAACAGGCTGTTTGCACTGACATGGATTGTGTTGCAGAAAACTCACCAACTTCTCTCAAAGCAGAGTTTAGACAACACAAACTATAATTCCACAGTAAATTCCTGCCAATGCATAAATACTGAACAATCTTCCTTGCTGCTCTCATCCTCAATGCTCCACACTTCTCTGAAAGCAGACCCTATGCCCTTAATCCCGTATTTCCATTCTGCTACACACTGACTCCTGACCTCTTTTATTATCGTGTTCCTTTAAAAAATTAAAATTATACACAAGAGACACAAATGAAGTAAATCCTTGCATCAAGAAAGAATGTTGCTGTATTGTGAAGTCTAAGGTTTTGTGGAACTCAGTTAAAATCAGTCTAATGTTACAATATCCCTATCATTTTGTCTTCTATCAAAATGCACATAGTCAAATTAGTAAAAAAAAAATCTAGAAAGATCAAGATATCAATAAGAAAAACATGAAAAAAAATAGCAATCACACTAAATGAAATATGACTTCTGTGAAACAAGTATTTTTCTTGGAACAAACTCACCCATCACACCAGAGGAAATCAGCTTAGGCTCATTATGATGGAACATTAGTAAGAACAAAATTTACTTTCCATGCCTTTTTATTCAAAAGCTACAAACTTCGAAAAAGAGATTAAATAACTAAATAAATTGATTATTTAAGCCCTCAACCTGTGAGCAGTCTATGCATATACTTAGATTTATATGCCTAAGTAACCCAATTCCTAGCAGTGTGTGTGTTTCAGGACACACACATTACCTTGAATGTTAGAGTATTTTGCTTATAGCAGTACAAACCAAAACTCAAGGGAGCACATGATTGTACAATGCAGCTGTATCTATGAGTTGAGAATTACTGTAATCAGTGGAAATAGAAACCCAGATTTTCTCTAATATCACAAATTTCCTCAGCAAAGAAACTTAACTAGAGGCAGCTAAAATTGTTTTCTACTCAGTAACACAGGATAAATGGGAAAGAGACTGATCCTGGACATTAACTATATTCAGTCATCCAAGTATTACATTTCCTTGCTAGCAGTCTGCTAGAACCATAGCCAAGGTTTTATCAATACAGGAATGCACAGACCAGGCCTTCAAATATTAAATAAAATATTTCTCTGATGGTGTGGAGAATAAAAAAAATATTAAAAGGAAAGAGGAGAGGGAAAGGGAGAGGGGGAGAGGGCCTGTGTGTATGGAAGGAATGTGAGCTCAATATACAACAGCACTAAATATTTTATCTTTGAACCAAGTTGCTACAAAAGAGTCCTGATTAACATTTCATTGCAAAAGATGCACCACTATACTAACGGCCTTAAAAATCTACATTTAAATGGAATACAAAAAAAATTGTTATTCAAAAGCATTCTCCAGGCATTCCCTTTTAAAAGCAGTAGGTTAAAGGTTTGATTTATATAGACTTTAAAGAGGTTATACATTGCCTTTGTCACATCACAGTTTAACTGTGTAGTTTCACCTCAGCTTTACATTTATGAACTGGATGAAGACAATACCATTTCTGATGTGTAAATTCAAACTTTCTTATTTTTTATTATTTGTCTGTCAGAAATTCCTTTTGGTACATATAAATGCTAACATCTAGCCTTTGAGGTGTTACTCTTTTTTCCCACTTATTTCCCTGAAAAACTAACATATGCTACAGGTTTTAATTTTATTTTACAGAAAACAGCACATGAAAGTATTGCTGGAGTATTTATTAGATTCATCTGTTATCATTTTGTTACATGATCTGCAAGGAAGGAAAAACATACTCATGGTTGTACCAGAAGAGCATGGTTGGTGCATCATGACTGGTAAAATATGGACTGGTAGTTCCATACGGGACCCTATGCCACAAATGTGGCTTCACCATATTTCAGTGTGTTAAGTGTTTGCACAACAATGCTGTTTGAATCATGTAAGGACTCTGTTGTGCATCACCTATAGATTAATAATTCTCACTCCAAGCAAAATCCAGCTAAGCTAAGGACAAACACTAAAGATAAAACTCAACACTTGCTAATCAGCTGTTCAATAGTGAACCACAGCACAGAAGGGACTTGCATGGCAGCCAGCTTCTGTGGGATGCCAGACGGGGGGCCCATCTTCCCATCTTCCCCCAGTGTTTACACAGGGAACTGGTGAGAGATATTAAGCAAAGGCACCAAGCCACAGGAGAGCAGCCAATACTCTAATAAATGCAGAACACATCACAACCTAAATATGTTAGTGCAAATGTTGAATGACTCCTAATTATTTATAATCAGCAGTCATTAAGAGTCATGCTTTTCCCCCTTGATTCCTTCAGCAGAGAGGAGGCAAGCGTGAAAAATGGGTTAGCAGCCTTTCTGTGGGCCAATTGCTCCTGTTCTCAGAGGGACTCAGCCAAAGCCCATTAGGAGGATACTGACCTCAATCTACTGTGGATCAGTCCCTGAACGCCACACAAGTCTCTAGATTCCAAAAAGGTTATGCTCCCCCTGGCTTTTAAAAGCAGAGGTAGAAAACTTGAGAAGCCTTATGCTACAGCCACTTTCCCAGAAGATTTTTATGTGTCCCATGAGATGCAGTTAGAGATCAAAGAGTGCATAACATCCCCTCACACAACCCACTTACCTCCCACACACTTGCAAACTGGGGGGCACCTTATGTAGAAATTAAAGGAGGCAGGAGTGATGCAATGATGCAGAAACTCAAAGGAATGCCAGGTGTGCCCAGCATCGATGTGCTGCCGCAGCACACATTTGTATCTGCAGATTGCCTGCTCCCACCCTATACAGAGAACCTGGCTGCAGAGATGTGCACAGGTGGGTACTCCAAAGGAAATGGTGATATAACACAAAAAAAACCCCATTTTTAAGCATTGTTCAGCATTCAAACAAAAGAATCATTTTACATATCCTACCTCATATTAGACCTTTATTATCCTCAGTGAAGCTCACTGCTTTTCTCCTGGGAGGGCCTCTTACACAGAACAAATGCAGTCCATATGTAAAGCCTACTAATTAAAAGAGCTCCTGCAGTCATTAGCCAAATTCTCTTTCCCATCACCCTCACCCAACAAAAATAAAACTTCTAACCAATAGTTCAGTAATGCCAACTTGAATACACATTCTTTGATGGTGTTGAAGACCCTAAAGGAGAAACACTTGACAAGTTATCTGTAATTTTTGCAAAATATTAGACAGTCACAGTGCAACATTTTCTAAATAGATGATCTAGTTGTACAGAGCTGCTGAGAAACACGGTTTGTGTTTCCAGCTACTGTCCACAAGCTCATAATCACAATGCTTCCAAAACACCAGGAATCTGCACTGTAGGATACTTGATGACATAGCAAATAACTCTTCCATTGATACAGCAGTAGCAGCTCTCAGAAACAACTCTGGCATTCACTCCCTGAGAAGTAAATATTGACTTAACAGTATCTACAAGAGCATATGCAAAAGCCATACGACTGATTGCTTCTGCCAGTGCAGACTCACATGTTCAGAATCACACCTGCCACTTTATTCTAAATCATTGAACCGTGTAAATCATGACAGAGAAACCTCCTCTTACAACTGCCATTGAAAAGAATCCAAGAGACTCTCTTCCGATTTCCTAGATGGGCATTTTACATGGAACATCCCAGTCCTGGATGCAACATCCCAGTCCTGACAACATATAAATGACTCCAGGGGAGCAGCCTGTGCAACACCCATCAGCATCCAAAGACCATTTGCCACTATGTGGATCTGGGATTTTTAGGTCCGGTTCTTTAAGCAATCACTGTTTCAATACAATTTTACAGCAAAAAGGTCAGATTAGGACAGTTTGGAAAGCTGTACACAACGAAGTTTCCTTTGCTCAGCTTAATGGACTTCAGTCAAGGCTGCCTGAGAGGACCTTCATGTTAAATGACTCTGTGGATCTAAAATATCCTAACAGGTTTCTTTTTGTTCTGAAATGTGTCTTGGGATGTATTGTCCTTGTCACTCAAAGCTCCTCAAGAGTCATCAGAGCATTCCAACCCTCAATGAGAACTGTAAAATGCAAATAACTAGCATCATCAGATTTAGTACCAATAGCAAAGGTTTATTGCCAAGCTGAGGGCAATTCTTGATATAAAATAAGGCCAGTAGATAATGAAGCTAGCTTGTTCCCTACGGGCACAGAATTTTGAGCATGACTTCATGCTTCTGCATGAAATAACCCAAACAGAAGAATGAAGTGGTAAATTAGAACATATATAGCTGCACCCAAAGTGCTCATTTCCAGGCTCCAGAATGAAATGTGCACTCATAAAAGAAAGGGTTCTGCCTCCACAAACAGGTACTTCCCAGTGCTACCACCATGGCAAAGACAAGAAGATGCAGTTTGCAGTGCTTAGAGATTCCAGCTGTCTCATCTGCACTAATGGACTTAATACTGGTCCCAAATGTGAAGCTCACTAATTTCCATTTGACATCAACAGCAATCCAATGAAGTAAGGACAAGGCTTCAAATCCCATCTTAACTGCAGCAGAGCCAAGAGTTGAACAAACATCTACAGAGATAAAATACCATCATATAAACAAGCTGTGGTGACTTGTTTCTTGAAATACAACAAGGCTGTCTAATAAGGCAGTCACACATCCTTAATTATCCAAAACAAGTCTAATTATCATTTAGGCAATTCCAAAAACCATGGCAATTGCAAAATAATGTATAACTCAACCATAACTGCTTATTGCGAGTAATGTACACTGCATGTTATTTTCAGATGATAGTGAAGTAGAGAGATTTGGCTAAGGTTTCTAATGACTGCCTTTCATTAACCCCAGAAAGGAGACAGAGAAACAGCCATCATCATCATCACCACCACCACTACCACTCATCTACTTCTGTCATCCTGGAGCTAAAGGGAACATAGGAACACTGCCTATATCCTGATATAATGAGTTACAAAATAGTCTTCCCCAGAGGATACAGGCAAGCTTATATAACCAGCAGTGAAACTGGGCAACTTTCCAGAAAATTTATCCAACTGCCGGCCAGTCTCCCATTTCAAGGTAGCTGGAAAAGCTAACTGCTGAATAAAGTCATTTGATCCACATCCCATGCATTTTAATAAATAGAAAAGAACAGACACCTATTAGTGTTTGCTAATTTTTATTTCTTAAAACACTGAAAGGTAAAACATCTTCCTCTCTTCACACACTTTCATGGTCTCTTTCAGTTTAAGACACTCAAAAGCATTTTCAGCACTTAACAAGAAGAAATACGTGTTTATGGATAGAAGCTGAGTGTTTTTTAAAAACACAGAAATATTGTGCCACATTCCAAATTAAAAAAAAAAAAAAGAAAGGAAAAAAGGGTTCTTTCTTTGTGTTTTTTTTTATGAAAGTGCTGTTAATTTCTAAGTGGAATCTTCTTGTCCCTTTCTATCGCCCTTTACCTCTCCCTTTCCATACCATTTCTTGAAGTCTACTAGGATCACATGATGGCAGTCATGTCAGCCAAGTTCACAGACTTTGCTGACCACTAAAGAGAAAACTGAGACTGGACAGACCTATCCCTAGAAGGGAACAGTTGAAGGAGACAGTCAGAGTTTGCAACATCTTTATTTTTATTAAACATTTTTATTTTTATATCTCATTTTTCAGGTTGAAGACTGATTCTGTCTGAACTCCAAAAAAATAAAAGAAAAGTCTATAAACTGAAGGGACATAAAGCTGGGAAAGAGATTTTCAGTGAGATCATTTCATACCTCTTCATGGCTTATGTTTACTCTAGTTAACATCCACTAACTTCAAGGACTCTTTACATTTTGAAGAATTGACTGTTGCTAAGTTCTGAATGCTCTCTCTTTCAACTACAGCTTGATAGCCTACAACGTACACACAGTGCCTTCTGCAACTCCTACAGCAGAACCTAGGAAAAGCAATTTTACTGTTCTCTTTATTGCTAAACAAAATATAAGCCCAACATAATAAAGGGTTTTACTTAGACTCCTCTAATTTTCTCATTGTTTAGGTATATTCCACAATAAAATAAGTTCAATACTGCTGCACAGGGGACTTCCACTACCAGACTGCCAAGGATTTGGTTTTCACAGCAGCCAAGACTTCTGGAAATCCAGAAGCATCTGTACAAGGACATACTGTGTGCAGCCAGACCACGCCTGAGACTTTGCAGATATAAGGGATGCCCACGACATCCCTGCCGAGCACATGCTCAGGGCACAGTTCCACTTGCACAGAGGCCTGGTCAGTGAGTCTGGTTTCTCTAGGATGTCAAAAAGCCAGCAGAAAATGTTGTGCCAACCTGAACCGTTCTTTTGTTAGGTGGAGGTTCTGTCCTCACCTCCCAAAGAAGTGAAGAGCCTAGGAAGGGCAAGCGAAATCTAGCACAGTATGTCTGTGCAAATACAAGTACAAAAACAGTAGCCCAAATTGTGTTCGCAAACAAAAAGCTCTGCTCTCTTCCTTCATGTCTAAGATCTCTGTCTAAAGGCAACATTTCCCCCATAATTAAGAAGTCTGAAATGCGGTATTTTTCTCAGATTCACCTATTAGTAAAATTAAGTTTTTTTATATAAATTATTCCGCGCCTACCTATAAGATGTTACATTCCTGCCATTAAAGTACTGGTTCCATTAACTATGACTTGCATCTAACAATGCTAAAATACTGATTTTTGACAGGGTCAAAGTCCAACACGACAACCAAAAAATTCACCTGAAGTCTGCTGAAATGAAAGCACCATGGAGGAGCAGAGAGCTTGTTCTTTCTTTTTTTCTTTCTTTCTTTTTTTCTTTCTTTTCTTTCTTTTTCTTTGTTTTTCTTTTCCTCTTCTTTCCTTCCTTTACTCTTTAAATACCTGGTGAAACTTTTGATATCTTTGCCCAAGGTTCTTATTCACTTATAGACATAATTATTATTTTTTTAAGAGTAGGTTTATTTTTAGCATCTCCTTGAGCCTTGAAGATAAATGTAGCAATAATTACAATCCCTTGAAATATTTTATTACTTGAGATATTTTGGTATCATTCATACTAAGGTTATTTCTCAGAGGAAAAAAATAATTTCTTGGTGCAAAAGAAAATATATGCAAGCCTTAAATTCTGATTTAAGTTCGATGGATGAAGAAAAAGGTCTTTGGGAATTTAAACAGCAAAATGAATCTACCTCCTATTCTCTGAACAATCAAAAGAAAATGTTCAAAGCTGAGGACAAGACTTTTAAAATTATTTCCACTCTTTTATATGCAACATTATCCTCTACCATACCAGCAAACAAAATGGTGTCTTGGAACACATATTGTAAGCTCAGGGTGACTGTCAGAAGATGCTGATGCACCTTGAATTGAAAATACAAAATAAAAACTACTATTTATATTTTTCTTTGACCAATACTTTAGAAAACTTGGCACTGACTTAGACTGAAATGAATGTTGAAAATTAAGTTGGTGATTCCAGATCCCTGCTCTTTTGGCAGGGACACAGGGATCCGGTATCTATCCTGGTGTAAAGTACTAATGTCCATTCGCTCAAACTCTTCAGCCAAATGTCTCTGAACAACAATTCATACACCTTCAGAAAAGCGGTTTACAATAATGTTCAGAAAGCAGGTTACAAGTCTGGCATTTCTCTAAGCAAAATTGTGCTGTTTTTAATTCTGCTGAAAAAACTGAGAGGTGTGGCTCTTTATGAAGGCACTGAAAATGCCTGTAAAAACCAGCAGGTTTTATAGCACTTTGTGACTGAATATTTAAATATGGATTAAAACAAAGGATTCCCATGCTGCTCCCACAGAAGTCAATGGCAGCTGGCGTCATGAGAAAGGTCAAGTTATGATCTTTTAAAATCTCTGAAACCTGGAGTAGCTCAAACTACAAGGAGTGATTCTATTACAACTGCATGGTAACTAAGGTATTATTTTTTCCTTTCTTTCTGATCATGCAGAAGAGCCTTCAAATAGAACATTTGTAAAAGAAACATGTTTCTAGGATGAGGTCCTGAGATGGCTTGATGAGAAGTTATCTCAAGTTTCAGAGATGTGATAATTCAGTGATCAAGGGTAGTGGGAGCCCAGATATCTTACTGAAGGGAACCAACTAACAGACTGGCTTGAGTAAGGGACTGGAAAGAGATACTTAAGACTGAATATTTAAAGCCTGGACTAGTTAAAGTTGCTAAAAATCTTTTCAATATTTCAGTAAGTTGTAACTTCAGCCTGAAATTAAATAAAACTCTATCTCACCACTAAAGAACAATATGAAATTACAACTACAAGCACATCTTACAGACACCTTTTATGGAGTTAATTTTGTCTCATCCCTGTCTCACTGTTGAATCCTGCAAGTCATACTGCATGTTTTCAACCCTCACCCCAGAAAGGGATGGATTTCCCTGACTTGCAGGGTGCAGGCAGCTTGGAGCAGCCCCAAGAACCCCAAAAAAAGGGTAAGGAAAGCACAGGCTCCTCACCAGTGACAACACCTGTAACTCAGGGAAGCTTGAACTACCAACAAGTTAAGCAAAAAACCTGAGGTGGGGAGAGAATACCAAACCTCCCTCTGGCAGATGCAATCCCCAACCACGGAGAGATCCTGGCTGTGAGAAGCTGAGGATTCCCAGACACTTCCAATGGGAAAATCCACTGAGTTGAGAAACACAACATACAGTGCCGCCATCTCCTGAGTGAGCCCACTCTGCATCACTATGTTGTGCAGTCAGCACTGAAACTAGTCCACACTTAAGGGCTCATCACAGATGCTGAGCACCCCAGGGAGCCTCCAGCAACTGGCAGAGTCTAGCCTCCACCCTCCTCCTCTTCAGCAGAAATACAAATTTAAAAAAAAAAAAAAAAAGCAGGAAGACAGTTTATGAGGAGCATTTTATCTGAGTTGCAGTTGGAATGGGCTGTAAACTCCCATGGGACATCTAGGTTCACACACTTCAAATGAAACCATAAATTGAATATTAAACACACATTTTTATCAAATCATATTTCTCCCAGAGAAGGCTGAGGACTGCCTGTTTATTTTCTTAATCTGATTCACTATGTTTACAAGTGGTAGGAAAGCTGGTTATATCAACCACTCCATCTTTCTAGCTCTATTCGAATGACTTTGATTTTGTTTTTCTAACACTGCTAAGAAAACTATAATGCAAAAAAAGAAATAAAATCTATAATCTGTGAAAAAGCACTCTGAAATCCATCAACCAAGTTGTATCCATAATTGCTTCCCTGGTTTATCAAAAAAGGCTCATTTGCATTATCTGTTATCTTTAGATACCCATCCTAGTCTATAAACAGAGTTATCAATCCCGTTCAGAGGCCAGTCCACAAATTGAAGTTTTCTATAGAGGGAATTAGCTATAAACAAGCCTGAGGCAATTTTCTTTGACAGCCAATGGTAAACCATAGGAAGTAACTTCAATAGTGATTTACAGTTCTCTGGTTTCCATCCAACTTTTCCTTCTTGTGCTTCTGTTCCATCCAAAAAGGAATTTTTCAGATGTTCTAATTTCCCATTCAAGATGCAATCAATCCCAAGTCTAGGTGTGTCTAATCCAATTTTTACGGTATGTTCATGGGCCAGCACCAGAGAAAAAGAACTCTCTTTTTATTTTCTTTCAATTGCCTCTGCTGCAATCACAAGACTTGTCATCTCCTGGTGTGAAATGCACAACAGCAAAAGAGAGAGAGAAGGAGATTTCAGAGAAAGAGAGAGACAAAACGTCAACCTAACTAAAAAGAAAGGGGAAAGAGATACACAAAAATAACACATTTTTTCATAACCCTACATACTGAAAACTTACATCTAGCAGAATAATTAATTAACTCCAACTTCTTAAAGTCTGTGTGGAGTTTTTAAGTCCTCATTCAAATCACAATATACCATTAGAAGCTGGATATTTAGGAAAGGATTCCAGCCTCGCACCACCCATCCTCCTCATCCATACCACAGTGGTCAGATTCAATCCTGTACTGCTTGCTCATGCACACCACTCTTCTGTAGACGAGTAAACCCCATTGTCCAGCCTCCCATACCACTGAGACTCAGAGGACTGCTACTCTTTTACAAATGAAAGATCTTTTCTCTTAGCAGCTTAACATACATTTTGGCTAGCTCTGACCTTCTGAAAAAAACCTGAGGATTTAAAATATTTATTTTTCAATCTCCAATTTAAAAAATATCTCTAAGGCACTGACATGCACAGTGGATCTTAACGTGACCCCAGGCATAGAAAACAAGTAACAAGCAGGGGCATGATTCCTCCCTGGGTAAACTACAGAAAATGAAAGTAAAACAGTCAAAAACCCAATGTGAGAGAGACCAATGGATTTAAATCTGTGAGAGAAGAGGCAGAAGAACAGAGAAGAACTACACCCACGAGTTTAGCAAATAGTGTGTCGACACAGACCAATAAAAACTGTTTCCTTTTATATTAAAGGAAAATATATTCATATCTCAGACTACTACTTTTCCTTTTCTCTATATATGCATTTATACCTGTAGGACATACGTCTGTGTATTTACACACATGCAAAGGTTATTTTTCTCAGGACTGAAAGCTACCCTAACGGGTAGGCACTAATGGATTTGAAGCGATAAGGTAAAGGAAGATATGCAAAATGCTCCAGAACTTCTGTTCCTAATCAATCACCAGAGATCAGTGACATCATTCAAGCCTTTGATCAGAGTTCCCCTTTCAAGCTTAAAAAGGGGTATAGATTGACCCACACCAATGGAGGGACTGAAGAAACACCTAGGATACAATTCACAGTGAAATATGAGAAGTCACTGGCATCCGTCTTCAGAAAAACTATCCCTTCCCACCTTCCTTAAGGAATACAGCGTACATTCCAGAGCAACCAAGCACAAACAACAGATTTATCTCTTTCCCCAATAATTAAAAAACAGCCATGGAAACAACACATCACAAAATCCCTTCAGATTTTATTTTTGAAGTCTGCACATACATTCTATCCTGACTGGTGGTTTACTACATTTACCTGCATTTTAAAATCTCCTCAAGTCCATTAATTTAAAAAACTAAAAAAATTTAAAAAAAAAAGGAAAGGGAAAAAAAGAAAAAAACCACCTTATTTTCCCACAATATGTGAGCAGATTTAAGAAACAAGGCTTTTAAAATCCATTTTTAGAGAAGAAATAATTTTCAGGAGAACCAGCATCATGGCAAGCATTCAATAAATTTAGCACCAGCCTTTGTCCACATCAGGGCATTCAGAGAGTTTGGATCACTAATCCCACTTCAGCTAAAATTGAGCTCCATTGTTTCTCCTTTTATCTGAGTTTCCATGGCACTTACTAGGACTTAAGTGTTATTTACTTAGTGAACTTTGTTAAAAAAAACAACAACAACAAAAAAAGTACATCTTAACATGAGCATCAGATTTGTTTTACTTTCAATAACCTCAAGGCGCAGTCAACATTTTATAGTCTCGGAGATTTCTTCCATGTAAAAAATCTTCAAGAAAAGCAAAGTTGAAAATAGACCTGAAAACACTCACTCCATTGTTTTGGTTTGGTTTTCTCCCCATCTGTATTTTAAAAAAATCTAACTGAGTTTCCTGAACTGCAGCAAAAATGTAGTTTATTATCTCCCTCATCAGGTGATCAATGATTTCATTAATAAGACAGATAACAAAACTGTCATATCATCGACACAGTTATGAAAGATGATCCTGGCTTCTTGCTCCATTTTCCAAGGTCTGGGATTCTCTGTGGCAGCTCTGAGTCCATTCAATATTTTCCACAGACAGAGAAAAGTGAAAATCCATTTTGAAACCAATTTCAATTAGGATCCAGAAGCTGTTATCACAGGTGTCGCAGAATGGGCCCGTAAGTGGAAATGTCGCCTATCCATTCTGAAATGAAACCTTATCAGGGGCTACGAAGATGGCTGAGGACAGCCTATCTGTAAATTACTTTTCGTCCTGTGTTAACTCAACCCTAGTTCTGTCATATGGAATTCTTTCCAGCCCCTCGTAATAATCTAATGACTAACCAGGCGCTGTACCAAAACGGCTTTTATTCTGCTCGGGCTTCCCCCGCCAAATGAACAGGGCTGCAAATGCAAATAACCGGAGGCGGCCAGGCAAGCCGGCGTATTTAGTAATATCATTTAAAGCTCTCATAGTTTATTACAGGGAAGTAACGCGCTTGCATTCTGAAGCCTGTCTCCACCCATTGCATTCCTGGTGATTTTTCAATTGCAAACTCCAAGGCCCAGTTATTTCATTAATTCAGCACCCAAGTACTGAGGCTTTTCTCTAACATCTTTCAGTCTCCTTTTAGCAAATTATCCCATGACGGAGGATTTATTCAGTCAAAGACCTCGGACTTTGAGAGGCAACAAAAGAATCAAGAGACTTTCTGGTCCACCTGCCTGGCGAATGATGAGGCAGGGTAAAGCCTCCCCTAGAGAAACCAATCAAACCATTGTGTGGCACAGTCAGACCTTTTCAACTGTCAAGCCAGGAGAGCAGGAAAAGAGATGAAAGAACTCAGGATGAAGCTACCATTTACAGAACCATGTGGGAATGGTCTCCGAAGATTTAATAATTGGGATGGAACTCAACTTTCTGAAAACTAAAGAAAGGGGCAGGGGGGGAAGGAAAGGAAAGAAAAGAGAGAGAAGAAAAAGGAAAGAGAAGAAAAAGGAGAGAAAGAAGGAGAGAAAAATGAGAGACCAGGAGGAGGGGAAAACACTGCTGGTCAGGCCCAAAAGGAACTTTTCCACACATAAAACCCTCTGTTGTTATGTATGAACCCCTGCACTGGAAAGGATGAGAAAAGCAAGCACAGGACAGGGGCACAGAGAGAGCACATGGTCTACAAACCTAACTTCAATTTCAGCAATTAATCATCCCATCTTAGGAAAAAGTGCATCAATACAAACCTCTTCTATTTAACCAAAAAAAAAATCCCCTTAGTTTGGGACATCGGTGTGCCTTTTCAAGCTATTGCATTTGTGGGACTTAAGTTTCCACTTGGCTGCATGTGGAACATGCATGAAAAGTCATACTAAATGAATGGAAAACAGCGTATTTTAAGTGGCTGGAATGTGCAAAGGATGTGCTGCTCTGTAGCAAGACTCCAGTTGACTGCAGGCACAAGATGAGCACCTGCTTTTTGATAATCTGACACTTAATGTCTTATAAGCCAAATTTTAAAATGGTCTGCACAAAACCCAGTATTTCTTGTGTACTTCTATTTCTCAAAGTGCCTCTGCACACTTGAAGTATGCATTTATCAGTAGGTCCAGATCATATTTACAAGCAAATATTTTTTCTCAATTGCCAGCCTTATAAGTAAAATAGAATCTGCAAATTAAATTGTGACCATTTGCAGTATACATAAAAGGCAAACACTTCTAATGGGAAATAAGATAACAACACACTAAAAATCCATTTTGTTCCCTTTTGGTTGGGATGTCAAAAGAATGCATCTCCCTCTTCTTCCACTCTCACCCCAAAATAATGAGATATGGCTTGGAAAGAATACAGAAATGTAGTTTTAATATGGAACCTTCTTTACATAATCACAGACTATACCCTTAGCTCACTTCTCCCACTTATTGACATATGTCTTTAGTAATAATTTCTATGTAAGCAGAAGCTGAAGTTTTGATTCCTCTGCAAAAGAAGAATAAAAAGGAAGGGCGGGGAGAAGTAAATAGAAACATACAGAGCAGGGACATAATCAAATGCAACACTGATTCCTGATTATTTCCTTTTAACTGGAGACAGATATGAAATAAAAAACATCTAGCAGAGAAAAGACGAATGCCATTTGAAAACCTGTTAAGTAATTTAATTACTTCAACTGCTTTAATTTACACAGTTCAGATCATAAAGCCAAATACTGCGCCTGCCAGAAGGGTTGCCTAGCTTTAAGTCAATTAGAAGGATTCTTAAAAATTCTTTTTTATTTATTTAAAGAAGATGATCTGCTCTGCCTAGCTCCTTCACTTACTGATTCTCTTTTTTGGGATCCTGGATCCAGAAGTTTTCTGCCTTAATTTTTAAAGTGCCCTTCCAATCTTCCCAAGCAGTCTGGCACCCATTTGTTTGTGGACACCCATTTCCAGCAGCTAGGAGGAAGATGCCATCATTAGGAGCAGTAGTGCTGCCGCCCTACTGCTCCCTACTTCAGTGGCATGGGCTGGCACAGCAGTCCAAGATTTCTAGGGGGCCATTCTCTTTCAGGGTATCTTCCCCTGAGACCAGCAGTTGATGGCAATGAGTTTTTTGGAAGGCTAACAATATCATTGAAATTTCAGCTGCCAGCAGCCCTTTTTATTCTAAAAATCAAACCTCTTGGTTGCTTCTTCCTCACCAGTGGGCTGTAATGGCTGAATTTTTTGAGTTCTGACTGACACTAGACTCCTGCAAAGGACTAGATACAGAGCATCATACCATGGTACCATACTGCAGAGATACAGGTTAAATCCTTTTATTATTATCACTTCTGTGTCAAATCCCAGGTACAATTTTAATATGGCTGCTTGGGTGTTTTAGGGTTGAGTCTTTTTTTTTTTGTTTTGTTTTTCAGGAAAAAAACCTCCCCAGTATAAAATTTCCTAAATTTAGCCTGCACCTTGAACAGGTGTCAAGCTTCTGCTGTTAACTAATGTTTTCTCCTGATTCCACCTTGTGTTATCCAGCAGGATGTTAAGTCATTACTTACTGATTACAGTGATTGCAGGGATAAGCCACTCAATCATCTCTTTCTGGAACTTGCAAAGGGATACAGGAGGATTGACATTTAATATCCCTTATGCTATTAACCACTGCAGGGAGGGGAGAGAAGGGGGGAAAAAACGAGGGAAATCTCAGCAGAATTAATGAAGCAATACTGTATTGCACTTGCAGATCACACGGTTTAGAGTGGAGTATGTGTAGGGGTGGCTCACTGAGGAACAACACTAGAAAATAGCATCAGGCAGAATGAGTTATTACAGTCTACAATAAGCCATAACTTGATGACTGAAATTTTGTTAGTAAGCATAAAGGACCATGGGTGCATTACTCCACAAGAACATGTATTTAATCAGCTACTCACATCAGATTACAATACACCAAGACATGAGTCCCCATTTAATTACAACCTCCAATACCTTCCTTTCCAATACTCCCAAGCACCAAGGCAGCCTATTCTCCCCTGGGAAAAGTACCTTCTTGTAAGTTTATCCTCTTACAACTTGGCCACAAATATTAGAACAGAAGACTACAAAAAAATCTTACAAGTTCAGGTCTTTGCCATTGTTTTTCTGGGCTACCACATGTAGCCAGTCTACCCTTAACTTTCATGCTGCTCTATACCACTTGTAGATAGGGATTATTTCCAGTATCTGCCTTGCTGAAAGAGGAATTTGTCAGAAAACATGTACACTGAAATTATCATTTCCAGCATCTAAAACTACAGGATGTTGTTTCCTCCTTGATCTGGAAATGAGAAGTGAAGAGGGCCCCTCCATCCCCTTTGATTTCAGGGGAAGAGGATGGCATCTCCTGATAACTTCGTAGAATTAGGTCTCATATAATCAATTCAGGGCTCAATTTGCAAGTCGCTAAAATAGTACAGGCAATGTTTCTTGATACCTAACAACCTCTTTTGAACCCTGACCTCTCAACAGGACCCTGAGCACATCAGTCCAACGAGGGGGCTAAGAATGGGTATTATGATTAACACCTATTTTATGGTGAGGCTTGAAAGCAGGCAGCAGGACAAGCAACCAACTTAAAGTTTAAACACGAAATGTGATTCTTATGGGGTTGCAGACTGCTGAATACTTGCTTCAATCAACCCTGGAAGCACTAGGAAGAAGGAAGAAAAAGAGACCTAGACGAAGCTGGTTCTTCTTCCGAAAGAATCAAAGTGAACGCATGAACTTCCTCTTTTATTCATCTATCAAGCTTGGTTTTAAGTTACATCATCATTAAGATAATAATTTCTGCTTTCTATCACTTTAAAGTATGTTCTCAATAACTATCTGATTCTGATAAAGGTAGTCAAGTCCACAACCTACATACGTTTATAATTAGCTTTTTTAAAGGCAGAGTAATAGGTTAATAAGAAATATCAGATTACACTGAAACAAGCTCATGGGTCAAAAACGAGACAAAACATATCAAACTGAAAATAAGTGCTTGCCTGTTAGACATTGAAGGAGTTCCTATACAATAACTGCATTGTTTTAATGCAACATTAAAAATATCAGTTTTGAGCCAAAATGTTCAAAAGAGGAAAGCACTCTAGTCACCAACAAAATTCACAAGCCAAATAGTAAATAAATCAGGTTTGAATACAGCATCACAATTTCCTAATGTTCTCCAAGCAATGCTGTGAAGTGCAGTCTTGCCTTGTACAAGCATCAGTTCAGTCCTTACAGAAATTCTCTCTACTTTTCTGAAATTAAGGCAAAAAATTAATTATCTCTATGGTACAGATTAAGTGAAAAAAAACAAATGGCATTGAGTTGAAGTCTGTGTGTTAAGTTAGTATGGGTTTTTTTAAAAAATGCCTCTAAAGAAGTAGCCTAACAATAAATCCAATTCACCTACAAAGCAGCCAGCCTGGTAAAGCATTAACGCCACTGCCTAATTGTAAGCATGCAAATACCCACATTATTAGGGCAAACAGAACTAGCCCCGTGGCTAAAGCAAGGCATTGGCTTAAGTTCACCAGACTGGAGTTCATGACTTTACTGCAATGCCCAGGAAGGCTGGCAGCTCCTGGTGCTGGAGCAGCAGTAGAGCACTGCACCAGTGCAGACAACACAGCTGCACAGGCAGGGCATGGCAGCAAGCAGATTCCTGCTGCAGCACTGCAGCACTCAGCCTGACACACGGACTTGGTGTGCTCCTGGTGTCAGCTCACCCATCAGGCTGAGAGGCACAGGGGCCTAGGAGCAGCAGGAGCAGTGGTGGAGAATAAGCCTCCACAGAGGCATTTATCACAATGCAGCAAGACAAGCCACTGGGCAGACTCCTGCAACATTTCCAGCACTCATTTGATGATTTTTTTCTAACCCTGGAATTACTTGGAATTGCAGGAGGTACTGTATTATCCACCAGAAGTCTAACAAGTCAGGTTTTGTGACCTGTAACACCAGACAAAGGCTCTCCAATGGGAGCCCAGAAGTAATGTTAATGAGTCTATCAATGCATACCATCCCTAAGAAAGCCATTCTTTGCACAGCTTGATAGAAACCTGCTTGTGCATGTAGCAACCTTCAGAACGACCTAAATCCATGCTCTGGCATGGTAAGGAACAGCGTGCTTTGTTTCCAGAAAAGTGGCGCGAATGTGCACATGAGAAGATAAGAGCTGACAACACATCATCTCATCAAGGTGGTCCAGGGCACTGGCCTCTACTCCAGTGTAACATGAGTGGCACAGCCATGACATAAACGTGATGTGTTTGTTGTTGTTGTTATTACCTTGCTGAAGCAGATCACCCTGAGGTTATCAAATCCCATCATACACAAAACTAAACTTACTTCATGCACTAGCACAAACTTTTTTAATCATACAGCCTTTTGTGAATTAACATCTCCATTAGAAGCTCTCTTTAGCAGTTTTTATCCCCCTGGATATTAGCCTAGCAGTAAATATAGCAGCCAAACAAAGGATGAAAAGGAACAACTTGTAAAGGAATGCATCGTAGTAAACTGCATGCAGTTTGTTTGAGACACACAAAATGAAACACAAGAAAAAACCCAAAAGCTTGCAAAAGTGAATTCAAAACATAGCAAGAGTGGTTCCACTGGGAATTAAAGTGCACCAAAGATTTTTCTCATTACATTTCCTTATTACATTGTAGTTATTACAAATTACGATAATTTTTCAAATTTTTTGATGATATGTATTTTAAAAGAAGTTTTAATTTGCTCCAACTCATGTTTTCTCCTGGAGCAAATTTTAATGGCTAAGTTATAAATCCTGAAATTTAGGTGTTTATAATGGAAATGCTGGCAGATCTGTATCCAACACATCACAAGCATCTCAGCAATACACAGTTTGTAGTCAGGTGAGTGCAGGAGAAATCTTTATGGCTATTAAGTGATGACAGGAACTCAGCAGAAGTGGCTAATGTGTAAACTGCGGCCCATGCCTGCTCAGGGCTTGAGACTACAGTGCAGCTGGTGCCTTCCAAAAGGCACCCTTAGTCTGAGCCTCAGAACTTCTACTGAACTGCTCAGGTTAACATGTGAGCTCCCCTTCCAGGTCACCTTTCCACTTTCTTTCCTTTGCATCTAGATTTACACCACACTCTTCAATACACAGTCTGCACAACATAGGATTTAAAAGTTTTCCACACTCAATAGCCATATTAACATAGATCCTGCTCCTGGGTGTGTCATTATTTCTGGGAGCTGTTGAAATAATGGCATTTTCTTTGTTTCTTCGTGACTGTATGCTGTGCATAAAAGCTGTAACTAGCAGCTTTCCATCTGTTTATGATCCAAGTTCTGACTTTCAGAAGACAGCAGAGCTACTGAAAAACACTAGTCTGTACATCACACCTCAGACAGGTATCAACAAAACTTTACCCTGTAAACTTTGTTAATTCATGAGTTGTCCAGAAGGACAGAAGCACTGATATTAGACATGATTATGAGGTGACATTTGTATGACACAGACAGATGTTGCTCTGCAATGACACCAGTCTTCTGAGAAGAATAGCAGGGATCATTCTGTCCTTTTGTTATTTTTAAGGGTACCTTACCTTGTTTAGCAGAGTATTGAAATGCAAATCACATCATTTAACATTACCACAGCCCTTTACAAAAAAAAAAAGGCACTGAATCGACAAAAGTTGCATGTTTTGTAGGAGTGGTGTCTTATAGCAATTGATGATGTTCCTGTAGTAAAACTCATTCCAGCATTAAAGAACAAAAGATGCAAATGCGATGCAAGCTCCAGCTTTTATGCAAATTGTCCCTGTAACCAAAATTCATTATCATGACAATCACATTTGCAAGAAGCATAACTTTTAAAACACTGCAAGAATAAAACTTACATTTACGTTCCTGAAGTTTTAGTACTAGTATTTGTTTTGGTACATGCTCCATGAAGTCTCTAGACTAAGAGGAAACTTTTCATATCAAAGAAGGACTCAAATGTTTTATCCCTTTGAAGCCCAGCTCTGCATCTCTGGAAAGCCCTTGTGTCTCTGTTATGCGTGAAGGTAGATTAGAAACCCAAACCTTGGAGATCCTAGTGACTTCCTTAAATACAAAGACTAACAAGGCCTACACTTACCCACTGAAAACAAAGTTAACTGTCATTGTCTTAAGAAAAAGAAGCCTTGGGCCCCAGGCCGTGTACTACATTAGCATCTCCTTCCATTAGTAGGAGATAATTCCAGTGACACAAGTTTGTAGTCATTCATTAGACTTTAAGTCTTTCCAGATCTTGGGAGTTTGATGACCCTGCCATGCAGTAATACTCCCCATAGGTGCAGCATTAAAGAAAGAAAATTACTTTACCATAGGGTAGATCAGTGTCAGAATTAGGCAAAAACATCTTCAAGGCTTTCATTTTAGCCCTCTAAATCTGAATGTTTACCAGTAACATTCAAGCTAACCCAAACAGTCAAGAGATGAATGTTTGAGTACAAACCCCTGACACATCAAAGAATATGCATATGTGTTTAACTGTGCATCTGTTTGAGAAGTTGGACGAATGTGGAAAATCCTATTATCGATTGAAAAAAAAATACAATGGGGACCTCTTCAGCTAATGTGAACCACTGTAATTCTATTGACAGCAACAGATCTCTGCTGACTTACACCAGCTGAGGATCTAATTTCAAATGCCTTAGAAAACTGATGCAACATTTTCCATAGTGGTTCAAGGGTTTTTATACTCTCATGGGGATCAATTCCATCTAGTAGGTCAGCAGGTGTTGAGTTTGCTTTGAATCTGAAGTCCAGTCACACAGAAGGATACTGGATGGACATGTCCCATCTAATTTTTACTGACCCATGGAGATTCCCCTCTAGTATGGCCATAGGATTCATGTATTTTCTCCTGCAGTTTAGTGGGACATAACCTGTTTCTTCGAGAAAGCAGAAAACTTTATTCAGGATATCAAAGTGAGAACCTGTCCTGGACCACAAGCACAGATAAGTGAGCATGATGGAAGCAGAAAATGTGAACAGAAAATGTTTTTCCAGAAATACACCAGGACCACAAAATATACAGAAAGGCATTTTCTGTTTTTAGCCACTACTAGACTGATTTGTAAAAAAACGGCAGATAATCAGCAACTATCCAAAATCCATAGGTCTAAACTCTGCCCACACCATTCTAAGCAATTTTCTTTCCTAATGCAACAGGAGTTTTGCACTAGTAGTAACCAATACGCTCAGCCCTCTTACAACAAACAATGAAAAAGTCTAGGGCTGGGATTAGCTCACACTCTTCTGAGAGGCAGGGAATATGTAAAACTGTCTACTGAGATATAATCTCTGGAGAGAATTAAGCAAACTACTCCAGTTTTGCAAATCTGCAAGCTGTACATTCACAACTTTGAAATGAATCCACCAGAGGATACACACTTAGCTTGATGCTTTGTTCCGGGCATTAAGAAACTTTGGGAAGGTGGAACCCCCCCTTTGTAAGAAGGAAGTTTATTTGTAAAAGAAAAGAAAAAGAACCCTTTGCCATTAATTTTGACAGACCTACTTCTGTCTCTATAGTAATAACTAATTACCTAACTGGTGTAAGAGATTTCAATGGCCAAATGCAAAGCACTTGCAGGCCCTGCCAGGCTAATCAAGACAATTTCCAAAATGCCAAAACCAGGAACTTCCTATAATAAATAACTTAGCACGTTTACATCTCAAATTAGAACATCTGGAAGAAGGAGGCTCTGCCTGACGCTAAAACAGGCCTTATTGTATCCTACCACCTTCCACCACCACCACCCCTCCTCCACTCGTTTTCTTTAGCCTTTCTGTAGAACAAACACTGATCCAGGTGCAAATGCTCAATTCACAAGGAATGCAGTGAACATAAAATTACTGTAGGTTTGGCTGCTAGTAAATCCCTGCTGTTACTCACCATTGGAAGTTGTGCTGGAGGCAACAGCTTTCTCACTGACATCTGTTCGACTGGAGCATTTCACGATGGAATTCTCCACTTTTTTCTTCTCAGTTGTGGTAGAGCTATGGGACTGCGCCTCCATGATGACTTCTCATTACTTCAGCTCTCCTTGCCTAATACCTGAATGAAACAAGAGAGTCACTCTAAAGACTGTTTGAAAGCTTAGCCCAAATCTTTTCACTCCTCTCACCTGAAGAAGAGCCTGGAGCACAACTGAATTAGCAGTTCACAGCTCTGTAAGCTCATCAAATCACGTTTGCATGCATGAATTCCTGAGGAACTTAAAGAAATAGTAACACCAAAACCAGGCATGTTTGCCTTTAAAGAGAATCAGCATCACAAACCATTATGCTGTTTGATAGGTAGGTCTACTTTTTTCAGTTCTGTGGGGTATAATGGATCCAAGGGAAAAAAGGCCACTATTTTTCTCTTATGCCTAGAGCACTTTGGAACAAGGCAAAAAAAAAAAGTCAAGACACACCTTCATGTTGACTCTAGAAGCCAAATATTTAAATTTCAACATTCATGGTGTTGGAATACACTGCAGCAGGAATTATCCTGTCTATCTCTACACCTTGTTACTCATGTAAACATCTCTCACTTTGTTCAGAAATCTAACTCAAACAAAATTATATTGGCGAAACACCCCGAAAACCACAGGGAAAGACAAATATTATTGCTGGTGGCAGATAATGAGATCACTTTCCTTTGCATGAAAATGCTGGAAACAGAAGGATCTGTAGAGGTGTCTATCTGGTTATTTTGCCTTTCCTGGACATTCTAACTGTCATCTCCAATGATACATTCATTTTATGCCCCACAAATAATTTCTCACTATTCTCAAATATTTTACATTCCTGATGGAAACACGAGAAGCCCAAAAACTTCTAAAAGGGTATTGCTGCTGGTGCAGCAGGGCAGGCACAAGACTACAGGGATCTTAGGCTATGAGGGACACAAAGGTTAAGCACTGGTCTGCAGCTTAACTTGAGGTGCAAGTAAGCTTTACACACATCAATATTCCGCACACAACATGCTTAGAACCAAAATCTTGGTACTTTTGTAATTTGAACATGAATCTATGCAACAACAACAAAGTTTTCTGTTCTAGCAACACTGCTTGGTAGTCAAATGGGTCTAAAATGGAAGGAAGTCATACTCTTCTGGGACTGCATTTAAATAAAATTTTAAAAAGTCTTCAAAAAGCCACCAAGTATAATGAAGTGTAATTATATTAGCAACTAGTTTCTCAAATTCTGACATTCTGACAGTCAAAAAAAGAAGAAGCAACACCAAACAAACAAACAAACGGCTACAAAGCCAATTCATCACAAACACAGCTCTCTAGTAAACTTTCCCCTTCCCACCTTCCTAGTAGGAGTTCTTCTTAATAGTACAATAAAACACTCCAAAGCCTCATTGTTATACAGTAGGGATCAAAGTAGAGCCCAATCACTAAATGAATCATTATTTAGCTAGCAGCAGAGCCAAGGAACTGGGCTAGATATCAGAGACTCTCTGCCACTGACCTACTGTCTAAGTTTTGGCAAGGCATTTTTCTTCCCTTGAGTTTCTTGCTTGCTAAAAACAGGAATAACAAAGCTCTGCCTGCCACAGAAGAGGAGTTTAAAGGCTACTCTCAAGATCTATCTGTGCAAGTGCTACAAATATTATTGTGATCTGTGAAACAATTTCCTACCAGAAGGCTAAGAATGTCAGGCGTCTTCAAATACAGTGCAGTAATTTCACGATTATAAGCCGCACCATTTTGACTAAAATTTTGGTCCAAACCCAAAATGTGGCTTATAATCAGGTGCGGCTTATATACGGACAAAGAACAAAAAGTTGCTGTTTTAGTTTGGAGGACAGGTGTCTGCTGAGAAAGGCAGAAACTTCTCTTTGAAATGGAGAATGTAAACCTCCTTCCTCCAAATTATTATAATTTTGAAATCAAGGGGCTTTCAGGAAAAAAGATGGGAATTAGGAATAACAGTTCTTTACTAGGGAAATTAAAATAGAAATACAGTACTACAAAGAAACAAACTCCAAACCCTGACAAAGTCAGAGTACAACCTGACACCCCGTCAGGCAGGGTGTTGGTAGTAGTCCCATTAAATGGTGGTTGCATCCTCCTGCAGTGACAGATGTGGTTCAGTTGAAGCAGTGGTTCTATAGAAGGTGCAGTTTCCCTCCAGAGGACCAGTGGTGATGTGGAGAAATCCAGTTTTCCTCTGGAGTCCAGTGGAGAAAGGGGCTACCTTAGTGTCCCAAAACCTCTGTTTTTATCTTGGTAAGAAATGTTGGGCTCTTCCCCCTGGCTGGGGCAACTTCCAATGGGATGCAGTAATTTTATCAGTCACACAGTGGGACTCAATGGGCCATTAGCAGAAAATAACTCGCTGGAGGAAGGATGGGTTGTGAAAAGATAAAGAACAATGCCCTGCCTGGTTTCAATGGATGGTCAATTAACAGAATATCTGCTGTTGAGATAAGGATCACTGCCCCCACCCTCAACAGATGGTGATAGAATAGATACCTTTAATCACACTCTGTATTGTAACGTGGAGCTTATAATCAGGTGTGGCTTATGTATGGACAAAGAAGGAAAAGTTGCCAACAGCCAGAACTGAGGCTTATACTCAGTGCGGCTTATAATCGTGAAATTGCTGTATCTAACAATACTCTACTTGCAACAGCCCTGATTTTTACCCAGCAATGAACAAGTCTCATTGAGGACAGATCTCACATGAGCTTTGTAAACAGCATCTTTCCAAATTTCCCATATGTCTTCTCCCTCTTTCCCTTTGCACACCTCATGCAAGGGCATCCCCAGTTTAGTCAGTTAACTCGAATATCTTGCTTTTCAGTCTCTTGCATTAGTAGAGAGGGGGAAGGCTGGAACTGCTGCCAAGCTGTTCACCCCACACTGAGAGGAATGTGTTTGTTTTCTCTATCAGTCCTGGCCACATAAACACCAAAACCTGCCTCTACCCAGCCTCCAACCACTGCATGAGTGAGTCCTTCAATGTATCCTCCTATTTTCTGACTAACCACCCTTGAGTTATTTAACATTCTCTCAAATTAATGATTTCCTGTCCATCTCTGAAGGAACTAAAAAAGCCATACATCCTAAGTTGTGGTTATTTTTCTTCCATTGCCTTCTAAGGGCCACAACTGCTATTGAGGCAGCATCTTCATTTACATCAAAGAGTACAACTCTGAAAACTTGTAAGATGAAGCTGTAGAACTCGTCCCCCTTTTTGTTTGGTCCTAGGTTCACAAGCATGTTGATTTTGACTTAAAGTCACATAAGGAAGCAATTTTACTCCCTATTCAACTAGAAAGGACATAGTCTGCCTCCACAAGGTCAGTGGAGTGGCATGACACATTTGGGAAGACATCACAAAAATGTTAACAGGTATCTAAAGTGGTTCCACTGGCTCCTGCCACACAGATACCTATGCAGGTATGTGCAAGGAGCCTTCACTTATCTCCACCTCCTCACTTACCTCCAACTCCTTCCCCTCCCCATCACGACAGGACCTCCATAACAAACTGTTCCTACACTTCTCAGAAAAGGAAAGTAATGCAGGTACTTTAAGGAGTTAATGCCTTAATCTCATAAAAAGCATTTTTGGGTCATCTGCAATTCAAAAGCAACATATGGCTGGTAAGACTGACATCCATTCTCTTGGCTACTTTATTTCTTTCCCCAACAGCCTGTCAATGAGATTTCTGTGGTGTTCTGGGGTCATTTTCTTTACTGGAAGAAAGAATAGCAGGCATAATTCCATATTCTTCATCACTCTCTTTCACTTCTCTTTTATATGCTACCTGGTGTGGACCACAGTACAGAAGCCTAAATCTATTTGGACAGAAAATTGCAGAACTAGCCAAGACGTAAAATAAACATCTGCTCTTGGTACCTGCTCTGCTCTTGGTACCTGCTCTGGTTCATGTCCACACAGTATACATCCAGAAGGCTGCTTTAATTCATCTCAGCATGAAAGAGGGAACACCACTAGAGAAAACTTTCTTACTCAGCTCTACACCCTTCACCATAAGCCAATAGCCCCAGCTCTGCAGGCTTTTCCTCCTGTGCCTTCCTTCCTCTGCTCCCAACCCACACACACGTGGCACGGACACTGGCAAGAATTCGTGCAGGTCCAGCAAGCCCCCAGTGGTGCATCAACAGTGACATGCACAGTTGGGAAGGTAATGAAGGGCAGAAGAGGTGGCAAGACTAATAATTAGAGGGGTGTGGTCTGCTATGTTTTGCCAAGCATGCCCCTCAGGGAAGCAGTCATCAGGAGATTAATAGGGTGCCCCAAAAATCTCTTTTTTTTTTTTTTTCCGAAGACTACCTTAAGACTAAGTTGAGCACACAAGCCCAACACACATCTTCTAGAATCATTCTCCTTAAATTCGGCTGATTTTTATTTTCTCTCAGAAATTGTACTGAAATATGGGAGCTGCAAATAAAGTCCAAGGTTATGTAAAGATTTCTTTCCACTGGTTGTTAACCCCTACCAAAAAGCATTCTAGAAATCAGTCAACCTGACATAATCCCCAGATTAAAATATAAAGTGGCATATATTAGGGTCTATGTGTCTCTCTCCAGCATGTGGGTCAGTGACTTTCCTTTTCCTGCCTCCAGGCCTGAGACAATCTGTATGTATTTGCAGCAGGGAGTCCCACTTTCAAAAAACCTGAAAGCTAGTTTCATTGGCTATCCAGCATCTCCAAGTGCATATGAATGGGAAGGAAATGCTATAACAGTATACAGGCAAAAGCTTGAACTTCCATAGGTAAATAGAGGGATAAACATTCCTTCCTGAAAGCAAACATTCATGGCTTTTTCCCATTCAACCATGCTTGAAGCTTTTGTAATTTCCCTGAAGCCTGAACCCACTGCGCAATTAATTCCAGATCCCCATTTTAAACCTAATCTCTCTCAAAACAGTAACCTGCCTGCAGGTGTGTCTCTTCTTTTAATATAAAAATGTAAACCTTCCCCAATTGTATATTATATTGGAGGAATTTTAGGAACAAGCTACTGGAACAAACTAGTTAAATGAGGAAAACTGTCTCTTTTAAAAGGAGTGTCAACAAATCACAGTATGTTGGAAATTTATTTCAAACAAAAAAATTCTTTCAAGTAACTTCATATTATGTAATTTCCATTTCTTATGTATGTTGGTTATAAAATTGTGCCTTACAGTAGTAAAAATAATCATATTGATATATTGGGGAGGAAAAAACCCACATCTTTTTGTTCATTTACTCACAGTCCAAACTAACCAAAACCAGTCCTGTACTTAGAAGAACAAGAAACTTGATCCTTTCTGAATATACATTTGAATTTTCCAAGAAATCTTCACTCATTATCACTTCTCTTTTAAATAATTTTATTTACATTGCACACATTAGTTTTAAAGACTGGACCATGCAAATATTTATTGCTAGGAACAGTCTCACTGACTTCAACAAATCTGCTTGCTTTGGTCAAAGAGCTGAAGTGTAAGCATTTTAAATTCTCAATTTGGCATGTTAAGACTGCTTCATGTTTCTTGTGAATTTAAATGTTCTGCCTTGCTTTGGTTTATTTTTATTTTTTGAGGAGTATCTTTTAACATCTTGAATCAAAAAAATAAAAAAGAAACAAGTAAAACCTTTCCCTGTTTTACTTGATGCTGCTATAGTTGTATTCAATTCATTAACAAGTGGTTTGCATCCACTGAGAAGAGCTGTCTGAAATAGCAGTGTCACAGCATTCATCATCATTACATCAGCAGTAGGGAAGTTCATACTGATTGCTATCAGCAACCAGAGTGCCCCAATCAGCGTGCAAGCAAACACAGCATGTTTAATTTTACAGAAATGACTCTGGGTAGTTAGGGTGTTCATAGGTACTACTTTGATCCACACTACTGGAAGCAGTCTTTGGGGATACAATGCATCTTGAACAGCACAACTGTATGAAAGTGAAAAACACAAGGGGAGGCATGAAGAACAATCAGGAAATTACAGTCTCTCTCAACCATAAAGGACCCTTTATCAATTTTATCAACATGGGTTACACTGTTCCTTGGGATTATTTAAGGATAAAAAAATGCATCTTGTTCAGCTACATTCAAATGCAAAATTTATATGAGACAATTTTAAGCTATTACATGGGAGCTATTTCATACTGATTTATACAGGCTTGATTCAGGTACATTTAACTTCCAAAACCCACCTAGATTTCAGCCACTGCTTTCGATCAAACCTGCTGGCAAAGCTGCACTTACAAAGTTACCCCTGACAGAACCTAATGAAAAATGTTCAAGCGCTCAGACATTTCAAGAAATATCTCCCAAATGTAATAATAACCTCTTGGTATATCTCACCATTTTTGTCATAGCTACAGGAACTAACCTGTATATTTTTAGAATAGTTTTATCCTTTCCCAACTCTTTGTAAGCTAAATCAGAATTCTGCAACTCTCATTAACTACTCCAAAGTAACTTTATTTGGGTTCCTCCCTGTTGAGACAACTACTCACAGTAAGACTAAGATCAACATAAACAGTACAAAGAATCTTATATCCGCTTTACGTAAAACCACAATAAACAGTAAGTTAGGGGTGGGGGGCAAGGTATCTTATATTTCACAATACCTATCTCCATTTCAATTACATGCATGATCTATAAATGCACTAGTTGCTATCTGTATATGTCTGTCTGAGAGAAAGCGAGAGAGAAAGGGAGAAAGGGAGAAAGAGAAAGAGAGAAAGAGAGAAAGAGAGAAAGGGAGAAAGGGAGAAAGAGAGAAAGAGAGAAAGAGAGAAAGAGAGAGAGAGAAAGAGAGAAAGAGAGAAAGAGAAAGAGAGAAAAAGAGAGAAAGGCTTGAGAGAATCAAATAGGTGGATTTGTAGCTTGAAAATGAAAAATAACCCAAGTTAAGAGACACAACATGTATTAATACAATCTTTCCAAACTCATTACTATCTGCTATCTTTTCCATGTCACTTTCCTTTGATTTCTTTCCCCCCATAAAGAAAGAAAAACAACTGGACCTAAAGCCTGGTTAATGATGATCTGATCTGTTCCTGATAGGTTAAATAGCTTGTGGCAACAATAACAGAGGATCACAAACACAAAGGCAATCAGCAAGGCAAACCAGTGCTATTAGCATCCTCATGATTAAGATCCTAAGTGAGAAAATATTCTGTGGCATACATTGAGCTACTGATTTGATTGTAATATTTGCTCGACTCCAGGGGAATTACATATGTGCTTATGTATTTCTCCGACAGATAAACTCATCTACCTAAAAGTTCTGAAAATATTTTAAACATACAAATAGAATAGTTCAATAAGTGCACTTTCTACTGAGGCAGCACCTCAGTTGCTTTAAATACACATCAGCCACACAGTCTTACAAGTAGATTATATCACTTTTGTTTACGGATTTAAAAAGCTGATAAGTATAACCCAAATTAAATGTTTTTACTACTACTTCAACAGATTAAACTCTGTATCTAAATAAAACAGATCTCTGACAGGAAAGAGATGATTTATTTTCATACTCAGTAAACAGAACTTAATGGATAACAACACTGAAGGATTCAGGTCGAACCGTCCGTCTCCAGTCTATCCCTCACAGAAGCTGCTGTTTGGGAACATGCAAGACAAAGCTGAGGGAGACAGAGTTCAGACTTAGTGATTTTACAATTCAGGTATGATATATCCTCTGAGGTAAAATTTTATAATCAATTCACTGTCTGAGAGTCCTTACAATAAAGAGATGAACTTTAAAATTAAGAGAAACAAACAACCAAGCCCACAACAAAAACAAAACAAATCAGGTAATTAACTCTGCATTTAACCATTTGTTATTTTAATTTTAATTGTCTTGGGTTTCCTTACTCCTTTTTTGACTCTCTGACAAACTCTCTATCTAAATACAACAGAAATAATAAAGTTTATTTCTTAAAAAACAGAAAGTGCTACATATCTTTCAAGTCTCCAAATACTTTAATGTATTTGGGGAGGGGGGTTTGTCTAAAACTAGTAATGCACTTACCCTGGAGAAATCAGAACTCCTTCCAATTAAACTGCCTAATATTGCTCAGAAATTCAGAATAAGCTGTTACTGCTTGTTTTGCAATCCTACTTGTGCTTCAAATTCTGCAGCACGAAAAACTCTAATGATTATGTCAAAGTAAGATTAGCTGTAAAAGAATTAGCACAGGGGGGTAGGAAAAAAATCTCCTGTGGACTGTATCATTTGTAGTAATAGGTTACAATGAGGGGTGACACTTCAAACTTTCCTACCAAGTCTACACTCTGTTTTCGCCCCTATCTTTCTTCAGGAATTCAGCAGCTAAACGAAATCCAAAACAAACTTAAGTAACAGTGCAGCGACTTCCTTTGGCAACGCATTTGTTTTTTGAAACCTGGATTTTGGTTCATTCATTTGCTCAAGATCTGAAAGGCCGGGAATATTCTGAGAGAACAGTGAGGGGGACAACAGTAAGGCTTGCTGTGTGAATAACACACTCTGACTTCCTCTACTGATACTGTTTGTAGGATACTTATGGTGACAATACAGGCTGATTTTTTTCTTTGCTTTCTTGTCTTGGTAAAGCAAATTATAAACATCTGTAATTGATGTGCTTTGCACCACTTACTTAGGCAAGTAAGAAGTCACTACAACTTGGACAGAAAAATGCAGAAATACTCTAATTTCAAGTACTGGAGCTCAACATTCCAGTGAAATGACCACTTTCTTCACACATTTTATCTCATCAATCCCAACAGATGAAAGATTCCTTAGAAACAAAACTAGATCTATGTATCAATGTCAATCTATACAGGAACTGAGCTCAAGGAAGAATGTATTTAATGTACATCTATTGCAAAGATGTGACTTCTGTTCCCAACTTATGATATGCAAATGAAGGAAGAAAAGACTGTATTCTATATTTTACTATTAGCATTTTAAAACAAGATCAAAGGAATCAAGTAGAATGTTTTTGAAAGTGCCATGTTTTGATCACAGTCCCATTCCTGGAAGCCTGTTTATCTCCTCAGCATCCTCTCAGGTTAAGGGATGCCTTCAACCAGAATTTCACGTTCTAACCCAACACAGATGTTTTAACACGTCAAAGAGCTAGGAAATCTCCATATATCCAGGAAGAACTTCAAGTGTGAAAGGTACTTTATAAAACTTTATCTTTAGCTCTTACAGTTTACTTTAAGTTTTACACCTATCTCATACCAGCAGGAAAACTGCATCGTGATTCCTTCGTGTTTTTGTAACTTGACAAAACACAACAGCACAACTCTGAACTGCTGCATTACAAATGCACAATCCACTTCCACTATCCTTGTTAAAATAGCAATCACAGCATTATACAGCTGTATTATTTTCCTAGAAAAAACATCCACAGTGAATTGGAGAGCCAAGCAAAACCCCACCAAACTACGTTCTGATAGTTAAGAATCAGTAGTGCTAGGATTTCATTTTAATATATACGGTTCAGAACAGCGTACTGAACTGACATTAACTTGATCTGTGTTTCTAACTCTTCAGTTTCAGGTATTCATAGATCTTATCTAATGAAGGCTTCATTCTCTGGGCAGCTGGATGGTGTATTCTTTACATGCAGTTGATTTTCTTGACGTTAACAGATTTTTATGCAGAGAAAACAGAGTCTCATACAAAGCAGCAAACACTACTGTGGGAGGTTCAGCTCTAAACCACCGGGTTTGTTGGATACATTACCCTGAACTAAACATCAGATATCAAAAAACACAGCAACATTTTGAGCATCAATAAAAATAAAGAAAGAATAATTTTTTTAAAAGGCCTAATCATCTTGATAATCAGTGTAAAAAATAATTTGACATTTGAGGGGCAACTTCAGCTAAGAAAATTATTCAATCAGATCTCCTTGTAGTGGATCCTGATATTATCAGTTCTGACACCCAGCAACTATTTAGAGACAAACACATTCTACCCCCATTACTTTGTCCCTTGTTGTAATCTAAATAACCTTGCAGGGGTTTTTAACATCAGTGTATTGTCTCGTTTCTTATTTTGTTCTTAAAGAGAGAGAAACCAACTCCTCAGATCAGCAGCCAATTTAATACACTTTCAAGGTAAGGCAGGTACAATTTACATGTGCAGAGTATACCACAACAAAACCACAGTATGATGCCAGCACAATCTTTAAGAAAGTTTTCCTCTAAATCACTGCAGAAAGCAGCCTTAAAAGAAAGCAGGGATTAGACTGAGCTGGAAGGTAGGGAGGGGACTTACCTCAAAACCAGCCAAGCGGAAATCAGAGCAGTAATTCTACCAGTCGGCAGAGAACACTTTTAGAGCTATAATGGTGCGAAGAAGTGCTGGGTAGCATTGCCTGAAGGTAGCACTAATACACTGCTGACTAATGACTGGGCCATTCGGACAATGAATTTGGGGGTTGAAAACTAACAGAAACCATGCAGTACCTTGACAAATGGGCTTTCAAAATTTCATTCACTGAATAACCTTTAAGCGCAAAATTGGCTCAAGTTCTCTCGGGAATAATATGACACATGTTGTTGGAAAATAAGTATTTTCCTTTTTAATTAAAACTATTACACCGAATACATAAACATGATTACAGTGAACAAAATATAAGAGTTAACTATTTAGCACCTAGAAGAATCCAGACTCTAAATGTGAGGGACCAGAAGGGTCAACAAATCTCAGGGTTAACCACCTGATTCACTGAAATTCATTCTTGGCAGAATATATTTTCCCTTCTTGGAGGAAAAGGAGAACAAGAACTTCAAAGGTATGTTTAATGAGCTGCTACAAACACAATTGGTTAAAAGAGGCTCAGAAATTATGTACTAAAAGCTGCATTGTGCTTAGAATTACAACAGAAAAAGTCTTGTTTTAAAGAGCCTGGTCAAAGTCAAGCCCTATAAAACAAATCAAGCCTCGTATAAACTTTGTCACCTAGTGTACTGACAAACACATTAAAACAACAGAATCCCTCTTTAAAGGAGCTCCCTATTTTTGGTGCAACTCGGCTTCTAATTTGAAAATAGCAATTTTGGCTCTTTTTACAGACAGAATGAAATACCTAAAGTGTCCCTAAATTAACAAGTACCACTTGCCATAGACAGCATCGCCCTTAGCAGCTCCTAAAAACTTCAGAAAATGATCTTAAAACAGGAAGCTTAGTGAGCTCATAAAACTGTTGTTGGAGCCAGGAACACATAGCATATTTAATCTGCAAACTGTGAGAGTCTACAATGATTTCAGCAAGATCTGAGGCATGCCCTCAAGGTTTGCTGGGATCTGGGATTAGGGAGTTGATAAGAACCCTCCACTGCCCATGGACATGTTTTTCTTCTGCAGTTAAACACAAATGCATAGAGACGTTTGACTGCTGCTTGGCGTTACTGCTCAAGTTATATAAAAGCTTTGCAGCTCCTTTTGCTGTCAATATATCAAAGTTTAAAAAAAATCATCAAAGTGTGAAATTTCATTTAAAGTCTGCCAGTCTACAGCTCTATTTCACAGACCTATCAAATAAAAGTAAAGATGAAAAATGCACTGAAAGAACTTGAAAAGTTTGCAGCAGCACCCATGCCCTATTTTTGTTTATTCTGTCTCATTTTATTTGATTTTAAAGTATAACAAATCAATTCCCTTATAAAAATGACAAAGTCTAAAGGGAGGATGTCTATAAAACCTGTGGTTAAAAGACAACTTGAAATCATTATTACAGTTGAACCTTTTGTTGAATAAAGTCACCTCTGTAGCCATTTTAGCATTTTAATTGCCTAACTGCAAGTTGGCAGAAAATACCTTGAATCTTCCAAAACAACCAGAATTACTACAGAATATGAGTTCCAGAAAAACTAAAGCTTTCTTCAAAGTATTCTTTAGCTAGGGATTTACAACAATTGCATAAAGAAGAAAAGCCTGACTTTTAAGGTAATCTACTATAGTCTAAAAGCATTAACATTCCATTAATAAGGTTTTCCTGAGGATTTCATGACTCGTTGATTCACTTTTCCTTCAAGTCTGCTTTTTCTTAGTACATTTCTCTCTCCATATAGTTGAACACATGCAATACACTGATCATTAAAATGCCTCCTTCCATAAATCCAAATAAACCCTGCTTTAATTGCCTTCAAATTCCTTATTTATCAGGCAAAGAAAACTAACTTTTCACTAACGCTCTGCAACATAAAAGTATGCCATTCCTGCTTCTAATATGCAGGATAAAAGTCAAATACACTCTAGGAGTGCAGGTAATTCAATAGTTTTCCCCAAAACGAGCCAGGAAGTGTAACTGAAACTTTCATGGGTCAATATCAGTGCATACATTTATCTTGTTAAAAATTCAAGTAATCTGCAAGATGAAAAAAATTACAATGATGTCTCCAAACTTGAGTATTTTGGTTTTTCCAACACTACTCAGGAAAAAAAAAATCATTTGTAATCACTGATATTTTAATTTCTTAGCTACAAACTGGTTTTGTGTTTGAAAATGTGCAATCTTTCACAACTGATGATTACGTGTAGCAGTAAAATATTTTCTTGGCCACTGCACATCTTCTCAAGCCAAAAATGTTACTCCACTTACATAGGAAAATGCAGGTGGTGTCTTTGTTTTGCAGTCCTTCTTACAGAAAAGCTTTGGGAAACAGCATGTCCTGCTGAAAACCATATGCTATTATCAGAATGCAAGAATGCATTCATTTGGGCACCTTAAGCCATAGTTTTGCTTCCACTGCTGCTTAAAAGAATACACATACACTGAGAGAGTCGTTTTCTTGCTCATTCTTCCTCCTCATTCAAAATCACATAATCCTGCTTTTAAAGAAATAATCCCTTGTCCTTAAAATAGCCTTCTCTCATAGTTACTATTATTTATGCTTTTAGAATTGGGCTATACACAAAACTGAAAGTATTTACATACTAGCTAGTTATACCCAAACCTTCATTATATAAACAAACTCTCAAGAGGCTGCCTACAGTTTACATTGCTAAACTCATTCACTATTACTTTTAATATATCTTTCCACGTCTGAAATAGAGTGGTGTGCACATGACAATTTTTACATTTTAAGGTTACTTTACTTTTAAAACACTGTATTCGTCTTCCTTCAAAATAATCATGACATATATAATTAAGAAACTGTCAGATCATTATCAATTTTTAATAAAGGACCTAAATGAAATAATTATAGGAATCAATCAGTGAGGCACCTTTGCAAATTACAATGCAATTGCACAAATATTCAAACTACTTAAGGCCAGTTCTGGCACATTTCAATCCATAATCTCGTTGAACACCACACCAAAAACAATTTTGGAAGACTGAGAAATATAAAGATTTCTCACTATTCCAGTGACTTAAACGATTTCAAAACAGATACCTATACCACAAAGAGACAGAGAGGCAGCCGTGCCCTCCTAAAAATGTTTGTTGGATTAATTAACCACATATCTCAAGGCCTCTGGAAAATTTCGCTTCCAAGTTTTTCTGTAGCACGCACGCAAAAGAAACAAAGTCTTCACGCTGAAGCTTAAAAAATCATGTTTATTGAGCCTTGGAAATGAAGCGGGAAGGAGCAGGGGCGCGACGAAGAGGAGCATTTTGCAGTGGGTTGCTACTTAATGCTCCTTTAGTGAAGTAGCCTCTAAAACGTGAGACTCTGTATCAAACAGACAGCTATCCGTACCTCCGACTAAAAGGCTGTTTGAGATCCGTACAGTCCATCATTTCAAACTGAAGTGGCAGCTGGAAAATGTGGAACAGCTGGCAAGGAGCTGGGAGAAAATGTTTTACATAAATATATCTACATACAAACTGGCAGAAGGCCACGGATACCGTACCCGCAGGACCGGATAAAAACTACGCACCAGAGGGTTAAAAACAAAACTGGGGAGTGAGATGTGGGGAGCGGGGGGCGTGTGTTTGCTTTGCTTTTACCTTTTCTCTTCACGTGGTGCGCGGGCTAGGGAGCGGGCGCTAGCAGCTGCGGGCCCGTCCGAAGGCGCGGGAATTGTGCCAGCACCCCACCGACTTCACGGGACAATCGGAGCGGCGGCTGCTCCCACCCTCCCAAGTTGGGCGGCGCACGGCCGGGCCGCGGTGCCGGCCCGGGGCGGCTCCGAGGCTCTCCCGAGGGGCAGCGGCCCCGCTGCTCCCGCCCGCCGGCCCGGGCCCGTCCCGCCGCCCGCTCCCCCTGACCCCGCGCAGGGCGGCGCGGAGTGGGCCCTTCTTCGCTCCCCTCTGACCGGGACCCGACCGTCCCCTTCCTTGCAGTGAGCAGCCGGCAGGGAACGACCCCGGGGCGCCCTCCGCCCCGCCAGATGTGACAGCGGATTCTCCCCCGCTCCTCTCGCCTTTCCCCCTGCGAAGTTTGAGCCGGCCTCCCGCCGCACGTGAAAACCCCCGGCAGTCGGTCAGGGAGTAGGGGCGAGGAGAAAGAACGGGGTGGAAATAAAACAGCAGCTGTCGCCCGCATATCGGCAGCTCTGCGGCGGGACGAGCCCGGCCTGGAGCGGGGACTAGCCCCGCACTCCGCGCCCTCGGCTCCCGCGCTCCGTGACAGCCATTTTGGGGGTTAGACACCTCGGGCCCCCTGCCCCCCTCCTCCGAGTTAGGGAAGCGGGAAGGGGGCCGGGAGCAGGGCCGGAGCGCTGAGAGACGAGAAAAGTGACCCGGAGTAGAGCCGGGGAAACAAAGAACTTCTCGCCCAAGTGGGTACGTACCTGCCGCCGCTGCCGCCGAGCCCCCGCGCTGCCCATGGGCGAGGGCCGGGGCCGCCGGCTCGTCCCCGCGCCGCTCCCCCGCCGCGGCTAGCGGGGCCGGCCTCCGCCGCGTTCAGCGGGCATCCCGCGGGCAGGGCACGGGACGGGACACAGGCAGGACGGGGGCGGCAGAGGAGGGCCGGCGGGTGTTGGTGGTGGTTGTTTTATCCCTGCCCGCCTCCCGCGGGGAGCAGCCCGCGCCTCTGCCTCCGTGTAGGGGTGTGTGTGCGCGGGTCCGACATCAGTTTCAGTGATCTTGTAATCTGATCCCTTCTGACTCACTCGCACTGACTGACATTTCTGATTTGGTTCAACAAAAAGAGCGGGGGGGAGGAGAAAAAGAAGGAAAAGAAGAGAGGGAGCAAAAGAGGGGGGAAAAAAAAGTATCCCCAAATCCACCGCCTGGTCCCGAACAGTTTTGGTAGGGAAGGGGAGACCCCCCCGTCCCGTCCCGTGCCGCCCGTGCCCTCCAGCCCCACCGCCGCCCCGCATTGTTTTGGCTCGGCGAAGCCACCGAAGGAGGGGAACAAACACATCGCGCCGAGGTACTCACGTGTCGGAAAAGTTGTCCCTCTCGCTTTTCTCCGTCTCGCGCGCTCCTCTCCGCCGCCTCCTTCAAATTTTACAGATGTTGCAGGGCTGCTCGTCGTCGCCGCCCCCTCCTCCCAGCGCTGCCCTCTGGATCAGATCAGGGGAAAGGCTCTTTAGGGATAACTCCCGATTCAAACACCCTCCGCTAAACTTTCCCCCTTCCCTCCCCTTCCTCTGAGCGGCGGAGGGAGCTCCGCTCCCCTTCCCCCCTTCCCTCCGCCCGCTCGGGATGCGGCGGGGCTGGCGCTGCCCGGGGCGCGGGGCCGCTTGCCTGGGGGAGCGGCGCAGGGCTGCGCCCCGGGGTGCGGGTCGGGCCGCGGCCTTCCGGGCTGCGAGCTCTCGGCATGACACCCCCGCTCCCCCCTTCCTCCTCCTCCTCCTCCCCCGCCATCCCCCGGCCCGGGCCGTCCCGCCCCGGCGGCGGCCCAAGGGCGGCGACACCCCGCCCACAGCCGGGAGGCAGCGCGGGGCGACCACGGCCCCCCCCCGGAGCGGCCCCTCCGCCTCGGGTCTGCTCCCTCCGTCTCCCTGCTCTCCCCCTCCATCCTTCAGCTCAGCCTGCATCTGCAGCCCTGCTTCCCGCGCACCGGTGCCTCGGACACCCCTTTCTCCCGCCCGCCAGAAATTCAGGGCTTCTTGGGGGAAAACGTGCCCTCTGGGTTGGTTTTCTCTGAGTGCTGCGGCTCCTGGGCTCCCGTTTGCTCTGGCGACGCAGGCTGACTTGACTGGAGGACTTCAAGGAAAGTTTCACCTAAGCCGTGTAACACCCCAAAATAGTTTTCTTTTCGAAAAAATACAAGTGCTTGGGTGAGGGGAAGGGTGGCGGTGATGCCTGTGCCTGCTCCTCCTTTCCCAGCCCACTTGCTAGCCTCCCCAGCACCCTGCCAGGCTCCTCTGGCCTTCACCCTACAAAACAAGGCTCTCCGTTGCCTCTCTCTTTGGCCCTCGTCTCCGTTCTTCCCCCGGGCTCCGTGCAAGCAGTTTTCCCACAGCAGCATGCTGCGGTTCAGAAATAGCAGGAACTAGGATGCCATTTGTTACAATATCTCCATCCTTCGGGAAATGATGTGTCCTGACGAGACACCTTGCCTTTTTCTAGTTCTGCGGATTGCTCCCCTGATATTAAAAAAGTCTGAGAAACCGTAAATGAACATTACCACAACCATTTTCCATCAAGTCACAAGGTGGGACTGCTCTCATGAAAAGTATGTGTATATATATTTTTTTTTTGTTTGTTTTTTTGTAAGTTGCCATCAGTATGTCAGAATACTTCATAGGCACTTTTGTTCATAACCTGGCTCAAAACAGAGGCAAATAAAGATTTGTTACTGATACATACAATTCAGCAAGGAACCTGAGCTCAGGCTCATTTGGGAAGTCCCCAAAAATTATGGTTCTTGAAAAAAAAGGTATGTTTGCTGGTGGAAATGAAAGACTGGGTTTTAATGCTGTGCATTTCATTAAGCTTCCCTTAGTCTCACCATTGAAAATGTTAATTTTATTATGAAACAAAGCTGCAGGTATCTGTGGTTTGAGATGACTTGGTCCACGAGTTTTTTAGAAACAGAGAGAAAGCAATCTTACCTGACTCAAAGGACCGCTTCAACCCTAATTTCCTCAGGCTAACTGTTTTGGAGTTGTTTTTCACCTGGAAATCTTTTCTGGGTGCAAGAAATAGATTTAGAGACATGCCTGTAATACGTGGATCTCCTCAGTTTGGTCAGGCTAATTGCCCTGGCAGTCCCAGGGATGCCTTTTTTGTGCAAGTTTTGCAGCACCAAGTTAGTGCACCCTGACTTTCAGGATAGACACGGTGGTCAGGTGCTTTCACACTGTGTGAGAGGTGCACGTCGTCCAAGCTGCTACGCAGACGTGTGCACTGTTGGAGGCGGACAGTAGGGCCCAGGATGAAACCTTGTGCCCTGGTGCTGTGCCTCCGCAGCCAGTGATTTGCCAGCACATCGAGAGACAAATCTGCCCCTGCTCAGACAGAGCAGTCCCTGGTTGCCCAAGTGATGCCGCTGACAGGCATAACGCTACACAGGGAAGAGCAGGATCTGAATACCAGTATGAAGAGCTCATATTCTTCCAACTTTTTTATCTTATATTACTTCCTTTTCCAGTCTCACGTTCCCAGGAAAATGTTAGCTGTTTCATGATACTTGATAATAGTGGTATAGTACTGCGGATGTTTTGTTTTAGCTATATATACTGTATATATACCACCATATGTGTGTATTTTATGTAACATGCATACCATCCCCTGATACATATATATGTGGTGGGGGACTGGTGGTGTACAGAATGATTAGGCAAACCTCAGGTCCCTTTACAGATCTGTTTAAGAGCAATATGATTCCTTCAGCCCATTGTATCCTTCTCTCATTTTCTGCCTATTGCATATTCCTTTCTATTTCATGCAATCAATTTTCTTAAACTCTTTTTTCCTCTTTGTATAATGAAAACCCTTAAAAGTAACAGGGGAAATTAACAACACCCAAAATTATACTTTGTGAAAGAAACAAATTAATGTGGAAAATCCTGTTTGCCTAACCATTTATAATTCAGTATTGCTGATGTTAAGATATTGCTTTTAAAAATAGCTTAAAAGGCATTCAAACTGGGGCATGATTTTAAGTTGAGACTAGGCCTTCAAATCAGTACTCATCTTAGACTTTTTTAAAAAGAAGTTATTTCCTCAAAGCTTGGACATCGTGTTACATCATAAAACCTCTTTTTTATGTTTGAGGATTTCGTTTGTTTGTTCTTAATATTATTCACACAAACTCTGCTCAAGACACATATTTCTAATTTGAGATAAATAACCCCAAACATTTCTCAACACTCAACTCACACCACCATTGAGACAGACAAAAAATTATAAAGAGGTGATAGAGTGCTTTAAGATTTGCTTATGAAAAATAGCCTTCTGATGCATTTCTAAGCAGTGAAAGTCTTGAGAGAAGGGAAACACAGAAACAATAACTGAAGTTTCTGCCTGTGCCTGTGTCTGCTCAGGCCAAGCCAAAAATAAAAACTGATGGTGAGTGGGTGACATTTGCCATGTGAAATGTATTGTAAATATTTCAACACCTTGACAATGAAGAGTGCAAAAGAAGCTTAGAGCATCCAAGACCCTTCAGCTAAATAAAATGAAAATGGGCAGGTCTGTTCAGGGAGGGGCCTTTCTTTTAATCTTTCATGTCTGATTCAGAGGAATCACACTTGAAAGATGCAATAGGAAGACAAAAGCTACACATAAATAAAACATAATGATTTTTCCACATGTCTGGATTGCCCGTTCAAGAGAAGCTGACCTCTGAGATTTGTCTGTGATGTTTCTCTGGAAGTAGGAATTGGCTCCTGCAGAAGACCCGTTGTCCCATGCCTAAACTAATTTCTCTGACTCAATATGCCACAACCACGAGGCATTCCTGCCTTAAGTTATATCATGCACGATACTTTTGCATTTCTTCAGCCTACCTTGTGTCCCCACTTCTTCTTGTCCTCTGATTTGGAAGTTACAGGTTTCCAGGCTGTGTGCATGTCTTCCCTTTTTGCTGCACCTTTTGATGCAGGAAAGCACAATCATAAGGATCAGGGACTCTGCTAACATAAGCTGCATGAAAAAGACCTAATATTCAGTGACATCAAGAACCAGTCTCTTCAGTTACGCTCCCAGTTGCATCACCCTCCACTTTCTCTCCAATCGCAGTGAATGTTCTACAGGACATATTCAAGGACCTTAACTGTTGCTATTTATTCAGGTGACATTCATTAGAAGATAAAGATTTTAAGACAGTCACTTTCTTGCCAGTAGGCAAATGCCTTACAGGAATAAATTCTATTAAATAGACAAGTCTGTTGTGCTTTCAAAGGGGCAACCTCAGGTAAAGCACCAGACTATGGAGCAATGGCACTGATTTCTGCTCACTTATGCAGTATCCATCACAAGAGAACTTGCCCTATGCATCTCCCTTGTTGCATTGCTGCTTCATACAGCAGAGAGGTCTCAAGAGGTGGAAGGAAAAGAGGAGTATGAGATGGTACCATGTCAAAAATCTTCCGAGTCTGCAGAAGCTGCTGCTGGGGGACAAGGGAAGGTCATGGCCTAAGGTGGGAAGCAGAACTGGTGTATGGAGGTGACTACAATTGGGAAGGATATAAAAGTTGGGGTAAAAACCTTATCTACAGTTACTGTCAGGGAACTGATTTAGGAAAGGTAAATGGTGTGGGGCCTGAGTAGGAAAAGAACTAATTGTTTAGAATCTCTTGATTTTGAAAATTATAAACTGTACCACTAATATACCACTGCATGCTAGTGTAAATTAATAACTTTGGATTCTTTCATTGTTTGGGGTTTTGATTTTTATTATTGCCATTGGAAAAAAAAAAAGACGTTTATCAGCAAATATCCAGATGCGTCAAAGTAGCAGCCCTCATTCAAGAGTCTGAGTTTTCTAAGGATGCTTGTTGCAGCCTTTCACAGACTTGATATACATAATTCCTTCTGGCAGTCCATAGCAAGGAACCTCTATGTCTTTCTCCTTCTTCTACTAACATTGGGGATATCACTAGATTTCAGTGGAAAAATTACTGATCCCTAGTGATCAGATTTATCTTTCTACTAGCAGATCATCTCTTGTACACCATCCAATTTCTCTGAATGTCTAATCTAACTAACCTAGCTACTTATGACATATATTCATCACTAGGTTTTTTAACGCTTTATAATGAAATTTAACAGATCAAAATGCAGTAATTTTTTTAGCCCCTTCTATCTTGTAAATATGTAAAATTGCATATTTCTTTTTCAAATTCTGTTGTGATTACTGAAGAAAAATTAAGGCTAAGAGCTGAGTTTTACACACAGACAAAAAGGACAGTTTTATGCAGAAAATTCTGTACTTTTGGGCTGTCTGCATAAAAACTCTGAGCTCTCCATCTCTTAAATACAAACTTTTTTCAAAATACTTTTACTCCCTTTGAGTTTAGATGTATGTTTGCATCAAAATTCTTCATTACGATAAACATTCTACAGAGGAATATTTTCTTTTTACAGGAAATTAAAATGGTGTTGTTCTGCTTGAGATATTTTGATATATGAGCATAAACACACCAAACAAACAAGCAGAGTGAGTTTCCTTTTTTGCTCTTAAAAGCATCTTATACATGTTAATTATCGGGCAGGTAGCATATGGGGAAAAAGCAGAGTGTCTCTAACAGACTACGTCTAATAAAGACACAAAAATCATAACATTTCATGCAGAATTGGCATAAATAATCTGTTTATCTCCTTTTTGCCATGCTATAATAAGAAATTAAATTGCTAACGGTGGTGATATTTAGGTTGTTATAATTAGCTACATCATCATTAACATCCCCTTTAAATGATCTGGGATACTTTCAACCTCTCTCTAGGGAGTTGTCTCAGCTTCTCTCCCAACTGAGCCATTGAACTACACGTGCAAAGATTTAGCAGTATTTTGTGGGGTATACTCACAAGCCCTTCCGCAGGAGATGTAGTTTATACAGACTGCTCTGGTAGAATTTAAACCAGTTCCTTCAATGAAATCACCTTTAAGAGAAAAAAAGGTTTTTTCTAGCATGTCCAACCCTATGTTAATGTTGCTTATTATGGTTGTGTCAGTCAGGATGGGGGAATGGGGAGAATATCCCAGATATATGAGGGATCCATCAAAATGTCTTTTTTTGCCAGTTGTTGTTGCAGTGAATTGGACAGACACATTCTGAGGTGAATTCAGACACTCCCCTAGGAAATGACTAGGTTTTCCCCTAAGTCTTAAATCTACTAGCCAACATTTTAAAGCATGCTCCAATACCATGGAAGGCTTGTAGTCTTCAGACTTTTTGTCAGCCTCTTGAATAATTATTTCAGTAGCTGGTGGATGTCCATTGTTCTTGTCAAAATGCACATACAAGGCTTTGTTTGCCTTTTTTTTCAAAGGCAATGGAAAAAAATTGTTTAATAACTTCTATTTCATCCTGTGTTACCACCCTTACACCTGTCATCGTATCAGGCTGCAGTTCAGAGAGACATTAAACCTCTAGTACCACACCATTTCAGTATAAAGCTATTCTGTAGATAGAAAGTCAGGACATCAAGAAGTACTAAGGAGTTTGTACAGTCAGGATTTATAACAGATGAAATCTTTTCTATTCCTCTGTAGTCAACATAAAAAAAGCACATGCTCTGTCTGGTTAATTTGGCAGAAAGGTGATCAGATACTCACAGAAGATTAAGTTCTTGCTGGTGTGTGACCCAGCAGCATGCACAGCTTTCATTAATGGCAGAGAACAGTCCCATGTACACATATACAAAAATGCTGTCAGAGCCTTTCATTTTCCCTGCATCTCATTTATGTCAGACTATTTGAGTTCTCTCATTCCCTCTTTTGTAATTAAGAACATCCACAAACGCCTGGGAAGAACTGATCAGCAGAAGATGTGCACTTTTTCTCAAGGGAGTAACACAAATTACACCTCTATGTTCCCCTAAGTCAAAGTCTGGGTAACACCTCAGTTGGAGACAAGAAGGAATCTGCAGCTTAAGGTCACAGTCTTGTTCTAAGGGAAGCAAGGCCCTACTACTTCAGAAGCAATAAATAAATAAATAAATAAATAAATTTTAAAATAAACTACAGTGATAAGCCAGGTTCCTTTTACAGGGCTTAATGATACATCCTTACCTAAACACCTTTAGCAAGACAAGCCAACCAAACATGGGATTTCAGGATAATTACCAATCCCACAATATGACCACCCTTTCTTGAAACTATCATCATATTTATTTCTTTGGTACTACTTTTTAAATTTCTCACTCACAAAAATGAAAAAGGTAAAATACTATAAAACTGAGCTGTTTCTCTCCAGATTGGAGGTCTTGGACTGAAAGACTAAGTAGCTAGACCTCAAAAGTACACCTTGCTAGTTATACAAATTGCTTGTTTGGAGAGGAGCCCCATGGATCTAAACCAGCCATCCTTGGCACTGGTCTGTCTGTAATGCTCACCACTAGCAGTCCGGAGTGGAATACAATGCCAGGTGGTAGATAACAGTAACTGAACTTTCTGGCTTATTTCAGGGTTCTTTAGCAAGCCAGGGCATCCAGGGATATGCAAGTCTTAAGTGAAAGCAGATGTCACACTTTCATCAATCATATCAAATATTAATCTTGCCTCCCAATTCAGTATCAGCTCCCAGGTTTCATTGAAGTGGATGCAATTTTTGCCATAGGCTTTGGTAGCAAGAGGGATATAATTTCAACATGAAATTCTGAATTTTACTGGAGTTACCTGCACACTGAATGTAAATAGTAATCCTTTGTATGTTTGCATGATCTCATCCTAAGGAAAGTATTTGAAAAACAAGGGATAGAAGAGCACTTTCCTTAGGAAATTATGATACTTTGTCAACATGCCTCAAATTTGTCAACAGTTGTCAAGAATATCTTAAGTATATGTGACAAATTGAAAGAGCTTTATGTTGTTTTGCTTGAACCTAAAAGGTTTCTGTTCTGTAGTGGTCAGGCAAACAAAAAGTCTGTGAATTTTGCTTAAATAAACATTGCAGGCTAGTGCTAACTTGTCATTGGTGCTGACACGGACTAGCAATTGGCCAACTAAGAAAACAGCAGACGGGGAAAACAATGTGAGACATGCTATAATATATAGTCCTGAGTTTTGAACCAGTAAGATAAAGAGAAACACAAGTTTAGAAAAAAAAAATCACCAGAGTTTTTGGCAGGTAATATCTCTTCACAGTCTGTACATTTACCCAGCACAGTAAGAATATGCTCCAGTAGAATACTTTACAATGGAGTCCAACCATGGTTTTATGATTATCATCAGTTCAAGTAACCACCACAAATAGCAATGGACAAAAAGCAAGCTTGCAGAGTATCTCAAAGTGAAAAATTAAGCTATTAAAAATGAGACAAAAATTTAACATGTATTTAGGGTGAAGTACAATCCAAAAGAAGAATACCAAATACCATAAATGTGCTTCTATCCTATGTACATTGTAAGTTTTCAACTTTTCCCTTTCCAAAAGCATAACTATGGTGAATGGATGAGTTCTTACCCTTTTGCTTGGTCTATTATTTTACCCTTTCCATTTTATTCTGCCCTTGCATGTATTTGTTTACTTTATTGAACTATTAAACTAGACTTAGAAATCAGATTCTTCCTACCTTTCAAAATATTAGTTACTAGGAACACAAACAGGACAAAACTACAGTAATTTCACGACTATAAGGCGCACCCTTTTGACTAAAATTTTGGTCCGAACCCAGAAGTGCACCTTACATAATGTACAAAGTTGCGAAATTCGCAAACCCGGAAGTGCGAGCTGCGGGCCAAGTCGGGAACTGCAGGAGCTGCGGCCGCCAGGCCGGGGGACACCGGGATATGGCGCGGCTGCCAGGCGGGGGGGACGTGGCGCAGCCACCGGCTGGGGAGAAGTGGCGCAGCCACCGGCTGGGGAGAAGTGGCGCAGCCACCAGCTGCAGGGAAGCGGTGACAAGCGGCACAGCCGCTGGCCACGGGGAAGCAGCAACAAGTGTCACAGACACCGGCCACGGGGAAATGGTGACAAGTGGCACAGCTGCGGGGAAGCGGGGAAAAGTGGTGAGAAGCATCGCTGCCGTGGGAAAGCGGCGAGAAGTGCCGCCGCCGCCAGCCGGGGGAAAGCTGGGATGCAGCGGTGGGAGCCAGGAGCTGGGAGCCGGGACCCGCTGTATGGGGAGGGAGCCTGGGGCTGCGTTTAAAGGCTACACCGATCTTTGAAAAATGTTTGCAAATTGAGCACCTGCCAGTAATTGTTACTTTGTTGCACACCGCGCGGCTCCTCGCTGCAAAAAAAAAGTGCGCCTTCTAGTCCACTGTACCTTATATGATCTACAAAGTTGCAAAATTTGCCAACTCCTGGGGGTGCGCCTTGTAGTCCGGTGCGCCTTATGATCTTGAAATTACTGTACTTCCATTTTTGTAGCTTTCTGAATGTGTTTGGTGAATGATGCACATGATACCACATAGCACATAACAAAAAATAGAGACATCAAAGTGTTCAATTAATTTGACTCTCATACGTCATGAGATGCGCTTTAAAGAGATGAAAATTCAACTGAAATATTGCTGAAAGTTCTCAGATTCTTCTGGTTATTTGTAGTGAAAAGAATGTTATAGAAATTGAAACTGCACTAACTTAAAATTTTGCTTTGCACCTGTGAAGGCAGGGAATACACAGCATAAAGCCCTATGATAGCTGACGCTCGCAGGATTCTGGGATCTGAAGTTTAAACAAAGAGAAATAAGCACTTGCAAAACCCCACATGACTTAGTGGGATACCTGAGTTAAGAATTGGAAATCTGAGGACACTGCACAAGGAAAAGTTTTACGAGGCTGAAAGAAAAAGAAGGAAGATACGTACTTTTCATTTTCACAAATCCGTAAACTGATGGAAACTCATAAGCAGAATACGGTAATAAGATCAAAAGATGACAGAGAACTTTTACTCATCCTTCACCATATACAACTTTGTGACTACTCATACTATGACCCAGATACAGATTAAGATCAACTAATGGATGGGAAACAGAAAAGCAAAGTAACAAGATAAAAATTATGCTGGTGAGCAATAAGAGCTTCATGGAGAACTTGTAGCTATGATACTGTGTCTGTCTAAATATGTAAAAGTATATAAAATCATTTGGGCAGTGCATTCTGCTGTTCAAAAGAGCCTAATCTTCACTCATACTTGTGAGCAGACATCATGTCAACTGTACTTTAATGGCCTAAAAGCTCATTGTCCAGTTTGAACTTCTCATCTGGATGCTCTTGACAGTCCCTGTGTTGCAATTCATCTCTTCTAAAACAGGTGACTAAGACAAGATGAATCAGTCTTTGGAAATCCAGGGGCAATTAATCTTGCCAACTGCAAGGAAGTCATGGGAGGAGGTAAGCATCTGGCTGCCCCAGCACTGTCTGGTGAGACAAATCCCACCTGGGCTCTGACTGCCGTCTCCCTGAGCAGTGCTTCCTTCCATCTGTGGTTCCTTCCTGGCAGCCAGTGACCTCACCTCTGACTTCTGCCTTTGCCTTCTTCACCTTTGCCTGATAGAAGTATCCCATACAATACTTCTGCTATTAAAACATGAAAAAAATACCCTGCTCATGAAGCTTCCTCAGCAGCACAGACTACTGCAAGCAAATCAAGCCTGTCTTTTGTCCTCTATACTGGTTTCCCAAAGAATCCCAAAGGAGATGACATTCCTCATCTTACTGTATCTAAAAAATATGCCTAATGCTTTGAGGTGATAACCACATAATAACATCATTCCTCAGACACACTGGAGCCTACCGGAGAGAATCTTGTTTGTTTGGGAAACTGGACTAAGGCAACAGTGAGGCAAAATCTTTGCTGTCTTCTGTTCCAACCACAAAGCTGCGAGCTTCTACCTGCCATCTCCATACAGGGAAGAGAAGCTCAAACAATTAAAAACAAACAGAAAATCACCAGCTGTCAAGGCAGACCTTCAACATTTGTGTGCAGGAAGACAATGGACAGGATTTACTCAGCTCTGCAGAGCTTGAGAAGGTATGACTCATGAGTAATATGGACGACAAAATATTCTGAGGTGGAGTTGAGGAAAGCTTAATTTATAGTTATGCCCTCCAAATCCCATTTAGCACGCTAAAGTGTGATTAATTTGTTCTACCACAGTGGGTTGTGTAAGAGGATGTGCTGAGCACTAATATATGAGCAGTCTAATATCACAGACTGTATCAAACCTTTATCCAGAGCCCTGCCTACTTGAGGAGGTTACAGCCAGCAATCTACCTGTGCTGTATGATATTTGATGCAATTATATTACTATCTATATCTGTTCAGAAAGTATAGAAGCAATGTACAGTGAACATGGACTTTATTTAAAAAACTCCTGGATCACACATAAATTCTTTTCATATTGATATTTCTTATGTGCCACACAAATAACAGCATATCTTTATGGTCTAAATCAGGCAATTTCTATGGTGCTGGGAGAAAATGTGTTGGCTTCAGAGTCACAGAAGCATTATACACTTACACATCCTATTCCAGCAGTATAAGCCCAGGTATCAGAGCTGGTGAGTGATTTGTATACTCTGCTCTTTGGCCTGGGTGCAGGTCAGTGGTCATATACTCTGCAGTCCTTATCCAGTTGCCTCTTCATTGCTTTTTACTGCCTAAGTCTGGTAGATATCAGTGAGAACAGCTGAATAAAAACTTTAAAAACAGGTCCTGTATTTGGTCTGCTACCTTTTGAAAAATCTGTTGGGACTTGTGGTAACAAAATGAGGCTCTAGCTTTTCAAGACACTGAATAGCAAAAAAACCAAAATGAGCCTATTCTGAAGAGAAGGACAAGAACTCCTTGCCTCTTCCCAAGCATGAAAAAGACATGAACAGGGCCTGTTAGCAGCAAACATGACACCCTCTGGCTGGATGAAGCCTTCCTCCCCAAGGTTTTGCTGGAGCCAGATGAATGCTGCTGATGTTGTGAAGATGCTTGGCAGAGGTTAAAAGCCATCTTTGCAGGTAGGCCAGCTTCAGGACAACAACAGCTTAACAAATCAAAGCCAATGCCAGCTCAGTGTGCTCAGAGCAAGGCAGCCCAGCTGGAAGTTTCTCCAGCTATGCCTGAGAGGGGCCTTGGTGGGGATCAGTGAGGCAGTGGTGAGTCTGCATGTGGTAAAGACATGAATCACAGGAAGGAGGTATGCTTTGGACAAAAGATAGCCAGAGAGAAATGTGAAGAAAAAGGTCCTTCTGAATTAGACTTGGATTCCAGTTATGCAGAAAGCTAACCAGAACTGGGAACATATATAAGCGGCAGGTACACACCCTCCCAAAGGGATGGATATTATCTCTACCATAGCTCCTGATTGTTTTCCTCACATTATTAACAGCAACACAGTCTAATCTGGATGGCACAGCCATCAGTTGGCCTGCACCAGTGCCCCAACCTCATGTGTCCGGGGAGACAACCAACTCTTCCAATCAAATCAGTACAGACAAAACCAGCACTGCACTTTGTCTGGAAAACCAACAACACACAGCTACCCACACATTTGTATTATCCCTACCTGCCCTCTTGAGTTTAGGTTCAGAGATAAAGGATCTCAAGGTCCCAAATTTGCCTTCCCATTTCAGCTGTGAAGCTGCTACTACTTAGACTCAATTTCATGATTGACAAATCTCTCCTTTCTATAGGGGATTCTTTCCTTTCCTTTCCTTTCCTTTCCTTTCCTTTCCTTTCCTTTCCTTTCCTTTCCTTTCCTTTCCTTTCCTTTCCTTTCCTTTCCTTTCCTTTCCTTTCCTTTCCTTTCCTTTCCTTTCCTTTCCTTTCCTTTCCTTTCCTTTCCTTTCCTTTCCTTTCCTTTCCTTTCCTTTCCTTTCCTTTCCTTTCCTTTCCTTTCCTTTCCTTTCCTTTCCTTTCCTTTCCTTTCCTTTCCTTTCCTTCCCTTCCCTTCCCTTCCCTTCCCTTCCCTTCCCTGAACTTCCCTGAACTTCCCTGAACTTCCCTGAACTTCCCTGAACTTTCCTTTCCTTTTCCTTTTCCTGAACTTTCCTGAACTTTCCTTTCCTGAACTTTCCTTAACTTTCCTTTCCTCAACTTTCCTGAACTTTCCTGAACTTTCCTTTCCTCAACTTTCCTTTCCTGAACTATCCTGAACTTTCCTGAACTTTCCTTCCCTGAACTTTCCTTTCCTTCCCTGAACTTTCCTTTCCTTTCCTGAACGTTCCTTTCCTGAACTTTCCTCAACTTTCCTCAACTTTCCTTTCCTTCATCAAGGTGCCTGAAAATGTCTGGGCTTCTTCAACAGAACCAGAGTGATGTTCATAATCCTGAATAACATATGTTAAACAGCACTGTATTCCTGATAAAAGATACGGAATTGTGGGTTTGATACAAAACCTCTGTTAGACATAATACTCATCAAGCTATTTACCGTATTTCAATGCCAATCTTACTTTGTCTTAGTTTTCAAAAAGCTGAAAATTTCACAATATTTATCATAACTTAAAAAAAATATTTCCACCCAGGCAACCCTGACAACAACCATTGGGATACCAAGAAAAATAAAATAAATACTTGTTTTTCTGAAACAGTGTTACCCTTCTCCACCATACCTGTGAGACAGGGATTGCTTTGAAAGTGTCATTTCCCTCATGCTATATAAAGATGTGGTATAGACAAGTTTTCCAAACAATGTCAGGCTGGACATGGTCCACCTTTCGCTGTATCTCAAATGGATTGCCTTTGAAATGCGGGTAGAGTAAACCACCAAATTGACCCACCTTCCTACATTTGCGAGGGTTTTTCTTATGGTACAGAAATGTTGCATCTGTTACTGAAGATTCAAATGTGCAACTGTGTATGCGGACTCACATTTGTTCACAGACAGTAACACATTATTTCTCATATAATCCTGGGAAGGTTCATATACATTTGTGGTTAGGCCAGAGCCCAAATCCGACTGGGGGGGGTGGGGAGGAAGTGCTTAACGAGTTTAAGACAAAAAAAAAAAAAAAACTTGTGAATTTTAGTGCAAGTTAAATATCTAAATATCCAAGCTGGCATTGGGAATGTCAGTCTTATTCTCTTAGTGAATATGTTTCTAGATTACCTTTCTCTTTTGACTGAAAAAGGCTAAAATTTCCTTTATAGTGCTTGAAACTTGTTACTGCATACAGTCCATGAGAATCTGGTTCTCCTGGTATAAATAGTTTGTTCTCATTTAGCTTTTCAATGTGACATATTAAAAGAACAATATTTGTAATTCTCTTAAGTGTTGATTTTGGGAAGGGATTCTTTAAAAACAAGTGTGCTTGTTTTTCGTCATCCTAAAGCACATTCAGAGCTATTCTGCTGATCTCACCGAACTTATCTTGGTGTCAATCTAGTTTCAATGAGGCAGACTTGAACTAGAACAAATAAGTATTTTTGAGCAGTCATTGTGAAGTGAATGTCTTTCACGAGCAAACTCAGAGGGCAAGACATGCAACCAATGTCAAAGTCATTGCATCTGTTTACATTAGAGATGTTTGAATCAGAATCTTCTCAAGTGGTGTATTAGCCCAACAGTAGATCAATAAACAACATAGAGAAACAAGTATCTTGTTTAGGAGTGTGCAAGTGTTTCTACAGAGGAAGGAGTATGACCATTAGGATGTTTTCTAAACTGTAAACACATCATTACCCAGATGTTTAATTCCCCTCTTAGACTGCACAATAATAAATACAAACACTTTAAAAACTCTGGTTAGCATTCTTTAGAGCAACTTATCAAACTACTACTTTTTCAAGTCCAGGAAATTCTGTTTGCATTCCTTCTTCTTCACTATCACACACCTAATATTTTTGGTCTAATGATGCTCAAAGCTGATTGTCCACAAATCCCACAGGAGTCAGGGAGCCCTTTGATTGTCGAAGTCACTTTTTCTATGTCTTTAAAATATGAGTTTTGAAATTAATTTTGCTTACCTATTAATATTTTAATAGATAGAATATAATTCTGCCAAAAATATTCACACAGGAAACTGAGTAGGAATCTGTTCAGTGTTTATAGGGAACCCACTTCCATTAAGCAACTGATCTTTGTCAGTCTTGTGAGTGCTCACCATAAACAAGTTCACTCTATATGTCCACACTGCCTATCTCTTTCCTTCCTCCTGCAATCTGCAGCGCAACTGGAGCTTCCAATCCATTTCTTTTCCACCCTCTATCTACTTACTGCCCTGGCAGCCTTTGTCCCATTACTTACATTGGGAAAAGCTCTTAAAACCTTGTGGGAAATAACAGGGCTGTTGGGGCCAGACAAAGAAATTCAGTTCCAAGTGCAGAGTTAGGGAAGTGACTGGCAATGAAAGCTTTTCATTACATAATGATGGAAAGTGTTAGGGGTGGAAGGAAGAGAGAAGATATAAGAATGGAAGACAGTCAGATATCAGACTGGAAACTCAGGAAATATTAAAGAAAAGAAAAGAGAGAGGCTAGAAATGCATCAGCCCACAACTGGTACTTTCTTAAGTTCGTTACAGCAGGAGGAGCTGAATTCAAGATGAAGGAGCTGGCTTATACTGGAGCAGAAAAGGATAATTTTCATATACTATTAAAAAAAACCACAAACGTCAAGCAAATGCAGTGGAAAAGGAATACGTATTTTTTGCTTTGACTCATTTCTTTTGGCTTTGGGGTTTTTTTCAGTAATACCTGGCAGGGATTTGCTCTACCAGGGGCACATCCCTCTGTGGCTGCACCGATGCCATTTCCAGCTACAAACAGATGTGAGGGCACTGCTAAACCAATGGGAAGAGCTTTGCTGGGGGTATGGTCAGGGCTGCAGACAGTAATGACCCAGGCAATTGGAATGTATGGAAGCAGCATGTATTTTCTACAAGCAGGAGCCACTTTTCTGAGCGTTTTGCCCCAAAATGACTTTTTGCGTCATGAAGAGGCTGCTGTGGCATCCAGCTGTTACAAACACTTTGAAAGACCCCATTTGTTTACACACGTGAAACTTCACTTTCCCAACCTCTCAGATTCTGGTTACAGCTTTTTGGGAGGAAAGCATATTGACTTCTAAATTTCTACAGATGCTACATTTTTCAAATTTCAGTAACTCTCCCTTTTCATATTTTTCTTCCTTTGGCTATTTTGTGTTCCTTTTCTTCTTCCCAACCCCCTTCCCCTCCCCCCCAACACCCCCACCCCTCATATGTTTGGAAATTGTCCAAAGAAATTAATTAAACTTGAAGGACATTATATTTGTTTCTTGTTTCAACCTCTTTCCCAGATTCCTTCAGTTGGGCGTTGCCCTTAATTAACAGCATTTTTGTTTGAAATCACATACTTAATGATCCCTGTGTTCTCACTGTTTTGTTTGGTTTTTCCTATTTCCTTCTTTTGTTTCTTTTCTTTTTTGTTTTGTTTTGTTGTTGTTAAAAATGTAAGTTTATTTATTTGCAAAGACTATACTGTTTATCCAAGTGAATAGTATCTTTAAGTGGAAAAATAAAAACCAAGCCAATTTTGTTGCTTCTTTACTGTCTCAGCTTAATAGCTCTATGGTTTCTATTTTTTTTTTCTTTCTTTTTGTGTGTATTTCTAATTCCAGCTTTGCAATACACATCAAACCAGACTGGGCTTGCACTTCTTGGTAAGCTATGCTACTTAATATTTCATTTGAAGAACAATTAGACTTTCTTCCCCCCAAGAAAACAAAATGAAGCTACAATAATACTCTTTCAGTTACATCTACAGATACAGGATAATTGATTTCCTCTGTACATTGAAAAAGCTTTATTCTTTTTTGTTGACAACACCAAATCTTTTTTATTTAATTAACGTTTCAAAAAGTAAACTGATTCAATTAGGATAACTTTTCAATGGAAATAGTGAGATGCAGAATAAAGCTTTTTCTAAGTTAGTTGAAGGATGTTAGGGGACTTCCCCATGAGAGGAAAGCAGCCAACATGAAATCAACTAAGTTTCATCAATAAAAGGAGAATGGGGCCTAGTGGAATCACTCTGGAGCTCAGTTGCTTGAAAAAAAACCCCATTTTATTTCCCACACTAATGTTAAAAAAATGGGGAGCTTATTATAAGGATGCTTTTCTCTCCACTGCCACCTGCCCCACACCAATAGCCAGCCTCATTAAGCCAAAAACAACAAACAAAACCCTTTCGGAAAAAAAATCAGATTAATTCTTTAAGGTTGCAAAATGAAGATAAAATCTTGCGATAGGTAATGGATATCAGTGGAGTATAAAATGTTTAGGTCTGCATTATGTGTTGAACAGAAAATAATGTTACACCCTCCTCCTAAGAAGTTTGTTGCTCAGCACCTCCTTTGTGGGAGGTGGACAATTACACACTGATGATGTGACAGAAGCCATTAGAGACAGGTGGCATCCATGGAAGGTGACCTACTTGGGCCAGAAACAGGGCAGTGAAGACAACATTCCTTCCACATCTGTCTTCTCCCCCTTGCTGTGCCAGTGCACCAGGAAAGGGACTGCTCTTCTTCAGACTGTGAGAGGATGGACTTCACAAAAGGGTAAGCATAAGGAGAACCAGTCAATTCAGGCGGTGCAATCTGAGGACTCTGAGGTCTGAAAAAGTCTGTGACTAACACCACTAACGCCCCTGCCCATTTTAATAGTTCACAAGAGCAGCAACACTGTTTTGTGAAACCCAAAACTCTTCCTCCTCCCTTTACCACTAGGGGTGAGATAATGTTACCCTGCAACCAGAAAGAAACAGTAATTCTATTTGCCATATTCAAAAATAGATAGTTTTTAAGTACAGGTTTGTGCAGTTCCTACTGGAGCCCCAAAACCCAGGAAAATCTGCTTTTTGTTAAGGCTTTGGGTCATATGCCATTCATCTGCCGCCCTACTGATAGTGGCTTGTGGGACTGACACACAGAAGAAAACCAGCATGTAGCCCCTTTTGTGGTGTCTTTCTCCAATGGATATATTTCAACCTCAAACTGTAAATGTCTTAAGATGCAGGTACTGCCTCTCATTATTTGTGCCCAGACAGCCCACTGATGCTACTGAATGTTGGATACTACTGCATGTAGGAAATACAGGGTATATTGCCTTACCTCATGAATGGAGGCTATAGCACTTCCTTTAAAAAATCATTTTCTCAGTCATCAGGAATGACATTTGCTTCTGGTGAGAACAACTCAAGTCAGCTAAAAGATTATGGGGAAATGGCCTCCTGCTTTCATCCCTGAAGTTACTAGGTAATAATTCGTCTCTCTCATAAAACAGGAACCATATTCCTTTTAAATTTAGATAAGGGAAATGGAATGCATCCAGCAGAAAATGCTAACTATTGTCCAGCAGACCACTGAAGTCAGACAGATGCAAGCACTGAAGGAGGCTCACTTAGGTAGACAAGCAAACAGCAGAATTCACACACTACTTCTCCCCTCCCCAAGTTGTGCAATGGAGAATTACAGAGCCTCTGAAAACATGAGCTAGCAGAGCATGCAGGACACTCAGAAATGCCTGCGTAGTGAAACCTAAAGGATTGGGCTCTGCAGAGTGGTCAAAGGGACTTTGTGTTGATGATGCAATGTCTGTAACTTGATAATCTGCTTGAGAAATGTGAAGTTTCTAGAACTATTTTGATCTGCATAGGAGCCTTCGTGTGTACTTGCAGCTGAACAGTTAAAATAAATCCGTGTTACGAAAACACCAATTTCTTCACTGGCTGAGCTTAATGGATAGCACAAAGCCCATTTCTCCTCTCAAGCTCAGCACTTTGGCTAGGAGGTCAAACAGCATTGTTGACAATACAAATTACTGACTGATTCCTTTCACGCACCTTGCTAAGGAGATAAGCCCAGACACAGTAGGGGTGTTTATACTGGTGTGACACCTTGGTATCTCTGGTACCGTGTCCTAATCTCTATTCATCTGCCAAGGAGAAGTCACTGGGGGACAGGAGAGGATGAGGACCATTCTTCACACACAGTAATATTGCTCAGAGTATGAACAGTGAAAGGTGGTTTGCTCTTTTCTCCTGGTGAGACTGGGCCACCAGTGTGGAGGAATATGAGTTGGATGGGGAGAGGAACAAAGTAAAACAAAATATTTGCCCCCCAAGTTAGAAAAATGGGGACTTTTCCTGCTCCTATCCCTGTCTAGACACATTATCATGATCCAAATGTTCCAAATTTACTTCATACTTGGGCCAGGAAGCGGAATTAATTCCTCCTGTGTTATGGGAAGACCACTCCAACAAACCCCTTTGCTCTCTCAGCCCTGAAAATTGATCAGACTCAAGGATATCAACCACAAGAGCGGTTTACAATTTGGTATTGCAAAAAAGATTTATTCCATTATCACATTAATAAATCAGGCAAGAACACAGTCACCCTCCTTCCTACCCCAGCCCCTGTCCTAAATTCCCACTGGGAACAGATGCCTAAGGCTCCTGGTTCCACCATCAACATTCTTGTATCACTTAGGGCTTTTATGTGACATTCATGGAATAAGGATAGCTACAGTTCTGGTAAGAAGATTGTAATTTCAATATGCCTCATGATGTTCCATGTAAAGTTGTACCAGCATGTTTTCAGAAGGTAGAAAAAAGGTGCAAACACAATAGAAATAATAATCAAGCAAGCTTGAGCAGTGGGGAAGGAAATGAGCTAATTTCCAAATGCTCAGTGCCCAGTCATGGAGACCAAGGGCAGGTAAACAGGAAAAGAAAGGAAGGAGGAGGTCATTACACCTTTGGCTAGAGAAGCTTCTTGTGGTAGTTGTCTGAAGCAGCTGCTGCACTTATTTTTTAAGAGGTGACAAAAGATGAAGGACTATCTGAGAAAGGCTAGAACATGAATGGGTTGTGGAGTCCATACAGCCAGCCTCACAAGTCAGTTGAAACATTGTGGTTATTAGGTGCTTGTTAAGACTCTTGCTAAATGCATTTTTGTACTTTTTTTTTCTTTTTTTTCATTTTTTTTCTTTTAATTTTACATTACTGTAAACCTATGTTTTTAATTCTTTGAGCTACAAGTAAAATGCATCTTGGTTAGGGATAAAGTTGATTCTTATCAATTTAACACATGATATACACAGTGAGAAATGAAAACTCCCCACTCTCAGCTCCCTCACACTTCATTCCATTAATTTTCATTTGAATAGTGGAGGCTGAAACCTGAAAGAATACAAACTCACTCTGGTTCCGTGGTGATTTGCAAAAGTAGAAGTGGGCTGAGAATTCACCAGAAAAAGGTACAAAGATAGGCTTTTCTCCATACCAAGAGTACCAGGAGTGGCTGGGGGCATATTCCATAAAGAGATTTGGGGCTTTGCTGCCTAGCTATGCAATACACAACTCAGGCAGCCTGCAGAGAGAGGCTTCATGGGTCATCACCCAGTTTTCATGCTTCCCTGCAAAACACATCCTTGGGGGAAAAGTGAAGACTGCTTAGGATACCACAACATCTATGCAAATTATCACAGGCCCAGCAACATTTAGGCATCTGAAAAGCTCCTAAGTCTCTCAAAGGATCTTCTCTTAAGCCTTAAAAAAGTAGAGAGGACCAGAGAATCAGAGGAATTTGTCAATTAAGTGACTTCAACCAGTAGAATTTTGGAAGATCCTGGACAATGAAGTCTGGGAAGTGCGGCAATAGGACACCAACAATTATATGGGCACTCTTGCCTCACAGTTCAAGAGAGACACAGGCACAACAAAGTGTAATTTTAATTTCCCTGCTCATGTTTCAGGGAATATTTGAATTTGCATTTAATTCTCTTTTTTCCTTTTCTGCTTGTATTATTCTCTCCTTATCCCAATAATCCAAAAGTGTTATTTTCTCTCTAATTTGTTCCCACAGACGGCAGGGTAGGGAAATAGAAAACAGAAATCAGAGACCTTGGGAGTATAATGAAAATGAAATCATGTGCCTCCAGATTAAAAAGAGGAAACGTATTAAGCCTTTAAAAATACAGATTAATCAATTATGTATGCAAAAGAGGACACAAGAATTACAGTCATGAAAAGCGGAAGGAAATTCAGAAGTACAGTATATGCCTCTGGGATCCTCCTGACTCAAATCCAGCAAAGGGATGTATTTTCCCTCCATGCATGCCCATAAATCCCATGAATGTCAAAGGGACACTGTTCATTTAGAATGGGCCAAAATTTATGTTTAGAGAAAAGAAAAAGGAAAGAGGTTTCATAAAACTGTCATAACAGCACCAGCCTTAAAAATTTTAAGCACATTTCAGTGACCACTAAGCGAGGAAAGAAAAAGAGAGAATGAGCAACTTCTGTCACGCTGTTATAATTCCCACACCAGAGATTATCCTTTAGCTACATTGCTATATCGGCTTTCATTACACATTATACTAGTTGAAGAGGCCTGTGGCTCTCCGAAATGGATGCACCAGGGGACAGTGTGGGGAAGCACCCCGAAAAAGATGCTTGTGCCCTTCATGATAATCCAATGACCTGGCCTGACAGCAATGCTGTAGAAAAGAGAGTGAACAAAATATCAACACCTAAATTTAGTGTTTAATTTTCTGCTGTTGCAATCCTTGAGAGATACTCAGGGTGTCTTCTGCATAAGAACAAAAAGAAGGAAAAAAATTAAGTACCCATTGATTTATGTGAGCTTGGAGGATGAAATTTTGCCCAATCAAATTGCTTGAAATAGTAAGCTAATTTTAAAACCAACATAAAAGTGGTTTTAAAACCTCACACTCTTGAGATGGCATTTTCCTTCAGTTCTTCCATTATTCTGACTAGGTTTCTGGGACCACATCTTTTACAACGAGGAGTGAATTCCTCCCTGTTGTGTCAATAAATTACATAAATGTAAAACTTACACCATTTTATATAGAAATATAGTGTGTCAGAAATCTCCTGTTGATTCAAGTCCAAGACTTGATTATCTCAACTAATCAGCAATACATTAAGAACATTTAATTACTGCCAAAACAAAACCAAGGGAATATTTCCCTAAGCCCTATCTCCAGAATTCTCAGAACTTGTCCTGAACTTACTGTAAAACTAGCTGAGTTGCTTTCTAGGGTCTCTTGCAGGAGAGCCTTTTTAGATCTTCACCACTCTGATGGTTGTTTTAAATATAGACATAGTGGCTAGTGATTTTCCTTTGTGTTTGTATCAACATTGACCTGAATAATGCTGAAACACTGCTTTCCCTACCTGCACTGTATCCTTCTTACCAATGTGGAATTGTATACTTCTCCCAGACTTTGCTTTGCCAAGTCTTCCTGCTTTCATCTGATCCATCGAAGTTGCAGGTCCTGGATAATCCTACAATTTCCTTCTTGTATTTGCTTTAGATCCAGTCATTTAATAGGGAAGGATGCAGCTACACACAGAGTCACTCTAGCTGTCTCTTTCTCATGCCTAACACAACACCATTCTAACTTCCCTATCTCTGCTGGAAATACCTCACCAGTGCAATTGGGATAGCGTGTTACTGCTTGTGGCTGTGTATCCATCAGTCTTTTTCCACAGGTGTTGACTAAACAAAAAGCTCCTGGTCTAGGGCAGATATTAGATCCTAAATGAACATTTTTTGCTGTTAACTGCTGTTAACTATCATCGCATTACTACTACCTCACTTCTCAGAACCATTTGTGCAACAGTTTTTGCAGAGTACTCTCTACAATACTCTACAAAATATTGGCAATGTCTTCCAATTTGCATGGTCTAGGAAACTTTGTTAATATAAATTTAATTGTGACATTCATTAAGAAAAATTTTAAATAAGGTCCCACACTGGCTACTGCTGGCTTCAGTTAGCTACATCTTAGAAAACGCCAAAAGTTTTTGCATAATTAGACTAAAATAATGACATTTCTGTTTAAGTGAGAACAATTTGTCACAGTCAGTAGAAAAAGGTGAAGATTAACAGAGGAGATAGTAATACTGATGTCCAAAGATATTTTAATTTTGGATTTCCTTCTGCCCCAAAGGAATCTTTAGGTCTGTAAAAGACACGTATCTTTTCTTACCAACATATCTTAGTGTCAGAATTGCCCATACTAAATAGCTCACATTTTATTCCTTCAGAAAGCACCTTAACGCTGTTGACGTTACAGAAGCTTTTCTGTAAAGCAAAAAATGTGCACATATAATGCAATACATAGTTATGACTATGCTACTCAGGTATTATTATAGGTGTCATGGAATTTCACCAAGACCTCTGTAGAATCTGCATCACTTTGCAACAGGTGGGCACTTTCTCTTTTCCTGTGGTTGCATTACAGCTTGCAGCAACTACAAAATGCAAATATGCTCTGAAGTTTCACTCATGCTTATAACATTTTTTTGAGATCCGTGGGAATAGCTAGATAGCACAATCTAATACAGTTTCACCCAGTATATTTTGTATTCATTTAAGTAACGTATGATTTACAGTAATTTCACGAATACAAGCCGCACCAATTTGACCAAAATTTTGGTGGAAACCCGGAAGTGCGGCTAATATTCCGGGGCGGCTAATCTATTAACAAAATTCTAAAAGCTGCCAACACGGAAGTGAGAGCCCGCGGCAGCCCCAAGCCAAGCTGGAGCCCGGCCGGCCCCGGCAGAGGTGGGAAAGCCTGGCAGAGGCGGGGCCAGCAGTGTGGGGGCGGGCGGCAGAGCCTGAGCCAGCAGGGCGGGGCAGGGAGGGCGGCAGAGCCTGAGCCAGCATGGCGGGGGAGCCCGGGAGAACTGGGGCTAGCAGTGCAGGGGAGCATGGCAGAAGCAGGAAGGCCGGCGGGTGGGGCTGCCTGGCAGCGGGGGAAGCCCAGCAGAATCGGGGCCAGCAGCGTGGGGGAGCCCGGCGGTGCGGGGGCCTGCAGTGCTGGCCAGGGCGAGGAAACGCGGCGGCGGTGCAGATGGGAGGGGGCGGCCGGCGAGCCTGGTGGCGGCGGCGGCAGCCCTGCCGGCGGGGCGAGCGAAAGCGGCGCTCGCGAAAGCGCCGCTCGGCGAGCGAAAGCGGCGCTCGCGAAAGCGCCGCCGCGAGCCGCCGCCGCTCGCGAAAGCGCCGCGGGGCGGGCGCGGCGCTCGCGAGGCGCGGCGCAGGGCGAGCGAAAGCGGCAGCGGGGTGAGCGAAAGCGGCAGCGGGGCGGGCGGCGAGCCCGGCGGCGGCAGCCCTGCCAGCCGGGCGAGCGAACGCGGCAGCGGGGCGGTGCTGACGGGAGAGGGGGGCCAGCGAGCCCGGCGGCGGCGGCGGCAGCACCACCCGGCCAGCCCCGCCGAGCCGTGGCGCTGAGCTGGGCCACCCGGCCCCGTCGGCAACCATGAGCGGGCCGAGCCTTCCTGGCCCCGCCCCGAGCCAGTAAAGCCCGCTATGCCGCGATCCTGTTACTAATTGGCCAATTTGTGAAAGCTGCGCACGGATTCTCGCGACGAACGAAAGTGCGGCTAATATTCGGGGTGCGGCTTATCTATTGACAAAGACAGCAACATTGTCGAGGCACCGGGGGTGCGGCTTATAATCCGTGCGGCTTGTATTCGTGAAACTACTGTACTTTTCCTCTAACATTATATGTGTGTGTATTAGTCCTGCCATATTCCCCAAAAAGAGTATATCAGCTGATGGAATTTTGACTTCAGAAGGATCTTTTTTTTTTTCCATCTTGATTTTTTCCACCACTTCATTGCTTCATCTTTTTTTGGTTTCTTATCTGAATTCATTTACAAAGTGAAAACCTATTCAGAGAAATAAAATTAGTTAGTTAATTATGTCAAATATACAGAAAAAAATCCCCAACCTAAAAAGACACAGATAAGCAAACAGTATCCTAGTTTGTATGTCTGAGGAAAGTACTCTGTCTACATTTTTCAAAGAATCAAATGCTAAAGGAAGCAAAGTATACTAAGAAAACTGTTGTGACTGCAACTTTGGAAGTTTTGTCATTGTGCAAGGAATAAAAAGATCTTTGTTGCACAGTGCCATCAACCTGCAGTAATGCATAATAATTACCACACACTGTAATAAAAGCTGAGAATTTTCACAATTATACACACATGCCATGCTAAACATCACAGTATTCTAATCGTCTACAGGCAAGAAGAATTTCCTAATTCCCTTTCCAATTAGTGTCAACATTAAGGAATATATCCCCTCTTAAATATATACACTGACTTTTTGAGGCAACTTAAAAGAAGGGTTCAACCACGGCACAGACTATCATGAAGGAAGCAAAAGTGAGTGTTTGGGGCAAGGTCCTATTATGTTGGGTGCCGACTCATTCAAAGTTGTTTGCAGATGGATAATAGGTAGTACACTGTGATTTCCATGCAGCAAATGTGGGTGCTGGGAGGAGATGCTGTATACTCTCAGTGGTTCTCAAGCTGTTTCTGTCTCCATGATGTTGCCCTTCCAGTGACCTGCTTTCTTCAGAATTTATTTCAAAAATGAAATATGCTTTTCAGGTTACTTTGAAATGATTTTACTTGAGGATCAGCTCACCTTAAAATAATGTATGTAAGTATGATGTTGTCCCAGTAGCTTATTCTTACAGCACTTTTGTCCCTTAAAATACAGATCAACTCATTTAGAGTGACTACCACATGAAACTGTTACTCTGTTTTAGAGGCCAGGCACAGCAGCCTGGCCTTCCTGTATTTACAGTATTGAGTTCAAACTCTGTTCTCAAAATTTCCCTAATTCACCTATTTCAGTGTAGTTTACTTTGTTGTGGCTAAGTCCATACCTTTCTATAGACTAGCTCATGCAGTTTAGACAGCATTATCTTAAAAATACCATGCCTTTATAAGATCATGTAGCAAAATGTGATCTTCAAAGATAAGATATTAAGTTGCTATTTTAATAGTGTTACTTGCCCTGATGACTTGATTCATCACAAATTCAGCTATAAAATCAAGTCAGATGTCTGTGCCATTTCCTGAAAAGCACTACCAATACCAAATTACACATTTCCCTCTTCCCAAACTGCAGCTAATTTTCTTCTGCTCCATGTAACACAAGCAACATTTGCTAAGTATCGCAATACAGGCACTATTCAATGGAAGTTTTAATGTGAATTCAACTCATTCATTAATTTACTGGAATTTCCCCCAAAATGCACACATTTGACGATGTTCAAGAAAGACATGTCTCATTTCATACAGTTTCATAATGACTGTAAAGCATGTGTCAATTTTTCATTTGTTGTCTAGCATTTATGTTGTTCTAAACTGGTATTTTTGTTCTGCAACATGTTCAGAAGTGCTGAGGAAAAATATCTTCACTTTTGCATAAACATCAGAAGTGTCATAAAGAAGGAAATAGAACTATCTGAAGGTATTGAAATTCATTGCTTTCAAAGTGATGAAACTGTGTAAAACTTGCAAGGTTAAACTCTAAACTTCCTGCCTCCCTCTTTCAGCTAAGAATTGCTCTCATAGAGCAAGAAGTCGTGGAGATCTCCCTATCCAGGGAAGATATTTGGAAAGTAGGCAAGATTTCATGAGGATGTCATTAGCGCTTTCTCCAAAGGGTTTTGAAATGGGTAGGCTTCTGGAAAATTTTTAAAACATCAGCTTTTTAAGGAATTTTCTGCTGAACCTAAGTTTTAGAAGCAATTCAATGGGGTGTCACTTTAAGCAAGGATGAGACCATGCTGTGCTAGAAATTTTAAAATCCAAACCACAAAGCCATGTATTAGTGCAGAATATTGCTGTGAACACAATGTAACCTTCAGTATTATTCTGATAAAAAATGAACCCCTCACTCTGAACCCCTCAATGGTCATCTGCATTTGAAATAGGTCAATACTAACACATAAACTCATAAGCCTTCAGAACTCCTTTTTTATTTTTCTGTAGCCTTCCATTCTCAAAAGATGTGTTTTTCTTTACAAATGTCCTGCTTAGGAAACCTGAACTGAAAACTGAGCTGCTTCAATTAGCATGTCTTATTTGTCTATGTTTCTGTTTCTTTACTTCATGTGCTTAAGTCTTCAAGGCAGATCTTCAGGGCAAATTCTTGTGGATATCTATTCCCAAATGCATTTCCCACAAATAGCCTGTAAGATATATTTAAAAATCAGATATTTTGTTTAACATTCTTTCTAGATGACCTTTCGCTTGTCAAAGTGACCTCATCCTACCCTTTCTTCCAGTCTCAGTGTTTGCTGTTATCTGCTCCCTTCCTTTTTCCTTCTCCTCTCATTCTCATTTGGGTCTTTTCCCTCCTCACTCTACAAAAATACTTGGTTTCATCTCCTAGCTAAAATCTTCCATCTTTCACTCTATTTACATCTATAATTTCCATCCATCTCTTTTCCTTGTAAACAGGTTGAAGATTCTCTTTGCAATAAGTACCGAATTCCTTGCTTCTGATGCTACACTATATTCCCCATATGTTCTTTTCTGTCTTTACCTTGTAGAAACCATAAATGGCAAATCCTTAGCTAAATCTCAGTAGTCCTTTTGCATCTTCAACTTAATACTGTGAATATTACTAACACTATCAAATAGCCTCCTCTTGGCCACCTTTCCTTTCTTTATTCCTAATATTTCCCATTTTTTTCTCCTCAAAGTATCTTCCCTTCTCTTGCATTCTCTAAACATTCCACAAGATTGCCTCCTTTTCCTCTTCTATCCATTGTGGCTCATTTGCTGCAAATTCATGCAAACAAGTCACAACTTCCATAATACAGAATCAGAGCTCTGTTCTGTAACAATTTATTCCAGACATACATCTTTCTATCCCAATGAGAGTCTTAATAAGTCTCTGGGTATCACATCAACGGTGACAAAAAGCCCTGAATACTCACAAATCCTTTCTCTTGTCTTCATCTTTGATTGTGGTAAGCAACACTGATTTCAGCCTTGGATGTCCACATGCAGAAGCATGAGATCTTGTCTTCTCACTGAGTTTCCCATCTGTGCTCGTGGTTCAGTCCACACCGTCTTTCCACACGCTATCTCTGAACAACAGTCTTTATTGTCTCTTCTCACTGCTGAAATTCTTGTCCAACGCTCATCTCGATTAGCGCAATGCCCTTTTCTCTGCCCCTCACAAAAGCACTCTTGCCCTGCTCATTTCAGGCCCCAGCAATATAAATCATTTTCCTGGCCTGTTGTTCTGACTATACCCATTATCTTTGAACCCTTTCAATGATTCCTTTTTCCTCTGGGACATCAAGCTTATTGTGACTCTCTTAACTTTCAAAACCCTTCATGGCTTACTCCCAACTTGTCACTTTTTATTCACTATCAAAATATAAATGCCCAGCATCAGTCGGCCCCAGATGCCAGCTTCAATTGATCAATTTGTTAAATTTTCCAACAAGCATTTTTGTGCTTTCTCCCTTGCTGCCCCTCAGGCTTGAGAAGAGCCTGCATGTGCATTCATAAAACCAACTGTTATCCTCCTTTGAATCCCTTATTAAAATTCTTCTTTGCCAAAAACTTGAGCATGGCTAGCTTACATGTGCATGGAAAGCATCCCCTAATATGATCTTGTTATTCCCTTACTCTTATCCATCTGTGGTCACTGGTCTTATATTTCTATTACATTATTTTAAGCCATTTGAGACAGAACCTGGGTGTTTCATGTTTCTCCAGCACTCAGTGTGCAGTGATTCTAGAACACAATTTGGCCTGCAAGGTGCTGTGGAAACACAAATGAGGAAAAAAAAAGGTATAAAGAAAAGCAACAGAGAGAGAAGCAAATGAGCAAGTAGGGCAGAGTGATTTTTTTAAACATTTTTTATGAACATCTGCAAGAATCTTCCTGCTGGTTTTAGTCATTGCAGAAAGGAAGACTAGACAGCCTGTTCAGGTTGGACAGCCAGGCACAGGAACAGGAACATGGCAGACAAATAACACACCGGTAAAGACCTTTACATATTCATGCCTATAAGCTAAACACAGACTGCATTTTTTAGAAACATGGCTTTGGAACTGCTCACAGAGCCAAGTCAGTACAGCAAATAGAGTATCAGACAGTTTAAGCTGGTTTGAGCTTCCAGCACATTAAAAGATGCATACTTACTTTCTCCAGGTTTCTAATTTTTTTTTTTCAAGCTATTCAGTGGTACAGTAACGATCTATTATTTGCCTATTATTTTCATACACACACCTCAGTAGCACAGCTAAATTGTACAATGTTTCCTTCCATTGCAATGCTGTTGAACAAAGTTTTATGCTAAATGTTTTGAAGGCAGATGAAGGATGGTGAAAAAAATAGCAGCTCAAGTACACACTGCACCGACTGTGTGCTTTCTGGGGGACTGTCCATAATACTCCTGACCTTCCTTAATTTTAAAGAGATGGCTGGGAGAAAAAGTACTCTACACCCCATACAAGATTTTAAAGTAACCACAGCAAGGCCTCTTATAATTAAGCTGCTCCACTCCATTCACTTTCTTTCTAAGTTCGCCGTAACCAAAATTGCAGTGAAAGAATTCAGGACCTTTATTCTCTTTCATTATAGCTAGACTTTTGCTACATGGGTGATTCTCAAAAGGGGAATTGTTAGTGGTGGTTTTCTCTCTGGCTCAAAATTATAGCACCTATTTCTACTTCAGCACGCACAGCTCAGCAGCTCACTAGGGTGCCTGATGCTTACGAGACAGAGTTTCCCCTGCTCTGGGCTGGCTTTACAGGCCATGTATATGATTTTTATGTATCTTAGACTTAGAAGCTTCATTTTTTCACCTTTCTGAGATAAGGCCAAGTGCTTCAGGGACAGAGTTCGCTAATTAGAAGCTGCATGCTAAATCAACAATTGCTTTGCCAGCAGTCAGGTTTGAGATACAAAGAAAAAATGTATTGGCCACATGTAAAGCTTTGGGTTTGTTTTGACTTAGATTAATTCAATTACGTTTAAAAAAAAAAAAAGGTTAAGTTCCAAGAATAAGAAATCAGTACATTTACATAGAGATTAGGTAATAAAAGGTCTGTTGCACTGAATTCTCATTGGATGTCATGGCTTTCACTCTAAGTCAGAATTACGAAATATCACTTTTAAGGAGATATAGGTGTCTTAAATTCCTTTCTCATTTCTTTTCTTTTAAATTTCACCTAAGAGCTTAACTCCTTTGCCTTGCAATGTAGAGTGCTGTATGCGTATAGAATTCTTATTGCCATGCTTTAAAGCTGCAATGCCCTGCAGGCTCTCCCTCCCTCTGCGTTGTATCCTATTTGAAGACCTTAATGAAAGGGCCTGGTTCCAGAATCACAGCAGCTTGTCTGCACAACCAAATTCCATCTCCTAATGAGTTCCTCTAAATCTGCCATCAGGTGACTTTATTGACTCTATGATCATAATGAGGTAGCAGCTCACTTTCTGCAGTTCTGCTGGTTTCAAGCCTGAAGTTCTCCTCTGCTCCCGGACTTTAGCTGATACTTAATGACGAGAAATCAAGCAGGGGTTTAATGTCTGCAAGAAATGTCCCTGAAGTGCAAAAAGCCCCAGACAACATTCTTGAAACTTTCCAGAGCCATAGGACTCTCTAACGATACACTAACAAACAGGAAATCAGCCCATCAGTAGCTAACTGACAGATCTGAAGGTTTAATTGCTTCCTTATTAGAGAAGGTGATGCAGTATTCGAGTTGTCATTAAAACAAACACGCTCCTTAATACATGAGGATTTATCTGAAACACATATCCCTATCTAATCTCCAAACCCTTGGTTTAAGACTGTTCATCTCCCAACATTTTTTCCCTGTTTCATTCCAGGGTAATTGGAAGATTATCCTATGATATGTGAATAGGTACAAGCTGTTCAGGAAAGAATGCAATCTTTAATGAGTGCAGTGCAGGCAGCCCAGACACACATTGAGTCCCATTACCCTCAGGAGTCTAAGTGAAATTTCAGTGAGCGACAGCATCTTCCTACGTGGCCGTAAAGCGTCAGGCACACTTTTGTTCTCATATATCTAATAAGGGGATGGAAGTGTGGCAAATGAAAGTGAAGAGGCCACTTGCCCCTGACTGTTTTGTCAGGGTTTTATCAGAGTTTTCTTTAAATTTTTCACTACAATCTTTAAATAGTTTCATTTGTTGAAAAAAATGTTTGTTAAAAAATTGACAATGAAATTTTAATTATGTTTGAATTCTCCAGATTCCACTCCTGAACTCACCTAGAAGTTGAACAAATATCACTCAGGGATGGACAATGTTTATCTTCAATTTTTTCTCTCATTTTTTGGTCTTTTTTTTCTCTTGAGATTAGAAATGAGGGTGTCCAATCATCAGCAAAGAATGCAGCTCAGAAGATTTGCAATATCCAGTGTGGTTTTGCAGATTGGATAGAAATTTTCAGATAAACTGTATTTTTTTCTGAACTTTGTGCTGAACCAAACTGAAACTGAGGTTCAGATCTTCTCTCCATGAATTCTGGTAAGAGGTAAGAATCACAGAATCAAAGATTGCCAAGTTCTTTTGGTCATTTGAGGCATTTAGCGAGAGAACCCAACACTTTACATTTCTGCTTTAAATTTGGGGAGAGATATTTTTATTATTCCATTTTCACTGATCCAGTATTTTTCACATTTTCCCCTTCAGACTTGTAGAATTCTCACTATGCTGGTGGGAATATGTATGCATATATGTGAGTGTGTGTGTCTTTGTGTGTAATGTACAGATAGTGTAATCCTTTAGGTATTAGGTCAGGACTGTTCCCAATCATATCCTCTCATAAACAGCACCTTTTAGCAGAACATCTGGAATAGGTATCAGCTACTATACTTTCCCCTGTTCGGTTTTACATTCATTCCATACCACTGACAAAAGGGAGAGAGGCTGATAGCAAAAATATCACTTCCGGCTCCCAAATATTGTGCTAATACAATAAAAGCATTTAAAAAGCACTTAAAAATACACTGAGTTGGATGCTGGTAACTCTGTGTATTATAATCACGCAATAGCATTCACTGGCTTCTGTAGCTCTAACCACAATATTATTGCATTAGTGATGAACTTGAAGGGGGCCAAAATTACCAACGTGAAGAGATTCAGTCGCTCCATCAGCAATGGAGACTAGAAATAAAAAAACAAAACATGTGGGATGAAGAAGGGTGAATCTGAATAATGGGGGAAAGTGTCTCTAAAGGATGCTTTCAAGGGTGACCCTCTAAAATAGGATTTGCCAACACCAATGGCCCAGCTAACCCAGGGATGACCTCAGGCATTTGAATGCATACACATGCAGTACACCTGCACTAGCTGCACAGTAAGGCTGGAACTGGTCTCAGTTTGCTCCTTAACCAAGTTTGGAATTCCCTGTACCTACAGCCACGCACAGGGTCTCAGAGTAGTCTCCCTGCCGGCTGGTATGTCCCTACAGCAACCTGGCTGGGTAGGCTCAGCATCCTCATTTCACAGCACTGTGTGTCAGGTCAGTACTGAATTCAGCTGGAAACTTGAACAGAAATTGGAGGTGACTGATCCCAGACAGCTGCCTCAAGGGTCTGCACTATTCAGCTCCTGCCTGACCAAGGTGCTACAGAGATTTCATTAAATTCATCTCAGTGATCACCTAGACTGGTACTAGAGGAAATAAATTGTTGAAAACACCACTCTGTTTCCAAAGAGAAGTGGTTATCCATGTTTCACCATTGCGATAGCACTCTACCTTGGAGGTGTGAACATCTGTAGTCATGGTTATTAGAGAGACAGTTGGCATTTTCAGGGCAGTGGTAGTAGTAACATGCGACCCATCTCTTAAACCCCTTCACTGATATTTGGTGAACTTCCTTGGACCCAGACATTCATTTTTATTTGAGCTGAAATTCAGCCATCTTTGTGTTGCCGATGCTGTCAAGCATTTAGGGAACCAAACTGACATCAGGGTGTTTTTGTCATTAGAGTTTGTGAGGCAAAAACCCAATGGGTAGGATTTTGGACTGTTTGCTCTAGAAGCATATTACTCTTTCATAAAATATTGTAAAGAACATAATTTAAAAGACCCACATATTAAATCTCTTTAATCTTCTTAACACTAAAATCATATCTATATTTCTCCTTTTTACCACTATGAAATTTGCATATAGGGAAAAAAATGTCCAGTCTTGCTTGGGCCTACAGGATTTCAAATTTTTGAAAGCCTGCACCATCAGAAGAGCATTCCAGAGATGTGAGAGACCAGGAATTTTGTTTAGGTGGAACAAAATAACCATTCCTGTTTTGATTTTATATGTCTAGCATCTATGGCATGTGTACAGCAAGACATTTTCTCTTATTTGCCCAACAGAAATTCCAGTAAGGTCCATCAGTACTGTGGTATTCTACTACATCCCTTTTGCTGCAATCCCCAATGAAAACACTGACTTGCTTTTTCTCCTGTGATTTGTAGGAAACACAGAAGGGAGACTGTTTTGTGTTCTGACAGGTCTAGAGAAGATTTCACTGCAAAATGCTACAAAATACTAAGTGTAAAGATAAGCCATGCCTTGGCTCAGGCATGGTCAAGAGACCCAACACAAGAGAAGCTAATCAAAACCCAGAGATCTCAGAAATAAACGTGTACGAGTTCTAACTAGGGTTGATGCTTTCCTAAGCCTTGCTGTTTGCAGCTCCAAGCCTTTCTCGTTGTATCCCACAAACAAATTTTGAGATAACCAATCCACATGGGGCCTGGTGAGCACCAGGTGTTGGTGAGATTCTCTTATAAGCATTCTCCCACTTTGCATCCAGAGATTGGGGTTGGTGCAATGTGGAGACTGGTTTGAGCTCCAGAGAGAGCAGAGGTGAATATGTCTTTTAAACTTACAATGCCAGAAAACACTAGTACGTGACTCCAGTTCTGAAGGGTGTTGAACCAAAGAAAGTGGGAAGGAAAGTCCATCTTGGTAACACAACTAACCTGTCTGTGCACCACAGCTGCTCCAGGGCAATAGTGAGATCAGCCTTGGGATTGCAATATTGCTCTCTTGCCAGTCTCTCCTCTTCTCTCTCTTGTCTGATAGTTACTCTGGGGGAATATCAACATTTTGCCTATATGTTTTTGTGTGCATGGAGACGAGAGTGGAAGCTTCACCAGCAGACACTTCTTAGCGGTACCTTGGTGTAGCTGCTGACTGAGGAGTTCATGGGAGACCATTATTTTTGTCAGGATAGTTCACTAAGCAGAAACACATTTGGAAGCAATTAAAAAATAATGGGCCAAACTCAACCCTGATATAACCCCACCGAAATAAGTCACTGAGCTTAGCCTGGGGAATTAGTTTTATTGCTTCAATGATAGTTTTGACCTCAAATGTTTTTTCCTTTTAAACTTGGAAAATTTGTTTAAGACTATTTAATTGTTCTCTCTAATCTTTGCATGGTGGTGATTCCACTTCTATAAATATAAATGTGGTGCACAGCAATCTTGCTGATCATATAAGGCAGAATAGAAGATTTGGAACTTTTTCTAGGCACGAAGTGATATTTTATATCATTGTTAGGAGTAATTGTTGTTGTTATTTGCAATACTGTTCGAAGGCTGCAGTTGGACTGGGGTGTCTTTGTATTTATTATAATGTCAGAATAGGAAATCTTTCTCTTTAAAGAAATAGAGGCAAACAATGGACAACAATATACTGTGACAAATAGAAGTGGGGTACAATAGCTACATGCTTCCTAGAATTCAAGCATTCTTTGGCTTTAATTAAGGTTATAATCGAGGGGAACACATGCAGAAAAGGAGCAAAAAAGGGAAGAACCACCTCTGGTCTTTCTATGGCCAGCAGGCTATCTCTGGCTAAGATCATCACGAGCCTAAGCCTTTAGAAAGGGAGTGAAGAAAGAAAAGTTTCATGCTTTTTCTTAATAGGAACAATGGGGTAGCATGGAGGAAGAAACAAAAGTTTTTAACCGAAAATTAAGTGTGTTGAAGGAAATACTTAATGTCCTCATAAAAGACATCAGAGGCTGTTGCAAAGAATTTCAATGGCAAAACTGTACATACAGAAAAGTTGGTTTTCCCTTCCAACTATATTTTCTCTATGTTAAGTAACTTTCTGCAGTCCTTAGAATAAGAAAATCATAAAACTGCAAAGAGGAATTTTTTTTTTCTCATGCAAAGTCAGCCAAATTGCCTGTTAAGTTCCAACCACAGGCAAAATACACAACAGGAGCTGAGAATTTGGATTGATTTCAGATCCCAGTTCATGGTTACACACCTTATAGCCAAGCATGGGCAAAGTTTGTTAGACTTTGGCTTTCACTAATTCTAGCAATGCAAGTGGAATCCAACTTCTCTCTTGAAACCTTTTAGATTAAGCCCAGCTGAATTCCCTGTTTGGCTGATGTGCTCACTTGAAAAGTAGTGTTATCTCTCAGTGCAAACAAAATTAATTAGAATTGGAGTAATGAAACTGACAGGTAAATAGAAGAATGAATCAAATGGACATTCATCTCTTGTCTGAGCAGGTCAAGGGATTTGTGCAGTACCTTAGGCATCTCTGGTTTTTGTTGTTCCAGAGATGAATAATTAAAAGCTATAGGGTGTGATTTCTACCACAGACTCTTGGCTACTGGGAACCAGCTGCTATGTGTGCTTTATTAAAATTCTGCTTAAATTATTGGTAGTGCTGCACTAGCAGTAAGAACAAACTGATCAGCATCATACGGGGTCATTTGCTCCTTCCTGCTCCTGCTTACTAATTAACTCTGGCTGTAGTCGTGCATTAAGGGAGGTGCTGGAGGCACACAGATGCTGTGATATATTCAAGTCATACATCAAAGGAGGTTACTGAACTATTAGCCTTGAAGAAAGGATCTCTGGCAAGATTATCAACATTCATGCTTCTTCACCCTGGATTCTTTCTTTTGTTTGGATGTACACCAAGAGCTCCTTGTGTACACCTAGCTTTTCCTGTGTTGCTGTTTGTGCTGGCAATTTCACAAACTTCTATGAGTTACAGAGGTGATAAGCACAATGCTTGCCTTGTGCAGTTCTGGGGATCTGAAGCTCGTGTTTTAGTGCATAAGTCCTACACAAACTTTGCATTATGCTTACAGCACACTCTCTCCAGGGTTATTTGCCTGTTAGCATCACCATGAAAGAAGTGTTTGCACAGCTAACACTTTGGAAGCATATGCTTCATCTTCCCTGTTATTTCCCATGTCTAATGTCATTTGCTGATCGGAGTCTTAGTATTTTTTGGAAGCCTAGTTTTCATATATATTTCTTAACTAGATGACACTGCAAAGCTATCATGCTTCTGTTGAAAGAGAGGTAGGAGGGAATGTAATTTTTTGCCATGATTTGCTTTCCTTACACTTTGAGTATTATGTTTGACATGACTAACCTAATCTAAGAAGATTCTAATTCCTCACAACTCTAAAATCTTTGAGTTGGAGCAATTTAGCCATGAACGAATTCAAGCTTGAGAGAAATACAGCAGAAGCTGAAGTGAGGATCTGAAAGAGAAAATATCAATAGGCAGTCTGAAGCCCCAGGGAAGTGTCATACAGAGAGTATGATCAGCAAAGGTTTGAGGATGAGTACTGTGGAGCCAGGAACTGGAGGACAGTAAGGCTTCAAAGCCTGGGAACCCAGGAAGCAGCACGATCCAACACACAACTTGACTGAACTGAAAAAGGATGACAGAGAGAACCAAGGGAAGATTGGAGAAGACAGAAATTGCACCCATACGAGCTATGTCATATCCTGATTTAGCTTATGGAAGTTAAAGGTTCATGAAATGTGGGGGTTCACACAGGTAAAGTTGTATATCTGTTCAGTGATTGCTGTCTTACAAGACAGAAAAAGTCTTAGGTTAGAGTTCTGTTTGAAAATCGGAAAAGAACAGTAGGTACACACAAAATTCAAGAGAAAGATATACAGTAATTTCACTATTATAAGTCACACCTGATTATAAGCCGCACGTCCGGGTATTGGCAACTGTCTTGGGTTACAATACAGAGTGTGATAAAAGGTATAAATTCTGTCACCATCTGTTGAGGGTGGGGACAGTGATCCTTATCTCAACAGCAGATATTCTGCTAATGGACCATCCATTGAAACCAGCTGGGGCACTGTTCTTTATCTTTTCACAACCCATCCTTCCTCCAGCGAGTCATTTTCTGCTAATGGCCCATTGAGTCCCACTGTGTGACTGATAAAATTACTGCATCCCATTGGAAGTTGCTCCAGCCAGGGGGAAGAGCCCAACATTTCTTACCAAGATAAAAACAGAGTTTTTGGGACACTGAGGTAGCCCCTTTCTCCACTGGACTCCAGAGGAAAACCGCATTTCTCCACATCACCACTGGACCTCCGGAGGGAAACTGCACCTTCTACAGAACCACTGCTTCAACTGAATCACACCTGTCACTGCAAGAGGACTGCAACCACTATTTAATGGGACTGCTACAAACACCCTGCCTGACGGGGTGTCAGGTTGTACTCTGACTTTGTCAGGGTTTGGAGTTTGTTTCTTTGTAGTACTGCATTTCTATTTTAATTTCCCTAGAAAAGAACTGTTATTCCTAATTCCCATACTTTTGCCTGAAAGCCCCTTGATTTCAAAATTATAATAATTTGGAGGGAGGGGGTTTACATTCTCTATTTCAAAGAGAAACTCTTGCCTTTCTCAGCACCTCCAAACTAAAACAGCAACTTTTCTTTCTTTGTCCATATATAAGCTGCACCTGATTATAAGCTGCACTTCCGGGTTCGGACCAAAATTTTAGTCAAAATGGTGCGGCTTATAATCGTGAAATTACTGTAATTTTCATTGTAAACCCTTGCTTTTACTGAGAAAGCCAATGAGAGTGACAAGAAAGAAAACTTAAATTTGGATGAGCAGTCTCTTTGCATTAGTATCCTAAGCATCCTCAAAATGAGAATTTACAAAAACACTGGCTAATAGGAACTTGGGAATTTTATTTTTTTTTAAACAAATGTACATTCAATGACCAAAAATCAATGTTTCATGGGAAGAAACAGATCAGTTCTGAACATTTCTCATTTTGACAAAATTTGGGAAAAAACTGTGAAAATATCAAAATACTCTTAATGGTGTTGAAAAAAATCTGCCTTTCCAGCGTAAAATTTTACTAGTTTGAACATTTTGGATGACCAAACACAATATGTGATGTTTTTCATCTTCATTTTGTTTGAGACTTATTTTTCAAAATATGAACAAATTTCAGAGGATAAGAACAGTATTTCCAACCCTGCCCACCTATGATTGCTGTCTATTCCAACAGCTGACAATTTACTTATTTGTCCCATGTGGACATGCACTGATTTGAGCTTACTCAAGTGTTTTGAGCTGCCTTCTAAAAACCCAACACCATGGACTCACAAGTAAAAATGTATCCACTTTTAATATCTCTCTTAAATATCATCAGTTATAAAACTTTTGAAGCCGAAGCATCCTGGCTCAGAGCTACACAACAGTCATGAATGAAAAAGGTGCCACCCCTCGGACATCTTCAAACAATATTCAAATACTGAACCATGAATACAATGTCAGGAGTGCTTGACTTTGCTTTTTTTATTAAACCTTTTTGTAGGGAAGTATTTATGGACCATTTTTAACCAATAAAAGCTCTTAAGATTTTTAGAATAATCCATGGACACCTCAAACTTTTAGATATACTCACAATCAGCTGTTGCTATTTATGTCTGCAGCTGTGCAAAGATTAGACTATAGTTTGAATGCTTTTCCATTTATTTTCTCTCGCATTGTTTGTCTACTGTCTTCCATGTGTGACTCTCAGAGAAAAGTCATGCAGTTTTGGAAGAGGTAGAAATTTAAAATTATTTTGTGGCCTATATGTGATGGCTATTGGTCCATAAAACAAAAAAGTTAGTAACATAAAAGTAGGAAATTTGTCTGATGGTAGAACAAGTAAAACCATCAAAGTCAGAGAATCTGCAATAGAAAGTAGATATTGCAAAGATCTGAAATTCAAGAAATACGCAATTGTCTTCAGTTTTCACACACTCAATTTAAACTAAGAAGAAAGTGGATTTCTGCCCCTCCCCCCCCCCCCCCCCCCCCAAGTTGTTTAATTTTGCAATCAGGGGAAAAAATCAAGTTTTTAGTTGAAACCTGAAATAAGAAAAAAATTCCAAGCTCCTCCTCTTTTTTCTTTTTTCTTTTTTTTTTTTTTTAAGTAGAATAAGGAAAGAACAGGATAAAAGAAAGCCAGTTTGATAATAATTTTTGTAAATCCCTATTAATTCACAAGACATAGAATAGCTACAGAAAGTTTGGCTTAAGCTGTTAGGAATTCATGGCAATTGTGAGAAGGTTTTGAGCATTGAAATAAGAACTCAGATACAGTGAGGCCTTTGCAATATACTGAGTTCATGAGGGTGTCTCCCCCTGCTCACTGAGGTGGAGAAAATCAGGATGAGCTTTTGAAGGTGACTCATACTGGATCAAGGTCTGGACTGTGAGTTTGGCACAGTATGTTGCCTGAAAAGTGTGGTTATTTCTTCCTGTCATAATCTCAGAGGCTAACACAGGCAAAGAACAACCCCAAGCACTGAAATGTGAGCAGATCTAAGATCTTGAGGATAGGAAACAAGATGGATATCAACTCTGCTTAAACTAAGAAAAGCAGCAAAGGAAAAGGGACCTTTTAAGGCCTCTCTTCAGAGTACCCACATCAGGCATGAATTAAGGTAAATTCAATTTTTACCTCAAAACTTGCATTCCTCAAGTATAACAAGTGGTCAACAGCATAACCTAATGCTAAACCTCCTGACCAATTCCTCAGACTTTCTGACCAGTTTCTCATTTCCAATTCATCATTCTGTGATGGTCTATTATGTGTAAAGCTGATGAGCACAGCACTGATCTTCTTCTAAGTGGCAAGAACTTCTGCTTCCTTCACCACTTAGCATCATGGCCATACATGAGTCACACAAGGTAACTAAAAAGCTCTGGAGCCTGTCAGGAACTTTTGTATCATGATGGTTCAAGCACTTTGAATCTCCTTCAGGAATAACTTCTCCTGAGTGTGCTAGGCACTGGGAAACATGCACTTTTACAGAGCAAAATCTTTATTATGTAAGGTACATAATGTATACAAATATGCACAGTATGAGTAAAGAGGATTTGCACTAGTGAGAATTCCAAAAGAAAGCAGCAGCACAGATACAGTGACATGTTTTGTGGAGCCAGAAGGGAAACAGACAGTGGTACACCTCATGAAAAGCATGTAAAACAAAGCCTGGAATCAAGTATCTAATTTTTTTTTACTTTTTGGAGCAAAGAAGCAAACACTGAGCTAATTATTAAAAAAAAAATAAAATTTTTTTCTGAATCTCCATGAATGCTCTAAGTGTCTTCAGAATTTTGTAGTGAAAATTTATTCAGCACAGGTGGTTTTGCAATGATGCAATGAAAAAATCCATGGTCTTTACTGGCTCTTTCAGACATCAGCCTGTGGAAGATGTAATGTTCCTCCTCAGGACTGCTATACAGAACATACTGGCCAGACACGAGGCTTCAGACCAGAGCTGCAGACAGGGAAGGCCTGCTGTCTCTGGGATACATGAATATTAACTGGCACTAGCACTTTGGTGACATTTCCATGGGCTCAGCATTCTTTCTAAGCAATACTGCACACTATTTGAATTCAAAGATATGCCTTCTCCAACACACAGCCCCACTGTGCAGCACACAGCCCACTCCCAGCTGGCTCCATCTGAAATTCTTTGCAGAGAAAGCCCAAACCTGGAGATTATTTATCATTAGTATGAGTATGGGTGGTGACCCGCTGCCTGGAAGCCAGGCAAAGAGCACAGGGGCCACAGTGACGCACACTGCTGCTGCCCTGCAGGAAGACTGGGCTGTACTGTGGTGCAGTGGAGGCTGCAGCCATTCCTGAGCAAAGCTGGTGACAGAGAGGAGCTGCACGCTACATTTAGGGCCAGCTGCCTTGCTCTCTGCTCGTGAGCTCCAGTGCGATGGTCACGTAGGCACATCCATGTCTGCCAGGCAGAGCGGCCTCTCAAGAGCCAGCAGGGAATGTAGGGCTGCTAGGGAATCCTGAATTACCCAGTTCTGAGAACAGATGGTGTTTCAGCTCCAGCAAAGTCAGCTCAGCAACCTTCACAAGCTCTGAATGCACCTGAAAAGACATAAAGATCTTCTCTGCTACAAGTGTTATTTGACATCCTCAAACTGCAGATTCCCACCCTTGTGCCTGCTTTGAGCTAAGGACTTATTCGTGTGTTTAAAATAATATTGCTCCACCAAAGCAATATTTTCCTTTGCCCTATCAGTTCCAGCTGCAGATTCCCATCCAGACCCTGTTTTGAGTTACACTTCAATAAATATACTTGCAATTGAAATCATCTTTCCTTTTTGTCCTCTCTGCACTACAGATTCCCACACTGACCCCTCCTTCAAGCCACAATTAATACATAATTTATGTCTGAAATAAAAATCACCTCCTCCTCCTGCCTTACCCATTCCAGCTGCAGTTTCCCATTGCCATCCCTGCTTTGAGCCATGATTAATACATATGTTTAAAATAAAATAATAAAAAAGTAATCTCTAGCCTCTGCTCCCCAGCTGCAGGCTCCCATTCCTATCTTATCCTCCATTTCCAGCCTGTGAGCTCTCCTAGCATTACCTCCCAGACAAAGAGGGAGCCTCCCCCTCACAGCAGCAATGGCCTGCAAGGCACTTCTTTATGGATCACTTCCATCTCCTTCAAGGATCAAACCCTACAGCATGTGAGGGCGAGGTGTCCATAAGTCTTACATCATGGACATTTACAGAAACAAAGGGAAAAAAATGCAGTTAGTTAGCAGTCACCAAAACAGGGAGCTGCCCATGAGAGACACATCTGGGATTTTCTCTTCTCACCCTGTGAGGTTTTGCTATTCTGTCCCATGACAATGGGTTCAGCCTCTACTTCAGTTCTGCATCAGGAAAGATTTTCAATTGATTAAACAGAGTTTGAGTGACTGCATAACCTAGTGTGAGATTTGGCCTTGCTGCATAGTCCATAGCACTGGTTTCAGTGGATGACTCTTCCTGTAGAGTTGACAGGATCCTGCGTAGTAATCAGCTCATAACCCCATGTCCCCCCATTCTTTATACATTTATTTACACAAAAATCCTTTCACACATGAAATTTATCAAAAGTTGTGTTGCACTGAAAAGAACCCACATCTGCCTTTGCCCTTCTTCGGGGAAGGAAGCCTCAGTCACCTTCAGCGGGATGGAAAAAGGGGTCACCACTGGTGCTGGCAGGAGGAGAGGACAGCCTGGAGTTCTTTACCATGACTCAGAGGAGCAGTTGCCTGCGTTGCCTTTCTGAGTGCTATTCAGGTGAGATCAAGTTTAGGTTTGAGGCTGGTTTCTTTGTTGTTGGGATGTTTGCCTGAATTGAAACTGAAACTCTTCACACTATCTGCATCTTCATATTTTTCTCTACTGTCTTCAGCAGACATGAAAAAAACCCTTTTTGTTTGGGAAAGGTGAGGACAGAGAGAATAGGGAAAGGACCAGGAAGGGCCTGGGGTATATTTTCAGTCATGGAGTGAAGATGAGATATCCTGGAACTCCAGTGCCTCCCTAGGACTCCAGTATAGTCAGTTAGTCTGTGCACCAAGGCGGTACACAAAAAGCACAAGACTGACAAAAAAAGCTTTGTTCTGGGTTCTGGACTAGGCCACTGTGGGAAGTCTTGCTGCCATTCTTGCATCTGCTCCTCTAAGGGACTCATGCAGAAAGGGCAGGATAATGGGGCACTCCTGTCCTGACCCTGCTGCCGCTGGGACAACCCACTCTCATCACTCTTGTCAGCTCTAATTGCTTTTATTAGAGATACTTGACTTATTTCTGTTTTATTAAATAGTTTTCAGATGGTACAGTTAGCAGAAGTAGCAGCTTGTTAGTTGAAAGTAATGCCCTCCCAAGAGAAGGAGCAGTGTGAGTCAGCACACGGACAGACACACAGGTGACTGGCCCTGTCTTGCTGCACATGACGTATAATCTCATGTTCTTTTTACCTCAACCTATGTATTTAGGTCAGGAACTCATTAGGGAAGGGTTTCCCTCCTTTTTTTGTTTTTGCTCTAGTACATTGAGGCCTGGATACTAGTTTGGTACCTAGAAGTACTGCTATAAGTAAAAAAATAGCAATTGTTCAAAATCACAGGAATTTGGGATTAAGTTTGGTTTGCTCATTAAAACAAATATCTAAAATCTAAATTCTAAATCCATGTGTTAATTGGCTTCTCTGCAGAGAGAAATACTTTTTTAATAGAAGTAACCTTGAGATGAAAAAACTATAGAAGGTAAGTGGCAGCAGATTCTGCTTCAGATATATTTCTCACTGTCCCTCCTGGGAGAAGAGATCAGTGTTTTACTTCTTAAAGCTAAATCCAGAAACATAGCCTCTATTTCACTTGCCTCAGTAGACATTGAAGCCTCTTCCAGGCATGGAGGAGTGTCAGCAGTCCTACCCTGCAAGCATATGAGATCTGATCTTCTCCATAAAACCGAAGAGGGGAAGAATGGTGAGGGAGGAAGCAGCAGTGCTGGGAGGCTTGGTTGGGAACCCAGGAGATGCACACTTTTTTTACTTAACTCATTAGTGAAGGCCTTTGAGATCTATTCATGGAAAGTTCTGCAGAAAAGGTTGGCATCATCTCTTCTTTCATCTCTTTCTTACTTCGTAGGAGACGAAATGCAGCTGAGAGTGTTTGCTTTCCTGACAGCTGTAAAGATGTTGGGCCATGACCTTGACTCTGTACACGTTACCTGCCCTGCTTCTCAGCCATGATTTTGTCAGCTTTCATTTCTGCATTCTGGGTTGAAAACTTTTTGTGTCTCTTGTTTTAAATAGTGTCACCTGCCTGAGAACAGCAGAGACAAAGGATTGCCTGGGGTGTGCAGACCTGGTGAAGCAAACACAGCATTACACAGCACTGCCCTCTCCAGTTGCTCACAGCCTGAAAAATTTGCCAAGCAAAGCTGTTGGAACTACTGCTTCAGCTGCTGGGCACAACTGCTTGGCAGGACCTGAACTCGGCATGTTGGATGGAGCACCACCAAGGGGCAGGAGAGAAGTTCTGGCCCTGCAAACTCACAAGGTTTCACTAACAGGCACATTTCCCTCCCACTCCCTGAAAAATGTGGGTTGCAATTTTGCTTGAATGCAAGGGATGTATTCCATCACGGTACTGAGGACTGAGCAAACTCAGCTGGTTTCTGCCTGGGTGGAAGGTATTTTAATGAGCACAGGGGACCAATAAAGCTCTGAGAACTGAGAAATCAGCTGTGCCTCATACTGAGTGTCACTACTGCTGTGAGTTCAGTCAATGTGCACTCAACAAGAACAATCACTTACATGTTTAAATTTTGATTATGTATGAAATGAAGGGGGTGGGGGGAACCAAAATGAAGTTAGGATTTAATAGCTGTTGTGTAGCTTTTGGGGCATTTATGAATACTTTATGGATGATGGATAGTTCTGAAAATATGACTTTCTCAAGAAAATCAGTCCATTTTGCAACTCTAATGAATCGTGATATACAGTAGTCCAAACACTGCTTGCCAGGCAGCTACCTTAAAACAAGATGCTAAGTGAATATTTTTCTTGATTAGATAATGGGCTGGTTGAAATTCCTTCAGCTTTACTGAAACAGAAGTTAGCAATTTTAGACATATCAGATGATGCATCGATTTTCTGTAAACAGAAGACTGTGCAACCCACTTTATTGAAAAGGCCTTTATACCAAGCTAGATTTAATCTCTCAATTTGAGAAGCAGCCCCATGAAATAAGATGTTTGCATGCAAAATCTCCCAGATTTCCAATGGAAATATAAAACAAAGAAGAGCATATTCCCTTGGGGACTGCACCTATCTTGGATTAGATTTTCTCTGATGTTTTTGCATCATATTACCAATGGCTTCAGGGAAGTGAAACAGCAGTTTTCTTTCTTGAGAACAAAGGCTTGCAGAGTTAAAAAAAATGTTAATATATTTAAAGCACTTTTGGCTACTGTTCTTTTCATTACTCTGAGAATTCTGGACAAAAAAGGTATCTTATTGTATTATTTTATCATCTATGTTAATGAAATTTGCATTTAAGGCTATGGCCTGAGAATTCTGTAAAGGATAACGATTTCTAAATGAGTACTTTCTGTTTCCCGTGGACATAGATGTTTTAACTATTAGTACTGCTCTGATAATACAGATCTGGCTCCAAAACTCACTGGAATCCTTGAAAGTATTTTCCTTTAGTTTGGTGTTTTGTTTTGTTTTGTTTTCTTTTGTTTCAGTTCCATGGATTTTGGAAAAGATCTGATAGTCACACATGGAATGTATGTAAACTTTATAGAAAGTTTTGGACACCCAGGATCAGGATTGCATTCTCCTACCTTAGATTTCAGTTCTGACATCTTCCCATTTGCATGAGTTTTTCCCTTGTTGACTATATTTGACTTTAGATCAGTTGTAGGAGCACCCAGTGCAGTAGGTTTTGCTCATGCGGTGTGTCCTACTGGATACAATGGGTAGGTGCCATGGGACAAAGCAACACCAAGCGCCATCAGTAGTTCTGTGCCTGTTCAGATCCAAGGGAAGCACTTTGCTTTTCCTTTGTTTAATCAATGTAGCAGATAGTTGTTATTATTATAAATGAATTAATAATTTTTAAATCCTCATTTATTGATAATTTAAGAATGTGGGTTTTGTCTTCCCTGTTTGGCCAATGTGAATTAATAAAGCCCTTTTCAAAGAGGTAATACTTTTTAAACACTTTGGGTACAAAGACTCAATTTGTGTTTAAAGCACTCAGTATTGACCTGAGCATGCTTTAATCCTGAGAAGTGTTATAATGCTTTATTATAATGTTATGAGTGCAATAATGCTAAATGCTTAAAAAAGGTATTTTTAGCAAATCATCCCTTTCCCTCAATAAGAGATTAGCAGGAGGTGCTATAATTTAAAAATAGATTAAATAAAACCCATGAGAGTAGATTGTCTGGGAATTTATATTCAGCCTTTTTAGAATATTCAGTAACAGGAAACATGCAATGATTTGGAAGAGTATCCAAAGGAAAATCAACACAGAAACAGCTTTTCTGTAGGAAGCTCACTTGATTGTGGAACTTGTGACCTCAGAATGGTAAGAAAGCAAAGCAATGAGCAATTTGTTTTGGTTTTCTTCATTCTTCAGGGAAGTGAGGGGAGAGATTTGATCATTGCTACAGCTGGCAAGAGTTTCTGGATTTCCGATTAAGGATATTTCAAACAAAACCAAGAGCTTGGGAATTATGAACTACAATTCGACTACTTATAAACAAACAGCTAATTCTTAGATATGAGTAAACACCTCAAATAATTAAATTAATCTGCATACAATCTCAAAATTCTTGTCCATATCTGCTGGTCTAGAAGAAATCCCTAAATTAATCTGTACACTAGTACACTAGTGCTAAAAAAAATTGTGGTTTTACATTTTGATAGGTCAGCATTGACTGAAGAGGCTCCACCATATTCCCTCAAATTATTCTGAATCAAACAAACCAGACTGTAGACACAACACTACTAACCCCTCTGAAAAAATGGTATGAAATACCTTCCTGGAAGTCATGCTTCTTTATTCTCTTTAAAAGGCTTAATAAAGGGCAGAGTTGAAATAAATCTTGTATTTAAGTCTGATGGAAATAATTTGGAAATGGAAAGGAACCAGGAACTGAAGCATAATAGACTTCAAGGTAGCACCTGGATTGGCATGGTGGAAGGTAGTTGCTGAGAATACAGCTACATGTTTACTTCCATTTAAATTTCACATATCTGCTGTTTCAGGCAGCAAGATTGCTCTTGAAGCATGTCTGTGCTATCATTTCCACTCCCAGTTCACAGATTATATGAGAGTGCAGTGTAAGACAAATTAGCTCACTCAGTAAGATGACGGGTTGATGAGAAAAAGAGGAGAGAGGGAAGAAGAAACCAAACCACAATGCCATGGATCGTGTGGCAATACCTGTTTCTATTGCCTGCAAGATGAGAAGATTTAAATTTCACAAGATCGAGGAACACAATCAAGCCTACTGCAGAAAGTAAACAACAACAGAATACTACTGATGAGCACTTTCTCTGATGGTGTTGCTGGACAAAAAAAAGCAAGGGTTTCTTGGACCCCTGGACATGGAGAGTAGTATATGACAATCAAGAAGCCAATAACCTTCTTGTAAGTTGCTCAACTACTTGTCTGCAAGCCATGTAGGCAATCCTTCTGCTGTTGTAAAGTACAGTAATTTCACGAATACAAGCCGCACGGACTATAAGCCACACCTCTGGGTGTTGGCAAACATTTCGTTCTTTGTCCATAAATAAGCCGCACCTGAGTATAAGCTGCTCTGTCGTTCGCAGCGAGGACCCGCATGCAACAAAGTTGCCAAATAGTAACAGAACCGCGGCATGGCGGGGTTCACTGGCTCGGCTCGGGCTGTGCAGGCTTGGCCCGCTCGGGGCTGCCGACGGGGCCAGGTGGCCCAGCCCGGCACTGCCACTTGGCGGGGCCGCTCGGGGTCGGCCGCTGCTGCCACTGGGCTCGCTTGCCCTGGCCCGGCGCTACCCCGTGGTAGCAGGCAGGGACCCTGCCCCACCCCCCGCTCCCGCAGAAGTGGGTGGGGACGGAGCCCCCTGCCTCCTCCCCGAGCCGCGGTGATGGCAGCATGGGGCCCCCCCATCTCTCCCTCGGGCTGTGGCAGAGGAGGGAAGGAGAGAGCTCTCCCACCTCTCTCCCCTCCCCCCGTGCTACCTGCCAGGAGCCAGGCTCCACCCGTGGCTCAACAGAGTAACAATTTGTAACAATCACAAAATGCCGGGTTTTACTGGCAGGTACTCGGCTCGGCACCCTGGCTGGCACTTCTGAGGTTGTAAATGTCAGAAAATTATTCACATATTAGCCGCTCCTGAGTATAAGCCGCATTTCCGGTGTGGGAGCAAAATTTTAGTCAAAATAGTGTGGCTTGTATTTGTGAAATTACTGTAAATCAAGGAAGAAGGAATAGAATTAAATTTCACATATGACATATAAAAGGCAAACCACTACTATTGAGTGCAAAGGCACTAAAAATACTTGTACAAAGCAATACATAAATGTACCCATCCTATCGTTTTGCAGACATTCCTAGGTTTATATCCAGTAATAAAGACCTTTGCAGTGTTTTCCCAAATGGTTAACATGAAACTCTACCTGTTCCATATAAAACCCCTTTGAAGAACATCTAAATTTCAATTTAAGAGCAGTATAGTTCTGCTCTGCATTAGTTGCCCTTCAATTTCCCAGAAATGCCTTCATGTTTCAATGTCCATACATAAAAAACATGTAGATAGCTACAAAATCTGTGTGTATATGTATACATATTTAATGAACACGTAATAAATGGACACATACTATTGCACTGAACTCTCGTTGTAATACAATACTACTGCCTGTATCTAATGTGATAATCAAAAAACAATACAGAAAGAAATGGAGTTTTAATTTTGTCATTGCTAACATTCAGCCTTTGAGAGGAGCTCACCTGGAGCTGACCTAGGGCCTCAGCCTTGAACTAGTGGTCCTTATTAATTTCATAGCCCATGGAGAAATATACATACTTGTATTATATCCTTCACCTCTTCCTAAAGTGGACACCTTGCATAGCCTTGATGAATCCCTCCTTGCATGATTCTGTCTCTGTAAGTTATCTGCGAAGTCCAGACAAGGATCCCAAAAATGCTACTACTCAAAGTAGTCATGGTGAACACCTAAATGGGATGTGACTAAGTCTGCGCTCAGATGATGGAGGTGGAGGTCTGACTCTCCACAGAAGAAAATAAAACAAACCAGATCTAGGCATTAAATATTGAAATGGTATAAAGCTGCCAAGTCCTCCTGAAGCTCAGTGTTCCAAATTACTGGATACCTTTGATTGTCTTTTTATTTTTTATCCCAGTTCTCCTTTCCTCATCCGTAAAATTGAGACAACAGTCCCACTGCATTTCATATTTCATATATCAGCTTCACCATTTCAAAAATGTCCACCCAACTCTTGCTCTCATAACAGCTCACAAGTGAACCTACAAGGAAATTAATAATTCCATACTTACTGCAGGGCCTGATGATACGTATTAAACAAAGCCTGGGGCCTCTTGTCACCTGGGGGAATAAAAAATAAATAATGGATGCTTCTCTGAACTGTAAAGCATCACAGAGGAGTGACACTAGCAGAAGACTAGACTAAGAGACAGACAAACTAGCACCTTAAATTCCAGTGTTAAAGTGTACATAAAATCATATATATTGTGCATATACCCATTCACATACATTTTCTGTCTACTTCTATGCTACATCATGGCTTTCAGAATACAGACTAAGTAGGAAGAGCTTGAGAGGAATTATATCTAAGATATAATTCAGTCCTCTGAACACCAATGTACAAGTAAATACAGGAAAAAAAAGCTCCGTTTGTATAGACACATCCTCTTCTGATTTTTAAAAAAGCTGTCTGATCACTACCAAGAAAAAACTCCACCAATATTCATCCCTCTAAACATGAGACAGAGAGGTCATCAGGACTGGTTTTATTATGAGGTTTCAGGTTTTCAGAAGTGGTATAGGGGTGTTCTAAAGGTTGGGGGGTGTTTACTTACAGCACCCAGACCATTCATGTGCTGTAAGACACAGTAAATACGCATATGGATGCAGAATAACTCTCTGCCTTAGAATTAGAAAAAGACAGAAAATGAAAGCAGCAATCTAGACTATTATGATAAAAACATTAGTATGTGCTGTTATGAACTCCCCTTTTCTCTGAGTTACCTTAACTTCAAGCTTTGGATAGAGCAGATTTGCATGCTTAACTCTGGGCATCCTTATGTTGGGCCCATTGGAATGGAGAGGTTTGACTGTAACTGAATTTTCATCTCTGCTTTGACAAGAGCAAATCTCACTTCAGACTCAAATGACCCTCTGAGGCACAGTGCAGTGCATACCATCAGGCCTTTCTAGGTTATCTGCACCCCCTCTATGCTATGTTTCCCTTTGAATCATAGACTATACAATAAAAATGAATGAAACATGTTAAAAGAGCACACAGCTAAGTTGAAGGGACACAAATGTATGAGATCAGGTAGGATTTTTGAAAGAATGACTGAAAGAGAACTCTTTTCAAGCAGCTGGTTGCTGTGATAAAAAGAAAGTTCTCCCTGTCTATTTGGTGTGGACATGATCTCATCTCAGGTGGTTTAAAAAATCATCTCGTAAATATAATTAGGTTAGAAAAACATGCGCACTCAAATCTGGAGGTTTTGGAAGCACAGCATGGATTTCTGGTGAAGTATGACAGAAAAATGCAATATCACTTCCCTTACCTGGTGATGTGGAGTTGTCCTAAGACATAGAAGTGCTGGAAAGACATGGGATGTCAGTAGCTCTAAGTACTCAGGGAGCATAGCCCTGCTTGCTCACTATTAGACTGTGTTCTTTAGGTACAGAATTTTGGCCCCCTTTTTTAAATCTCTCCTACCCCCACAGCTCATATTTCTAATATGAGCTCATATTTCTGAAACTCGCAGCTTTCCCAAAGTTAGCTACAACACAGAGTCAACAGGACTGGTATTAACAGGACTTGAATCAAAGGACAACACCCAAGAAAACCAGAGACTTCCAGAGCTGGACCTCTGGGTTTGGCCAGCCAACTCCTATTGCCTCCATTAGGACTTAATGGAACAAGAACAGCTGTGTTTTGCAAGGCTGAGCACTTTGAAAAGCAAGGTCCTTCAAGTTTATACTTCAAAACACAGGAGATGCTAACACCAGTACTTCCAGTGGATGGATGACTCCTTTGTAAGCTGGAAATTGCTGACACCTCCCATATACTTGTGGTAAGAGACAACATTTCTCTGGGGTTCTTTCAGCTGCAATTCAGCTCCTCCAAGGAACCAGCAGAAAAGTGCTGTAGAAGGTACTCTATCCACCCTCCATTTAGGGCTACATAATTCTAGGATATTAGAAAAATTCTGGAGAAAATAAAGCTAAGAAAGGCTATTGAATATTAACCCAACAACCTTACACGAGTACATTTGCTAAGGTGACTGTTGTCTTACCACTGAAATTCAAATGCTGATGAATACAATCACCTATACAAAAGGATTTTGCAAATTTAAAACACTGTAGAATGAACAGGGGAAAAAAAATGGTTGTCTTTAAAAAACAGATGTAGCATGCCAAGGCTCTTTATCCCTGAATTTTTCTTCCAATACTCATGGTTGAAAACAATGTAAAACTTGAGTGTTGTATTGTACAACAAATGTTCTCACAGACAGTGTGCAATAGTCTGCCATATATTTCCCATCTGAAAATAATGATAATTTTCCATACCTTAGGATAGGTGTACTTCATATAAATGTCAAATAACCACTCAGCCTTGCCATAATTGGGCTTTTGCTGCATTAGAGAAAACCCATATGTTGATTTGTAGTCACCTCTAGTAGTGCAGTTTGCAGAGAAGAGATATAATTTAGCCAAATGTAAAATGTAAGCATAATTGCACTTTAAAGAAATGCAGTTTTCAGCTGCATAAACTGAGATCATCTATGATGACCAGGTTCTGTTACATCTGGAGAAAGATTAATTCTCTGACATCGAACCCTGAATTTCTGTTTTGTTGAACTTGCAATTGTTTAAAGATTCTTTTTAATATAAACTTGAGATTGGCATATGAGTGCTGCAGATTACTGTGTAAAGCCCCAGCTGGAGCAAGTCTCTGAATGCATTGTGTAATTGACTCAAACAGGAAGGAAAGGAGAACCTGGTAAAATACTTCATTCATTTATAAAATATGAGCTAAATTTTTGTCTCTACCAGTGAACAGCCCTGAATTCAATACACAGTTATACACAGGCATAACTGAAAGAAGAATTTGGCCACTTTAAGAAATAATAAAGTCTTTATTTGATTTGTCATTTCTTAGCAAGATATTTGTATAAATAAAACACTCTATGTTTTTATAACTGCATATCTTATTGCCACTGGTTTTAAATAACAAAAAAATGTAGGAAAGCAATCTGCCTGTAAAAAACTGAGTAAATACAGATGCTTGCCCTTTTAAATAACTTCTGATGTTGTGTCTTATTCTTTTAATTCTATCTGCTTAATTAGACAGAAAAAAATGTAGGAAAATTAACAAAGGATCAAAGCAGTGAAAAAACCCCCACAATTTCTGTCCTCTGTCCTACTCATAGAATCCACCAGGTATAAAACAACATAATTCCATTGAGATGAAACAATCTGGGCAGGTTTCTTTTAAATGGCCAATACCATGAAATATGATACAAGCAGCATCAATAAAGTACATTACAGTGGTGATTTTTAGATCCCTAATATACTGCCAGTTTGTGATCAATTAATTTGTTTAAACAGCATATGACAAATCCATTGCAAACTAGAGCACTTAATAAATACTGAGACGAAATATCAAGAAATATCAAAAGTGCAATCCAGCAAGAATAAAATTAAGTTCTTGTTTTCTCTTCTTTTCAGTGTACATTTTTACTCCTTCAGAGGGTCCTTTGCTGGAAAGTACCCCTCATATAAATCTGGTGGTCTAGTACCATTCAACAGCTAGTAGCTGTTTTCCAGATACCAGAGATTATTTTTAAGTTATGAAGTAGATTGCTTGCTGATTCCCCTTGTATGAAAATCGTCTTCTTAGATGTTGCCCTTGTCTTACAGTCTTGCTCACTTAACAGACGTTCTGAGGTACACACACACATGCTTATTCTGCACACCATACACACAGTGCTACATATGCATGTATGCACAAACATACACACAAAGACACAAAAAGAATTTCTACAGGCACATATACCATGTCTGAGTCTGAGTCTCTTGAAAGAGACACTTATGTTGCACCCAAAAATATTATTATTTTACACAGGGACAGAGGCATGGAGTTTCCAAGTATAAGGTGATAACACAGACCCTACAGACTTCATGGCATGGGAAATCTTCTGCACAGAAAGGCAGAAGCACAATTCACAGAATACTTTGTTGTCCATTCAGCTCTTATTTAGTGATTTAAAATCTGATATTAATTTTGCAATTTTTTCAGATCATTTACTTCTCAGTTCACTAGCCAAAATTAATATCCTTGTGAGCCAATACTCCAACCATCCCCATGCCTACAGCGTGCATCACCTCATCCAGATGTTCTCTGCCAAAAATCGGCGTAATGTGTGTGGAATTGGGATATATGTTGTATTTACCTTAATTTAATAATTATTCTTCTGGATGACAGTGACCACATCTCAAACATTAATAGCCTCTATTGTGTGATCACTGGTATCAATCACAGCTGTTCCATAATGAATCTCATAAAAATATTCCATCAGTGATGGAGAGGGCCTTTGAGATCCACAGAATGAGTTTCAGATGTTTGCAAAGTACTCTGAGGTAGGCTGCAGCTCACACAAGGGAAACTCTACCAGGTGTTTGCCTTTTCATGCCTGCTGCATAAGTAATGTAACCCATAAAAAGGATTTTTTTTCCTCCCTTGGAGTAACTCAGCCCAGGGAAGCAGAACAAATAAGAAGATAAAGAAGCACTTTCAGAAATGGAAATTTTGACCAGTAGGGATGAAATTCACTTTAGTGTTATAACATTGGATAGAGAAAGGGTAAAAGATGTTGGTTTTTCTTTTTTTCTTTCCTTCTTTCTTTTTAGGGGCAGGGGTGGGGTGTGGAGGAACGAGGTGTTTTAGTTGTAGAAGAATGCGTGATTATAGTCTGAATGCTGAAAATCATCATGTGTTCAACTTTGTGACTGAAATATTCAGCATTTTCACAAGTTCTCTGGACTATATTCTCTCCTGTCTTGCAGACAGTATCTTAAACATAAATAAATACATCTAAACTTTTCTCTTACTAGCCTTGGTGTCTCAAGCTATATGCCACATTATTTCCCTCTTAAATGATTCCTTTTGATGAAGTATAGTAAACAAAACCCTAGACTCTTGAGCTAGAACACCGTGCAACTCTTCCAGGTTTGAAGAAAACAATGATGATATGTGTTGGTCGTCTATACTACTAAACAGAAGGCAAAATAGGATAAGGATACAGAAAATTTCATACTTGGTTTCAACAATGTTTCCTTCCAATAACTGGGGCTGTATCTATTGAAACGAAGCCAAGATGCAGCCCTATGTGCTGATCTCATGTTGCACATTGCTTTCAGGCCATATATCATCACAATTTTCCTTTAAATAAGTATTCTTTTCCCTAAATGCTAGTTTTTCTGTGACTATTGCACATCTCTGACAAGAAATTTTACCCCTTCAACTCAGTATATTTCTATTAGTGTAGCTGTAGGATATGTTCAATCTTACAGTCAGGACAACCACTCTAACTTGCATACCAATTATCTCATTCATTGTACCTTCAAAATAAGACCATTACACAGCAGCTTTTTCTCATGTGAAACCTATGAGTAGTTGTGCCATTGCTCATAAGGGGAAAAAACTCTAAACCAGCAACTCACAAAAGGGCCAAACACTGAGATGGAAATCCCATGAGAGAAAACTCTCTTGTTAAAGTTTCCATTGGCAGATCAGCACACCTCAAAAACAGCTTTCTGTGGCAAGTGAAGTTACCTGTTTCTGGAGACTGATGGGGATGTAAAATTGAAACAGATTAAACAGAGGGAAAAAAGTTAAGTAAAAATTAATTTGGTTTTGAAAGTACTGCTGGACTGGACAGCTCTGTTGCATACAAATATGCACATCCCAAGCTAAATAGAGAGACTTCAGCAGTTGCTGCAGCAGAGTCCACTTGAGGCGTCAGTCAGATGCACTCCTTTGATTCCCTGCCCAATTTCAGAGTAGCCTCCAGCAGTCTGAGGCCGAGGGACAGCCTTAATTTGTGGCAGCTGGACACAGTCATTGAGGAACCATATGGCAGCTGGGAGAAGCCAAGTCAGGCCAGTGCCTTTCCCTGCCCTGGGATACCCTTTGCAGAGGGAGGGAAGCTCTGGTGCCACACAGATTCCTCCCAAGCCCTGTGTAGCTTCAACCCTGGACCTTGCCAGGTATCTTAAGGGGACTGCAAAGGGTTTCATGCTAATTTGTCTCCAAACATCTGTCCAGACACATCCTCCAACATCCAGAGAGACTACAGTTGCTATCTTCTCCTGAGAAATCCCCCATGGAGTTAAATGCTCTTAACAAATTACACAGAAACAAGACCTTTGCACCAAGCCCATCATTTCTGCACCACTGTGCTAGCAGCCCCTGGGACACCTCCCGTGCTGCATCTTGGGGGATAGCAGTTCCCAGGGGTTGTGGATTGGACAAAGCACCACAGATTTTTGAGCTAAATGCTGCAAAGCCATCTGGTTTAAATAAAACTGGAAACTGGGCCAAGTTTGGTCTGCAGAAGTTTCTTCCAGGTACAGCACTGACATCTTATCTCAGCAGCATCTTAGCTTTTCCATACCCTTGCATTAAAAGTCAAATAATATTTATGTGGATACACATACAGCTCATGTGGCAATCTTCTTAAAATAAATTAATACAATATCCTCATATTTGAGACAGTAACAATACTATAATTATAAAATGCAGGGAACAATAAATCATGTAAATCATAATATGTCTCTCTGCATCCCTTAGGCCCTTTTGTTTGTATTGCAGGATTCAGAGTTGTTTTTTTGGTTTGATTTGTTTGGGTTTTTTTTTAAACTATATGCAACCTAAGACAACAGCAGTAAAAGAAAACTGAAAAATATCTGTCGAAATCTCATATATGAAAACAGTTTTTTCTATCTGATTTAGTCTAAGAAAACAAGACAATCTACCTTCCCAAAAGGGCCAGACATAAAAACAACTTTACTTGTGGCTTCAGACATTCAGCAACACTCTGGATTAGCTTTAACCATTAGGTAATGTAAGATTCAAAAAACATTAGCCCTTCCATAAATCCAATTCATAAACCTTCAACTGAATATTACATTCATGTATTTTATGGATGCGTAACCCAAGAAATAAAAGTTTCATAAATTCTTGTAGTCAATGACTGGATCAGGACGTGTCTTCTCTTAAGGAGTTTTTGAAGTAGATGCTCTCACTGAACACAAAACTCAACACCTTTTTTATCAATTTCTTTACTTCCCCCACAAAGGTAATTTGGCTTGTGAGCATGATAAGCCATTTTAAAAGTTGTTCAGCTCACTCCTTTTTGAGGTTCACTACTGTTTAAAACATTTTTTTTTTAAATTATTTTTAATTAAATGAGAAAAATATATCATGTTTAAAAGCTCTTGCTCTCTGCTATCCTTAGGTCTTACTAAGTGAAAAAGTCCACTATCAGAGAGTTGGTGGGACTTGAAGAGAAAGGGAGAAACCCCTTAGCTCATCAGGTTTACAGTCTCCTTTTTAGCCTCACAAAGCGATCACCAGGGCTCCTTGCAGGCTGGGAAAACTTTCCTGTTAGATTCAGGATATTCTGGTGCAAAACTTTTTCTTTTATAGAGCCTGGCATTCATTTTGAATATGATGTGTGACAATGTGAAATAGAAAATACATTTGGTGCCAAAGATATTATGCTAGTGAAAAGAAGCTGGATCCTCTCTTTACTAGTTGTCAGTCAGTCTGTGTCTTGCAGTCTGAAGCTGCAAAGGCAGCCGCTAAATCTGTGGCTGCAGTGATAAAAAACTAAGGTATTACTCAGCACTAAGAGATGCATGAACAAAAGCTGAGAGAAACCACGTGCATCATACAGCTCTGAAAACTGCCACATTAACTCGCTTCACTCCCCTCCTCTGTCTAGAACTGAAAACCCACTAGTTAGGTATGGGGATTCTGGGCCCCTCTGGCTCTCTTCCTCTCCCCAAGTGGACAGGGAAGGGCTGTGACAGTCCAGGATGAGAAAGGAGATGGTGGGATCAGGGAAAAAAAATCTGGTAGCAAAACAATGCGGGACAAGGATGGGCTTGCTTTGGTAGTACAATGACAGACTTACCTTATATTACTGTAATGAATTTTTGTTGACAGATTAGTTTGGAACTGTTGAACCTCAGGTTCTCTGCTCCTCCCTGTGTCTCCCATGGTTTTTACCATATTCTTTCTCGAAGTTTCCCTTTTGAGGGAAGATGGGGCAGAGGTGCAGGAGGAAGGCAGTCTGCAGCATGTATCCTTTGTTAGCAGGAATGTCATCTGAGGATGATTTGGGTGAAGGAGTCTGAGGATCTGGCAGGAGTGAGCTGCAGTTATCAGTCACACACAGGGCACAGCGAGATCCTAACAGAAAAGAGGAATATAAGCCATGCCAAGGATCAGAGGCTGCTGTGATTTGTATCACTGCAGACATACAGTGGCAAAAAAATGGCAGCAGTTTGAATTTATAGTAGTAGACCTTAGGTCAGAATGAGTCCCACGGGTCTGAAAAAAGTGGGAAAGGGAAATCTATGCAGAGAGCAGTATGTGAAGGCAAAATGGAGAGATAATGGGAGGATATGGTGCACCAGGATATTGTATCAGCAACTGTGGAAATATGAAAGCACAAATGGTTAAATTAAATTATATTTTAATGCTCATTCTGGTCTGCTTGACTATCATGAATATTATAATCAAAAGATTGATAATTTTGATATCCTAGCAGAACAGAAGTACACAGTCCCCAAAAAGTGATAGATTGTATCAGCGTGGAAATCCCACTAACAGGAAATTTCAAAAATCTCCAGACAGATCCTTAACTGCTTCTGTGGCAGTGCTCCTTTCTCCAAAATTACATTTTGTTATTTAATTTTTTGAAAAAATATCTCTGCTAATAATTAACAAAGATTTGTATCTGAGAAAACAATCTCATTTGCCTATTAGGTAGGAGGAGATCAAAACTTTGCGCAGCCACAGTCCCAGGGGACAAAGGATGTCAGCTCCAGCACTCTGCAGTGCTTCATCAAGCTAATTCACAGTGTCACAGGCAGCAGGAACCCACAGGTGCTACACACAACCTCCACCATGAGTCTGTCCTCAACAGCTTTTCCAGAAGAGCCTTGCTTTTTGCAAGGGAGTTTGGAAACACGGAATTTGGAATGATCTCTGTTTAGCCAAACCAATGAATGAAACAGCCCAGTCAGTGATCAAAATGACTGAAAGCAAAATTATCCACTGGGCTCCCTGTCGCTCTTATGCTAGAGAACTCACTGGTTTGCCAGAGGTGATTTCTCATTGTTGCTGTGAAAGGTAGTGAGTGTGACAAGATTTTCAGAACTTTATCCATAAGTGCTAATGATTATGCTGCTACTGAGAAAGGATACAGTGAGGAAAAAGGAGGATACAGGGAGGAAAAAAGCCAAGTCCTCAAAATAGACTTTCTTTCTTCAAGTGGCAACTGGCAGCTCAACTTTCCTTATAATAAGCATTCCGAGTTGGACTGCCAATGCTGCTGTTGCAAATTTCCGCCAAATTTCTCCTGCAAATTTTTCTCAATTTTTAGTCTATCAAAATCATACTCACCTCAGTTGGAGTTTTATTGGCATTGTACATGAATGAAAAACCTGAGCAAGGACTTTGGAATGTGTCTGAGATATTATATGTCTTTGCATGTATGTTTATTCATTTTTAAGCATTATTATTTATACCCTCTGGAAGCAAGAGAAAAGAAAAAAAAAAACATAAAGGGGGGGGAAGTACTATAGGTTAGTTTAACAAAACAACAGTGATTTGCATTGCTGCTGACAACTGTCTTGACTCTTCAGCACTGAGAAGTGCCAGATGGTGAGTTTGGAAGTGTTAGCAGCAAAAAATGTGACCATCTCAGGTTCAGGGAGTCTCTGAAAGGAGGATTTGGAAACTGGAACCCCACATAAGGATACAATCCAGAAGCAGATCTCACTTTTATTGAAGAGGTAGCTGCAGGTAGCCTGCAGTACATTGACACTTCTTTAAGGACTCCATTCTATTATTTGTCTCCAGCTGCTAAAAATAAGAAGGAAATATCTCTTCAGAACATATATGTATGTATGGAATTATATATGTGTATGTATACAGAGGGGAAGAAGAGACTAACAGTGAAGAAGTCAACTTAATAAATAGGTACATGTAACATTACAAGCAGGAACCCAGAGAAAAGTTCCAATTGAATCTTTTTGGGAAAGATTCAGTGAGTATATTGATAATATATGCTGCCCAAATAAACATTTTCCATTGACTGATGCTACCCGGAGGGATTTCATACCTACACATTTTAATGGGAAGGACTGGTCACATAGCTGGCCAGCTGGGGTTAGAGTGACCAGCTGGGACTGCTGTATCAGGGAGCCAACATATGAATCCAGCCTGAGAGTCAGATGCATGTTTCTTTTCTGGCATGTTTCAACCCTGATAGAACATAGAAGGCTAAAGAGATGGTGCATGGAATTCCTGTCTCAGAACTTTGCATCTCTAAGTAGCTATCCAGGAGCCCTCTGATCCCTCTAACACCTAGAGGCAGACACATGATCTGTGTGAGCTACTCCATCTGGAGCTGCATATCTAAGATACCCTGGGTAAATCCCACCTTTTAGAGTACACATTTTTCTTGGCTACACTGAAAGCCCTTAGGTGAGATCTGAGTGCTTAAACAGACACATCATCATCAGCACCTGAGAGTGACCCACCTGGCCTCTTACTGCCTCCCCAGAAGGGCACAAGTCTCTTGTAGATCATCTTCTTGGCTCTGACTTTTAAAGGAAGATTTTAATTGCATTTTACAGCCCTGTGGAAATGTTCAAAATATTTCTGGACACATTTACGGTGTAGCCAAGCACCTGAATTGCTCTCCTCATGGGGGAGCAGTAACTAGGTAAACACAAATCCATTTTGTCTTGTCAAATAAATTTTGCATTAGAAGAAATGACAGGAAGGCATTACATATCATAGCAATGGACCATTGAACACATTATGCTTTCTCCAACTGTGGTAGTTAAATGGATACCTAAGGAAGACAAAGGAAGGCAGGCATGTTTGAAATGTCCCACTCTTCAGCTATTTTCAGTTTGGGAGTTCTCGATTAGGATATGGTGCTTGTGTATTTAATAATCTTCACTGGTTTTTCTTCCAAGAAGATGTTCCATCTGGTCTTGAACTCAAACTGATTTTTACCAAAAACAGAAGCAAAAAAAGACAAACATCCTGCCTTCCCCAACCACCAGCAGCACAGAAATGTATCCAAAAATAGAGAAAGTCCTCCAAGACCACGCGATCACTGCTGGCTTAGTAAAAGATAAACAGAGTGACAGAGCAGAAATAATTTCCAATTATATCCCTCTAAAAGTGGTGTTGGAACAGGTTGCAGGTAAGACACATAAACATCCACCGAGTTCTATGAAAGCAAATGCAGGACGCCCAAGACTATGCTAGTCTGGAAAATATTGGCCTTGTTGAGGTCCTGGGGAACTATAAGGAATTATGTAAAATATTGTTTGTCTATGCTAAGCAATGAAAAGAAGTTATTGCAGTAAAGATGGAAAATGAGTTTCCTTAAACATCCAGTATGCATCCTTGCTAATCCTTCAGTTAAAAACTCACCTTCAAAGTAACTTTTCATTATCAATCTCAATATTAGGACATTCTGCTTTTCTTCCTTTCTCCCACTGATCCCAAATTTAAAATTCCTGTTTTCAAACCTCGTACATTACTATAAATTTTACAATTGTTTTTATACCCCCTTATTGTTTCATAGGTTCATCTATTAAATTAATTTATAATTGAAAACACCCGGGGAAAATATTTTGTAGATTACAAATATTTATTTGTGAAAGCAGAAGTGTAAATACTGAGACAGGAAACAACATTGATATGGAAATCCCATTTGACAAGTCCATTTGAATAAAGGCAAGAGAACATTTTGTAGCTCCTCAGTAGCATAAGGCATAATCTAGGAATGGTGATTATTCCAAAACCACATGTAATAAACTCAGGAAATACATAGTGAATATGGGAACAGGCTATTCAAAAGTGTAGAAGTAGAGAAATCAAACAACCTGACAAAGATCTCAGGTGACAATGATTTTTTTCTCCTTTTGTATCTCCAAAGGGCAGAATTCAAATTGTCATGGATGTAAATAATAAGAGAAGATGGTTAATTAATTTCTTGGACAGAAAAAGCAACATTGGAGGCCTCCTAAGGAACTGATATTTAGCTATTGCATTGTGATACAGTTGAAGATATAAGAGACCTAGAGTAAATTACAGCACCTGTCTGGAGGCTGCTGTGTTCATAACACCATAAACTGTATTTCAAATGCACTCCAGACAGTCTTTGGGGTCACTAGCAGTTGTGCAAAGCCAGAATAACTCCTCTGGCACCTCTAGATGTACTCTTTGAACTCTAGGGCTATAACAAAGATGAGACACGTGCCTAGGGACCTTCCACAAGACCAGGTTTTGGGAATCTGGTGCTGCAGCCATCAGAGAATACTGAACAGAATAATAGTAGGTACTGGAGAGACTTTGTTAGATGTTTTCATAAGTTTACTGAGTTCAGAACTGGTCTCTGAGGAAAAAGGATGACTAATGTGTAATGGCATAACTTGAAAAGTGAACCTATAGAGACATAGTAGGAAACTACACACTAGTCAGTTTGACATGAGTTGTGAGCAAAAGCCTTTGAAATTCTTTTAAGAGTCAAAAAGGAAAACATTTGGAAAAGAGCAGATGAACAGAAAATAGCCAGCATGGCTTCAGGAAAGAGAGGTCACCATGGCTCACTAGCAGAGGGGAATTCTTTGCGGATGTTGCTGCTTGGCTAGGGAAGGGGCTATGGTGCACCATCCCTGAGGCTGGGTGTTTCTCCAAGCAAACTCCACAGTGGGACTAAATGGACAAGGTACAGAGTTTGTGGATCTGGAGGAAAGTGGACATTCAGACTGAGTAGGAGCTGAAGAGAAGACTAAAAATGATGACTTTAAAAATTTAAAGGTGAAAAGTAAAAGAGGCCTACAAAGTGCACCAGGAACTTGAACTGGCTTGAATAAAGGAAAAAAGAAAAAGAAGGGGAAAAAAAAAGATACAAAATAAAAACAAGCAGAAAAGAACAAAAAACTGAGGAAGGTTTGTTACTGATTTAACAGACAGCCACCAAGATCACCAGTCCTTGGAAAATAATGAGCCTCTCAAGGTACTGTAAGATAGGTAAGAATTGCTATGGTCTTTTCATACAGGAGGGAAAACAGAAGCAGCAAAATATTAATGGTTTGCTCAAGCTCACACCTCCTACTTCAGCTGTCTGACTCATCAGCAGCACTTGAAGGAGAAAGGGAAAACCTGGGACTAGGATCCTCACACATAAGTAAAAGGGAAAATGTTTTTTTCAATATCTTGTTTTAAAATTAACATTCTTCAAATATGGGCAGAAAATCTTGTGATACAAGGGAAAGATGTTGATTGATTTTCCCTGGGAATTTGTACATTGAATTCCACCCTCTGCCCTCCCTGGTGAGATCACCAATGCTGAGAGCTCTCAAGCACCCAAATGTGACTCAGAGCGATTTTTTCCAGAGTTACCCTCACAGCAAGATATTTTTCAAAAATCACCACCCTTTATCTCCTGGTAGAAATATATCATACCTGCTGAGGTTTCAAAGAAACAGATGAAAATAACACCATGATACAACTGCACTTCATCTAATTGCCAGCCAGGAAACAACACAGAGCTACTTACACCAGAAAAAAATATTATCCTGGAGGAAGGTCCACAAACACATATTGTTGTTACCACCATACTGTTGACAGCACTTGCAATAAACCCGCTTTTTATGTCATTAGTGGCCTTCTGGGATCCCTCAATGTCATGATTCCCAACTCCTGCCACACAGACTCCAGTTCATGGGAGCCATGCCACTGCGTAGGTGCAGCAGGGAGACTACAGCCCTGTCAGTGGGAATTGGGGAGTTTTGGTTTGGTTTGCTGTTAGGGATTTTTTGGGGGTTTTTTTGGGGGGGGATTTTTTGGGGGGTTTTTTGTGGAGGGTTGGTTTATTTACTGTTTGTCTTGGTTTTTGTTCTGGTTTGTTTTGTTCTGTTTTGTTTTTGTGGTTTGTTTCTGTTTTTTGTTGTTGGTAGTTTTGGTTTTGGTTTGGTTTGTGGGTTTTTTGTTTTGTTTTGTTTTGTTTTTTTCAGAAAACTCTAGGTACTTAAAGCTCAGATCTGCCGCCTGGGAAAGATTGTGATCCTGGAGTGCCGTCCAACTGCTACAAGACTGAGCAGCTCTGTCCCAGGCACAGAAACACTGGGGCTGCTCAGTCTCCTGTGCTATGTTAAACCTCCCCTTGAAGTAATGAATCACAGAGCCACAGATTTCACTTTACAACCTTTTCCAGGCTTCTCCTGCTGCTGACGGGAACTATAAAGGCCAGGACTTTCTTCTGACTGCTTGTTGGTTTCAAGGCCTCTTTTTCCTTTCCTTTTCTGGTGCTTCTTTGCCCTGTCTTACATGTTGTAATTAGCTTTCCTGGAGGAGTTTTACAAGATGAAGATAAGAAACAGCTTATCCCGACAGTTGTTTGTCTTCACATTTTCCCTCAGAAAAGAAGAAAAAAACTTCCAAGAACTGAGTTTCTATGTGAATCATTATTTGAGGGGCTAGAGAACAGAAATGCCATGGGCAGTCAAGCAGGGAACTTAAAAAGGAATCCAGCTGAAATGCAATAATACAAATATTTGAAGGGATTTTTGAGGAATTTCAGGACAACCCACTCCTCCCATTTTTATTAGCTTCACCAGTGCTTGAGAAGGTGGTTATACTTTCCAAGTGAATGACAAAAACCATTTTCTAAACACCATTTAAGAAGAAGCTATGTGGCTGCATAATTGTGTTACCCCAGCAAGAGAGACATTTTTTGAGCCATACGTTGAGTTGACATTTTCTTTCCCCAGTCTCACAATTTTTGGGAAAATAAATATTTGCTTTCCTTTAACAACTAGCTTTTGGAGTCTGTAGCGGGGAGACAGCATGACAAATATTGCTAAGCCACAGGGTGATTTTTTAAATAAAATGTTGTGACCTGGGTCTCTCCAGATAGTCTGGTACTTGCTACCTCTGTATCCTGTGAGTTTGATTTCACAGTCCACAACTTGGACTACAAATTGATAAAACTGTACTTGGCTTCTCTCACACATTCTTTGCAGTCCTAGTTCTAGTGTCATGACGGAGGTCAATCTTGTACTTCTTACCAAAGTGGTTTTCTTACTTAGAAGAAACTGTCAAACTCCCTCCTCCCACATGCTGTGGAAGTCAAAATACCAAAACAGCTTTAAAATATAAATAAACAAATTAATGGAAGTCCACAAGGGGCAATTAAACCGGAAGATACAGACACAACCTCTAATTCCAAAGTGCCTAGGCTGCAGACTGCCAGAAAGGAGGTAGAAATATTGAACAAGTATCACTGTAAGATAACCCTGTTTTCATGTTAAGGTATTTTTTGTTAAAGTAGTGATGCAGTGTCCACAAAAGAGCTAAGTAGCCTAGCAGATGTTGAACTCAGAGATGAGCCCTGTGAGGAGGAAGCAATTTTTCACAACACTGAGCTACAACACATATCTTTTATTCTGCACATGTTCCTGTTGCCATCTCTTTTTTTCTGAGTTTTATTTTGATGTATGTGCAACTTGTGTTCAGCTTATAGAACAGGAGAAAAAGTAGGCATGGGTACTCACAAGAGGACTACAGTATCTGCCACGGTGGTATCTGGCTACAAGGCTGTGTATTCACAGGAGGTTTCTAATACAGGGAAGAATGGGAGGTCTGGGAGGTGATTTTAAGATGGACTGGGAATTGAATGGTGGAGACTTTTGAGGTTTGAGATGGGGCTGGTGAAAAGAAATGAGGAAATTACTAGGTGGGAGGATAATGAAAAAATAAGGATTAATATGGACACCCTTTTATCTCTGTTCACACAGGCATTTCTAATCAGAGTCACCTTTCTGAAGGGAAGAAAACAAACTTGCTTTTTTCCAATATTCTCCTTTTCAAGCACATGCACAGGAAAAAACACGCATATGTCCCTGACTGTTCAGTTCCTACTGCTCCTTCCCATTTTTGCTATTGGGACCACAGTATAAGTTCTTTATTCTGTTGGTAGAGTTTAGGGTAGTGAGAATGTCCTCACTTTGATTGGTGATCTTGACACACTTCAGAGAAGTTTGATTGTTGAGTAGCTTCCCCCATGGGAGAAAAACAACACACTCTATTCCTCACTCATTCCCTATCCCAACCCATCCTGTCTCCTGGCTTACTGAGGGGAATCTCTGCCTCTTTGCTCCTTCTTACCTAACAGATTTTCAGCCCAAGAAAAGAGGCTCTTCTTGTTTAGGTCTTGAGGTTACAGACTAAATATCTGGGAAGGACCCAATTAGAGTCTGTGATGGACACCTCATTCCAGAAGATTATCAATGAATCTCAACTTTCTCTGTCTCCTGGGAGAGCATTTTTGGGGTAAGTAGCAATAATACAGTTTTTCAAAGACATCACAGGAGAAGATAATTGGCTGACCAGAATAACTGCATGAGTTCAAAGGACTTGAGGAAGAGGATAGATATATTGACTGACAGAATATACACTTTTAGTATAAATAATATTAGCCAGAGTAAGTTCTCTGAACTATTTTGTGAAAGTTTTACATGATTCTCATAAATAAAAAAAAAAACAATTTTAGGAAAGTTTTATGAAGTACTATATGCTTACTGGGATTGATTTTTTTGCATGTCTTTCCTTGGAGGGAAAGGAAATTAACTATAGTATTTTTATAGCTGAGGAAAAAGGATGACGTATATAATCTGAAATACTTACGTTGAATTTAAGGTCACCATCAAATTTTCATTATATACAATCTCCCTACATATACACTTGCATATTTTTTGCCTGTCCTTTTGGTGTATGAATGTCTGCCAAGCCTACAGCAAACTAGAATTCAAATGCTTTCAAATATAAGAAAAAAATCCAAAGCTAGAAACTATTTCAAACCACACCTCAGCCAAAACATCTACATCTAAACAGCCCCTGAAATGCGAAGATCTTAAAAGTTAGGACCATTTCCACTGCTAATAAATCGTTACTTCATTATCAGCCACCACATGAGTGCTTTAATTTCTGTCCAAGTCTCCTACAGACAAAGTGGACAAGAGATGGGGGTAAGTTCTGTGCCAGATTCTCTTGCCGTTGTTGCTATTCACCTTTTCTGTGTGCTGATGACACAATGTCATTTAATTAACCCTGACAGCTCTTTTCCTTTCGTCTTTCCTTTTTAAGAAAATGGATATGAAGAACATTCTTTTATGAAATTGTTGTATGGTTTTGAACATGTAATATTTTCTCCAGAGAAAAAGCAATAGTTTTTCATGGGCTATGTTTTTTGGGTTCTGGCTTTGACTCAGTCAAAAATTTTTCTTCAGAATTGTTGAAAGAGATAGTAATTGACCTCTAAATGACTGAGGAGAACTAGGAATGGAATAGAGGGAAACAATATGGAAGTGAATATTCAAAATGCGGAATGCAGTCTAGTCTATCTGTCCTTTACTCTCTTTGGTAGGTCACTCCAAAAAGGGAGACAGAAAACAAATAAAGGAAGATGAGGAAGGTGAGAATATGAAGTGGCTTCCAGATAGATTAGGATTTTTCTCCTCTGAGAGGAAATGACTGTGAGACATCGTGATGGAAACAAATAAAATTATGGATAAACTGTTTATTAACCACATTTCTCTGGTTATTGCAATAAAAGACAAGGGTCAACCACTGAAACTGGTCAATAAAGCCACTTGGTGGAAAGTAAAGCAGAAATAGTACTTTATAGCTTTTCCTGGCTTACATCAAGCTCCTTATGCTGGGACATCCTCTGTGACCCTATTTCCCTCTCTCCCTTGATGATTTTTTTTTTAAGATATTCTACATTGTTTTCTGCATATCGTCTTGTGACTTTTCCCCTCCACCATGGACTGTGGTCCTCTTCTCCTGCCTCTATGTACTTTCTAACTGGACTGTCTCCCAGGCCATTGTCTTTTTTCACATCCTACTTCATACTACATTCCCACCAAACCATCTTTCAGTCATACTTTACTCAAAAATGCTGTGGAAGTTTTTGTCAGACCAACCTTAGGTCTTCCACATTTTGCTCAGAGTATTTTCCAGGGGACTTCAGAGTAATAAAGGAGGTTTGGCACACTTTTGGGCTTGAGCCAGTGTGACCCTGCTGGGCCATTCTTACACTCTTCTGACAGTCTTTCCAATTCTTTCAGGTTTAGACTTCCATGAATCCTACTATTTGCCTAAAACAACCTTGACTTTCCTGTCTCCATAACTGAAGACAGGAGCTTCCAAACAGAGTTCTGGTAGTTTTGCAGATGGCATACTGGCACTGGGACTGTGGAGGCACTAGTGAAACCAGGCTCAACAGAGATTTAGGGGTAAAAGGTGGATAAGGAGGAGTATCCATATCAGCTCTGCATGATGACCGCTAAGGTAGAAGCACCGATCAATACTCCTCCATTTTCCACAAAAGTTTTGCTCTTTCTTTCACACAGGTGGCAAGAAAGACAAAATTAATGAAAATAAAAAGAAGGCTCTGTGGGGCCTTTGAATGTTTTATTGTGATATGGATTCTTCAATTATATTATGTCTTGTACATAATTTTTAAAGATCATCCCAAGCCATCTGGCTGATGCAATTTGGAAGTATAGTTGCCAAAAGGAGCAAAAAAAAAAGTGGATGAAAAATATTCATGGTGTATGAAATAAGAGAGGAAGTTATTTCTTCAGAGAGAGAAAAAGACATGATAATACCTAAAGGATGGGAGATATTAACGACTACTGTAGTGCTGGCAAGAACATGTCAAGAATTGGTGCACATATGCAATTCATAACTTTTTAGACATCATCCTCTTTGCTGCATAAATAGATTTACAGCATGTTTTTAACCAGCTCAGTAGACAGATGAAAAAAATGGTACAGTGTGGCAGAAGACAAGTATTTTCAACCCCTCCACTACAAAGATATAATATTCTTAAAACAAGGCATTTCCCACTCCTTTATCTCCAACTATTCTGCCATAACAAGTCTCTTGGACTGGCTCAAATTATATGCATGCCAGATTAAAACTCCAAAGTCAAGTGCCTAATTTTTTGAGTTTAGAGGTGTGGATAACTCGCTACTACCAGACTCCATAGCCAATGAAATTAATCCCAGAGTTTTAAACTCCTTAGTGACCACTGCATTTGAGTTTGATCCTTCCAAATCCATGCCTTTGTTTTAGCTACTAGTGGCCTAAGTTATGAACCTACCAAATCATGAGGTGTACAGCATTTATACACTGTCATTCCATGGCATGGACATCTGGCCTGAGAGACTGGGTGAAAATAGTTAAAGCCAAAACTATGTTTAAAGTGAAGAAACACAGGAAATATAGTGAGTGCCCACATCAAAGTGTCTGTGACTACTTTGAATGGCATCTGCACTTTCAGGCTCCCACAGTATTATTTGCTTTAGCATTTGTGGTTGATCTGCAGTCAGACCAAGCAATGTACTTCAGGGGTGCATCTGAGGAGATAATCTAAGAAAACAATGGGCTTTTGCTCTGTTTCCTGAACAGCATCATCATCAAAACTTACTGAAATCAAAAACAAAAACACAGCAAAGCACAAAAGGGTCAAGTCTCGGTCAGGCTGGAACCCAGAGAGTGGCACATATTGCTCTCCCTCTAACCAATGCATTCCTACATCTACTTCAAATTACAGTAATTTCACGATTATAAGGCTCACTGAGTATAAGTCGCACTTCCGAGTGCCAGCAACTTTTCATTCTTTGTCCATACATAAGCCACACCTGATTATAAGCTGCAAGTTACAATGCAGAGTGTGAAAAAAGGTATCTATTCTATCACCATCTGTTGAGTGTGGGGACAGTGATCCTTATCTCCATGGGAGATATTATCTGCTAATGGGCCATCCATTGAAATCATCTGGGGCATTGTTCTTTATCTTTTCACACCCCATCCTTCCTCCAGCGAGTCATTTTCTGCTAATGGCCCATTGAGTCCCACTGTGTGACTGATAAAATTACTGCATCCCATTGGAAGTTGCTCCAGCCAGAGGGAAGAGCCCAACATTTCTTACCAAGATAAAAACAGAGTTTTTGGGACACTGAGGTAGCCCCTTTCTCCACTGGACTCCAGAGGAAAACCGCATTTCTCCACATCACCACTGGACCTCCGGAGGGTAACTGCACCTTCTACAGGACCACTGCTCCAACTGAACCACATCTGTCACTGCAGGAGAACTGCAACCACTATTTAATGGGACTGCTACCAACACCCTGCCTGACGGGGTGTCAGGTTGTACTCTGACTTTGTCAGGGTTTGGAGTTTGTTTCTCTGTAGTACTGTATTTCTATTTTAATTTCCCTAGTAAAGAACTGTTATTCCTAATTCCCATATTTTTGCCTGAGAGCCCCTTGATTTCAAAATTATAATAATTTGGAGGGAGGGGGTTTACATTCTCCATTTCAAAGAGAAGCTCCTGCCTTTCTCAGCAGACACCTGTCCTCCAAACTAAAACAGCAACTTTTTGTTCTTTGTCCATATATAAGCCGCACCTGATTATAAGCCGCACTTTGGGTTTGGACCAAAATTTTAGTGAAAATGGTGCAGCTTTTAATCGTGAAATTACCGTAATCACCCCAAAAAATCTTTCTTGGCCTAAATTGGATGCTGAAGAAAGGTAAATAAAGATAAAAATAACAGAAATGAAGGAGGAATTAAGCTGTGGTCAGAAAGTGATTAGAAAATTACAGTTAAGCAACCAAAAAACTACTAAATTTCACCTGATGTTTTTGAAGTGACCACAGAGGTTTACTTGTTCTGGGTCTTCTCCATGGCTGTGATCAATGGGATGTCTGAGTCTCTAGTAACTATGTCAGTGGATATGTGAAGAACAGCTTCATCACCGCCTCTTAGCTGGCTGCAAAGGATGCAATACATTAGCAAGGCACATACCATTGCAACACTGAAGCATTGCCCATTTTTGCACGTTTGATATGCAAAATCCACCTATATTCTTTCAAACTAAGGCTCAATGAACCTTGTTTTAAAGAAAAGGTAGAATCACTTGTCATCCTCGGTCTATTTCATTATTATATGTGCCCTGGGATAGAAAATGGAAATTACCTATCTTAATAATTCTTTCTAAATCAATGCTGAGGCTGGCGGAGCTCTGCAGTAGGAACATCCATTTCACTATAAACAAGTACAGCCCCTGGCTGTACTGAGTATCCCAAATGAAAAGCACCACCAACAATAAAATATACACTTCCAAAAATGAATCAATGAAGAATGAAACCTGAAAGTAATTTTAAATATTATTTTCACTTTTTTTTTAATGTCCTGTCTATAGAATGTGGTTTTGATCAGATTTGTTCTTTACTACAAGATGTATTCTTTAGACAGGATATTCTTATGTATAGTAATTTCCAATATCAACTGTAGGAACTATTCCTGGAGTAGGTAAAACACTAAAATTAGAAAGAACTTCTGAAGTTGGATCTTCCAGTTTCTACACATCATCTTATCACTTTGGCCCATGCAGAGTGAGTGTAGACAGCTACCAGGACAGAACAACAACAAAAGGCTGCAGCAGGACTTCCTGGGTACCATAGCAGAAGTTTAGTCTATGATTTTTTTCTATATTACATGTTCTGAGTCAGAGACTCCTCTGCTTCTCAAAAAAGAAATTAAAAAAAAAAAAAGTCTGAAACAAAGTGCCTTACTCTGTCATCATTTTCCATCCTATTTCAGGGTAGAGAAGAACCAAAACCCATGTGCAAAAAATACTATCTTCAACTTTGAAATGCAGAAAAACTTCCAGACGATAATAATTCACTAAGGACTAACTTATTCATTTTATGCTTCTTGGGTTATATTCTCAACTGAAATAAGTGACTGGGTCTCAGGCACAAATTCATGTCTGTCCTTTCCTTTCAGACACCAGGGAGTACGTCACACAACAACCAGGTTTGGTATTCCCTCCCCACATAAGAGCTGCTTCTTCTTCCACATGCTGTTAATACTTCCCTTCCCTGAGTTTTTCCTACTTTCACTGGGTTCTGATTTGTCTATAGTCACTACATATGGGCACAGTATCCCACATTCTAAATGAACACATACTACATACTTAATTGCCTAATGGCCTACTAATATTTTCCATGTTATTTTTTCCACTGTTCCTAATGCAAAATTATTCCATTACGTGTTTGGTTTTTGCTTGTTCGCGGTTTTTTTACCTATCATTTAATATTTAGCAGAAATCATTACTGATTTGCTGACATTAAAGCTACTGATTTTTTTCCAAAACAAAGTAACCACATGCAACATAAATATACATTTATTTTAAAGATGGCAAACCTAGTAACTACTGAAGAATTCCCCAAAAGAACTATAACTCATTTTTTATGCAGATATAAGGACTAGTGACAACCAAAGGATAACCAATTAATTCACCACCACATCTTAGGTAGTGTGTTTGGCACTTAATTCACAAGATGGTGTATCTGTTGGCTGATGGAGATTCATAAAAAGTTTCTGCCCAAAAAGTAATTTCATTGTTATACTTGACTCAGAAATATCTATAAATATTTATACAATCAAAATTCTCCCTTACTGATGTGTCTCAACAGCACATAATGTTGAAATGAAAACAGGCTGAATGAAAATTATTTTTTAATGTGATGTAAGCCTTTCTTGAAGAAGCTTCGTGGTATGCAGCCAGTTTTCCTGGTTCAATAGGCAACAGCAGTTCCTACAAAACTTTCCTTCCAAAACACACTATTTTGCAGTTCAGCATATGGCTGTGAGTTTCATGACCAGCTTATTGTGTGGTTGTGTAAATTTTGTTATAGCGGAGGAATCAGGAAACTACAGGATAATAGTAGAACAACAACAATGTCTAATCTCCACAGGTTGTTGTAGTAACTTTGACATCAGATGGACATGGAAGAACCCAAACAATAGTTAATGGTAGAACAGTCTCTCCACAGGATGAACATATCACTGACACTGAATAAATACTAACATGAAAGCATCTCTTTTTAATTTTTTTTTTTATTCCCATGTGAAAAATATGGTAGGTTTTCATCTTCTCCACAAACTTTTAAAATCACTTGAGAACTATCCAGTTCCTTATTTTAGCTTCTTTGGAAGCCTACAAACCCTTTGATACAATGTCAAGCATTGGCCAAGTGGGAGAATTGCAGTTAGCAATGCGCAGTGAGCCTTGTATTTCACCACGTGTTTCTCAGTGCACAGTCGGAATATTCACTTCTGAGCATTGCATTCTAAGAGACCTCATTCCAGGAAATGTGTCAGGCAGCAGAAAGCAAAATAAAAATATCCTGATTGGAGAAAACCATAAGAAAGAATGGAAGATGGGACAGATCTTACCAGCACTCCCTTGAGCCTCAACCAGACCACAATTATCTACCAAAGAGTTCACTGATGGTGCAATAGCAGAGCCCATCTCAGCTCTGAGTAGCAATCCCATTACTCACAGTCATCCCAAACAACTCACCTCCCAGACAGAGAGGAGCCAGTTGGGGTACATGGTCTCGCATCTCTTGCACATTCCTTCAGGCAAAAAATGTCAGCAATTTTTATATAGTTCTGAAAACTAAGCATTTTATAAGGTATGCTTTTATATGCACACATATGTTTAGGCATTAAATAATGGGTTTTCCTTCAATTATGGATTTTAGTTCCCCTCCCCTTTCTTCATCTCCTTCTTTATTCATTCTAGGTGTTCTCCTGGCATAGACAGCACTTCTTATCTCTATGTTTTCAAAATTACTTCCAACTGGAAATGAGTAAGCTATTCCTTTGTAACTCATCTCATTGATTTATAAAATACTACTATTACTTAATCAAAACACATGGCAAAAAAACCTTTTCTTTGATTTTTTAATTGTAAACAACACAAATTTTTACATTTTGCAGAAAGAATTTGTTTTGCGTCAAATCCTGAATTTTAAAACAAACTAACCCACCCAAAGCAAACAAAAAACAGACCCACATACTAGGGCAAATGAAATAAAAGAAAATAACCTGTGCTCTCAGGAGGGTCCCTTATTATTTTAGCAAATCATAACCCAGCTCAAAAATTTCAGGAACTTTCTTTTCAAAATGCTTGAAAAGGTACTGTAAATATAGTTTACCAATGGAAAGTGTTTTTGTTTCAGTACAGTTAAAATCCTTGTGTTTTCTATTAATTTGAGGATTATAAAAGATGATAGAATGCATAAATCAAACAAAAATATTAGTCACAAACAGTCCAACATGTTTTCTCATACTCATACAATAAATCCCCTATGCATTCAGGTCATTCCCATGATCCATCTTTATGCACTTTTATTAGACTGGCATTCAGAGACTTCTGATTAGTTCATTCTTACAGTATAGCAGTTGAAAAGCAGAGATGTAATAATGTAGAGACAAACTTGATGGGATATACAGTAATTTCACGACTATAAGGTGCACCCTTTTGACTAAAATTTTCCCCCAAGCTGGAAGTGCGCCTTATAGTCCGGTGCGCCTTATCTGACGGACAAAGTTCAGAAATTTGCCTACCCGGAAGTGAGAGCTGCGAGCCGCGGGGGGAACCAGCAGTGCTGCGGCAGCCAGGTGGAGGCGGGCCCGGGGGCCCACAGCACCGCCCCTGCCAGGTAGAGGCGGGCCTGGGGGCCCGCGGCGCCACCCCTCCTGGGTCCAGGCAGGCCTGGGGGCCCATGGCTGCCGAGTGAAGGCGGGCCAGGGTTCCCATGGCACCGCCCCTGCCAGGTACAGGCGGGTCTGGGGGCCAATGGCTGCCGGGTTGAGGCGGCGCCTCGACCAGCAACCGTGTGGGGGGAGCTGGGGGCACAGCCTCACTGCAAAAAAAAGTGAGCCTTATAGTCCGGTGCACTTTATATGATCTACAAAATTGCGAATTTTGCCAACTCCCGGGGGATGTGCCTTATAGTCCGATGCGCCTTATGGTCGTGAAATTACTGTACATAAGACCAAAGAACACAAAGAGATCAGCAATGTCAGAAGAAACGATCTAGCAGTGAGGTCTTTGTGAACTGCTAAATGTGCTATTGATTTTTATTGCAATAGTGTATCAATAAAGACTACATATTATTGCCTGCTTATAGCTTTGTATCACTGACATTCTTGACAGTAAATGTATTTTCTATCAAGCAAAGGTAGCAATCTAAAAACCAGGTACATGAAGGAAAAGACAAACCAGGAAATTCAGAGATGGAGATGGGCAGCTTTTAAAATATCTGATTAATATACTAATTTCTTTTGAGTACTGCTGTTACTAACGACTTAGTGCACAAAGCAACAATCAGGATCTACAGACCATTTGCTAGGTGCTCTGGGAACACAGAGAGAGTCATCAAGAGAAAACTAATGGAGACACGAATGTGAGCTGGAAATAAACAGGCTGTTGAGGCCAGATTAATCATTAGTAATACCAGGATACCAACATGAGGAGACATGCTGTGAGATGGGACCTCAAATATCCATCAGTGTTTCCTTGTCCCCTAGAGGAACAGTGACTCCCAACAAGCAAGAGTAAGTGGAGGAAGAAAGAGGAGAATCTACAGGGATAGTTATCTCTAACTTGTGCTTAAAGAGTGTATCACCCTCTCCTCCTGTTTCTCACTGGATAACATTTCCAACCTCTCTTGGTCTTTCACTGTGTCAGTTGCAGCAGACAAGTAAGTTTCACCTACACACATACCGCTATCAACAAAGACCAACAGCAATTTTGGTCTGTTTTCTCTCTTTCCAAGGCCAGAGAAGAAAGACTAGTGCCAAGATGGAAGTGATTTTATTAAGTACAGTAATTTCACGACTATAAGGTGCACTGGATTATAAGATGCATCTTTTTTATGCAGCGAGGATCTGTGCGTAACAAAGTAACCAATAAGTAACGGAATTGCACCAGCCCCGCCGAGACCTGTTGAGCCACATGACCCCACCCAGCCCCGCTGAGACCTGCCGAGCCACATGACCCCGCCCAGCCCCGCCGAGACACGCGGCCCCACGCGGCTCAGCTCGCTGCTCGCACTTCCAGGTTGGCAAATTTCTGAACTTTGTCCATATATAAGGCGCACCAGATTATAAGGCACACGTCCGGGTTTCGATCAATATTTTAGGCTTTAAGGTGCGCCTTATAGTCGTGGAATTACTGTACTTGGATGATAAGTAGTGTTCACAGGTCTGCTTAGCTGTTTTATAACCCTGCTGCCTATACTCTACAAGTCTCTAAGTCCTGAGTTTTAATTTCAGCCTTGTTACTTGAAATTGCATTTTTGCACAGCCTCCGGGGTCCCTTCTCACTAGGGAAGAGCAGGTGTGTACATAAATCATGTCTGAGCCTATCTGAGCCCTGGGATGTGCATTTCCCTTTGCATCTGCCTTGCAGGGTTCACCTGAGCAGCAGTGGCTAAGAAGAAATCTGGGTTCCCCACTCCTCCCAGGTGTATCAGCAGTCATGTGGATGACACAGCCTTTGGAAAGTAAATGGTGATCAAGCTTGTATTCCCAACCTCTTTCTCTTTTCCTCCTTTTTCTGCCAGTTCCAGGGTCCCACATCAAACCGGCTCCTCTGCCCTGTGAGGTGCAGCCTCACAACTCCTTCCTGTCCCCCTCCTACAGATGCTATTGTCTTATAGGGAGTAGTCATTCCACAACACACAGACATAGTCCAAGGACCACACTACAGAATTGAATTCTCCCAGTTCTCAGCCCAGGCTAGAGCACGAGAGTGCATTGCAGACAACCCAAGTGCTTGCTGGTCTCACCTGCTGGGCCAAGGAGACTTAATAAATTTTCTGCAAAGGCACGCATCTGTACTGGAAGGAACGAAGAGTAAGGAGTATGGTACCCAAAACAGTCTCTAATTTATGGTCAAAGTACAAAATGGACAAATGACAGAGCATACCTACAGGGCCTTATCTTTCCCCATTTTCTCACTTTATGTAACTCCCATCCTTTTTGTGCAAAACTGTAGATTTCCCAGGTGAGTGCTGAAGAACTGGGAGATCTTTTGGAGGTGTCACTTAACAGCACAAATTCACCTTCAGCATGATGCAAGGAGTGCTCTTTGTCTGGGCTTGGAGAAACTGCTTTGTACACTTGGCATAACTTGTGTCTAATTTTATAGTTGGAGCTTGGAGTCGTTTGGTTTTGAGCAATACTAACCAGTTCTGCATGTAGCATCCTAAATTTCAACATTTAGTAGAAATTTCCTGCAGAGATTTAACAAACATTGCCATGCTATACTGTAGGAACATGCCTTTCTTCAGGCTCTGACTTACTTCTAATATTATCCACAATGGGTGAGTCATTGTTACTGAAAATTCAGAGGGAACTGAATTTGAGGATTTGAGAACAAAGAACACAGAGAACCTTAAGGAAACCAGGCTTCATTACCTACATTTCTTATGGAACAACTTGTTTCTATATATATCACTTAAGAATCATATATAGTATGGCCATTTTATTTCTGAGGAACGTGACTGGGCATCACAGAGACATGTGCACTTTGTTTATGAAGGTGCATTTTTCCATAGTGCATGTAAGGATATTTTCAATGTGTTTGGATAGGCAGCTCATGTTTTCCTTACATAGCTGAAACATTGAACTTGATTATTGTACCTCAGATTAATGAAAAACATGAAACAATGTGATTAGAAACACTGTAATGAAATTGCAGCAGAGCCAAACCAACATTATCAGAACAAAACGTTCATGTCCCAGGCCAATTTTTAGTCTGTTTAAACCTTCCTGAATGAAAGCATTATTTGTCTGCTCACTTGGCTGTTCACATATCACTTTTACTGTCAGGATTTTTAATTTGCAAGATATTGACATAAAAATCAACAACAACATATAAATACAGGTTAACCCCTTTTCCCCTGTGCAGTACTAAATCATATTTTCAGCACTGACCCACAGTTGCCAGATGAAAAAGAACAAAGATTTTTGTACTACTTTTCTGTGAAAAAGATTAGCCATTGTGTTACTTTAGCACTTTGCTGAATAAACTAAAAACAGGACTTCCAAAATGCGCCACTGTAAACTACTGAGCTATGGAGTTGCAATTAGAAAGGAAATTAATATGGACAGTGGGGTGCCTTAATGTAAAATGTGACAATGATTAATCAAAGGAAACCTGGATTTTGAGCACTAGATACTTCACCTGACTACCAAAGATAACTTACACTCTGTATTCAGTCAATTTTGTATTTGCTCAGAAAGACTAAGAGGCTCAATAGTTGCAATATTATAAAAAACAACAACAACAAAAAAACGCAACTAAAAATCCCATATGAAAATGTAAGGTATTCATGTAAATAAATTACTAGAGCTTCCCTTCAATTCCTGCTATAGAAGGCAAAGACTCCAGACAGCTATACACCAGGAATTCTGTGGCACAGGAAACAAGGGACCCTTCACTACTGGAACAAAATGCTCATAGTTTCCAGAGTAAAGGTTCAAATTTTTCCAAAAGGCAGACCAGATTTAGGGGAAAATTGCAGGTTAGGAATTGAAATGGGCTATAAATTAAAAGAGAGTTAAGACATCAAACATATGCTAAGTGCAATAAACACATTCAGAGTTCTTTTGCAGAAATGGTAATCAGTTACCAGGTAATATTTTATATCTTAAATATAATAGCTGTATAAATTTTCTTTTAATTAATATATTCTTTTTATTGATTAATTGGACTTTTCCAACTGTCAGATTTTTAGAATACAATGCAGCTTAGGTACAGAAGTCAACAGAATATGAAGGAGACAGTGTAGATCACTTTCTTAATATCACAAATTATGGTGGCAATGCCACCATAAACCCCTTTGACTGACAAATATTCCAGTCTGAGGAACAAGTGTCCATTTTTAAGATGTTCAGAGCAGCAGCTGCTCAACCATGGTGCCTAAGAAGAGGAATTTCTGTATTTACTTTCTTCATAATATCCTCCACAGTCAACCTTCCCTATTCTCTGTGCCCACAAAAAACAAGCAAGGTCCAAGGCATTAACAATACGTACATTTCAGAGGATTCCAGCAACCTGCAATTTTCAAAATGTCATTAATCTCAAAGTATTTGCCGCAGATCCTGTAAGTAAAACATGGATTTTCTGAAGGGACTTCTTGAGTACTGGTCATGTCTTCCCAAATAAGGATGACAGACAAAAATGTCCTCAGGGACAAAGTAGACTTGTGTCCTAAGCTCATCTTGTTTGATAGAGGTCCAAACCCACACAATCTACAACATTTTGCTTTTTACAGTCCCTTATTTGCACTAAGATGTAGGTCTCAGACATCACTGCAGAAAAAGACTGATTTGTATTGAGATGCAGCACACAGCAAGCCATCCCTATGCGAGGAAAATAATCCATGCAAAATTCAAAAGAAATTTATGCTTACTAGGACATCCCATTCTGCCTTGTTTCTGCTAAACAAAGCACCAAAGGGGACAGGAATGTCTGCTCAGGAGCAGACAGGAAAAAGCTCAAAGCAGATTCACAGGCCTCCTTCAAAAATGCACAAGAACCCTTCTACTACTTTTGCTGTGGAGTTCTTTTTTGGAAAGGAGTCACGCACAAGGCTTTCTTCACAAGAAAATCTATTTGGATACAATTTGTATACTTGGCTTCTTTTTAAGATGCACGAATTTAATTAGAAACACAAAAGTAACAACTTCTAGCATCGTGATGAAGAATGGGGGATGGATGCCTGGTCAGATTCTGGAACCTTCATGTTTAGTAGAAAGCATGGTAGAGATCATGCCAGTTTCTCGTCTCCTTAGACAAAGGCACATAAATCAGGTAACATGCTTTCAGTATTGCTTACCAGAAGAGCAACCAAAAATGTGCTTGGCTGCTAGTTAGCAGAGAGATAGGCAGGGTGTACTGAGACTGCTCTCTGGGGTGAACAGCCCCAAGAAATTAAATACTGAAAGCATTCCACTATGCCATACTAGCTACAATGTTAAAATAAGAGTAGTCTCTCAACCTTTCTCTGCCCAGCTTCATCCTACCAATCTGAAAGAAAAATATTACTCTGTCTAATCTGAAGAGCAGTGAAGTTGTGTTGAACCTTTGAGAAGCAGAGAACTCACCTTGAAGCATCTGTTCTACTTGCTTTATTTGTACTGATGACAACCATACAGGGGGTCTGCAAGTGGTTTGTAGCTAAGACAGTACAGTAAAACACTCTGTTTTCAGAAATATTTTACATTTAGAAAAAGGATTTATGAATAACACACAAAGTGTGAAATGCAAACTTACCCAGGGATGAGCAAAAGCAGAATCTTTTTGGGACTTCATAGTGGCTAATCAAAGCTGGCATTGCCTGCAGGTGACCTATAGACCAATATAACACAGCTTAGAAGTATGCAGACCATTGATTAATTACACACATTGGTTTTAGAAATCTGAAAATAAGTTGATTTAGGCATATAGTTAGAAGTACACTTCTGGAACATAACAGAGGGATTTTAAGAGCAGTTAAATATGTTCTACATAGACAAGATCACAAGGAAGAAACAACAGGGAAAGGATAAATGGTAGTATCCTGCATATGACAGGAGCTACAGTGGTGGAAGAATCAATCTTACAAGCTTTTGGTATGTGTACAGTCTACAGCAATGCAGCACTTGAAAGACCCATGCATCTGTGAGGAATATTACAGAGGTTCAAGTGAAGATTGATCTTGTGAAATTAGTTACTTTAAAAAATTATACAAATATTTGTGTTATTCTATGTGAAAGGTATAGCATATGAATTAATCCCCTTCTTCCCTACAAGATACAAGGATACGGCCTTGATTTTTTGGTAGTGTATAAAAGCAGAAATGAGAGAAGGCAATATATACATGCCTTTAAGAGGATTGTAATTCAAGAAGTTACAGGGTCTGTTACCAAGATTTTCTGCAGTATCTCTTTGAAAAGCTTTGTGTAACACAAGCTGCAGGTCCCTCTGATTGCCATCTTGAATGACTTTTTCCTTGGAATACTGACCATCCACAGAGCTTTTAAAATGTCAGTCATTGCTGTGAGGATCCTCTGATGGATATTGCAGGAACACAGGGATTTACATCTCATAGTTATCTTTCTCAGTTGGGACCTACAGTCACAACTAAAATGCAAATAATAAATATTAATAACTCTTCCTAAGAGCTAAAGTGATCATTTCAGACAGTTAAATATTATTGAAGCAGGCCCCTGATGTGCTTGTCCCTGTCTCATGAGTATTTTTCTGTTGCAGTATAAGCCCAGAAAAGAACAATTGAAGTGTATGTCACATATTTTCATTACATGTCCTTCCTTACACAGGATCATAGCAGTGAGTCGGTGGACTAAGCTCCACTTTCAGTTACAGCAAGGTGACTCTGGAGTAAATCACTTGGATTCAGTTGAATTACACTGGTATATTACTGAGAGGAATTTCCTCTGATAGATATCATTTCCATGCATGATATACGTACGTTCCTCAACAGTAATTAAGACCAGATGTTGCTCCATATTTATGCTGTAAGTGCAGGACTATTGTTTTTCTCTGGTACCTCAAAAGAGTTTTCTGCCATTCCCATACACAGCCAGTACTTTCCCACATATTCTACGCTAATAAGTTACAAAGATTCCAAGTATCTAGTGCAACTTAAAATTGAAAAGCTTGACAAGGAATTAGGCAACAGGTGCCTGGTATCTCTCTATTGTGTATTTACAGCTGGAGGAATTACAAGCTGGGTCTTTCTAAAAAAGGTTTGGAACTCGGTGTCTCCAGAGGAATGTGTGCCGAGGGCTTGAGGCTGGAGTGGAGACAGCACCCACCCCACAGGGACTGCAGCTACAGAAGGGAGCATGGCACAGGGGCTGGGGGTGTCTGCACACAGAGGCACATGCAGCAGGATGAGGTTAACTTACATTTTTAGACTGGCAATCCTGGTACTTTCCACACATGTGCTGGGCTTGGGAGGACTCCAGAAAAGCCAGCCAAGATTGTCAATTTATTCAAGTTTTGAAAGAAAAACTCTGAAAAACTTTGAAGATATATGCAATCATTATATACTATACATCAATATAATTTAAAATATATATTTAATATGTAGGTGCATATACACACAAGTATTTGTGTTTGTGTATATATGCATATTTTTAATGTTAGCAACCCTTTACTTGCTGCTTCTTAAATTAAAATAAAAAACCTTACACTGACAGAAACATTAGAATCACTAAAAAGGATATTGATTGATAATTGCAGTCACCATCTGTGATTCAATTAATTTCTCAGACATAAGCTCTGCATAAACACACAATGAAAAACTCTTTCTGTAAGGTGGAATATCACCCTAGAAAAATTTGCAGAGGCTACATTGAGGTTCTTACATATTTATTACCCTGTTTATTTTTTATGACAAAAGCCTTTAATTGTGTTAGTTATCAATAACAGCTGTAGTGCAGGCTATAGGTTTCTATTAATAATCCTGTTTCTGTAAATACAAGCCTTGCTGAACTGTTCCACTGAACATGAGAGAAAGCTTAGAACTAACTTTGCAAATATATTCTTTAAATATTCAGGGCTGAGTCAAGATCATATTAGAGCAAGCCTAGATTTTAAAACAAGATCCTTTCTCCCCTTCTGATTTCTTCATATATAACAGCCACCTGGAGGAGGTCATAGATTCATAACTGGATAAAAAATTCTGTGATCTTCATAGGCATACAAGTAAGGGTTTCTAGAAGACTAAGGATATTGATTCTTTGTCTTTACTGGTTAACTACCTTTTTTCCACAAGACATGTAATCAGAGTATGCAGCTTGTTATGGGCCTGCCCACTCTTTAGCCCAAAGGTGGTTTGCACTGGACTGTAGTTTGTAAGTATATTTGCAGTGCAAAAATCAGAAAAGGCAACTACTGGTGATGGAGAGGTGGGGACATCTGGATCAGAAGCCAATTTTATTGCGTATACCAGCCATTTATATAGGGTTTTACTTGTACAGTACTTACACAGGGTTCTATTTTTGGTAACAATTTCCCACTGGTTACACATTCTTCATGACACCACCTCAATTGGCAACCTTATCTTGTCATAGAGTTTCACAACATATTTCTTGGACACTTCTTGCCCAGGGAGCATTTATCTGTGCCTGTCTCTCCCAGGGTTTCTGCTCGATCAGTCCTAAGATATCAGGCCCCTTTATCAGTTCCATTGTACTCTCTGGTTTACTCCCTATAGGCAATCACAGAAGAAAGATATGCATGCTTTTCTTTCTGAAATTTTCCAAGGTATCTGCTCAGTATGAATATTCTGTTTCAAGTAGATGAAAGTATGGATCAGATTTCAGAAAGTACTAGGATGAATTCTTACAGAGCAGAATTTCTCTTTGCCCTTGCCCAGGCACAGGTATCCATATGTGCTTTTGGGGTTGTGTATGGTCAGAGGGAAGAAGAGCAGCCACCAGTACAGAAACAATGCCACTGTCCACATCTCAGCTGCCCTTTCCAGCTGCCTTGCTGTAACTCATATGATATCTAGGTAAAGAGTGGCTGCTTTTATCCAGTAAGAGAAAAGTTTTGCTGGTAGAGGCAACAAGGTATTTTGAAAAAATTACCTTCTCTGTACCACCAGGTCTCATAGCTGTAATTATTGTTTGTTTTGCTTGGAGTTCAGGTTGTGGAGTTGTGAAAAATCTCAGCTTTCATTAAAAGAAAAAATAGGTTTTGTGCCTGCAGAGACTACAGTAATTTCACGAATACAAGCCGCACCAATTTGACCAAAATTTTGGTGGAAACCCGGAAGTGCGGCTAATATTCCGGGGCGGCTAATCTATTAACAAAATTCTAAAAGCTGCCAACACGGAAGTGAGAGCCCGCGGCAGCCCCAAGCCAAGCTGGAGCCCGGCCGGCCCCAGCAGAGGTGGGAAAGCCTGGCAGAGGCGGGGCCTGCAGTGTGCGGGGCGGGCGGCTGAGCCTGAGCCAGCAGGGCGGGGCAGGGAGGGCGGCAGAGCCTGAGCCAGCATGGCGGGGGAGCCCGGGAGAACTGGGGCTAGCAGTGCAGGGGAGCATGGCAGAAGCAGGAAGGCCGGCGGGTGGGGCTGCCTGGCAGCGGGGGAAGCCCAGCAGAATCGGGGCCAGCAGCGTGGGGGAGCCCGGCGGTGCGGGGGCCTGCAGTGCCGGTCAGGGCGAGGAAACGTGGCGGCGGTGCAGACGGGAGGGGGCGGCCGGCGAGCCTGGTGGCAGCGGCGGCAGCCCTGCCGGCGGGGCGAGCGAACGCGGCGCTCGCGAAAGCGGCGCTCGGCGAGCGAAAGCGGCGCTCGCAAAGCGGCGCTCGGCGAGCGAAAGCGGCGCTCGCGAAAGCGGCGCGGCGCGGGGCGAACGCGGCGCGGGGTGAGCAGCGAGCCCGGCGGCGGCAGCCCTGCCAGCCGGGCGAGCGAACGCGGCAGCGGGGCGGTGCTGACGGGAGAGGGGGGCCAGCGAGCCCGGCGGCGGTGGCAGCACCACCCGGCCAGCCCCGCCGAGCCGTGGCGCTGAGCTGGGCCACCCGGCCCCGTCGGCAACCATGAGCGGGCCGAGCCTGCCTGGCCCCGCCCCGAGCCAGTAAAGCCCGCTATGCCGCGATCCTGTTACTAATTGGTCAATTTGTGAAAGCTGCGCACGGATTCTCGCGACGAACGAAAGTGCGGCTAATATTCGGGGTGCGGCTTATCTATTGACAAAGACAGCAACATTGTCGAGGCACCGGGGGTGCGGCTTATAATCCGTGCGGCTTGTATTCGTGAAACTACTGTAGTCTGAAAACATGAACTTAAAACCTGGGTGATTAAAAAAAAGATAGCAAAAAAAGTACTTAAAAAGGTATTACCTAAGAAAAAGTTAATTACATTGATTTTTAGGGTTTAACATATCATTTCTGAAGGCAGAAGACTGTGTATGATGCACTCTACAGCTAAAAAACTCTGCAAATGAAGATAACTTTATTTTTCTGAGCAAAACTGGCTTCCGCAGAGCTCACAGAAAGAATGGAAAGAACAAAGAGCTTCACTCCTGTGACAAACAAAACTAAACCACCATTCAGCCGCTCAGGCACGTTGCTGAGTGCAGCATGTCACTGGAAATCGCCTGAGAGATGGATGGGAAAGCACCAGACACATCCTCATGGTGTGGGTGGTGCTATGGCAATATGAACAGAGCAGGTCATTGTACCCCACGCAACTTCTGACTGGGGGCTGTGCCACCACCTGCCTGCTTCATACTGTTTCACACTGCCAGTAGTTCCTGTGTTGGACGTGGCTCCCCAGCCAAGGACAGGAGAGTAGCTCCCTCCACTTATTTCCTATGCCTAAGTGCATTGACTTCCCCAGCAATAGAACTGAAAGCCAAAATGAGACAAAGATTTTGCACAAGATGATTCTGCTTTTGTCTTCACAAGGTCAACAAGTATCCCTCCAAGCAATTTTCTCCACCCTGTAATCTCTCCTTTTTCTCCAGATTAAATAGCCAAGACATCTTTTCCACCTATTTTCTTTTTCTTTTACAGGCAAGAAGATGTGTTTGTGTTGTGGCCTCCTTAGTGCATTTTCCATTCCCACTCCTGCCATACTGACATACATAAGGTGCTGACGGCCTTTCAGGCTTCAAATCTGTCTTGCTGTAGGTGAAAGCCTTTGCATACACCAGTATGGGATACAGTGCTTCACACACTACTAAATGAAACTACTATATGGGGGGGTTTTCCTCCAGAAGGGGGGAAAATTTCACAAATTTTTGTGCCTTCATTTTTATTCTGGTCCTGGAAGGCCTCAGAGGAGATGCTACACACATATGCTTCCAGAAGGATCGAAACACAGTGCAAGCACAAGGAAAGGAGAACTGGGGGTTGCTGAGGTTCATCTAACTGTGACAACTTGGTAGACATCAGCAGGAAACAGGTGTTGCTCAGGGCAGCAGGCAGTGCGCAGAAAACAAAATCCCTAAGACAGGATGGATCAGGAAAATCACAGCGTGATCAGTTGTAGTCAGCCAAGGTGCTCTGTAATTTGTAAGAGGGTCCCCAGGAATTGTCCATCTGTGCAGCTAACTATGTGTCAGAGGAATACAGATATAACCTCCACTTTGCTAGGAATGATCTGAGAGCTTCTGGAATTTTGGCAAGAGTCTAGAGTCTAAAGGTAACAGAAAATTGTGTAGCACTTGTTTTAAGTAGAGTAGGCGTAAGGAGAAAGGAGGTTTCTCTTATTCAATAGGTTCCATATTTAATCACTAAAATAGTGACATAAAAAACCTAGTTTTTAATACTCAGACAGAGAGTTTGTGTACTATATGACTAACACTTTCAAGCTGTAGAATTGCAACCACCACTTTACAAGGGAATGAAACATCTATTTCTTACTGTGTACATTGCCCCCATAACTTCCAACTTGTTCCATTTTAATTACATTTCCAAGCAGTGACCTTAATTTTGGCACTTCCCAACTGCTGACTTTTGATTTTAGTTCTTTGACATTCTTTTAGCTTCTTTGTACCTCATAGCCAGAAAATAAGCAACTGATGACTAATGCAAATCACTCGCTGGGAATGCTGGCCTCTCCTCACTAAACCAGTATCAATAAGTAAGTATGGTCATTATTTCACCAGTTTTCATAAAAGCAAGTTAAAAATCCAGTGCAATCCTCCTCTACTTACATTGGTCTCTGTAAGCACTTGAAGCTTTACGTGGTAGATGTAAATCTCTGCTGCCTCTGCCTAATTTCTTCTATCTGTTCAAATGTTCCCTTCTCTCTGTTTCTGTGTAAAAGATTTTCACAAACCACAGGGGAACTACTGGCAATGGTGCATTAACTATATGCAAATGCTCTTGATGTACAGTGTAAATTAACTGCAATAAACAAGAAACTTCCTGTCCCTCATCACTTTCCATTACAGTTACCTTATGTATTATTTGTTATCCCAGATGGTAAAAAAATTTAAATGGAAATTTGTTTTTATGCTGCCAGTGCTCCTGCAAGTGAAAGAAATGTTTTAGGATATACCAGCAAAGTGAGTATGGCAATGCCAACACCTAAAGCAGTACAAATGCTTTGGGGTAAAACAAAACTGAAGCAAACGGGGAAGACCTGCACTTTTCTACTCACAAGTTATGTTTACCTTTGTAAAATATGTGGATAGCCTTTTGTTATAGTCAAAAGTAACCATCACTTAGGACTGCTTTCCATGCAAGTTTTAGCTGGATTTTCTTAAACTGGCTTAGAAACCAAATCAATTACATCAACATTTCCCCTCAGCATGGATTCCTTCATGCCCTGCAGCGAAATAAATTTATGAATTTTCTTATCTATAATAATTCAATTATCCCCAATTTTGGATGCTTGGGAAAAGTGGGCAGGTGGAGAATTGTGGAGACAAAAAATTCATTGTCATGCCTAAATGCAAAAAAAAAAATAATTAAGCAATGCTGGTATTAATTTCTTAGTATCCCACAATCAGGTAAAACCATTGCCATGCCTGTTCTAGAGCCTGCCCTTGCTTCTGTGAATGTCATCATTCCACAAAGAAAGCTTTTGGATATATCCAAGACCCTTTCCCTGTCTCTGAATGCAGGTGGCATGTTTGGCCATATTTGTACTACTAGTCTCTCTCATCCTCTATATCAGAGTAAAAGGAACTAACACCATCTGATTTGCAGCCAGACTGCTTTGGGAACCATCCCTGGTCCATGCAAATTCTTGCAGCATGCTTGGAAGTTGTTTTGGAGAGGGCAGGTTGGTGCAGGACGAAACCACAGCCAGGAGCACACTAACAAAGGTGCCAAAGGCTCCAACCTTGGCACTGCTTAATTTACAACTTTACCTGAGCTAAGAAATCCAGGAACTGCCCTGAATTGTGTTTGTAATCTTTCATCTTAGATCTGATCTATTGCTTAGAAACTTAATTCTAGCAGTGACCAGACAGTAAAGTCTTTTTTTCTCCAGCAACACAGGTTGTTGCATGTTATCAACGTACAGAGGTTTTTGGCTCAATCCAAAGGCAACTCAAGTCAATGAGAAGCCAGAAAATTAACAAAAAGAAAAACATGAAAAGTCATTGTGCCACTGTACTATTCCTCCATTCCCTCTCTTCAGCACCGTACCCAACTTGAGAGTCCTGAAAGAGGGACTCAAAGAAAGGAAAGAGGAATGATCAAAGGTATGAAATGGCTTTCAATTGAAGAATCCCTGAATAGCCTTGGACTTTTCTGCCTGGGCTTGGTGGAGATACAATAAAGGTCTACAAAATCCAGAGTAGTTAGGAGTGGCTGGATTGTGAATGAATGCCCACTCCCTTCTCCAATAAAAGAATCAGGGCCACCAGATGAATAAATGGAACCAGGTTTGTCACATGGAGGAATTGTTTCTTTAATCAGTTAGAGGGCAATTAGAGAGCCTGTGGAGCTTTTACTAAAGAACTACATGAATGTAAAATGTTTACATAGGCTTGAGGAGAGACTGAACCAGTGCTTGAAATAGAAATCCCCTGGATGATGAGACAGAAAAGCTTCACCAGGGCCAGGAAAGCCCCTGAGCTGAAAATATTTGTAGGCTGAAAGAAGGAATTACCACATATGGTAGTCCTGCTCTCATTCTTGCCCTCTTGGAGGCACTACTGGGAACAGAGCCCCTGGACTAGGTGGTCCAGGGTCTGAACCTCCCTAACTAGTTTTACATCCTCGTTGGTGACACTGAAGAGCTCTGGATGAAATACTGTCTCATCCTCATCAGGGCTGAAGTCACACTGACAGTGTTCCTATGGGAATTGCTTTTTTTTCTGAAGAGTCCTGGCCTTGCACAACACCAGGAAGAGGCTGTCAGGTGTCCAGGTGTCTAAATCAACTCTACCTCACCTCAACAACACTAAATTAAAACATCAGCTTAGCCAAAACTTAAGGAACAGGGAAATAATCCCGATGGTTGCGTACTAGGTCATAACCTTGATGAACACAGCAAAAATAAACTCAGCTTTTTTTCCAGTCAGTTTTTCAATGTCTTTCAGAGGTAGTGTGTGGATCCTCGCCAAGTCTTAGCACTGCAACTTTGAATCCTGCCCGAAATCCTGCTGGATTCAATTTTCTGTTTAAAATTTTGCTTGTGATATTACACAGGATTTGGGAGTAAGGGAAAAGAGAAGGGTGAGTATCACTGCATCTGGGATTTGAAAGGCTGTTCCAATCAGATTTCTCTTCTACCACAGGAAACAGTGATTTATTGGTGAAATGCCGAATGCAGCTGGGAAGTTCTGCTGAAGCCTTGAATTTGTGTGAATATTTCCCACGTGAGAAAAGCCCAGATGGGAAATAGTCACACAATGGGAGGGAGAAACCTGGAAAGCAGTAATGTCAACAGAGATTTAATAGTAGAAGTATGCAGCAAATTGGACATGCAGTTAGGAGTAATACAGTAGCAAAACAGACTAAAGACGTTTTGGCTTAAGACACTATGAGCTTCGTTTCAGACACTGGAATGTAGCCTTAATTTCTGGGCATGCTGTTACCTGAAAGATAGCTGTAGTGAATTCTGAGAAGGGCAGGAAAGCTAGTGTGGAAAGAGAGCCCAGTTGCTAATAGCATGTTGTGACTGAGCTCTGAGCATGGAGGCACGGGGGACAGAGCACAGCTATCTGCAGGATGCAAATGCCGAGCCGAGAGGAGACAGTAGAGGGCACGGTGACTTATCATGAAAGACAAGGGTTGCAAAAAAACCACGAGATAAAAGTCACGGAGGGGTTTTCTGACACTGGGATACGACAGGTTGTGGAATGGCAACTGGAGCAAAGATGCCAATTACTGAGATGGTTTGGGCTCTAGAAGGGAGGTAAAAGCACAGCCCAGGGGGAACATTCTACATAGGTGGGCATAGACAGATGGGTTGGAAATGCTAGGGTTTCTCAGTGCTCAGCCGCATAGCCTAAGGATTCATGATCTCCTTAGTGAAGAGGATACAAAGGCAGACTGTGACACATTTTCAGTCAATATTCAGAAATGGCCCAGGCCGATTCAGATCAACCCATCCTTCATGACCACATACACCACAACTGAACATCTACCCATGTCACATGGGAGAGAAGGAGAGAGGGAAAATCACACTACCTGGTTTGAATACACAAAGCAGATACTACACATTTTAGAGTAGTACAGTAACCTTGAACATAAATTTCTTCCAAAGTCTTCTATATGAGAAATTATTGCATCATGCCTACACTGTTATTTCACTTAAACTGCTAAGATACAATCTTGGTACAAAAGAAATAAAGAATGGGTCAGTATTCTGATTAAATAGTTTTTCAATAGAAATTTTATTCTAGCGTTTTTGACAAAAATCCCCACCCAAAATCCAGTACTTAAGATTAATATTAGCAAGTACTAGAGAGCCAAATTACTCATTCTACTTCCTCACTCTTCAAAGAAAAAGAAATCAAAATTAACAAAAAAAAACCAACCCTGATGCATATAAGATTATTACCCTGCATCTTTGTTTTTTACAGTAGAGACTACCATATATCCTTCAGTAAGGATTTGTAAAGCCTCAGCCTGGGTGAAAAAAGTTAACAAATAGCTCATACATTATCATGTATCCTCAAAATCACTACAGATGTCACCTATCAAAAGCAGAAATCATAGGGTCTGAAGGACAGGTTTAAAGACAGAGTTTGAGACTTAACACTGAATTTCTTGGATTTTTTTGTCTTCTCAGACCACTAGAGCTAATTCAGCAGGCTGTGTAAAAGTCCGATTCTCAGTTTTAAGTTCACAAAGTAAATCTCAACAGTGTGGCTTTACAGCGATCCCCTTTGGAAGGATGAATGTGAGTGAAGCTAGAAATTTAAGAAGTCTGGATCAGCACAAGGCAATGGTGCATACTGTCAGCATTTCCTACTACTGTTCAAAGCTGGGATAAGGGTGTCTTGTTATCTCTGACTTTATTATTCCGCAGATCCACAAACTGTACTATGACAAGAGCTACACTTAAAGCTTCAGGAAACAAGTTTCTTGGTTTACTGAACTTCAGAAGGTATGTGGGCAACTAGATCCTGGACTAAATTCTGCAAATGTTTTCACTTGTGTTTTATCCATATGTGAGGATGCATACCTCTATAGCTCTTTAGCAATTTCCAATGAAGTAGAAAGAAAAGGTGAGGAGAGGTGGGGAGGAACTGTTTTGCACTCACATATAAACAAAAATCTACCTCTTAAGTATTAAGCACTATTTCAGTTCCTTACTCCTCCAATGGCATTTGGCTACTATGTCATGAAGGTCAGTATTTACATTTACATGTTGAAATAAACTCCTAACAATTACAAATAACTTTCTGCTGGGTATGGGAGGCAGTGTGTTATGGGCCTCCTGCAGAAACAGTGCAACCCTAAAAGTTTACTGCTAAATGTTTCATGCTTTATTCACCTACTTCACCAATGCTTAGAGGGCTGGTGAAATGTAGGAAGTGTGGAGACTGTTGTTATCTTTTCTCAGACACAGTGCCTCTACGGCATCCTTACAGGTCTCCAGGGAGGACCAAAGCCTTACTATACGACCTCACAGATTATTTCTGTTGTGTACTTGACCCCAAAGAGAGGGAAGTGAAACATAACCATTTTGTGGGCTATGAAGATGGGGAAGAGCAGACCTGTGCCTCAGGCATGGCTGGGAGGCAGCGACCTGAGCTGGGTTACAGCTTCCAGAGATCAGATTTCATACCACAGTGCTGTGCCCCCACCAGTGAATTGCAGGGTTGCATCTCTTTCATTTTCCTGCAGGTGAAAGAAAGATGACATCAGCTAAGAGACTCTTGAGGCAAAAGAGCTCCTAAGCCTGACAAATGTTGGCTGTAATTTTAACATTTCAGTCCATCTTCAAATGAGTGTTATAGCCAAAGCGTTATTTTCCGCCCGCCCTCCTCTAGAGTAAACCAGAAATCCTGACAACAGCTTCAGGGGTTAATGTGACAGTTACCCACACCCTGTGCACAAAGTCCAGGCATATCTTTGTTAAGCAACTAAGAAAGGATTTCTTTTAGGGTTGTGTGGCTTTTGAAGCCTTGAAAAATCTTATTAGTCAGATAGGGAGAAAAAAGTATATATAAGGAACCTGTTGTAGGATTTAGCAGCGTGCGAATAGAAAGAAAACAATTATGTTGGGCTGCATGGCCGAAAGTTTAATGGATCAGACCCCATATGCCCTAACACAGTCTCACTGACTTGCTGAGCTGCTTTAAGCCCTTTGTCAAAACGGCATGAGCCTCAGCAATTCACTTCACAAGTACAAGACACCAGTGTAAGGTAAAGCTGATGCAAGCTGGGAGTAGCTGGATCAGTGAGATATGACTTTCATGTCTAAACAGGGCTTTGGGCTGAGCAGAGCTGGTTTAAAGTAACTTTCTCATCACAAAACAGAATGGATAAATGAAGCAACTAATGCACTTCCTCTGACCCCCTGGTTCTTAGCTGCAAAGGGAACCAGCACACTCCATTGCATTCACTAGGCCCTCTTAATTTCAGCACAGTCATTTCTGAGAATTATTAGTGGTAAAATTTCTTAATGAACCAAGTTGCATAAAAACTCCAGAGAATAGAGGCTTCCAAATCTTAAAATTTTATTAGAGAGCTATTTTCTCAAAGACTTCATTTTGAAAATTAACCCCAAGGCTTGGAATATCACTCTAAAACCTCAGTGGCTCTTAAAAAAACTAAGCAACCCTTCTCTTCCTATTTCTTATTCCTTAAATAAACTATTAAACAAAACAAAAAAACCTTATATCTTAAGTACTTACAATTCAAAATTTAAGGGTTTTGCTTCAGGAAGCAGTTATACAAATAGAAACATTTTGTAACACAGCAAGTTTGAGCCCAGCTTTGTTACGGTAAAACACTGGGCTAATGCCCTTAATTCAGCCAAGTACAATACACTTCCTACAGGTTTCAGGACAGAAACCTGCCTACCTCTTCCCCAGTGAGAACTGCCATTGAAGAGCAGTTGGAAAGCTGCTGCATGTTTAAGAAACATGAGACCAAGTCAGGGATCTGATGTAGGCTTCTTATCACACCTCTGAAGAAATCTGGAGGCCATTCTTTGTCTTCTTTACCTTACCCATCTAAAACCTGGGGGTAATTCTCCTCCTGTATTGCACCTTTGCAGGACAATGCATCAGTAACCCGAAGTTACTTGTCTACACCAAAGCTGGAGCTTGTCTGTCATTTCCTGTCAGTCCCACAGCGGGGGTTTTGCTAGTGGTGGGAAAACCAATGCCAGCTCCTACTTGGAAGCCATCCCTGAATCTTCTCTGCTCTTCCCTAAGCCAGACACTATCTTCTCATTTCCTTTGAGTGGGACCTCCCTCTCCTCTCTCTGTGTTTACAGCAGTGTGCTTTGCTCTTTGCCCTGGGCCCTTGAGAATTCTTGAAATATAAGGATTTAGAAGGAGGAGGTTGGTTGATTTTTCTCCTGCGTGCCAGGCTGAGGACTTTGTGAGCTTCTCTCTGGTGGGTTGAGTTCTTCTGATTTCAGTGGGAGGAGGGAATGCCCTCTACCTTTTTGAAAAGACAGCAAAGGTCCCCCTGGCAAAGGATCTTCCTAAACAAGGGCTTTTTACTATTGCAAAATGGTTCAAAAATTAGACTTTAAAAGCCGTAAATTACCTCAGTAAGCCAAGGAATTTGCATTTGTAAAGTACATGCCTGAGGTGCAAAACACATTAACAAAATATACAAATAAACAAAGCTGTTCAAACCCAAATGTGATTATACATTCAGGGCAAGGTGCCATGGAAATCCATGTCAGCTGTGCATGTATGTTTGAAGGCAATATTATGCCCTGAGTCCAAACTGCTTTGTTTTCCCCACAGGGAAAATATACTAGAAAATATTGGTGCTATCGTATTATTTACAGGGTAGCAGTAGCTAAGGAAATTAATTGCATTTTGCACTGGGCATTGCCAATATGCACAGGCACACATCTGAGAACTAGTTCCTTTGCCTGAGAGGTGGGCTCTGACATGCACACTGCTGTCTGTGACCATGCTAAATGCTGTTCCTTATGCAAGGAGGCTTCTGGCAGGCACCTGGAGGCAATTTAGGTACTGAACCTCTGCTTCCATGGGAGGCCTTCCAGTCCTGTCAGGAATTTACAGTAATGCAGTGTTTCTCTGCAGCTGCTATATGCAGGCACCACCCAACCTCCCCTCAGTGGCACTCCTAAAATACCAAGAAGCTTGTGATGCTCTGAGAACATTGCAACAATACAGAGAGTCATTTTAGTAATCTTCCCCAGCATCTTGGGGACTGTCCTGTGGGTGGAAGCATGACCTTGGAGCAGAATAATTTTTCATATATGTATCCTGCTACACGGAGGGTGGTTTTGATTACCATACAGCTCAGTCACTCACAATATTTTGCATTGCTGTCATGCCTTTCCAGCAAGGACAGTGGGGTCTTCCTGAGAATAATGGAAAAAATGAAACTTCACCATGAAACATTCCTGCATGAAGCACATTTTCCTTCAGCACTGCACCAGTATGTCCTTCACTGCCTTTAGCTTCTGTCATTAGACATTCATATCCAGCTTTTAGCTTTTACTTCCACATGCCTAACTCTTGTGTTTGACATCATTCAGTGCAATCCAGTGATTTCTAACAAATGCTTGGCAAGGCCTGCAGGAGAAAGGCTTCTGCCCTTGTGGACAGGTCCCAGGGGTCTCCAAAAGGTAACTCAGCTTTCACCTAGGCAGCTGAATCCCTTGAAGCTCTCTGCCCAAGTCATACAGCTTGTAGAGACCAGAGCCCAGTGCATGCTGCCTTCTGACTTTGTACTTGGTCTCCATGGCCAGCAAACCTAAGGGTGCAATGAAGCTGCAGATGTGTGTGAAGCATGGAATAGATGGAAATTACACCCCTGGGGGAACACCTGCATGAAGTATCAATATGTTTTTCAGAAAGTTACTGTCACCAGCCTAAATGACCCTATGTAGGGGCCCACATCTACATGGGACACTTTCTGCAGGTCCACAAATCAAATGTGCCTGGAGGCAAACATTCAGAGAGGAGTGGTGGGGAGATATCTCAGGCAAGTGTTTTGAAGGGTCACATAGCCACAAGACACGTTTTCAAATGGAAACTTCATGTATCTTTGCTCTGAAAATTCTTTTGTCTTTTGAAGAGGACTACTATACCTTCTCAAAGAAGAAATTTCAGTTTATTCTCTGTTTAGACAATGGTTGCCCAAATTACCTGTGTTTTGAATATTACCCTTTTCCCAATGGCAGTCATAGGTAATTTAATACTGACAAGTTAGATAAGGCTGATTCAAATCTGATGGAGACAAGCCTGAAATAGTTTTCCTGGCTGTATCCATAGAGATTTAGTGTCAACTCTGGAGGGCTTTTCTGAGCCTTGTTTTGGGATTTCTTGGGTGTGGAACAGAAAATGAACCAAATGAATTCAACAGACAGAACTGCAAATCAAAAAGCAAACAGTATCTCACCAGTATGCCCTTGTTTCGTAGTGTCAACTCCAAGTTCCAATCCTACTCTAACCATTCAATGTAAACAGCTTTACATTTCATCATAAAAAGGTCATACATACATTTGGTGTTAGATTTTCTTGGTTACAGGACAACTGGAGCTCTATTGCTTTTTTTATTTTTTCAGGTTTACCTTGTCCCCTTATGGATGCCAAGTCTGTACCTCCCCTCAGATAGTTACTGCATTCTTTCCCAGGCTGGGTTCCAATTGCAGTGGCCTCTGTAAGGGCAGATCAAAGCTGAGTCCCAGTGGCTGCTGGCTTAAGGTGTTGATAGAAACATAATGTGGCCAAGCCATCAACCCAGAAATAAAACTATATTGAAAAAATAAACATTCAAAATGTAGATTCTAAAGTAACAAAAAATCAATATGTATGTTCTTCTGTCGAGAAAATTGTCATCTCCAGGGGACAACCTGGTGAAGTTACAAGCTGGTGAAGTTTTCTTGGCTCCATTTTACTTCCTCCTGGCACCTTTCAGCTAGTTCTTGAAAAAGCACCTCCCTTGAGCTGTGCCAAGTTCTTCTCTGTATCTGGGATTCACTCCACTGTGAACTGCAATCCCAAGCTGAATGAGTCTTCAAAGACAGTGATTGTGTCTCGTCTAAGACCTCAACAATCTTTTTGAAGTGGTTTATTGTAGTACAATTTTCCTTATGCCTACTTTTTCCAGAAGAATTTTACAAATTATAAGAAGAAAATACAGCTGCATAATCCAAGTATAAGGCATGGCCTGTCTAAAAACACATGAAGATTCCAGAAATCTCTATGGAGCTGCTTTTTTCACTGAGAAATCAAAATACATGACAGTTATCTCAAGGCCCATATGGACCTTATCACCTTATCATGTGACCACATGATCTTCTCAAAATGCAATTCCTAGTTATGGATGTTGAGCACATAATAATAACCTGGGACAGTGACAATGAAGTTTTTCTGTGCTTTGACTTGAGCACTGAATATGGAGGGAGTCAAAATTTATAGATTCTTTTGAAAAGCCTGACTTCAGTCACTTGGTCAAAATCCAGTGAGTCATTAGATAAACTGTAAAAAAGGCATGTTGTTGAGTTATACACATTCAGTTTTAGCTCCAATTTATTTTTTATTTTGAATTAAAAATATCTGGATAGCCTATTTCTCATTTCCTCTTAGTTTCTTTATGACTAAGATAGAGACAGAAGAAAATAAAATTCTGACATACCATGAGAGATCCCATTATACTGATGTAAAGTTTATTAGAAAAAGCCCAGTTGTGCAATTCCACAGCAAAAGTTTGAAGCTTTGGGAGGGAAAGATAACAGACATGCATTTTTTAATGGGAATTGCAAGTAGTGAAATTTTCTCAACAACAGTAAAAAGGACAGAATTTGGCCTTACCCTGCATGAAAATAACAGGAAAGCACGACAAAATACAACAAAACAAATCTCATTAAGTTTAGATTAGATGGGAACTGCAAGTTGCATAGCTCAGCTCAGGAATCCCAAACTTTCTAAGAATACAGAGGACCTTGCTTCAAGGGTGTGCATTCAACTACTCTCAGGTCACAAAATCCAGGGTTATTTGGACTTGGTACTTTGCAGCAAGGACACAGAAATTTTAATTCAGATTGTAGAGAGAACACAACTTCCTGCTGGAACAGACACAAACCTATCTTAGATAATGAAGCATAAATACCTCAGCATTTTCCATTTTTCATTCAGTAGCAGGGAGTGAATAAATAGTATGCTTCCTCCTGGAAGCCTGCAGTAAATTTTCCTTAAATTTTTTTCTATGCATTAAACTTGCAATATTCATTGTATCTTGTAAGGATAGTCATAAAATTTTTACTGTGGGATGGATATAGATGTAGATGACATAGATTTGCAAGGAGTAAATAATCAACTGCGCGATTATAGGACTGCATGTTCATTCTGTGATCATCTTTAGTACATTGCTGAATGAACCCCTATAGAGCTAACGTTTGTAAAACAGCTTTGTAGTCCTCAGATGAAAGACACTACAGGAGTGCAAGACATTATTATCATTATTCAAACAGTAAGTCTGAAATAAAGCCTGAAACTACTGCCAGAGTGACTGTGGGGAGGTGGGAGCAGGGCAGGGGTGGAAGAGAGGGTGAAACAGCAGCTGGCATTCTCATTTGCTGCCATTAGTACGGATCACATATCTCTACATGGAGAATCATTTTCTAATTCTACCTTGAGAAAAGAGAGCGGGAAAGAGAGAGGCATTCATTCTGTGTCATCCAGAAAAGACCTTAAAGACCTATTTATTATGCCGCTTCCTTCAGGGAGCTTGCTATAGGGTTTTGATTTCAGCTACGATATACTGACTACTGGAGGAGAAAAAATAAACTTCCTGAACCACTGCTCTCCCTTCCTCTTGTCAACCCTGAATTTCACATCAAGCTATATCGTTATCTTTCCCTTTTTCTGTTTGTAATGTCAAAACATATATGGTCATACACACAAACACAGCCAGAAGACCTCTAAGAGCTATGAATATTCTTGTCTCAAGAGCCAGGATAATCTTGATCCTTTCTAGGATCTAGGAATAGATGGAGAGGAATTTGTTTAGCCCTCTCAAGTGGGATTCCCAATTATTTAGATCAAAATTCCGTTTGATTTGTTAGGTCCTTCAAAGCTCGACAGTAGATTTTAATTTAATAACATAGTCATCAGAACTCCCACTCTTTGACATGCAGTTCCTGCTCCTAATTGCAGCTATCCTTCTTTACAATGAAGCAACAGTTTCAAATTTCAATTCATTGTGTCTGCAGTTCTTACCCAATAAGAGGTTTAGCAGCAAATAAGCTGCATTTATTTATTCATAGATGATAAATGCAGAGTAAACAGGAATAATCAGGTTTTAGAGCATCCCTAAAACACTGACAGTAGACATGTTTTGGTATGACTAGATGAGAAAGCATAAAAATTTAAACAGTGGTTTCCTGACCTCCCATCTTCATTGTGTTGTGCATGCTACAAACCAGGGGTCCTTACACATTAATCGCTGATGCAGCCCTCTACTTTTGTATGTTTTCTTTAGTTTACAAGACATTAAATAGCTGTTGTAAAACCAGGAAATCTAGTGGAGTATTTGGGGGGTGGGTAAGGAAAAGCGTTTCACCACAGGCTAAATCCTTATGGAGTGTTAACTGGGGTAGCTCCATACTAAGCCAGTGGAATTGTGCCTGTTTACTTCAGCGAGAAGTTGTTTCCAAGCATCTTCCAGTTGTGCAAGCACAACTCAGGGTCATACGTATATTTAATCATGTGACAACATTTGTCAGAAGTGGACTGTCCCTGGTTGACTGACTATTCTGTGCTCCTGAATGCAAAAGCCTCAACCACTTTATCAAAGGTGTCGGTAAAAATTTCAGGTTGACATCACAAATCACAAGAGAATAATAAAGAAATTCTCCTTAAAACTGTGGTAAATTCAACTCACTCAGAGATATATTTGCATTGCATCAAATGGCCAGGCTCCTTTGTGGACTTTTATAGGTGAAGCTGAGGTAAGTAAATTATAAAGGGCTACTTTTGCCATTCCTTTTAACCTAGCTGGACCTGCTGACTTATCACAGCACCTTGTTTGGCTGCCACATGTTCTGGGATTTCACAGGTCTAACCACAACAAACTGGGCCTCTCACAGCTGTTGCTAGAGTTTGTGACACTGGGATTTTGCTTCTATATCTGCCAAGAGCAGAAGGAAGGAGCAAGGAGAAGACAGAGTGATGCCAACTTGTTGCTTTATCTTTTGTCTCCCTTTCTTCACTGTATTATCATTCTTTAAAGCTGGTGGCAAAAAAAAATTATGTGCTATATTGACAAGATTTGGTCACTGCAAAATGGTTGTTTTGCCTAAATCCTTCTTTTCCTACATTTTCTCCACTGTTGCAGCTGTCCTACAGCTTTGCACAAGATAAAACAAGAAATAAAGTTGCATTTAAAACACAGGCAGAAAGGGGAAATATTACAAAAAAATCAGGAGAAAGAGAGGGTTTAATGTAATATTTTATGAGATTTAAATATTTTCTGCGGAGTTTGCCCTTTAAAGTCCATTATAGTACGTCAATTGTGATTTTATACACTAAGTGACAAGGTGTACTCCTCCTTAGTATTGAATTTATGAATAAGAGGATCACCAGCCAGTGTTAAACACTGGTGAAGGCGTTTCACTGAAGCCTTTGGCTACAGAATTCCATTTCTCTAGCTTCATTCACATTCAAATGTTCACACTGATAACTCAATTCTCCTCAGCCAGGGAAATAAAGGATACTCTGATGCATGATTTCACTTCCAATTACGCTGCTCCAACTCCAGTGTAGCTCCAAGGAAGTCAAGTTTAACACCAATATGAAAATCAGTACAAGAGTGGATTTGGCCCAAAGGCTGCTCTGACAACATGTCATCCACAGGTTTTTCTGTCCGACTGGGTGGGTCAGAGTTAATGGTGTCAAAAACCAGTGACCTGGACAGCACTGCAGGATCCCATCAAAAAAGTGAAACAAACAGGACTGTCCAAACACTTGAGTAAATGCAAAGATCTCCCTGGCCCCAGGAGGTTGCATGCACTGAAAGCTGACCTGAGGTCTCTAACAGAGATGGGGTGAGGACAATGACAAGGAGTTCAGAGGGGAAAGGCAGGGTCAGCACATGGTCTGTCTCACATCCACCACCCTTCCCTGAGGACCCAGCTCTGGAAACCTTGGTGAAATGCATGTGGCCTTGAATCATCCAGCCCTCTCAAAAATGTAAACCCCAAAACAAGCCTGAGATCTGTCCTCAGCTTCACAGCAAGGGGTCGGAGTACTGCCCAGAGTTTATAGCCAGATGTTAACTTTGTAAGCCTTGAAAATATTCCCATTCAAGGTTGTTTTCTTGTATTCGGGCCTTTTTCCAACTTGGGTGTGTAACTTAATGATCTCCAAAAATCTGTCTAAAAATTTGTTATGCTTGCAGAAATTAAGAGATACTACCAACCTACAGATGTTGTATCTGCTCTGATCTATCTGCCCAAATGCTGGTTATTATAAGATTTCTCTGTTGCCAGGTGTGAAAATAAATGCAAATTTCAAGGGGACTGATGCTGACTTTCTAAACCAGAAACCTAAAATTTGCATCCGTTTTGATACAGTTTGAGAAAAGTGACCATGTATTACATATTTTGATCACTGAAGAACTTCAGCATTAACAACAATTTTCCCTTTCCAGAAAAATCTTTGACTTATACAAGCAAAGGTCATGTCCCAAATCTGTACTCATATCTATTTGCTCAACTTGATTCCACATGGGCCAGTTATTGTTGTCACATAAACTATGAAGGATGCTTGCACCCCAGATGTAAGATCAGAGAAGAAATGCTAGAACAATAAAGTTATTTTCTAGGTGGGTCTTTATTCAAGTGTCTGCATAAAGGAGGGTCTTTCTATAGATAAGGTCTGTTTTCTTAATATTCTCCCAGAAAATTGATCTAAGACCCCAAATTCCATGCAGCAAATATTAATCTAAAGTGTAATTAAAGTGGAAATCATGAATTTGGAGGGTCATTATCTCCCAGTCAGCACTTATAATGCCCCTAACAAGGGCAGCATAATGCATTGCTGTGCCAAATAAACAAAAATTTATATCTAAATCCATCCAAAATACCTTCTTTTTAGCAGAAATGTTTAACTAACTCATGGTTTGTAAATTTCTCACCTGTGTAATTATCTATCAAATTACTTCTTGCTCAGAGCAGTTAATGATATTCTAGACGCAGTTACCATGCAGTCATGATAACCAGATACTATATATTTAACACATTGGAAAGACCTGAACACAGAGTAAAAACTAATCTATATTCACTGTTGCAACATACACAAGGATAAAAAAATCCTTGCTAGTGGTCTTGCCCTGCACTGTCCAGGAAAACAAGAGCTTTCCAGTTGACTTTAAGGGACTTAGAGTTTCACTGATCAGTTCTGCAGAAAGCTTACACAGGAGTTATTGTGACAAACAGCTGAAACAGAAAAGATTTGTGGGGTTTACATGTGTCTTAGTATCTGGAGCACGTATCAAAACTGAATATGTCACTGCATTATAATGCTAAACTTTCGGTTTCTTTGTATCTCCATGCCTAAGGGAGAAGATGGGACAGAGAAGCCCTCAAGCTCCCACTGCCACTTGCGCCCCTTCAAGTGCCCTGTTTTGTGTATTTTGCCCTGCCTCACTCCAGTCAGCCAGGGCTCTTCCCTTGGTGCTCCCAAGCAAAGCAGCAGGGAGAAGCAGCAGCTCTGTCTCCTACCAATGGACCATGTAGAGAGCAGTCTTGTTCCATCCCACCACAGCTGTAGGCAGCTGGTGATTCAGCAAGCCAGACATAGCCCTCCTGGAAGTTGCAGGAATGCATGTGGAGTGTGGCTGGGAAGGCGTCACAGGAAGTGATGGAAAACCAGTCTGCGTCTGTTCACACCTAGGATTTCCATGATCAACTGTTTTAATAAAAGCCTATTTTATTTTGCATATTGTAGATATTGTTTTTCAAAGAAAAGCGCTATCAAGGCCACACTCTTCTGCAAATTCCAGTTTCTTTTCTTCTGAATGTTTTTAATTCACTCTAGCTTCCCAGTATAAATGCTGTAAATACTGTGGCAGTGGTTATTTCAGTGAGTCCAATAGTAAATAAAAACGTGTTTACGAGGTAAAGGATACATTACATAAACAGGAGGCAAGTAGCTAACATGGAGGGAGACATCACCAGAAAGATCAATTTCTAGCCAGATATCACTCTATAAGCCCTGAAGAAGAGTAACCTGGATCTGTAAGCAGGGTGAATCATGGAAGCTAAGAAAGAGGAAGCAAAGCATCTCCTTAATGAAAAAAAGACAAATGCAAGAGAGAAGCTGCTGTGTAATCCTGAGAGTCCTGTGCAGCTGGGAAAGGCATTAGCAGGCTCTCATCCCAGAGGAATGAAAGACACTGGTCTTCTCTCATCCCCCTTCTACCAGCCCTCTTCCAACTTCTCAAGACCACAGGGACTGAATAGATACTGGTACTGCAGGCTGAGAATAATAGAATCCACCCGTGAACCTGGATTCCTTCAAGAAGACTGTCGTTTTGTGTAAAGATGAGATTCTAATACTCCATGGAAGATGTTGAGGAACAATAATCCAGATTATTGGAGATACATACTTCAAGCTAGCAAAGACAGATGAAGGAAAAGAGGAATAACCAATCCACCTAAGGACATAAGGGCAAAATTGCTAAAATTGGAAAAAGAAAAAAAGGGGGAAAAAAAAGAACAAAAAAGAAGAAGAGAGTGGGATGCTTACTGTATATCTATGAGAATTATATAACAAATATAGACATCTGTACAACAAAGAAAAGCAATGTCACTGTAGCTTGCATACAGCAACACATGGCTTCATGCCAGCTCTAATTTTGCCAGTCATACCAACATGCACAGCACAGACCTTCAAAGGGCTGAAGAGGCCACTACACACCTTGGGTTCATTTACACTGAATTTTGTGTGTTTCTTGTGCAATCTTTACACAGTCATCCTCTCATTTTCTAAATAGATATGTTGTTAGGAGCTTTTCTTATGATTGCAATGAGACCTTAGCAGATGTTACAAATAATCAGTACACACATGTTGCAGAAGGGGATAGTTAAGTATTTAACTTCCCACATTTAAAAGTGTGCTGGTAAACCAATTTTCTTCTACCTGGAAAGTGGAATTAGCTGCAATGCAATCCTATGAACATGGATAAACAGCAATAACTGATGCAAGACACATAACCATACCTCAGCCACGTGCAGGGGAAACTCTTAAAGGGAAAACACTTCAAGACCAGTGGGCAAATTCTGAGTTTTGCAAGAAACTTACCAAACAGGGGATGTTATAAATTGGAAGTTTATAGAAAGAGATGTAAGAAGCACAGGATAAGCCTCAGATAGGCTGTAGTTTCATGGCTGGTGTTCTCAGCAGTAAAGAAAAGGGAACTCAGTTCTCTGTGCAGCTTTCCTGCTGAATACAGATGTATGTCAAGGACGGGCTCATTGGATAAACTAAGGTTAAAAACAGATCCCTACTGGCAACCTGAGTCAGCTGAAATGTGGAGTTCCATTAGCCATGGTGAAGTCTCTAAAGGAAGAGGTGGCAGAGTTACATCTTTTTTCCCACTATGACTTCCAGCCTAACAGTGACAAGGAAGAGTTCAGGTATACCAGACTTGCACCTTTACACAGTTGGAGAACCGGTGTCATTATGAATGTAGTCCATAGAGCTTTTGGGGCAAATCATTCCCACTAGAGATGCCAAAAGTGAACCCAGACATGCTGTGATGGAAGAGCTTTCCTGACAACTTCTTCTGTACCTTTTGGCAATTACACAAGTACCTCTGGCTGGTCACAAATACCTCTGCCATCAGCCCAGCCTGATGGGTAAACTGAATCATTCATTAAAGCAACTCTCAGCCACCAAGGCTGCAGCTATTGACAGAAGGAGCTGACAACAGAGAGGTAATTCAGGATTATGATATTAAAACATTCTGAGAAAACAGAAAGCATTAAGGAAATCACCAGAGCAGGGGCTGTGAAAGAAATTCTGGGAAGTAGAAAAAGGCAGCCATCTCTCAAGAAGAAAGATGCACAACAAGACCGAGAGCCATGAAGAGCCTGTGTAGTCAGAGTAGGTGCAGAACCACATCCTATTGAAAACATAACAGAAATAGTGAGCAGACATTGGTCTGAAGTCACTCATGGAAAACTTCTGTATGGGGTTTCAGGTCAAGATTTAGGAGACATACACGTGTCCACAACTCATGTGGCTGGGAATCTAGCTTTAACATGTAAGATACCCATAGGCCCTAGAAACCCCCATCTTGTCACTAATCCTCCCATACCTTTCTGAGAACAGCATTTCTCTTTTGGGGGTCAATGCTACTGTGGGCCATGGCATGAAGAGGCAGCAAAATCTTTCCTGAAAGACCCCAGAGGACACAAGGGAGGCAAATCCCAGGGCTGATCAGATAATCAGGCTGACCATAAAGCAACTCATATGAAAGATAATCCCATCCTTCCAGGTGAATGGGGAAAGTAATACTGCTCCAGGGTGACTGGCAGTCATCCCAGCAGATTGGGAATTATGTCATAAGGCTGGTACGTGCTTCACACCTGGGGCTGGACTCCCATGAGCTGATCCAATAAAAAGATTGCACTGTGCTGTTCATGAAAACAGAATTTGGAGTACAAAGCCATAGTTTCTAATTTTCAGATCCTACAGGTTCCGGAGATCTAGACCTCAGCCTAGGGTGGCTTTTCACTGTCGGTAAGAGGGGCTATATGATCACAGCATATCAGTGCTCTGACAGGATGGTCTTCTAAGGAACATGAGGGGAAGAGTCGTGCTCAGGGACCTGATGCTGTTCTGTAGAGGTTCATAACCTAACACCCTTTGCTCAGTCAACCATCCACTATGCCCTGCAGTGGCATTCAAGTGAGTCAGTACCAAAGGGGAATCCAGATGCAATGCATCTTCCCTTGAAATGCCTGAAAAGGTACCATCAGCAGTAGAGATAGACAGAGATTGTCTGAAGAGTCTGAAGAGACAGGGAGACATGATAACTTCTCATGAAGAGCCCAGAGAAGGAGCAGTGCAAGTATGCCGGAAACAGAGTGAAAGCCTGCTTGTCACAAAAGAAGTAAAAGACTTGGGATCACAGTGCACATGGATTTTTACCTTGCTGTGGAATAGATACATGAAATAAGGACAAAAGGCACTGGAATACTCATCAGATCCAGGATGTCAAGACTGCACATAGAAGGCATCCAGCACACATAAGAGACATCTAGGACATACAAAACTGGGCCAGGAGACATGAGATAAGCCTCAGCCTACACCAGTGGATCAGAAAAATAGGTTTATTGCACAACATTTCAGACTGGCAAGTTTTGACTGTAGAGAGTCAGACTGGCAGCATAAGAGGAACAATTTCCCTGCCAGCAGCCCTGATGTGAAGCTGCTGCAGCCTCCTAAACACCTATCAGTCACGGTGGCAACACCCACATCCTTCTTTACTCCGAGAGCCAACACCTTGGTGAAAAACCCCAACAACACACACCTGGAAGAAAGAAGGCTCCAGAAGCTGGAAAAGGTGATCAAAGGAATTCTCTACCAGGCCTAATTTTCATATTATATGTAGTAACGTGCATGGATGTGGGACAGAGGGGCAGGAGCTGTCACCTGGAGGAGCTCATGGGAAGCCTGTGGAAGGCAGTCTGTCTGCACCCAGCCAGAGCACTGCCTACATATGGGGCATGTCACACGTAAAGGCTTTCAAGACTGTTCAGTATTCTGAGCTGGAAGCATTCTCCATCTCAACCAGAATGCAAATTGAGGTGCAAAAGCTTATGGCACTTCAAGGGATAAGAGGTGCTCACTCTCTGCTAGACCCCAAGGGAGAGGAGATGGGGTACAGGGTCTGTAACCAAGTTGCAGTTACTGCTTGAACAAGTCTGGGACAGCTAAGCACTATGAATTGCTCCAGGGAGGTTGTAAAGTTACAATCCTCTGTATGGTGCTAAAGAGTGCTGTGATATGAGGGGAAGATTTTTGAGAAGGACATTAAAGCAACTTCTTGAACACTCACTCATTAAAAATTCTACTGATGTTTTAACAAGAGTAGGATGCTATGTGAGGCACTGTGGGCTTTTATTAGGAAATGTGAAGTCATGCCAAACATTCCTGGCTTTCGTCTCATATCAAGCTTAAAGATCAGCTCCTTCAGTGTGCCAGGAGATCCTGGACTTAGTTTTTAAACCTGTGTTGCCAGTTCAGATCATTTATATAAATGATCTTTATCTTTTTCAAATCTTACCATGTCTCTGCAGAGATAAGATCCCAAAAATATAACCTGTCATTCCTCTTACCCTTCACTTCACAGTCCCGCTTCATTCTCTATTCTACTAACTTTGCTTCTGCTGGGTTTTCTGGTTCTTCTCTTTTATTATCCCTTCCACTGTGAGTGTACTCAGCCTATCCCTTTCACAGCTCTGCTGTGATTGCCTGCAAGCAAAGATGAAGACATTTCCCCCAACATGTGAGGCTTGCTGTTGCTGACCTCCTGCTATTACAGTACAGACCTTTCCATGTAAAGGCAATATGATTGTCTGTGCCATGTTTTCTGGTGACCAGCAGCTGGGCTTTGAGGCTCCTACAGAAGGAGAGGATGTGTTTGGCCACACTGACATGCTGCTAGAATGGAGATGAGCTGGGAAAGCCCTTGGGAAACCCCAATGTTTTACTGAATTCAGGACGGATCTTGGTTTCAGCAAATCAGCTGAGACCCTAAGAATGCCTTGCATGGCTAAAACAATCCCATTAACAGAGCACATCCGGTAATCTCATAGACAGAGTTTAAAAGAAATAAAACTTCCCAGGGAAAAGGTCAGAACTTTGATTAATAACTCCATGAAAAGCAAAGTGCTTGATGCTAATGTCACAAAAGTTTTGTGTTACTACAACTTCATTAATTTTACTGGAATCACCACAGTCTCTCACCACTGGTGGAGCATCACTTTCTGATGGGCAAACTTTGGTACACTATCCCTTTCTTCCCCAAATTTCAAGATATTCATACTCCACAGGTCTGGGAAACTCTCTAGAATAGCTGTCAGGGGCTTCAATAAGTGTATCTTAGGATGTATATTCCCAGTTGCTCCATATCTCACATACTTCACTCTCCAATGCTGGCAGGCACAATCCCAGCAGAGATCCATGCATGGACAGCTCAATATACAGGTTCATATTAAATATCCTATTTATTTATGGAAATACAAATACTGATACATTTTTGTTTACTCGCTATTTATAAACTTTGATTTGGACATCCAGACATTTAAATAAGTTTCTAGTTGAGGGCCTAGGCACTTAGTGTCATAAAGAAACTGGGATGAGAACAGCAGTAGCAAGCCAAATGTCTTCTCTTTGCAGCAAAACAGTCTAGGTATTCATCCCCAACCCAATCACCCCCAAAATTACTACAGAGAGCTAATTCCTCCAGCTAAAATATTCATGTTAACAAGAAAAGGTCCCTGAACTCAGCATCTTACCATGAGACATGCTTTCTCTCAAATGCATCAAAAGCACCACTTGGGTTATGGCTACATAGAATAATTACATACCCCTTTCATCTCCTGAGCATGCTTGGGTGCTGCAAAGATAGGCTGTAAGCTTGGGCTCAAGGTTTCCTGTGTGCTCCAGAGATGAGGTTCCCATAGCACCATGGCAGAATAGTCCCCATACCCAGCATAAAAATATCTATTTGGCTGTACTTTAAGACATGAAATAAGCTGCCAAGCTGAAGGCTCCCAGGAATCAGCACCTCATGAACAATTTTCATGTGTTGACTCTCCTCAAGTCCATGTGCAGGAGCACAAAACCCAGTAAGTGTATTACCATAAGCATGGCTGGTATTTTGATAACTTACAGTGCAATGAAGTCAGCAGACACCCTCAGGCCAAGCTTGCAAAGCCAAACTGGAGGAGTGATTCCATAGCTGGGGCTCAGGTTGGGGCCTCAGTGCCATCAAACTGATAGACACACAGACTCAGGGCTCAGTGTCAGACCTATGGGTGGAAGAGATTGCTGCTGTGAGCACTGCTGCCAGGTCAGGCTAGGCTTCTCACAGGGAGGCTTGATGGCCCTTTTGCACCTGCTGCATGAGAATCAAAATGCAGACGGAAGAACAAAATATTCTCCAATGCACAAATAGTGTGTGTTTGGTTTGTTTACTGAACTTTACATTTATTGCACACTATATATTGAGCAGAGTGATTGCAGCAGCATATGTATCCAAAGAGCAGGAAACAGACTGCCATCGACCTTCTCAGGATATCAGCAAAATATACAAACATAACATGCACATCAGGTGGTCTGAGTGCCAGCACGGAGATAAACTGAATCTGCAGAGAAAGTGCAGTCAGAATTTCCCTTTAAACCACACCAAGCTGTAAAGCTGTCTGGGTGAAGGGAGCAGTCAAAATCAGACCAATGTGTGAATGTTTTAAAAGGAGTAGATTAATTCATGTGAGCCATGCAGCTCAGCTGGAACTGCTGCTTGGCTGCCAGCTTCAGCTGCATGCTTCCTGAGGGCATGCTTGGCATGCTTTCCCTTCTCCTGAAAAGACACTTCCTGGTGAGTAGTGTCCACTATGGGCACACCTGTGGTGCAGTACCAGGCAATGACAGCCTTGGCTCCATAGCTGATCACAGAATCACAGAATATGCAGAGTTGGAAGGGACCCACAAGGATCATTGAGCCCAACTCCTGGTTCTGCACAGCACCATCCCCAAAAGTCACACCATTGGCCAGAGAGCATTGTCCGAAAACTTGAACTCTGTCAGGCTTGGTGCTGTGACCACTTCCCTGGGGAGCCTCTTCCAGTGCCCAATCACCCTCTGGGGAAAGAATGATTTTCCAATATCCAACCCAAACCTCTCCTTCAGGCTCAACAGATCAAATTACCTCAGCCACTCCTCATAATGCTTCCTCTCAAGGCCCCTCAACATCTTCATTGTTCTCCTTTGGACATTCTCTAACAGCTGTGTATCTTTCTTATATTGTGACACCTCAAACTGCTCCCAGGACTCAAGGTGAGCCTGCCCCAGTGCAGAGCAGGACAATCCCTTCCCTTGCCCAGCTGGTGATGCTGTGCCTGATGTACCCAGGACAGGGTTGGCCCTCCTGACAATGGGGGCACTGCTGACTCACATTCAACCTGCCATCGACCTGGATCCTCAGGTCCCTTTCTGTGGAGCTGCTCTTCAGTGTCTCATTTCCCAGTCTGTCCATACGTCCAGAGCTGCCCCATCCCAGATGCAGAATCCAGCACCTAACCTTTATAAACTTCATATGGTTGGTGCTTGCCCAGTCCTCTGCTTTGTCCAGGTCTCTCTACAAGGCCTCCATGCCCTCAAGGAAGTCAACAGCTCCTCCCAATTTTGTCTCATCTGTGAACTGGCTTAGTATCTCTTCCAGTCCTGTGTCCAAGTCATTTATGAAGATGTTGAAGAGCAGAGAGCTGAGCCAAAGATGGAGTCCTGTGGAACCCCACTATTGACAGCTCACCAGTCTGCTGTCACCCCACTCACTGTAACCCTTTGTGCCTGACCCATGAGCCAGTTTCTCACCCATCACATGATGTGTTCATCCAGCTGTGGGCTGGGCATTTTATCCAGAAGAATCCTTTGAGGGTTAGTATCAAAATCTTTACTGAAATCCAAAATGGAGGCAGAGGCAGAGGTTCTATTTTGTCAAACAGAGAAAGGAGACCTGCTCAGCAAGGGAGATTCTGACCGAGAGTGTGAATGTGCAGTGCTCTCCCTGGGGCTGAGGGCTCACAGGCAGAGAGGGTGGAGCTCTTCAGAGTGATCACTTCTCAAGGAACTGAGCTTTGCTCTGAATAAAGGACTCCAGAGGAGTAACATACCTACATACATGTGTGTTTGTGTATATATATACATGTATGTATATATATATATATATAACAATATAAATATATACATATAAATATATTTCTATATAATGGGTACATATGGCTAGCAGCTTGAAGTGATTGACTTCTGGAAAAGATGAAAAATGTTCCTGAACCCTTGTGGAAAAGCTTGAAAGAATTTAATAGAAAATTACAGCCTTTCTCAAGAATTTAATATAGAATTATATAGGATAGTTAAAAACAACAATAGAAAGGATATTACTCTCTATTAAACTCCATAGGCTTCAGAGCAGTTTAAATAGAGCCTTTTAATGTTTCTGCAAAGATTCCTATTACATCCTGTAGGGCTTTTCCACACAGATCTTAGCAGCCATCAGGGAAAACCTGGTGCCAGTGAGTTCCTAAGCAAACAAGTCAAGTAATTCTGATAATTTGCATTAGGCTGAGCTTTGCAGTGCTGCTGCAGCTCCATGAGCCTCTGTGGGACCAGAAACAGCTCAGGGAAACTGGGGCTTTGGAAGAGACTTTCCATTCTGGTGTCCCAGCTGTATGTGGTCATTACCACATAAAGCAACCTCTCCTCTTTGTGCTGAGTGGACCTTACAAGGATCTGTTGATGTAATATCTAAACACAAAGAATAGCCTTCATTTTAGATGAAGATATGATGATAAACATAGCTGCACAAAGCAGGATAAGGTATCTAGAGATGCCGGTGGCTGGGACAACCTCTGAAAAGCAGTCTCTCATGCATTTTGGCACTAACCACTGCCTTCAGCCAAAATGCTGCCTTTGGACAAAGTTTTTGTTTCAGATTTATTTTTCTCACTGAATAATACATGTGTGGTGTCTTAAGCACCTTAAGAGTGCTGAATGAGATATGTTGTGAAAGGTATCCCTGTTCATGGTCCTATCTTTAACCATCTTAAGAACAGTGGGCAAATTATATGAGCTACAGCACCCATATAAGATGTTACATAGCAAAATGCACATAGAGTAATATATGATTAATTTACCTCTTTTTGACTACAGAAATTATATTTTGTGTGTTCCACTGCCCTCAACTTAGTGGTGTTTAAAACTACTAAATACATTTTGCACATCTCCCCCTCAGCAAAGTCATTCTAAGTATCCTAAAATCTACCTCTCATCACTCACAGTAACTTGAAAAACTGATGCCTATCTTCTTCAGTCTGCACAGACTGACAGTGTTTCATAGCTGGAAAGAATGACAACCCCAGCAGCGCTTACATTAACATTCAAACATCTGAGCTTTGCACCAAACCACTACCTGATCCAGAGAGTGACATGTGCCCATGGCAAAGTACTGCTCCATACAAAAACTATTTTTGTTAATCAAGGGAAATGACAAAGGTGGGAAGCAAAGTAGTGAGTTTGCTTTATGTGTGGGATTGAAGTGTGGTGATCCTACCACAGCCCAGATAAATTTTCATACCATTGTGTGAACCCTGCTAGATTCCTGTCAGTGGAATGAACCTCAGTATTCTATGACTGAGAGTTTCATATGCTAAGAGATGTTGAAAGGCCCTTCAGTTTCATTGAATGCCTTCTGCTCATAATTTTTAAAAACCTATTCAAATATAAAAAAGCCTAACTGTACTTCATCATGGAGCTTTTTATAATCTCTTGATGTGCTTGTCTTCCCCATCTAGTAACAGCCCCCAACTCAACCCACCTGCTTTTGATTTTTTTAGACTGTATAAATTTAGCTTTCTTAGCAAAAACATACTTTTCAAAAGATGCACATCCTTTCAAGTCCAAATTCCGTTATTTTCAAAGTAAAAATCGTTTGCTTATGAAACCTCAGCAGGCTGAGAACAGTAAGAATTAGAGCATGGGTCCTAAATACTACACCTAATTCACCCAGTTCTGCATACACCTTACTTGAGAGGTGTCTAAACAGAGAAGGAGGAAGCAATCTATGTACCTGAGCTCTCCTTATACCCCATCTGGAGACAGACATGAAATTCCCCTTAATATCTACAGCAGAGGCTCAAGATGCTTCAAGGATTTACATAGTCATCCAAAATTATTGATGTGAAGCTATTTTTTTGTGTAAATACATCTGTAAGATGAGGTTCTAAAGGCTGGAGGGAAAAGTATAGTGAATATAGTGAACAGACTTGTCTCTGAAAACACTTTTTCCAGATTTGTTTGTGGAAGTGCTCTCAGTATGACTTGCTGGCTAATACTGTAAAACCAGTCGAAACATTAGTTGTGTTTGAATAGAATTTTTCTCCAGTTTTCATTCTTTAAAGTCCACCTATATTCAAATGCTCACTGGAAGCACAATTGCAATGAGGGGAAAATCCCTCTGGTGAGAGAACTAGAAGGAAGAATCCTTCCAGGGGCAGTCTTATCAGCAAATCCATGGAGACTTATCAGAAGATATACATCCAGAGGTTTTCAAGCTGTCTTTTTGTACTTCTCCTTAGGCCTGAAGTTTTATATCATTATGGGACATTTCCAAGGCAGCAGCAGCAGCCACTGCCTAATCTTTTCACAAGATGTAAATCAGTTTCAGTAATTATCATAATAGATGGTTTGCTCATGTTTTCTGGCTGGGAAAAAATACCATGTCTTATAAATTCCTCAGTGCTGTAACATCAAAGCAGCAGGGTAGGAATGCAGATCCAGAGGGGAGGGGAGATTAATTTGATGAGGATGTATATGTGATAGATATAGATTTGTTTAAGGAACCATCCTGAATAGTGTATGCCAGATTGAGCCCCGGAATCTTGTATTCTGGGCATGAAAAATATGCATCCAAGGTGCCACCCTTAAAGAACTGAAGGGATAGCTCATACCAAATACAATCAGGAAGAGCCAAAACATCTTGAAAGAGCATTTTAGGGTATTAGAGGGGATATGGGGAATCCTACCCTGCCAACTGCACACAGAGGGAAGGAAGAGTGACTCAAACTGTGCCTCTGGGGATCAGAAGAGCTCCTTTGGGACTCACGGAGGCACAGGGATACCACACCTCTTTCCCCAGGATTGCCAAGCTGCAGACAGGATCAGCAACAATCAGGCCAAAATAGTCCTGGTCTCCCTGTGACCAGGCTCCTTCCTGGTAGTTTTCTGCAGCTGAACACAAATCCCAAGAGTCCAGCTAGGTCATCAGCTTGTTTCCCTCGAATGCAGAAGTTGTGTTTAGTGAATCTGGCATCCCAGCCCCCCCAGTCCTGTACCTCTCTGCAGAAACGTCTTCCAAGTGTAAAACCCATCAGCTTCACACCTTTATTTTTGCTCTCCTCGAATTTTACTCCCCTTGACTGAAACTGAGAGAATTCAAGAGTGCTTTAGGGATCAGGGCACACATTCTGCCTTCAGATAGGAAGAGCAACCTTTTGAAAAGAAATGGATGGCATCACTTTTTCGTTCAGGAAAAAGCACCTCTGTGTGTCATACACCAATGAACAATAGGTTAACATTACAGAGAAGAGGTAGAAACAGAGGAAATTAAATTTAACATGAGAGAGGAAAACAAGTAAATATTACATACTTTTTTCGAGTGAGTCCATGTGCGAGTGATTAACTTTTGCTATCTAGGGAGGATAAAGGGGGAGCCGAGATTCTCTGTAACTGTTTGAACAACTTAACACAGCAGCAAATATGGAAAATTTCACCAGTTTGGCAGATGCTGTAAAATATTTTTATCTCAAACACCTTATGTTTGTGGTCCTAACACTGACCCCAGACTAGCAATTTGTAATCCCAGGAAGCATTGCATTAGCTTTCACAGAATCTCACTTGAGACCGACTCTCACAAAGCTGCACATCTCAGGGAAAATTTACAGCCCCTGAACTGGGAATGTGCCACAGTGCAATGACAAACACTAGCTGGTCTGCAAAGATAGAGTGTTCCCATTCTCAGCATCCTTGGGACCAAGGGAGACAGGCTGCTGTTGTTGAGCAGCTGAAGAATGCACACTGCTCAAAGCTCAAGAATGTGGAAATGGCAGAGCTTTTTCACAAGGCCATTAAAAATGACATCTTAACAACATCTGCAATTAAAAATGCTCAGAGTTGGAAGAGACCTTCCAAAAAAACATGTGGATTGTAGAACTCATTCCGTTCCTAAGACTTAAAAATCTGACAGCATAAGCCTAGAAAAATGAGAGAAGTCCCTCTTTCCTGTCTGTTGTTTAAGCTTCCTCAATTCCAAATTTCAGTGACAAATGATGGTTGTGTTGACCCTAGGATGTCCTTCAGCCCTGTGCATCAGTCCACTGCTACAGATGTTTTCGCAGGAGAAGGGTGTTGCTTGTTTTATGTCACATCTCTATAGGTCATCAATACATTTCATTCTGCATATTTAAGTATACCTCAAGCTAAAAAATAACACCAAAATCTTTTAAACTGAACTGGATAACTCAAGGGTTTGGTAAAGTAGCTGCACTTTCATTCATTTCCCTGCTGTGGGTTTAGATGCATCCATCAAAAAGAAGTGGGATTTCTGGGAAATTAGATCCTGGCTTTTCTGGTCTCAGCCTACAAACAGCTGTGGGCTCTTTTTAAGACCTATCCTGGTTATTAGCACTATCAAGACACACTTGCAAGCGATATGGGCAAATAGGCCATCAGGGCACAAAAGTTCACCTTATGTCTCCCACCTGATATGAAGGGACCTCCTACTACCACAAGTTACAATTCACATGCCCTATAGATGAACAGGCATCTTCCTAGTCCAAGGCTGGAAGAATGCCACCCTTGTCAGGGCTCAAGTTCATGCTAAAATGAAAACAACAACAACAACAACAAAACCCCAACAACAACAAAAAAAAAAATCCAAATGACAACACCAAAAAAATTGGCAAATTAAAGGAAAAGAGAGTCTTTGGTGTGTTTTCTGGGAGGTACCTGGCAAATATGATAAAATGGCAGCTATGAAAGGAACATTCAAATTAAAGAAATGTTGGGATAGGGTTAAAACAAGTTTGTTAATTATCTGGTAAGGACCTCCTCAGATATACTTTGTCTCTGCATGTGCACACACACAAACACTTGCTTCAGTGTCTTGCTTGAATAATAAGGCACAACAGGGCAATCATTGTTGTGCCATAATTGCACTCCTCGGGTGTACGCCAGCCACGAACCCGAAGGAGGAGTGCTATCAGCAGCCTGAGAAGTATGATTATGGCCCAACAAGGCATGCCCTGTTGTGACTTATTACAATTAGAAAAGCTATCTACAGTGTTACAAACCTAGAGGTGAGGGCTACGAGAAATGCTTTTTAAAAGCCTGTGTTCTGGTAGTGCATATTTAAAATGTTGTACCTGCTGCTAGGACTCCCCATTAGCCAATCATATTGCTCAAGTATCCTTTGAATGACATACTTCATGCCCCATCTCAACTCTATGCTGAAAGATTAGAGGAATTAGTAACATTTTTCAACCCTCTTCGAGCTCTCAAGAGACCTGGAAAGCAATAAGTGGTATATAGCAACTGAAATCACATGCCTGTTACCAACACTAAAAAAAAAAATTGTCGAATATCTGGGGACTATTAACTGCTTTCCTTCCAAACACATATGTTTTTTAGCAAACAACATTCAAGAGACACTAGCTGATGCTTTCATGGGTGCATATCTATCCATTCTTCAGCTTTCAAATCAGGGCCAAATGGGAATGAGGAGACCTACCTATTTCACAGAGCAATTGTGAGGATTGATTAGTACCTATAATGGCCTCGGAGATGTTCAGCCAGCAGGCATTCCAGGCATGCAAAAGAATCGGGAAAGCACATATGTACAACAAGCTGCAAAATACCCGAGTGGGAGAAATTGTTCACCCTTACACGACAGGAATTGTTAAAACAAAGACGGTGCCTTTTCTGGGTAGGGATCCAGGCAAAAGCTCTGTAGGTGGTGTTTGTTTAGTAATCCTAAATTAACTAGGGACCTGGCAAGGATGCAGGATTGAAAAAGAAATGTAAGGCTCTCCACCCAACCCAAGAGTAGAATATGTCCTGCATGTCCAGAAGGCTCTTTCACCTTGAATGTGAAAGATAGCTTCAAACTAAGTGATTGTGCACAGGTTCTAATGAATTCTGAGCTCCCTTTATCCACACTGGAGTAAAAGCTACCTTAAAACAGTCCTTATAAGAAAACAGCTAACATAGACATTGCAGCTTCATTGCAGCTTCAAAACCATTTTGGGGGAAAAATAATAAAAGGGGGGGAACTGCATATAATATTAAATTCAGAAAACTTTACAGCCAACATCTGGACATTGGGACAGCTGGAGCAGAGTTGTGTAATGCCTGAGAAGGGCAGAACAAAAAAAAACCTAAGAAATTGCCTGGTGATACCAAATCATCAGCTAGTCAAAACACGTTGGAGCTAATGTATATTAATCACTGGAAACCTTAGATAAGTTCAGTAAACATTGTCTATTACAATATGTTAAAAAAAAAAAAGGCTTTGAAACAGCACTGTGCTCAGGGGTCTGATCCAGAGCTCACTGAAATATGTTGGAATGTTTCCATTCACCTCAGTGAGTTTTGTGCATTGAGCTTTTTCAAGCCCAGGCAGCAGTTCCAAAATAACTTTACAGTATTATCCCAATTGTTTATTTGTGTATGAACAGCACTGAAAAAGTACACATGGCCAAGCAGAAAAAGAACACTTATGAATATTTTTAAATTGCCGTCACCAAAACCACTAACAACATAAAAATTAAACTATTTATGATGTTGTAACACTGGCTTTAATAGGGATAGTGGTGGAGAAACTATGTGTAATATAATCAACAAGCTAACAAACCCCAAGGTTCTCCTGAGGATTTTAATATGCAGAATGTTTAAAATATTAAACAAACAATAGTGAAAATCAGGATATGATTAACAATTTTAACAATCGGTCCTGAAAGGTTCTCTCCAAAATTTGTTCAAACTGTTTCATAATAAGCTCACAAACTGCAGAAAACATGACATATATTTTAATGTGACCCAATAGGATAAAAAGAAAGCTCTGTTTGTCCACTGTTGCCTGACTTTGGGTTCATTGAGCTAGGCTGAATAGATTTGAAATGAATCAAGATGTTTAACATCTGCCTCCTGTTATTAAGATATTCTCTTCCTATTTATAAACAAATGCTTTGTTGGGGTTAGGCTGAGTATTCCATGACTCTGTGGACTCATTTTTCCTTAGCAATCTGAACTTCAGGCCACAAGTAAAAGGTACATTAGAAGTCTTCTGAAATCTATCACTGCATGTAAGTAAAAAAGATTAAGAGATGCACAGTCTGGTTGTCTGGTCTATCACAGATGGCATCTGACCATGTGCTACACAATATCACATTAAGGCAAAAGCAGATTTTTCATTAAAATTAGCTCATGAAAAGCATTTCCCAACGTTTTAGTTAGAACAAATGACCTTATGTTTGTGTGCATTGTCTTGTCAAGACCCTCATGCTTCTAGGGCTCTAGCTACTGACATGTGGTTGGAAATCCCAGCACTTCCATAAACACCACAAATACAAAGCATTTCCTTTGTTCTCCTAGTTCCTCTCTATTTCTATCTCCTCCCTTTCCATGAGAATTTATGTTAATCTCTCCTCCAATCTGCTTTCAGTCACTGTGTTAGTTTGGATTCCTCCTTTCTTCATTACATTTGGTTCCTTGCTCCACTCTGGTCTTTTCCAGTCAATGTATTGAAAACTGACTCCTTTCCTCCACTCTAACTGACAGCCTGGTTTGTGTCTCTGCTCTCCCTCACTCACCCGAATGTAACACTTTCCACCCTGCCCTTTCTGGCTGCCTGTCTTGCTCTCCTTGTTACTCTACCTTCTGCAGAAGAATAATCTTACCTTCCCCCTTCCCTCCAGGCAAAAAAATCCAAACTAGCACCATTTCCCTCTTTTTAAGCTTTTTTCCAGAACAGACTTCTGCCCATTCCAGCTCTGTTCTGTGTGCTGTCTCCATCTTAACCTGCTTCATTTAATACTTAACAATACCTCAATGTCTTTGATTAACATAGTCTTAGATTCAAATTTATATTTTTTCTGTTTGTGTTCACAGTATGTTCATGGCCAAAACGCTTAAAATACATGACTTCACAGCATAATACTATACAACATACAGGTATGAATTTATATGGATACATTTGCATCTAACTTCATTACAAACAAGCAGGATCTTAGAAAAAGGGTTTTCAAAAAAGGAAATATTTTTAAGAGCAGGATTTTATGAGATCACCTGTTCCAAACAGAAGGAATACTAATAAAGTAAGAACAAGAAATATCTACCGGAGATTTTCTAACCTGTTCCTAAAACATGCAATTCCACTATTCCCAGGGACCAGTGATGGCACCTCCTACCAAGTGGCAAGCAAATTGTCCTTGCCTCAGCACCAGCCTGTCACTTCTTGCTCTATCCAGAGAGCGCACAGAGAACTAAGTATTCTTATCCTCTTCTGCAGTAACTTTTAATGTCCTCAAAGGCTGTGATCATCTTTCTCTCTAAGCCTTCTCCTCTTTAGACTAAACAAACCCAAATCTTTCAGTCTTTCCTCAGGAGGTCATGCTTTCCAGGCCTCTGAATATTCATGATTTTTCTTCTTTGGGCTATCACTAATTGGTCTCCATCCTCCTTAAAGCTGAAACCAAAGCCAATTGAGCAATGAATAGAAACAATTTCAGAGCTGATTTACTCTTTCACAGTAAATGAAAGATCCTTCCTCAAAGAACATGCATCCTCCACTTGATGGCTTGGTTTAAATATTACTTGATATAAAGCTACAGTCAGTACCTTAATACCAAAGGTAACATAACTGAGTGTGATAATGAAGGTAGAGTAGTAAAACAGTAATTCATAGTCAATACTGTTTTTTTTCCTTTCCTTTCCCCCTCCCCCCCATTTTATACTTTAAGAAAAAAAAATGTATTCATTACCTGAAGTTTTCCACCATTAAAATTCCATATACAAAGAGGTTTTGGCCAACAGATTGAAAGGGAGTGGTTCTGTATGTTTCATTTATGAAACTGAAGTGAATTTAATTCCCTGATTTTGTGTTTAAACTATCTGGTGTATTCTTGAATTTCTAATTCAAAGAATAATCACAGATCTTATTTCTTAGCCAACAAAAGAAATGTTACTGCAAATGTTGTACATATAAAATAAATATATTCTGATGATTATTTAATTGACTCAATGGAAAACTTGCAAATCTGGTGTCAATTACCTCATGTCCTAAGCAGGAAAAATATATAATACACTCAACCTAATATACGGCTATAAATATGATTAATGTATTTTGAGAATGCCCCACACAAGCATTATTTTCCAAAGATGACAATTTAATGATAGTTGACATGCAGTATGTGGCACATGTTGAAAATCTATCGTGTCTTTAAATCTCTCGATGTATGCACATACATGCACCCAATCCCCATGGCATGAACTCTCTCCCTGAATTAATTTACATACCTAGGAGCACCATGTCCATACCTATTTTCACAGGCAGGGAGTTCAGTTAATACAGTTCCCTAAGTTACATTAAGCAAGCCAAGTGTCTTCAGCTTAGATACCAAATGATCCCCTGCATGTAACCCATGCTTTAACTTGAAATGCCCCTCAAAATGTTTTGATTTTGGCTCTCTTCACCAAAAAACAAGCAGCATGTTGGCTGCAGGATTGCCTCAAGGTTACTGCACTGTAATGCTGGTCTGACCCAAGTTCACACTAGGTTTTGAACATAGTCTTTGGGCCACTCTCCTCCCCTTCTCCCTGTTATTTAACACTACTCATCTACTCAGCACATTCTTAAAAGGACCTGGTTCCTTTTAGCCAGAAGTGTCATCTGCTGGATCAAGCATAGATCCTCTGAACTACCTTTGGCTGAGACCAACTTCTACCTGCCCCACCTCTGTACTGGAGACATGAGCCCAGAAAAGTCTCTCCTGCCTAGCATTCTTGGTGCATCACATTTTTATATCCATCATTCCTGGGTGTTTATGGTTACTGCCTAGCAGAAAGAAGTACAAAAGCAGCAGGACTTCTCAGGTACCTTACATACCAAAGGAAAAAACTGCCAAAGGTCATTTAACCTAAGACACCTTGCCTTCACCTATTCCAGATTCTGAATTATGACTCTCTTGGCAATAGTGGCAAAGCCATAGCACAAATGTGGAAATATAACAGTAGTGGAGCAAACAAGGACTATTTTCCCTCTTAGCAATGTCACACTACTACACCATTTGGCCCAACCAAATTGTCTGCCCATCAAAGGTGGAGTTCAGCTCTGACTGAGCTGAGAGTGGGTTTGGTTCACAGAAATCATGCTCAAAATGCAGAGCTGCTTAGTATTTTTGCAAGGCAGTGACCTCAGCTGGCCAGTACCCCAGGAGACCATGTGTCATCATCAGATTGCTGTGCTGGCACAAAAAGTAAAACCACCCGGCTGCCCCCCACTGCTCCGACCTCAGAGGGAACAAACCAAACAGGGCTTGGAGACAACAAGGCCAGTAACTGAGTTCTCCTGCTGGCTGGCTGAGTGGGTGAGTTTTGGCACTCTCAGCCCATTCCTAAAAGCCATATCTTCTCCCGAAGGGTGGGAAGGATCCCTGTCCCAGGAAATAACTCAAGGAGCCTGTGTGTGGGGGTATTTCCTGCCTTGGAGAGATATAAAGGGAAGCTGCTCCAGACCAGTGCCTGGAGGGGTGTGTGGGTGTTTGTGCCAAATGAAGGCAGCCACCAGCTAGTTTAACTCCACAGCAAGATTCACATTGGTAAGACCACTTCCAAGTGCAGCAGAAACAGGAAGGAGAGCTCCAGTTTACTAGGAAACAGCCTAGTTCAGCCAGTGCCAAAACCCATTTGATCCCAGTTTTCAAAGTTTACCTGCTCAGGAACACATTTATCATCTAATCAAACACTATCTGATTTTCTTTTTACCTAGATAATGAAGTAGACTAGTTTTCCCCTAAATGTTTGAACCATTATGATTTATGAATAATCTTTTGCAAAACAATCCAAGCTTGTTTATGACGCAGAAAAATAAACAGCAGGTAGGAAAGTAGAGTATAACTAGCCAAAAGCCACTGATGTCTGAGTGTGTCAAGTAAAATCTCTATAGGAAGACAAAAATAAACAAAAAATCATGCATATATTGCACACACGTATCACAACCACAGATGCATAACTCATGGACTGTACTGCTGTTCATTCCAAGTGGGCCTAAAATGCACAACCTAGATTCGGTGGAGAGTAGATGGGGATGAAGGGGATATCAAGTATGAAAAAATAAGGAAGGGCCCCTATGCTACTGTAGAACATTTGCAAACTGATGTTCTAGAGCAAACAGAGAAATATGTGGGAACACCCGAGAAACAGCGAGTGGTTGAAAACTACTCCAGATTTCCAAGGGAGGTTGTGGAGTCTCCACTCATGGAGATGGTCAAAACTGAAACCAACCACAGCCTTGAACCATTTGCTGTGATAACCCTACTCTGAGCGAGGGATTGGTCTAGGCAACCACCAGAGGCACTTTCTGACCTCTGTGATTCTGTGAAAGAGACATCAAAGTAAACTGGACTTGTGTTCAATGTCTGATTTTAAGGATTATGTGGGGAGGTGTGGAAACACAAGCCAGACAGAGCTCAGCAAGGAAAGAGAAGATCTCCCCTGTTTCTGCTGTTTGGTACTGGGAAAGATAAAAAGGTGAAGGAAGCCTGATTCAGTATAACCACTGGTTCTGCAGAGCTGGCAAATAAAGATGTGAGCTAGGACAGTCCACACAAAAGTTTCCCCAGTGCAGTTAAGTTATTCTAGTGAGGCTGCAAATGGCTGACTGGGGAGCTGTTGCAGCCCAGTGCTAGCTGTCAAGAAGAAATTCCTTCTGCCAAGAAGAAAGGAGCAGTTTTCCTGCAAGGAACGAGCAGTTGAGAGAAATTTTACAGCTCTGGGCGAACCTCAACTGTTGCCAAGCTGCTCCCTCCCATCAGCCCAGTTCAGTCTCCCGCCTCCCCACTTTCCCCTATGCTTCAGCCACCTGGAGCTGCAGCCCTCCCCTTGGGTCCTCCTCAGCCTAGGAAACTGCATGGTATTTGGCTCAGAGAGGGCAATTTTACTATGAGGCTTGTTACCAAGGCGGGTGTTCACTGCCTGCCCTGTGAAAGTCACACCAGGTAGCCGTATGTGCTCTGGGCTGGGGTTCACATGGGACCCTGGCACAGACCATTCAGCCCTGCCCCGCCATTATCCCTGCTTCTTCCTCATGTGCATCCCTTCCTTCCCACCCCAGCACAGCCAGGCTGCACAGACAGCTGCCCGTTACTACTCAGTAGTTGCTTGAATCCCACTAAATGCTTGTCAAAGCGCCCAGAGAGCTGAAAGTGAGCTCTTTAAATTACATTTGTTGAAAGATCCCTGGTGCCTGTTCCTGCTTTTCGTTTTCAGAAACTCTCTGAAATCATAGTTTGTTTTACAGTGATGTTTTGTTTTTCTTTTCCTGCATCCAACCTATAAGTCATGGATGATGCATATTAAACACATTAAATGGGTTTCAGCAGGGCTGTGCACCATATGTGCATAAGGCTGAGGTCTGGGACAACGGCATTTTTGTGTTTACTTTCTATACTGGGAAACTGTATGGTATGACGCTCCCTTATGCACAACTCTGGACAGACATTTGGCCTCATTTGAAACCTTAGAAAGAGGTTGTGTGGAGAGGAGAGGCAAAACAGCTGAGGCCATCGCCCAGGAGGAGGGAAAAGCAGAGTCTTCTTGACGGGTTAAAGAAAAGCCTGGAAATCAGGACTGCTTGGATTGATGCCTGACCACAGCTGACAACAGACGAGTCTCTTCATTTTCTATGCTTCTGTTTCCCCATCTGTGAAATCTGCTCCCCCCTTCTCAGGGAAGGTATATAGAAGAAATGTTTTGAGGCTTCCCTCACAGAACCATTTCTTTGTATACAAGGAGCTCTCATATATTTTTAGAAGCATTTTTAATTAGAAGTAGAATAGCCCCTTCCATTTAAGAAAAGCTGAGATTTTTGCACTTATTATACAATTATGACCATACACCAGGTTTTCGGGTTTGTTTTTTTTTTTTAATCCTTTGCCTTTCCAGTTTTCCTATTAATATGTCATACGAAAATCACGGATGGTGTCCAAATTCCAATTCATGGGAATGGAATTAATATATCCATTAAAATGAAAAAGGGGGAGTAATTTGGGGAAGTTTCAGAAGCGCTGGCAGGTAGTTATAGTTGAACTCATCTCTCCCGTCCCAGTGACTCATTCTGGGAATGGATAGTGCCTCTGTTGTCTTCAGACATTTAACACCTCTCTAACAAGATTTAGCATCAGCTGGGATGTGTGAACAAATAATATGGAGCAGCCTGAGACTTCCTAGGACGTCTGTCTCTAAGCTGTGTCAGGGCCTGATTCTGTCAGAGGTGGGTGGGAGTTGGAGAGGCTACACATCAGGCTTTTTGTTTTTAATTCCAGCAGTGGGGAATTTTGGTTACAAGTCATCCCTCCCAGATCATGTTTCTGAAGATGTAAAGAAGAAAACAACGTTCAGAAAAGAGCAGCCTGCCAAAAGGAAGAATATTTTAAGGAGATCTTTCTGACTCTCTCCAGATTATGTGTAAATTTAAGTTACTAAGAGAAAATGAGAACCATTTGTTTGAAGTTCAAATCCTGTCTGGCCTTTACTAGGCTAGGTTTCAAGCATCCTGTTTTGCCTAATCTCTGCGTCTCAATCCATCACCTTGATGCAACTTCCCCATGAGAGATCTCCACAGCTCTATCTGAGCAGTTGGACTTGGGAACAAAAGTATCAGTGCTGGAGCTCTCTCCTGGCAAGTTTTGTGTGTTGTCAAGTGTTTGAGCACAAGAAGAGTATGAAATATCCCAAAGCTGTGTGGTTTCAAGTATCTCAGGCTGAGTAGGTGTTAGAAAATTGAATTGAAACCAAATCCTGTTCTCAGACTTTTCTGACTTTTATCTTCAAGGGAGCCCCATAGGCTGAGTTTGGACTGTGGATTCCAAAAATCTGATGGTGCCTCAACTCGCCCTTGTAATTTGGCTGTCAAGGCTCTACCACAGTTCAAAATTTACAGCAGTCCCACCTCAACTGTGTTGAGACAGAAATCCCAAATTCAAGAGTAGACAGGACAACCTGGAAACAAGTATTGAATATTAATTTTTTAAAATCCATTTTTAAAACAAATTTTCTTTTAGATATTGTAAGCAGTTTCCAGATCTGAATTATGTAAAAACAATCTAAAATTTATATGTAAGTACTAAAATGGTTCTGTTCATTGGGAAAACTTGAGGATCCTATAATAAAATGCAATGAAAGCAGTGTGGCTTCCTGACATTTCCAGTGTATTATAATTCATTCTATGTAATTTGTAAGCCCTTAGTTTATTTTTCAAAGTTCTGAAAGCTTGATGTTTCATTGATATATTCCCCGTGAAACTTACCTCCACATATCTTTGTTTTTTCTTTTTTTTGATGGAGAGCTCTAAAAAGGTTAGCCAAATTATAGGCACTGAAGGAAAATCCATGCTTCTAATACTTCTAATAATCTCTACTCCTGCTTTCTGGGAAACGCCTTGTCTTCCTTTTTTTGGGGGGGTGTGTCATGCAGCAGCACAAGTGTTCTGCCTACTGATCTCCTGTGTATACCTTCAGGGAGGTAGTGGAGATACTACCACCCCCTTAACAAATTACAAGGAGCAGTACACATTCTTTTTACCAACAGCTTTTAAGGCAACTTTTGTTGGGCACCCACAACGCAGACACACCCAGAAAGATCAGTCGACTCTCTCCTGGTGATGATCACTGTGACATGAAACATGCTCAGCCAGAGAAGCAGGCTATGGGGGTTATTGATCAAAACCACTCCTATCCATCAGATAAGGCTGGAGTTAAAAGGGAAATGACTTAGTACTGCACCCATTGTCAGTCACCTACCAGGTAAAAAGATGACCCTGCTCAGGAATCTGTTTGTCATTGCTAATAATTTTTTTTTCACAATATATATATGCCCTGTTTCATTTCACAAATACAAAATCAGGCCTATATCACTCAAAAAAAACCTTTGCTGCAAGCATTTTGTCAGGTTAGATGGTTGCCTGCAAGAACACTGACAATTTTACAGGCGATGGAGATTTAGGAAGATGAACTATTGCAGTCTTTGACAATAAAACTGTTGTAATGATGAGAAGATGTGAGAAGAAATCAGTGGTTTCTATCAATTACTATGGTAAAGGGAAAATCGACGTGATTTTACAGACTAGAACATGCAACAGAGGATGCAGTCTAGTATAAGCAAAGGAAACTGAGCTTTTGATAAACCCCCAAAGCCTGCTGACATTTGGGGAGTACTTGCTGCTTCCCTCCATGCCCAGAATCTTCTTAATCCCTTCATGATAAACACAGGAGCCTCATGGTGTAACTGCTGTGCCAGTGTGGGGTGACTGGTGTTGCTCATGTCCATCTCACAGCAAAACATCCCAATGGAGCAGCGAAAGAGAGGAGAAAGACTTTTGGTCACTCCTGAGCAGCCTCATCTCATGCCATCGGCACCCAAATGTGGTTGATGGACTTACCTCTACCACAGGCCTGCTGAAATGCTTTTCATGGACTTACAGGGTGTTGATGTCCTGAATACTACTGACCATAGGTGATGATCACTGAGCGGTTACTAAGATGGTTCAGATTTCCCTTAAAGCCTTGAAGTCATCTGGTTACATGAGGAGCTCAGTTTCCATTGCAAAAGGAAAGATTTCCAGCCCTGGCAGATGCAGAAAAGTCCTCAAAATGTAGTATCTAAGGGCTCCAAACATAGTATCCAATGCAAAGAAATTAAATAATATAGTTTTAAATATCTTACGCTTTTACTGATTAGTCTTGCAATCCATTTTTTAAATTCCTGGCATAGGCTCAGGAATTAAAGTATCTGCTCTTTGACCTCAGAAAAGTCTGGTAATACGGACAAAGTTGTTTCATTAAGATGTAGCAGCCATTGTGTTACAGCATCCACCTCTAAAATCTTCTCAACTGCCCAAGGTAACTAAATAACCATACTTCATTATTCACAGGTCTCTATATTAAGTGCAGGGAAGTTTAGATAACATCTAACTGCAAAGAGAAGCACTGGAAAGTTTCTGAGGGTGGCAACTGCATACCTAAATGACACTTATTTATTTAGAAGTGCTTAAAACATGGCTTTCACTTATCCTAGGCAGACACAGAGCCTTGAAATCAAAACTCATGTAATATCACTTGGCCCAGTGCCTATACTTGGAAGAACTTTTTCATCACACCCAAACCAAGAAACTCCTTTCCCAGTTTCTATCACTTAATCATCCTTCTTCTGCAGCCACCACCCACAGCAAAAAACTGGGGTTAGCAGAGAAATCCTTGCTCAACTACAAGGCTGCAAATGAATCTTTAAACATGCTACCAAAATAATAAGAAAAATATATAAATTTATTCCCCGAGTTTTGGCTGCCATGATTAATTCCAGGGCTAATTGTTCTCCAGCTGTATTAAACCCTGAACATGGGTATTCTGATTGGAACACTGACACAACTATAGCAATGGCAGTGAGGATGTGATGTAGCAATGAGCATGGCGATGGAGTAGTCCATGATTTAGTGCTGACAGTCCTTAGCAAAACTGTGGCCATGAGGCATGGTTTCAGAATTCACACTTATAGGACAGGAAAGCATGTAATTATCATTAAGCTGGAATGACCCACTGCATACAAGCCATGGAATCAGTGATTGCCTCTCACACACTCACTTCATGCTGAGCTGGATTTTTCAGTGGTTAATATGCTGATACAGGCAAGGCCATACTCACAAAGTTCTCCATCACCCCAGCCCTATTACACAAATAGGCTGGAGGCATCTTTTGAAAGAATCTCCAGCAATACCTTTTAAAAACGTCCTCCCTTCCCCCAGCCCCAGAGCAGCATACATCAAAAGAAGTTTTTCAGTACTGCAACCCTAACCCTTCCTCTTAGAAACAGGCACTTTGTGTTTCACATAAGCTGGACCATACCTGGCACTGCTCCAGCCCCATTTGGAATATGCACATCTAGCAGTAGTTTGAAAATTGTAGAAATCTTTACCATTGCTCACTTTCCATAAGGCACCTTTCCAAGGGAAGGGAGCTTGTGCAGCTCCCAGCCAGAGAGCTCTGTGTTCAGCAGCACACAAAGAAAAGCTTCTCACTCCAGGCAGGCACACACACATGATTCCAATATCCTCACTCTGAGTTTGGAAGCTGCAGCTGCTACTTTAGACCACAGCAACTGAAAACACCCCGGGGGAGAGCAAGAAAGAGGTTCAGATCCTGTATGTAGAGCCATGACAACAGCGTGGTTTGAGCCCTGCTGCAGCAATCAGCCATTGGTGCAGCACATCATATGGTGCTGGGAGAGCTTTCTGGGGAAGGTGGGCATGCAATGAGCAAAAACAAAACGAAAACAACTTAGAGGAGAAGTGAGGAGAAGTCACGGCAGAGGGCTGTTCTTATAAAATTATTTTCTGGACAGGAAAGTGATACTTGTGCATAAAGGCAGCGGTTTGCACAAATGCCTCCAATAGCACCAGAGACAACACAGGGCTAGTTACAGAATCGAGCTCTTGAGAAGGGAAGAGAAATAAGGGTAGCACCAGAGCAAAGTTTCCTACTTATCACCTCTCATGCTTCTCCAGATCTTACTGAGTCCTGTGGGGCCTCTCTGCTCTGTTCAGTTGGAGTCTTTGCTAAAACATTCAGTGACACTGCAGGGAGAGAAGAATCTACATCATCAGGATGTGTTTGGGCAAGCCAAATGTGGGCTTGTTCAGCCTGATCCTCCATAAAATCTAAATATACTGATAGCCCTTCAAAACAGTTCAGTGCTTTATCCATCCGAGAGTGTATAGCTTTAATAAAATCTGCTTTGGAGCACTTTTTGGTGTGCTGTGGGTCTGAGAATTCTCTGTGGTTTGTGGTCACTTGTTTTTTCTAATATTTTGGTCAGTGTCCAATCTCACTCATGTAGCTGGATATACCCATGTAATTTCTGGTAGAATTGAATTTTCCACACAGCACAATTTATAGCCCTCTGGTGTTCCCTGACACATGAACAGAGGTTACCGCCAGCTTGACCAACTTTTACGTATTCATGCTTTCAAGTAAGGGGCAGAAAAACATTAACTGATCTCTTCAAAGTCCTGTAAAAGTGCTTTAAAGTGGCCTAGCCTTCCCAACAGGAAACATATTTCACCATCTTCTCTTTTGTGACAGCAAATGTTTCCTGAGGTGTGGGAGACCTCAGAGGGAAAGTTGGGATTTGATAGTTTACAATCCCGTCACTCATTTTAAACTACTCAACTACAGTTCATCAACCACCAAAGGCCTTCCTCAGAAAGATGCTGGCTAGAGAGGTGATGGGGGGGCTGTAGGGGCTGTGGGGGCAGGGTTGCACTTGGGGGCCTTATCATCCCCATGGCACATCACCATCACCTGACAATGCAGCAATCACAGAGTCCCAAGGAATGATAAAAGGAGATTTCTCCCATGTCCCCCACTGACATATCAGGCCTGAGGGCAGCCTGAAGACATCTGAGAGACATCTGGAATGAAGTCCCCAAGGAGCCAGTAGAATTACTTGGGCTGAGGGAGAAAGATCTGGGCATGGATGAGGCTCCTAGAGGTTCTCTGCTGCAAAAACAGCTCCCAGTAGGGACATATTCAAAGTCCCTCTGATAGATGCAAATCCTGCTTCAGCCTTCATCAAATGGATGCAAGTCCCTCAGGACATGAGAACCATCAACCCCTGGAGACTGTCAGGCCTTTTTAGCTGGACAACAACAGCCAGACCAAGGGTATCCCTTCTGGAGGAGCAAAGCAGAGTTTGTCATTCTCATCCCCGTGAAGAGCCAGGGGCTGCAGGCACAAGAAATAGAATCCAGAGATGTTGCCAGAAGTTCCAGGGTTTTGAAGTACCCACTGGTGGCCTGCCAGGTGCAGGAAGTATTTTTGTTCCCAAGTAGATCAGACTGGGTGTATTTGGCGACTCTTGGAACTTCTGAGATGGCTCCAGGTAGGGCAGATTGGGGTTTAGGCTTCTCTTGAGAGGTGTGAGAAGCCTGTGGGAAGAGATACTCAGTCACATGCTCGGGGAATAGCTGATCACTGGCACTGAGGTCAGAAAGCAATGTTCTCCCAGGGCAGACTGGCGCTGGTCCTTGGGTGTTATTTTACCTTTCTCTGCAGCACCAAATATGACCACTTGTCAGGGCTCCTTTGGGTCATTTTGGCCAGGTGCCAGCTGCTCAGGTCTACAGAGGTGGTCCTTATGCTTGTCATCTGGGAGGAGGAAAATTTCAAGATTCCCAGAGTAGGTCTGAGGATGAACTCCAGGGATTGTTGCTTGTTTCCTGTGGCACAAAGCATAACACCTTATCAGGGCTCCTCTGGACTCTTGTGATCATCAGTCATTTAATCACACTGACATTCACAGATGATTTCAAGTGGATACATAAGAAGCAAACTCTTCAGTCCTTCTGGTCAGGTATCTTCCAGGCACACAGGGCTGCTAAACAGAGGCAGTTGCTTTTCAGTGTTGGATGCCCACCTATCCTTATCCATGTCAGTATTACCAGCAACAACCTTCCTCTTCACCAACTGGCTGCAGAATTCATTTAAAAGTTCATCAGCAAGCTTTATTCACACTCCTGGAGAGTAAAGTGTGTCCCCACAGACAGCAGGGACATGAACTGCATCACACAGACCCACCAAGGTTTGATCTTTTATAGTTTCTCAGTGCCTGGGCATTTTGTCCCATGCAACTTCCCAATGGAAGCTCAGTGAATAGATAATATCCAGCCATGGACATTTCCTCTGTTAAGAGGCAGACACCAGTTCCGAAAGGAGCTGAGCTGACCCCACCAGCCCTGTTCAGAGCCCATCCGCACACCTTGCCCATGGCTTAGCTGGCTGGTGGAGGCTGGATCTGGCTGTGGCTGTGTGGAGCTGGACTCCAGCAGATTACTCATGGGTGGAGCCCCCTTGACACATCTCTCAGGCTCCACCCTTCACACTTTGCTGTCATCACCTGTAGGAAACATGGAAGTTCATGGTCAGGTCTTTTGAATTTAGATTGCAAAAAACCATTGTTCAAGAATTTAAGTTTCCTTGTCCACATAATTTTCTGAATTCCATGACACTCAGTGGAAGAAAAGCTCTAGCTCATCATATAGTTCTACAGCCCCCATCCTCCTCACCAGCTGAAGCTCTGACAGAAGAGACATCCCCTACATCAATAAACACTCCTTGCATGAGGAACTGCAGGGTAGAAATAGGTACCACCATATTAGGTGGAGTGACACAAGTTTCTGCTCCAGTCTGAAGATATTGGAGGAGTCAAATGCTCCTGAACTGCATGAGTAGATCACAGGGTGACAATAAGCAATGAATGGGATACAGGAAAAAGCATTCCTGTGTGTCAGGCAAGAAAAGCAACCATTGTGTAAAGCCCTGGTGAGAGCTCACCTGTACCACTATGGACATTTCTCATTCCTCCAATTTTTTTCAAGAATGTCTCACCATAAACAGTGTACTAGCAAATGCCGCTTGGTGCACAGTTGAGGAATGGTGAGGAAATCCTGCATGCTCTCTACATATGTGCAAAGATCATGCTGAGTGAATCCAACCTCTTTCTTTCACTTCTGACCCTGTCACAATGAAATGAATGTATATAGTATCAATTCCCTTATTTACATAGTCTGAATGTACATACAAATTTTGGCATAGATGTATGAAATGACAGCAATAATACCTTCTTTACTCCTTCAGTACTGAAAACACCAAATCCTAAAGGAACAATATATTTGCTGGGGTTTAAGATAAGATCTGAATATCTTCCCACAAAGTGAGGTAGGCAAATAACTCTCAAAAATGTTAAAGTCATAAATGAACTGTGAAGTGCATTAGGGTAGATTGACCTCGGCTGGCTGTCAGGTGCCCACCAAGCCACCCTATTACTTCTCCTCTGCAACAGAACAGGGAAAGAAAATACAATTAAAGGCTCATGGTTGAGATAAGGACGGGAAGATCACTCAGCACCTGTGTTCTCTGTTTCACTAATTAATTTTTAATAAAAACAACAAACTGCATCTCTTTATAGCAACAAAGGCCCTTTCAATCTACTTGTAACTGCTTTACTCAACAGAACTTTCCACCCAAATATAGTAAATGATAAAGGAGACCCACACTACTTCTGCCAAAACTGTCATGACCCTTCACCTTGTTGTAACTGAAACAGTTTCAGGCCCTGTACAAATCTTTCCACCCGTGAACAGCTAGATCCTCTAGAACCCTAAATCAACGCATGTTCCTGTACGAACTCTGAGTTCAGCACTTAGATGTTCTCAGTCCAAGGGGTTTTAGCTGCTTTATTAAAACATTGGACTTAGTTATTTGGGCTGGGTTCTTTAAATGCCCACAGACTCCCAAGGAGTGCATTCCAGCACATTAAAATGTATTATATTATTGCAGTATTTGTAGTAGCACTTATTAAAACTGTGTTGAGGGAGTTGGGATCATAAATCTTCCTGGTCTGCATCCATACCCAAGCTGGAGTATGTTTATGTTTGATAGATGGGCGGTAAAATGAGGGCACATTCTCACATGTGAAGTGTGAATAGTTTCTCCACTTATTTATGGCAGTTGATGTTATGTGGGTCTTGGGACAAACCTTGTGTTTCAGACAGAACTGACAGAAAGGCGAATGATGGTGAAAAGAGAGTGCACTTTCAGAGCCTCTGAATAAACATCAATTAAATCTTCCAATTTATTTCCTTGGACTACTTTGAATCAAACAAACAATTTTAAAAACCGTTCCTGATCTCCACATGTTCCTTGCTGTAGCTGCTACACTGCTTCAAAACCAAAAGCTTCCCAGTGCTGGACCTCATTCTGAAGGGTTGAAAAGATGCATAAAAACGTGCTTGGTTAAACCCCACAACACACCCAGAAAACAGAAGTAGGAAGATATGAGAAAGGTTGTGCCTGAACAAAAGTGCAAAAAATACTACGCTGTCTGTGCTAGAAATTTGCACTCTGATGCTACTTATCTAAGTACAGCTGGGGAATGGTGCAAGTGATGGCTAGTTGGAGCTTTTCATCTCCTTCTACCGGAGGGCCTCTTCCAGGGCCATGGTTGGTTAATCTTTCTGAAGTTATGTAAAGCAACATCATTTATAACCATTAAAATCCTTCACTCTCTCACCAATAAAAAGGAAGACAAGGCTACAGCATGAGATGATGATATATTAATTATGCCTCAATCAGGAAGGCACTTGAGGGAAATTTCACTATCTTCAAGTTGCTTGCAGAAGTGTTGTTCAACCTTACCAAAATGAAGCCTGCTGTATTTTGGCTGAAGTAACCAAGGACAGAGATGTGAGCAAGGCAAAACTACTCTTTATCGAAGCAAACCACAGTAAGAGAGCATTATTCTTCAAAATCAGATACAGAAAACACACCACAATTTAAGAACGCTCTGCACTTTTTGAAAGGAAGGTGGAATAAGCAAAAACCAGGCATTTTAGAGCTACAGCTCTTCTTCTCTCAAATTTCAAGGGGCAGGTTTAACTGGGGCTGTCACAAGGGTGGCAGGAAAGACTCACAAATTGTGATGGGACCTGATGCTTTGGGAGCAGGTGGTAACAAAGAAGGTAGTGTAGGCAAGAGAGGATGGCTTTCAGGTTGAACCTACATTTTCTTCATTTCACATGTAAAACACTAGGACTTTATATGTTTCTCTCTTATTTCCTCCTCTAAGTTCACTTCAAGTAAAGAGTATATTTACAAGCATTCTATAGCCTTTATTTACTACTAAATACATAGACAATGATAGCACTACCAGAAAATGCAGATGTGAAGGACACATAAGTAGCCCCACATACAAACCTTGGAGATAACGTAGGGAGAGGCTGTGCACCCAGGTGCACAACACTCTTCTCTCACATGTGCTCAGACTCAGCCTGTTAACAATTATAAGGACCAGTGATAGAGAGGACTGTTATTTGCAGTAATGAGACTGGGACTTTGAGATCCCAGCCAAAGTACCAGGGTCAGTTGCAATGCCAGCTGCTAATGTCTCTGTGCTCAGGTGGAGGCCAGTGATGAGGGGTGTCCCTCAGGGCTCTGTTGTGGGACTGGTGCTCATCAAAGAGAAAAGGATATAGTCTCATGCTGTGCCACGGGATGGTCAGGTTGGACATCAGGAACAACTTCACAGGAAGAGTTGTCAAGCATTGGAATGGGCTGTCCAGGGAGGCGGTGTAGCCACCATCCCTGGAGGTGTTCAGGAAATGACTGGACATGTTCCTTAGTGCTATGATCCAATTGACAAGGTGATAAGTAAGAGGTCAGGCTCAACAATCTTGTAGATCCTTTCCAACCTAAGCAATTCTGTGATTCTCTAATATCTTTGCCAATGATACAGTGAGATTGAGTGCACCCTCAGCAAGTTTGCAGATAACACAAAGCTGAGAAGTACAGATAGCACAATAGAGGGATGGGATGCCATCCAGGGGGACCTGGACAAGCTTAGGAAGTGGGCCCAGGAGAGCCTCATGAAGTTCAGCAAGGTCAAGTGCAGTGTTCTGCACCTGCATCAGGGCAATCCCAGATGTGAGTCTAGACTGGGAAAAGAACTCATTGAGAACAGCCCTGGAGAAAAGGACTGGGGACTGCTGGTGAACCAAAAGCTGAACATGAGCCAATGGTGTGTGCTTACAAGCCAGAAGGCCAGTGATATCCTGGGCTGCATCAAAACAAGGATGCCCAGCAAATCAAGGAAGGTGATTGTACCCCTCTACTCTGCCCTCATGAGACCCCACCTAGAGTGCTGCATGCAGTCTGGGGCTCTCAGCAAAAGAAGGATGTAAACCCATGGGAGCAGGTCCAGGGGAGGCCAGAAAGATGATCAGAGGCATGAAGCACCTCTCTTACAAAAACAGACTAAGAGAGCTGGAGTTACTCAGCCTGGTGATGAGAAGGTTCTGAAGAAACTTCATTGTGCCCTTCCAGTATTTCAGGGAGCCACAAGTACTTCAAGAGGCTTATAAAAAACAGGGAGGCCAGACAATGATAGGAAAAGGGGGAAATGGTTTTAAACTAAAAGAGGAGAGATTTAGATTAGATATTAGGAAGAAAATCTTTATTATGAATGGCGAGACACTGGAACAGATTGTCTAAAGAAGCTGTGGATGCTCCCTGGAAGTGCTCAGAACCAGCTTGTAAGACCATCTGGTCTTATGAGAATTAGATGATCCTTAAAGTCCCTTCCAACCCAAACCTTTCATGACAATATGTTGTAAACATAACATAGGAATGTTAGGCACAATGGGTGAGGGAGAAGAATGGACAGAATGGCAGAAAAAAACAAAATTATTTTATAGTCATGAATCATTGTCAGCAGCTAGTACTGGGAATAAAAAGCAACCCAGGATCCCCTTCACTTCTGTCTGCAGCCCCTGTTGATGTGCCCTCAGAAGGTGGTGTGACAGGACAAGCTATGTCTGTGTTAAACTGGCAAATCCATCTCATGTTCTACTGAGCACATGTCCAAACATAACAGAAACGTAAACATATTAAATTATGTGTCAGAGAACAGATCTGCCCAGAAAAGTTGCTTGACATTCCGATGAAGAACTGCAACTGAGAACTTATTGAGCAGCAGTCTGTAGCTATCAACTTTGAATGATTACACTCCTGAATCCTGTAGGGAAATGGTTTTCCATAGAGGAAATGCCAGTACGAACAGGGAGGAGGCCAACACTTGTGAAAACAGTGCTTGGCAGAGACTATTCCAGCATGTTTTGCTACTTGCAGTATTCCCAAGCAAGGAGGACAAGAAGGAGACAGTAAGAGCACTGCCTTCATGAATTTCAGACTCACCCAGGAGAGGATAGAGATAGGAGCTTTCTGTATCCATGGATATTCCTGAGACACTTCTATACGCTAAGGGTATAATGGTTCTGATTAAGAGTATGTTTGGCTATGGCAACACTCCTGCAGTAGGTCTCTCTCTCAGTATGGCACCACCCTGACAGTGGTGGCTGGGGTGCTCAGGAGCTCCGAGTCCCTGGTCCAAAGTGGACAAAAAAAGCCTGGATAAGCTCTTTTGCCCAAGTCAGATGTGTCAAACAAAGTCAGAGCTAGAAATAGTCTCTGCAGTCACATGAGCTTCAGGGTGTGTCAGATCTCCCATATGATCAGCTTTTAAAAGGCTGGTGGTATCAAACCAGGGAAACTCTGCTAACCCATTGCAAGTTTGTAACTGCAAAATTTTGCCTGAAAATTGAAAAACAATTTCTTGCTCATTGCTTTGGCCACTGATCTGTCAGTACAGTGTGGTCAGGGTCCAGGCTAAGCCACCACTATCACAATTGAGCCTGAGCTGAAAGAACATAATTTCCTCCTCTTTCTCGAAGGTAGAGAGAAGCAAGAGCTGACCTTTAAGAAACTCTGCCTCACTGGTGTCTACTAAGAGCAAGGAAAGCAAAACAAGCTAAAATTTATTTGAAGCCAGTCAATGGAAATCTGCCAGGTATGCACAGACAGCTTGGGTTTGCAGCGGGGGAAGGTAGGATGTATACACAGGTGAAGATAAAAACCCTGGAATTTCAGTGATTATATGGAATGTGAAGTCAGCATTAATGGAACTTTTGATTCAGATCCCAAATTTTAGTGTTGTGATAATACTATCTGATCAGAGATAAGAGCAGTGAAAGTAAAGACAGGAACATACGGTTTGGGTTAAGGTCAGATTAAACTTTCTTCCTCCAAAATAGCTTCTCACACATTACATTTAGACCTGAAGTTCCATATTTTTCCTCATGCTCTCATTTACTATATTTACTTAGACTTGGCTATTTCCTCTTGTACGTAATTTCCTGAAGCAAGACACAGCAAACCAGTGGCTACTTCATGTAATCTCAAGCTTCATCTATTTCAACAACCATAAACTTTCCAAGTAAGTCTCCTTATCATTCTTTCATGTCTTTGCCATCTCACTACCAGCTAAAAATTTAGCACTTACATATGTGAAAAGCTCACAGTTCTCTTTTTCACCTGCATAGGGCCTGTAACATGAGCATATTTACTTCATATTGTATCTTCCCGATGCTCCTTTTGTAATACTAAAATCTGATTTCTTCAAGTCCATTCACCTATCCAGACCTTCACCAATTTCTCTCCTGATAGGCACAACTTTCTTCTCTATTACCCAGGTGATATCCATGTAAAACAGAATTGGACACTTTACCTCCTTTGCTTATATTTGCCTAAATGCAATCACTCTCTTCTGACACCACCAGTGATTGTAGTTTTTTCATTACATCATCTTTAGTCTTTCAGTCTTGACCTTCAAAATGTAGGTAACAGCTCTCCCATTTACCTACACTCAGTTACTATCATCCTTTAACTCCATCAATTCTCAATTATGGATCTTAAACTGTCCTGATTTTCATGTATAAAAAGCATGAGTGTGTGTTTGTGCATGTCTCTCTCCAATCGTAGATATACACAGCTTACACTGGTAGTCTAGATTACATATTTCTGAACAGATATTCCCACACTTTCAAACTGAAAGAATTAAAATATGCCTCATTATTCCTTCTTGTCCATTATATTTAAATTATTTTTGCAATTGCTAAATTAACACAGATCACATTTTCTTCCAAAGTATGCCAAGGAGAAACTTATTCTTTTTCTGACAGGACAATATTTTCTGAGAAAGGACCATGATGGTCCAAGGCACAGAGCCTCAGCTTGTTAGGGTATGACAGAGTTCCTAGGGCCAGCCTGCACATCCAAGTGAATGCTTGTGTATCTATTTGTTACTCTGTGAGACCTGGTAAAATTAACAACTGCTTGATTGCCAAGGGAGGCACACTTCTGATTGGAAGAGTATCTTCCACACAGAGGTTATGGTCCATTTTTATAACAACATTTAGATAGGTTGATTAACTGCAGTGTACAGTAATTTCATTACTATAAGGCGCAGCCTTTTGACTAAAATCTTCGCTCAAACCCAGAAGTGCGCCTTATAGTCCGGTGTGCTGTATATATGGGCAAAAGTTCGGAAATTTGCCAACCCGGAAATGTGAGCCGCGAGCCGCGGGGGGAGTTGGCAGGGCCGCGGCTGCCAGGTGGAGGCGGGGCTGTGGGGTCGCAGTTGCCGGGTGCAGGGGGCCCGCAGCGCCCCTCCTACTGGGTACAGGCAGGCCCGGGGCCCCGTGGCACCCCAGCAGGCATACCCCAGACCCGTGGAGGCAGCACGGAGTGGCAGGGGGCATGCCCAGGCCCCAGGGAGGCGGGGCCGAACAGCGGCAGGCATCCCCCGGCCCTGTCGGGTACAGGCAGGCCCGGGGGCCCATGGCTGCCGGGTTGAGGTGGGGCTTCAGCCAGCAACTGCGCGGGGAGAGCTGGGGGCAGATCCTCGCTGCAAAAAAAAAGTGCACCTTATAGTCCAGTGCGCCTTATATGATCTACAAAGTTGCGAAATTTGCCAGCTCCTGAGGGGTGTGTCTTATAGTTCGGTGCGCCTTATTGTCATGAAATTACTTTACTGGGATCTGCTTCCTCCTGCTGCTTCTCTGTTACCCAAGCCTCAGGATATTTCCTGAAATAAACTGCTTTTAGGATTTCCTGCAGAATACAAGCCTCATGTTACATTACCTAAGGTGAGATTCAGCCTCCACTGTGTTAAGTCGTCAATTAATTGACATTTATCCACTCCTTGCCTCTCTCTTTTCTCCTCTCTTCTTTGCCCACTCCTTTTCCTTAATCAATCCCTCATGTACTTCGATCTGTTCAGAGTGAGCCTTCCTTCCTGCTGTCAAGTCAGAGAACAGACACAGGCTTCATCACACCAGGGAAAAAGGTATTATTATATAATACTACTTAGCCTTTTTAAGAGTGTTTAATGCTCAAAACTGCCCGAGGAAGACTTGGTTCATATGACACAGAGCAGGAAATTATTTATAAATGGAGAAACAGAGGCAGATAGGTAACAGGAGTTGTGCGAGGTCTCACAGAGAGATCATGGCAGAATCAGAAATCTCCTGATTTCTAACTTCAGACTTTTAACTCTTTGCTCATTTTCTAGAATGCACTATGTTTTATGTGTTTCTTTTATACCCCAAATTACTAAATGGTCTACATTAGAGCCCCCTGTATCTACTTCATTCAGCATATAAGAAGCTGAATTGTACAGGCATATCACATGGGTAAAGGAGAAGTTATCTACTTGCTTCCAAGGCAGTGCTCATAATGACCCTAAAGCCCAGGTTGGCATTGATACTGCCAGTGTTGGTTCCAAAGGAGCTGAAGTGCTCAGCTCTACCCTGCACCCAGAAGGGCAGCATCCAGACTTTCAAAGCACCTCCAGGTGAGCTGGTCCACCAGCACAGTACAGCACAGGACAGCACAGGATAGCACAGCACAGGACAGGACAGGACAGCACAGCACAGCACAGGATAGGGCAACACAGGACAGGACAGGACAGCACAGCACAGGACAGCACAGAACAGCACAGCACAGGACAGCACAGCACAGCACAGCACAGCACAGCACAGGACAGGACAGCATAGCACAGCACAGAACAGGACAGCACAGCACAGCATAGCACAGCACAGCACAGCACAGGACAGCACAGAACAGGACAGCAGAGCATAGCACAGGACAGCATAGAACAGCACAGCACAGCACAGGACAGGACAGCACAGCACAGGACAGCACAGAACAGGACAGCACAGGACAGCACAGGACAGCACAGGATAGCTGGCAAATCCAAACAGGTGAGGACTCCTACAGCATTCAAAGTTACTTTTGGAGCCTGGGACCTAGGTGCTGGGTCAGTTTAGCCCCAAATTCAGAATCTGACTTTTTATAGACAGAGCAGTATTTTAAAATCTCATGAAACCTCGACTCCTTGTATTTTTTTTTCCTAATACTTCCTTTTAATTTATGCATGTAAGCATATAAACACATGTTAAAAGTTTTCTAGACTTATGAGATACAAGTCAGAACTTCCAAAGTCTATATACACAGATGCACAGAGACATGCACACACACATATATATGTATATATATAAAACCATACAGACTGTGTCAAAAACCGCTGCCTACCCATTGCCTCTAACCAGACCTGAACTACAGTATAAACACAGACAGGCATATTCCCTCTGCATGCAATATGTCTGATTAAATATTTTGCCAAGCAATGTGTTTTGCTGGGTTGGTAGAAGGTGTTCCAGAGCATTAAATTTTGTTTCTAAAGGCCTGTTGGATTTAGAAATGTATCCTTCATTTTTCTGTTTTGTTAGATTTTTCAAAGGGACTCAGAAAACATATCAAAGTAACTCCAGAGAAAGAGGCTGAAAATGTAATTCTGTAAATTGCAGGAAAAATACTAGAAGTCACATAATGCATTTACTTTTAGGCTTAAAATATTAACTCTTGGGAAAACAACAGTATCAGCATCCTCCCCCACACACTGGCCTGTGCTTTTCATATTATTGCTGGTTTCACTAGTCATTTAGTCTACAGTAAACCTCATGCATAACTGCAAACAGAAATAATAACAATTACTGTAATAATGGACTACAGCTACCAGGCAGACAACAGGTCAGCTTCACTTCCACCTCCCAGGGCTCCCAATCTCCTTGTCTCCTCTCCTCGCAGAGCAAAGAAAAGAGGGAACCCTGCCTAATTTCAGCACGGAGGTGCTATGCTCCACCAACTCCTCTTGCTTGTGGTTTGAACACCAATAAGAACAGAAAACTACCCCCAGTAAAAACTAGAAAGTCAGTAATATAAGAGCAAGATAAGTGCAGCGACTTGACACATATCCCGAGGCAGTGAATTTGAATCCATTCCTTGATCTGAAGTGCCAGACAACTTTCAGGTTTTTGATATGCGTATGCTGCAGTAGCTTTTATTGAAACAAAGAAGAGAAGGAGAACAAAGGATAAGAAGAATAAAAGACAGCATCTTTTCCCAGTTGTGGCGTATCCAGGCAGAAGATTTTGCTTGGATCCACAAGGCTTAATGCTAAAAATTCAATGATAACCCTTCCTCGGACTGTTGGCAGCACAGACTTTGTCTGTGGACAGCTGTGCCTCTCCATCCTGATGTTTTAGGAGACTTTTTAAATGTATTAGAAGAGACAGCATGTCGCAACAGAGAGGTCACCTGGGACAGAACAGAATAGTGGTGAATTCAGGAAGAGCATTTAAAACTTTACCTATTTAGCATATGCAAATCTGCCTGCTCAGCACCATAAAAAATCCACAGCTCTCGCTCCTCTGCACGACTCCATCCTTTCCCTGATCAAGTGATCATGGCACCAAACTCACATGTGAGCAGAGTGGGCACGACTCTGCTGAAGCCACAGAAATGGTGTGAATTTGGCTTGCTACAGCCACAGCACCCCACCAAGTGTCGATGAATGTCTTCTACCCTCATCACCCGAGGGTAGCAAACAACTGAGCCCTAATCCCCCTGACACACTCCTGCCTGTTTGCTGTCTCTTCCCAAACTTCTGTTGTCAGGCCTGGTTTTAATAACTTTCCCACTTCTTGCATTCAAACCTGTCATTCTAGTAGTTTATGCTCTACTATTTTGTCTGCTAGATATCCTCTTAAAAGAACTCCAAAATTAATAAGTCTTTTTTTTTTGTAGCCAAGGACTACAGAAGATTGCAGCACAAGTGATACTCCCATTTATGCCACTCAATGTATGAAATCATGGTTCTTTGGGGAAATTCAAATTAGTTTAATCACATCTTGTGTATATAACTCAAATCTATCACATTAGTTTGTGTAAGATATTCACTTTTTTTTATTCCAGATGCATAATTTACTAATCTCCTACAGAGGAAATATCTGAGGTTTTTTCCTGTAGTTATAAACCACTTAACATTTTCTTTTACTGAATATCATTGCATTAGTTCTCTTGTGTCTTTCCTCTAACTTTAAAAGTATTATACAATGCTTTACTTTCATGCTCCAATTTCAAATGGAGGTGGCTTAACTTTTTGCAAAAGAGAAACAAATGGTGAGGTTTTTTAATAGTTACTCAAATAAAATCTTCACAATATTCCTTGGCTCATTGAACAGGTATGAATGCTCATCTAATTTAGAGGCGTGTACATGATAGGTAGATAACGGATGGATCATCACATTCAGTCTCCTGAAATCACAAGCAACGATGTAACTACCCACGAGAATTCAGAATTCTCCTTTTTATTTGCAAGGTCATCCACACAGGTGCTTCCAACATCTAGAAGTCAAAGCTTCTTATGTGCTGGCTCTCTGCAGAAATCGGGGAGAGTCTGGACGAACACAGGAAACAGTGACCTGTACTAATAAGCAAGACCAAAACACCTCAGCAGCTTCTCTCCATGTGACTTGGCCACACAAGTGCCAAGCAGATAAGCTCTGCTCAGTGGGGTGAATGGTGCAACCTGGGACGTTTCCCAGTATCATTGGCATGCATCTGCTCTTTCCAACTACAGTCTTTGCCCATTCCTCCCAGGAAAGCAGAGAGTCTTCATAAGTTATGCTTTATTGTGAGAAACACGTCTTTTTCCCTCTGGTGAGACCAGCCAAGGCAACTCTTCCAATATCAATACAATTTGACATCTTAAGAAGTGGGAAGCAGCTAATTTTCATTTCTGCATCCTTTCAGGGACAGAAACACACACACACTCACAAAATCCTGTGGTATTTAAAAGAACATTAAATCCATCACACCTTAATAAGTAAGCTGCCTTGCAGCCAGCATCAAGGACTGTTCAGTATCTGCCTCATGAATGCTATCAGCAAATCACAGGACTTTTTTAGCTGTTGAGGGCCAAGGATGTGCGTTTTGACCTCTTCTCCCTATTTCACAGAGACATTCACGGGTGCAGAGTCCTCATTGTCTGCTTGGTAATATTCTGACCTTTGATGCTGGAAGCATGCGGCAACACTAACAGGTAACACGAGGTCCTTTGTAGTTGTAGAGCAAAAATCACAAGTCATTCTTTCTGTTGCAGACCAGTGATTTTTACAGCCCACAAAGCTTCTAAACACAGGGAGCACCTTGAGAAAACTATGTGGGAGGTGCTTCATGGGGATTTGGTGATGACCCATCTGATATCCCAGATGTAGCTCATTGTCATAATGCCCAGGGACAAGGACATGAAAACGCTTTTTACATGTTGTGTACTAAAATCAAAACCAGTATCAATCCTCATTTTTCAGAGGCTGTAGCCTGGATCCTACACCATATACATTCATACCGTCTTGAGAGCAGCTAGATTCAAAAAGCTCATTGCCCTTATTGCTGCCCCCGCTCTTCAAAACATGCAAAAGTAGCACAAAGACAAGCTCTGCTACCAGACTGGCCATAGACGCTCTATAAACTGAAGGAAAGCAGCACAAACTGTTAGCAAAAACACAGTTTTAATACTTTCAGCCCCCAACCTCCCCCCGCCACCTCCAATTCTAGTATTAAAAGCCAGTTGCCATTCAGGAAATTAAATTCGATACCTATGATGTGATTTTTGAAAGTGTAGCTTTTCAGCAAAAGGGAGATGAAGTATATCCAGTGTTTTTGAAAAATCAAACTATTTAATTGAGTGTCTGTCTGACAAGGCCACAAGCCTAACTTGACACTCCTGTTGTGAAAGCCTTGGGCTTCAATTAATGGCAGGCAAAGGATGCATAATTAATATAGCCAGACACCAGGAAATGAATATGTTAAACTTCCTACCGCAGTTTTAACTTTGTCACAACACACTAGTTTTTAGTTGGCTTTCTCCATGGAGGTGAATTTCCTGTTTTTCCTGGTTAAATGTATATACCAGAAATTACTCATTAAATGTCAGGAAATGCAATTTGACTGAGTTACATAAGCTACTGGAAAAATCTGGATGGGGCAAATTATTTGGTGTCCCTTATTTAATAAGACTCTACCTTTCTTCTCTATGAATTGTTCATGACCAGACATTTTTACTGGAGATTTTCCTCCTTGCTTAACAGAAGCAAGGAGATGACATAAGTGATTATATTCACTAAGAAGGTGACATCATTCAGAAGACATTCTTGACTCCAGTTTCAGATACTTGCTATTTTCTACTCAGTCCCTGTGCAAAGGTCCAACACAGGTCTCTTGCTTACACTTTCCAAATATACAATTCAAATGCACAATACTCAATTTTACCTCTGTGAGACCAGACACAGAATTCATAAGCTCCTGAATACATTCATTTCAGAGGCAGTGATAACCTTAGCAATGGCTACCAAATGTGAAGTATGAATGTTCAGATGACTGTAATATTCACATGTATTTTTGCAAATAGACAAATAAAGCCCAGTGATTTCCTCCAAACAAAATATTTTAGGTAGTAAATTTAAAATCAAAACACAGGAACCACTGCTTAATTCACAACCCTGGGTTGCTAGTGAGAACCTCCCGTTTGTATTTCCTTATCTTTGAATTATTTGGGCCATCTTATCTTTGAGCTAAGCAGGGTTGTTTGCATATCCCAAAACTAGTGCATTAAATCTCCCAACAGCCTTCTGGAAGCTGAGCAGTTGCACACTGCTCTTTATCTGAGGTACTGGAGCGGTTTCATTATGCAAGGTCACACAGTAAAACTAGCTGAAGGTGAGGTGCACAGAATGTTATTTTAAAAAATGGAAGGAGGGTTATTTTAATAAAGAACAACTGTGTAACCAGTGAGCAATAAACTTGGGCAAAATTTGGTTTATGGAAGAAATATTACTAAAAATCCCACAAATACAATTTCCGCAATATGGGGATATATGGAGAGATGGAAAAATAAAAAAACCAAAACAGCAAAAACCCAGCTTGCAGAAATACGTATGTCATCAGAGGTTCTAGGCTATACGAACTGTTTATTGGAACTGTGTCCCATGTCAATACTGAGGAAAATAAAGAATGGAAAATAACTTTGGAATTGAATAGAGACTCTGTCACACATAAATTTGATACTTAGAGCCCAGGCCAACATTCTGCCAGGACAAAAAAAAAAAAAAGTATACAAGAAAATCACGAATAAATCCAACATGGAAAAAGTAAAAGTTAAATTAGCATCATACGGTGGAAAGAAATATCAATAATTAGGCAAATGCATAATAACCCTATGAAGTCAATTACTTTTATGACAGTGGGACTGGAAACACAGGCAGCTTTAGGGCTGAACATTTGCAAAGAATTAAGACTGGTTAGAATATACAATGGGTGCTGTGTATGATCCAAACAGACAATGAGAAACCAGAAGTATTCAAAGATATTTTTGATACAGCAGAATACAATAAGGAGAAATATTTAGTTTTTTTTCAACCTGAGGTAACCCTTTCCTGCCCAGTCATTCTTTTCCCAAACAGTTCCCACTCAGCCTCTGCAGTAACACACACAAAAGTTGTAAAGAAAGTTTAAGTACACCCCATGGAAACAGCCAAAAGCAAATGAACACTATTTGTCACACATCCTACATTTTCCTGAATTTTCTTCCAAACTAACTTTATTTCCCTTTCCAGCTATGCCTACCTTTGAGCTGTCCATGCCACAGACCCTATCTTTGCATGTATTTGTAAAATACCTCACAACAGATCTCACTGGTGAAAAGCTGCTGTCTCCCTCTTTTTTATGTGATTCCAGCTGTTTGAGGTCATAGGTGAGGACAGGTCTCCTCTGTGCACTGAATCCATGATACCACTCAGGAGTCAGGGCTGTGCCACACTCCCACACTCTGCTGGACCAGGGCATATTTGGGCCATATTTCTAACACACCCCAAGGGTTCCTGCAGTTTCTGGACTAGGAGAATTTCTTATCTTGCAAAACTAACTACTTTCTCTTATGGAGAATTCTGGGAAAGCACTTTGGAAAAAATACCAAATAAAATTTCATTTCCCAGAAGGTTGGAAAGGCAAGGAGAAGTGATGGCATTGAGACAACTTAGCAACCCCATGACAGCCAGAGAGTCGCCATCCCAGATTCTGGCATTGCACTGACTTCACTAAGTAACATCCAGGTGCTTTTCTAAATACAGCTTTTGTAAGAGTAGCCCTGGAGTTCACACAAACAGGCACATGTTTGATACATGCTGCAGTCACCACAGCTCCAAAAGCAGATGAGAATTGTTGCTGCATTTCCCAGTTTCTCATGATACTTTGATTAACTGCAAGCCAGTATTATCTTACTAATAATAAAGTAGGCTTCCCACCAAAATTTAGAATGGACATTCTGTTGGAAGGATTCTGGAGTGATTTTGCAGGTATTTGCAAGACCTGCTCCAAGGCCTGTGAAAGTCACAAGTATCTTTACATCAACTTCATGAATTTAGGTGGCAAAAAAAATGAAACCTTACAAATAAGTCCCATATTTCCTTTGTAAAAAAATTACATGGTAATTGATACACCATTCATCTTTAGAAAAATACACAAATTTCTTAGCTTTTGACAGTTGAGTTTCTAAGGTCAATAAGAAATTAGACTCAAGCACAGAATAATTCCATCAGTCAGATGGATCAGTAACCAGAACAGATACCATAGCTTGTATCTAATTTTATTTAATACATTTGGTACAAAGGAGATGCAAGCTTTAGAATGATAAAACATAAAGATCAACCAAACCAAAACAACAGAAAAATAGCCCAAACAAACCTATTTTGATGAATTAACAGTCTGCAATGTACATACTTCCAGTCAGGGCCTCTAGTAACAGAGACTAATTTATTTTTTTTTTTAAGAGGAAAGACCAAAATCCTTGAGCAGGAAAACCTCATTTGAGTGATTTTATTTAACTTAAATGCTACCTTTGCAAGGTCGCAAGGTCATATATGTCATATATTCCCATGCTTATCTTTTCTACCCACAAATAAAACTAGTTCCACACGTCTAAAATACACTTTCCTTCAAGGGTCAGCTCCAGAATTTCATGATGCTTACAATTTAATAAGTTTCTTGCAGCCTTGATGCAACTGTGGCATCACCTTGCTAATACCATAAAAATTAGTATTCCTGGACTACTTAAACAAGGGGATCCTAATATCCTTAAACATATCAAGACTAACTCCATCAACTTCAGTGAAGAAACAGTTCTGTAGAACTCAAGTATCCAGAAGTATACATAAAACCGTTTCTACAGATACATAAGTATGCCTGTAAACTTAAACTTCTTGGTGATTACACTTGGAGTGCTACACACACATATAAATAGCATGAATGGAAACACTGCATGCATTATGAATAAGAACAATGAGTTTACAGTGATCAACAGCAAATCCCAGATAATTTATTTGTTGTCTTTTTAATCTGTTCATAGACAAGACCAGAGTAAAGTTCTCCAGTACAAGTTCTGTTGCAGACAATGATTCTTCTGATCTATTAAAGTTATAACATGGTTTTTGAATATGGCAAAAAAAAGACAGCAGAGAATGGAAGTGAGAAGGGAAGCAGGGAGAAAGAGTAGTTTAGACTGCTTGACTCATCGGAATAGATGTGTAAATTCAGAATATATGGCTGAACTTTGTTGCCCCTGTATATTGACTAGCACAATAGAAAATAATAGTTACAGACCTGGCAGATTTTTTTTTTTCACAGTATCTGGAAAGGAATTTTTTTTCTGTTATGCTGTCATACTTTCCCTGACCCTCTTCTATTCCCAGGACAGACAACTGCATCAAAAAGAAAAAAAAAATTACTTGCTTGATTAAGAGAAAATAAAAAATCTGGAAGAAAAATTATAGAAACAAACATGATGAGATTTGGGGTTTTTTTGGTTTTTTTTTTTTAGAATGGTTACCAATGCCAAACAAAAAAAAAATTAAAGCATTTCAATTATCTTTCATTATGTTGAGGCCTAAATGCCTAAATCCCTGAATGAAACTGCAGTCAACTGCAGGTGTCTCTTCCTACATCCAGGCAAATTAGGGTTGCCTGCTATTAGCTTGTGGGGCCCTCAGAGACAGGATTCTGGGTCTGTATCCCCTGACTACCTGTTTGTTTGCAGTGGGCAGATCTCAATCCTTCTATACCACCATCTTTTTCCCAATAAGGATGTGGAAGCTTAATTAGACACTGGAAAGTTATTTTAGTATCCCAAGTGGATGCTGTCATAGAAGGAAAATGTAACTTTCCATTGAGAGAACACAAGATAACTCGTACCAGCTTGTTTCACTCCTCTCCAAGAGGCAGCTGTAGTCCCGCTAACTGGCTGTCAGAGTAGAGGGCTTTGATTTTGGAAAGGGCACCAGCAGGACAGCTGCAGTCTGCACAGAAATCCAAAGGATGGTAACTTGGACCTAGTTGGTGGTCATGTTTTCTTTGATTCTGGGAGATTTCATCTGCTGCCATCTCACACAGCCCCATGCAAAGACAAAGGCTTTTCATCATCTGAACGTTGGTCCCTCCAGGAAGAAATTAAATTACCTGACACAAAAAAGGGACAGCTTGGAACTGAGGCTGTTTCTGTACTTTTCAGGACTGTTGAATATGTGAATTGAAGTGCCTGAACAGCAGTTAACTTGGTGGCTGGGTTCCCTGCATCCCTACCTGGCCACATGCTGACTGGTTCCTGTGCAGCACTACTCCACTTCTCAGCTGGCACTGGAGCCAGGACCATCACTCAGTGGGACAGGTAGCTGTGTTCCCCTTGCCCCCAGCACTCTGCAGGGATAACAAGGGAAACATCCTCTGACCACAGGTTACTATGCACACCAGCAAGCAGAGGCACAGGCTCTGCTCCCAATTTCCACGTTACCCTGAAGGACAAAAGAGTGAAGACTTTCATCTGCCTCTCACTCTTTGAGACTAGGGCGAGAAAAAGCAGTCTCTTACCCCATTTTCCAAGCACAAGGAAAGATGGTCCAATGTCTCTTGAGGAGTCTTCAGCACTTACCCTTTCCCTCCACGAAGGGGAGCAGAGTGTTGCGTAAGAGCAGCTGTGGGTGGGGCAGAGGAGGTAGCAAGGGTAAGCCCTGTTCCTGTGGGACTCCCCAGGCTCCCTGTATAAGACAACTCAGAGAGCTCTCTTGGCCTAGCCTATTTTCCCCTGTAAACAATAAAAATAATAACACAAATTACAGTATCCACTTCTCACAGGTTTGACTCAAAATAAACCAAACTTCAGAACTGCTTCTCAGCTGCCTCTGCATCCTCTGTTCTCCCAGTGCCAAACTCTCATACAGACTTAATTTCCATTCTCTGCTGCAGAATGAACCATTCAAGGTAATTAACTATTCTTTTTCCTTTCCTCCCCAAAACATGGAAACTCCTAAAAGAGGGGAGGGCAGGGGGAACTCTGTGAGTTTTGCTGCTGGTCACGTAGTTCATTCTGCAGATTGAGTCATGCCCTGTTCTCTTCCTGATGTTCGCAATTATGCACATAAAGGCAACAGACCACCCCGTAGCACCCAAACACAGGGTCCAGCCTTTACTATTTGCCACCAAATGATGAAGTCTCTGTATCCCTTTAAGAACTGGCACTTGCACACCTCCTCAAATGTCCAGTTCTAAAAGAAAGGTCTGCTGAAACTGGACCATTTTTTAATAGGTTAGGTTACTTTCTTGTGTTTTCCCCAGTGATGCATTGTATCTCTCCCCAGATAAAACAATAAAGGTAACCGCAGAAAAAGTACTTAAAAATTAAGAAAAAACAAAGTGAAATCACTCCCAAACAGGAAAAATACGTGGACACTGTTCATTATTCTGGGTTTATCCAATATAAGTGATACCCAAAGACTGTTCTCGTTCACTGAGAAGCTTTTCCACCTGAAGAAATCAAGTTACCTTACAAAAAATGAGATACAAAACAGCTCCCTTCTCTTACTGGTCAAGCATACAAAGTGTTTATGGTCTCACCCATCTCCTTTCAAGCTGTTTCCTCTCCTCTAACCTGTTTCCAAATCTGCATATCTGGGTATCTTCCCAGTTCAGCTTCTTGATTCCTCTTACTTGCATTGAACCCTTGAAATTTTTCCATGTTATAAATATCTGCATGCTTAACTTGGATATGTCCTAATTTATCTAAAAGAGTTATGGAGAGCTTGAGAATTTTCATTGTGAACTGAAGAGATCGAAATGCTAAGCAAGTTATCTTTTCCAAGTTTTAGTCACTCATTTACAGTAATTTCACGATTACAAGCCGCACGGACTATAAGCTGCATCTTTGGGTGGTGGCAACATTTCGTTCTTTGTCCATAAATAAGCCGCACCTGATTATAAGCCGCTCTGTTGTTCACAGTGAGGACCCGCGTGCAACAAAGTTGCCAAATAGTAACAGAATCGCGGGATGGCAGAGTTTACTGGCTCAGCTCAGGCTGTGCAGGCTCGGCCCGCTCAGGGCTGCTGACGGAGTGAGGTGGTCCAGCTCAGTGCTGCCGCTCAGCGGGGCCACTTGGGGCCGGTCGCCGCTGTCGCCAGGCTCACTCGCCCCAGCCCAGCACTGCTCCGCAGTGGCAGGCGGGGATGGAGCCCGCCGGCAACCACAGTGGCGGCAGCAGGAGGGGAAGGAGCCACCCTGCTCCCGCAGCGGCAGGCGGGGGCAGAGCCTGCCTGCTCCTGCAGCGGCAAGTGGGGGCGGGAGCCCCCCACTTCCCCCAGGGCCACAGGGGTGGCAGCACGGAGCCCCCACCTCCCCCTCGAGCCGTGGGGATAGCAGCATGGAACCCCCGCCTGCCTCCCCTCCCCTGCATTGCCAGAACGGAGCCCCCTGCCTCTCCCCCGGGCTGCGCTGCCTGAAGGAGGGAGCCCCTGCCTCCCTCCCCCCCCGCACTACCAGTATGGAGCCCACCTGCACCCGCCGTGCAACATAGTAACCAATTTGTAACAATCGCGAAATCCTGGGTTTTACTGGCAAGTGCTTGGCTCAGCACCTCAACTGCACTTCCGGGGTTGGAAATTTCAGAAAATTTTTCACATATTAGCTGCTCCTGAGTGTAAGCTGCATTTCCAGGGTGGGAGCAAAATTGTAGTCAAAATGGTGCGGCTTACAATCAAATTACTGTATATGGAACAAAGTCTACAAAATACATTCTTTCCCCTGTTGCCTTTCAGATTTTATTACATTTATTCTTGTGGTAACATTTCATGTTTCCTTAGGAGTTTCATGGTCCAAATAAGACTCACAGTTTCAGTGCAAATAACAGAAAATGAACCGCCAAACTCATAATTCTAAAAGCCACTCTTGTTTTCTTTAGCAGATGAATCCCACTGCCTCTTATAAGCCAGTTCAAATCTCTCCTCCTTATCTGCAAATTTCTTTTGTTTTGCCTGTCATCTATATGTTTCTGTTCTCTATTACTGTTCTCTGTTACTTACTTACTTAGGAGAGAAAAATTATTAAGATTAATTTACTCCGATTAAGTAATCCATGTATCTATAAAATTAGCAAACTGCCAGTTCACCCCCTGTTACTGGCCACTTGGAGTAGTTCATCAAAGCAAATTATCTGCTTTGCCCTGTCTGCCTTCCCTGGGCAAGTAAGTGCTACCCCCAAAGGAGGTGGCTCTTGGTCAAAGGCCAAATGATTGAATTGGTCATTTCCTGTTTCTAATTTTACACTGCAGGCACTTTCTCCTTGGAATTTTATAAAGCTCTCGAAGAAGCTCTTGGACCAAGTCAAACATGAAAACATAGTGTTAGGTTTGGAGGACAGCAGAGTAATTGTAAGGAACTGTAACTTCCATGAGCCTTGGTGGCACAGTCTCTGTGTATTGGAAATCTATGGGGCAGCACACAGGTATCTCCTATTCTCAGAAGAACAAAGTGATATTCTCTGTCCAATGGTGTTCTGCTCTCCAGTACCAATTGTATTTAAAATGGTGTTGCCCAGGGAAGAGAAGATAAATTTCGCAATAAATTTCACAAGGCTAACGTGGCAGTGGGTGAGTGACTTCCTGCATCATGTTAGCAAAGATAGAATCCTCCATTGCTTTCTGGGGCTAAAAGGTTGTGTTTTTTCCCCTTAAAAACACCTGGAACTCCAGTAGAACTCCATTTCTCACAGCACACCATTCTCCTACCTGAATAAACTGGTGCCACTTGAGATAGAAGCAGCCATTTAAATGAGGAGTGTGACTTACAAAGAGGAAAAGGCAAAGGATGCTGAAGTCAGCAGACTTTGTACCCCCTCACCCTCTCTGTTACTGTCCATATGGAAGAGGAAGGAAGATGCTTCAGTACCCTGAACCTTCAAGTTCAACTAAGAACTTCAAGAACATCTCTGTAGGGGTCAGGTGTGGGTTTTTCCCTCAAAATGACATTAGAGATTCACACGAATTTTGTGATCTCAGGTTTATGGAAAATTCCTCAATCCCACCCACTTGACAAAAATGAAACTCGTGGCATGTCTCACAGAGGTGTGACATGGTGGACACCCTGTTAATTATTTGTACAAGTCCACTAGACCAGGAACTCATAAAGGGACTCAGTTTACAAACTGTGCTCATGTTTCACTCTAGAAGCTATGCATCTCCAGAAAAAGCTTTGTTGTGACTACTGAATGCTCAAGTTACATATTTCAGCACGGAAGCTTACATGGAAAAGCCTGAAATTCCAGTAAATATGTTCTACTAGACTTCTTCTGGTTTGCTGCATCACTCTGCCAAGTACATGGGCTCAGAACTTCATCTAGAGGGAAGAGAAGGGACACCATATGTCATCACTCAAAATACCATGCTATTCTTACTGCTCAGCCTCTGGGGAAACAGTACTTCTAAAGCAACATTTTCAAAAAAAGAATTGCAAGCACATTTGCAGAGAGAAACCCAGTGACAGTTGATCAAACTGGTTAATTAGGCATCTGCATAAGTGTAGTTGTGGAGGCAGTAACTACACCCCATGCCCAGTCCCACTTGAAACAGGGCTAAATATGGGAGCAGAACAGATCAGAAAGAAGCCCATTGAAGCGTTACCGCTTTTGCTAACGGAAAATGTAAATTCTGCCACATGCGCCTTCCATGAGAAAGTTTTGATTCTCTCAGAAGTTTTTGCTTTCCCATCACAAAACCTAAAATTTTTAGCTCCAGGATTTGCTAACACAACTTACAAGAAGCGGTCACAACAAAAATCATAGTGTCTCTTTTCAACCTCATTTCCCAGTCATCTTCTTAGTCCCATTATCTCACGGGAGCAGTAATTCAAGTGCTGTGAGCCCCCCCTCTCCTTCCTCTTTGGCTCTTAGACTTGAACACATTTTCCACACTGCACCACAGTATTCTTTTTATTTGGACTCCCGCAGCTCCCGATGGAAAGAGTCATCTGAATGGGGGACGCCAGCCCTGGAGGAGACCAGATCACGAGAACCGCAGCTTCCATGAGTCACTGCGGTAGGCACATGGGACACAAGGATCAGGCCAGAAACTTCCAACATTTCCCATTTAAACATTGTTTTTTGTGCCTCATCAGGAAGAGAACCCCAGAGCTTGTTTTGTGATACAAATTCGTACGCTTAACTATCTCTAATCATATTAAAAAAATAAGCTTATTGCATGGCCTGTTCCGTGGTCTCTTTGAAGGCTCTGATTCCTCAGCCTGATTCCATCAGCCCTGTCCCAGATGAATCTGTGACAAAATTACAGCTTTCTTTGTTTTATAATATACTAGCAGTGTAGCATCTGGCAATGTGGTTTGGGATTTTTGTTTTGTTTTGACTGGAAAGAAACCTCCCAAATACTCCAGTTAAATTCCCCAAAAACATTAAATCAGCATTTTTTGACTTATGCACAGAGGACGAGGGAGGATTTCCTGACTCATCAAGTGAGAACACAGGCACCTGTATCGCCAACACACAGGTGGCTGTCACATAATCTGACACCGTGGTAAGAGGAAATGGGCACCCCTGCATCATCAGACAGATTCACTATGCAGACGAGCTATCTGGTGGGGAAAAGATTTTGGACAAATCCACCTGAGATGATACCCATCACCACTGTGGGTCAGTGAGGAGGAGAGAAGGTTCCAGGTCTTCTGTCACACTCAGTGCCTTTTCCTATACTTAGAAGAATGCTCTGACTTCCCATGTATGCAGAATATCCCCCCTGCTCCTTTTTATCATTCCTTGTTGTGAAGGCCCTGTCAGTGAAATGTGCATTTCAACAGTGAGTCTCTCATAGCTTTGCTTATCTTTAATTTCCTTCCACTGTAGTCTATTTTCTAGAGCCTTTCCCTTACTCGCAACTTTTTCCTCTTCCCATTTCAGCCGCAGTGGCCAGATCAGGATCAAAACTTCTCACAAGTTAAGGGAAAGTCAGGAGGCAGATGTCATTTAGGTCAAAGAAGAGATGCAGGCCAGGGCAATAAATGTGTTTGTCCTTTGGGTTTTGTTTACCCAGATACCTTTTCAGCCTTGTGTTCTGTGACAAAATAATTTTATTTTCTAAATTACCCCTTTTAATAAATGAGAGTCTTTCCCTCAGATTAGAGATAAATGGCAGGATCAGTAGCAATCATCCATTTCATCATCAATTTTCTTAGAAAGGGCTGATAATGGAGGAAGGAAAAGCCTCATCCTTGCTAAAAATGTCTTTTTTCAAGCCAGGGAGAGAGCTGTCTCCCTCTCCTAGGTTCTGCCCTTGTCCCTGGATAGCCACCAGTTTTGGAGGAGGCCCAAAGTGAATTTTCTGTTTCTAAATACTTCCTCTCATACCCTGCAGAGAGTTGTATTAGTGAGGAGCATGGTGAAGGGGCAGAAGGAAGAGTAAGGCCAGGAATGCTCAGGCCAGAGCAAGGCTGGGTTGTGTTACAGGGATGGTGGCACTACAGCTTGGCAGCAGGAAAACAGACCAGCAAAACATCTGGGAGGGTGGCTAAGAGGCTGGAAAATCAGACAGACCATCTCCTCAGTTTGACTGGTGCATGAGACATCCATTGCCAATGTCTCTGGATGACTTTTTTCCAGTTCATAGGAATTTTTAAAATAAAGAAGTTTTCAGGCCAATTGGAACAAAGTCAAATTTCTAAACAATGAAAAAATCCTCAAAACCTGTAAATACTGCTTTTCAGCAAGCTCTAAAAATTCCTAATCAAACAGTTTGAAAATCCCATCAACTGTATGTTATTTACCCTAGCAGTAATACACACTTTTCCTTTTGGAAACACTTACAAACAGGATGTACAGTCACAGAAACTGGGAAAGTTTCATGCATTATAAAGTAAAAAGTGAGATGAGAGGGGAGTATTTGATGGCGAGTACAATATCCAAAGAATATTCATCTGTCAACAGCCTGATGATCTCCTGTTCCTGTAACTGAAAATTTTTCTTACAAATGCCTGCATTCCTCCACATCATACGAGGTTGGTCATGCAAAGCTTCACTCTTTACTGCTCATGGCGGTTATCCTGAGAAGCCAGTGGTTCTCCTATTTCAGGCTGTAGGGAGGGTCACCTTGTAATAGCACAGTGTGTAATGGGCTTCACTGCACTTGGGAACCAAAGAATTTGACTTTGGAGAGGAATAACATGAAGCAAAAAATGCATTCAGGTCACAGTTAGGCTGAGTTGAGAGTACAGGTGGTGAGGGAGTGCTTTGAACCTTGTAGCCTCACTGTGGCTCCACAATAGTAAGTCCTCCCCTTTGAAGAAAATGTATCGGTGTTTTAAATTTAGGGAAGGCAAGGGGAAAATTCATTAAGGGTAGTCCCATCCTTAAATATTCAGAAGTCATGAATCAGGAATCAGATGTTTAAAGAACTGCCATGAGCCAAAAGATAAAAAAAAAAAAGAAAAAAAAGTTGGAAACTTTTTTATTTTTTTCGGGGGTTTGTGGTTGTCTTCAGAATGCCCCTGGGTCATACTTTCAAACTTCTTCACAGTCTGAGGAGTAGAAACTGATTTCTATAAAAATGAAAACTGAGATTCTCACCTAATTAAATGTCTCCAGGAATGAGAAGTTAAAGGGAAAAAAACCATCAAGTATCACGAGACCTGCGATAAAAATCACAGGATTTGGCAACACTGAATTCATCACGAGTTAGGAAGTGATAGCACTTGTTCTAGCTGAACAGCAAAAAACAAACAGGCATAAACCTTATTCAAAAATATTTTGCAGGCGTGACTGCCAAGCTGACAGCCAACTTCAGTTGGCTGTGAGTAATGCTATTCATTATTTCAGAATATTCATACAGCCAGTAGGTATTTCTGGAAATCCTTGAGAATCCTGCATTTTCCATGATACCAGAATGATTAATTTGTATTGAAAGTTTATTACTTGCCAATTATCCATGTACTGCTTAAAAATCTGAGTCACAGGCTCAGCAGCCAGAAACAATACTGCACTGTATGTTTAGACATCCGAGATGCATAACGAATATTCAAAGGAGAAAGTTTGCAACCAAACCGCAGGCTGAAAGTTAAGCACTGAAACTGCTCAGCTAAGAAGTGAGAATAATTAATACCTTCTCAGAAAGCTAGACTGATTGCAAGAGCATATGAGTTACTCAGGCAATTACATTCACAGCAAATATTATTTAGAATTAATACTTGGATGACCACAAAATATTAGTTTCTAACTACAAACAAATAAATAGAGATGCTCTTCTAGACAGAATATAGATTCCCAGTTTCCATTGTAGGTTTGAGACCATCAGTTTGGCTCTGCTTGTACAAAAAATGGACTTCGTAGCCAGTCTGTTTTGGTCCACCTATGCAAAATTCCCAGTAGAGCTAGATTTGCAGTTCAGCATATATTCAAGGTAAACAGTGCAGTGTACGATTTATATATGGGTTATCGTTCAGTGAAAGTCTGGCATTTCATTGATATGCCTGTTATTTAGATGTATTCAGAAGCCTTCCAATGCATATGAGTTTTTCCCTTACAGTCACTGTAGTCTCAAAATAGATGCAAGAGACAGATCTTTTCTATTCCCCAAGGTTAAAGGAAAAAGTGAGATGTCCTTTGCTTTTTCAACTCTTTACCCATATAGAATAATTCATCTGCTGATATTCATAAGGTGACTTCCACCAGCAAATGTAAAGATGTCAGGAGGAGAATTTTTAAGCACATATGTAATTGTTTATGATTGGTATCTGCTTTTATTTAGCATACTTGCTAGTGCTCTCTTTCTGCTGCTAGTCTGTACGAATCTTCCCAGCCCAAGAAATCTGCTCTTTGGGGGACTGTATTTCATGTTCTTTCACTCTTTGCAAGCTCTGCCATAATAGAATCAATGTATCAAATCAATCCCGCAAAGCAGCCAAGGAGTCTGATGGTGCAAGTAGGAGACGGAGGTGTTTTCTAACGGAAATTTTGGCAGGAAGGGATTAATCTGTGCTTGCCCGTTCCCTGTGCTTCTCTTTCCCTTCAAACAGTGTGGGAGAAGCGAGACACGGAGGAAGTGTCTTATTTGATCCCTGATAGTATTTCTTTTAACATTCTACCCCAGAAAGTCTTGCTGCGAAAAGCCCCCGAGATTCTTGAAATCACATATTGTTGCAGCGAAGTCCCCTTGATAAATAAAATATTTAAGCACGTTTTTTGCAGCTCCGTACTTCGCAACACAGACGAGCACAGCAGCGTCACGGGGTGCAGCAGCGCACCCCAGCTCTCTCCTCCCAGGAAGTACAATCTATAATCCTCGGCGCCGGCATATGCAGGGGAACACCTCTCCAAGCAGGGAGCTGGACAAGGGGTGCACGGAAACAAATTGTCGCCCTACACCAAGTTTGCCATCCCCCTTGTCCCCTCCAGGACAGCACCATGAGCCCCAGCCGGGATCGCTCCGGGGTCCAGCAGGGAGCGGGAGTGATGCCACTCTCCGCATGGAAGCACGGCGCTGACAAGTACAGGGCGAGCAGCGTCAGCTTCCCGACATGAGGATTCCGGGGGCGATCCCGGCAGGCCGAGGGTCCCGGGGGCGACGGAGCCGGCGCCGCTCGGGCCGTGCCGCCGGCGCCCCCTCGGGGCCGCCCTGGGCACTGCGGCTGCGCGGGGCCGCCGCGCTCCGGCCTCACCTGCGGCCCGCAGACGGGGTTACCGGGGAAAAAAAATTTAAAAATTAAATAAAATTTAAAATCAACCTGGAGAGCAAGAGGGTAGCTCGCATGCCTCGCGCAGCTGCGCAGCTGTCCCAGAGCTGCCTGCTTGAGTTATGGCTCATAATTTTCATGGAAAGTTCTCGCAGTTCATGACCCAGGAGATCCCAAACATATGATTTAATCGGGCATTAGTCAATGTCGAATTTTTCCCTTCCCGACGCGTCGTCTGATCTATACCACATTGTCAGCATCTCCCTGCAGCATGTGGGAGGCACAAGGCACCTTGACGGAGGGCAGAGAAGGAAAGAAGGGGAATCAATGCTGGGATTAGGAGCAACTGCAGAGCTGGACAGATGTGGTCCTTAATGGCACCGCGTGCTCATTCTCAGCTATCACTCCCACGGCCCAAAACATGTCTGTATTTATGGGACATGACAACGGCTTAAGCCACCTTCCAGTGAACACATTTCAGCACACTGGCATCGCCTTTAAGCTCTCTTTTTATTCTCTTTTCCCAGAGAGGAAACTCCCACCCTTAAACTTGCCGTGCCATACACCCGAATTACTCACATGCTTGCAACCACAACCAAACTTCTACTCTTACTTACAGGGATCCTCACTCAAGAGCTTTTACTTTGCATAAAACCCCCACCACAGCTCTTTGGGATCTTGAGTCCACAGTTTATAAGTAACACAAAAGAAGTGGGATAAAGCAATTACCTTATATAAATGGATACTAAATATGCTAATGGCTTCAGGAGAGGTATGTCACTCTGATGTGTTTATGGACACTAGTTACCCATACTACACACTCCCCCCTCCTCATGGTAAAAATTGTTTGAATGATGATTTTATTTGGAAAACAAGTGCATTTATATGCTAATGATTTTTCACTATTCATTGGTTATTATTTTCTTCTCCAAAAATTTCAGGCAACTAATCAACTGGATTGGAAGAAAAACACTGTGCCAGATTTTTTTTAAAGAGCAAAAGACTATAGCTGTGTGATTGATTTCCACTAAGAACAAGACTTTATGCAATTTAGGCCACAAACCACTCCTCACAAACACCAAACAACTAACAGATGGAGTGGGTAGTCTGCTAACAAAGCAGAGGTTGAAATTGAATTCCCCCAAATGGTCTGGCAAAAATCTGTGGAAAACAGGATGTCTTTCTGAGTGATTTGCAAAAAGAAAAGAGGCCTGAATTAGGGAACAAATATACTAATGACCTAAGAAGATCTACATACTAGATAGTGTTGTTTTCCTTGAAGCTGCAAGACTGGATAGACATCCCAGATGTAGACTCAGGCAGAAGATGTTACTCTGAAGAGAAGCCTTCCTCTTCCTTCTCCCCGCAGCCACATAAAGACTCTCCCAAAATTTTACCTCTTACAGTCTTTATGTATAGTAGGCCAAATCTTGGCTTGTGAGCAGCCTCAAGACAGTTCAAGACAGTAACAGAGCCTTTTTCCCTTTCCATTTCTTCACTCCAGAACCATGTAAAGATTAGAGAGGCATGAGGTTATCATTAGTCAGAATAACTTTACCACCAACCAGGTGGCTCAGTTCATGCATTTATTCACACAATCATACTAGAAACAGTTTGATTACTGAACTGTCTTATTGCAAAATATGACAAACAAGGGACTTGAGCAGGAAAAGTATATGTCAAGGGAGAGACTTTGACATAGATCAATGCTCTATGATATTCAGATTATACCACTTTGGATTGGGTATTTTGATTGAGTTTTTTTGTAGGATGCTGGGGCTTTGGACACAAGATAAGCTGGTTGCCTCCTGAAAGACCTGCAAAGTTGAGTCAATTGCTGTCAGGAAAGATTCTGGGATCCCTGGTATCCACTTGCTGTTATGAAACATTCCTTCAGATCCACAGAAATATCTATAATCCTCTGTGGTTAAAGCTACCCATTTGAAAATCAGTTGAGAGAAGTGATAGCAATCAAGAAAGGTCTTGGGAAATATGAAATGTGGTATGGCTGCTCCCCAGCAGTCTCCTGAATTGAAAGGTCAGGCATTCAAGGCTTTCAGTGAATCTTGTTTATGAAAGTTTTGTATGCTTGACCGTGACTATGGGAAGAAATCTCAGTTGGGGATTTTATCTCAAGGAACTGTCTGACAAAGTCAATGTTGCTTTTGTTATAACTCTTGGCCAAAGTGACTCTTCAAGAATGTCATGCAGAAAGCCCTGCACAGCTAGGGCAGGCAAGAACTGTTCTTTCCACAGCATGGATTAAACCTGCTGTAGGTGAAAGGACAGGTTGAAGGCATTCTGGAACCCCACAGCTGCTATCTCTGTTTCTCTTCTGTCCCATACCTCCCCACCTCTGCTTCTAACCCAGTAGGAGAGAAGAAAGGGAAAGTAAAGCCTGTTCGCTACTTCTCCTAAAGGATTAAAACGGATGCCAACAAACAATATGCTCCAGCTATGACAGCTTCCATGGTCTTGCCTGGCTCCAGGAAACCAAAGTTGAGATCTTGGATGGACGGAAACCATAGATGCTGCACAGCAGATGGCTGTGGTCATGATGACATAAAATACTTCTTTCTTTTGTGACAAAATTTATACACCTCTTCATTAAAATACAAATCTGTTGTTTTTCCTAATGACTTTATCAGAAATACATAGTCTGGAACTGTATGGAATGCTGTTAGCTTAAGAAATTGCTCAACAGGCCATCTCACACAACAAATATTTGATGAAGACTTCTTACCTGTGGGATAGTTTGGACTGTGTTTACATGTCCAAGGTATCCTACTGGTATGGGATGCTACATACAGCCTCAACTCCCTGGCATCTAGAATGCCCTTTACAATAGGAACTATTAGGCTAAACAGTTTTGTAGTTTTGTCTGAACTTCAGCTGTCTGGTCCTTAGTGCAGCCAGTTCTCCCAAATAAAATCACAGTTATGCGTACAGTGTAAGAACTGAGACATTTCTTTCTGATTCCCTCATCTGAGCCCACATTTTATCCCACATTGCCTTCCCTGGCTGAATAATCAGGCACACCGTTTACTAGTAACAACAGAGAGGTGGAAAGACATAACAAGAAAGCTGTACCAAACACTTTATTCTGCCTGGGATGTAGAAATAAGACTTGACATAAAGAATAACTGCAATGATTTATTGTTTATACCATGTCATAAGACAAAGCTCTCAGATATTAGTGGCCTAATAAAGTGATATAATGGTTGCTATGTGTTTATCCATGTGGTAAATAGATAGTACAATTGACACTTGGAGGATTGTAAGAGGAGCAATGGCTACAAAATCAGAACTCTGCGAGATAGTGGCAGAATTTATTGCTAATTCCATCTCTCAGGAAGTAACGGAACATTACTCTCTAGTAATATTCAAATATTCGGTGAATTAAAAGATTATTGGTGAAAACATTCCAATACCCCTCTCCTTTCCTCCATCTTTCCTCTACCAGGAGAGCAGGACGTGCATTACAGGGTTTTCAGCCTGACATAAAATTCTTGCAGCGTCTCAATACAAAAGAAGCTCAAACCTAGAAATTCCATTTTACAAAGAGGCTGAGAATGGACATTTTTTCTGATGCAGAGGGAAATGTTTTTATGGCAAAACAGGTCCTAGTGCCACCACTGCTGCTGTGCTTCCTGCATCAGCCTGCGTGGCCTGAGGAGCTGGCTCGAGCAGAGTAAGGTATGACCATCTGCATCTACTCCCCGTTATAGCATCCCTATGAGCAAGACTACTGTCTTAATGAGGCAGAGATGGCTGTTACTGAGTTGGGCACTACACCCTGGAGTAGGATAACCTTCTGGACAGAGCTATTTGAAGATTTCTGGTAGATGTGGACATCATAAAAAATTTCCCAAACTCTAGTGGCTGTACCCCATTACAGGCCAAGCCTTCTAGTGTGCAGGTGGCATCAAATACCTTTCAAAATTCAAAACCCTCAGGTCATACTCTCAGGGGTCCATGTGAACTGAAGTCATCTGTCTGTCTTCAGGGAGAAAATGCTCAGCATAGTTCCCTCCCCAGTCCTCATTTTTGGGTAGCTTGTTTGAGATTATTGTCAATACCCTGATCCTTCACAAAGAGTAATGCAAACATGAGGCTATGGGAAGATTAAAGCTTACTCTTAAAGAGCAAGAATGGCATAGTTGGGAAGCGAGCATATTAGAGGTGAACGATGTCATCTTGGCTCATTTTTGCAAAGAGGAAATCCAACTAATATGTCCAAGTTTTCCAGAATACAGTCATGAAAATGTTCATGGACAGACTGCAGAATTCTTCTGTCTCTCATGGATCATCTATTTGTATAAGAAATAAATCCCCTTGACACTGAAAGTGCTCCAGTCTAGCTCTATTCTTCTTCATATCCATAAAGCCCTCTAACTCAAGTGGTAATTTTGCAGACTTAGACTTACCCTAAGTAATACTTCTTCATATCATGGGGAGACAGTAATACCTCTTCTCAGCAAGTGCAAATTGGCAATAGTCTCTCCTACCAAGAGGCACAGCCTGCTTGTTCTTTCACTGCAATATTTATGTCTGTCTCTGTAACAGTTCCTTTAGCTAGGAGCAAAACCCTAGTTAGGCAAAATGCTGGGAAGCTGCCACATGCTCCTGCAACTGTATGTTGCCATAAAATAATCCAAACACACTATTAGAGTGTGTAATTTAGCTTATATGTAGTTAGAATATGCAGAGTTTGCCAAGTGACTGCATCCAGCTGGAAAATCAATTTATATATGCCAGTTTAATAAAACCTGAAAGTCTTCCACAATACATGAAGAAATGTTAGACAACGTTGAAATTGTACATTATGTAAAACCAAACATAGCTGTGAATTACAGACTGAGTGTGAAGGATCATTCGCCTCCTGCCAAAATTCATATAAACTGTCACCAATTTGGGGACGGAGGGGGAAACATACCATAATAAAATGAAACTTTGTACAATTCCAAGTAGAAGCTTCCAAGGCCAAATTTTTGGTAGAAGAAACTTCCAAACAAAATTGACTTTGGCCTTGAGCCATCTCTTAGATGATTTAAATCTGCAGTAGTTAGGGGCTACACTGGTGCAAATGAAAACAGAAAACAGGTGATTTAATGGTGAAGAGGTCTTTCTATGTACTACAAGTGAGCCTTGAGCTCTCAAGCTAGCCTAACCACATTGTTTGCCTGTGTAGTTCCCCCTTCACTGTCACTTTAGAAAGCACTATTTTCTTGTCCATGAGGTGTGTACTCTATTGCTCTGTGTGTATAAATCCAGCCCAAGAAATATCTAGGCTATCCATTCTCTTACCTGGGCTTTGATGGTGAAGTGGCCCACAGATACTCTGGGAGTAACACTTCCTCCTCTCCCTAGTGTCTTTCTTGAAGCTGTAAAGGATGAGCTGGGAATGCCTGTGTTCAGGCAGGAGACAAACATGTGACTTCAGTTTTCAGACCTATCTCTTAACACCTTTTACTAACGCCAGAAAACAAACTCTCATTAATACTAGGGAGCACAAAAACTACAGGAGTGAGCCAGGCTTATGGCACTGGATTGGTTACTCTGTTTTCTGGACAAACAACACAGGGCAGGAAAAACAACACTCAACTGCAGAACAATGCTAGTCTGATCCTCTTCCCACACTTGCAGTCATATCTAAAGTAACTATTTAGATTAAATTAACTCCCCATCTGTATTTGCATAAAGGTTTCTCTGCAGAGGTAAGGTGTGTACAACAGGTATTTAGTGCACATTGCTTGCACACTGCCCACACCACCCTGACTAGGTCTCCCTTTCAGAGTGCTCTTGGTGCAATGTGACCAACAGTAGACAGACAGAAAATGTTTACAGGACAGCTAGTGTGAATTTGTGCTCTTCCAGTGAATAACTGACTTTGCACTGACCCCAAAATAGGAAAGACAAAGACTCTTCATTTAACACTTAGTATCTCAGGGATCAGTTCTCTTCATTGTAGCATTACAAAAACCCCAAGGAAACTCCATTTAGACCAATGGCTACGTCAACAAAATTCTGGAAACTGAATTTGGCCCAGTTTCTAACATTTGCATCCTAAAAGCATTTCCAGCCTGTGGACATTGGATGGAGAAGTTTTCAGATACTCTGGTTATCAAGGCAGTTCCTCAAGCCTTTCAGATGAATCAAATTTATCTTAACAAACTATTTCATCCAAGGTTGTAGGAATCACTCCTTACTCACATGAACAAGGTCTTACCTTGCACCTTAACCTACAAATCCCCTCACCAGTCCTCTCATTCACCCTCACTCAGGGCATGCTGTTTGTTGGCAGGGAGTATTGGCACGAGTCTTTGTTTTCACAGAATATACAGTTTCACCTTGGCTTAGCACTTGACATCCTCAGTATCAATGCAGCCACTCACAGAAGTAAAGGTCATTGATTTAAGCCACAAGTATTCAAGATTACTTTTTTACGATCGCCACTGTCCAACATACAATTAGGCTTTCATGTGCAGAATGTGTTTCAAGAACTGCCAGTAATTTTCATTCCATATACAGTAGTTTTTATGCCAATACATGTGCTTTATATCTGATGGCAAGAATATTTAAGAGAGTGGAAGGTCAATTTTTTATAGACAATCCAAAAAATAAAATAAAAACTGAGAAAGATATGGAAACGTGCATGCTCAGCAAGAACCCTAGCAGGAAAAGCTTTCTAGGTGATTAAATACAAAAATGAGTGTTGTCCAATTGGTAAAACCATTGCAGGATGTGTGTACACCAGTGACAGAAGTGCCTGGAATGCAGAGCCATTCAAGCTCAGCTTTTAACAAGGCAGTTGTGGACCTGGACACAGGCCAGATTTAAAAGCCCAGGGCCCAGCATGGGCTAATTTACCAAGGTTATGATGGCAATCTAATCTAACCAAGTTTATTGGTTTTGAAACAAACTAGGAACACTCACCACAGCCAGTAACCATTTGTCAGTTGGGGAGATAGCAGTGAAGAGCTGAGCACAAAAAGTTAGACTAGCTAATTTTTCTAGTTTTCCTCCCCAAGGCGCTCCTGACTGTGGCCTTTTACCCCCAAAAAAGAGAAATATATACAAGGCACCTAGTACAAGTATCTTTCCAGATGCAACAATGCCAGTTTAAAGACTGTTCACCCACAACTACTGCTTCTTCCCTTCACTGAAATAAAACTATTGATAAAATACATAAAGGAATATTACACGTTGGTTTGAAATATTAGTATTGGCACAGGAGAAAAATTAGGAGTTATTGTAGCATTTTACTTATTGTAATTAAAGCAATGCAACTTATGCATGTAGATGAGTTTCAGACTACCATGCAAGGTAAAAATGACAGCTATTGCTATGTACCAGACTTGATTTCATTACCTCTGTATGAACAGTTTCTAATCAGGCCACACTCAAGCTTTCTGATGGATGCAAACCACATAACATCACTAGAATTACTCTGGTTCACCTCAAAATGTAATTGGCTCAATGCAATTAAGCCAAAGCTCTCTTCACCTTCAAAAAAAAAAAAAAAAGAAACTTCAATTTCCTTAGAGAATACTGGAAAGAGGAAAAATAACTTTCAGAAAAATGTTTTCATTCCTAAATAAAGACCTTTCCATATATTGCACCAATTTAATGTTCAATTCAAATAAGCAAAAAATATGTGTGCTATTTTGTTTAGCTTGATTTTGCCATCTGTTTGGGGAGTTTATGTTTAAAAAGGGAGAAAGTAGATCTACAATTGTTAATAACAAAAAATAAGGTTTGCATTTTAAACCAGAGGGTAATAATGATTTTGAGATTTGTATCACAGAATTCTTCATCTTCTACCCTTGACCATATGTTGTGGGTTGTCGAGGTTTAGAAATTTTTCCCATTATTATGTTAAGCTAGCCGGGATGGCTCCCCTATTAGCCGTTAAGAGCTGAAGACAAAGGAATGGCTGGAGCAGCCTGATGGTTCCATTAGGGAAAGGTGGAGTCCTGCTTTTGTCCTTCAGCGAGTAGGAGGATACTCGCAGCTCGCAGGCGGAGGAGAGAGGTTGCTTCTTCTCCGTGTTTCTTCCCCGCTGGACTCGGACTGCAAAAGCTTCCTGCGTCCTCTGAACAACTGGGAACTGGGACGCCCACGGTGAGCTGAGTGTTTTTCTCATCCTTCTCTCACCTGGGACGGCGCTGCTGCCTTGCCCCCCTGGTCCTGCAGCAGCCGCGACTGAGAGGTTGCCTGCCCTGCTCCATCTTGTCTGTGCGGACGAGGAGGGGCATCGGTGACTGGAAAAAGGGACTGAGACTGTTTCGTTCTGTTCTGTCACTGGGTTTTTTGTTCTCTTTCATATAGTTGATGCTGTTTTTGTTTGTCTAGTAAATATATCAGTAAAGAACTGTTATTCCCAACCTATACCTTTTTTGCCTGAGAGTTCCTGAATTTCTTTTTCCTGGCAATACTGTCCCCTTAAACCAGGACACCATATCCAGAGAGAGACAGGAATATGTACGAATCTTTATGAAACAGACCCAAAAACTATTCAGTAAGAAAGCAAGCCCCTAGATTTTCATCTTGAGGGTTAAAGAATGAGGGTAAAACTAGGTGTTTGTTCCCTAGTCCACCAGGTTTTATTGCTTCTAGTAGGATTTGTGTGCTTAATCCTCCACTCCCTTCTTGGATGCAACCTTAGCAAGAGAGTTTTATCATGAGGGAGTACTACACCACCAGTCCCCATAAATATGTATCACTCAAGAGTGGTTTGAGGATGTAGCATTTTATTCCAGTGGGGCTAAATTTATCTTTAGTCCTGGGTAGACCCACAGGACAGTTCTGTCATTAGCTCTAATGAGAGACATGGATCAGTCACTCAACACATAGGAGGTTCAAACAAGGGAGAGGGTCCTCGCCTTAAAATCCAGACCCTCACAAGTAATTTTCAGCTGTGTTTCCAAAAATCAAGTCTGAAAGAAACACCAGTCGTGATCCACTAGTGTAGAAAAGAGCAAGATGGTGAGGAGACAATCCAGATTTCTATGGACAAAGGAAAAAGATGTGGGATTTTTGAAAAACAGTTGATTAATGGGAGAGATACAGCTGAAAAGCAATGGTTTTCCAGTTCTGAAGTAGTTTTTTCCAGATAGAAGTCTTGACCCAAAAGAAGGAATATTAGATAAGGCATTCAGCCTGTCATAAATATATTTTGAGGTGAAAGAGAATGAAGTCAGGTATCTCTATCACTTACATTTTTATGACGATTTCCAGAGCATAAGCACTTCTGTCATCATACAATAATTTTAGTGAAAGTATCTAACATGGAAAACTGCATTTCAGATCCATTTTTATTTCAGATTTAGTTTCTAAGCAACAAATTACTAACATTTCAAGGGGGGCTGCATTTAGTTGAAAACTGACAGTCATATAAATTATCTATGTATATTTGGCAGAAGAGAATGTGGAATAAATTTCTGGAGCTTACTTTTACTGAAATCACTTCATCGAATAAAAAAAAAAAAGGAAAGAAAGAAAAGTTGAAAGCCATTTTGTATTGTGAAGATATTGACACTTTTGAAATGGAAAGGGCATATAGGTCTCTAGTTCCAGGTCCATTTGTTGAAGAATCTTGTTGGGCTGTAATAATCAAACTTTTAAGATTTAAAGAAAAGGAGATAATTCTGATAAAGGCAATACAATACCCTACAGAAAAAAAGCAGAGGATATGGAAAGGTGAGAGAGAGTTCATATTTTTGCCTGTTCTACCCAAAAAGAAAAGACAAGAGAAGAAAGGAACAGTTGAATTTGAGTCTTTAATGCCAGGAGGGGGAAAAAAAGTGAGACATGAAATTTTGCAACCTACAACCCCCATAATAACAGCAGGAACCATCACCATCTCGCAGAGGCAGTTGAACAGTTTATCAAGGAGATTTTTCCTTCTGCCATGGATTTCACTGTTGCAGCAGCACATAAGCTTTTCCATGTTACTTGGCCCTATTCCATAGCTTTTATTGAAGATTAAGGCTTGAAAGAGAAGAGAAAGCAAACAGAAAACAAGTACAGGCTCAACATCTTGATAGAAGTTTATCCTGTGAGTCTGCCTTGTTGCTTTAAACACAATTGTTTTAGCTGCAGGCATTACAGTTTCAAACTGTGATTAGTTTAAAGGCTTACTGAATGTGATTTTATGGAGACATTAAGTGTTTTAATTTCCATGCTTATTTCCAATTCATCATATACCATCCTTAATAGGAAAAACAGCCCAACACATTTTCATGTTTCTTATTAGAAAATATAAGTTCCAGTAAAATATGCAAGTGGAGAGCATAAATGGGAAGTGGGAAGCTGTCTTTGGTCAAGTCAAGTAGCAGAAGCATGAGTTTGTACATAATTACTTTTAATACTATGTAGAAAGTTGGAACTGATGAGGATCTGATTGCTAAGTTTTCTAAGCTCTGCTTTGTCAGGTTGAGTTTGCAGGTGCTCAGCTCTATTTAGAAGGCTGACAGTAAGTTATGAATTCTTTTTGAAGAATTCACAAGGGATGTCCAAATGTAAACCAGTGCACTGAGTCAGCTCCTAGGTTGCCCATGTGCTCCCTCCGTAAGAGTATTCTCTAAACAGAAACACAAACAGAAGCAACCCTTGGTGTGTTGTTGTTCACTTCACAGAGTCCTTGTACTCTGCAATCTCAAATGCCAAATATGATTAGCACATGACACCAGGTCGCAAGGGGAGCAATATCTTCCAGGATTTGGGATCTCCCAACAGGGTGGGGAATCTTGCACAGACTGCTTGCTTCTGCCACATCCTGCTGCATAAGCCCAGGCAACTGGTGCCTCCCACATCCAACCTTCAGGCTCTCAAGTTTCCACCAAGGAATTCCTGTAGTGTCTGGCAATGACATCCCAGAGAATTTGTAACGTCGCAAGCCTGTGAGAGGACTGGCGTCAGCTTTGTTCCTCTAAGGACATCTCAACCCCACACCTCCCAGCATTAAGGAGGGCCTGCAGAAACATTTTCCATCTGTCCCACTGTAGCTGTTACCCCTTACACAATATCCCAAGTGGTGGGGCTAAGGAGAGCAAGGCAGGGAATGTGACTGCAGTCTGGCAGCCAGAGCAGCCCCCTGGAGGGGAAGGGGGTATCCCGCAGTGGTTCAAGGCCCTGCCCTGTGAACACAGTATATTTTTTAACTACTGGGTGTGTAGCATGAAGAGCAGGAAGCAGAAACAGCAACCCAAGTCCCCTGGGGATCCAGTGCTCTGCTTTATTATGTGCATGTGCAGCAATGTTGCACAGCAGACCTCTGGTCTGGTTTTGTGTCTTCAGGCTGCAGTTTAATGATGAATAATTAGGTTTTGGACAGCTCTTGGCAAAGGCTGCCACTGAATACTTTATGCTGTAATGGATGTTAATCTGAAAATTGTGTTTGCAGTTCTGTTTGATCATCTCTAATGAAAGTGGTCAAATCGTAATTTGGTTTTACTAAAAAAAAATAAATAAATCACCAAACCTATTTCAAATCCTACTCTTGCCTTATACCAGTAAAAACAAGCAAGAGTTCCATTACATCCAATCCCCTTATAGAACAACAAGAGATGAAAAAAGGTTTTCAAAAATAATTTGAAAGAGTTAAAAGTTCAACTGAATCATCAAACTGTGGGAATTTGAGCTCACCTACATAGGCAGCTAGAGCTCTATCATCACAACATACCAAGCTACAAAAAATACAAATGCTGAGTTAGATAAAATATTTAAAAATATTGAATCTTCCAAGAAAACTAGTTTTGCATTTGACTCTGCTGGGAACGTTACTGTGAACATTTTTCTCAAAAATGGTAAGATGCAAGAGAGTGTCAGAGAATAAATGGTACCTGTGTGTCAAACACCGCTTCCACATCTTGTGGCTGATATGGGACACTCTTAGCACTTGCTATGAAACACAGACTGAACTGACTGATACACCCATCAAAATACATCTACAAGTGATTTCACCTTCTTATGAGCCAAACCTTCACCCAGAAAAATGTGTGAAATTCAGACTAGTTCCTGGCTTAATCATCATGGATGTGAAAGGACATGGCATCAGAACTAGATGGTGTGACACAGTCAGTGTGACCCTGCAAGGCAGTGGCAAAAACACAAATTACAGTATAACCACAAAATATGTTTTTTAAACCTTCATATAGATAGTAGCTGCAGAATTAATCAGTGAGTTAAACTGCTAAAACAGGATCTTTTAACAATGCCAAAGTGAGAACTGACAAAATAGGGTGAATGTCTTTCCAGAAACACCATGCAGTGTCTGTGCCTCTGTGTGACAGTGTTGTGGTGGGAGTCTGAGTGACCCTGGCCTGCAAAGCTGAAACAAAGTGGATTGCATCATGAAGTCTTCATGGGGATACATTTCCACTGATTTTAATGAATCAGAGACTGGCTAGAGCCAATGGGAGTTTAGTCTGGATAAGGAAGGAAACTTAAATGAATAAAGATTTCAGCATTTGATTTTACCTTTGTAAAGAAATAATAAAAATATATTGCACATGTTGCATATCTGTCAGCTAAATTCATTTTATCTACAATACTTTATTGGTCTCATGCAGCTCTAGAGAACAATTGAAATCTCAAATTACAAAACCACCTAGTTTAAGGCTTGATCAGTACTGAAGCCCTCAGATCCTGAGATACAGTCTCCAAGTTCCCATTCAAATTGTCATCAAAGCTATACTCCAACATTAAGTCCATGTCAGCCTTAGTGGAAGCAGATGAGGACTACAGCTGCATCTGGTTTGACTTCCCTTTAATAACTACAACCAAATGAGCCATATCAAAGAAAATGTATTTCCTTAAAAAGCAACTATCTTTTTTTCTTTCAAGAAAATAATTGCAAAAAAATTTAATTGAATTGAATATTTAATAAGTCTTATTTTAAAATATAAGACTAAAATATCTACTGGACTAGAACAGGCCAAAAATATCATGGAATAAGTTACAACATTCTGCCTTTCAGCAAATTCATTCCTGCATAGGAAGAAAAATATTTGAAAAACTCTGCTTCTTTGACAAAAGATAAATTTAAACTCAAATCCAAGCTCTTCGAAGACTCACTTAATCCACGGACTCCCACACATCCCTATACAAAAGACTGGCCCATGCAGGTCCTTCTCAAGCTCTAGCCCTTTTTCACTCTGATGCAGGCACTTCTGCTCTGCCTCTGCCTGCTGGAAAATTAAACCTCCAACAAAATGCAGTGGGAGGGATTTTGCTGCTACTCCTGATGAAACCAGCAACACTGGTATGCAACATGAAGGTACCTCCAGGCACTCAGGAAAACATATTAAGCGTATTTTCCGCTAGCTTTATTAATTTCTTTAGGTCTTTGACAAATATTTAAAGCACTTCTCAATTGGTTATCTAATATCATGGTCATTGTAATGTTCATAAGTTCCTCAATCACTGGTGTCCATGTTCTTGCTTTTCTTGTCACAGACAGGAATGTCTTATTGTCCTAAAACTGGAAACCTATGGCATACAAAAATCTCAAGTAGGTTTTCAATTTTTAGAGTTCCTTCTCAGCAAAAAATATACCAGTTTTGTCTAGTTCTTTTGCATGCCCACCACGTCTTACATGTCTCTAACTAATTTTTCATTAGATATTCACATGCCAAAAATCAATTAAGTGGCTGTTTCAGAGGAGGATTACTCATTGCATCTCTTGGTAAGCTCTAACACAGCCAAGCATGGCTGGAAACCTGTGACCTGAACCCCTAGATTGTAGTTTACTGATACAGATATTATATATGCTCTCTGCTCTTAACTTCTTTCAACCCTTTCTCTGAGCTATGGCTATAAGTCAGGCACCCAGCTGGGTGGATAGAAGTAAATTAAAATTCCACAGTGTTCATGGAGCACAGACACAAATGTAAATCTGACAGACACATACCAATAAAAATTTATCTTGATTTTTTGCTATGACAGAACACTGAAGTGTTTAAAAACATCTGGAGGACAAAAAAAAGGGCTACCAACCACAATTTTCCTTTAAAAACATGTTTAAGTGGACTTCCTCTTTGACATAAGCACAGGTTAAACATAATTCTTATTGCACATGACCATTGCTTCCATCACAGATATGGACTAGTGAATTTAGCAGAGATTTTGGAACTGATGTATTACCAGCTAAGATAACAAATTTTGTTTATTTGCTAAATATTTGCATGATTCATATCACTAATACCTGAAAATATTTCAAGTATAGCAGAGAGAGAAATGCCACCTTTTAAAAAGGAAAATTTCATATTGATTTAAAAAGAACTAAAAATCAAAATTTTTTATGTAGGCATTAATGAGTCTATTGTATTTTGGGGGTCCAGGGAAGATGAGAGTTTGGGGGCGGGCAGGCGGCAGGGTGTCAGTCTAGGGTATTCATATTTGTTTTTTGTTCACAGATTAAAATAGGGAAAATTACCTGGTTTTACACAAGTGTTTGCAGTTAAAAAAGATTAAAAGTCACTTTTTAACCTAAAAAATACTATGAACAAAAATAAATTATCAGGAGAAAAAACTTTAATGCTTGCCTTCTTTTACATAATAAAAGCCATAAATTTGAAAATGATTAAAATTTTCTGCCAGAACCCCCTTTATTTTCACACTTCAAAGCCCTTTTTAATTAAAATATAAATCCACCTATAAAAATTCTACAAGTTTTCCACTAGTACTTACAAACTGGAAACAATCTTTCATCTTTCCCACACTGGGTAGAAAAAGCTTACATTTAAATTAAAGAGGTGACTATTGCATAAGTCTTTGTGTGAGGAAATCACTGAATGAAACTCTGAGAAATGTATTTTAAATCTGAAAGTAATTTTTCAGTTTGAGAGGTTTTTTGCCTTTTACAGGAGAAGTGTCATAATCCATCGCATCCTTGTCAGGAATGTACCCATTAAGTGTTCCTCCCAGTGGTCAGCAGTTTCCACTGGTTCAATTTTCAAAGAAATTTTTGGGCTTGAAGGAGGAAAACCAGAAAAATGTTGCTGATCCATTTTTCAGAAAAAGTATTTAATCCAAAAATGCTGTTTAGGGCTCATGGGTATTTCAAACACCCAGGACAGCAGCAGCGCTGCTAAGTAGGAGCCACACATGGGTTTGCTGAGGTTTAGCTTCATAACTTTGCTCACTTCAGCTAGACTTCCTTGAATACAAGCAAAAATCTCAGGCCACTAGTGGCTCCTCCAAGGAGAGTTTTCAGTGCTAGGGAGAGCACAGATGGTGAACTTCAAGAGCAGGAAGCCTACAGGGTGAGAAAAGCTCTGAAGTACTGTGTATTTGGCAAGTTATTGGGATAAACAGTTAGGTTGGTTTGGTTTGGATTGCACAGAGCTTTTCTTATACATGCTATATCTTTGCTTACTGAAATATTTACTATGGTTTATAATGGTTTATAAGTTCAAGAAACACACTTTTCCAAATACTCATGTCAATGGCAGTATGTGCTAACAGTATGCTAGTTTATTGAATAGAAAAAGAACTGGCTTGAATCTATCGTCAATAATTTTTGGTTATTGGTGAAACAGTTGGATTCATTTTTCCCTGCACAAACCGTCAGGATCAATGCCATTTTCCATTATCATTAGAAAGTGGGCTCAAGCACAACTCACTCTTGATTTTACTGATGATGAAGAATAAAGGTAAAATGCTGAATTAGACTCCCAGCTTGCCTACCAAATCCTTTCACAAGTTTCATGTTTTCCCATGAGCTGATTTTCTTCCTTCAGCTCTAACCATGGTGCAGCTTTGTTCTCACCACTTTTGCCAGCATTTCCAGGAGCTCAGAATGGTTTGTGCTTTACCACCACCAGGATGACAGAGCAGTGACACAAGATCCCCTAAAAAAGAAAAAGGAGAAAAAAAAAAGAGAGACTATAAGCAGGACCCAATTCAAAGCATTTAAATTGTGTGGAAGAAATTCCAACAAAAAGGAATCAAGAGGGTGTAAAATGCAAGTGTGAATACATTTCAATGGCAGACAATAGTGCTAGTCTAGGCTGATACAGTGAAATTCTGCAAGGCACTTGTGCATCTCTGCCACAAGCATTACAGGCCTGGACAGGTTGTGTGAGTACCTAGGGCAAAGTTGGTAACCTAAGTAATTTACTAATAGCAAACTCCTAATACACATTACTTAAAGCCAGAATGCACATGAAAATTATAAAACATTGTGTTTGTGCTGTTTTTTGTAGGAGTCCAAAGTGGTTGCAAGTTATTAGATCTTCATACTTCTGTGTGCCGGTTCAAGCAAAGCCTCATGTGAGCATGTGCTCCCCAATCCTCCTGGGAGCAAGCATGGGCCACTCTCAGTCAGGAAGCCTCTTTAGCTGCCCTAGGGATTGCAGCAAAATCAGATATCTTCAGAGGAATGTACAGACACAGATTATTCCTGTGGCACACTCCTGCCTCATGCAGCCAGCATGGCGCACCCACACAACTCTGCACCTGTGCTCAGTGCACCACTCTCCGTGCTCCAGCCTGGGGTGTAACTTACACCTCTGAGCTGGAGCCATGTGTTTTAAACTGCAAAGGGCAACTTCTGCTCATGGCAACATCCTTCTAGACTTACTAATTTCAGTGTTGTATTGAACTGGGTTAAATCAGAGATGAATGCAATCTAAGTCTTCTGGTTTCCTTTATAGCATCAGTGCACTGCCATTTTCAATTCTCTCCTGAGCAGGTGATTCAGAGAATTCAGGACTGCTGAAAGGTTCTGCAAAAAAATGACTGAAATAGTTTATAAATCCTAGGAGGGAGCATAACTGCACAACATTTGTAGGACAAGGAGCAATCTTTACAGCGGTTATTTTATCCTGTGATTTATACTGGTCTCCTACATCTATCACATGGCTACAGCATTCAGTCTTGCCTTGTAGGAATTCACTTTTGGCCTCATGCTACACTCTCTCTGCCAGAGGAAAACTTTCCTTCAGTTTGTGGAAGCCTTCTGCATTTGTTTTCTGTGTGATGATGTCAACTAAAAGCATTAAATTCTGTGGATGCATTTGTTCTGTGGCCATTGGTGACAATACATGGATTAATATCATTTCAGTGAGAAACTGAAAGCATCCCGTTATAGTCTGAACTCTAATTCATAGGTTTCAGGTGTAACTCAACAGGAAAGTTTGAGTCTATCATCGCTCAATATTTACCCAACTGCTTCAATGAAAACAGCTACAAGGAGAGGAACTAACATGATCCAAAGACTGAGACACCTCCTCACACAGGTTCAAATTCTGAATTTAATGGTTCATGAGCTTTGAGGGCATTTATAATTCAAATACAATAGATGAGTCTTTTGGAAATTATCCTCCTTAACATTTCACAGAATTCAAGTCCTGGCTATTAAGTTTCTATGATAAAAATAAAGAGATTTTTTTTTAAGATACTGATAAATTTAGTTTGTTTGATTTTAAATACCTGCCCAAAATCTTTATATTGCACACTTCCTCCCTCCCTCTTTGACCAGAGTCAAAAGTGGGTCTTCAAATATATTTCCTGGCACTGCTTCAAGCAGAAGGCTGAGCCAAGCCTCTGTCTTACAGCACAGGCAGGTGGGAAGTATCACTTTCACCTTCCCTCTACATACCAAAAACCCACACAGGTCTTCCTGGGAATGTAGTCACACAGGCCACTTACTTTCATCACATTATGACCACCTACTTCAATTCTCTGGCTATAGAAATATAGATTTAAGCTACAATTATTAGTTTGGATTCTGCAGTTCACAGACCTTCATAAACAGTATTTTAACTTTCCATCACAGCAATTCCTCAGTTCTTTGCAAACTCACTACATATTAAATGCAACAGGAATTTGCTGCCAGTAATAAGCAGACCATCAGAGATTCACAGGTTCTCTCAGGTGGGAAAGTCCCTCAGGAAATCTCTGATTGCCCCTCCTGATGCTCTCATTCCTGCCCAAAATTATTTTGAAATTTAAGAATGCGGCAATGGCATAGAAACAGTAGCTATGAAGGAAGTCAGGAAGTTTCCCCTGCAAAAGGGTGGTAAGATAATATAGCATTTCAGACATCAAAAGATGTCTCTGCAGAAAGAAACAGCCTATGGTAGGTCATACAGGTTCCTCTTCTGCCATCACAAGCTTGATGCAACTGCTCCAGGCTAACCTGTAGCCACCTGAGGGTGAGCAGCTTCTGCATCTACTAAAAAAGTCTGACCAGTCAAGCTTTCTTCACAAATCAAATCAGGATGTGAAATATTAAAGGATGTTAAAGGATATTAAATATTGCATCTTTCAGTAGAAATAAAATCTGCTAACAGCCTTCTCCTTAAGCCCAAACCAACAAAAGCCACCCAAATTATTTCCTCTGCAGGAAATCCTTTTGGGGATAAATAAGTCATACAGGATTCAGATCACTTCCTAGATTTGTGTGCATCTATCAAACAAAAAACAGCAGCAAAGCCAACAGCATCCTATGTCTGCTTCGAAGTACAGTCCAAGAGAAAGGAAAGAGAGGTTCAGAACTAAGAGATTTGGATTGCCTTCTCCACTGTTAACAAGGTTTACTTGACATATAGGCCAGCAAAAGGTCCCCTTCCCCTCGCCTAAGAAGACCCATCCTGCTAACACGAACAAAGGAGGAGACAGAAGCTGCAATGCATATTGAAAGTAACAGAGAGACAGACACAGGGGGTAGAGATTTGATAATGCAGACAGAGGGGGGAAAAAAAGAAAGAAAGAAAGAAAAGAACTTCTTAAGATTCTTTCTAAGAAAAATGAATCTTCACTACATTGGTGCTTTTATTAGAACACCTCATGCTTTTTTTCTTGCTCTCTCTTCTTGACACAGTAAGTTATGTTCAAGTTGCTTGAGGCACTCTGTCAGGGCATCTCATTGTTCTTCTCCCAGACAGCTCCCTCATGACTCCGGCACGCAGCTCGGTGCTCCAGGGGCGAGTGTGACCACACCTCCAAGGGCAGAGGATGCTCGGACTCAGAGTGGTGACCAGAAACAATCATCTGCAACAGGACTCAGCACACAAAATCAAGAGAATGGACACAAAGCAAGTCTGATTGTAAAATGAGGTGGAGCAAAGAAAACATCAACTCTTTCATGATAAAGTTGCTCTTGTTCAAGATATTATATCAGAGGCAGAAAAGGCACCTCTCTTTTCGGAGCTTCAGATGCCTTGAAGTGTGCCAAAATTCAGCATGCGAGTGAAGAGCTCACAACTAGCTTTTTTTTTTTTCTAGCAAGGCTTTTCCAGGTAATTACCACTTTACTGAACCCGAAGTGTTACAGCAGCAGCTTGAAACCCTGCAGTGGCTTTGTTCATAGATAGTGCAGAAAATCACTTCTGTACTTGCAGTCAGAGATAAAACAGGCAAAATGCAAAGGACAAGTATAGTCTATATAGTTTATATTCTACAGGAGGTATAGGAAAGCATACAGCAGGCTTGATCCATGTTTCACCAATGGAGACCTGAGCCCAGGTCTCTGCAGGCTTAATGCTAAGCCTCACCAAGGAAACAAGCTTTCCCTTGGAGAAGGCATGGAAGTGGTGTGCCTGCAATGCTGATTGCAGCTGATGTTATCAGTAGATAATCACAGTCTGTCTAGAAGAAAAGCTACAACCCACGTGCTCTGAAAAGTAATACCTATATGATTTTTAGAAGCAAAGTAATTCTGTGGAAAAAGCACAACTTGAGTCACAAAGTGAGATTTGTTCTTCCGTTTCAGGATTCTTGAACCAGGCTAACAAAAATGTTACTTGACTCATCTTGATTTTAGGTTATTCCTTTGAAAGCAGAGCTTGCATGAGGCACACTGCACATTTAACACTTCCAATCTTGAGACAGAAAGTAGCACAAGGGTAAAAAATATTACAGTAATTTCACGAATACAAGCCGCACCAATTTGACTAAGATTTTGCTCCTAAACCGGAAATGCGGCTAATACAACCTCAGAAGTGCCTGCCAGAGTGCTGAGCCGAGCAGCTGCAAAGTCGGCATTTTGCGATTGTTACAAATCGCTACTCTGTTGCACCGCGGGTGGAGCCTGGCTCCCTGTAGGCAGCACGGGGGGCGGGGAGAGAGGCGGGAGAGCTCTCTTTCCTCCTCTGCCACAGCCCAGGGGAGAGACGGGGGGGGGGGCCCGGCGCCGCCATTGCCGCAGCCCGGGGAGGAGAGGGGGGACCCGGGCCGCCATTGCCGCGGCCCGGGGAGGCGGGGGGAAGCCGACGCCGCCATTGCTGCGGCCCGGGGAGGAAGGGGGAAGCCCGCGCCGCCATTGCTGCGGCCCGGGGAGGAGGGGGGAGACCCGGGCCGCCATTGCCGCGGCCCGGGGAGGGGGGGGGAAGCCGGTACCGCCATTGCTGCGGCCCGGGGAGGGGGGGGGAAGCCGGCGCCGCCATTGCTGCGGCCCGGGGAGGGGGGGGGAAGCCCGCGCCGCCATTGCTGCGGCCCGGGGAGGGGGCGGAAAGCCCGCGCCGCCATTGCTGCGGCTCGGGGAGCCGACGGGAGCCCCGCGGAAGCCATTGCTGTGGCCCGGGGAGCCGACGGGAGCCCTGCGCAGCCATTGCCGTGGCCCGGGGAGGGGGGGGAAGCACGCGCCGCCATTGCTGCGGCTCAGGGAGCCGACGGGAGCCCCGCGCTGCCATTGCTGCGGCCCAAGGGGGGGGGGGGAAGCGTGCGCAGCCATTGCTGCGGCTCCGGGAGCCGACGGGAGCCCCGCGCAGCCATTGCTGCGGCCCAGGGAGGGGGGGGAAGCGCGCGCCGCCATTGCTGCGGCCTGGGGAGGGGGGGAAGCACGCGCCGCCATTGCTGCGGCCCGGGGAGGGGGGGAAGCACGCGCCGCCATTGCTGTGGCCCGGGGAGCCGACGGGAGCCCCGCGCAGCCATTGCCGCGGCTCAGGGAGCCGACGGGGTGCTTTGTCCCCTCCCGCCGCCGCCGCGGCAGGAGCGGGGAAACTCCGTCCCTGCCCGCCGCCAGCGCCACGGGCGCGGGAAAGCTCCGTCCCCGCCCGCTGCCGCTGCCGTAGGAGCAGGGGACGCTCCGTCCCTGCCTGCCACCGCGGGGCAGCGCCAACCCGGGGTGACCGAGCCCAGTGGCAGCGGCGGCGGGCCCCGAGCAGCAGCGCCGGGCTGGGCCATCTGGCCCTGTCAGCGGCCCCTAGCGGGCCGAGCCTGCACAGCCTTAGCTCAGCCAGTAAACCCCGCCCTCCCGCGGTTCTGTTACTAATTGCACGCGGGTCCTCGCTGCGAACGACAAAGCGGCTTATATTCGGGTGCGGCTTATCTATGGACAAAAACCGAAATGTTTGCCAACACCCAGAGATGCGGCTTATAGTCAGTGCGGCTTGTATTCGTGAATTTACTGTACTTACACTTTCCTGACAAAGTGGGGATAGGCACTTACAGTAATTTCACGATTATAAGCTGCACCATTTTGACTAAAATTTTGCTCCTAACCCGGAAGTGTAGCTTACATTCAGGAGCGGCCAATATATGAACAAATTTTGGAAATTTGCCAACCCAGAAGTGCGAGCCTGCAGCAGTCACGAGCTGAGCCTGAACCCTCCCGGCCCCGGGAAGCGCAGTGGCAGCAGCACTCCCCGGCCCTGGGAGGCACGGCAGTGGCCAGGCACGCTGCTGCCCCGCTTCCCCGCAGCAGCAGTCGCCCCAAGTGGGGCCGGGGCCACCCAGCCCCAAGCAGGGCTGAGCCAGTAAACCCCGTGATCATGCAATTCTGTTACTAATTGGCAACTTTGTGAAAGTTGCATGCAGATCCTTGTTGTGAACAAAAGTGCCACTTATAATCAGGTGCGGTTTATATATGGACCTAAACGTTGCCAACACCCAGAGGTGCAGCTTATAATCAAGTGTGGCTTGGAATCGTGAAATTACTGTAACTAAGAATTCTAATGATCCTAACACTCTGGACAAAGTAATATGACTTTGACAAGGTCGAAGTTACAAGGTACAGCTCCCTACTGAAATGGTGGTCCATCCTTGTCTAGCAAACTGCATGTCCAAAATCCTCAAAACAAGCCTGAGGTTTTCATTTAGTTTAATGTTTCCAGTACAGGATGAGGTTACTAAATTGATGGTTTCAAAAATTTGTATCTCAATTGTGAACATCAGGCTGAAATAGCATCTTCTCATGCACTTACGTGGACAAATGGAAGTATTGCCAAATGTCATGCATATGCAGGGAAAAAAATGTACACTTCTGTACTTCAGAGGCATTTGAATTCCAGTGATTCTGAAGTCTAAGAGGTACTACAGTCTCTTGAAGAAAATCAGGACAATCAGCATGTGTCATTTGATTGATTGCTGCCCCAACCAGGTGTGATCTTCGGCTTACAAGATTGAGTTTCACTCTCTCTGGAAGGATGGAGACTTTCCACAATTCAATATGGTACTGAACTACAGTGATTTCACGAATACAAGCCACACTGAGTATAAGCCGCATCTCTGGGTGTTGGCAAATATTTCGGTTTTTGTCCATAAATAAGCCGCACCTGAATATAAGCTGCTCTGTTGTTCGCAGCGAGGACCCGCGTGCAACAAAGTTGCCAAATAGTAACGGAACCGCAGTAGGGCGGGGTTTACTGGCTCGGCTCGGGCTGTGCAGGCTCGGCCCGCTAGGGGCTGCTGACGGGGCCAGGTGGCCCAGCTTGGTGGGGCTGCTTGGCGGGGCCTCTCGGGGCTGGCCACCACCTCTGGGCTCGCTCACCCCAGCCCCGCTCGCTCCCGCAGCGGTGGCGGGCGAGCGCGGAGCACGGCCCGCTCCCGGCACGGCGGCGGCGGGCGAACATGGAGCACACTCCGCTCCCGGTGCGGCGGTGGCGGGCGAGCGCGGAGCACGTGCCGCTCCCGGCGCGGCAGCAGCGGGCGAGCACGGAGAGCCCCCTGCTCCCAGCACAGCGGCGGCAGGCGACCGCGGAGCACGCCCAGCTCCCGGCGCGGCGGCGGCGGGCAAGCACGGAGAGACCCCTGCTCCCGCCACGGTGGCGGAGAGCGGGGGCAGTGCCCCCGCCTCCTCCCCAAGCCGTGGGGATGTCAGCAGAGAGCCCCCTGCCTCTCCCCCGCCTGAAGTAGGGAACTCCCCTGCCTCCCTCCCTCCCTCCACGCTGCCGGCGCTGAGCTGGCCCCACCCGCCGTGCAACACAGTATCCAATTTGTAACAATTGCAAAATCCTGGGTTTTACTGGCAGGCGCTCGGCTCGGCACCCTGGCTGGCACTTCTGGGGTTGTAAATGTCAGAAATTATTCACATATTAGCCGCTCCTGAATATTGGCCGCATTTCCGGTTTGAAGCAAAATCTAAGTCAAAATGGTGCGGCTTGTATTCATGAAATTACTGTATTTACCCCTGTTAGTCAAGCAAATAATCAGCTTTGCTCACTGGATGAAAGACTGGACTCCAGCAATGCACATGCATTTTAAACAGATACAGACAGACCAAAAACTGCCTGCCTGCATTAGCATTGAAAACATTTTGGCAATTGAAAAAAAAAGAAAAGACAACCCACTAACAGCACCACACTAGAAAGACTGTCCCCAAAACAAGAACTGCAAACTGACAACATCAAAAGTTAAAATTGCATTTAAAAGAAATTCTTCTGTTTTGAAGAAGAAAGACACACAAGCAGCAATGTTACTAATTAAAGCCTTCTGCAAAGTCCAGAGCCCCCAGGTCCTCCATGGAGAAAAGAAGCCTTTTGCTGGGAAATGTGTCAGGAAATCTGTAACTGAGTCTTCTGCACTGAACTCCAAGCACCTTGCACACTGCTGACCTGCCTCTCACAGCAAATGTTTAGGAAAGAGCCTGATGATGGCAGCAGACAGGTAGGGAGAGTCATCACCCAAGGAGATACAGGCAAAATGGGCACCAATATCAGCTCAGCCCAGACCAGGCAAAAGAGTAAATGGATTCCCACTGAGAACCCCATCCAGAAATCCCCATGAAAAAGGTAATAAATCTGTTATTGCAGGATGACCACTGGGAGATGCTACCATGTAGATCCAAGACTGGCTCTAAGGCTGAGCTGAATGGGGGCCACAGTAGGGTCAGGCAGACAACAAGTGGTGCAGAGATATCTACCCTGCTCTCTCACAGAGGGCAGGATGCCTTGTGCTGCCCCAGTGGTGTGCCTCACATGCTCTCTAAATAGTTGTGAGCTGAGGAAATATAAAGATCCCCACAGTTTGTCCACTGAAATGTCCAGCTCTTGGGGGTATGATATTGGTCCTGTTTTGACATCCTTGAGTGTGAAAAAGCTTTTACTCCAAAGTTTAGGGAAGTTGTCAGTTCATCAGCAAATACCTGAAGAAGGTTAGTAAAGGCAGGCACAAATGAGTGTAGCTGTACAGATCTGCAGACACTGCTGGAGACTTGTTCTCTTGGTTTATTGAGATGTTTTTCAGGAGAAGTAAAGGTAAAGGCATCAGCACAAAGCTTTCCGGGCAGAGATGGTGCTCCAGTGCATCCAGAGCTGCAATAAGGCATTGTGTCAAATTGTGGGTGTTTCCTGGGAATCTTTTAGAAGCCATCTAGCCATTCACCTGTGAACACTCCTTCGGTACCTAAAGGCACAGTTAAGCCTAGACCTATTTCATACAAACATGACTAAAGTAAAGTTTCACAAGATTTACCAAGTTTTCCTTAAAGAACCAGACTGGAATATCTTAAAGAAGCCATAAAAGGCTTCCTACTGGAAAGAAGCCACAGGATAAATCTTTAAGCAAAATTTACTTTCTATCTGAATTTAGATCATTTGGCCCAATGTGGCAGAATTTTAACAGCTATAATAACTTTAGAAAATTCCTACATTAAGTAATTTCCAAGAAATATTTCAATCACATGGAGAAAAGAATAATTTTTTTTACAAAACAGGAAATCACCATGTTGTGCATAATTTCTTTTTACTTCCCCATAAGCTACAACAAGTCAAAGCATAAAAAGAAAATTACTGTGGGTGTTTTTAGTAGTTGTTTTCTAACCAGTTATTTCTGTGTTCTGTTTGCATGAGAAATTGAAGGTAAGAGGTTTATGTGCAGATGTCACAATCCTCTGAGATCATCTCTTAACTGCCATGAGACAGAAAGCAGTTTCAGAAGACAGAAAAAAGAGTAATTTGAGAATGTTTGCTGGTGGCAGACTACCTCAGTTATAATTACCCCTAGGCAAAACCAGGCAGAAGCATTGAAACATTTGCAACAAAACATGCAGTTGCAAACATGCAACCACATACAATTAAGTTCTATTATAAATGTGAAAAGAGGTGCCAAACTGGTAAGAATGGTCCTTGCTACATTGAACTGTGTAAACAGAAAACTTTGCAGAATGGCTCATTTTGCTCCAGATAGCAGTTCTGTTCCCAGACCTGAATGAGACAAGCTCACACATCTCTCTGATACCCAGTTGCAGATAGTAATCTCATCCAGCAGCATAAACAGATCCAGGAGACAAATCAGCTCCATAGCCCATGTCAGATGCCTGAAGTTGGATAGTATAAACACTACTCCTTCTGCAAATGGTCAGAAACATTGACTAGGCATCCTGAGTTTCATTTTTAGCATGTTGCAAGGCATGGCTGAATAAGGAATTGAAACTGGATGCAAGGATTCATCAGCATGTCTTCCAGCAAAGGGGACGTTTCTGCCCGGAAAAGGGCCAAGGATAAAATTGTGTCTTAGCACTGGTTTTGTCATCACTGCCTTCTTCAAAAAGGAAAACTATGAAGAGCAGAAACTGGTTTATTTGTTTGTGCAACAAGAAGAAAATGAAGTCTTTCAGTCAATAGGTAGGGTCTAAATTGATGGAGTCTCTAACAGCACTGCAAACAGACATTTTGCTGCAAACAGTGGGAAAGAATAGGCCTGATAGAACAAATCTTGGCTCTTATACCCAGCAACTATTAGCATCCATTCAGACAGAGCCACCAAGCGCTGGACATGCTATGGTTTTCCACCAGAAATCATATAAATCAGTATCTCCTCACGATGAAAGGCTTGGGTTAAATATAGTTAGGATTTGAACTCATGACTCCAAAAAGTCAAGACTTCAAGAGTGTCTTACTCTGGCTTGTTAAGCCATACCTGAAAAAAAAATCTATTTAGGAAGACAGAGAGATACACTGACAAAATTAATCTCAAAAGAACCTGTGAATGGAGCCTGAGTTTTAGCATACCTAAAGGTTATATGTCTAAAAAACAGAAAAAAGGCTTAAGTATGCAAATTGAGAAAAGGGGATCCTGGAAAAGCAAGTTTTGGGGAGTGCAAAACCCGTCTGAGGCAGTTGGAATGGCAACACAGGAGGGAACCTCCTCCATTTTGGAAATTTCAGATGACAGGACAGTGAGATACAAAAATTTAAAAGCAGCATCTCTTTTTGCAGACAGGAAATAGTGACCAAACATGGTAGAACCTGCCGATAGTCATAACTTGTCACAGAGAGCACCAGAGGGTCTTTGATAGCCTCTAAGTCACTGCTCCCATCCCTAATGTGCACAGTGTGTAATAATATATTTCATACATTTTCTTTGGCAAGTTTAATGGAAACAGAGGCTTTCAATGAAAAGGCTAAATGAGCCAAAACTCACAAATACCCAGCTATACTGTCTACACACGCTTTTATTTCCCCCACCTCCCTATTCCCCCTTCAATAAAAGAGCATTTAAGTGGTATTTTTTCCACTTGGCTCATGTGGAAGGTGAGCTGATCTGTACTGTGAAGTTATATATTGGTTCCTCTTTTATTTTTTCAGAGACCAAAAAGGGAAGGAATAGAAAACAGCCTCTTTAAATGAAATATGCCCTTGTCAAAACAATTTAACAAATGGAAAAGGCATGCCCATTATGCTAGTTTTCCAGAAGTTCATCAACCTCACTGTTAAATTTTAGCATGTAAGAAAAATTACTCTATTTGTTCTTTATGGTTTGTTCCCAAGATCAAAGGGCTGTGGGCTGGAGGGTGTTTGACATCCAAGAAACACTCGTTGCTGCAATATTGTCTGTAGTGCCTTTTGTTAGTTTTGTTTCTTTATAAGGCTTTAAAGAACAGCCGTCAACACTTGCAGCACACTGGCATCCCATCAAATGCCAAACTCGTACTTTCAGAGCACATGGGAGAATAACATTTTTATGACTCTTACTGTGGTTTTCTCCTTTCACTAGGTCCTCTGATAGAAGCAACTGGAAATTTTCTTGCATCTCAGTCTCTTCTCACTTGCAAAAGATATGTCCAACAGAGAAGTTAGCACTATTAATCCTTTATTTTAAAGAGGATTAGAGCCTTATATAGATAATACCAGCAGTTCATGTTGGACTAATCTATAAATCATTAGAGGCCTAATTTTGGTTTGGTTTCCAATTTTGCTTTGATTTGGTTTTGTTTTAAAATGGAACTTGTTGTCCAATGCAATTTTTTGAGCTCCTATGAGATGGTGGATGATATTCAAAGGGCTGAAAATGTATGTCAGTGACATAAAACTGCTTTATTTAACCAAACCAGTTTAGCTGACTGAATTAGCTGACACACACTGTTTCAGTAGAAAGATTTCAACACCTATGTCTCAGCTCCAGAAAAGCAGATTTTCAGTCAAGTTCAGTTAGCTTAGTTGAGCTAATGAGATTTTAAAAGCAACAGCTCCAAACTCCCTATTACTGGAAGGATGGAAACTTTGTTTACTTCTAGTGGGTAACCACAGTTACAAACTCATCTTTCTCTCTGCAAATGGTGAGTTTATTTGAAACTGCAAATCAAGTGCAAACATCTTTTCTACAGATAAAGAAATGTATTTATTATTAAAAATAAATAACTTTATATGTCATAAGGGCTATAGGTCTAGAACATTCACCTGGCTCAGGTAGTCCAATCCCTGGGTCTCAGGAGCAGCCTTCTTACAGATAATCCTCTTTATAAACTTACTGACTGTTTATTAGTAGAACTTACTGTTCTACTGTGTTTTGCGCTTGGAATGTTCCCATGGAATAGTCAGGAGTTCTGAGCTTAGCCACTTTAATAGTTAATTGGCCACTGTAACTTCTTTTTTAACCCAAACCAAAAGGTACTCTTGGCCAGTTTACCCCCTCTGTTCCTTTGCCAGCATTGCTCTTCAGATTAAGAGTTATTTTCTGCTACACAATGTATTTAAAGACAAAAAATTTGCATGCTCTCTCAGGTTTTGCCTTGCCAATTTAAACAACCAACTTCTCCTAGCTCCTGTTTGTCAAACAAATTCTCCATTTCCCTGATCATCCCTATGGCCTTGTCTATGCAAACTTCAGTTTCAGATCATCTTTCTTGAACACTGTTAGTCAAAACCATATGTGGTATCTTAAATGAGATCCCATTAATGATTCCTCTATGCAGCTTGTAATACTTCCTTATCTGGAGTTATCCTTCCTGAGACACCCTGGGATTGCATTTACCTCTTTCCTACCTCCACAGCTCACAGTCAGCTTGTGACAGAGAGAGTGCTGAATGCTTCTTGCTTGTTTCCAGCTGCTGACCTCCCAGTTTAGAGCAGCGGTTTCAGTAAGAGCCCCCAAATGCATGATGTTATCTTCTGCATTCAGAAATTTTACCCCATTTGTAGTTCTCAACATTATCCAGCTCTTTCTGTGCATTGTCCCTAAGTCCCTTTGTACTGTTGGTGCATCCTGGTTTTGTGTCCCTGATTAAAGAATTACACAGAAGCAGTTCTCCAGGACAACTTTCTAGGACATTAATTAGCAAATAACTTTAAAAAAACAAACAAAAAAAAGACAACAACTTTTTTCCTGCACACCAGATACAACATAACCTAGGTACTTTTCAAAACAGTAAGAAAGCCAGATGAATAAATTGAAGTTGGGGGAAGATGGAAAGCTACAACCAGCATAATCACAACAGTGCTTTAATGGCACACTGAACAATCTTTCCCTAACACAGCACAGCAGAGATGAATGTCACAGGGTAGGCTTCAGCAGGACAAAGGACAGAGCTGCTTATGTGCTCTGGAAGGCTACTCTGTAAAAGGCAGTGTGAAAGATGGCATGGCCAAGTTTGCGCAAGAAGATAATTAAAAGCCCCAAGAAATTACTTTTATTACCTGATAGAACAAAACAAGATACAAAAAAGCAACATAAAGAAGCAAGCCAATTAGGCAGGACCAAAGACACGTTGATTTTATACATGGGAGATATAAACACTGGTAAAATACAGGAATATTGTTTTCAAGTAAACACTGATGAAGTACAGAAAACTAAAGGAAAGATATTACATAATCTAAACAATAGACACAAACTATGATTATTTCTAGCAAAACCCCATTTGTAGTGAAATCTGTTCAAATCGGAAGACAACTGAATTCAAGGAGGTATGAGGAGGAGGGATCACCTCACTAAGGGAGATTCATGTTGTTAAAGCAACTTTGAAAATATTAAAGAGATTTTTTATATTTAATGACCAAGAGAGAAAGAAATTAAATATTTTTAAATATAAAATAAAGAATCACAAGATGAAAGACTCTTCACTTGACTTGAGAAACTTTTGCAAACAGAAATTTTCAGAGGGAGAGGAAACCAATGACAGGTTAAAGCAAATAATTATATGATTTCTTTTCACCTTCACCAAAAGCCATTTTTTCCTTTTTCACAGCTAACCTACCTTCTCCTGACTTCCTCCTGTTATAACAAAGAAATTTGTCATTCAGCAGAAACTATTCCTTACAAACCTGGTGTCAAACACAACAGTCCGCTGAAATTACTGATCTTAAATCAACCACCAATCAATTACATTTGAAGCCTGCTGTCAGCTCACCTGCCAAAAAAGCTGTGATTTGTTAAATATGCTTGTCATTTTCCTTCAAACAGGATTCCCAAAACGTGTGTTTTCAAACTGTTTACCAGAATAACAACACAGGGACTTCTGCATGAAAACCAACAGTGCCAGAAGCCTACAATTTCTCAAGTAAAGAGCAGAGAAACAACCCAGAAGTCCCTTGAAACCTACAGGATCCAAGTCTTCCAGCTGGATAGATGGGAGCTCAGAGGTGCATCCAGGCTCTTACACATGGAGCTGGATGGAGGTCTGGATGGTGTGGGCTGCAAGAACATGCTTCTCTTGTCTCCACAAAGGATAACTCTGTCAAAGAAGTGTTAATAGCAACAAACAGAAACAGAACACAAACAACACTGCTCCTTTTTCCCTCTAAGGAAACTTACCTAGTGATTGTGAGCTTAACACTTAATGCATATAAATTACTTTATGTGTGGTAGTCTTCTTCAGTCAAATAAAGAAAATAACAATAATCTTCCTTTTCTCTTAATAAATGTTGAGCTCTCTTGTTTGGGACAACACCAAGTGGACAAATAGATTAAATTAATATATATTCCAGATAATTGTGTGCAATATGCATCTGTTTGAAAATGCTAGTATGTATTTTAATTATATATCGAATTCTCCAAAGGTTTATTGAAATATTCCATAAAACATAATGTGAAACATAATATAATGTAAAAATGTAAATATTATTTAATTTAATCTCTTTTACAGGTGCACGTATTTCTATACGCACACATGCACTTTTTAGGAGAAATTTATACAATTAGACTGCTCTTTTTGTATTTTTCTGCATTTTTACAATGCCATTATGAATAAACAGTGAGATGCTGAAAGTGAATGAAACAATTCATACTCTATGGCTCCCCAAGGTGTTGAGGACAGCAGAATCAGGAAATGAACTAAGAAAAGACCACTCTAACATTTAAATACTAGCAATAGCAGCACATAACATAAAAAAACTTCAAGTTCTTTTCAAGAAAAAAACAAACCTATGGGAACATAATTAATAACTCATCTAGAGAAAACAAATAGAAGAATGTGAACAGTTTGAGAATGTCTCTTCTCTTTTACAAAACATCACAAATGTAAGATGAAACTCACTGCCCACTGGGTTTCTAAGTGCTGAGCCAAACAGAGGGAAAACCCTGAATGATTTCTCAGAAGGTAATAGTTTATCTAGAACATACAGTAATAATTTTCTCCTGTCCAGCTGAAGCCAAAGAATCCACTGCTTCCATTTTTTTCATCCCTACTGCACCTCAAATGCTGCAGTCCAACAAAACCTACTATACTCAGTGCAGAGCTTCTCCTGAATTTCATCAATTAGTGTCAAAGCACAGGACACACCTAACACACATTTACTGCAGCAGCCCTGAGAAAGCAGCTCAAACATAATTCCTCCAAACATCACATCTCATGTGCCTACATTTTCATATTGAACTGCCACCCACTTGAGGCAATTGTGTTCTCTAACCCATTCTCTAACCACCACAAATGGAGGAATAAACCATGGATGCGAAAGAAGACATAAAAAGGCAATTTAAAGAGAAATTCCTCTAAAATAAATATACATGAAAATTATAAAAGGTCAAACAACAGATAAAGGCCAAATTAAAAAAAAAAAAAAGGCATTTGTACGTCATGCTCATAAGAAGACATTCCAATTGCATTTTCTTTCATGTCTCTTTTCTTCTGCACAGCTCACTCAATGTGTTTAATACAATCTGAAAAAATAAAATTGGGAGAGGAAATATAATCAAAATTAATTTGGGACCTAAAATACAGTAATTTTGTGATCATAAGCTGCACCATTTTGGCTAAAATTTTGGTCCGAACCCGGAAGTGCAGATTATAATCAGGTGCAGCTTATATATGAACAAAGAACAAAAAGTTGTTGTTTTAGTTTAGAGGACAGGTGTCTGCTGAAAAAGGCAGGAGTTTCTCTTTGAAATAGAGAATGTAAACACCCTCTCTCCAAATTATTATAATTTTGAAATCAAGGGGCTCTCAGGCAAAGATATGGGAATTAGGAATAGCAGTTCTTTACTAGGGAAATTAAAATAGAAATACAGTACTACAAAAAACAAACTCCAAACCCTGACAAAGTCAGAGTACAACCTGACACCCCGTCAGGCAGGGTGTTGGTAGCAGTCCCATTAAATGGTGGATGCAGTTCTCCTGCAGTGACAGATGTGATTCAGTTGAAGCAGTGCTCCTGTAGAAGGTGGTTTCCCTTCAGAGGTCCAGTGGTGATGTGGAGAAATCCGGTTTTCCTCTGGAGTCCAGTGGAGAAAGGGGCTACCTCAGTGTCCCAAAATCTCTGTTTTTATCTTGGTGTTGGGTCCTTTCTCCTGGCTGGAGCAACTTCCAATGTGATGAAGTAATTTTATCAGTCCCACAGTGGGACTCAATGGGCCATTAGCAGAAAATTACTCCCTGGAGGAAGGATGGGTTGTGAAAAGATAAAGAACAATGCCCTGCCTGGTTTCAATGGATGGCCCATTAGCAGAATATCTGCCGTTGAGATAAGGATCACTGCCCCCACCCTCAACAGATGGTGATAGAATAGATACCTTTTATCACACTCCGTATTGTAACCCAAGGCAGTTGCCAACATCCAGATGTGCGGCTTATAATCAGGTGCAGCTTATATATGGACAAAGAACGAAAAGTTGCTGACATCCAGGAGTGCAGCTTATAATTGTGAAATTACTGTAAATTTATTTTATGCCTAGAATTTACCATTACATTCATCTAGTGTGAGTTCTGCACACAACACAGACCACCAGATTCCACAAAGTAGCTCCAGAATTCAATCAATATCTTTAGAGGACTCTGTTGAAAAGCCTTACAGCCTAGAAGGTCTAAGCAACACATCAAACAAAGCCATCAGATTTCTCTGATTGCAATTACAACCAACACCAGAGAATTTTATCTGCAAACAGCCACTTTTAAACAAAAAAATAAATGCAAAGCTAGTGATCTGAATCCTGCTCACTGACATATGACTTGCAGTTTCATTCAGAACTTAAAGTCTGATAAACAGTCACAAGTTACAAATTTCAGATCTTTTGGTGAATGCATACCTTTATTCTTTTTTCTTCTCCTCTTCTGCCTTTTCATGAATCCTTATTCAAAAGTGACACATTTGTTCAGTTCAGGGAGATTCTTCTCTCTGGAGGGGAAATAATTTTTATCAGTAAGACTCCCTGGTGATCAGGTAGACTTGGAACTGCTGTTAATCAGCCTTTTTGACATGGTACCTTGAATAGCACTTCCCATGATGCTTTGTGTGCCTACCTTAATTCTTTCCTTTTGAACTCACCATGACTTATAGGTGTCTTTTTTTCCTTTTGTGTGTCTGAAGTTATCCCTCTATTAACTTTAATTGGAAAGGTACCTTTTGTTCCCCTAGAGTAGTCATATACTAACCACTGAACTCCCTAGGCTCAAATTTCTGGGGCAGCAAGAGTTCAGTTTTCTGAGAACTCGTAAAAAAAAAATCCAGAGGAAAAAATTTATGTCTTTATTTTTACTAATAAAATAAATTACATTTGCAGTAAAGATGAACTGTTGCATCCATTTATACCAGCAAATACAGAGGATTCTGCTGGAAGTCACAGTGAGTTCAAAAGAAAGGAATTAAGGGCAGACACACAGAACATCACAGAGCCCTGACCCTTGCCATCTGCAAACCCTACTGAAAAGTATGCTGCTAAAAATAAATAAATAAATAGCCTTTTTCTGAGGCGCTGGGAGAAATGTAGGTTCTTTCATAAAAGCAGAAGTAACAAAGCTTTGTTTCCTATAGACTTGTGCCTCTCCCTCACAATACCACTGTTGACAAGGGAGAGGGGACATATCCAGGCCAGCCTGCACCTCACTGGGCTCCAGTTAGCCTCACAGGACACCTGCATGGGATGGCCAGACCATTACCAAGCACAAAATGTTACAGCTGAGTTCCCACCTTTCCCTCAGTATTTGCTCTCATTTGGGGCCTGTCCACCAACCAAGTTTTTTTACGATTAATTTGTCAGAGCTTCTGGGACCTGCTGCTCTTCTAGGTCTAGACAAAGCTGCACAGAAGCCCTAAAAGTTTCTGTGAAGTGGCAGGCGTATACTTTGGATATAACACATTTCTCTAAGAAAGCCAAACTATAAGTAAAATATCCTCTTGCACTTTATTGCTCATTCAAGAGATTTGTTCTCACCTACTTCATAGCCTGGTCATGATCACATAAGATGCTAAAGAAAAAAGATGTTCCACAATGGGCTCTGAATCAGAAGTTTGAACCTTCCCAGAAAGCTGAGTTTCATCACCTTCACGCTGTTCAGCTATTTGTATCCACAGAATGTGACCCAATCCTCTTGATTTTCTTTGTTCCAGAAGAAGAATTTGGACTAAGGAGGGCCAGGGCAGCAGCACATCTAATACTGCTGTCCCACAGCTTCAGAAGACCCTGAGTTAAAGCAGTAACTTCCACCATCTCTGCACTGAGAGAAGAAAAAAAAAACCCACCAATTGTATGTCAAGGATTAGCGTCTCAATCATGGCATTAAAGTGATGCCCTAGGAGGAAAGACTGCTGCAGTCTCCCCTTCCTGAGGACAGGCTAGTCCCATGGAGCAGCTACAGCAATGCATTATGAAAAGGGAAGAAAATGAGATGGAAAAGTTTGTGGGTCAAGGACATCATTTAAGGACAAAAAGAGACTCAATTCAGGGAAAATTAACATAATTTATTGCAAATTAAAATAGAGTTGGATGCTAAAACAAAAATTAAATTACCACCTTGCTACCATCCACTCCTTTTCCCAGGCTCGTCTTCTCTCCTGACTCCTCTATTCCTTTACCCCTGAGGGTTTCTGCAGTCAGCCCAGGGCTGTGCCCAGCTGTGCCCAGCCTAGCCTTACCCCACTGACACCCTGTGGCCACCACCAGCACCTGCCCCCAGCCCAGGGCCACTCTGAAGAGCAGCATGACAGCCAGAGCCATTTTGGGGCCAGCAGTATCATCGGGCCATCAGCCACTGACCCTGGGGAGCCACAAGGTGCCCGGCAATCCCAGCCAAGGCTGCTCCCAGCCCACCTGAGCCTGCCAGCACTCAGGTTGCTCCTGGCACATGTGATTAGTCTGCTGACAGAAAGCAGCCCAGGGACAGAAATTACAGTTCTCAGAACCAGTGTGTGATTTTCTCTTTTCCTACCCAAAAACGTAGTACAAATAGAGCTTTCCCTACCATATAAACAATTTTTTTTTGAGAGGAAAAATCCCAGGCAGCAGTTTTTCCCAGTGTGATTCAACTTGTTGGGGAAGTTTCTGGGAAAGCAGCCTTGCAAGAATTTTGGCCTTTAGGTCTGAAGTAACAGGCAGTAATAAAAATTGAATTAAAATGACCATTGAGCTAAAAGAAGATGCTCCAAGCCACAGCACCAGCAGCCTTCTCTGCTGAGACTGCAAGGCTGCCTGGTACTGGCTCCAAAATTAGTTCTTCTTCATCCCTCTGACTGCCAAATCACATCCCTTCCCAGCTGAGGCAGCACACCAAGGAGATGTGCACTGGGACTGCTTAAAAACAAACCAACCCTAGAAGTATTTCCTCTAGCCCCAAGAGCAGATGCTTGAGCATAAGCAAGGCCATGCACAGGTTGGAAACAGTCTTTCCTACATGCTCTTTGGGCTCAAGGGGAAATCAAGCTCTGCCATTACAGGAGAAAGGGAAGCAATCCCTAGCAGAGGTCATTGACAGGACCTGTGCTGTCATGCCCTGATGGCAGGGATATCATACACAGCTCTGATCTGCACCAGCCAGTTCCTCAGGTGCCGGTGGTGATCAGCCCACTTTCCAAGTGCTAACTTCTGCATCTGCTGAGTGTTCAAAAACCGTGTGGATGTGGCGCTTGGGGCAGTGCTGGTGGCTTGGTGGTGCACATGGTGGTACTGGCTAATGGTTGGACTCCACGACCTTAGAAGTCTTTTTCCAAACTTAATGAACCTGTGATTCTTCCTTCCTTCCCATCCCACCTTCCTTACCAGCTTGCAAGCTAGGCACCAAAGAAAAGACAACTTACTGTCCTAGGGTGATACTCTAAAAAAGTCACAGAATGTCTCACAGGTACAAAATCCCTTGCAGGCTGCTCTGCAGCACTGGCAGCCCCCACCCCCCTCCAGCTCCACAACTTGTCTTTGAAACAGCCTGATGACTGATTATGAGAATCTTCTCCATGCAGTATCCCCACACCATGACATCTCAATCATACTTCCAATTCTTTTTTAAAGTAAAAAATGTTTTTTCTGGCCCAGTATGTTTTATCAGTTAGTCTGAGCCAGTTATCTGCACAGGTTTACGGTATGCAGCCTAGAACCATTAGATTTTTATCACGTCTTATGAAAATCATACACAGCTTACTCTTGTAGCTGTATATTACAAGGGAATCATGCACAGAGAGACTGGTTCTCCTCAGATTACTATCTCTGAATTGATGCTGTATGAGGCACAACTGCTTAAAAGGTTATAACTGATGTAATTTTTGCCATTACAGGTAATTTATGGCTCCTGTGTGTCTGACTTGTCAAATCTTCTTACAGAGATCAAACAGGATCTGTTTGTCATATGCATTTATCTAACACTTGTTCCTCTGCAAGCTTCAAAACGTAATAGTTATTCTTTTCTTGGGTGTCAATTTTCTCCTATATATCTTACCTCTTAGTCCTTGTAAATGTCCTTCTAATGCAAAATGCAGGGGTGCTTCAGCAGCAAATATGAGCAATGACTCCTTCTCTAGAGGAATTTTTGAAAGAGAATTTTTTTCCTAAGCAGGGCTCCAGTCCTTCCGAGGGGTCTGAAGTCATGCACACAGATGTTTTGAAGCTCCAGCTGTGCTTCAAACCTTGCTGCATTATTTTCCCCTCAACTTCACATAACTCTGAGCTGATCTCTGCTGTTGTGAAAGAAATTCTTCAGGAAAACTCCTGGAGAACAAAATACCCTTTCATTGAATAAGGCAGGGGGATACACACATCAGGTGTACATCCTCAGCTCCTGCACGTACATCTGCCTCCACTTCACCTCAGGGCCAAACCCTCATATCCTGCAATGTCTCCATTCTGTTTCCTCGTCTCACATTGCTGGAAGTCATAATCTGCCTTACACACTGGAGGCTATACCCCAATCACTCACAGGATGACAAAAGCTGTGACGGTTTCTTGTTTACTCTGCACAGATTTCACAGCAAACCTAGCAGGTGTAAAGGCAGGCGGGGAAGCACAGGAGGGCTCAGTGACAACACCCCCAGGGCTGCACAGAGGAGCACAAAGCTCTCCCCACACCCTGCTGTCTTCTCTGCAGAGCCCTTGGAGTTACAGCAGCTCGAAGGAAATGCACAAGAAGCAAAATGCCTGCCAGGTAACAGCGGGGAGAGGCACTTTTCATGAGGTCTGGGGATTTTGAGAAGTGCCAGTCTTTATGAACCTTTCCACCAGAGCCAGGATGGGAAAGGATGTTGAAAGGATTCATTTTGTCCTGTTTGCCCAAGCAAGGAACACCTGGACATGAAAGGATGTGCTTCTGCATCAGGCATGGGAAACTTGAGGCTAACAGAAAGAAGAGGGAACTGGAGAGTTCAGTTGTAGCATTATTCAATGTCACCTGTCCCCACTGGCCAAGCACACAGGGTGCCACAGAGGGGCTGAGCAAGAGAAGGGTCCCGACTCCTGCTTTCCACAGGGCTCCCCAGCCCACGGGACAGGGTGCCGGCTGTGCCGTGGAGCTGCTTTCCCACTGTGCCGTCATATCCCTATGTAAGGTAAGGAGCCCAGCGGTACTCAGACAGACTTGTGTTTTGTTGGAACCCTGAAACCTGAGAGTTTTAAACTTTCTGACACTGACCTTTCGAAGAGCACTGCCTTTAACTTGAGGCCTTGGAGAAAGCTTCCAAATTTGAGTGATGGAGCTAGAATCACAGGTATGTAGTTAGAATAGAGGTGTGCAATTTCACATGGTGAAGGGTTTTGAATTTGGGATTTTTAGAATATAGTAATGGGTACGAGACAAAATGGAAGTTCTTGGGTGTTGTCTCTTCCTTCTTGTTCCTTCTTCTTCATGATTTCAGGTAGTAGTTTTTAGTTAGATAGATAGTACTGCAGTGCAGGTCACAGGCATTTGGTTATTAGGTCAAAAGTATAAATAATATAAATGTTAGCTCTTAATTGAATAGTTAACCTTTAAAAGACCTTGTAACTTGCTAGATTCACCATAATTTTCTAGATTTTGGCTTGATAGCTAGAAGTGCTGAAAGACTTAATAAACAACCAAGTCCAAACAAGCAATCAGTCTCATAAGCATTTAATCCTAACTCTGAGTAAAAGCAGAAGAAAAAAGCTAGTCACTTTCAAGAGTGTTTCACATTTGTGGACCTTTTACCAGTTCTGCTGTCAGAAGGGCTGCATTTCTCAATGGCTATGAAGTGTGAAGTGTCTGGAAACACAGCATGCTCACAGTGGAGGAAAGAACTTTACAGAAGAGCTTTGCCAGCTTTTCTCTACATTTGGTTTTTCTTTCCAGTCAGGTGTGAAATGGCAGGACACGCTTAACAGGCAGTATGATAGGAAAACTAGGGAGAAACAAATTAAATAAATAACTTTAAATAGCAAACAAATATGTATAATTTATTTATTCAATAATAAATATTAAATCATTATTTAAGTAATAATAATAAATTCAGTTAGAAGAACTACACTTTGCTGAAGGTGAAATCCTCTGAATACAGTAATTTCATTACTATAAGGCGCACCCTTTTGACTAAAATTTTGGTCCAAACCCGGAAGTGCGCCTTATAGTCCGGTGCGCCTTATATAATGTACAAAGTTGCAAAATTTGCCAACCCGGAAGTGGGAGCCATGAGCCAAGCTGCGAGGTGGGGCGGGAACGGGCGGCCGCGGCCAGCAGGAGCCGCGCGGGGTGGGTGGGACCGGGCAGCCGCGGGCAGCCCCCAGCCAGCAGGAGCCACACGGGAAGGGAGGGAGCGGGCAGCCCCGCGCCGCCCCAAGCTGCCCTGAGCCACGGGCAAGCCCCGCGACACCCTGACCACGGGCAGCCCCACACTGCCCCGAGCCATGGGCAGCCCTGCGCCGACCTGAGCCGTGGGCAGCCCCTAGCCGCCCCAAGCCATGGCGGCCCTGAGCCACCCTGAACTGCAGGAACCCTGAGGTGTGAGTTGTAGCCGCCCCGAGCTGCGGCCGCCCCGAGCCCCGCCTCGCCAGCCGGGGCGGGCGGAAGTGCTGGGGCCCGCGCACAGGGAGGACGCTTGAGGCTGCATTTAAAGGCTACACCAATCTGTGAAAAATGTTTGCAAATTGAGCACGTGCTAGTAAACTCCACAATTGTGGGATTCTGTTACAATTCATTACTTTTTTGCGCGTGGCAGGGATCTTCGCTGCAAAAAAAAGTGCGCCTTGTAGTCCAGTGCGCCTTATATAATGTACAAAATTGCGAAATTTGCCGGCTCCCAGAGATGCGCCTTATAATCTGGTGTGCCTTATAGCTGTGAAATTACTGGAAATTAACTGAAACTGGTATCTTCACTGATATATCATTTTTCGACAGGGTGTACGGTATAGAAGATTTGTGCAGCAAATGGGAAATATTCTGAAATACTACAAATAATTCTTCAAACATATATACAGAATAGGATTTCAGAACAAGACAGTTTTGCATATACACACAAAATCTAGAGTTCTTAAGATCTGAGGATTTGGCCCAATAACACAATATATGTTTGAGAAATGCCAGTCTTTGATTCAGAAACATCTAATGCTGTGCAAAAATTGTTCCTAATATCAGGGACAACTTTCGTCTTGCCAATTCCATGACATGGTTTTAATGTCAGGTAGAATTGAAGACTGGCAATTAAACAGCAACAAACTGTAAACTGCTGATGCAATGTGCTGATGTTATATATTTTTACATGTATAACTGCAGAAGCTGCAGAAGCATGTTAGTTGCAAAACAACACTAACAACCTCATAATAATTCTATAATTAGCATCTTGTTGGAAATATTGCCCAGTTCTGTGGACGTTTTGCATCTACATTTTGAATATTTTTGGATTGTTTGAAAAGAATTCCAGTGTATTTATTCAAAATCATTAAAATACTAATAAGTATAATAATAAATAATTTGCTTCTTCACAGATTAATTTTAACACTGACTTATTTTACCACGCTGATAAAATCTTTCCCAATTTCAAATGTTATTCAAACTGCCTCAGGATCTGCCATCTCTTTTTACCCCCTAATTTTGTTTTTAGTTTCTTTCTTTTCCTTCCAGTGTCTTAGATGAGGATCTCTCTTTATCTCTGCTCCAAGCTTTATGCTAGAACAGTCTTGAATGGCATATCAGAGTCTATTTCTGAATACTGGAACAATGTCTCTGACAATATGTATTAGTGTACTGGCACTTTTCTCTAGAAGAAATTTTTATGTGCCTCAGACAATAGACAGTGTCAGGATATTTCGACAGACACTAAAGAAGAAAAGTATTTAGTCAATCTCAGAAACCACTCCAGTACTGGAAGCAGGAGTTGACAGAAGGCAGAAATACCAAGAGAGTCAGCTACAAACTAGAAAGAAGCTCTAAAGCTGAGGATTTTATGAAACAGAGAGAACACTGTACTTTATCTGGATGGACTGAGCCATTCAACTAAACAAATGTCAAACGAAGAAACACAGGCCCAAACATGATGGGTTTGAGCTGTTAGAGTCAAGATATCAAAACCTGAAAAGAGAATGAAATAATTTCACTGCCTATATAGCTGCATGATGCCTACCTTTACAATAAAACATGGAAAAAAAAAAAAGAAGAAAGAAAAAAGACAGATAAGAAAGTCTTTTTCATTTATGAGCATAATTACATACTTAGTAAGGCTATCAACATGTGCTGGAAACACCTTCCTAAAGTGAAAATATGTGGTTTATAAAAACATATCAAGGAAGGAGCTAGTGCCCTCATTCAGATAGGACAGATTAAAGGTAAACCATGTGTTATGCCAGCCAGACATATGCCAGGTCTGTGATAGTTAGGCACAAGTCCTGGATAATGGGCTTCATGTGTATGGTAGAAATAATGACTGTAAATGATGCCGTTGATAACAAGGACTTAAACTGACAGCAATTAATTTCAGAAAAATTTTACTGACCATTTTTCACTCCAGGTTGTATGCAATCTTATGACTGGGTGCTGTGCTGTTCTCTGTTCAGGATATGATCATCAGAAAGACTTTTAGATCTTTTACAGACATCAACCATAAAAAATATTGATAGAGAGTCTTACCATTTGCCATAACATGGTTTTTTGATAGCAACAACTCCAGAAGCAGAAAACTGTGTGCCTTATTACAAATAATTTTCTTTTTGTTCACCAATGATACATTTATAATTTCTCCACAGTCTGGCAGGCCCAAGTAGTTTATTCCCTAAGCTTCCTACAATTAACAGAAATGTTTTGCGCACTGTTACTGACACAATCCTTTGAGAAGCTGAACTGGAATTTAGGTTATGAATTTGGAGGAATTTCAGCTGCCTTATTCACTATTAGTATTGAGATGACATGTTCTCAAAATCATCTTCACTATTAAATCTAATGGAAAAATACATATAACCTTCCTATGAAATAGTACCTTTTTTGTAAAAAAACCCCAAAACTCAACAAACGTTTCCATTAATTAATCCATCTGTGAAGGTTAGATACCTTAATCTGAAGGCACTTTTGTTTCAAATCAAGGTCTCTGCTCAATGGACTCATGCTCTATGAGGTCCAAGACAATTGACTAAAATAAGTTATTTCATATGTGCTTTGCAGAAATCTATGTATTCAAAAGTTTATAATAGGAAATGTGTTAATCTGATAACCAAAGAGTAAAACTCAGTAATTCATGCCATCAACTGGAAGTGTTAGTACATACTACAAATCAATGCTTTCACATTAGTGACTAACACTTCAGCAACAATTTACCAGTAAAACAGACAGTGAAACCTCTGTCAACTCATTCCAGAATCATCATCTTGTGTATTAATACTACATGAGAACAGGATAACAAGAAATAATGGAGAAAGATAAAATGGCAATGGAAGGCAGTGTCCCACAGAGGATGCTCTGACCAAATCTAAGAACTGGGGAGGAAGGTAACAAGAGAATAAAAAGCAGTAAGAGCCACAGCACTCATGCTTCATGGCAGAAGCATTCTGATTTCTTTCATCAGTGGAATTGTGATCTGTAAAGAGTAGCAATAAATAATACCTTCCTTGCTAAGAAGACTTTTTCAAAGCTACCCAAATATAACCAATTAACTGTCTGAAATATTAGTTCTGGTTTTCCAGTATTAGCACTGGAAACCTTGGAGGTTTCTAGTAGCAGTTCCTTTTAGCAGCCCTGTTACTCCTAGAGTCAAATCGAAGGGACACGGTGCAGTCCCTCACACAAGGTTTGCTCTCAGAAGTGCATAACCACTGCATCCCAAGATCCAACACAGGCTGTTAAACTCATCTGAACTGAGTACAGTAATTTCATAATTATAAGCCGCACTTCCGGGTGTCGGCAACTTTTCGCTCTTTGGCCAGATATAAACTGCACCGGATTATAAGCCGCACTTTCGTTCGCAGCGAGGACCCGAGTGCACAAAGTAACAAATTAGTAACAATCGCGCGTTCGCAGGGTTTACTGGCAGGTGCTCAATTTGCAAACATTTTTCACGGATCAGGGTAGCCTTTAAACCCAGCCTAAAAACTAAAAAAAATACAAAGAAAAATCACTCACTTTTATTAAACGTGCCGGCTCCGCTCTCGCCCAGGTGAGAGGAAGGCGCGGGCCAGTGGGGCGAGGGCAGTGGGGCTGGGCGGGCTGGGGACCTGCTGACCCAGGCTGTCAGAGGTGGTGGAGGCCGCAGGTGGGAAAGTTTCCTGGCAAGCGGCAGAGCCCCACCGAGCGCCACGCCGACCTGCTCCGGTGCTGGATGGGCCCCACTGCTCGCTGGCCGGGCTGGTGCTCTGTCCCAGGCGCTGCGCGGCAGTGGGCAGGAGCGCAGAGCCCAGGCCCACCAGTGTCTGCGGCCGCGCCATGTGTGTGGGGTGAGCGTGGCACCGCACCAGGGTCTGCGAACCTGGCAGAGCCACAGTGGGCAGGGCTGCGGGGCCTCGGCGTGCCTGCAGCGCCACACGGCTGCAGGCCGGGTGAGGATGCGGTGGGTGGTGTGAGGAATGGCAGGGTTGGCGGGGCTCCATGGCTGCTGGGGCTCTGCAGCTCTTGCAGCTCACACTTCTTGGTTGGCAAATTCCTGAATTTTGTTCATATATTGGCCGCTCCAGATTATAAGCCACACTTTCGGGTTCGGACCAAATTTTAGTCAAAAGGGTGCGGTTTATATTCGTGAAATTACTGTAATTACAGCAGGTCTTCCTGCACCCTCCTGGTGCTGCACTATGTTCATTGTACAGTGCAAGAACACCCAGGGATATGCCACAGGGCAAATTTTGCTCCTGGACCTGTACTGGCAGATCCCAAAATCTTTCCACCAAGTACCATTGATCTGAATGTCATTTTACAGGGAAAAAGCAACAAGTAGCACTTTCAAAGCCTTCTCCCACTGGAGAACTGTGCAAATGAGGAATTTAGACTTTGTTATACCACTTTTCTTCAAATCTAGCTTGCAAACAATACCCTGTTTTCATTTCAGAGTGGTACATTTCCCACACAAAACCTGTTGTCTCCTTGCATCTATTAAAGCTGGAAGATACATTATTTACACCAAGCAGACAAGCCTTGGGCATTTTAAATCCCCTCCATTCATCATGAAGGTCCTGTTAAACAGTGCTGCTCCCATGAGGGGCTGGACAAGTTTCTCCTTGCAATTAGCTACTTAACAATGACACTTCTCCCACTTCAACTCAAAAAACAAAGCCGGTGCAGGGATCATGCAGAAACACCCTTGAAACTGAGAAAGTCCTTCCCTGACATGAAAGATAGAGAACCCAGAGGCTCAGCTGATACAAAATATGAAACTGATATGAAATATCAACTAGTCAGTACCAAATTTTTATACAAGTATTTGCATTTCATATTAATAACAACAAAAGAACTAATCATTCTGAGGGCTGTATTTCTTAAATGGAAAAAAAAAGCCAAGAGAAAAAGGAAGGGAATATAAAAGGTGAATCAATTGTTAGCCTACAGGTAAATACCCTGAGGATAGCTGTTTTCCCATCAATAGAATTTCAGATTGTTTCTATGCCTTTGCCATTTTGATACTTGGAGAGGAAAGCGTAAGAAAACTAAGTGAAGTTTGCCCCTTTTGCCTCACAGGTGACAAAAAGTATCATTGTCTGTCATCTTCTCTTTCTGGCTAGTCACAGGCATCCAAACATCAGGTAATAAACTGCAATAATCATGAAGTTAGCCTAAAATTCACCAGATTTCCTAAATTCCAAGTACAATAAAGGTAAGTTGGGTTATCTGGATACTTCTCTTTTAAATTCTTATTCTTTTGACCTCTATACTTCTCCACTTTTCAAGTTGTTCTCTACAAAGCTGAAGACTAACCCTTTCTTTAATAGATCTGGGTATCTAAAAAGCCAGTTTCCAGCAAGAGCTGCTTACCACTCAGTTAAAGCTCTATGCAACTATCTCTATTTCCTGGGTTGCACATTTTTGCATTACACAGACTTGTGATCCTGCAAAGATTTATTATAACCCTTCTGTTCACTTCAAGTGCTTTAAATGGTTTGACTGAATTTCTCACTAGGGATTTCTCACAGGGCACAGACTGAGTCTCTGCACGAGCAGTGGGAGCAGGGCTGTGCCACGAGTGGATCAAAGCAGGGAGCATTGGTAACCCAGCACAGGTCATGCCCTCACTGGCAGAGTGGCAGCCCCTAAGGGGGCTGAGGATGGGGCAGAGCCCACAGGTCACAGCAGTGAATCTCACCTCTGACCAAAGTAACCAGGCACTTCCAAGGCGCTTCCAGCAGACAAGGGCAAGAGGTAGGACTGGAGACAGGACAGGGCTCCATCCAGAAGGCAAGGTCAGAGATAAACATGCCCACAGCACAGTTCAGGCCAGAACTGGGGGCCAAGCCCTGAGCAGAAGCTGCTCTCCCAGAGAGAGGGGAGAAGCTGGTCAGGGTCAATAAGGTTCAATAGTGCCCCAATGACCCAGAGAGCCATAAGCTCCAAGGGGAAGCTCAGGCACAGCCCTGACCTCATTGAAAACGAAAGAAAATGCTGCCATTAGTTTCCATGAAGTCAGGATCCACCTATGTTTCTTTTCTAGCTCTTGTGACATGTACCTCAAATACCCTTGGGGGACATATCAAATAAATAGATAAGAGTGATAAAAGTTAACTATGCAACAGTCAAAGCACCTCTCAGTCACAGCTGTTAAGGATATTAGCATTGTATCAACCACCAACAAAATAAAAATTGCTATTGTGTTTCTGGCAAGCATAGGAAGGTTTTGAAGTTTTTTACTAAGGCTAGCTGTCAACAGTGCCATGGGAATGCTAACACACTGCCATGTCATTTCAAGGCTAATATTGAAATATAGTAAAAATCTGCATTTAAACAGAGCTACAAAGGCCAAGGAAAGATTCCTCTTGCTTTCAGCAACTTTTGGATCAAGCAGCAAATAGTTTTCATGTGTGAGAGTGATGTTGCCCTCTGCTGGGTAACCCACAACCCAAGAAAGCTCTGCTCTTCAGGGTCCCAGCAGAGCCAAGCAGAGGCAGCCTACAGATTTTGACACTAGAATGTTTGCAAATAGCAGGTGATTTAGGTTTGCTGTACCCCAAAGAGGAGGTAGGAGCACAATGTTGGCCTACTTTTATATGTGCAGAGACAAAAGATACAGGAAGGATGCAGTTTCAGTCCTCATCTCTTTGTGGAATATGGCCCATTAATTTCTAGTGCAGAATTAGCCCCATTCAATTTTTCCAAGGTCATCTGAAAAATCTGTAGGAAAAAAAAAAGAAAAATTGAAAATGAAAGGCTCTATGTTTCACGACTCTCAAGTTTTAAGCACACGATGGAAAGGCAAAAAACAATCCCTCAAATACATTCAGTCCTTAAAACCTCTAGACACCAAATATATACTGCAGGGTATGTCTACATTAATTCTCACCTGTATTCATTTATTTGTTTTTCCTCCTTTTACAAAATCAGATTTAATTTTTCTTAAGTAACAGATAAATTACTAGTGTCTATATTATCAGCACTCTATTAAGAGCAGGAATCCAGCTCGATGCCACTAGGACGTTGTAACATTCCTATCTCATCAGTGATCAGACTAAGGTCTAGGGAGTGAAATTTATCAAATGCCATTGTACAGTGTATCTGGAAGGATGATAAACATGATTAAAATTCATTTCACCAACACAGTTGCTCATATGTATTTGATGTCCATTTCCTTGGAATGGTTAGACAAATTGCACAGTCCCCTAAAATGAAATTCAGTCTTGGATTTTATGCAACGTGCCCTGATAATACAAATCAATATTTTGACAAAACACATTTTTGCCTGAAGATGAAGTATAATGTGTAACAAAATGCATTTAAGTACTTTATAATTTATCCTGAGAGCACAACGTATTTGACCAAATGTCATACATCATTCCATAGAAAACTAGGTGGAATATATAATCTATACTCCTTTAAGAAGCAACTACATTGAGAGAGCACACAATTAAACACTTACTATTCAGAAAACATTTCAAATTAAGGACCTATGTGAAACCTCTTGAATGCAGGCATTGTTCTACGCAATTTAACTGCAAGATCACAGTTTTTCCTCAAATGCAGTGTCATATTCTCTAATTACGTTCATTTTTAAGATAGAGTACATTATCTTCTGTGTGTCAACTTGCTTTTGCCATGGACCTCACAAAGCCTGTTTACACAAGCAATATAAGGGGAGCCAAAAAAACCCCAAAAAGTTTCTGTGGACCTTCTGCATGCTGTGTGACTCTTGCCCAATATGCCTAATGAATTAGATGGTTTCTTCTGGAATTTCCATGTCCTAGATCCATTTGGCTATTCATCCTCCAAGCCCTCTCCCCCTACGGAGCACACAGCAAAAAAATTAACAAGTTAGAGTGGCACAGAGAGAAATTTAAAAGTTGGTAACAAGTGCCAGTTCCTAAATCCAGTGCAGCCCAAAGGCATCAAGAACATTTAGGAGCTGGATTCTCCTTCATTTTACAGGAAAATATGACAATCTACATATCTTAATGTGTCTTGGCACCAAGTACCATGTGCATGGTCAGGTAAATATATGAGCAGGGATTTAGCCTTTGACTGAAATATGAGGGAGTATTTAATGGAAAGTCTAACTCACCAGACAAGATTCACAGATAGAGGAAATAAAACCTGTGTATTTTGCTTACTAAGGTTTGCTCTGTACAAGAACACACCTTATTGCAGTCTCATTTACTGATCTCTTGCCCCAAACAGCCTGGCATTTAGTCTTTACATGGACTTTATCAGAATTCAAGTCCTAAGTACCTGGACCATAATCCTTACACATGGATTTTTTTCACTGAGGCCAAGACATGAGCACATTCAGGCAGTACACAAAGATCTTTTTGCTAAAACATTTCCCACTTGAATGTAATTGTTCTCCAGTAAGGAAGCAATCACTGAAAAGCAAAATCCTACAGATGACACGCTGAGTTTTACGTTCACAGGAGGTTAATATATTTTCCATCCACAGCGGAACTGTGTGTAATTTATAGGCAAAAATCCAGCCCTGGTGCAAGCAAGTGCAGCTCTTATTGATCTCAATAGTAGATGCACTCATTTATAGCAGGGCTGCTTTCGGCGTCATGTCTGTTTAGCACAGAATGAATAATGTTACAAGGCAGACCATAGGTTCACCACGCGTGCTGAAAGCTTTTGCATTTTTGAATGTCAAAATAGCCTGCCTCCACAATAGCAACTATTTTGGCCTGGAGAACACATGTGCCAATCTTGAGTTGCATAATGCTTTCACATATCTCAGGGTTCACTACTCTGAATAGTACCACACTGAATGGCTGCTTAATATCTCAGATATTGTGCACAGGTCCTGTCTCTAGTAGCGTGTTGCTCAATAGAGGAGTCCTGCATTCACTCACAAAAGCCCAAGCCAGCCTGCAGGAGAGACTGAGGCAGAGCTTTGCTTGAAGAGCCCTGTGGTTTATGCTATTTTGGTACGAGTTTAAAGAAAAACACTCACATTTTTTTACACATTTGGTTTTCATTTGTTTGAAACAGTTTTGTAGCCCAATAAAAAGACCTACAGTTTCATAAAAGGAAGTTAACTAGTTGTCTTTGGGCAGTAGGAGACTTTTTCATATATTACTGGGTTATTTTAAGGGCATTAACTGCAGTCAGGCCATGATCTGATTTGATTTAGGTTTTTTTAATTACACTGTGTTTTATTAAAAAACAAACCCGAATGTCAGTGTGAAAAAACTTGATCCTTTCTTACTACACTGCTCTGGCCTGGAAGGCAGAGCACTCCTTGTGTATTAGCTTGCAAGCCATTCCCATTGTCCGCTGCCTGTCTGCCTCCTTGCTAGCAGCAGATTTACCCAAAAGGAACAGAGGCTGAGGGTGCAGGTGTTCCCATCCAAGCTCTCCTTCCAGCAGCAGGAAGGGTCTAATTTACCATTACATTTTCACTTTCCAACAGAAAGAAATGTGACAGCCTGATCTCACCTTCCAGCACTCAGACCCAAGGGGAAGGCAATTTGACTCTCTAACCTTGTGTTTTGGCAGTGGGAAAGGAAGGGAAGTAACCTGACCCCTACTGCCTTCCCACTAACAACGTGCAGACTTCAGGATGGCCACAACTCACCCAATCAGCTACAGTGCCTGCCATCCTCAAAATATACCCAGAAGGGTTTTCTGAAATGGATAATCACAGCACACAGATCAGGGTGAAACACGTGAGTTTTTCTTTCTAAAGCTCAAGGAAACATACACATATTGTGATCTAAATATGTTTACATTACTGTCTTCTAGACAGCACAAACAAGGCTCTGTGTGTGAGCATAAAACACTGGAAGCTACCATTCACCTCAGAGGTATTATATAGGATAACAAATTTAATGAAAGTTTGATTTCCAATAACCTAGCCTGTGTCTTTTTTGGTTAGACTTTTCCATATATTGTATGCTATCTCAATACATCCCCTTTGCATTTATGACTAGAAAGGCTATTCAATGTATTAATTCAACTTTACATCAAGGGAAAAATTTAGATGAGGGCATAGTCCAGTTAAGTAGAGTAACAATCCTGGGTAGTTATATGGAAAGCTGAGTGTTTTGCTCAAACTGAGAGAGAAGAGAAAGGAGAAAAAGAAAAGAGAAAATAGAGTAGAAAATAAAATATGAAAAAGAGGAAAATTTAAGAAAGGGAAAGCTGTCTGGGGTCTCTTTAACAGGAAGTTTAGCCACTGACTCCAGAGTCATAGATCTTTTTGCTCCTGCCTAAGACAATGCATCTTTTGTCCTTCTTTCTCAAATCGTGTCCTATCAGTCAAGGTCACTGTCACATCCTCTCCCAGTGAAAAAGGAAATTTATTTCCTAGACAAAACTCATGCCTCTGAGTCACACTGGAGTTGATTCTGGAGGAATAGTGGGAGAACTATACAAACCCTGGAGTTACACCTAGAGGAAGAAGAAAAAAATTTTAAAAGAAGCAAAAAGATAAGTGACAGAACACTCTTTGTGCATGGGACCTCAAACCTACTCTAACTTGTCATGCACAACCAGAGTGATAGGACAAGCAGTAAACGTGAGAGACCTGAAAGCCAATATTTGCCGAGAGCCAAAATCTCCGTGGCTGGAGATTGATGTAACTTGGGGAATCAGCATTTCTGGACATTTGGGTCTGTTGTGGGTAGGTTAAAAAGGGAGCCTAGAGAACGTTACAAATATCACACAGCATATCAGAGGTCATTTGGTTTCAACATACTACAGATTGCTCCTGCTCAGAGCTAATTACTCACCATGAGGATCTGAGGGAAATTCCTGTATAAAAAGGCTGTGATACTAAAGAGCCTGCTCCCTCTTCTATCAAAGGCAACAGCAAACTCACCTGAGTTCAGCCTAGCAAGAACTAGGTTGATAAATGCATTGTTCCTTAAAGCAGAGGAAGGTTTTGCTCTGAGTGAAAATCAGAATTTGTTATATGGTACACTAAGCATGGCACAAAAAAAGTTGGTTTGCTTTGCAGGATAATGGAAGCCCTTCTTTTATAGGGGCTGAATTCTACATCTGTTATGTCCAGCCAGAGTTTTTTAAAAAATTCTCACACACACATGTCAGTTATTGAATGATATTGTTTAAAGCTAGAAACTGTGAGCTGTTAGGCTTTAAAGAATAGGCAGACAGGCAAGAAATTCCACCAAGTGATTTATAAACAGGTGGATGAGAAAGTGGAAACTTTTGTGAATCTTGGTCACAATCCAGTTCAGAGCCTTATTTTGATGGAGGGCTCCCTCTTCTGGATTTTGATTGAAGCATATTTCCCAAAGTCCAAACCCGTTTACTTTTTTTCCAATGCAATTGAAAGATGTTTTCAACTAGAAAAGAGATCAGAGAGAGTGTCTATGCACTCTCATAGTCTCTGCCCAGATTACTGTGGGGATCTGGGGTTTGGGCAGCACATCTGGCTGCATCTGCCCCACAGACATGCTGGGGAGGAAGGGTGCTGACACCATGGGTTTTAATTTGTATATTTAAGTTTACAGATGTCCTAGGCACAAGAAAAAAGGTTTGCTTTAGCATATGATTCTTTGTTTTTCTTGCTATCTAAATGCAGGTTTTGGATAATTACTTGGATAATTTGGATAATCATTAAGAAATAGTCTTAGTTGCAACAACTCCTAGGAACTCTTCTTCTGAACAAGAATACCTTCAAGTTAAGGAGCTCAAAAAGAAAAATATCTGTTTGGCTAGAAGTTCACCAGTGACATGAAAAATAGTCTTTTAGTCCCTTACGCAAATCAAAATAGTTTTACATGAAAAATCCTTCCTAATCTGTGGGGAATTTCCTCCCCCACAGGAATTCCATCTGAAAACAAAACACTTCCTGAATGGCAGGTGGGACTGCAAGAAACTGAACCTGCAGCTTTGATTAATTTAGATTTCTTAAAGTGAACAACCTTTTCAGGCAGAAACCTGCTTCAAGGCAAATTTTTCTCTAATACAGCCTGAGTTTAATACCCCAGCGCAAATATATCTATAAGACTGTGCTACAGACTGTTATCGTGGCCACAGGGGAATTCTTTATTTCAGAAAAGGAATAGGAATGCACAGAAAACTCTGAGTTTCACTGAAAATTAAAAATTAATAATAATAATATATATGGCTTAGTAAAAAAGCATCAGGTATCTCTGATTTTAAAGAATGACTGCAAAGTGTGCATTCCATTTTAATGGAACAATAATCCAAATCTGAAGTAAACAGCTTAAATTTGAAAACAAGGATATGACAAAGCTATACATCCCTTTATCAGAGAATTCTACCCTGGCCTTTGCCTTCTAATGTTGCTGCTGCCCGCAAGGCAGCATTCATCTAGACCAACTATCCCCTGGCTTTTTTTCCTTGCAGACTAGCAAACAACAATCAGCCCAGTCAACATTTGGGGCCCATAATCCCCACAGGTCATTTACTGTGAGCTCCCAGACCTACTCACAGGAGCTCAGTTTGGGAACCACCAACTCACAAAGCCCCAGCTGACACCAGGTGACTCCTCTCTGCCCTGGGTGATTTGAGGCTACATTGAAAGCAAGCACACCAGCCCCAACATCTGTCATTTGAAAAGATGGGATATGTAAGGGGTATGATGAAGAACAGAAGGAAAGTGAGCTGCCAAGCAGCAGACTGGATGGAAAGCCAAGAACAGAGCACAGGCTTCTTAGGAACAAGCTCAGAGCTCTCTGTGAAGCTACAGCCCTTAAACTGAGCCTACAGTCAAAGAAGGGATCATAAAAAACTATCCCCTGGAACACAGATACTTCAAGCTTATGCAGAAATCTATGTTTAGGATAAGAGGTCCCTGCAGCTTCTAGCACTAAAAAAAAATAAATTAAAAATAGAGCCAAGAACTCCCCTTCTGCTGAACTGGACAGCTGTAACTCTGTAATGACTTCTCCTGTAGTTTTGGGAGGGTGCTGCATTTTTTTTGTAATTCTTACTATTGTCACAATACAGAAGAAGAAAAGTTGTGATGTATACTAAACTCCTATTGCTTAGCATTGGAGAGAGATCACAGCAAATTTGACCAGCATTATAAGAACATTCTTGATTCCAAGAGAACAATTAACAAATAAATAAAAAGGCCCACTGTTTTCTTACTTAAGTGCAGCAAATAAAGTAAGAAGTTCATTTTCAAATTCATACAACTTGGTGGTGTTGCAACAGACTGTTGTTGAGAAACAAAAAGTTTTTATTCTCTTCTAGTGCACCCTAATTTATCTTTGGTAAGGCTTAGTGTTCATCTTTCCTTGAGGCAGAGTTGCTCAACACTATCATTCCTTAGTGCTTCAGGCTGCAGATCCCCTGTATTTTAGTATCTGCCTGGGATATGTGAGCCCTGCACTTGGCTCTCTGCAGAGCTATGACAACTTTAACAATTTGACGAGCCCTGTGACCTAAGGCATTAAAAAAAAAAACCAAACAAACAAACCCAGGACTATTAAAAATAATACAAGAGGCATAAGCCATGTTTAACTCTCCCACAGAAAATCAGAGTGGACAATCTGCATTTGTTTTCTCCCAGGACATCTGCCTTCATATGTAACTCAGGTCAGCCTGTCTGTGGGCAGTGCCTAGTGATATCCACCTCACAACAGGAATCAAGGCAATTCTTAATAATCGGTATACTCCTCTCTGCTGATACTTACGACTTCTGACCAAACTGAGCTTGCGACAAGAAACAAGGTTTTTGATAATAATAGATCCCCTCTCTGGGAATATACTGTGCTGCTTTCCTCCTACCTTTCCCCACAAATGTCCAAGGAACTGATATGACAAAATCCCATACCATGTTCATTAGATTGTTACTATAGTTATTCCTCAGAGAAACCCAGGAGTTTCATTCTGTGACATTCAGACAAACTACATTCAAGAACATAGTATCAGGCATTTCCAGGAAAAAAACTTCAGGTTGGCAAAAAGGTCTATTAGCTGCAAGAAGAGCTGTCGAGCTGTGTCTTACTCCTTGCAAAGTTCCCATTACCTGTGAGAACATGTGCCAGGGAGAGATTGCTATTCCTTCCTAATCTCTTCACACATCTTCCTTCTTCCTACAGCTATTAATGGTGATGTCCAATTCTGCACGTTCCTCCACGGGGATTCCTGTACTGTCCTTGTAACATTTCCTTAATTTTTTTCTGTTATACCTTCCTATGACAACCCTTACCAATAGTTCATCATTTCCCACATGCCTCTTCTCCCACCATCATCACCTCCACCACCTCTTAGTAAGCACTGGCCTCTGGCTTTGTCCTCTGCTGCTTAGAGACTCCTTTCTGCTCTTCCATCATAAGCTTCAGCAGGGTAGAGCAGGCTACTGGGACAACAGAAAGACAGAGATCTGGGAAGATTTTGCCCTCTTCTATTCTCTACATACCTATCCCCACCAAAAGACACAGGCGTCTGGACATCTGTCATACATCTGGACATCTATTATAGTGTCTATCATATACATAAAATTACATAGTCCACTACTCCACCTTTAGGAAATAGCAGATACTATTTCCCGTGCAATATTTATCCATGTCCTCTAAGCCATGTGCTGATATAACCTAAGTCTGCTGCTTCATCCAGAGTCCATGATGACTAGGGAATGGCTATTTGCTTTTACCATTATTATTCAGTTTATGTATTGAGAGCATGTCTTCCCCCAGCTGACCTAAGCACAGAATTACAAATCCTAACAGGTTTTTCCACAGTATTCATTCCTTTTTTGTGGGAGTCCTCCAGCATATCATGAACATACCTAAAACACTTGCAACACGCCTATTCTTCTCAGTGCCACATGGCTTCATGGCTGGCTGCTGCCTCTTTTGACAGAAGCAGTCTCTGCCTTATGTGTGCTCCCAAGGTGTCCTTGGCACTGGCAGCTTTCTCTGAACAGCTTCAGCAGAGGATCAGACACATCTGCCTTAAGGCAAAGGTAGAAACAAGCCTCTGATGATGGGAAACAAGGAAAGAAGGGCTGCTCTTTTTGAGAGCAGTTGCATTTGCTTACAAACATCCTATCAGACCAAACCCTGAGTTCCATTACATTGCACAAGTGCTTGGGATCTATTTTGTGAAATCAATAATGTGGGATAAATTCAGACTATATTTTATAGAGATTTTAAATACGGCTTTTTGAGTTCTACTGGAATGCAAACTAACTGATTAAAACACCTCAACAAGTCCTACATCCAAAACTTTGGTTTCACTTCTAAATGGTTAACAAGCTTTATCTCTCTAGAAGTCAGCACAGTACCAGAAACACATAAAAACAGAACAAAACAAAACAAAACAAAACAAAGCAAAACAAAACAAAACAAAACAAAACAAAACAAAACTTGTTTGACTGGAGTTTTACATTTCCTCTGGAACTTCCAAGAAAGAGGTAAAGGAGTTCATAATTTTCCAGAAGAGACAGGATTCACAGTATGCTGGGGGTTGGGGGATTTTTGTGCGCTTTCCCTCAGTGAAGGAAATTTTTGCCATTAGCATGTCAAAGGAACCTGGGCCGGGCAACTTCCTAGTTTCCAATTACAGTAATTTAATGACCATAAGGCGCACCGGATTTTAAGGTGCACTTCTGGGTGTTGTCAAATTTCCGAACTTTTGCCAATATATAAGGCGCACCGGACTATAAGGTGCACTTTTTTTTTTCAGAGAGGATCCACCCCCAGCTCCCCCTGCGTGGTTGCTGGTTGAGGCCCCACCTCCACCTGGCAGCCACGGGGTCCCAGGCCCCCTGTACCTGGCAGCCCGCAGCCCCATGGCCCCACCTCCACCTGGCAGCCGTGGCCCTGCTGGTTCCCTCTGTGACTCGCGACTCAGACTTCCAGCTTGGCAAATTTCCAACTTTGTCCATATATAAGGCGCACCGCACTATAAGGCGCACTTCCAGGTTCAGGCCAAAATTGTAGTTAAAAAGGGTGCGCCTTATAGTCGTGAAATTACTGTACTCAAGACAAAAGAGGGGGTGGGGATGAATAGCTGTAAGTTGCTTTGTCCTTTCGAGAAGCCACTTGTGCTCCCTGGCCCGAACGTGGAGGAGAGAGCTTCTTTTTTCTCCGTGGTGCGACCAGGCCCTACACTCTGGCACTGCTACAGCTTCCCACTTCTGAGAACAGCGCTGAGAACCAGGACGCAAACGGTGAGCAGAGGTTTATTTTCCTTCACCCTTCTCCCACCTGGGCCACTGCTGCCTGCCTGCTCCTGCAGTTGCTGCGACTGAGAGGAGAGAAAAAAGGCATTCCGCCCCCACTCCACCAGGACTGTGTGGAAGAGGAGGGCACCTGACTGGACAAAAGGACTGAGTTTCATTCTGTTTTGTCACTGATCTGTTCATAGCTGATGTTGTTCTTGTTTGTCTTGTAGATATATCAGTAAAGAACTGTTATTCCTAAACCCATACCTTTTGCCTGAGAGTTCCTTAATTTCCAAATTATAGTGAACTGGGAGGGAGGGAATTTTTCACTCTCCATTTTGGGAAAAAAAAAACTCTCACTTTTTTTTTCTTTTCTGGCAATACTGTCCCCTAAACCAGGACACAGTATTTTAAGCTAAAATAATTAATGTTGTCCACAAAATGATAGATCTCAGGGAGTTCCCTGGAGTGCAGGCTACAGCTAGCTATGGTACTTAGTTCCTAATCAAGAGATTGCTAACAAATTGTAACACACATGGCCAGGACTGCCAAATTTGAACCTAAGTATCAGGCTGAGCCATGACATATGCACTCACTGTGTTACCTAAAATATCATCCTCATAAACAGCTTTAGACCGGCTTTTATGTTCATGTGACGAAGTCTAACTGAGTGTTGGTAGAGCAAATGAAAACAGCTTGGTCTTTCATTAAGGCAATCACATACCCAGATGCAAAATCCAGGACTCTGAGACTTCATACAAATCTGACAGTCCTTGGGGAATTTGGGTTTGATGAAAAATATATATAAATATTATAATCTATGACAGATATAATCTTGCTCCAATATATTCCACTTTATTTAAAAGGAAAGCTACCTTTTTGGTTTAGTCCCACAGTCTGGCATTTACAAAGATAAAAGGACCTTTCAACATGAGCAAACTGCAAAACATATTTGAAAATAAATTCTTAATGACAATTGGCATTAAACAATTTATTTTCAAATATATTTTGCAGGCTGTTCATGCTGAAGGGTACTTTTATCTTCTAAACTGGATGCTGCTAGGCTGAGCAGAGATGAAGTTTTCTCTTAACTCTTTCAGTACCTCATAAAGAGCAGATTCCACCAGGATTTTCTGATAAAGTACTTACACCTGCATTAGATGAACTTTGCATTACAGGGGCTCAGTTTCTAGTCCCAAGACAAGAAGCAGATAACCACAGTTCTGCTAGCCAGTCATCTGATACCTACTTCTAACTCAAAGAATATTTCTTCTTTAATACATCCCCTTTTTTTTTCCTCAACAGAAATCCCAGTTGCTGTGCTAACAGTGCCTTTTTGGTTGGCCACAAATCACAGCAGCTTTACCTACTAAGCAGCAGGCACGCTTCACAAGACCAGAATTTCCTGTCTCCCAGACGGGAGTCAGCACCCTGTGTTACAAATATCTCCTTTGTTGACAAAGGAAAAGCATGCCTCAACCTTCATTGCAACTCAGTTGCTTTTAAAATCACAAAACAAAGCCAGACCATGGCTGAACAGTGCAGGCCATCCTCCACATCTCTGCCCTGCTACAGTCATCACTAATGCTTTCCCTTAGGATATTCACACAGCTGCACTATGAACCAGGGCTGGGAAAAAAATCCAGCAGAAATCACCCTTTTTGTTTTGAGTCTTTTTCAGCAAAATGGTTCCCCTGGCTTGTCTGACTGCATAGCCAGACAAATGTTGCAGAGGCAAGCTTAAAGGGCGGAAAAAAGAAGCCAGGTTTGGGGATGTGCTGGAATTCATGCTGCATATAAAAAGCAACCAAAGACTAAATCAGAGGTGCAATAGAACTTGCAGTATCAATTTCTAGGAACTTAAAGGAATTTGGGAGGTATATGCATTATCCAGTAGTATGAACCACGCAGGAGCTGCACCATGGTGCCAAACTGACCATTATTTCCACCCCTGGCTTCACACTGTTACGCAGAGAAACTAATGTTCCAAACAATTGAGAAGAAGAGGGGCCTAGAGAAAGACAGACCCTTCTTGATGCCATTGGAATTTAGATCAGACTGTAGAATGTAATCCTGCCTTTGTGAAAACTCACTTTCTATTTCTCTGTGGGCAGAATGAGGAGAAACAGAAATCATCTGAATACAGGACATGTTTACAAGTTGTAAAAATGACTAGAGGAAGAAATTCTGAAACATTCAAGGGCTGTTGAGACAGAAAACTTACCAAGAGTGATAACAATGAAGTTCTGAAGTCAGAGAAAATATGCATATCAAAAAGGTATCCATAGAAAACCAGAAAAACTGGATGAACCCAATTTAGTAGCGTGATATTAACCTGAAGAGGAATATTCCAGGAGAGGAAGATGACTCCTTCACTCATGTAAGATTAAAAAATGCATAAGATATGAGCTCTAGCACTCCTCAGAGCTGCTCTTATTGAAGTTGATAACATGTCTTCCACTAGCTTTAGAAAAACTGAATCCTAAAGAAGAAAAAAGCAATTCATAATAGAACATGCTTCTCTGGTACAAGAAAGATGCTTGTGAAATCTCTGACTTTATTATGATGTTCAAAACCATTTTCAAAGCACTCTCCCATTTTCCCAAGAACCTGCTGGAATTGGGATAGCACGGTGGACACCCTTGACAGAAAAAGTGAGGTCTAGTATCTGTGCTCCCATTGGCAATGGGAAGCCATGACATATGGAGTCAAATATGCTGCTTGGTAAACCAAAGTTTTCAACAGTTGAATAGAGTCACATTATCTCTGAGTAAGAATCTTTGTCCTCTGGCAGGAAGCTGAGAGGCCAAAGTTTTACATATAAGAAAACGCTTCTATCCACTCCTTCCTGGCAAAATTCAGGTGAGCTCCTTCCCTCCTGATCTCTTTCAGGTGATTAGTCTGCCTCCATGGAAGGGAGACTAAAGCTGTTTTATGAAACAGTGACAAACATGCATTTAGAAAAGAATGGCAGGAGAAAGATATGCAGAAAGGAAAGACTGAAAGAACATGATGATATTGTGACATGAAAGAACATGGAACAAGAATACAAAGTGGAAAATATTGTCTTGATAAAAGCAAGCCTGTGTCTCCTCCTAAACAATCAAGCAGGTGAATGTATCAGTTAATCCCATTTGTCTGCCTTTTCTCAGCAGAGCACCACTGCAACTGCACATCTGCTTTGCTAGCTCATATACTCTTGCCTAGTCTCAAATGTCAGTCCCTGTCACTGTCAGTAACTATGGATCAGGTGGGGGTGGCAGAATTTCCATTAAAGTCAACAAGGTTTGGGGAGAAGCTCAAAGTGCACTTGTGAGCTGTAGCACCACAATCCTCAGCCCTGTCTGGTGCTGCCAAGTCCACTAATGCCAGAACTTGCATGGGGGCTCTTCTGTGACAGTTCTGCTGTGCCTGGCCCAAAACTGCTACTGCCACATCAGCTCCATTTGGACTAATTACTGCTAATTTGTTCTTATATAGACAAAAAATAACTAGAACCCACCATTTCAATTTATGTCTTTCAAGAGAGTTATGGAGCTACCAGAGGAGATCAGCTGAGGTGACCAGCAGCCACTGACATATTCTGTTCTCAGCCACATGTTTTCACCATTTCTCTGTAACACTTCTATTGAGGAATCCTAATTCTCCAGTATAGTAGGAAAAGAGTTTTCTGCCATATCAGCAGGTTCAATCAGCATCCTAGAAGACAGTTAAGCACCACTAGTACCAGAAGAGAAAGCACAGGGACAAAGTAGAAGAGGAGAGAGAATTAACACTTCCTGGGTGGCATTTCTGCTTTGTTAGTTAAGCTGGTTGAGTAATCTTTTATCATTTTACCCAGTTTCAATTCATGCAAGTCATAATACAGTCTGATTTGTGGCAAATTACACCTCTCAAAATTAAACAGGAGTTTCTGTATCAGTTCATATTCAAGAATTCAAATTAAATCCAAATTTACATGGCCAAAATTAGAGTAATTTCACGAATACAAGCCGCACCATTTTGACTAAGATTTTGCTCCCAAACCGGAAATGTGGCTTATACTCAGGAGCGGCTAATATGTGAATAATTTTCTGACATTTACAACCTCAGAAGCGCCAGCCAGGGTGCCGAGCTGAGCACCTGCCAGTAAAAGCCGGCATTTTATGATTGTTACAAATTGTTACTCTGTTGCACCACGAGTGGAGCCTGGCTCCCTGCAGGCAGCACGGGGGGTGGGGAGAGAGGCAGGAGAGCTCTCTTCTTCCCTCCTCTGCCGCAGCCCGGGGGAGAGATGGGGGGGCCCTGTGCCGCCATTGCCGCGGCTCGGGGAGGCGGCAGGGACCCTGTGCCGCCATTGCCATGGCCCGGGGAGGCAGCGGGGGGCCTCGTGCCACCATCGCCGTGGCTCAGGGGGAAGGCGGGGGCCCCGTGCCACCATTGCCGTGGCCCGGGGGGAAGGCGAGGGCCCCGTGCCGCCATTGCTGCAGCTCGGGGAGGAGGCAGGGGCCTCCGTCCCTGCCCGCCTCCGCCGCTGTGGGAGCTGAGGGGGCTCCGTCCCCGCCTGCCACCACGGGGCAGCGCTGGGCCAGGGCGAGCGAGCCCAGAGGCGGCGGCCAGCCACGAGTGGCCCCATCGAGCGGCCCCACCAAGCTGGGCCACCTGGCCCCATCAGCAGCCCCGAGCGGGCCGAGCCTGCACAGCCCGAGCCGAGGCAGTAAACCCCGCCCTGCCGCTGTTCTGTTGCTATTTGGCAACTTTGTTGCACACGGGTCCTCGCTGTGAACGACAGAGCGGCTTATACTCAGGTGCAGCTTATTTATGGACAAAGAACAAAATATTTGCCAATACCCAGAGAGGCGGCTTATACTCAGTGCGGCTTGTATTCGTGAAATTACTGTACTCTTAATAAAGAACATGAAAAGTAAAGATTTACATACTCTGTCTTCTCTTCACCCCTTCAGTTGGTACAACTAACAGGATATCAAAGTGAAGTGCTTAACCAGTGTAGAAACTTTCTACAGAGGAACAGAGGGCTGCACAGTTTCAGAGAGCTCCCAGTTTACCATGCTCTTATAAACTGAAAGCCTTGGCAGAAAAGACAAGATATAAAACCATCCCCTCAGTCCTTACAGCTTTAGAGGAGCTGCCTCTTATTTATCTACAGTATTTTCACTACATTCACTTAATAACATAATATTAGGTTATAGTATCTAATGACTACCTGATTGTTAAATAGAGGCACCTGTGGAATTTGCACGAACCACTCCTAATAGACAACCATTTAAGCAAAAGAGAATCAGATCATTCTCTTCAACACAAAGAAGTGGCTTAAAGCTGCCTTACTTGAACAGTTGGATATTCCCCTTGCACAGTGAACCTGTGGGTTGATTTAGTCAGTCAAGCATCAAAGTCAGCTCTGAATGTTGTTAGAAATGAAGACACATGAAACAAGTGACTTCTGACAACTTTTCTGCAAAGATCAACTCTCCACCTTGTTATTCATCACACATGGATGAATACTGGTGGTTCATAATGGATTAATTTCTCAACTGTCCTTCATTTTTCCATCACTAGCTTATGGAAACCACTGTCATCAGATTTAATAATGCAAAACACATAAGAGGATTCCAAAAGCACCTAATGTTACTGGAGAGAATGAGACAGCCCAAATAACACCCACAATGAGCAGAAACAAACATGGGATTTAGGCCTTCCTAAGCACATAGTTATTGACAGCAAGAAAGAAGGGATCTCTCTGGAAAAATTGTCCAGTAACAGTTTATGAAATTACTTCTTCGTCCCTACACTGATTAAAGCGGTTCTCAGTTTTGTGCAGGGCTCAACTGAGGACAGCAGGACCTGTGTCAGCTTTACCATTCCTGAGTTATTCTACCAGCCTACAAAGAGCAGACACCCAAAACACTAATTCCCTCTGACCTACCGAAGGTATCTTAACTTTCCATAAGATCTTTCTCTCTCTCTTGACCTCCTTCACCTCCTGTCCATGGCTACTCCCCTGCTGTCTCTGGAAAACCTGAAATAAATAGTTTATCTTGAGACATGCCTGAGAGGCAGGAGGTTATCATTCAGTCAGGCTTGTAGTCTTGTCTGTGCCTCAGTATCCCCACCTGTGAAGTGATAAAAACCTATTTACCTTTATAAACTACATTGGATTTCCGGGGCAAAATAAAAATATCTGTATTCCTAGAAGTGCTGAAAGTCTGGTCTGAATAGCAAAATGTTATTTCAAACCATTGTATTTAGAGCTTCTGACATGTGACTTTGCATAACCTTATCTATACACAAAAGATCATGGCTTTATATTTTTTCCCAGATTATCCACAAAATGCTGAAATTTTTTTTATTGGCAAACTAATCAATCAATTAGCTCAAAAAACCCTTCTGAAACATTAAAAGCTAAGTGAAGTACAAAAAGCTCTTCACTTTCTCCTGTAGAATTTGACTAGAATCTTTGACTTTCCTTTTCTCTCAAGCTAATTTCCATAAAAAAGAAGAGGACTCTTTGCAATACACAAATTAAGTACCTGAAGGGACAATACTTTTCCCAAAACATGAATAGTTATATCTGCCACAAGATGCCCTAGGCATCAGCTCACAAGAAAAGAATGAATGCACTAGTCTTGGCATCCTTCACCTTTCCAGAAAGTCTGGTCCTTGCTGCTAACAAAAAAAAAAAAAACAAACAAAAAAAAAAAGAAGCTTGTTTTTAAAACACTCATTTCTGTCTGGTGTTATGCAATCTAATCTCACAGCTCCTTAACACTGAGTCAACTTCTGTATATTAAATTTAAATTTTCCAAATTATCTCTTTTGGCAAGATGCAACAATAAAAAACAACAAAAAAACCCCAAACCAACCCTAAACCACAATTTTCTTATTGTTCTAACAGCAATGAAGATAACCACCTACCTTTTTTTAAGTGTTCTGCAGCTGTTTCAGAGATTCAAATTAGAATCAACACCCTTCCCTCCCCTACACTAGTCTAACAAAGGATAATGGTTAACATAACCCAGTCTAACCAAGGACCCACCTAACCTAGTGCACTATTTGCAAAGGTGGCCATGAGTTGATGCCCAGAGAAATGCAAGAATTTAGAGAAAGTCTTTGTATTTTATGCACGTAAACACATGTAATATGTCAGCCACTAACTAATATTCTCTCATTTTCTTTCCAGCTATTTATGAAGGGTTCCAAAAGCCATGCTTGATGTAAGGATAAGAGGATAAGATTGTGAGGGTAAGAGACACCAGGCATAAGTTGAAACAAGGAATGTTCAGCTGGAACATAAGGAAGCACTTTCTCACTATGAGCACTGCCAAGCAAAGGAGCAAGCTTCCCAGAGAGGTTATGCAGATTCTGTCCTTGGAGGACTTCAGAACCAGACTGAATAAAGCTCTGAGTGAAATGGTATGAGCCAGGTGTCCCTGCTTTCAGTGGGATATCAGAATAGAGATCCCCTGCAGTCCCTTCCAAGCTGAATTAGCCTATGTTCCTGTTTTTCATCTGAGGAACTTTTGGTCTGGATGTTGCTTTCATGTCCCAAGTTATTTACCCAGTTTTACTTTTATATGCAGTTCTCTCCTGAGCCTGAGCAAACGTCTGACAACGAGTTCCTACACCATCTAACAAACAATGTCCCTTGCTTTGCTCTTAGCTTCACTGAGCTTCATTTCACGACTCTGGCTTCCTTTCAAGTGCAAGAAATATAAAAAATATGTGCAAGGGAAGAAAGGAAACAAGTTTTTAAAAATTATATTAGTATCATTTATTCACAATGTTCTTAGGATGTGGAAACACTTTTATTAAATACCCTGCACTGTGTTTCTGAATTTGGAGGTGGGGGAAGGGGCAGTTACATATCACATTCAGTTACCATCACTTGCTGTCAAAACTTCCCTGCACTCTGCTTGCCTTCACAGCACACCTTGGAGTTCTTGCACTCCATCATTATAATGTAAGACAAGTTCCCACATCCAGTCATTGCACAGGCATGAAAGCATATGAAGAAAGAATTTCTTGTCCCACACCTGCTGGAGTCCAAGTTGCCAGTCTCCATATCACCCAAGGCATCTGGACAAAACAGATATGGAGAACAAGTGAAGTTGTCCCTGTGCAGAGATGGCTTGGCACAGTGGCATCACAACCTGTCACACTCCAGGTATCAGCAGTGTTTCAGTCACTATCAGATTTCTATGAGATATCCTTCAAAACTCTTATTCAGTTAAGGTGGAGTTCACTCCTATTGTCCTGACTAAAGAGAAGTGGACAGTTGCACAGCTTTTCACCTTCTGCACGACTGAGGCAGACACAGTGTATGAACAGTTTGTTCAAACTGCCCGTTTGTAACCGGAAACTTACAAACGCTGTAACCTTCTTGCATTTTAACAGTGAGACCAAATATCTTCTACCACCTCACAGGGGAAGGTGGTGATCTGTCTACAGTATTTGATTTTTCCTAGGAGTCCAATATCAATGTGGACAATTGAGACTCAAAAGACAAGGTTAAGAGGAACCATTAGATAAATCATACCTAGGGGTTTTTTTTAATCCACTAGGTTTTTCAATACTCTGTTCCCTCTTAGTAAATCCAGTGATTAGTACCTAAATCATTGATTTTGCTTTGGCATCAATCCACAGTCTCTGACTATGCCTCCATTCATGCCATTAATGACTGCTTTAGGACCTAGCTTTTTGGTTTTTTTTTCCCTTTTATGAAATTACAAAACATAAGTCACTCCTGTATCCTTCTTTTTGATAAAATAAACAGACTTTACATCTGAAAACATTTGTCCCTTCAAAGGGAGGATTTTTTCAACATTTATGGTTTATTTCTTTACCCTCTCTAGTTTGGCTATATTCTGTAATATACAGAATATCAATTCTATAATAGATAATAATATTTGTCCTGAGAGCCACATTTGGGAATCTGGGGACAAAAACAGTTGGAGCAAGACATTTCCAGGTGCAGTCTTCATTGCTTAAGTATAGTTTTTATTCCTTGCCTTGTTGGCTGGGTGCATTGAAAAAACTGTAGCTAAAAGCAATAAACCTGTAACACACCTCTGGTCCTCACATTACTTATTCCACAGGATTCTCATCTCATCTGATGATTCCTTTAATAATGTTAACTGCATTTACTTTCAGAACATTAAAGATACTGAATAGTGACAGTCTTTGTATTAATTAAAAAAAAAACAAACCCAAAACCTCAAACAGTAAGAAATCCCACTCAAAATGTGTCCCTTTGTTGCTACTTTTTGAGATTTCCCCTTAACAATATGACTGGGAGCAGTGGAATAACAGTGAAACTAACTTTGTCTCCAGGCAAACAACTAACCTGAAACTCTGCCTTAAAATGCCTAAATTCACTGCTTCAAATTTTTAGAAACTATAACAATGAAACAAAGAGAAGAATCTGGGAAAAGCAAGGTGAGCAACTGTGCTTAATGAGCCTCATTAAAAAGAAGACAAATATTTCAAAACCAAACTAAAGATCCACTGAGAGAGTAACATGAAAATTCCTCTTTCAATTTGCTTGTACAGAAGTAACCCATTCTGCAACATATTTATTTATGCTTCCTTCAAAACTGGTAGGCCCAGTACCTCATGAAAACTCTGTAGGAAAAACATTTTCAAGAATGCAAAACAAGACTTCTTAGTCTACACTGAGGAATCTTGCTCGTTGCAGATAGTTATCTGCAGATTTCTGACCTGTGCATCATATTGTTATAGGTGAGTTGGCAACAAATTCTTCCATACTGAAGAAAAATTCTTCCACACTGAAGAAAAATTCTTCCACATTTGAAAAAAGGAGGGTGTTACCCATCAACATTCAGTTGAAAACAGTAACACAGGAGAAATCTACTGCAGCAGCCATGTACCAGTAGGTGTTCATGGGCAACCATATATCTTTTTCTTTTCAAGAAAAAAATAAAATCCTTCTGTTGCAGCATAAAAAGCTTGATTAGAAGAATAATGCCTCAGGCAAACCCTAGAGGTAGAAGCAACTTGAAAGAAATACTGAGCTAAAAACCTAAGTTGATGCAATATTAAACAAGTGAAATCAGGAAAACAGGGAGGGGGGAAATCTCACAGAGTCAGATTCTGAATTCTTTTACGTTGATTTGACATTAACCTAATTACCATAATTACTGCAGAATTGGTAGTTGCCGCAATTAGACCACTCACTCATACAATTGTAATACACAGAGCCGGGCCCACAATTATCTATCTGCAACACAGACAGCTGCTCACACAGCCCTGAGGTTCACTATTCCTTCGGCAGACCCCAAAACATAACTTACCCCAAAACAGAGCTTACCTGGTTACAGTTCCCACAACCTCTGAGTGTCTGGTTATGACCCACTTCCCTGGATAGGAAAGGTCACAGGGAACTGAACTACATGGATGCAACCAGAGCAACTTCTCTGGACCAGAAATGGCCCTTGGAACAATAATTGTGCTTTGCTGATCAAACCACACATAGGAGACAGGCTCTCCCTAGAATTTCTGGTTCTGTTCAAACCTTTGAAGTGGATTGTTATGGGACTGAGATATCACAGGCTGAACAACACACACACAAACAAGTTTCCAACATTGAAAAAAGAAGTCTTCCCAATGAAATGCTTGACCAAAACATTACAGTTCTTTCACACTGGTATTATTTCCTTGCAACACAGAAGCCAGGTGCACATATTTTAGTCACACCTCACCTTTCACCTGTTACCCATAAGGAATACTCAATCTGTCAAGTGTCATATCAAAGGATTTTTGAAGCTCCTCATTCAAAACCAACAGGATTAATTGCCTGGAGAAACCAGCATTGCCAGAGACACACAGTGACATCACTATCAGTGCTACTGCAGTGTGGGCTACCGCTGTCCCACCTCTCTGCCCCCAATGTCCTTTACTGCTTGCAGCAAAGGTTATCTCACCCTGAAGCAAAGGGCAGGAATTGCCTGATTAGGGTCTCTGACAGATCCTACATTCGTTTTGAGAATGTAATTTCATGTTTGTTTTGTAACCTGTTATTTTCAGGTAGATGTCAAAGTGCACAGATGTAGGAGCTTGCCTTTAAATATCCAGGGCTTTTTGTCCACCACACGTTTCAAGTTTTACTCCAAAGGCTTGTTCTTTACCTGGCATTTAGGTGACCATGCTGAAAAAGATGACAATCCTTTCAGCATTGCTGATCCTAATCCTGGTTGATCAACTAAAGGCACAAGGTGAGTCAACAACATATTGGCAAATATGTTGCCAATTGTCAATTTAAATAAGATTCACATTCATACTGTACTTATTCCTAGAGTTATTTTTCTCCCCCTCCCTAAACTCCTACTTGGGATCTCTGATCCATAAAAAGAGCTACACATATTTTTGGATATCCCTAGAAATAACTTTTCAAACCATGCTCCTCATCCTTTAAATTCCTCTCACTTAATTTGTTGGTATCCCAGTTACCCCAGTGCTTGAGGCAACAAGTGTGGAGCAAAGCAGTGATCCCAGCCTGCAACCAAGTACAGAGCTGCCCCCCGATTACAGCGGAGACTCACACAAGGAGAATGGCACAGAGCAAGCTGGCAACAATGGAATGCAAGAAGGTGAACAGACATCTTGGGAGCTGAGTGGAGAGTCAAGTGCGGAGTCTATCCCTAAGACCAGTGTGGAGCCAAGCCAAGAACGAACCCAGGAGTTGTCCACTGAAATGTCTGGTAAGACCCATTTTGTCTTTGATTGTCCACGTTATTGATATTTCAGTTTTGTTACTCCAACCTCCCACCTTTTCTGCACTAAGACAGCCAGATGAATTAAAACACTGCTTTTCCTTGTAGTCTATTTTTGGCAGGATGTATTGCATACCAGATATCTAGCCTCTCTTTATTCCAAAAACATAAATGAATTGCTGCAACTGAGAGGAGAACGACACTCCTTAAGATAAATTGTGTTATTATGATGAGTGCATTTTACAACCGTGAAGCAAAGAGGTCAGACCCCCCTGACCTGGAAGAGGTTTCTCTTGTGGATATAGTTAATGCTGGCTTACAATGCACATTTCTAATGAGGGAAAGAAACCACAAACCCAACCACACCAAAAGTTAAAACACATTTATATGGTCAACTTCCATTATTATGAAGGTTTGTGGCATGTTTGAGTGACATTGCACTCTAGTACTCTGGTGAACACCTTCTGAAAAAAGATGGGCCAAATTAATCCTACAAAAGAAAGACCTGAGGAGGATTTTGGTACCTACACAGTATAAAGTTTTGTGGCCTGTATCTCCATATTTTTCATTACCACACTGAGCTGCTTTATCATATACTCAGTTTTATTAATAAACAAAGGAGCACAGCTTCATTATCATGTTAATTATTTGGGGAATTTTGTGGAGGTTGTCTTATTTTGTTGATTAGGGGTTTGATTTGGGGTCTTTTTATGATATTATTTCATATTACATGTTTCATAGTATGTGAGGATCACTCACCTTTTTTAAGAGACATTATAGGTGAGGATCATTTAAATATACACAATGGAAAAATGAAGCTGTGAGGAGGGGGTTTTGTTTGCTTATTCCTTACAATAGTTTATGTAGGAACAACCTTAATTTCCATGGCGTTCATAGGGAACAACTTGCAAAGTCCTAAAGTTGCAGCTCTGAGCAGTGTAGTAATATGATATTCACTTTTTTTTTATTTTTGGTCTAGAGTAAATTGCCACATTAAAACTTGATGAAAAATCAACAACCACTTACCTATGGAGGTGGTTTCACCACCAAGAATGCACGTGAGGTGCCTGTTGCAAGCTACATGGCACAGCTATTCCCAGAACTACATCTTGCAGGAAAACTGTAACCATAGCCTTCAGTTCCAGAACCCCATCTAGTTCATGCTTACCTTACCAGATTAATTAGATAACAGCTGACCTGGGCTGTTTTGCTTGCAAAATAAAGAATGAATTAAAGAATGTCATCAGAAGTACATGCTTTGTCATTATTTAAAATTGCTTCCTTGGTCCGCCTAAACAAAAAAGGTTACAAAATTTTAGGATGGGGTCTTTTTGTTTGTTTGTTTGTTTTGTGTGTCTCTCAAACACATTTCATATAACTGATGCTTGTATTTTCTTAATTTATATCTGTTATGACCAAGCCTACTTTCAGTTTGCAGAAACTAGAAGCAGGTTTGTGAAAGCATTTTCAGACAAGCTCCAGCTGACTCCAGCAGAATGCTTTACATCTGCTGAAGGTATCCTCAGATGACAGGGGCAGTTTGAAACACAAACCACTATTTAGCCCATTAACTTTTAAACAGCTGGGGCTACTAACATGCAAAAACTATCTCAGAGTGTTTTCATGGCTTGCAGGTACAATGGCAAATAAATCATTGATCTACAAGTTTTGTCAGCCAGAACAATAACAAGTAAAGAACATACAGAGAAACGTGAATGTACTAAAAATTTAACTTACTTTATTTCTCATATAATATCCAAGTGCTTCCTACTGCCTGGCATCAATTGCAGCATTCTTTGTTTGATATGCTTACTGTTGGAGCGAAGAGAGCAGGCTGAGTGCTGCACAGAACAGAGATGCTGGCTCTCCTAAGAGACCAGACAGAAGTACTCTAAAATAAATAAGAAGTGTTAGAAGAAAAAGGTTCCCTAAAAAAATTTAGGACTCCATCTTTCCCAATAAAATTAATGCTGAAAACTTCTAGAAAAAAAAAATCCCTCCAAATCCATAGCAGCAAGTGAGACATCTCCATATCCTCTAGTGCCTGATGTAGTGTACGCAAAGCAATTGTGTGATGCTGGAAGAAAGGAAAAGCAGTCTTGGATTTCTGTTAATACAAACTAATTTCAAATATAATTTTCATCTTCTAATGGCTCATTTGCAAAGTCATAAATAAGGGAAGTTCAACATCTAATCCCATATTGGTGACATTAAGTAAAAGATACCTAAATGCACCAAACCAGAACACTGATTTATATGAGTAGATCACCAATACATTCAATATAAAAAGCCACCAAATATTACAATCAAAACCCATTTTGTTTCCAAGTCAGCATTCTTTCATTTTATAAAACAATTTTTAGTCTGTCAACAGTACAGTGCTGTCTGACTGATAAGCAAAAACACCACTGTGAAAAAAAAAAAAATAACATCTACATTCTGAGTTTTTCATTGCATGATGCAACAGGAAGACAGAAAATAACAATAAAACCCTCAAGTTGCCTAGTGGCATGTAGAAAGGGTTTAATATTCCTAAAATATTGCCTATATGATTGACAGAAATTAGTAAATAAAGAAAATGTATTCAGTAACCAATATTGTGTTGGTCAAAAAGGACTGGTAATGAAGAAAATCACCACACGATGGCTCCAGCTACAGAAGCTTTTAAACAGTTGCACTAACTGGTCACACATAAGTGTCACAAAAGCAGCAAAACAGTCTGCCAGCTCTGTTGCAGCAGCTGTGAAGGAATACTGCAACCCACCCACTTCTGATCCCAGGAATACAGAGGTCACTTACTTTTTGCTGCTTTCTGTGGGTCACCTACCATATTAAAATGCAGGCTGCTGCCCTCTCATCTGTGGCTTAGACAAACTCTTTAGAAGGTGCCCAAGAGGATATTCAAGATTGCTGAATGTAATACAGCAAGGAAAAATATGGAAGTTCTTGAGAGTCACAGCAAGAAGTGGAATGAAGCAGTTGGCTCCCATTTACTCAGTCAAAGCCTTCCTCATGGTAAAAAAGCTGTGAGCATATTAACTTAAATGCAAAGGATTGAAAGGCCATAATGAATTACCACGCATATGTACACTGTTACCATGCACCTAGCTTTGACTATATTCTGTGATACTGTAAAACAGATTAATCAGTAAAAAATCTCTGGCAAGGAGGAGGCCTTGCCAGGAGCATACGAGGGAGATTTAACACCTCCAGGGTGCAAAAGGGGCTGTTTGAATGGGCAGGGTGCAAACGTAGAGCACAAAACTTAGGGAGTGAGTCATCACCCATCAAACTAGAAGAGTAAATATGCCTTCAAGACAGTCAAAAGCCACTGGGAAAAGGAACTTGATGATCCAGATGGACCTCAGAGAGCAGGAGATAACTGGAGCTGCCCAACTTGCTCCACAAATAAAGAAATTAACAACTAGTTCAACCAATAAAAGGTGGAAGGTGATAGGAATGGGTGTTTCTACTTTATGAGGTGGAGGCACTCATCTGTCAGCCTGACCCATTCCCAAGGGAGGTGTGCAGCCTTCCAGGAGCCTGGATCTGGGACGTTACTGAGAAGCTCCCAAGCCTACTCAAACACAAACTATTACCTACTATTAGTGTTCCGTGTGGGAGCCAGTGATACAGCTAGCACCAGCCTGGGAAGCATTAAGAGGAACTAGGGAGCCTTGGGAGAGATAGTAAAAGCTGTGGAGTTAAAGCAGGTTTTTTTATTAATCCTCCAGGTCAATGGAGAGGGACTTGAAATATGCAGACAAATCTGATAGGTCAACAAATGGCTAGACAAATGGTGCCCTAGTCAGGGTTTTGGTTACTCAGACTCACAGGACTCACTTGCCAAGCCTGGTTTACTGGGCAATGTCAGGTTCCATTTGACAAAAAAAGGAGAAAAACGGGTCTTTCATGCCATTGCTGGACTTTGTACTCACCAAAAGGAAGGTGGGGAATGTAGTGCTTCAAGGCAGCCTTGGCTGCAGTGACCAGGAGATGGTGTTTATGATCCTGAGAATGGTGAGAAGGGCACACAGCAAGTTCACGGCCTTGGACTTCAGAAGAGCAGACTTTGGCCTCTCCAAGGACCTATTTGGTAGAGTCCCATTAGATAGAGCCCTGGAAGGCAAAGGGATTAAAGAATGCTGGCTGAATTTCAAGGATCCCTTCCTCCAAGCTCAGGAGCAAGGTATCTCAACAAGAAGACTGAGCAAAAATGTCAGGAGGCCTCTATGGACAAGGAGCTGCTGTGCAAACTCAAAGCGAAAAAATAAGCTTTCAGAAAGTGGAAATAAGGTTAAGGACAAGGCTAGAGAAGCCAAGGCCCAGTTAGAACTGTGTCTGGCCAAGGATATTAAGGCTAACATGAAGGGCTTCTACAGACACATTGCAAACAAGATAAAGATTGGGCTAATGTGGACGCTTTCCAGAAGGGAGACTTGACTAGACTGGACAAAGAGAAGGCTGGGGTTCTCAATGACTTCTGCACCTCTGTCTTCAATGGCAAGTGCTCCAGCCATGCCACCCAAGTCAAGAAAGGCAGATGCAGGGACTGGAAGGATGAAGACCCTGAGCCCACTGTAGGAGAGGATCAGGCTTGAGACCATCTCAGGTTTAAGAATGTGCGCAAGTCCATAGGACCCGATGAGGGTCACCCATGTGTCCTGAGGGAGCTGGCAAAGCTGCTGAGCCACTATCCATAATTTCTGAAAAATCGTGGCAGTCACATGAAGTCCCTGACGATGGGAAAAAGGGAAATGTAACCCCCATTTTTAAAAAGGGGAAAGCGAAAGACACAAGGAACTGCTGACCAGTTTCACCTGTGTGCCAGGCAAGGTCATGGAGCAGATTCTACTGGAAACTATGCTGGAGTACCTGGCCAACAAAGAGGTAACTGGTAACAGCCAAAATAGTTTTACAATGGGAAAATCATGCCTAACAAATTTGGTGACCTTCTGTGATGGAGCTACAGCATTGGTGGATGGGCAGAGCAACTGACATTGCCTAGCTGCACTAAATGCAAAGTGTTCCACACTCCTGCACGATGTCCTTGTCCCAGATTGGAGAGACAGGGATTTGACCGATAGCCCATTTGGTGGATAAAGCTGGCTAGCCACAAACAAAGAGCTGTGGTCAATGGCTACACATGGATACCAGTGATGAGTGGTGTCCCGCAGGTACTGGGGCTCTTTAATGTCTTTACTGGCAACGTGGACAGGGGAACCAAGTGCACCTTCAGCAGATATGCTGACAACACCAAGCTCTGAGGTGCAGTTGGCACCACAGGGGGAAGGGGTAATGCAGCCCAAGGCCCAATGCAAACCTCATGAAGTTCAACAGAGCCAAGTGCAAGGTCCTACACATGGGTCACAGCAATCCCAGACGCACCGATGGGCTGGGCAGAGAAGTGATTGAGAGCAGCCCTGCTAAGAAAGACCTGGGGGTGACAGGTGATGAAAAAACGCCACATTGAATCCTGGGCTGCATGACAAGGAGCACGGCCAGAGGGTCAAAGGGGGCGATTCTTCCCCTCTACTCTGCTCAAGGCAGATCCCACCTGGAGTACTGTGCACAGTTCTGCTGTCCCCAACATAAAAACAACATGGAACTATTGGAGCAAGTCCAGAGGAGGCCACAAAGCCAGTAAGAGAACTAGAGCACTTCCACTATGAAAACATGAGAAAATTTGGGCTGTTCAGACTGCAGAAGAGAAGGTTGCATGGAGACCTGATAGCAACCTTCCAGTATCTGAAAGGGACCTACAAGGAAGCTGCAGAGAGACTCCTCATCAGAAAATGCAATGATGGAACAAGCAGCAATGAGTATACATTGAAAGAGGGGAAAATTTAGGTTAAATATTAGGAAGGACTTTTTTACTGCAAGTGTGGTGAGACACTGGAACAGACTGCCCAGGGAGGCTGTGGATACAAAATGTCTGGCAGTATTCAAGGCCAGGCTGGATAAGGCCTTGAACAACCTGGTCTAGTGGAAGCTTCCCTGCCCATGGCAGGTGGGGTTGGTTCTAGATGATCCCTAAGGTCCATTCCAACCTGTCAACATTTTGTAAATCTGTGAAATAGTAAGCTGCCTTTTGGAACCTCAACTTGTACAGCTCTAAGCTGCAGACAAAAAGAACCCCTCTCTCCCAGGTTATTTGTCAATAAATTATTAACTAGGAGGTTTCCTGTACCCTTTTTCAGGGCATGTGATACAAAACAGAAACACATTTTTGAAACACACAGTTCTTTTTCTCTTAGACAGATGGCTTCCCCAAGCCCTATTCCCACACCTGCTGCAAAGGAAAGACATCACACAGGTGTCCAGAGTAAGAGCTCTCATGGCAGAAATGAAAGGTACAGTAATTTCACGAATACAAGCCGCACCAATTTGACCAAAATTTTGGTGGAAACCCGGAAGTGCGGCTAATATTCCGGGGCGGCTAATCTATTAACAAAATTCTAAAAGCTGCCAACACGGAAGTGAGAGCCCGCGGCAGCCCCAAGCCAAGCTGGAGCCCGGCCGGCCCCGGCAGAGGTGGGAAAGCCTGGCAGAGGCGGGGCCAGCAGTGTGGGGGGCGGGCGGCAGAGCCTGAGCCAGCAGGGCAGGGCAGGGCAGGGAGGGCGTCAGAGCCTGAGCCAGCATGGCGGGGGAGCCCGGGAGAACTGGGGCTAGCAGTGCAGGGGAGCATGGCAGAAGCAGGAAGGCCGGCGGGTGGGGCTGCCTGGCAGCGGGGGAAGCCCAGCAGAATCGGGGCCAGCAGCGTGGGGGAGCCCGGCGGTGCGGGGGCCTGCAGTGCCGGCCAGGGCGAGGAAACGCGGCGGCGGTGCAGACGGGAGGGGGCAGCCGGCGAGCCTGGTGGCGGCGGCGGCAGCCCTGCCGGCGGGGCGCGCGAAAGCGGCGCTCGCGAAAGCGGCGCTCGCGAAAGCGCCGCTCGGCGAGCGAAAGCGCCGCTCGCGAAAGCGCCGCTCGCGAAAGCGCCGCGGGGCGGGGCGGGCGCGGCGCTCGCGAGGCGCGGCACAGGGCGAGCGAAAGCGGCAGCGGGGCGAGCGAAAGCGGCAGCGGGGCGGTGCTGACGGGAGAGGGGGGCCAGCGAGCCCGGCGGCGGCGGCAGCACCACCCGGCCAGCCCCGCCGAGCCGTGGCGCTGAGCTGGGCCACCCGGCCCCGTCGGCAACCATGAGCGGGCCGAGCCTTCCTGGCCCCGCCCCGAGCCAGTAAAGCCCGCTATGCCGCGATCCTGTTACTAATTGGCCAATTTGTGAAAGCTGCGCACGGATTCTCGCGACGAACGAAAGTGCGGCTAATATTCGGGGTGCGGCTTATCTATTGACAAAGACAGCAACACTGTCGAGGCACCGGGGGTGCGGCTTATAATCCGTGCGGCTTGTATTCGTGAAACTACTGTACTTTCCTTCCAGCTGTTTATAACACTTCACAGACATTTCTATGTCTGGTAAATCCATCACACCGTGATAGATTACTACTTCTCTAAACTCCTGCACAGTGAAGTTTGTGCTGTTAACTACTAAGGCAGACGTGCATTTCTGCAGCACAGCCAACATATTATTGTTTCATTGTGTTGGTCCTCCTTTCCCTTCAGAAAAACTTTCAAGAAAATTAATGGATACAGTGGGGGATGAATCCTACCATGAGGTTTCATTATACTGTGTTAGACTGTAGGAACAAGCTAGATGTTTTGTTAGAAGTCACCAAGATGGAACTGAGAAACTTGCAGATACTACACTGGACGCTGAAGCAGCAAAATCCAAAATCCAGTTCCACCCATCTTAAACTTCATTAACTACTTCGGGGACTCCCAGAAATCGAGAAGCATAGAGAGCAGACTGCCCTCCACGTTGCTAAAAGCTTCAGGTAAAGCTGTGCAATTGGTGACAACTCATAACATTTTACTCTAGAGGCATAGTAAGAGCAGACCAAGAATCCCACCACCAAGAAGTACACTTCTGCCCCTTGGGAGTTCATCTTACTCAGCTGAACAAGGCATGTAGAGTGGTCCTGCTGGCATTCCAGTGTGTTTGTGTCACTGCTGAGGACCAGAAAAAATGGTTTGAGCCTATGGCTAAGGACAGCACTGCAGATACATTGTACTGTAAGAAGAAATTTAGAGTGGAGGGGAAAGAAAATGTTCTTTGCCTGAACTGTTAAGATGCATAATAATGCAACTGTGTTGAAAAACACCCTATAAAATATTCAGTGGGTATCTCTTTCACTGACTTGATAAAAATGTATAGCTTGGGGCTCAGAGTTTCACTCTGACATCTCAAAATTTTCCACTAGGAAACTGATGAAAATTAATACCAAACAGCAAGTGCTGTCATTACAGCATTCAGAAAAAAAAAACATGATAAAGACTCCGACAACAGCAAATCTCTCCTGGGCAAAGTAAGATTAAAAAAATACAGCAGAAGAAATTGTTTCTTCTACACTTTGAATCAAAAGAGCAATTACATCATAAGCGAAAAGGCTTCTCTCTACAACAGAGCAAACTAGGATTTAAGAACATACTCTGCAAATTTCCTCCATCGAAGGACCTCACTGAGGCTCTGTTTAAGGTAATCCACATGCAACAAAGCCAGATTCAAGTTCATCATGAGTCCTCAGCAAAGAGCATGCTAATATCAAAAACTAACTGGGTGCTAGCTTATTCTATTATATGAAGCTTTGAGTTGGGCTTTACAACCAGCAAGACTTTGCATTTGGACAAAGGCAAAGAGAAAAGTGAAGTGCATGTGCCTCCTTGGTCTGCTACCACTGGCTGTCCAGTTTAGCCCAAGTCACAACATATTAATACAAATAAATTCCAATTCCAACTATTTTTCCAGGAATTCTAAAGCTGTTTCCCAATTCAGTGTAACCATGGTACACATATAGAGGTTCCTTTCAGTAAGACAAGGAAGGCTTAAGCTGGTTTCTATTCACGGCTACTAGTCTCATCTTCACGGAACATCACACTTCCAAAAAGGCACAGGTCTCTGCACAAGGTCCCTGTGAATCAACCAAAAAAAGGTTAAACAGAATAGGGGAAAGATTTAAGTTCCATGGAAGTCAAGCCCTAAGTTTCATCTAAGATGATGAATTTTACCTCTCTGAAGGGGACAAAAGTAACAAGGGCACCTCAGTAACTGTGCTTTAACTGAACTTTTTAATGGGGATCGATACAATCAATACATTGTAAGCCAGTTAACAATTGTCATTGAATTCTTATTACTTTAGTGAATAAATTAATGGTCAGCTGGACAAAAAAATAACCTCAAGGAAGGAGTAAAGATATTACAAATCCCTTGAGGAGCTCTTCCACTGCTAGTATCATCATTGATACACACCCAAAACTGCATTGCTATGGTTCTTCTGTATCTCCAAATGTCTCCAATGCAGTACCTGAAGTATTTCCATTACCAACTCATTTAATGACTTATACTCCATTATCAGATGGGCAGTGCTTCGGTAGAGGTGTGGCAAAAGATTCTTTGCTTTCTGTCAGTGCTCGTGGCTGATGGACAAAAACACTGAACCTAACACCTTGATTTGCCGCTGCCCTCACAAACCCACTATTTGCAGTCATGGTGATGGCTTTTAAAGTGTCTCCTGTCCCAAAAATGGCTAGAGAGCGGCTGTTGATTTTTGAACTAGCCACCAGTCCTAAGGCACGGTCAGAGGGCTGATCTGGCACCACGTTAATTCTTTTAACAAGTAATGCAGCTCGCTCTTTCTCCCCAGGTCCTCCTAGTGTTTCCAAGATGGACTGAAAATCTCTGACAGCAGATTCACAGGCAAAGAGCTCTTTTCCCTCCATGAACTCCTTCAGCTGAGGCAGGACTTTCTCCCGTCTTTCTTGGGCTGCTTGCTCGGTCAGCACTTTTTCTTTGAAGACAAAGTAGCAGCCACCATAGCTCAGCGCAGAGACGTAGGTTATTAAGGTAGTGATGTCCAAATTAACTCTATTGCAGACGTTTACTTTAATCTGGGTAGGGAAAGCAATGCTGGCCACTAAATTGTCCCGGTCTACTCTTGTCACCTGCAGGAGCTCAGGGCCTTCTTCATCTGATTCACTGGAGTTAAGATGCTCATTTTCTGCAGATGGCTCTACCAGTGAGTTCACAGCAACAACATCTCCTCTCACAGATATTCCCATCTCCTTGAGCCTCTCTGCCATAGGACTGGACACACTGTTGTAGAATGCAAAGACGATGTGGGGATTGCTGTACTCCACTGGCTGCTGACGGCTTGCTTGCAGGAAGTCCTCTGCCTGCTCAATGACACTTTTGTCACCATACTGTCCTCTTCCCAGCCAGATGTTATGCAGGGCCTCGGCTTTACGACCGATGGCCTTCACCCATGTGTGACCTCCATTGGCGACGACATCTACCACCAGCGTCTGTTTGTCTCCAAACCTGTCCTCGTAAGTAAAGACATGGAGGACGCTGACAACATCCTCCAGGTTCTCTGCTGATTGAATAATGGCTTGGAGGTGGGTAAGGTTTGTACTCTGCAGATGGGATTCTTTAATGGCCACTTTCCCTGCCTCTACCTTGTGTAAGAAATTTAGCTCGGCCTTCAGTTTGCCACATAGCTTTGCCCCACCTTCTATTCTCCTTTTCTGGGACTTGGAAAGGGCTTCCGCTCTCTTAATCAAGTCTTTGGCAACAGCAATTCTTTCACAAAGCAGGGACTGCACAGACATGTTGGAAACATTATTTCTGTCAAGTGGGAACAAAGGAAAAGATTGTTATTGTATGGCCAAGAATAAAGACAGTCAAGAGTTCTTTCTAACAGTATACAGTCCAGCCTTACAGCAGACTTAAGTGCAACAGCTATTGTAAACCACAAGCAGCTGGAACCTCAACACAAAGTCCTGGTGATGAGTTCAATTCCTTTCCTTCACCTTTAGAGATCCAACCTACAGCCTCAGAAGACCCCAGTTCTCAGCTAGGCAGCACTTAAGTCTACACACAGAGCTTGCAAGCTTGTGGCTCCCCCCACTCCCACCACATAAGAGACCTTCACTCAGCCAGGGAGAGGGATGTTAACTCTCACAGCTCATTTGCAAAAGCTGCCATCTAGAGCAAAATTAGAATACCATAAGCATTCTTATGTTAATGTTAATGCCATAAGCAAATCTTGCCTCTCCCTATCATCACACTCATCACTAAAATTAAAAGCTACCCACCACACTTACACATACTCAGCTTTCAACCTGCACTGTTCAACTCAGTGCATGAACCCCTCAGAGGGTGGTGAAGCACTGGGACAGGATGCCCAGAGAAGCTGTGGATGCCTCATCCCTGAAGTGGTCAAGGTCACAGTCAGGTTGGATGGGGCTTGGAGTAACCTGGTCTAGTAAAAGGCATCACAGTAAAAGGTGTTCCAGCCCACAGCAGAGTGGTTGGAACTAGATGATCTTTAATGTCCCTTCCAACCCAAACCATTGCATGTTTCTATTACACAGCCTCAGGACAGACTATGATTTATAATTCTAGTGTCAAGAGAATCTCTATGCTAAAATTGCTATGTTTTCTAATTCTACTACAAGATGTATTGGATTGCATCTGATAAATCTATTCTTTCAAATCTCTATTTAGTAGGCCTTCCTTGAGAAAAGTATGATAGGAATTCCTTTACTGAATATGTGCTGTCTGAAAATGTAGGATTCCTACTACATCGAACAATAGCATATTTAAGACAGTAACCACTATGAATAGTGAAATTAATCAATTTTGACTCCTGTCTACAAGTACAAACGCTGTAATTCTTCCTATAATTCTTACCTAACATGCATGTTGAAGTAAATTGGTATTAAAGGACAAGATAAATGAACCAAAATGGAGCAACAGGACATGGCCGGGTCCTACAACAGGCTCTGCCACTGCAACTCAGTGGCTTGCCTTCAAACAGTGGGAACCTCCCCGGCCCTATGTCCAAGTGGACATTAACTGCTACTGGCCTGGTCTACATCCAGTATCAGCAACATCTCCTTCTTTTTCACGACCAAGAAACCTGATATCTTCCAACACGACTTACTAACTCTCTTCACAGTCCCAGGAGGCAAGGAAAATCAGCCTTTCCCCCTCGAAATCTTTGCCACTGCTACAAGCTTATCCTTGCATAGAATACAATGAGCAAAACCGCACGACTAGTAATTGGCCACCTCTTCCCACAGCAGCTACAACTTCTACACACACAGAAACACACAGAGAAACACACACACTTCAAGACAGAGTGTAAATCAAGGGCTGCAGTGACAATAAGATCACAGACGCAACTAGTTTTTCTGCACAATGCGCCGTGGCGCCACTATCAACCACAAAGTCAGACAAAGTCACCCGCCGTCGCCCCAGGGCTCGAAGTGCCCTGGGCGGGGACCGGCGGCGCCGGCCGCCCCTCGGCCCGCGGCCCGGCCCTCTCTCCGCTGCTCCGCCATCACGTGTGCGCCGCGCCGGGGAGGCCGCCCGCCATCTCGGCTGAGGGCACGGCGCCCTCAGCGCTCGCTGCGGCCCGGCCCGGCCCCCCCGGCCGCCCTCGGCCCGCAGGCCGGCCCCGGCGGAGCGGACGGGAGCGGGACGCCGGCTCTCATCCCTCCTGTTCTCCCCGTCCCCCAGTCACTGCCTGGATGCGATGTGCTCGGCCCCGCCTCTCCTCTCCGGGGGCTCCCGGTCCCGCTCCCTCCTCCTTTCGCCAGCCCCCGCAGCCCATACTCACAGCCCGGCAGCCACAGCCCTCGCCTCGGGCCGGCGTGGCGTGTCGTGGCTCGGCCCTGCCCGGCACCTCCCCCGGGGCCGCCGGGCGGGGTCAGCCGCGCCACCCGCCTCGCTCCGTCGGCCCAAGCCCGCCCGGCCTGGATCTGCTCCCCGGCGTGCCCGCGAGTTACCGCAAAAGCCCTGCAAGGGCGAAATGTATTACGTCAGGTCGGATACAATCTCAGAATATTCTGAGTTGGAAGGAGCTCACAAAGATCGTCGCGTCCAACTCCTGGCCCTGCCCAGGACAGCCCCAACAGTCACACCGTGTGCCTTAAAAAACACAGGCTTGGTACTGGGGGAGCCTGTTCCAGTGCCCAACCACCCTGTGTGTGATGAATTTTTTTCTAATACCAACCGAACCCTCCCCTAGCTCAGTTTTAGGCCAGTCCCTCGGTCCTGTCCACTGGTCACCACAGAGACCAGTGCCTGCCCCTCCTCTGCCCCTCAGGAGGAAGCTCTAACTGCAATGAGGTCTCCCCTCAGTCTCTTCCAGGCTGAACAGACCAAGTGACCTCAGCTGCTTCTCATACAGCTTCCCCTCAAGGCCCTCCACTCTCTTTGTGGCTCCACTTTGGACTCGCTCTAGTAGCTTTCTATCTTTCTTACAGTATGGTGCCCAAAACAGCACACAATATTCAATGTGAGGCTGCAATAGCACAGAGTAATGGGGACAGGCCAGAGAGAGTTAGCCTTGTACTTTTAACTTCATTGGAGAAGCAACAGCTTAATGTATGTTGGATCCGTGCACAGTGGGTCTGTTACATTTGGACAACAAAAATGAGCTGTACTAAACCATTCTATGAATGTGTGAGCAAGCGTTCCCAATATTTGCCCCAAGTTGCAGCCTGCCTTCATGCAGCAGACATAGCCATGATCCCGCTCCTCTACCTGCAGCAATACTTTCTTACAGTGTGGGAGAGACTTGCCACTTCTGGCAGGGAGAAATGATCTCTACTTGTCTGAATGATTTCACAGGATCTGGAAACCAATAGAAAGCCAAAGCAAGTTGTAAGGTGCATACTGCACTTGAATGTCCTTTCCTATAGGTGATGGCACTCTAGAACAGGCTGCCTGGAGATGTTATGGAGTCTCCCTCACTGGAGCTATTCAAGAACCGCCTAGACACAATCCTGTGCCCTCTGCTCTAAGGTGATCCTGCTTGAGCAAGGTTGGACCAGATGTCAACCTGATGATTCTGTGACTCAAAGTAATAACTTCATTAAATCAATTTACTGTTCTCAGATCCTAATCCCACTCGTTAAATAAAGCCCAATTCTCAGAGGTGTCACAGATCCTGAGAACCTTGGAGCAGATCCTCTTCCAGGATAAACAAATCAAATGATGAGTGTCTTCTTTTTCTTCTATCAGATAACTGCATTAGGAGGAACAAGTTAAATGACAGTTATAATTTATAGGGAAGTGAAGTAATCAAGCCTGTAATTTGTCATTTATCACAAAGAAACAGCGTTTGTCTCTTACTGCACCTTGACTCCTTCATGCAGTTTCTACAAAATGTATTTAAAAAAATCTAATCTCATGTAACTAAAGGGTGCACTTCTTGAAAATTACCACTCACCATATAACTTGGTAATCTACTGCACTAGTATTGCTCACTCCTGAAGTGATTTAAGAAATACATCTTCAAGTTAAAAATATTTAACTCCTTAAAGATTTTAAATGGAAAAATACGTTACTTAGTTGTCTGCAGTTTAACTATTTCCCTTTAAATAGCAGATAAAATTTAGCCACTATTCTAGATATGCAGTTAAAAAGAGAACCCTATGCTTAATACCACACCACCTTCCCCATCAGAGCAGTGTAGTATCAAGGTCTATCTGACTACCACTAAGAAAATTATGTAAGACTCTAAATAAAGCCCAAGTTCAAAATATTATGCATATTGTTTCCATATTACACCAAGTGCTATGATCTCTGATTCACTGCAGGGCTTAAGTATTACCAGGGAGCTTTGGGACTCAGCTCTTAACGGTGTAAAAACAGTCACCAGCTTGGCTCATCAAAGTGAAAACCACTGGCAGTAGACTAGAGAGACCTACTCACATCCTTTAACACAAAACAAGGAGCAGTTTACCATGGTTTGAAACTTGCTTTGGTTTCTACTACCCTTCATAGGGTGTTCTATGCTCATCAACTCTTTCTATTAGAAGAGACAACTAAACCACTGCAGTCAATTTCTAAAATACCTACACACATTTTTGCATGCGTGCAGAAAACTCTTGAATATTTGTACAGCATTAAAAAACTAAGTGTGCATAAATAATTCTAAATCAAAGATGCAAAAATATAAGGCTTTCAGTTTCAGATCTGAGTTGTTTTATTTTCTCTAGAATAAGAATCAGAGTGCGGCCTGGTTTTCAGAGTAAAATACTCAAAAAGTGATCTGGCAGAACTCTTAATGAACCATTTGGACAGAGCTTTTATTTCTGACAGTAGGAAATAAAACTTCACTTATGGCATGCTTCAGAAATTCTTATTCACCTGATGATAACATAAACCATCAGAAGACAGGTCAATCAGCTTATACACTACTTCCTACTCATATTCTGTATTTTCTCCATTACTTATGGCTGGCTGAAGTGGGACCTGCCATGCTGCTCCCCTACGTCCTTAGCCTTACGTACAAGCAGACTGACCCAGCTACCGCTCCCAGTTCATTATCAACATTTTAACAATCAGATTGCTTTAAAAAATATAAAATCTGAAAGCACTGACTTAAATGGCAAATGTATTTTTTGTATTTCTTTTGTAGTAAATGTAGGTTTTCATTACTTGAACAACTCTACAAATGTAACAAATGTATTGATACATCCACGCAATGATACCTGTAAAAGCTATGGTGCACAAATTAAATGCTCCTTTCATTACATCTTCAGAATTATCTTGCAAGTTGGAAAATACTTTAGCACAATTCAAAGGATAAAGTAATTACATACTGTCATTCTGTTTTGTAAATCCCATTAATTTTTATTGATGGTGATAAATGCATTTAGTTTTCAAGTAAGAGTTACTACTTCTACTTTTCCTAGCAATATTTAAAGACTGAAAAGGTACAATTTCTAGGGCCAAGAAAATAACTCAAGTAAAACAAGTTCTTGTGACACAAAGGCCAGGATGGTCAAAAGCAGAGAGGTTCAATCAGATTACAGTACACACCTGAAATAAAAGACTTTCCTGCTCCTCTGTGAAAGTACATGATCTTTTGCACCACATAAAACTATTTCTGGGGGTTAATTAACATTTAAACAATATTCCAAAGTGAAAAAAACTATCCTGTCACTCAACATTTACATTTTTTAAAAGAAGGCTGAATGTAAGTTTGCTGTATGTGAAAAACTGTTTCCTCAAAAATAAGGATACTGAAATCTGAATTTTATGTAGATAAACAAGCTAGGATTGAAAAGACACACAGACACCTTCCCCCAAAACAATGGCCTTTGATTTTATTCTTTAGCCTTTTTCAAGCTGTCACTATAACTTTACATTTTGTACAGTATTTTGTGTATCAAGGGAAGAATTATCTTTGACAAGATTCCATGTATTACAATATCAAGGACCGTTGTATTTGCACCCATGATGTTTAAAAAATCTCTCAGACAAACCATGTAGAAATAAGTATGCAAAAACTGCAAAGAAAAACATTTAAGTAGCCAAAATTAAAAAGACCTTTGTGTGAACCACACAGTCTAGCTCAGTTTCTACTAGGCTATTGCAGCCAAGTAGTCCTTAACCTCAGTTGGAGTGAGCCTCCTAAAACCAGCTTCATTACAGATGCCAACTTCAATGTTGTCTTCTGTCATTTGTCCTTCAAAGCTCTCCTATTAAAAAAAAAAAACTACAGTTCAGTGAATTGTATCAGTGAAGACATAAGAAACTTCTTTCTTAAATACTCTGCTAACCTTTAGTGTTAAGATAGCTGTATGAATAGCATCTTCAAGCTCCAAATCTTCATTGTATCTGTAAACAGACATTCATTTATTTCAGCATAGGACAAAAACCTTTACAAATTTTAATAACTCTGGAGTCGCTAAAATCCCCAGAACTACTAAAATCTTTCTGTTTCTCATACAAATATTATTTGTAAACATAGTGGCATTAATAGTAAAAGTTATTATTTGTTTAAAAAATCCCTGCTTTTCCTACTGACACTGTACATAACATTGCTGCAAATACAATGAATAAAATGTTTACTGCACTCAAGTAATTCTACATAAACACAAAAGTTGGCATTTAAGTAAATCAAATTTCCTGTGCATGCATAAACAAGTACACTGGAAGCATCACACCTTAAGTATTTTAAAACTTTGTTCTTACAATTTAAAAAGTGCCTTTTTTAAATCTGGCTATTTTATATGGAGCCTAAACAAAACACAATATCCTTTCAGAGAAGTATCAAATACATTACCTTTTCTCAAGAAATGTTTTCCCATTGACGTAATTTTTTCCCATTGCTGTTGCTTTCCAGGCAAAATAAGCTCCCTGTAAAAGCAACAATCCATTGATTGAATTGCTTTGTGTAACTTAGTGAAACACTATGTACAGTAGTTTCACGAATACAAGCCGCACGGATTATAAGGCGCACCCCCGGTGCCTCGACAATGTTGCTGTCTTTGTAAATAGATAAGCCGCACCCCGAATATTAGTCGCACTTTCGTTCGTCGCGAGAATCCGTGCGCAGCTTTCACAAATTGGCCAATTAGTAACAGGATCACGGCATAGCGGGCTTTACTGGCTCGGGGCGGGGCCAGGCAGGCTCGGCCCGCTCATGGTTGCCGACGGGGCCGGGTGGCCCAGCTCAGCGCCACGGCTCGGCGGGGCTGGCCGGGTGGTGCTGCCGCCGCCGCCGGGCTCGCTGGCCCCCCTCTCCCGTCAGCACCGCCCCGCTGCCGCGTTCGCTCGCCCGGCTGGCAGGGCTGCCGCCGCCACCGCCGGGCTCGCCGCTCGCCCCGCGCCGCGTTCGCCCCGCGCCGCGCTCGCCCCGCGCCGCGCCCGCCCCGCGCCGCGCCCGCCCCGCGCCCGCCCCGCTTTCGCTCGCGCCGCTTTCGCTCACGCCGCGCCCGCCCCGCGCCGCTTTCACTCACGCCGCTTTCGCTCGCGCCGCGCCCGCCCCGCGCCGCTTTCGCTCGCGCCGCTTTCGCTCGCGCCGCGCCCGCCCCGCGCCGCTTTCGCTCGCGCCGCTTTCGCTCGCGCCGCGCCCGCCCCGCGCCGCTTTCGCTCGCGCCGCTTTCGCTCGCGCCGCGCCCGCCCCGCGCCGCTTTCGCTCGCCCCGCGCCGCGCTCGCCCCGCGCCGCGTTCGCTCGCCCCGCCGGCAGGACTGCTGCCGCCGCTGCCAGGCTCGCCGGCCGCCCCCTCCCGTCTGCACCGCCGCCGCGTTTCCTCGCCCTGACCGGCACTGCAGGCCCCCGCACCGCCGGGCTCCCCCACGCTGCTGGCCCCGATTCTGCTGGGCTTCCCCCGCTGCCAGGCAGCCCCACCCGCCGGCCTTCCTGCTTCTGCCATGCTCCCCTGCACTGCTAGCCCCAGTTCTCCCGGGCTCCCCCGCCCTGCTGGCTCAGGCTCTGCCGCCCTCCCTGCCCCGCCCTGCTGGCTCAGGCTCTGCCGCCCGCCCCCCGCACTGCTGGCCCCGCCTCTGCCAGGCTTTCCCACCTCTGCCGGGGCCGGCCGGGCTCCAGCTTGGCTTGGGGCTGCTGCGGGCTCTCACTTCCGTGTTGGCAGCTTTTAGAATTTTGTTAATGTATTAGCCGCCCCGGAATATTAGCCGCACTTCCGGGTTTCCACCAAAATTTTGGTCAAATTGGTGCGGCTTGTATTCGTGAAATTACTGTATTCAATTACTTGGTAAAAAAGTACAGAAGCAATTCTGAAAATACTGAGTGTTCTGAGACCACAGGATACAATTTTGGATCCTACTGAAACAAATTTTATATTCTGTGAAACTGGACAAAATGTGTACTAGGCTCCAGCTAATTTCATCCTCCTGCTACTTTGAAAGATGCATTTAGTAAGTCATCAGCATGGTTTTGATTTGGGATTCCTTAAATGGAAATAGTACATTTGCCTTTGAGAAAGTGTACACTCAAATCCTTATTGAGGCACACCCCATAAATTCTTTTGAAGATAAAGTAATGTAAGTTATTTGTTGCAAATCAACCATCTGATTTATGTTCACTACTACCAAGGTATTTAGTCATAGCTTGTATTCCCTCCTCTGGCATGAAGACCATCAGCCTCAATCAACCTGCCTGAAACAAGGCATCTGCATTTTGCTTATTACGCTGGAGCATCAGGCAATTCAAACCACTGGAAGTCACAATGACCACTAAAATGACCTCATTTTTTTATCTGAAGCACTGCACCTCTTGCATCAAAGAGTAGTTTTTCTGAAGAGCAGTGCAAACCCAGCAAATAAAGTAATTTAAATGAACCACTGTCATTAAATACTAAAGTGCATGCATTACATTTACAATACAACAGCTTTTGGCTTAACTTCCATCCAGTTTGGAGCAGCACAAACAGTCAATTTCTTTTTACCTAGTAACTGCTGCAGAACACCATTTTTGCTGGCATTATCAACTAGTGGGAAGGTATGAAAATGGATGATTTCCCTCAGAAACAGCTGCCATCCCTCAAGCAGTACAAGAATATGTAAGCACAGAATGATGCAAGCTTGCTCCAAGAACCTACTGAAATGTCCCATTTTGACTTCTGAAGTTATCTTTCATTCTAGCTCTGTATTATTATTCTCATCACAGAAAGTAATTCATGAGCATGTGCAAAGTTTCATAAGTTTTATCAGAGCAGCAGAACTTACGAGTGTAAGATACTTACAGATGGATCTGACTGAAATAAATACGGCCGCCCTTCATTCCAGCCACATATTAGCAGTGATACGCCAAAGGGACGAACACCACTACAGGAAAACAAAACATAATAAATTATCTGGTGAAACTCAAAGGTGACTAATTATTTTGGGTGTGTTCATCTTCTCCCCAGACCAGGGCTGTATGAGGATGAGTCAACCAACAGAACAAAACCACAAGTGTCCTGCCTTGGCTGACATGTTTGTGTGCACGATGTAGAGACCCCCTCTCACCCACTGCCAGTCAGTGCTCCTCCCCTTGGCACACTTTTCCACAAAAATTCCAATCACTGGATAGCTATTACTCATTACATCTTTCTAAGCAGCTCTGCAATTCCAGCACGTACCCAGACTGCGTGTACTCCTGCATCACAGAAGCAATTCTCTGTACTAGCTGAGCTGTTGGAATGGGCTCATGATAAACCAAGTAATACTGCTGGGCCAGCTTCCGAGCTCTGTGCACAAGTACTCTGAAAAAAAAGACAAAAAAAATTTCAATGAGAACTGAAAACTCATAATAATAAGTATCTATTCAGGAACTGTACATCTGACATAACATCAATGTAAGAACACAAGGCTGTGCTGCGCTATCTTTATCAAGCAAGTAATTGCTGAAATATTTAAAGTAAAAGTAAGGTTGAACTACACTGCTTTCATTCTTTGGTACAAGGTTATTTGACAAGTTAATGAATATATTAAGGAAAACTTCAAGTGAATGTTATTTACAATGCAATACAGTATTATGACTTACACTTAGAAAGAAACAGTTAATTGCTACCTGTTACTTAAACTTCCTGTATGAATATGCATCTAAATGGTGATCAAACAAAATGTTTTAATACCTGTAATCTGGACCCATACCACTGTACACTAAACCTATATGTTTGGTAATTGGTTCTACTTTGTGGACGCTCCTTTCATCATACAGAATGGATTTCTGCTTCTTCTCAGTTGCCAACACCACTCCATTTGCAGCTGAAAAAGAACAAAAAATATTTTTTTAAATTAAACTAAAATTAGCAGTCAAAACACAGAAAAAGCTTATTAAACTGTAAATTTCATCGTCTCTTTTTAAAAGCTGTTCAAGTTTACAATTAGGTTAAAGAGAGATACTTCGATGAATTCACCCATCACACTGTTTCTTTTTTTAAATTACTATATACAGTTCCTCTAATCCCATTCTAAAGATTTTGTGTGACATTAATAATTGAGCAATCTAAGTAACTTTTTTTTGGTTTGTTACTTCTATATACTCAAAAAACCCCAAAACTAAACATCTACCAGCTGAATGTCTCCAAAATCACCCAAAAAAGAACCCCAGGAAACACTGAACCTATTAAAACGTGAAAAATCCACTGCAAGAGTAACAAAATATGTAATAGAAAGAAAGATAAAGAAGGATCCAATATAAAGGACCCAAAACATGATCCAAACTGGTTTAGCTCTCTCAAAAAATAGTCAAAATCCCAAATCTGTCAGTAAAGTATTTTCAGGACATACCTTTAATCCCAACTGATGGAGCTCCTGCAGCTACTGCAGCCAAAGCATATTCAATCTGAACAAGTTTTCCAGAAGGACTAAAAAGGAAGATGTAAAATAAAGTTTTCCACTCAGTAGAAAAAAATCTTCAGGGTGTGTCATGACTTTCTATTGAGATTACATTGTAATTTCCAAGTTTTTTGTGTGTTTCCAAAAGCTTTCAAGACACTGATGTTCACTGCTGAAAGGAACCAGCAAAACACAGCTATGCTTTTTGACTGACAAGCACACGAGGTCAATGGCACAAGACAGCAACAACTTCCATTCTATTCCTGGGTATTCCTGAATTTTGGTTTAGCGATCCATGTTACTCTGGTAATGTATGCAGAATCCTCAGAACAGAGCAGCAGGTGTCAAGCAAAATAAGTTACAAAGTAACTTATTCAGAAGGACAGGGGTGGAGGAGTGCATTCTCCATCCCCAGTAAAAAGGACACCAGAGACAGCCACTCACTCAACAAGTGATTTTGCAAATGGATCTATCCTCTAGGCTGTATTTCAGACACTGCTGCTTTAATAGTTGCAGTATTAAAATGGGATATTTTGTACCTCAGTGCTTAGATGAAGAAAATAAGGCAAGCAATGATCAATCAGCATAGTCATTTATACACTGAGGAAACAGGGCATAAGGGTGACAAAGTAGTAATTCTGGCTTTTTCACTACGAAGTATAACAAATCAGAACAATCATTCCAAGCATGTAGTACAATACAAAAACTTTGTAACTCCCTTAGGAAACCATTTCTGAAAGCTAATAAAGAATTCAATCTACTTGAGCAGAGCAAGCATGTTGGGCTGCTTCCATCCATTAAGAACATTTTTTCATTATTTTAGGTGGCAACCTGCTTCATTTGCTCAACTGCAACAAGCCTTTAGCAATTCCTTTTGCAATTACACAGCGTGACTCTCTGATGAGATTAAGGAGACACTTCACCACGAGCAACATAAATGCTCGTGTCCAGTTTTTCTTTTTTTCTATATACAGCATAGGTCTGAATACCTTAATAGTTTCAAAAATGAATGGAAGGTAATTTCCTTTATTCTTAATTAATCTTCAGTCTAGGTATTGAGCAACACCCCAACAGACGCCGCTGCAATAGCATATTCACTCTGTGGATGCCATTATTCCACATTCAGGCTGCGCACGACACCAAGTGCAAGGAGAGCAGCGACTGCCAAGTGTAGCAGGAAGGAACACAAACTATTTTAAAACTCATCTGCTTCATTCATTCCCACATCTACAAAGCTTGTTCTGAAGCGAGCTCTCAGGACACCACAGCTCAGCTGCCATCGTGCATTTCCAGATCGCTCAGAATCACTGAAGTACTCCCCAGTCTGTGATGTGCGTGTGTGTGGTGACTCCGAGTTTGCTAAGCTGTAAGTTTGTTTGCTAAGCCAGGCAGTCGCTGTACTACCAGTGTCGAGGCACATTTTAACGCGGTCCTACAGCAGCTCTGTCTCTCAGCAACGAGGAGACACAAGGGGCGCCCGTGCTGGGGCCCGAGGTCAGCGACAGACACGAGGTGAGACCCAGGACCCTCCCCGCCGCCCTTCAGGAAGCCTCTGGGCAGCTGCATGTCCCCTCGGCCGCCTGATCCCCGCCGCTCTCCCCACGCCCGTCACTCCTATCCAGGTCCAGCCCCCGCTGCCCCCAAGCGCTCGCAGGCCCGATGACTCTGCAAAGCGCCCCTTGGTCCTGCCTCGCCGCCGCCGGCAGGCCGCCCGCTCAGGCTGCGCGCCCTTCTCCCGCTGGCCCGACAGCCCGGCAGCCTCTGCCCCCGAGCCCACAGCCACCACTGCCCCAGCACCTGAAGGTGGTGAGAGAGAAGCTGTAGCCGCGCTCCGCCATTTTGGCACCACCCCTGCACTCTCCGCGCCGGCTCCTCGGCGCAGGCGCGGATGCCGCTCCCGCTCCCAGCGCGAAGGCACAGCTCGCTCGCTGATTGGCGGGGTGGTGGCCTGTGCCTGAGCGTGCCGGGATGCGGTTAGCGGAGAGGCGCGCCGTGAGGCATACTGGGAGTTTGAGTCCTCCATCCACCTCCCACCGCCCCGCCCTCCTGGTAGTGAAAGCTGTGCTGGGACATGGAGTCCTGGTCCTGTCTCAATGCAATGTCGTGACAGGCTGAGGGCACTCGCTTTCCCAGAAAGCTCAGGAAGAGCTCAGGGCTCGGCGGGACCGTGTGGGGTTATGGCGGTGTTGGTGCTCGTCCGCTCTCCGCTGCCGCGGCTTCGCGCTCTGCTCCAGCACTGCTGGGGGCGGCTGGAGCGCGGCCTCCGGCCGAGTGTCTTTGGGGACCAGAGCCCGCCCTGGGGTAGGTCCCGGCCTCTTCTCCACCCAGCTGAAGGAACTGGATGCGTTCCTGTGTTATCTGCCTTGGGAAGGGTTTGGAGTCGACGATTTCAGAGGTCCCTTCCAACGCCATCGATTCTGGGATTCTGTGAGAGGGCTGAGGGACTCCTTTTACTTGTGAAGGGTGGAGGGCAGGAGGGCGCGGCCCTGGGGTCCGTAAGGGAGCGGGACGGGGGCTCCGCGCTGGCCTTGCGTCGGAGATGACCGCAGCACCCGTGTCGTGTTTCCTCGGCCGCACCGAAATAGGGCTTGGCTGTAAGGAATTTCTTTCTCGCGGAATCACAGACTGTGGCGAGCCGGAAGGGTCATTAAGTCCAACTCAGCCCTGAACAGGACAGCCCTAAGAGCCACACCATGAGTGTTGTCCGAACGCTTCCTGAACTCTGTCAGGCTTGGAGCTGTGACCACTTCCCTGAGAGCCTATTCCAGTGCCCAGCCACCCTCTGGGGGAAGAACTTTTTCTTAATGTCTCCTTAAATCTCCTTTGACTCGGTTTCATGCCATTCTCTCAAGTCCTGTCACCACAGAGAAAAGATCAGTGCCTGCCCCTCTTCTTCCCCTCATGAGAAAGCTGTAGACTGTGATGAGTTCTCCCCTCAATCTTCTCCAGGATGAATAGATGAAGTAACTTCATCTGCTTCTTGTATGGCTTTTCCTCCAGGCCCTTCACCATCCTCTGAATGCTGTATGAGGTCTTTATATCCTTCTTATGTTGTGGTCCCCAAAACTGCACACTGTATTCAAGGGAAGGCTGCACCAGTACACAGTAGCGTGGGACAATCACCTCCCTCTTTTCCTTTCTCCTGCAGGACCAGCACTAGCTATGCAAGGTCCAGCTCTTGTTCCACAAGGGATAAAAGATGCCGAGGCGCCGGGCCCGCTGGAGAGCGTGGTGTGGATGGCAGCGCCCAAGCACAGGCGCACCATCGAGGTGAACCGCTGCCGGCGGAGGAATCCCAGCAAGCTCATAGAAATAAAGGTAAGCAGCAGAGTCCTTGCTTTGGAGAATCGGTGCAGAGGGAAGTACTGATGGTAAAAGCTCTCTGGACTTTGTTTACAAATAAATAACCTTTTTAAAAGATACTATAATCTTTAAAAATCCTTTGTAATAGGTACATTCGTCATGAGGTTAAATAAACAGTGACACTTGAGGTGCAAGCCAACAAAACGTGAATTTTGGCTGAACAGATAATGTAAATGGAAAAAGCGTACATTTTCTGTGCAATCAATTGAGTCCATATGTCTTCCAAACATAATTAGGCATAATGAATTAGATGCTGAATTTATAGGCTGTTTTTAGTAGTAAGCATTTGACATAGCAACACAGAAGAGTTACATAGAATACATTTTGAAATGGTAGGTGAATTTTTCTAATTTAACACTTTTATTGTAGTAGTTCCCTGTCTCTTTTTTTTTGTTACTGTTCAAATTACAAAATCACATATTTTCCACTTCCTTTTAGAGGAACATAGATGTATGTCCTGAATGTGGAAACTTGAAGCAGAAACACGTCCTTTGTGGCTATTGTTACGCAAAGGTCAAAGAAGAAACTCAACTAATACGGATGGAAATACACAAGAAGGAAGGAGGACCACTTAATGCTCCAACTGTAGAGACTGTTGTCCTTTATGAAGGAGAAAAACCCACAGAAAAAGATGAAGGCAAGCGGATCATTGAAAGAGCCAGGAAACGTCCATCTTGGTTTGTTCAAAATTGATGCTATAGAATTAATGGTAGCAAAAACAGTTGCTGCAAGAAGAGAATTCATGATTTTCAAGAATGTTTTTCTCATTTGCTCAGTGTGACCAGAACTCCTCTGAACTTTTGGGAAGCCTGCTTGAATTTTGTTTTATGCCATGTGATTTTACAGTAAGGTGGTGTTTCTCTAACATGCAGAGGGAAATGCTACTCAGTGATTCGTCACAGCAGTCAACAGAGAGAAATCAGGATCTGCCTTGGATTTGGCTATCTGCGTACTGCACCCTGAACAATTTGTATGCTAATGTTCTGTGCTGGTTTTGTAAATACCATCTTTTAAATTCATGGATGTACAATAAAGTTTGCTAAGTGTCCCAGAGAAATTTGCTTTATGATACTGTCTGCTGCTTTTTGCAGGAGAAAAAATGTTTTAAAGTGATATTGATTAGAAACAAAGGATATTTGCAAGGAAAGATGCAGTTATTTGGTTATTTCGTTTGTGTAGATCTCTCCACAACGGTGATAGTTGTAGTTTTGAGCAAAATAGTGGTTGCCACATAGTATTTGCAATTTTTTTTGCACTGGATGAAGGTTGAGTGTTCCTTGCTGTTGTCAGTATACAAGGTAATTTTCTTTCTTAAAGGGATGTGGAAAGCCTGTTTTTTCCACCTCAACCTGCACTTGAGTAAAAAACCAAACTGAAGTATAATGACTGGAAATCTGTAAATGTGACAGGGGTCAAAGCTGTCTCTTTGCATCTGTTCACTAGTCTGGGTTGTCAGTGTGTGCTTGGAAAACTGCACACAGCCACGGTGCCTTTGGCTGGAGTCCCAGGCAGACAGAAGGCAGTTCTGCCTGCACTCTCCACTGGTGCCCTGCAGAGGTGCAGTTACAGCATCTGTCTGGATTTTCACTTTGGTTTTAACCACACAGCAGCACCACTGCATTAAGGGTTTAAGTCTGTTTTCAGTGTTTGTTTAAGATTTCAGTATACACACAGTACTCTTTTCTGTTGTGGCTCAGCCACCCTAGTAGCTATTTGCTGCCAAAAATGCAAATCCGCCCCTACTTTATCACAGGTTGACTAAGTTGGAAGAGACCTTCAAGATCATCGAGTTCAACCCATGCCCTGACACCTCAACTAAACCATGGCACCAAGTGCCACATCCATTCTCCTTTTAAACACATCCAGGGATGGTGTTTAAATCTCCCCAGGGAGACAATTCCAGTAGTTTATCACTCTCTACATAAAAAAGTCTTGCCTAATATCCAACCCATACTTCCCCTGGTGTAGCTTAAGAGAGCTGGATGCAGCTCTGTTCACCACCACTCTCTGGGCCCAGCCATCCAGCCAGTTCTTAACTCAGCAGAGTGCTCCTATCCAAGCCATGGGCTGCAGCTTTTCCAGGAGAATGCTGTGGGAGACAGTGTCAAAGGCCTTGCTGAAGTCCAGGTACACAGCATCCTCAGCCTTTCCTTCATCTACCCGGTGGGTCACCTGGTTATAAAAGGCGATCAGGTTGGTCAAACAAACACAACCTGCCCCTCCTAAACCCATGCTGGCTGGGTCTGATACTCTGGACATCCTCCAAGTGCTACATGATGGCACTCAGTATAAACGGTTCCATAACCTTACCAGGTATTGAGGTCAGGCTAACTGGCCTATAATTACCAGGATTCTCCTTCCCACCCTATCGCGGTGAGGAGCTGTGTGGGAGGTGCCGCGATCTTCCGGAAAAGTGTCCTTAGAAGGATGTCCGTCAATCACAGGCACGTCCTCGCTCCCGGGCGGAGTGACTAGCTCTTTTGTGAGGGTCCGCTTTGGTCGACACAGGAGAAAGAGACAGGAGCAGCGTTTGGAAGTTCCAAGGCAAAGTTTATTGATCTTCTTCCTCAGAGGGGTCCAGGGACACAGTAGCTCAGGGGGTTTGAGGGAGCAGGGTTCATATAGGGTATGAAACTGACAATACAGGGGCAGTACAAAGAGGGGAGTCCAATAGAGTACAACAAATTAACATATAACAGAGGGGCATATCGAGGATAATTTTTCCATAACCACTATGAAGAGGGAGTGCTTAAGGGCATTCCCTCCAGGGGAGTGGGGCAATTTCAGTCCCCAGTGGGCCATCGGCCTCCACACCACGCTTTTTATAAATGGGTGTCGGACAGCTTCCAGTTCTGGTTCCAGCTTCTGGAACCTCATGAATGAGCCAACACTGTTGGTAAATGATGGACAGTGGCTTTGCAAGCTCATCTGCCAGCTCCCTCATCACCCTAGGGTGGATCCTGTCTGGTCCCATAGATTTATGAACATCCAAGCAGCTCAGCAGTTCTCTGACTGCCTCCTCCTGGATAACAGGGAGACCATTCTGCTCCCTGGCACCATCTGCCAACCCAGGACAGTTATCCTGAGGATAAGCTGTCTTCCCACTAAAGACTGAGGCAAAGAAGGCATTAAGCATTTCTGCCTTCTCCTCATCTGCAGTTACTGAGTTCTCTCCCTCATCCAACAGGTAAAGACTGGTCTTACCCTTCCTTTTGCCATTTATACATTTGTAAAATCATTTTTTTGTTATCCTTTACAAAAATTGCCAATTAAGTTCGAACTGAGCTTTGGCCTCCCTGTTTTTTTTCCTAAAGCCCCTTCAAGTACTTCCTGACAGATTTGATTCTCCTCTCAAAGATGTATTTCATTCATAAGTTCCTTCAAAACCTTGTTGCCCATCCCAGCTGGATGTTTGCCTTGTAGACTCGTCTTTTGGCACACAGTGACAGTCTGCTCCTGTGCCCTCGAGATCTCTGTTTTGAAGCAAGCCCAACCTTTCCTGGACTCCTTTGTTGTTAAGGGCTGCTTCCCAAGGAACTCTCTGAATAAGTCTCCTAAATAAGCCCAAGTCTGCCCTCCAGAAGTCCAGTGTAAAAGTCTTATTGATGTTCCTCCTGATTTCACCAAATATAAAGAATTCTCTAATTTCATGATCACTCTGCCCTGAGTGGCCTCCAACCACCACATCTCCCACCAGCCCATCTCTATTTACAAACAACAGATCTAACATAGTCTCTCCCCTGGTGGGGTCACTCACCAGCTGTGACAAAAAGTTATCCTCCACACACTTTAAAAACTTCCTGGACTGCCTTTTTGCTGCTGTTGTAAGTTCCCAGCAGATGTCTGGCAGGTTGAAGTCACCTGCAAGAATAAGGGCTGATGATCCTGAAACATTCTCCAGCTGCTTGTAGAATAGGCTGTCCCCTTCTTCCTGGTTGGGTGGACGATAACAAACTCACAGTAGGATGTCAGCCTTGTTAGTGTTACCCTTAATTCTTACCCATAGGCATTCAACTCCATCCGCTTTAGTTTCAATACCCATGGCATCAAAAGCCTCCCTAATATAAAGGGCCACTCGTCCACCTCTTCCGCATTTCCTGTCCCTTCAGAAGAGTTCGTAGCCATCCATAGCAGTGCTCCAACTATGTGAGTTGTCCCACCACATTTCTGTGATAGTGACTACATCATAGCTCTGCTGTTGCACCATGGCTTCCAGCTCTTCATTTGTTACCCATCCTGCGTGCATTGGTATACGTGCACCTCAGCTGGGCTACTGACTTCACCTCTAGCTCAGGTTTGCCACCCTTGGGCCTGCTTTCAGACAGCCCAGCTGCATCCCCTTCCCCCTTCAAACCTAGTTTAAAGCCCTCTCAATGATTTCTGCCAGTTTGAGCTAAGATTTTTCTGCTCTTAACAGAGAGATGGAGCCCATCCAGTTCCTGCTGGCCAGGTGCCATAAAAGTTGACCCATGATCAAAGAAGACAAAATTCTACTGATGACACTAACTCTTGAGCCAGTTGTTGCTCTGTAGGCTCTCCTATTTCTTTCATTGTTTTTCTCTGCCACCAAAGGGACTGCTTCTTTGAGCAGGACACTACCTGTGTCTAGTTTGTCCTTGTATTTCCTTTGCACTTAAGTGTATGTGCTCCTTTTTTTCCTGGTTCAGGAAGCTGTGCTGACTTAGAACTGTTCCCTGACTCTCTACATCATGGTTTTTTTGGTGGGGATCTCCCCCTAAGGATCTTCTGTCAGGGTCAGAAAAGTGGCAGTGTGGACTGTAGGAATATGAAAGGACACAGGATCACGCTTTGCACAGTAGCCTTCATTGTAGTTGGCTAAGCTCCTTATGCCTGCTTAAGCAGTGTGCTGGTGTGTGCTGGAATGTTTTACTTTTGCTTTCCTTGCTCTGGATTCCATGCTTTGAAGCATAACTGGTAGTAACAGATGTTAGTGGAGATATTGCATTTCCTCCATAAAGTAAGGGCATAATGAAAGCTGGAAAATGTAAATTGATGCTATTCAGTTGACAGTATCCAAGTAAAAAACATAAGTCCTTTTGAATTGTCCAAACAGGATTTAGTCCAGTCGTGTCTATTTTTTGCTTGATCAGAAGTGAAGCCAATAAAATGCATCCAGCAAGATGTGGAGTGGAAAGCTAACTTTTGACAGAGCTGCATGGCATGAGACTGACACATTAGAGGTGAGATTAGCCAAGCAGTAAGGCAGATATAGACACAGCGTTCCCACAGGGCAGTGTATTTTAGAGAGAGGTGAGGGTCCTTTGATTTGTCCACATATAGGACCACTTTAGATATTGCAGTTGCGTTTTAGATATTAATAGAGTGCTTTTTAGATACTAACATTTGACAGTTCTGTAGGAAAAAAGCTGATAGGCATCACTTCCTCCAAGATCAAGACCAAGATCAAGATCAGTGAATTCTTACAGGTGAGGAATCAAGCAAAGAGGCAAGACACCTGCACAGATGAGCAGGGAGCTTCTGGCAAATCATGAAGAGAATGAAGAAGTTTATGGAAGCTTGTAAAAAAAACGGGGCAGGATTCTTGGGCACTTGGGAGGGGTATAGGAATGTTTTCAGAGTATACAGGAATGAGATCTGGAAGACTAATGGAATTGGAATTAAATCTGGCAAGGGATAGCAAGGACAACAACATGGGCTCCCTCCAGTACATCAGTAGCAGCAGGCAGATTTGGGAAAACATGGGCTCTCAGCTAATGGTGACAAAGGATCAAGAGGAGGCGGAGTTATGGAAGGTCTCTTATTGCTTCAGTCTTTACTGCTCACACAGCCCTCTGGAATCTCTGACTCTGTAGGCAAGCAAAAATGTCTGGAGAAAAGATTTTGTGTTGAGAAGTATCAGATTAGCATTTTGAGTGTCAAGGCAAACTTAACGCCCACAAATCCATGGGCCTTGATGGGATGCACCCCCAAATGCTAAGGGTTATTTGTAAAATCATGGAAAGGTATATGAGAACTCAAACTTCAAAAATAGCAAGAAGTAGGACAAGATCCAGGGAGCTACAAGCCAGTTAACCTCAATCCCTGGAAAGGTGATGGAATGGCCTGGTTGTCATCTCCAAGTATGCAGACAAAAAAGGTTATGACAAGTAGTCAACATGGATCCAGCAAGGGGAAATCATGCTTGGCCAATCATCCTTGTATGATGGCATGACTGGCTGAGGGGATGAGAAATGAGCAGTGGGTAGTGTCTACCTTGACTTCAAGGCTTTTAATGCTGTCATCCATAACATTCCCATAGGTCAGAACTGGTGAAATGGCAGATAACAGAGTGTTGTGATCATCACCACAGAGTCCAGCTGGAGGCTGGTACCTAACAGTGTTCCCCAGGGATCAGCAAGGGATCCAGTCTTGTTCAACAGTGATCATTAAGGGTCTGGAGGACAGGCTGAGGGAGCTGGGCCTGTTCAGCTGGAGAAGAGATGCCTGCAAGGATCTTACCAATGTATAAACTGCTCCAGGTGAACCTGCTTTAGCAGGAGGTTTGAACTAGATGATCTCCAGAGATCCCTTCCAACCCCAGCCATTCTGTGATTCATCTCATAGCCATACAATTTATGTTGGCTTATGTTTATTCTGCATTTGTGCAATCCAGACAAGAAGAGATGTTTGACAATGTTTCATAGTAGTTTCTGACCAATGTGAGAAGAAAATAATTTGGTATTCATGGTACCTAAAAGATAAGTTAGAACCGACTGATAAATATTGAAGATTTGTATATGTAATTGATGTTGTGCCAGTTAATTTTCCATAGAAGAAATTATCTTCAATGAGAATCAGAGCAGTCCTGTTTGAATGAATTCTCCTTCAAAAGAAGAGAAAAACTCACTTTCATAGCTTTGTCGTGTTAACGCTGCCATGTCAAGCTCCAGTACCTTCAAATAAAATTGTAAAATATAAAAATTCCTCTAAAATGGGTAGCCTGGTCTGTTATTTGAAATAAGCCTGTTTAAATGCAATTTTAGAAAAATATAAATCACAATAGTGCTAATATAGAAACACACTTTTGGAAATAGTGTAAATTGAAATTAACAAGAGGTAAGCTCATTGTTGCAAATGCTGTGGTTTAGAATTCATTTACAAACAAAACTTTTATGCACCAGTCATTTCATTTTGATTCTTTGGGTACCTGCTAGAAGTTAAAATAGACATTTTTTGTCTAAAAAATTCGTATTATTAAATACATGTGATATTTGATTATGTTTTTTATTCCATAAGGATTTTATGTTAAAAATTATTTATTTTACATTTTAGAAAGATCCATAAAGATGATGTAATATCCTAAAATACAAAGATGCCTGTTGCTCAACAGTTTTGTATATTATTAAGATCTGCAGGCATAGAGATGATCTCTGGCAGTGATCAATTATGATATCCTTAGAGGCTGATAAACCAAGTTCCTCCTTAATCACCCATTTAGTGCGAAAATGTTAATAAAAGGTTTCTGTACAGAAACATCTATTCTGTTGAACATCCTGTGCTGGCATTTGATGTAAGATACCCTCCTTCAAAGCACTAGGTGGCAGAGCAGTGCAGATTTCAGGAAGGTGTAAAACAAAAGCCCAAGATCTCAAGTGCAATAGGAAACAGATTCAAAGAATTTGTGCCTGTGTAAGCAGAACTCCTGTAAAGAGACTGAATTTGATGAATACGAGGAAAAATACAATAACTGTTATGAAATATAAATTATTGTATTGTAATTAATTGTTCCAACTAGATTTAATTCCATCTATATGAAGAACTAATACGCTTTTGTTTATATTTATGCCCTTCTGTGATTTGCTGGGTGAATTATTTGAAATTGCAGTTTTACCTATCATTTCTCCTTAATTACAGATGACTTTTCATGTTGTTTGTTATGCCTATAGAAAACAATGTCTATATATTTCTATGCCTATGTATTCAGATAGTTGACATCTAATTTATGCAGCTAGAAATTCCCAAAAATAATAGGTCTGATGGCATTCCAGTGAATTTCAAGGTATAATTGTCTTGAATTCATGGAGCCACAAGGATCTATTTGTAAACAGTAGACAGAAACTGGAAAGAAAAAGAAACCAGTGTGGTGTTTTAAAAAATATTAGTTGCTCAGAAGGGAATAGAAAATTTTGTGCCCCATGAAAGATTTGAAATGTTTTAGAAGCACAGGAGTGATAAAGTGTCTTTAGAACTTGTGAATTAATATTTAAGTAAGATACTAACAAAATTCCTTCTTTGACCTCACATGACTGCATTGTGTAATTTATGCTGTGAAGGAGGATGAATAAATATGAGATGTTTCCAAATAATTTACCTCACTCTTAACCTATTGAAGATTCAAGAAAAAGACCAAATGGAAGGAAAACCCATTAAATGAATGCAAAGAAAGTAGACTATGCAGCAGTGATAGATTTAGTTTTGCATACTCTTATGTATATTCATAGGAGATTCTGTTGAAGTCAGTGGTGTATAATTCAAGGGATAATTTGGTCCGATGTACTGAAAACAAGGGCATATGGATGCATGCAAGTATATGTATTTAATGCTGAGCATGTATCTGGGAAACTCTGCTGGGCACCAAACAGATTTGGTTTATAGCTGAAAACTAAGCTTGCCTGTGATGAATGTAGTAAATTGAGTCTAATCAGTTGATGTATTTCAAACATCCTATATTTAAGTTTCAGGTCCTATATTTTTCCTCACTAGTTGAGGACAAGTCACATACTTAGAAGAAGAAAGTTTGCAGGATTCATTTAGTAGTTAAAGCACTGGACCAATCTATGAAAAAGAAACCTGAAACTGAAGCAGAAGACCCAAAACAAAGCCTTTGGGGAGTTGTCAATACACAAAATATCGCAGGGAGTTCTGTGGAATGACATTGCTAAATTCTGTGGTTTTAATTATTTGTTTTTTGGGGTTTTTTTTGTTTGTTTTTTGTTTTTGTTTTATTTTTAATAAAGCGAATTTCCTGGTTCTAAGATGGTAGGTCGAAAATGAAGAAGCAAAGATTTGGAAAAGCACTCAGCAGAAATCCAGCCCTAGTTTATAATTTTCTAGCACGTTAAACATTTTAAACTAATCTTAAGATTTTGAAAAATTGGGATATACTTATTCAAATCCATGGGTTTATCTTTCCTTTGGTTTCTTCAAAGGGGGCAGGCTCTTCTCTATACAAGATGATTCTGATGGAGATATTCTCACTAAACAATCATACAGAAATGTTCTGACATGTCCTGGTTGTAAGGTAGAATAACACTTTATGTGCCCTAAATTTGGAATCAGCTCACCAAGGCTGAAAAGGAACAGGCATCATAAATGCAGCGTGTGTCATGGTGTAAGAAGGACAATGAACCCCTACTTATGGGGCTGCCAGTTTTCCATCTATTCCCAAGGTAGACTAAAGCTGATTCTGTTCCCAGCCCCATCACACAGCTCATCAGCTTGTCTATCAATATGGCTTACAGCTCTGCTTTCCATTATGTTGTAGGTCTAGAGCACATTATGTGACATTCTCTCAGTGGAGCTAAGGATTTTGAACAGGCTGTTGGGAAGATATATATTTCATTTTATAATCTGGGATTACTATTAAATACAAATAATAGGGGTTTTCAAAGGGGTATATGAGTAGCTTAAGGCTCAAAATTGACAGGCCAGTCCAATAGGTTTGTTCTAAATATACCAGGTTTGGAAGTTCCAACTCATTCATCTTTTGACAGTTCCTACTCAGTCATAGTCAGATCAAGTAGAGTGTCTACGGTGTTTACAATAACATCAGGAGTCTGTCCAATTACAGATATCTTACATAATTCTGTCTCTCTTAAACAGGCTAAAGGATATTTTGATCTTCAAGAAACTGTTGATTTTCATAGGATTTCTTTTAAATTAAATTGTAATTTCCAAGTGATTGAGAGGCTGGCTATAAAAACTGAAGCTGTTGGTTACAAAGTCAATTAATGAGATCATGAAATCTTTATTTTCAAATATTTTATTTTTAAAATGGAAGTCAAGGAAATAAAAATTAAGCCTGTCCATTTTCAACACTCCTCATGATATATTACTTGAGCCCAAAGGTTCAGGTGTGCCACAGTCCTTTGGATAAGGTCATTTGTGAACAAAGGATGTAGTTTTTTAGGAGTTTGGGAGAATGCTCACACATTTCAATTTCTCATGCCACAGATGAGTATTTGTCAGGTGTTTTTTGTGCAGCGCAGAGCAGATTGCCACAGGGTCACTATGGAAAAAGAACAGAGGAAGGGTTAAAGCCCAAGAAGGTCATTGGCAAGTGTGGAGAAGTAAGAGGCATCCAGTGTCTGTGTGTGTAATACAAGGAGTATTACAAGTACACCTTGGTTGTTGTGTCAAGTTCTGGGCCCCTCAATTTAGGAAGGACGTTGAGGCTGGTGAGGGGCCTGGCTGAGGGAGCTGGGGTTGTTTAGCCTGGAGAAAAGGAGATTCAGATGTGACCTTATCACTCTCTACAACTTCCTGAAAGAGGGTTGTAGTCAGGTGGGGGTTGGTCTCTTTCTCCAAGCAGCAGCTGACAGAACCAGAGGACACAGTCTAAAGCTGTGCCAAGGGAGATATAGGTTGGATATTAGAAAAAGGTTTTTCAAGGAAAGAGTGATGCACTACTGGAATGGTCTGCCCAGGGAGGTGGTGGAGTCACCATCCCTGGGTGCATTTAAAAAAGGTCTGGATGTGGCACTTGGTGCCATGGTCTAGTTGAGGTGTTAGGGCATGGGTTGGACTTGATGACCTTGAAGCTCTCTTCCAACCTAGTCATTCTGTGAATTCTGTGAGTACAACAGGAGCTGCTGCAGGAAATGTAGCTGAGTAATTGTGAAGCGCTCATGTGTGTGGCACTGCAGAAACGGGTGCAGAGCAAATACCACACCCTCATAGATCACTTTGGTAGGAGCAAGTTGTGTTGGAAGCTAAATGGCATGATTACTACATGACATGTGACAAAATGAAGTGCCAAAAGAACAAGTGAATTTCTCAAAATTGCTCCCTCGGTGGCAGGGGAAGGAACTGGAGCTATTTGCAGATTATCAGCCTGTTGTGTTCTCTGCTATCATAATGACAAATATCACTTATGGTGACCGTTAATGTGGCCTGGTTTGTGTTTTCATCAAGTAAACTACTGCAAAGATACCATACATGAAAAGATTTGGTGGGACACAGGCTCATGATGGTCTTTATGCAGAGTTTTTCAGATAAACTAGAAATCTGGTTTATTACTTAATCACACCCACTTTATTGATCCTTTTTTCCTCTTTCACTTTAAAACAAGAGGAAAAACAGTGAGAGTTTTGAAGAAAGCTTCCAAGGACCAAACCTAATCACTTCTCATCTGCAGAAACAGCGTCTACATTAAAAGAAAAACCATTCTGTGCAGTGAGGTTATTTATAAAAGTATGACTCAACTGGACAACAATGGCAGAATCTGTCCTCAGGAATTTTTAGTGTATAAATCCAAAATAAGAGTAATCCTAGAAGTAAAAGGCTTCTTCTCCACGGATTAGACTCTTTTGGTCCAGAAATAAGGTGCCTTCTTTATCAGCTATATAAACAGAACATTATGTCTAATAGGAAAAAGAAAAGAAAAAAAAAAAAGAACAACACAAACAATACAAGTGATTAAATTGTTAGGAAGAGAAACCTCAGGAGTATATGATCCAGAGATCATTCACAAGCAAAATCAGCAGTACCAATGTGCAAAGAATTGGTTTAGATAATTTCTCAAAGAATTTTTTTTTCCTGTGTGACACTTCATACTGAAAAATATGAAGGAAGAGAATTTGCAGTAACTTCTTCCCTTTTCTTTCTGATCAAAGAGTTGTACTTCATTTTCAAGCCACCAGAGTGTATCTTTCTCATCTTACTGATTTGGCTGATACAAATTCAATAGGCAACCAATTGAGAATAGTCGGTTTTGATCAAAAGTAATTTAATTCTTTTCAATTTATTGATGTTTTAATAACCCTGATTGCAATGACGGTATCTTCCCAAGACCATAGACATTGACTTTGTTAATATGATTTTAAAAAATTCTATCTGTATCAGGAACATTGCACTTGAAGCAGGAAAAAAAAAGACTCCACAACCTTTGACAGACCTTATTGTTACATTTGGGTCTCACAAATATGAAGGAGAATCTGAGACTTTAAGCAAGACTCCATTCTTTTCAAAGATTAAGATGCAATGAAAAAGCAATGACAGAGCTAAATATGTTTCTCTGAGGTCTCCCAGCCTGCGGAGGTAAAAAAAATAAAAATATGAAAGCTCTTGGCTGAATTTAAAGTTGTAGACAGCGTTGTTAGACAGGTTGCTTTTTGTGCATTCTATATTTGTAACCTGAGAGAATTTCTCTTAAACATTCACTGTTAATCATGACTAGAAGTAGTTCTCCATAAAAGAGCAGGGAGCAAAAAAAGCTGTGAGAAAAACGTGACCTACAAAGCCTCTGCTTCAAGAGTGAAATCCACAGTTACCTTTGTCAGGTAATGGGGATCTAAAATTCATCATTCAGCATTTCCCTTAAGTCTCAGAGGAGTAGTAGTGGTAAATAATAACAACTATCTGACCTTCTTAGGTTCTGAGGAGGCAGTAGGGAGCAGAGGCACCAACTTTGAGGCTTATTGCTGCTGCAAGAACTACCTTCTATTGTCTTCCATGGCCTCTTCCTGCGCTGCTTTCCCAGATTCCATCCATGAGGCAATTCTTACTGCAATGCTTTGCACTGTAATTTGTAATTTGTAATTTGCCATGGTGGACTCCCCTTTGCTGCTTACTGCCCTGCCGAAATATGCATACCTTTGGCATGTCTTGTGATTCCTCAACCTAATCTCTTATTTTCCCCATTCAAAATTTTAAGAAAATGCTAGCTGTTCAGTACCTTTCTTAAAAGAAGGTCTTACATTTTATGCAGTCTGATTTTCCTGGTTTCCTGCTCCTATTTTCTGTGTATGGCCTTAGGGCTAATTTCACCTTTGGTAAACTACTGATTTAAGCAGTGTACATGAGGAAAAGCATGGTTCTGTATTTCCAGACAGCTACTGCTGTTCTCTGCAGTAGTCCCTCTGGATTTTGCAAAAAATTAATTTGTGCAGGGCAGAAATAAATCATTATGCTCCGACTTCCTCCATTTTTTGGTTTGAAATTCTGGACTGGCACAATTCCTGTCTCTTCCTAGGGCATTTTCCAGCAAAGCAAAATCCTGAGCCAAAGCTCCAGAGCTGGTCAACAACTTGGTGCAAATTGCTTTCAGCATTCAGTCCCTGAGACAGTCAATAAACAAGGAGGACTCCCCGTACCTTGTTGACTTCTTTCCAGTTTGTATTTTCCTACAAAGAAAAGGGCATTGTACTTAAGTGACATTCATCCCCCACAAAAGATGGCTTTGTGTCTGCACAAGTCCAGTGGCAGCAATACATAACACTAACAATGATGAGGAGTCCATGCTGAGAAGGAGCCTTCATTTGCTCACCCAGAGATGTGTATCCCTTTCTTTCTATTTCTGATCAGCTTCAGAGAGCTGGCAGCATGTAGAAGAGGTCCGACTCATTATGCTGAGACTAATATGGCTTTATATCTTGTTTTAGCTACAGAGGAAGTCCTGAGGCCATGGGGGATTATCAGAAAAGCAGCAATATGGAAATGTGTATGGAGGGGAAAGGGGACTGAACAGCTGGAGAGTACTCTGCTGGTGCTCTATAGGGAAAGCAGAGATCTCATCATAAGTGCCAAGATTGTACTGTAAGCACATTAATCTCATAGGGCTATGCAAAGACAGAATGGATTGTTATTCATGGACCCCCCCCATCAGTTATGGATTTTATATCCCATAGTGACCGTCACAGTTTTGATTTCCTTGCCACGGAGTGTATTTGGCTGCCATGCCTTTCAATTAATTTATGCATGATTTTTCTTGAAGCCAGCAGAAAGCCATGTTTTGTAATTAATTAATTTTTAATATTGTATCTGTGTATGAGAAGTGGTTTAATTAGCCCATCACTTTTCTTGAGGGGTAAGGTTTCTTCCTGCTACTTATTCACACATATTCCATATATTCTTCCAAGTAGCAGAAAAATTCTTAATATTTTAAGAACTGTTATTGGCTAAACAAGTTCTCTAGCAGAGAAATTAATTACTTCATTGCCTTGTTCATAAATTCTTTCCAAGTGGATGACCTCGTCACAATTTAATAACTAGAAATGTGGATCGCTATGGGAAGCATATATGCAAATTTAGCAACTGAAAGAAAGCTGCCATAAGGATAGTTAATTATGTCATTTAAAAGTGCCTTTTTACTTTCTCTCTGCCATTTCACAGATAATCCCAAATCCGTTCTCCCTCTTGCTTTCCACATTCCTTTGTCTCAGTGAAGCTATCCAGTTTGTTTCACTATAGCCACATCTCTGACCTGTCTGTTATATCATGGAATGGTTTGGGTTGAGAGGAACCTTAAAGATCATCTAGTTCTAACCACCATACCATGGGCAGGGACACCTTCTTCCCATATTTTCTTCCAAGGATTGTGGGGGTTGCACTAGATGATCTCCAGAGGTCACTTCCAACTCTAACAGTTCACGGTTATCTGTTGTACAAAACTCTTATCTTCTTTCCCACTAAAGTCTGAGATAGCTTATGTTCTTCCCCAGCTCCCGAAAACAAATGTTTCCTTCTTCTGATGTCCTGCTTTGAAATGTGTTTGGGAGGGACTTGGTATTTCCACTCAGTTTACCGGGGGAAGTCATGCAAAAGCTTTGTTTGGGAAAGGTGATACAAAGAGTTCTTAAGGAAGAAAAACAAAAAGACACAAAAGAGAGGGAAGCAGGGAGGGAAGAAGGCAGATCCTGTATGCTTGGAGATGTGAGATTAGGCTCAGATGGAGAATAGCTCCAGCACTCACTCTCCCAAATGTGTCTGCGCAGCTGCAGCTGCATTCCTAGAGTGTTCCACCTCACATGCTCAGCTATGGGGTTTTCCACTCTGCTAATTAATAATTCAACTGGGAAGACTGAGCAACCACTGACTGAATTATTGAAGGTGTAATTAAACTGGCAGTACTTGAGGGGAGCATGTGAACATTTTTTTAGCAAAAATAAAGGGTTTCCAATAAAACAAAATATCACAGGTAAATCCAGTCACTACCCTGAACCTTCTCCCCCTTCCTCTGTTAAACACCTGAGGCAGTAGCTGTGAATATTGGAAGTGAGTTTTCAGGAAAAACACCCAGCTTTTTGGAAGGTGGCCAGCTTCTGACCCTACAGTGAAAAACGTGCTCTCATCTTCCACTTCTTTATCTTCTGTAGCAGCAGTGGCAAGCTCCTGTTTAAAGGCAAGGTCACGCCCCTACATGCAGGTCTGAGTAAATATTGAGCTATTGCATGCAAAATTTTACCCGCCTCTGCACTGCAAAGATTAACACAGACTGTGAAACTGCTTCCTGGTTGCCTGGAGTTCCTCTGAGATAGAGATAAGGAGCTCACAATTTTGTCCTACATATAGCAGAGTTCTTTAGGGTTGTGACAAAGACATAATTCAGTAAAATTAGACCTGATAATGAAGCCGAGGCTATTTCAGGTGGGCTTCCATTTCAAAAGACTTTGGCTAATCTTGGCTGTCTTGCTCTAACCTAAGAAGGCATAATCCAGCTATGGAAATCAGGTTTGACAGAATTTTATTTAGCCTAGGAAATGCCTGCATTAATTATGGGATTTAATCATTCCACAGCTGAGAGCTGTGGTTGTGATGAAGTTGTGATGGATATCTCTGTCAAGTTATTCTGGCTCTTATGGGATGAAATCTGAAACTAAAAAAATGCATCTTTTCCTTCTTTGCCTCCTTGCTTTTGAGTTTATAGTTAATGGGAGATGCCATTTCCCAGGGAATGTTTTTTTCCCTACTACTTCAAACTGTGCTGCTTAGATGGTTTCAGTTGGATCCTTTTGGGTTTGCTATCCTTTTCCTCTGGAGAAGAAGATAGATTGCCTTAACAAGTAGAGTCGGTATAACCTTCCCTTCAAAATTTGGGTTGGAGCAGCAGAATGCAGATCATCCATTTTGCCTCTCCCTGCTCCAGTACAGAAGCAGCCCTTGCCCTGGCTGCTCCAAGATTTATGTAATACCCAGAAAAACTGCTATGTTGGGTGGAATTCTAGGGGAAACCTATAGCCACGGGAGGAAGCCAGAGTTGAAAAGACATGAAGAAGTTCAGAGAATTTAATGAAACAAAATACTTCGGAATTAGAAAAAAACAAAACACAGTATAAGTACCTTAAAATAAAAAGGAAATTTTCTTTATAGGCATAGGCTGCTTTGAAAATTTCTCTTATATTTTTTTCACTGATATTTCAGTCATCTTTTTTCATTTTTTAAATTTGTTCTCACTTAGCCTTTTTTGAACAGTTTATAACAACTGAGCACCTAGCAGATTGTGTCTGTGCAGTCCAGAGCCTCTTGGGAAAACGGTGAAGTTAATTTATTAAGCAATTATCCTGTGACCTGAGATATTCCAGTAATAATGTAGGATAATGAATAAAGAAGTGTTGCCAGATACATTTAAAAGGCAGGTGAAATATGGTTTATATTTGTAATTGTGTGGGTTGGTGAGGAACATGACAGCTGGCATAAAGAGAAGCTAAGCTCTACCACCCCCTGCCCCACCCCAGGTATATAAAGGCAAAACATCATGTTGTCTATGCTAGCAAGGGTTCTGAGAACTTCTTTAAATGGAGAATGAAGTGGAAAAGTGAGACTCATATGTGATTCCTTAAATAATTTCTGACCAATTGGCTGAGATAAAATTGGCTCTGCAGCAGAAATAAGATGCACAAAAATCTTGAAAGCAAGTATTCTCAGTGCTTCAGGCAATTAAACAGGTTTCCCAAATCAACTGTAGTATTTCCTCAATTCACTCTCTTGCAGAAGTCTCCTTCCCTGCTTCTTTTTGTGCTGAGCTTATGGTCTTTACCTCTCCAGCTTGAGATAAACCAGAGGCAAGATGCATTTACACAAGACACTGTACTTTGTTACATTTCAGCTACTTACTGTACCAGTGACCTTCCCCTCAAAACTAGACTAGACTAAACTTCTTCAGTAAAATCAAGTATGAGTGTGTACTGAGCCAGCTGCCGGATACATCGGAGTCACAAAGGCTGCCAGACTTCACAGTGCAGCAAGCACTGGGAATAAGAAAACTTGTGTTGAATCATGAGGAATGGGTAAGCCAAAAAAAGGGAGGATGAACACAAAGGATGGTGTTGGTGGAAACCCAAGTCACTTCCTACTGATCCAGATTCACATCCCACAGCCTTACTGGTGTGTGACACTGGAACCTGGGAAGGTTCCCTTCTGCTGTCATCCAGGCTGGGATGCAGGCACCTCAACCACAACTGCCAAACTGTGGCAAGTTTTTCAGGAGACCTGAAGCATTTTGAGAGAGACATTTACAAGAAGCAGCAGCTCACACTGAGAGAAAAACTCGGCAGAAGAGAGAGGTGCTGTTGTTCTCCACAGAGACACATCACACCAGCATCACATCTCCCACTGAGTTTTGTCAGCACTGTGATTTGGGAAACAGATGCATGGTCTGACGCACCAACCTTGCAAGTTTCTGAACCCTTGACGAAACTGTTGCAAGATGTAATAAGAAAATGCAACAATTCATGCTGTACCTCCAGGATGGGGAGCTCTGTCTAGCACACTCTGCCAGCAGGCTTCCGGCTGCTTTCTCTTCCTGCAGACACTTGCTAGGTTTTCAACTTTGCCTGTCCTCAGTCCCTCAGCCCACTTCTCCTTTGGGCAGAGAAAGCTAATAGTTGTATGTGATTTTGTAGGTTATGCTGCTCCGTGACAGCTTTTGTCTCCATCTCTGCCAGCATCTCTTGAGTGCTGGGTTTGCAGACCATGGAATGAGTCAGATGTGATGGGCATGACCACCTCAAATGAGAAAAAGGCGTGAGAGAGGCTTGAGAGAGGTCCATGCCAATGACCTCTTGGAAAACAAACTAGGAAGCATGTTTGGATGAATGAGTTTTAACCTGAAGCTACCACCTACGTCTGAGAATTTGGGAGTACTCTCTCCATCCCACAGTGGAAAGGAAGGAAAGAGAAACAGATCCCTACAGCCGAGGTGAATGTCACTTCTCCTAGAAACATGTTGCTCAGGAAAAAGATAGCAACATTCACTTTACACCTATTCTCACCTACAAAGAGAAAGGAAACCAGGCTGTTTTCATTTGATTTCAGATATCTGGGGTGGTCTTTCTGCTGTATCTGTCTTGTGGCTGTTTCCAAACATATTAATTTAAACTAAACTTTATTTTCCTAGAGAAAATAATCCAAAAGAAATATTTTGCCTCTTCTTCTCTCCCTCTTATGCTGCTCATTGAAGATATATTGTGCATGAGAAATAGCACATCCATCTCTGCTCCCCCCAATGTTTCAATAGTATTTTCAAGTCTTAGTTCCCTACTGAGGTTTCAACTATTTTTTTTTTTAAGTGGAAAAAGGGGAAAACAGAATGTAGCTTCCAGCCAGCCCTCTTTCAATTTGACAGGGTGGATCTTTTATGCCTTATCTGGATTCAGTGAACTTTTCCCACAGGTACGAGCATCATGACAACTCAGAAATGTAAAATCAAAACAACAGAGCGAATTAGCTGTACAGTTTGCATGAAAAATTGATCTTCTTTGTAAGATGGATGAAGTTGTTGGGGACGAGAAGCTAAGGGACAAAAAAGAAAAAGACATTTTCCTCTTGGAACATTTGTTACCAGATTTCGGATTTTCAAACACATGGGGAAGAATGTGGTCACCCAAATCTCTAGTTTAATAGTTTATTGTGCTGTGTTTTATGATGGAAATTTTTTTCTGAAAGGAAAAACAGAATAATGTGTGCATGTCTGCTAATTATGGGATTTATTCAAGGTCTTCTATACTGCTGTTTCACATTTATCCTGGGAAGGTACAAAGTGCTGGTGCAGGCTTTTCCCTTGTGGTCTTGGTAGCATCCTCAGGTTGGGTTTGAGGCAGAGCCTGGAGGGGTGAGAAGCAAGGCATCATCTTTGAGGCAGTCATTGCCTGTGCACTGAGGCAACCAGTAGAAACACTGATTAGTGTTCATTTAGGTTATAGCAGCAGATCTGCATGGAGAGAAATGGAGATCTCTTGTTCCTTCCAGCTTAACCCCCTGCAAGTGGCTGACTTGCTGCTGCAGCTTCCAAGGGGGCTGAGCAGATCGACAGCAGTGTGTGTGCTACCAGAGGGAAATCCCATTCTGGGCATGGGAAGCTGTGGGTGTCCATCAAGGGGACTGCCTTTTGTTTGTGGATAGAACTGCTAAGCATTAGGATTTGTCATAGAGGTGAGCTGCTTATCACGAATGCTCCAGGGAGGACAAGAGGGAGGCCAGGTTAAGCCAAAATGATGAAATTCCAGATTTCAATTCCTACAGCTGCTTGAAAATTTGGTATGGCAATCCACAAGGGAAACCCACAGGTCTTAGGTTTTTTCCAAAGGGTTTTTATAGCAGATTTCAAACTCAGAACACCCCAAATTAATTAACTATATGTGTAGATAGTACATTTTTGAGGATTACATGTTTACTTGTGTGGAGGCTAAACAGAATGGGTTCCCTGGATAGCTATAATTTCCTGTAATAGTATTATTAACAATAAAAGTGCAGATAATTCCTGAGACAATGAAGCATTTGCTGTTGCCTGAAAAGAATGTTGCAAAAGGCAGCAGGGCATTATTAAGTGTGGCTGTCCTAAAAAGATTTTCATTGACATGTTACCTGCTTCTGGATATGCAATTTTTTTCAGGATGTTCCTGGTTTTTGTTTTAGTTTTGAATTTTTTTAAAGACTTGGCCAAGAATGGCAGAAAAGTCAGCCCAAACCTGTCTGTACTCAGTTGGGAGAGATGGGAGGGCTGCAGACAGAGGGCTTTGCACTTGGGATTGTTCAGCCTGGAGAAGAAAGAATCTGAGGAGACTGTGATGAGACTTTTCCATATATAAGGGATGTTCACAAGAAAGATGGCAAGAGACTTTTTACCAGGGCCTGTAGGGACAGTGCAAGAAGCAATGTTTTAAGCTGAATGAGACTGGACATAAGAAAAAGGTATTTTACCGTGAGGGTAGTGAAACACTGGAAAAGGTTGTTAAGATATGCTGTGAATACCCCAGTCCAGTAAGTGTTCAAGAACAGGTTGGATGGGAATTTGAGCAATCTGATCTAGTGGGTGGAATCCCTGGCCATGGCAGGAGGCCTGGACTAGATGATCTTCAAAGGTCCCTTCTGACCCAAATCATTCTGTGGTTATGAGATTTTGCTCCCACTCCTATGGGACATTTTTCTTCTCTCATCAGGGGCATTTTCCTGTACAGCTGAATAACAGAACTCATGAAAATGTATTTGCTTACTGGAAATAACACAAAGTCATCTTTGGACAGCCCTGTTATCCGATCCTTAGGTACCTTTTTGCACAGACTCCCTGATGGGAAAGGAAATGTAAATTTGGTGAGTTGCAGCTGTCTAAGGATGATTCCAGCTAAGGAGAATCCTCACAAGTTAGAGCAGCTGTAGTGACTCCTGTACCAGCGATGTCTGGGGTTTCTGGGGTTTCTGGATGCTATAAATAGCCTGAAGAAAATAGAAAAAAAAAAAAAAAGAGCAGTAAAATTAGGAGATACACTGTTATATTTTCTAGGCTTGATGTGGGGACTTAGGGCTGTGCCACGCTCCTGAACCACGCAGGATTTCATGTGTTGCTCCCTGGGAGCTCCCAGCCTTCAAGTCTCTAGCAGAGCAGGTGAGGGGACCACTAGCTGACTTTTCCTGCAGCACTCTACAGAGGACAAATGCTCCCAACTCCTCACTGGAGTTTGGGGCCACGCTGCTGAGGGGCTGCCAGCCCCACAGGACTCCCATCAACATCAGGCATTGTTTTCCATAGCATATGAAGCAAATGGAAAGCATCACTCTTTGGAAAGTTGTCCTGAGGAAAACAATTCATCCAATCATTTTTAGCATCACAATCTCAGAAGAAAGAGGCATTCATTTAATAAATTATGAGAAGCAGCCTGACTCAATGCGCAGCTTCTTAATAGTACTTGGCAGTGCTACTGCTTGTGATGATATCCTTAATGCATTTGCTACTGAATAAGTAATAGATTTTCCCAGTGTGATTGCACATTCTGCTCAACTCATTTTTATTGAATATTCAGGCATTCTGTTTCAGATACTAGGATTATTTTGTTGAAACGAACAATCTAGCCTATATTTCTTTTTGGTTTCTATTGTCATAGTGCTATTTGTTTGCAGGAGAAAAATTTAATCCCTGAACCCAAGAAACATCTGCCTCTTGTTAAGCATAAGCAAAGCCACATTTCACAAGATTCTTACATGATGCATTGATATTTGTATATATTCAAGGGCCATGATGAATACTTGCACATTAGGCTCATTTATTTATAAGGGACTTTTTAAAATTCTTGGATTTATTTTTTTATGTGGGGACAGTTCTGCTTGACTGTGTAGTACAGAGGAAATTTTAGTCCTTGTACAAATCAGCATTGTAGCAACTGTTTTCTCTTCTTTGCTGTAAACAACCAGTTTTGCTTGGCGTAAGTGAGGAGCCTGGTCTCTAAGCCAGTTTCATTCCAGTAGCTGGCCAGAGGAGGAATCAGCATTGCTCCTTCCCCTTCCAATCAACAGGTTGCTAGCTACTGCTTCCTCCTGCACAGGAGAACTCAGTTTGAAACTTTCCTCTGTCTAGAATACCTGATCTATATCTCCCAAAGCCCCAGGCATTGCACTGGGTCCTGGAGCCTTCCAGATGACCATCCTAAGCCACTGGGCAGCAGGAAGTGCTGGTGGTGTCTGCAGACTTCTTTGGCAGCACAGGGGAATTGGTGTGTGGAGAGCACTCCCTCTGGTTTGAGCCTGGCACATGAAATCAACAGACCAATGGTATTTTGTCACTTGTGGTGGGCCCTGGATGTGCACCAGACACCTCATGGCTTGGGGCTGTGGGACTTTGAGCAGCAGTGCCAACACCTGAGCAGTGGGGATATGGCAAGGCATCTGAGCCAGTGCTGAATACACCAAGGTGGTGTCGGAAACAGCCCAGATGTGTCGCTGTGGCATTTTACTCAGCTTCTTTTTGGCCTCCTGGAGAAGCATCAGGTGCTGGCCTGGAATTCCCTACACTTTGCTGTCTACCTTCCAGCTCCAGGATTCCTTACTTAGAGATAGCCATTATAAATAGCATATGGCTATTTATAATGTAGTTACATGTATTATAGTGTACCTATGTGTATTATAATGGACCTATATAATGTAACTATAATCTACCATTACACACCTAAAAGGTTAGTTGTCATCGAGGGCTGGCTTTGTGAATGTCAGTGACATCTCATCAATGTATCTAAGTACCCAGAACCTCTGGGAAAGTCAGGTTTCTTGCTTTTAAACACGTTTCAAAGTACAGAGTGCTCTTCAAGTGGGAAACATAGTTATTTGCACTGTGTAAGCAAGAAGTTTAGTGGCTGCCAAAGTCAACTTTAAGAGTCAGGCAAGGTTTGGTCCCTTGTGTAAAACCACAGATAAAACTACTCCTTTGATTCTGTGCTCTTGTATTGCTCTTTTATGTTGAAGCTGACTGATGCCTACAAGGAAATGCTTCAGCTATCTTGGGGTCTAAAAGCTAGCAAGGGAGATACTCACATTCTGTATAAATGTGCATCCCGTTTGCCTGCTGTTGAATAATTTAAATCTTTGCTATTTATGGAAGCTGACAGCATGCTTTGCTCTGCTGCCTTGACAGGGGAAGCAAAGAAGTCTGAGTGAACCAACAAACTAAGAGTTAAAATTTATTATTAATAGTTTCACTGCAGTTGGTTGCATTTTGCTGCGTATTTGGCAGTCCACAGAGATATTACCTGTTACTATAAATAAAACACGTGCTGCCAGGGTAAGTATTCTTCTTTCTCTGGCAAGTGAACCATTTCTTATTTTACTTTTAAAATCTGTATTGTTAAGGCTCGTGTGTGTGTATTTGAGCTCTCAGCACAGACAGCTTTTATGCTAGGCTCGTGTTGCTGTTCCTCCATGTGGTATTTGTACTCAGAGATGGATTTCACATGGTAATGCTGAAAGCTCACACATACCACAGAGAAATGCAGACTGGGCTGCTGCTGAGCTGACAGGCAGACCTGGTGCTGCTCAGAAGCTGGTAAGCAGAGGAGGGTGGAACACGGCTGGTGTATTATTTCAGTGACTCCAGATCCTCTGTGCTCTGGCTCACAATCACTTTCCTAGTCCTGAAACCATCATCTGAGATAAAGGTTGACTTAGGGTTGATGTAGAGCATTACCTTTCAAGCATTTCTGCTGCCATGCAGTCACAGAACCTTGCAGAGGAGCAGATCTGGCTGAAAAATACTCACAGGAGGGGAAAAATTAAAGAGACATCTCAACCTAGGATGCAGAAATCATTGCCAGCACAAGAATTCACACAAAAAAAAGGAAGGGGAGAGGATGAAACTACCTTTTTTGCTGGTGGCACTTGGCATTAAGTAATTTTAAAGTGGTTATGGAAGTGATCCACTGAGAGATGATAGAGGGGTCTTTTACATTGCCCCTATAGGTAAAAATATACTTAAGTGTTTTCCTTTTCATTAATAAAAGAATACTTTCCATTAAAAATACACCAAAAAATTATCAGGGAGAAGAATGCCTTCCTATATATAGGCATAATGATACCTCTACACCCATACATATCACTTACTGTGAGCAATAATCACCAAGTAGTCACAACAAAGTATTAGAAAGTGTTTCACAAAGATTAATGAATTACTTTCTGTGAGTATCAATATCTCAGTTCTACAGAGACACCAACTGAGCTTGCAGAGAAGATTTTTAAGAGCCTCATCCCAAGACAACTGAGTCAGAGAAAGTTCTTCACTAAATTCCCTGGGCTTTCCTGAGGCCAAGTAAGTCAATAGAAGAACAAAAGACTGACTGATCTGTCCAGATTTCTTATTTATATTTTCTTGTCCCTGGGCACCTGCCTTCTGTGTGTGCCGTTAGCAGAATGATGGTGATACTGTGGCTATTGTTTCTGGTGAAGGTCATCTTATCTTCTTAATAAAGCCTTTTTTTTTCCTTCTCCTTTCTCAAAAGGCACATAGCAGTAATAACTTTTCCTTGGGATGAAATTCAGTCTGAGAACAGTTACAAAAACCTTAAATTAGCATACCCATTTCTTCCTAAGTTAAAGAATGCCAAAAAAGCACTTTTGCGGTTTCACATTATGTGCTTAGCCCTTCTCTCAAATAACATAAAGTGGCTTTGAGAATGTAATTGATAACATGAACTCAGCTTTACTTGTATTGAAGTAGTGTAGCCTGCAAGTGAATCAAGAAGGAGCATTTCCTGCTGGTAAAACATCCCACACTTGAGGCAAAGGTGCTCATGGACAGCAGTGTAAGGCTCACCAGGCAGCTTTAAACAACAGCTGCAGAACATTGCACCAGCTCCTCTTAAAACCCTCAGTCTTGATTGTAGCTTTTACTGTGTTGAGAAGGGGTGTTTGTGGGCAGGTCTCAGCCCATCCGTTTACAGAAGTTACTGGCTTCCACACTTCCATTTGAAGATGGCACAGGCATTAGGATTGCAGTGTGGCCAAGGGGCAGGGCTGTCACAGCAGTGCTTAGGGTCACCACAGTGTGAAGGTCATTGTGTGTAGCACTCACATATCTTAGTGGACCATATTGTGCCATTGCACAGGAACTCTCCTCAGCACCTACACAAGTATCTCTGCCGTTTGGGGAACATTTTTTACAGTCAGTTCTTACAAAGATGCTATCATACTTCTTTTATGGGATCCCTACTCCTAGCCTAGGAAAAAGAATTTGGTTACAAAATAAATAACTAATTTAAAAGCAAAGAACAGAACAATGCAAATGGGAGGGTTTTGTCGCTTGTTCCCACCAAACTATTGCTCTGCAAGGAACTGGAAGACCACCAGACTGTTCAGCTTTTTTCCTGACTCTTCCAGTGACACTTTCAGTGACCTTGGGGGATCCCCCTTGTTTCCAAACCTGTGTGCCTGAAGTTTGGTCCAACAGGAGCTGAGTCAGGCCTTACTGACGTGAAAGAAACAGTTTCTCTGTGTTTCAGTGGGTGGTGGAGCAGCAAATTATGTACGTGGGTAGGCAGTCAGATCTTTTTATTTCTGAAGTGCAAGCTGAAGACAGAAACCAGGACACTCAGTTTCATGCTGACCTGCAGATGCAGGCACTTTGACTTCCATCAGCTAAATTCAGGAAAAAATCTTGGAGATTTTATATACTTTTCAGTTTAAAAAAAAATATTTAAAGTATGGGAGAGATATGGAATTTAATCATATGAATCCATGATGTTCGATCTCATGGAAGCTGGTATTGTCTCATGTCTTCAGGGGTCTGGCTTCTGATTTATTCTTGCAGAACAGTCAGAGTATATGAAAGGCCCTAATTTGGGGGTTTGGCTTACTCATTGTGACTAAGGGGGCAGAATGTGACGTGTGGTAATTGATAACTTAATTTGCACCCTACCATTTTTCAGTGCTAAAATGTGTATACCTTACATTCATAGCTACCCTCAATTTCAAGCTTTAGTGTAGCTAGAATGACCCTCACAGATGCTTTTTTGTAAAAATGTTGAGAGTCCCTGCAATGGAAATATTAGGAAAGCTGGATTTTTAAAGCACTAATAGGAAGTAATTGGTGCCAAAGAGAAGCTTCTGAGTTTCTGTCTTTTGGCATATCCAGTGCAAACTGATCACCTCTCATATGGTCCAGGTATGCAAGTAAGCTCAGTATAGAGAGAAAGGAAATAAGGACATGGCTTTGTGACTACAAACTAAAAACTATGTAGGCTTTGTCCTCTTACCTCTCAGCAAAACCTGTGGATACAGGTGCAGCAATGAGTAAGAGTGATGAAACTTAGAGTAACAAAGTGAGGCAACAGGAGGAAACAGAACAAAGCAGGTGACAGACCCAGGACAAAATAAACTCATAGTCTGGGAGAAGCAAACAAATGTATTTGGGAAGAAGGATGCTGTGGTAAATAGAGAGAGGGAGTGCGGCAAAGAGGGTGAAGGGGGACCCAGACCCTGGCTGCCCAGGGTTTTATCTTCCCACTTCTCTTTTCCTCCATTTCATTGATCCACCTGAATAAAAAGAAGTGAAAATTAAGCTTTCCAGCCCCTTTCACACGGGGATCCACTTTTTTTTTTTTCTTTTTTTTTTTTTTTGGTGCAGCACCGGGGATAATAGGTGTTGAAGAGTCTGTTAACAACGGAGATTTGTGCACCTAATTACTTCTGCATTGCACTAAGTGTTTGCCCACAGTGTGGGTGTCCCCCCAGTCTGCTTTTTAATTAAAACTCAGGCTCTTTGTGTGCATGAGCTTTTGTGAGCCCTTCTCCCTGCCTACCCACCAACCTTCTACTCTCCAAATTCTGCCTGATTCGAACAAAACAAGAGCTCAGGAGGCAGTGACACCAAGCACATTAAGTACTGACATGTCGTAGCTCCCCGGGGAGCACAGATGGGGACTTCAGCTGCAGCAGGCGCCAAGAAGACAGATCCCAACTCATCCAGAGAATTATTGTGCATCATCTGTATGGGCCTATTGTTTAAATGCATCCAGCTTGGTCACACGCTATGCGGGGCAGCGGTGATGCTGAGGGGGGCTAATTCAATGACTGTTTTTAATTTAGGAAATGAAAAGGATGTTCTCCCATCACTCCTTTCCCAGAATGCAGCACATATGGATTTCACGACAGACTTCACAGTCAGGCTGTGTTTGCAGAAGTGGGGGGAGAATCGGGGGACGAGCTGATTACTCTGCTTACAAATATATTTTCTGCCCTCTTTCTAAGGCAGCTCTGTTCATTTTGCTGTGGCTAAAGAAAAGGTTCAGGCACTAAAGTTAAAACTACTGCTCCACAAGCTGTAATCCAAACTGCATTTTTGGATGTGTTAATGAAATGCTGTTAACGAATTGCACACAGTGCTGGCCAGGCATCAGGTGCTAGGCACAACAAACAGTAGAGATGGGATTTTTCTGCTGTAATTGACAGAGTTCCTTGGACAAATTGTGAAGATAGTCTGTAATGAGAGCCCTGTAGTGCTCAGGGCATCTAGGTGTGTCACAGCTATGTATGCTCCTGGCCCTAAGCAGACTAGCCTGGTTTAAACCAGAGGCTCTCTGATCATCTCTTTTGCTGTCTTTGATGTGGTGTAGTCATGGCAAATTTATATATGAAGTATGAACAGAAGACTCAACCCATCCATCTGCATCATGGGAGATGCACATGAACTGTGTGCTTTTGAAGAGCCTCATAACAACAGAGGTTTCCATCTACTCAGTGGCCAGGTTTTGCTTGCCTGACTCTCACTGGTACAGACTGGAAAACAAAACCAGCTAGGTATATTGCCTTGTTGTGGCCTTTTTTGTGTGAGATGAGGGAAAAAAGATTAAAATATTTCAGACTTATAGTTTATTAGATGCCTTATATTCTTTACAGTTAATTACATACTTTGTATTCTCTGTTTATATTTTATATGGTATACTTTATTAGATACTTTAGGAAGTTACACTGCTTAGAAGCTGCAGGAGAAAATATTGTCAATAAAGAACTTTTAATTTTTTTTCTATAAAGTGAATTAACGTGAATCTGCTATTTGTGAATTTCTGTCTTCACTTTTCATTTAAGAACCCTAGTATCAAAGTGACAATTAACAAAAATGCAACACAAATCTTGCTGCATGAGCCAAGAGCTCCAGAAGAGTGTAGACTCTAGGAAATCAGTGTTTCTGAAAAAATGTCTTTAACTTAGCATCTCCATACTCTAATATGAAACTGGGATGTACAGTAAATTCACGAATACAAGCTGCACTGAGTATAAGCCGCATCTCTGGGTGTTGGCAAATATTTCGGTTTTTGTCCATAGATAAGCCACACACGAATATAAGCCGCTCTGTCGTTCGCAGCGAGGACCCGCGTGCAATTAGTAACAGAACCGCGGGAGAGCGGGGTTTACTGGCTGAGCTAAGGCTGTGCAGGCTCGGCCCGCTAGGGGCCGCTGACGGGGCCAGGTGGCCCAGCCCAGTGCTGCCGCTCGGGGCTGGCCGCCGCTGCCACTGGGCTCGGTCACCCCGGGTCGGCGCTGCCCCGCGGTGGCAGGCAGGGACGGAGCTTCCCCCGCTCCTACGGCAGCGGCGGTGGGCGGGGACGGAGCTTTCCCGCGCCCGTGGCGCCGGCGGCGGGCGCGGACAAAGCACCCCGCCTCCTCCCCGAACCGCGGCAATGGCGGCGCGCACTTCCCGCCCCCCCCCGGGCCGCGGCAATGGCTGCGCAGGGCTCCCGTCGGCTCCCGGAGCCACGGCAATGGCGGCGCCCCCCCCCCGTCGGCTCCCGGGGCCGCGGCAATGGCGGCGCCCCCCCCCCCCCCCCCCCCTCCCTGGGCTGCAGCAGAGGAGGGAAGAAGAGAGCTTTCCCGCCTCTCCCCCCGCCCCCCGTGCTGCCTGCAGGGAGCCAGGGCAACACGGTAACACTGTAACAATTGCGAAATGCCGGCTTTTACTGGCCGGTGCTTGGCTCGGCACTCTGGCTGGCACGTCTGGGGTTGTAAATGTCAGAAAATTATTAATATATTAGCCGCACCCGACTATTAGCCGCACTTCCGGGTTTCCACCAAAATTTTTGTCAAATTGGTGCGGCTTGTATTCGTGAAATTACTGTAGTTTGCTTATACAGCAGGGCTGTACCAGAGAAGTGTAAACTGCCTGAGTATTAGGCTATTCTATATAGCTTTTAAACAGCGTTTGAAGAGTTTACTTAATCTTTTCACTCTATTATAACCCTGGGTTGCTATTCTTCTATGGGTTTGTAGCATCAAAGTAATAGTATTCGAGCCTTCCACTTCCCACTGGAACTGCTCTAATTACAGATGTTAGAGCATTTGGGGAAGAAAGGAGAGAGGAAGGAAAGGAGGAAGAATTACAGTAAATTCACGAATACAAGCCGCACTGAGTATAAGCTGCATCTCTGGGTGGTGGCAAATATTTCGTTCTTTGTCCATAAATAAGCTGCACCTGAGTATAAGCCGCTCTGTCGTTCGCAGCGAGGACTCACGTGCAACAAAGTTGCCAATTAGTAACAGAACCGCGGCATGGTGGGGTTTACTGGCTCAGCTAAGGCTGTGCAGGCTCGGCCCGCTCAGGGCTGCCGATGGGGCCAGGTGGCCCAGCCCGGCGCTGCCGCTCGGCGGGGCCGCTCGGGGCCAGCCGCCACCTCTGGGCTTGCTCACCCTGGCCCGGCGCTGCCCCGTGGTGGCAGGCAGGGACGGAGCCCCCCCCCGCTCCCGCGGTGGCAGAGGCGGAAGGGGATGGAGCCCCCCGCCTCCTCCCCGAGCCACGGTAATGGCGGCACGGGGCTCCCCCATCTCTCCCCCAGGCTGCAGCAGAGGAGGGAAGCAGAGAGCTCTCCTGCCTCTCTCCCCGCCCCCCGTGCTGCCTGCAGGGAGCCAGGCTCCACCCGCGGCACAACAGAGTAACAATTTGTAACAATCGCTAAATGCTGGCTTTTACTGGCAGCTGCTCGACTCGGCACTCTGCCTGGCGCTTCTGAGGTTATAAATGTCAGAAAATTATTCACATATTAGCCGCTCCTGAGTGTAAGCCGTATTTCCGGTTTGGGAGCAAAATCTTAGTCAAAATGGTGCGGCTTGTATTAGTGAAATTACTGTATGTGATTTATCTACAGTTATGCCACAAGCACTTATGGCCCTGTAGATTTCTGCTCAGCTCTGGAGGAGGGAGGTGTGTTAGCCTGGGGTGGGGAGGAGGTCCCCTGCTTCTCTGCTGCCCAACGCACCTCTTCCTCTGCCGGGACACAGCCCTCCTTGATTGTATGTCCTGAACAGCAGGAGCCTAAAGGAGCTGCCGTAATGTTGAGTTCACTTTCCGGATGACATAACACCAGCCAAGTTCCATGGTCCTGGCCTCTGCCCAGCACAGCTGAAGCAACTCCCCTTCTTTCTGCAGTTCCTTTTCTGATAAAGAAGTAATGCTTTTCCCCACAAACCCCTTTGGGTTGGAGATTGGATTTGGACATTTCCTCAGACACCAGAAGTGGGCCATCTAGAGAAGCCAGCATAAAATTTGCACACATGTTACTCCCAGCAGGGACATTTTGCTTCTGTTGGGTGAGATGTGGCTGCAGGGCTGCCTATAGTCCTGGCAACATTCCTGTTATTTACAAACATTAAAGCCATGAAAGATGGCATTGTTTACCGAGATCACCACTTGGGTACATCTGTTTTCACCATAGGATTCATGGTCTGTTCACAAAAAGTGTGTCTGAAGCTTGCCAGCTGTGAGAAGGACTTCTGCTCCTAGCAGGGGGAAGCCTTGGTCCCACTGATTTTTTAAGCAAAGAGATCTAGGCTTATATTTCCAGCACTTCTGCTTCCTTTTAAACAATTTTCTGCAGCTGATTCCATCACAATACAGTGTGACTTATACATTTCTAATTTAAATACAATATTTAAATATTCTCCCATTTAAACATAGAATCTCCATAAATAGTCAAATTTGAAAGTTATCTCCACAAATAATCAAGTGAAAGTTTCAAAATCTTATTCTAATCCAGAAGTGTAATTCCCAACATGTGTTTGCACTGCTCATCTCTATAAATTTCCCTCTGCAGCTGAAGCCTCACTGTCATTACTACTCTGTATTATCATGTAACCTGATCATGGCTGGAGTATGTATAAATCAATATTGATGAATCTGTGCCCCATGGAATACTCTTAAAAGATTTGACTGAAGGTAATTCCCTTATTTTTAAGTCTATTGACTCAGGCTGTTGAACTTCACTGCAGACAGTCATGCATCTCAGTGGAAAAAAAATTCAAGAGGTTTTCCAGTGTCCTTAATAACTTGTATGATGGTACGAAACCTGGGCACTGTTTTACACTAATGGGTCCCAGAGTTACTAAAATTGTAGGTCTGCACTGCAAATAGACAGAGGGTGGCTCAGAGACTTGTACTAGAAAGTTGTACTGGGTAAGACCGTCTAAAGAAGAATTACTGGCATGAAAAACTGATTTACTCCCTTCAGTGCTGTGCCACAACTCATGGACTAATTACAATGCAAGGTGAACTAAGTTTTATGTGAAATACTTCAGGAACTGGATGGTCTTTGCAGATGAGGTGCTTCTTTTCCTAAATCAATGTAAAGTAGCATACATATTTCAGAAAGACTCCACAAAAATCAAGGTTAGCCAAAAAAGATAAAAATTTTTAAAATCACTGGTGATTTAAGATAGTTGGTAGATGACCTTACTGGGCTAACGCCAATGGCAGAGTTATGGAGAGTTCGAGAAAGCATCTAAAACTATAAAAAGGAAATAGCATTCTTTGATTTTTTTTCTAAAGTAGAGAAAATTTTCCTCCTAATGATTATCTTCTGCCTTTGGTCTCTGTGGAGCAAAGGATAAGGAGGGTGCAACAAGTATAACTGGATATTTCTATCTTTATTTTGTGCAGATTGTGCAAGTGCATAAATTGTGTACATTTGTTTTGGGAGTCCTAAGTTTTTTTCTCATGGATGGAATGGAACAATGTGCACCGAGGAGGAAGGTGATGAGTGGGATTAAACCCCCATACTTTTCCAGGAACAAATTATATTCTAGTTAATCCCTTATAGATAAAAAAATGAGGATCTTTTGACTGTGATGACAGGCAGGAGCATTAAGTGTAAGAGAGGCAAAAGCAAACATCCCCTGTGTTCTTACCCTTGCTAGCACATTATCCTGCAACAGGGAACTTTGTGAAGCAGAAGGTTATTCCAAATATGTTAATTAGCTATGTGTAATGAAAATGCAGTATGCACCACCAACTTTAATGTACTACTGTGTAACAGTGCAGTACCACAAAATCTGTGTTCTGTGTCGCAGTTGTTAATAATATGCCCCTCGAAAGCCTTATACCAGATGACTGTAACACAGGAATATAAGACCTCTCACTCAAGGGTCTGGCAAACCATCATTTTGACCTGCTTGTACATATTTGTAACCAAAATCTCTAAACACTCTAAGAAAACTCTAACAAAATCTTTGTAATGAGAAGTCTTTTCACCAGAGACTATATATATTGTGATGGTATGAATTGCCCAGGTATTTGCCAGGCAGAAGTAAAGAGCAGTTAAGGATTTTTCATAGGCTTGAGAGTGACTGTCCAGAAGACCTTTTCTTAGAGAGTAAACCTACGTGAAGCAAAGCCTTGTGCCCTGGTTGGGGAGCCTGTGTCATCTCTCCAAACTGCTGACTGGAGTTCATCACTATCTCACTTCAGAAATTACCTAAGAAGATTCAAAGTTGCGGTCATCTTTAATAAGGGAGTGAGTTACTCTCTTTTAATTTGTATTAATAGGCTGAAGCACTGTTTTCAAAAATAAACGAAAGGCAAAAATAAATTTGGACACCAGTCAATAACTAATCCTCTTCTTTTATTACTGAAAAATATTTTATCTAAAAGCAAGACAAGGATAAAATTAACAAAGCTATTGAAAGACAAGTGTTCATAAAGGAGGCATCAGGATAATCTGATTAAATTACTTTGGTTATTTTGTATAGCATTTCACCTCAGGACTTGAATTCTTGATTAAGAATGGCATCAAGAGGATTTGGAAGGATGGAATTTTCTTACTTCAGATTAGCTTGAGATATTTATGAAGGATTTAGGCAAACTGCTGGTTCTTTTAGCACAATGTTACTAATGAGAGCCAAGCACCAAAACAAGAGCAAGCATTTTCTGATCCTCAGGGAGATTTCTAACACACTGTGCCTCTGTAAGCCACACATCCATGTATGGTGTGCATCCTTACAAGAATACCTCATTGAAGAAAAGGTAGACTTCACACTTGCTTGGGAAGACAAGGAGGTAAATTTCATTGGCTTGTATTGAAAAAACACGGAATTTCTTTTAGCCACGGAGTTCACTGCCTTTGAGTTCTCTTTCCTCTTCTCCCATAATGCTGTGTTATTCCCTGCGTCCCATCAGGAGCCATAGGACACCTGCAGCCTCTGTGTGGCCCCTCCTGTGTCCTGCACTCACTTCCCTGGGAGAGGACAGACACACTTTTTACTTTCTCCCTAGCATGTCACTAATTTTGTTTTTTCAGCTTTAACCTGATGCTGATGCTTCTTCACATACTTTTTCCCAAATATTTAATTGCCTTGAAAATACATATTCCTCTGGGTCAATAGTTCAGAGGCTGATAATGAGGAATGGATACTGTCAGCACAACCTGAATGCCTGTTGGCTGTTTACTGTCACCTAGAAGATAATCTTTGACAGGGATGTGGAAGGTGTTAAATCTGGCAGAACATTGTAACACATGGTACCGAGAACTACAGGGATGAAACCCTCAGCCCACCTGCTTCTCTGGGCAGATTAGAGCATAATAGGATTTATTCTACATGAGCCCTTGTAGAAAAATAAATCGGAGGCATCTTTTATTTAAGCTTCCTGGAAATGTTTGGCTGGGGAGCAGCATCTTCTCCAAGTTGAGAAATTGCCCAAAGATATCTGGGAATTGTGCTACTGAGCTCTGTTATCTGAAAATATGAAATATCATTCATTTTTCTTCTATGCTAGTCAGAGAATATGAGGGTTTTGTTTAAATCTGGCCTGTCCTTAAAGCATTTGTACCCTCAAGCTTCTCTCTGATGCATTTAGTTGGAGTATGTCTTTATTAAAACCTCAAATGCTCTGAAGGGAACAAGCAGTGACAGCAAGGTCATATTATGTAAAGTTCCTCAAAGTGAGTACAAAATAGGGTGAAAATTTCGTAACATGAATGGACTTGGGACATAATAGCCTACAAATTAGGTGATCTCAGAGTTTCTAGAGTGATTATGTGGGGCCCAAAGACGGCACAACGTTTTTGTCTTTTTTTCCCATGAAAATGCCAGAGGTTTTAGTAACAAAGAAATCAAACATATTTGAAACCAAGCTGCAGTAAAACACACTGCAGTCCTGGCAGAAGTCATCATATGCCAGCCATATGATTGTAGATTGTGTGCATGACCACACATTCTGGTTTTTAAATATGAGTTGTCTGGGTCTTTTGTTTCAGGAATCATCACAACTTGAAAGTAAATTCTCTTGCACTGGAAAAATGATGGGCTTGCTCTGTAGGTGGATTCTCTGGAGTTAAACTTATATATAAATACAATATGAAAGGCCCCTAATTCTCCCAGATGAAGGCACAATAGTTTTAATGCGTTGGACTTGTCATTGCAATGAATCATTTCACCAGACTTCATGAAAACCTTGTGCTGTGGCTGAAATGCAGGAATAGTTTCAATGATAATCATATTTCTCCACCATCAGATCAAGAGCATTCAGTAGATATGCCATCAAATATGAATGAACCACTTGTCTGCTTAAGCAGTAACATGTAAAAGGTTTTGTGGAATGAGAAGTGTCGTTAAAGAGCACTTGCTATAGGGTGGGAAAAGTAATTCTCATTGGAGAAGTCCATTGACTGTTCCAATGCAAGTTTTGTGGTTCATTGTACTGTGGGGGAAAGTGTAGGGGGAAAAAACTTCTTTAAAAGGCACAGCCAACTGAAATACAAGTGGCATACGGAATCTCTAAGTGGACATACTAGGCATATCATTCCTGAAAGTGGTGCTGAAAGATGGAAAAAGTGAGCTACAACTCCAGATACCATAAATCTTTACGGTGATTAGTGTTCAGCTGGGGCTGGAATCGTGGCTCTGTTGCCACTCCCTTACCATAAAATTAGCAGTATGGCAAGAAAAACAGCTTTGAGAGCTTTTCATACTTAGCTCTCAATATACAATGTAAGATAGCCCTTTTCTCTAATAATTTACACATGAACATAGTACACCTTGAAAATGGACGAACATAGCTGCCGTCTCAATGTGTGTCAAAGTATTATCTTTTAGGGTCACAATAAACTGCTGATGCTGTAGCAAATCCAGACCCAAACTATACTATGCTGCAGGCATTTCAGCCAGCTGCAGCAATCCTGACTTCTGGAGCAGGGAAGTGAGATTTGCCAGGAGTTGGCACATCCTTCACTGTCCCTGAAAATCCATCCAAACTCAGTTAAATTATGAGCAGCGGAAACTCAATGACTTTTTGAGTCTTAACCTCTCATTCCCATTTCCATCAGCCCCACGTTTCAGTGCAATTTTCGGGTCCAGCCTCCTTCCCCTCCCTCCATCAAACCACTGCAGCCACACAGCTCTGCTGTGCTTTCTGACCTAAGCCTGTGTGGCCCTGCACAGCCCAGTTTTCCCCAGTGCTTCTAACAGTGGTTTCCCTTTTGTAGCCTTCACTTAAACTCCTTATTTTAGTGCTCTCCTCCCCTTCCCACCTGAGTTGGTTTGTTACCTGCATTTGGAGCAGATGGCTTCCTCCTCTCAGCTCCCGAGGGAGGCAGCATGCCCAGGCTCTGCTCCTCCATTGGCCACCTCACTGACCTGGGCTTTTGAAAAAGATCAGCCTTGCCCTGGTAAATACTCTAGGATGATACTCAGGCAGCTTGGCTGTATGCTTAGTCAGGGGTGAAATTTTTAGCAATCTGAATTTCTAAAATGATAATTTCTCTTTGTCTGAAACCTGGCCAGGTTCTCTTTTTTGCCTGACTGGGAAGCCATCTCTGCCAAACTTCAATTTTCTCTTTCAAAATAGCAAGTCACCTTGGCATTTCAAATTAAAAGATAAAGATTCCTCTAGTATCCAAGCCTGTATTTTTTTCTAATATTTTATTTTGAAACAGTTGAACCATATTCATGGATTTTTTTCTTTTTTAATTAAAGATAATCAGCCTGAGGCAAACATTCAGCAGAGGCAGTATTAGTCCAATGAATAACATTTGGCTAAGCCAGAAGCAACTGTGTCCTATAATGTGAAGTGTCAGTCAACCTTACTGGGCAATGCTAGAAGCCTTTTGTAAAGGAATAGGCTTGAAGAAACAAATTTCCATGTCATACAGTTCAAGATTTTAGGGGATTGTACAAAGCAAGAGAGATTAACATTATGCCAGATAAACTGAAAAAGTAAATTAAAAGCTGAAAAACTATTATGCTTTATGTCTGCTTTGCTCTTATTTTATAGAGGCAGCTTGAAATTTCAAAGCTATCCTGTCTGAGACTTTTAAAAAGATTTTATTTCCTGAGGCAATTTAGCTACTTAAACTGACACTGAGGTGCTGTGAGTGCTCATGACTTTCAAGAAAATAAAAAGTTGCCCGGTTATAGGTTTTAATTAGATAAATTACTCTGTACTCTTTTCTTTGCCACTTGTACAAAAACCCACACATTTGGTTAACAGGTTCATAACACTTCCAATGTTTGCAGCACAATCCTTAATGGCGTGTAGTGTCTTTTGCAATTTCAACCTCTCCTCCTTTCATTTTATACGAAGCCTTGTAAGAGGAATAGGCAATTGGCACATCATACCTTTCAATGTATTAGAATTTTTTTCAGAACACAGCTGTTTAAACCCCTCTCCTAGCCCCAGCTGAATTCTTCTTTCTCCTGCCTGAAATACTATTGTCACCTGGATCATTCACTCCACCCTTAGTAATCACAGTGATGGAGGCTTTCATTGAATACACACGAGAGTCTAATAATCTAATTAAAGATGATGCATTTTACTAGATCAGTTTCATGCACAGCTACTAAACTCATTGCAAACTCATTATTTGCTTCAATGGAGCCTCTCCTTCCCCAGCCTCATCCTCCAATGCAACATTCCCTGTTACAGAAACCAATGCCTTTGTTTCCAAAGCTAACAATTCCCACCAATTTGGGCCATGTTCTTTTGAAGAAATGACCAGATTCATGGTCATGCAAACCAACAATCCTGACCAACTTTCCTAGATTTTGCTGTTGTGGCTATAAAGCTGCAGTCTGTGTGTTGCCATAAATCTGTGTAATATTTACAGCCCCGAGGACTTGGATGGCATGGCATATGCCATGGACTTTGGTTCAGAAGTTTGTCTGGTTTTTGCCCCTCCCACAACTGTGCCACTTGGACTAATAACTGTGTGACTTCCTCCTTCAAACCCCATCTTTTCCTAACTTTGGACCATCAGTTTTGCCATGATGGGTGCTATGACAACATGTGTTACTACTGCTGCCCTCCCCTGTGCCACAGCTTAGTGACACAGCATCAAAACACAACTGATGTGGAGAACAGTCTAAAAGCATCTTGGCCCATCTTTGCTATCATAGTCTCGGAGACTCATAAATGGCTTTCCATCTACATCTACTCCTCCCCAAAAGCAGTTCATTCTGATTTAGCACTGGCAGTTGAAATCACAGATGGTGTTTTAAAAACGCCTGTTTAAACACAGCTCTGGTAAGCCTCCCCCTTTTCCTGGAAGCCATGTCACTCATATGCAGTGTAGTGTCAAGTTCCTTTTCCCCAACCCCAGTCATGTAAGCTCAGACCCACCATTTGTTGTCTCCTGGCTCCTTCTCTCTGGAACTTTAGTTCCAATGTGTGCAAAAATCCCTATCCCCTTCCCTAAAAAGTGAAACAGGGAAGTGCCATCCTTGTTGTACAACTGTGGTTTTGAGAGAGAGTGAGCTCACATCTGGCTTGTCTAGGTACACAACAGAACATCTACAGGCCAAGAACTGTCTTAGCCCCAGTCCCAGTACAGTGGCATATTTACAAAGTTGAACTTTCTTAATTTCTCTGAATCTGCTATGAATTCCATTTAGATAAATGCAGCACCAGCTCTGATATTTTACAAGGTTGCATCTGCTTTCACTCTAACTTGCATCCTTGTTTTAAAGCCTGACACTGTTGGCTTAAACTGGATCTGATACACAATTTATTCCTTCTTCTTCTCTCCCAGTTGGTATTTCTGGACACCTGGTTTCACAGCAATTCTTAGTTTAAACCAAGACAAAGACACTCTAAAATTAACATCTTTTTAAGGACCTAATCCAGCAATTAACTGCTACCAGGTATACTGCTTAATATTTTGACAAGTGTCATTTCTGGAAAAAAACCCACCACCTGCAAATGTATCATAATTCCTTTTTTCTGGTGACTCAAAGTGGCAGTCATCTTTGAGTGTACAGTCACTAATAAGAGACAATGTTTTCCTTTAAAAACACCTGAAATACATTATTTCCTCATTTCTGGTTGGAAGGTGGGCTGCTGAGAACTGCTGTCAGCTCTCATTCGTTATACTGTAAAACTGTAATGAAATGAAGCACGGTTTTGCAAATGGACTCAGAACAAAGGTACCTTGCTTGGTATATTCATTGCATCCCTGCATGTGGATATATATTCATGCAGAGTCCAATCCTATGCATCATGCAAAATGAAAGCCTGTGTCACCAAAATAACCTGCTATAAATACAGAGCATGTGACAGCAGCCAGTTTGGAGAAGTGTGTGGTCTCTCTGTCGCTTTCTCACCAGTTCTGTGGTGCTTTTTGTGCAAATGTGTTCTTATCAGCCATTGTCTGCACATCACTTTTCTGTTCATAAATTCTGCATGGGCGGTTTCCCTGCTAATGAGGACTCATGTTTGTGCACCAAAGTAGTGGCAGTGGTTAAACATATGGATGTTGAGATGTGTCTGAGCACATTCAGAGAGAATGAGCTGGATGTAACTCAAGAGCTTATATGGTACAACATGTGTCTGCTGAGTGTCAAGTCCATGCAGGAGCAGTTAAGGAAACCACTTGGCCAGGGTGTGCAATTCCAAAGCATAAAGCCAGACTGCTGCTCTCCTTCAGTCCGTGAGTCACTGTCTGGTAACAGCCTGCAGGGTTTAGTAGTAGACACTTCAGCCCACAGGGCCTCAGACTGGCATCTGGAGCTGTCCCAGGGGAACAGCCTCCTCAACCTCCCTGCACAGCTCCAGTGACCTCTACCAGGGCATGTGTTTGTTCAGGTCATAAGGATGCAGCCTGGTACCTGCAGCTCATGGTCTTAACAGCCTGGGTAGCAACAGACAGAAAAATGGTTTTATCTCAGAGCTTTTCTCTCAGACAGAAACCATTCTTCATCAGCTTTTGTTAAGCTTTTTTTTTTCCCTTCCAGTTGTTCCTCACACAGAAATTCAATAGTCAAAGCAGTTGTATGTATTTAACAGTAATCTCAAATGAAAGAAATTCTTTGCTTTTCATCCCTATGCAAGAAATGGATGTGCAGAATCTTCCCCATTCCTCATCTCAGCCCCATTCCCTCACCCATACATTTTTCTTGCCTTTTGTGCAATATGAACAGTGAAAGGAGAGGCAGAGTGGGAAGAACATCTTCAAAATCCTCATTAAGTGTACCTAAATCTACAAAATTGAAATTTGACCTAATGAGTTTTAAACATGATAGCAGAAAATATAAAGTTTGGTCTTCAAGGCAGACATTTTGAATGAAGCTCATGATGTCATGAGTTAAAAAAATTTGGTGCCTGACCAATCCAGGAGGAATTGAAAACTTCTTGTTTCCAGTGGTAAAATGCTCCAAAGTGTACTTTTTATGGGTATTCTGATCATTCCCAGGAGAGAAAGATGAAAATGAACCTGGAATTTTGATTTTAAAAATTACATGCATTATGAGAATCCTTGGCATTCAGAGGACACTGCTGAATGATCTTGTCTTTACCCTTATCACTCAGGCTCCATGGGGACCACATAAGCACAGGCCATGGAATTGTAGGCGCCAGCTCCAGAGCACACAGACGCTTTGCAGGTACATGTGCCTCCATGTACTGCTGATGGCTGAAAAATAAGCTCACTCGAGCTTTATGGGAGACAAGGCAGGAGAAATCCCTCTCTGCTTTTCACAAAAAAATGGCAGCATTCCCACTGATTATATTTATATAGAAACCAATTTCCAGACTCTGAAGAACAGCACAGACACTTCCTTGATGCCTTTCTCACTGCCTATTTTCCTGATAACCTCTGCCTCAGCATAAAGGCAATTACAAATACATAGCAACTGCATGTGAACTGATGGAAGTCCTGTTTGCAATGCATTGGTCACTGAGTAAAACACTGTTCAAGGCATTTTGCTCTTACCTGGAAAACTGTTGTGCTGCTGAAGAGGGAATGTGAGACTTTTATAGGGTCTTTTATTGGAGGAAATGACTAATACCCTATGCTTTGGAATTTACTAATTTCATGTGTATTGTATAACTCTGTATTATTTTTAAGCTATAATAAGAACTTAATTACTGTATTCCCATATACTATTAGTGGTGACACAGTCTTCAGTATTACATGCATATATTCATTTACGTGCACACACATTCTTGTTTTACTGGTGAACACAGTTGTTCTTACAGCCAGTTGCCATGGCATTGCATGCCTAGATTAATAACGTGGGTTAATAGGTTGAGGAATGTAACTGCACATGCTCACGGTTACAAATAAAACATTTGTACATTGGACTTCAATTGAAAACAATAACTTACCATTTTATAGCCTTCTGTCAAAGAACTTTAAAACCTTTGTGTTTTTTAGAAAGCATTTTAGGTGAAGTCCAATAAGCACAAAAACCACTCTACAGTGAGGATTGCAGTGACACCTTCAAACAGGATGATGTCATTACGAATTAGTGGGGTAGGACATGAAGGCAGGGCCTAGGTGATTTTGTTGGAATTTCATTTGCTTGGAATTCCATTGCAAGCTTTATTTTGGAGGTGAAAATTGAAGACAAATGCCTGCCATGAAGGCTGAAAATTGCAAGTCCATCTTTTTTTTCCTGGATTAAATATAGTATAATATACTATATATATATTTAGCCCCAAACTAAGATGTTTCTGTCTTTAGTTGAAACAGACAGCTCTACAGAAAGTAGAAAAACAGTCTTCACTGTTTCCCTCAAAGATTGAAGAGGAACAGGTTCATCTGATAAGCATAAATTCACTTCTGTGACTGATTCATAAAGTCTTGTGCTACATATTGCTTTGATCTTGAAAAGCAAAGGGTAAACATGAGAGTGTTTGTGCTGCAGTTAATGTGGCTGAATTAAAGATTAATTGTTTGGGCCAAAAGAACTTACTGGACCACAAAGAATCTAGAAATGTCTCATTTGACATCTAAATCATGAGGCATGTTTATGTTTTAACACTTTCAGGGGCAGTGTCATTTCAGTCTTGAGAAGTTTAAAGGAATTACATGAGGTTTTTCTAAGCATTGGGTAAATACTTACTGTCATTGGATATCTTTCACCAGCTTGAGAAGTTAGATACTTTTAAAACAATCTAATGCAGGATATTTTTGGATTTCTTCATAAATACAAAGTCTGCTCTAGATCTACACACGTTTAATTGGAAAGCATTTAAAATACTACTTTTATTTTATTTTGCCATGTGTTATAAACAACAAACTTTCATTTTGGATCCGAGGTTATGCACGGCTTTATTTTGACATGCCTGATGGACAGTTTACATGACATTTTTTATCCCACAGGTATTAATGTGCCCTTTTTCCTGAAGCATCATCTCCCTCACTCTCCAAAATAACTATGTGGGAGAAATTGAGAGAGGGCAGTGGTGATAATGAACCTGCTCCACATGTCTTAGAGCATTTGTCTTGCAGGATTGTGTTCATAATAAACACAGCAGCCTTGGGTTGAAGAAGGAGTAAAGTGTCTCAGCATCTCTCAGCATCTTGGACAGTCCAAGATCAGTTGCTCCATCAGTTTTGTTTCCTGATACTGGCCCACAGAACTACCCTTGTCTGTACTTCTGTATCTATTAGAGAGCTTTTCAGCTGATTGTAGCCCTAATTCAGCACGTGATTTGATGGCTGCTGCAGGTGCTTAGCTTGCAAGTGCACAAATTTTCTGCCCATCACTAATTTTTATGAAACATCAATTTAACTAAAGCACTTATCAAAAACGAGACGACAAAGGAAACACTTCCTCCCCCTTTTATTTTAAGGAGAAGACTGTTTTGACTTGATGGGGCTCACAGTATGAGAGGGTTGTGTTTCTGGCAGCTTACTCATAAATGCACAACAGATGAACATGAGCTGCTGGTGAAATAAACCACCTGGTAGGTTGTTCAGAGTGAGTGTTGAGGGGTAATGTCTGCTGCCCAGGCACCTGTCACAGAGGACATCAAGCTCCACAGGGATGGTGCCACCTTACAGTAAATAATGAAGACTCCTAAACTCATTCTCTTCTCCTCTGCACCCACCCACCCTGCAACTCACCTAAACCTGCAGCAGTAATAGTACTGCTAGTACTAGTAATTCAGTGATAGTAGCTACTTTTTTCACCCAAGAAATTTTGTTTAAACTTCAGGCAGTTTATAAAAGAGAAAAGCATAATTTTAAATACCTAAGACATTTTTGAGAATAAATACTTCTAAAATCTTTCCTGCCAAAGCAACCATTTTGTATAGCATAGTGCTCTTTCAAGGGACACAAAGAGACAATATGAAGATTTTTAAATGCGAGATACTCAGTTTAACTGGTATGGGTTGTAAAACTTTGAAAAATTAAAATACATTAGTAAAAGATAATGGAGGTTAAGAGTATGTAAGGTTTCTTAATCCCGAAGTAGCTTTTAAAGAGAGTGAAGAAACCATGGTGTCTGAACATCTGCACTATGAAAAAAAATAGCACAAGTAAGATCTGCATATGGCTCTTTTATCTTGGTTGTTCTTGGAAGATACATTATTTTGGTCTTTGAACTTCTAATGCACTGGACATAAGTGAAAAAAAAAACTCCACATACCTGGCAGGTCTTTGTGTGCCTGTGCTTAGCTGCTGATGGCCACACCAAAAAGCAGCTTTACAATTTTGCAGTGCTATTAATAATTTTATGTTGTGGCTTTCCTAGAGGAGAGCCCAGTTACTGGGAAAGACAACGAAGTCAGAAGCTTGGGTGGGACTTCTTGTAAGGAAGGATTATTCCCTTTTGCACAGGGATGAGTGTTTGGGGGAAGCAAGGAGTGTAACATGATATTTTGTGTTGTAACCCGGTACCCAAGATGTTTTAAGAATGGTATGTCCCTGTAACCCTGTAACCTTATAACCCCTGTAAAACCTATGGACTGACCCTCAACTAGCCTATTGGAAAGCAGCCAAAGATTCCCTTCCCCTTTCCTGACCCTAGAAAAGACCCCAGACTTTGGGAAACTTCCTCTTTGTCCCCTGGAAGCCATGAAGAAATAAACAGAGGAAAACCCTGGGATAAAGAGCCTCTGTATATCTTATCCTGTTCTATATGATATCACCTCAGGCTAGCTCTGCAAGTTATAAGAGTGCAGGACTAGCCTCGGGTGATTTATCAATTTCGTTTCTTGGTGGTGTATTTGACCATAAATTGTAAATTACAGTTTGGACTCCAGTCTGCGCTCCAGTTGGAGACTGCATGTCCTCAGCAGGGCAGGCATTTTGCAACCTGTGGTGAGAAGGGAAGCATTCTGCAGACTGTTTGCTGGGACTGAGGTGGAAAACAGGCTGACCCAGGCAAAAGGATGAAAAACCAAGATTCCCAAGAGCAAATGAGAGCTGTAGGGAGATGGAAGGATTTTTTTCTTTTTCTTGTGCCTACCTTCAAAGACATGGAAAGCCCATGGAGGGATGATAATCACTCCTAAAATAGCACTGAGAAGCCTGGAGTGCTACAGGGGCAACAGAAATGTCTGAGAGCTGAGGCTGTAAGTGTTTCACTGCTTTTGAAGGGGGCTATCTCTGGATTAAATCCTCAGCTCCAAGAGGACATGTGAAAACTGAGAGGGGAGATCTCATATGTTCACAGTGGTACCTGGAGGAAAGAGTGAGCCAAAACTGGTAAATACCTGGTAGATAACAAAGCAAAGAGACTGATCCATGGAAACAAGGATTGAAAGAAATGGGCAAAAGGAGAGAAGGGTTTGTGGGTGAGAATGAGAGATGTGGCACAGGCTTCCTCCAGGACAAAGCCTAAAACTAAACTTAAAGTTTTGAAGTAAGGAGGTATGGTATATTACATGTATGTATTGCATCGTGGGAATTGCATGGCCCCCAAACTTCTCCCTTTGCTGCAGAAAAATTGCTGCTGGGATAGAGATTAACAGCAGATTGTGCTATATACAGCAGAGCGCAAAAATGTCTCCATCCTACACCTCTGCCTGCCAGCCAGACACATCATTTTCACCAAAACATTGGCAATACAGAGTGGATTAGCACAATAAGGGGAAAAGACACTACATCATTTACGTGTGCTCCAGTCTGATCTGCTCTGCTACATCACTCCTGTCTCCACTGCATCCCTTGCTGCCTGGCCTCAGCGTTTTGGGGTCCCCCAGAGCCCAATGTGGGACTAGGAGTAAGGTCTGCTGCGGGTGGAGACTCCTTGCAAACATGCTGCCAGACAAGTTTGCCATGAGGTCCCTCCCAGTCTGAATGGTCTGAAAGGCAGATCTGCCTCATAGTTAGAAAATGGCAATGGGTAGTCAGGTACCCATTTTGTCAAAGATCTTCAGTCAGCCAAGAAAGTGAAGAGGAGGACTAGCTAGGAAGACAGGCTGAAAGACCTCAAACTGCTGTCCAGCTTAGCAATGAAAGGCTGAAGAAATTCAATACAAAAGAAGGTAAAACGCTCCTAATTTTGTGCACTGAAAAAGGCCTGAAATCTTTATTATTCAGGATATTGGTGTGATTTGAATACACAGTTTTATCAAAATAAAAGCTCTGTGCTCAGTAGTGGCTAGACCAGCAAAATCCAAATGTTTTTGAATCTCCAATAAAGCTTGGAGAACAAAACACCAAGTAATAACTGTGTTCTGTAGAAATTTGTAATATCTGTCTCCAACAGGTTATGTGAAGTTCTCCTCTCCTTCCTCCACCTCAGGAGAATATAGAATTGGAGAGATCAGCAAGAAAGACAATCACACACTTTCAAGAGGAAGAAAAATTAGGTAGACTAGGAGACCTTAGTAATAACAAAAAATGACAACAAAGATTTATACTTTAACAAGAAGCAGCAACACAGACAAAGCAGTTTATGTCAGATTGCAGGTGAGGCATGGAAGGCACTGATTAGTGTAAATGGGCCTGGAGAGCCCCACATGAGCTTCCCACAAATCCTCTGTCCAGGAGAGGTATTATTTCCTCTAGCTCTGAAGGTGATGTTTCTGGATGGAGACTGGCTCCATACTCCTGGTACTTTGTCTGCAGTTCTGCCTTTGGTCCTCTGTTCTGCACAGACCTAGGACCTACTTGGAAGTCCTGTTTTCTGCTTCTCCTGGATGCTGGACTAGTTCATCATTTTTACCTTGTCTTTTCTGTTGGTGGACCCTGTCACCAGGCTGTCTTTGCTCACTATGTTTGTCCTCAGCTCCAGGTTCATCTTCCTGCATCAATCAGCCTGGTTCTTGCTGCTCATTGGACCAGGGAAGTTCAATTAGCAGTCTGGAGGTATGTGACCACATACTTATCTGGTTCTTGGGTTTATCCAAGGCTGTGTGCACCTGTGAGCTGTAAATCAGGATGCTGGCAGAGATGAATGCTTAATGTGGATATCTCAGCAACCATTTGGTCAAGTAATCTTGTGTTTTGAAGCTTAGTAAACTTTACCTCAAGTCTGTATTTAGTAATTTCACGATTATAAGCCGCACCATTTTGACTGAAGTTTTGGTCTGTATCTGGAAGTGCGGCTTGTATTCCGGAGCGGCTTATATATGAAAAAAGGTTCAGAAATTTGCCAACCGGAAATGGGAGCACACAGCAACCCTGAGCCGAGCCGAGCCCACCCTGCCCTGAGCAGGGCCAGGGCCGCCCCCGGCGGCTGCGGGGCAGTGGGGTCAGGACTGGCGGTGGAGGGGGGGGCCAAGCCGGGCCGGGGCAGCTCCACGGTGACGGCGGCAGGGCTGGGCCCAGCCCGCACAGCCCCGAGCCAGTAAACCCCGTGTTCCCGCGATTCTGGTACTAATTGGCAACTTTGTGAAAGTTGCACGCGGATTCTTGCTGTGAACGAAAGTGCGGCTTACAATTCAGTGCGGCTTATATGTGGAGGAAAAATGAAACTTTGCTGACATCCTGGAAGTGTGGCTTATAATCAGGTGCAGCTTGTAATTGTGAAATTACTGTAAGTAAACAGTATGCGTTTTAACTTCCATGTTTTGGTGCAGTGCATATATCAGTTTCTTTGAGAAAGTAACTTGTCTGTGTAAGAGCAAATCTTCTGAAGTCTTACTTTATTTCTGACTTTGGGCTGATTATTGAAGTATATAGTTTTTCCAGGTATTAATCTCCTCTGCATTTAGCTCTTCCCCTAATACTTGAGAAACATCTGACCAATGTAACCAAACTCAGCAGACAAATAACACTTTGAGAGGCAAGTTTCTACAAGCTCTTTGTAAATTACCATGCCTAGCCAAGCAGCAGGCCAGATGAAATGGGTTTTGAATGAGTAGTATGAGGAGCAGAACTGCCCAAATGAACTGGTACTTCTTTGGTCTGCTTCTAAACATGTGGAAATGCTGGTTTGTGTAACTTCACTGGAGCTGCTTGGTAAGAGAAATGTCTTGTTTATTGCTAGACTAGAACAAATATAGATTAAAGTGTTTCAAAACCAAGTCCTAATGTTTAATGCAAAGTGCTTAGCTGACAGTGAATAGCCATGTCATATGTCATATGCCATGTCTTTATGTCATATTTTTGAGATGTCTCAATCAAATTTTATTTCTTTGCATTTTAATGTCGGTTTCCTGCAGAAATAGATTTTTTTCTTCCTTGGGTACAAAGGCAGGAAGGAGTTTATCAACTTAATAATTCCTTAAAAGTGTAATAAAATTGTGTAAATGCTCCTTTTTTTGTTTGTTTTTGGGGTTTTTTTGTTTTATTCAGAAGTCAAGTGTCTCTCAAGAAATAAAATCTTTCTTGAAGAGGATAACAAAATGTGATGCCAAATCATGAGAACAGTTAGTACAACAAGATGGGTGTTGTGCAGTAGGATGAACAAATCCTCCAAACTCTTGACCAGTACCAAGTAGAAAGAACAGCTTCAATAACGATTGCTTGCCTCAGGATCATTAGGAGAAAAATGACTTTGCTTTCAGAACTGTGATAATCTGCATAAGCATCTCAGTTGAGTTGTATACCCTCAATTTTTTGTGGTCTAAGCTGACTTGGATATTGAGCATCTATTTAGTAGCTTTCTAATATGTTCTATTATGAAAGGTCTTAGAAGATTTTTGAGTGATTGGTTTGCTTTCTTTGAACCTACAGACTGCATTTTAAAGTAGGAGAGTGAAAATGTGATGTATGGTTTTTTAACTCCCCAATTTAACCCAAATGAAATAAAAAGTTTGCCTTATTAAAAGGATGCAGAATTAGACATTCCCAAAAGAGCATGTGTTTTCTTGTTCTTGGGGTTTTAGAAGTTGAATTCTTGAGGGAGGGAACACTACAGTCAAGTTCATTTCCCAGGAGACCAAATGCTGCTGTATCTTACGCATTTTTCTTAAGATTTTAAAGCACCAGCTGTCTTCATTTTTTTTTTGCCACTTGAGCTAATGATAAGTAGTTTAACTAAAGTGATGAATAATTCACACTGTTTTTCAGAAAGCCTATAGTTATTTCATGAATTTCTGGATTTATTAATTTCATAGTTGCTTCTGCTGCTACAAGTACTAATTTAAAAGAACTACAATTAAAGTGGGACACTGGGCTAACCTGTTGTCTTTGGAATTCAGTCAAGAAACCTGTCATCTTTAAGAACAAACCTGGGAAATAACAATTGTAAAAGATAATTCAATGCAAGATTTTCTCAATACAGTGAAAGAAGATACAAACAAAAAATTATTCTAAAAGAATCAGGCTTGAGTACTTCTAAAAAATCATTTTACCACTTCAAAATAATTCCCACTTCATATGTAAGAAGAAGACAACAGTGCCTCCTGCATTGATGCCAGTTTCTGAAGAGACTACAAAACACTAAGTGTCTTTAGATAATATTTTCTCAAAGAACAAGCACTTCTCAGGCTGTTGTAAACTCCATAATTTGAATACTGAAATGGAACCTGAAACCTTTTAAGGATCTGTTCTGATGCCCTGGAGACATGTGGGAACTCCACTAGAGACCTCACTATAGGCAGAACTGGCCTATAGGAATTGTTTTCTCATCTTACATAGCCTTGTTTTCTAACCTTTCATGAGTGATTTAACATTTATCCCTTTCTTGAAAGGAGAGAAAAATTATGTAATTCCTTGTTCTACAGGTGCATTGTAAAAGCTGAATTTTGTCAAAGAGTTACAAGCATTAAGATACTTTTTAATTTGTCATACAATAAGGAGGCAGCTGTACTCACAGAGTTTAAGTAAGCATTTTCTGGTTTATTTTTCAGAACTGTTAACAGTTGCTCAGCACTTTCTAAGAGTGCATGGTCCTACCCTTCTTAGAAACGGATTTTAAATAAAATCTCACTTTCCTCATGAATGCACTTTGGCATGGACAGACAGTAAGTGAGTTGCCTGAGGTCATGCAGAAAGTCAGATGGCCAAGAACAGTTCCGACTTCAGTCTTCTGTCCCAAGATTAATAGATTGTTCTTTCTCCACAAAAACAAGAAATAGAACACTAAGATCACTGAGAAACAGAAGCAAGTCCAGGAATTTTTCCCTGCCCCTATTTTCCTAATCATAGTAAAAGTGGACTTTCGGGCTTGTATTTTCTCTGTAACATAATATTTGTAGTATAATTCTGCAATGAGCCAGCCACAATCCCATCATGCAAATGCTGTCTATAAATGAGGAGATTTGTATTTTATAAATATCATAGAGTGGCCTTGGATGAAAGGAACCTTAAAGACCATCTAGTTTCAACAGCCCTGCCATGGGCAGGGACACCTTCCACTAGACCAGGTTGCTCAAAGCCCTATCCAACCTGGCCTTGAACACTTCCAGGGCTAGAGCATCCACAACTTCTCTGAAAAATCTGTTCCAGTGTCTCACCACCCTCCCAGGGAAGAATTTATTCCTGATATCTAATCTAAACCTACTCTCTTCTAGTTTGAAACCATTCCCCACCCACCCCCTTCCTGTCACTACATGCTCTTGTAAAAAGCCCCTCTTCATCTTTCTTCTAGGTTTACTTCAGGTACTGGAGGGCAGAAATTACATCACCCCAAAGCCTTTTCTTCTCCAGGCTGAACAACTCCAATTTTCTTGGCCTTCCCTCATAATAGAGATGCTTCACCCCTCTGATCATTTTGTTGGCCTTCTCTGGACTCACTCCAACAGGTCCATGTCCCTCTTGTGCTGGGGACCCAGAGCTGGATGCAGCACTGCAGGTGGGGTCTCACCAGAGAGGAGCAGAGGGACAGAATTCCCTCCCTTGCCCTGCTGGCTGCATTGCTTTGGAGGCAGCCCAGAACATGTTTGTCTCTCTGGGTTGAGTGCACATGGCTGGGACATGTCCAGCCTCTCATCCACCTGTACCCCCAGGTCATTCTCCCAAGGCTGCTCTCCATCTGTTCATCCCCCAGCCTGTGTTGGTACTGGGGGTTGCCCCAGTCCAGGTGCAGCACCTGGCACTTGGTCTTGTTGAACCTCACCAGAATCTCATGGGCATGCTTAAGAGCCTGTCCAGATCCCTCTGGATGGCATCCTGTCATTCAGGTGTGTCAAGTGAAATTGTGACCAAGTTAAAACTTTGCTCTTCTTTCGGCATGTCAGGGACACCAAGGATCTGAAAGCAAGAGATAGTGGCATCTAGGTTGTACAGGAGGAATGACTCGGACAAAGAACTGATTTATATTTAAAACAAGGTCAGGATTTTGGATTTCCTAGTGACAGGACCATGGGTGTTGCAGCTGCGGAGGTTGCTGCAGGACTTCCATAGATCTCTGTGCAGCTTATTATCCTACTCCTTTTCCTTTGAAAGTTATTGCTGCTTCTCTTCTGGAGGGTCTTTTACTTTCAAATGAGAAGGAACTCCAGGAAGCTCAGTGTGGTTATATCAGGTAAAGGGCTTCTGAAACTGAGCTCCTGTTTAACTAAACCAAGCATGAATACTCTTAGTAACTTAGCACTTGATATACCACTGTTTATTGGTACAAAGTATGCTTTTCCCCCTCTATCTTCATTCAGGTCCAATAAGTTTTATGTATATAGTTTCTAAAAGAGCCTTTCAAAACATATATGGACTTTGCGATGATAAACTGGGCAGGAGTCATGGGTTAACTGGGTCTGTGCCTTTTTTTCTTCTGATGAAATACTAGTATAATATCTAGAGTTGAGAAGTGAAACACTAATCCTAAAGAAATTAGGATTTTAGTTAAAAGAAGAAACTGGGGTTGAAACTTAAACACAGTAAATTCACAAATACAAGCCGCACTGAGTATAAGCCGCATCTATGGGTGTTGGCAAATGTTTCGGTTTTTGTCCATAAATAAGCCGCACCTGAATATAAGCCGCTCTGTTGTTCGCAGCGAGGATCCGCGTGCAACAAAGTTGCCAAATAGTAACTGAACCGTGGCATGGCGGGGGGTTTACTGGTTCAACTAAGGCTGTGCAGGCTCGGCCCGCTAGGGGCTGCTGACGGGGCCAGGTGGCCCAGCTCGGTGGGGCCGCTAGGGGATGGCTGCCGCCTCTGGGTTCGCTCGCCCCAGCCCCGCTCCCGCCGCGGCCCCGGCCGGGCACGGAGAGAGCGGCCCGCACCCGCCGCAGCACCGGCCGGGCATGGAAAGCACACCCCGCTCCTGGCGCAGCGGGCGAGCACGGAGCACGCCCCGCTCCCACGGCGGGCGCCTGGTCCCGGTGCGGCAGCGGCGGGCGAGCACAGAGTGCCCCCTGCTCCCGGTGCCGCGGCGGAGAGTGGGGGCGGAGCCCCCCGCATCCTCCCCAAGCTGTGAGGATGTCAGCACAGAGCCCCCTGCCTCTCCCCCGCCTGAAGTAGGGAACTCCCCTGCCTCCCTCCCTCCCTCCCCCAACGCTGCCGGCGCTCAGCTGGCCCCACCTGCCGCGCAACACAGTATCCAATTTGTCACAATCGCGAAATCCTGGGTTTTACTGGCAGGCGCTCGGCTCGGCACCCTGGCTGGCACTTCTGGGGTTGTAAATGTCAGAAAATTATTCACATATTAGCCGCTCCTGAATATTGGCCGCATTTCCGGTTTGAGAGCAAAATCTAAGTCAAAATGGTGCGGCTTGTATTCGTGAAATTACTGTAATTGATTGTCTATCAATTTATGTTTGCTCAGCTGTGCTTGCAATGGGAAAGGATGAAGCTAGTGGTTAGGTCCAAAGAACACAAACAGTTGCAACCAGAAACTCATTCTTTGAAAGATTGGAGTTGCCCCAAAAGCCATTTGTATTGTCATTGATAGAAAAGGTTGAGAGTTCAGGGTGAGGAAGACTCACCTTACTTCCTCCTCTTAAGACCCCTCCCCACAAAAACGACCCCAGACTTAATTCAAGAAGCCAACCACGCATACTTAATAGCCATTCAAGCTAATTACCCTAGGAAGCAGGGAATGGGAGGGGCTGATATTATGAATATGTATTTGTTTGAACCTTTTGTCAATAAATAGACTCTGTGACCACCTGTAATTTCGCAGTGCGTATTAGGGGGCTACCCCACGCTGCTGCCCAGTGCTGAATAAACATACCCTTTCTAACTTTAAATTGTTAGAGAGTCTTTTGTCTGTCACAGTTGAGTATCGGTATTAGACCAATACTCATATTTTGGTAAATCAGAAAGAAGGGAAACATTTACAAGAAATCAAATTAACACCGAAAGTCTTACCAGCAATAGTTTTTCCATGTTCCTCTCAGATAGTACTTTGATAATCATATTTCAATTCCAGTGCTAAATGAAGCATTTGTGAAAACTGAGTCATCCACAAATGATGAATGAGTTTAAGAACACACATAACTTCCCCCTTTTTTTGTTTGAATTTTGTTCGCAGACCAAATGATGTTAATTTGCCTTGTCCTGCCTTCTCTTCCTTGCAAATAAGGGCAAAATTTTTCCCTTAAATAAAAAAAAAAGCTGATATTTTCACAGCAACAGCTGAAATTTTGAGTAAAATTACAAACATAAAAGACTGAAAAATGTGGGAGCTGGGAACAGAGATCCCAATGTCCATCTAAGTCCATATCTATTGATTCAAGTCTAGGATAAGAAAGCTCTGCAGATTAATCAGCATTGATATGGACTGCATAGTTCAGGCCAGGACTAGTCTTTCTTGCACTTCTGTGTCTGTGAAATTCCACAGAAATGGAGAAGTCTCATATCTGGGTGAAAGAAGGCAGTGTATTTTTTTCAGCTGCCTTTGTAATATATATGTAGGAGTTGCACTTGGTAGGCTTTTAAAATAGATCTTAAATCTACTTAAATGCAAGCTGCAAGGAGGTTTAGAAGCTATTTTTATAATAAGCTTTATTATTAATGTCTTATGAGCTGTCTGCCATCCAGTCACATACAGTTGTGGAGCAGAGGAGAAGCTTTGAGGTTGGTGGCACTCTTGACACATCTGCTTCTGCTGGGCCATGGATGTTGTCTGGATGGAAAGTTAAGCTTCCAGAAGTGATGATTCAAATGCTTCTGGTGCTTCATGTACCTAAACACTTCTGCTCCTTTTCCTTTAGTTGTTCATTCAGATATTTCCTAAGTTTATAGCGTGTTCCAGGTCCCTGGCTTTTATTCTTAAAGACTTCTGTCTATCATTAGTGCCTGGTATACTCTAAAATAAATTAATGTGCATGGATAACTTATAATTATCTAAATTTTCAGAATGAAATTCTTAATTCTTAAATCTTGACAGTATTGTGAATGTTTCAGTTGGAAGTACTTTGATCTTCTATTTTATTTAAATAAGCAATAATCCTTACTCTTTTTCTGTGAGTCCTTTGATATCTGACTAAACTTTCTGGACTTCTTTTGAAAAAAACAGACAATTTTAATCTCTAAAATGCAGTGAGCAACACAAATATATTTGTTTTTCTTCCCCCACTTTTTCCTGTGAGCAACCTGGCCTCATGCCCTAAATAAGTAGGGATGCAGTCTGCACATTTTTTTTACACCCACTTTATGACAATTGGAAGGATTTGGTCATTATTTTATATGATGTTTTTCAGTCAGTTTGATGAATCCTAGCATGGTTTTTTTTCACAGAAGAAATGAAAACCAGAGGATATTAACCTTGATCTTTGATTCATGTCCCTTTAAAAGGGAAAAGGAACATCGTTCCTCTTCCTGAACACACAAGCCTTGGCTGACTTGGTAGGCTAGATGGGGAGTTACTGTGACAGACCAAGGTTTACTGCCTGTGAGAGGCAGACAGATTGCCACCTCCTGTTTGTGTGCTGGCCACAAAGATGAACAGTAGGAGATTATCCAACTTTGACTTCCAGCTTGATAATTATGCACCATATTGTTTTCCTTTGGCCAGGGATTAAGGACTAGTCTCAGGAATGCTCCTGGCTGAGAAGCAACTTGTGTTTGACCAGCAAAGAAGCAGTTTTCCATGAAGTTTCTTATCAGAATTGCTGTTCTGATGGCAAAAACAAGTAAATTTTCTGTGTGTTGGTAGCATATGTACAGTGCACAACTCAAAGGCTTAAGAAGACTTCATAACAAGCAGAAGGATTAAGGAGGAAGCCCTAGGGCTTCCAAGAGCATCTTATTCCTTTTGTTTGCTGTGGGAAAGTGGCATGCATTGTAGGAAGGGAGTCACAAAATACTGGAGTGTATTTCAAAGCCCTGAAACAGGACCTGGTATGTGTCAGGCACAGGAAAGGTTGTGTAGAAGGAGTTCATGACTGCCACTATGATCAGTAGCTGAGACTACCAAAAATTAAAGTGCACGAGTCCACAGGTACCCAGTAGTATATGCTAAGTGTAGAGCTGAGCCCTGAGTCCTGCAACCTGGGGACCTTCTCATCCTCACTGTTTGGCATTCCCTGGATAATCACAGCCATAACTCTTTCTACAGGCTGCTTTCCCCCCAGTCTTCCCCTCAAGAAGGAGAGGGCGAGGTATTTGTAGTAGGGAAATACAAATGAGAAGTCAATGGGTAATTTTTTGGATATGACACCCACTGAGAAGGAAGTTTGGGTTCCCATCCCTTCTTCTAGAGCTATTTATTTGGCACCACCTATTAACTGACTAAAGCACAGTCCTGGCTGAGGCTACAGCACAGGTCTCCTCAAGCTCAGTGCTCTCACTGCACTGCTGCTGGCTCCCTGCTGGCCGTGGAGCTGTGCTCTCCTCTGCATGACTGGCCAGTTTTGGCCTTGGTTGCTGAGCACCTGATGTGCCATGTTTGATTGGGTCCTAAATGTTTTGTATTGCCAGGAAGCCTCACAGTTCCTTCACTGCTATAATCCAATGCTACCGCTGAAGAGTTTTTGTGAACCCTGTTACTACAGGTAAAGCAGCATCACAGCCAAGGTATATAAACACAACTACAGTGAAGTGACTATCATGAGTCATAGCCATGCAAGTTGTACTGAGATCTGGCTTTAAAGGAGATATCTATCATGGGTGTGTATTTAAAAAAAATGATATTTTTTTTTTTACTTTTACTAGCCTTCTATGTACAGCTTTAACTACAACGTGTAAATAAAGCAGTAGTAAAGGAAGGTGCAAACTGAAGAAATTTGCTGAGAGAGAAAGTGTAGCAGTACTGGGCCATCCTTCCACCTTCCTGCTTTTGGTTTACAGCCTGAGTTTCCAAGACCTCTTGTTGACCTGTAGGCTCCAGCTGTTCTGACTTGAATAATTTCAATTATTTATGTATACCTTATAAAGAAAATACCCAAACCTAAAACTCTGACCACATTTAAATATTTAATTGGAAAAAAAAATCACAGGTAGAAGAGAAATAACACTTGAAATGTACCACACTAAAGTGCTTTTGGGAAGGCTTTACTGATATCTGGCAAATAATAGCCCTGCAGAAAAGCTAGTGCCGCTTGCCAAACTGGTTGGTAACACTTGGTAATGTCTGCTCTGGAGTGGTTACTATTAATGTTTCTTGCCAGGGTTCATAAAGAGGTTGCATGCCACAAATTGCTCAATGTGACTGCTCAAAACCTTATATTACTTGGGTAATATTAAATGAAAACCAAATGTTATAAATGTACTAGTGGGACAGGTGCCTATGTTTATGTCCTAGAAGACAAATCCCTGGAGCTTCTGGGTTATATTTGCAATTTGAAAGAGTTATATTTTATGATAAGGAAATAATTAGATTACTTCAAAGGCTATTCCAATCTGGATAAAGGGATGAGGACTGCAATAAATAAGCTAAAACAACTTTAAATCTACAAATGTTCATTTACCTTTTTTTTTTTTTTTTAAGAAAATAAATGGTTTAGCATTATTTCTTTATATTCTGAAAGACAACAAAGAAATTGCCAGTTTCTCATGTCCCCAAAATTATTTACCACACTTAGACTGGATTTTACTTGGTTTGTATTGTTTTGCATCTATAGGTTTCTTTCCAAGAGCAAGAGCTCACATTACCTTTGAGTGAATGAGGTGTTTCCTACTACCTTGTGACTCCAGGAAACAAACTTGTGGAAGAGACAAAACTCTTGAGTCACGTGGAAAATATAGGCAGCTGAAATATAATATAGTGACTAGTAGAAGCAGTAATAAAGAACCTCACCCTGAAACTAATGTTATAGCTGCTAGGACTTAGAAGCGAAGCCTCTCCTCCTGCTGGGCTTTGCTGCTGCCTTGGAGGCAGGAGCTCTCTCTGGTCGCGGCCTTTAAGTTGAGATCATTAATGCATGTCCTTCTCCCCTAGTGCTGCCTGTTCTCATGAAACCTGTGACAATACAGCATCCTCAAAATAGGCAAATACTGCTTATTTTTCAGTTGTTGTTTTGGTTTGGGTTTAGTTTTTTAATTGCTGATTCAAAACTAGAAAAGTAGATAAGACTTTCTGATGAAAACCAGCATACACTTTTTATCTAGAGATGATCACAAGGTCTTAAATAATGCATGCTAAGAGCTACACTTGGTGAATCTCTGTAGAGGGCTCTGTCAGACCTCCATTCTCTTAAATAAAACAAATGGTATTTCTGAATGTACTGATTGTCAATAACGTAACCCTTACAATAATTCTACATTCAGGTTTAGGTCACACAGCAGGCTTAGAAATATTGTAAGTTGGAATACTGTTTTTTTCCCCTAGTAATGAACCACTTTAGGACTTCACATATGCCCAAAGCTGAAGGGAATGTCATGCAGAAACATCCAAAGCCTATTCAGGTGCTTCAGTATAATTTACATAGTAAATCTAGCAACTTTTGCTACATTTTGAAGGAGTCTTTCTAAACTGTAAGACTTGTGTTAAAACAAATTGGCAACTTAATCATTTTTAGTAGCACTCTTATGAAGATTGTTCTCCTGTGGTTAATCTAACTGCTTTTTGAAGGCTGCAGAGTTGTCCTCAAGAGAACTTAAAAAGGCAATTTATTTCTTTTGCTATATCACTCCAGAGTACATGTATTAATTTCTTTTTATTGCTTAAAATGTCATTTAAACATGTGTAAATTAGTCTTAAAATGCAGAAAATAAAAATCCTGCTTGTTCTAGTGAAAAAGGTAAAACTTGGTGTATGTGCCATGTAGTTCAGCAAAGATGGGAGGAGCAGGCACTGGCTCTGGCAGCCCCTAAATGGGAAGTTGGTGGAAGTGAAAGGATTATCCTAGGAAGGTATGGATTTGTGCCTGCCAGAATCTCTGGCTTCTTGACAAGAATCAGTTATCAGAGGGTGCTCACTGGATTAGATCTAACCTGAGAGGCAGGCACTGACCAGGGGAGCTCTGAAAAACCTGATGAAAGTAATGGAGACCTAAGAGCTGGTGGTGAGCAGGATATGAGGAAAGTTCAATAAGCTGAATACAAGGTCAGGCTGCTGCTATCACAAGAGTTTCTGCTTCTTTGTTTGACCCTTGTTTTTCAAGGACTTCTCAGTGAGGCAAGAGCAGCTGTTATACTGGCAAGGGTGCTTCTGCCATTCAAGCATGTCAAAATATAGGATGTCCTTCCAAACGATGCTGAGAAGCTGGGAGATGAGAAAAGAGCAATGAGAGTGACAGAAGGGCTAGAAAGGAGGATTTATGGTGAGAGTCTTGGAACTTTGCCTCTTGAGCTTAGCAATGTTATCATGGAATGAAAACTAGAGTTAGAGGACTCATATCTAGCAAAAAAGACCATAAGAAATATCAGCAGTAACACTAAAATTGCATTAATTCTGATTATGAATACTGATACTAACCTCTTGTGAAATCTCTTGGGCATCTTTAAGCCACAGATGAATGCTTGTCTGAAAGACTAAACTCTAATTTGAATAGATGGGCAACAAAGTTGTAAAGGGTCTGGAGTCTGATAAGGAGTGGATGAGGCAGCTGGGGTTGTCTACCCTGGAGAAACGGAGGCACAGGAGATACCTTCTCACTTTCTGTAAGTTCCTGAAAGCAGGTTGTAGCAAGTTGGGGGTCAATCTCTTCTCTCAGGTAACAAAATGACAGGATGAGAGGAAATGGCCTCAAGTTGCAAGAGAGGTTTAGACTAGATATTAGGAAAATTTTTGCATGGAAAGGGTTGTAAAAGCATTGGAATAGACTGCTCAGGGAAGCTGTGGAGCCACTATCCCTGGAATTGCTCAAAAAACATGTGGATATGGTACCTGATGTGGTTTAATGGTGGTGCTGGATTGGTAGCTCAACTTGATCATCTTAAAGGCCTTTTCTACCTTTAACAATTCTACGAACATGAAAAATTCAGTGAGGTCCCATGGCACGTTTTGCAGACAATGAGATGCTGTGATCTAAATAGAGGCACAACTTTGCACATGTGGACTCGACTGATAAGGTGTATAGTCCTCACCTGTTTCTGTAAATTGAATTACTTTAAGCTGCTTTCAGCAATACTGATGAAAGATGGACAAGGAGCTGGTAGTACTCAGAGCAGCTGAAAGCAGTTTGAAAGGGTATTAATTTTCTTGTCTGTCAGGCTTACCCACGTTGTTACAGTGGCAGCAACCCAGCTTGCAGTGGAAGCTGGACCTCCTCCTAAAGCCTAACCTTTTCATGGTTCCTCCTATGCTATGAGGGCACACCAAAATGACACCACACTAGAGTAGAGTGGTTTGAAGGTAAACAGGCTGGGGATGATGATCAGGCATAAAAATACTGATAATTGTCAGTATTGGACTTACTGGGATAGGAAAGAAAATGGGATAAGAGCAAGAAATCCCTATAGTGTATGTAATGTAAGCAAAGTAAGTTCCCAGTAATTACTGCTCAGGTATTACTCTGGAGACTTCTCTGGGAGAGTCAGGAGTGGTTAAAAATCAAATGAAGTGTTAGAAATCTGTAGGAAAGGAGCTGTGAGCAGATCCAGCAAATGTCATCATGCCATTCGATAAACTGTTGTGTACCCACAGGCTGTGGGCAGATCTGCAGGTCTCCTTACTCCTCTGAGGAGACAGTTGCTGCAAAAGATGGGGGAAGTCTTCTCAAAACATCCTGCTACAGGATTTTTTTTATTCAAGGGAGCTACAATTTGAGAATCTTCAGTTTTCCCTCGAGTTGAAGAAAAGATGTGGTACAGTCTTAGTTATGGATGATTGGAGAGTCTGCAGTGAATGTCTGCTCATCAGGCTCTTCTGTTGGAGCATGTCTTCAAAAAGAAAAATACATTCTTCAGAAAGGGCATAGGGAAGTGGCAGAAATCATTAGCAGAGTATGCTACAGAAACCAGAAGTACAGATAGGTTAAGAAAAAAGGAGTAAAAGACCAGCTGCAGATTTTGAGCATATGGGTGTCAACACAAATATGCTTTTTAGCTCCAGAAGTCCTTTGACCCTTTACTGCCTGGGAAAAGGGAAAGGATTTACACTAGAGAAAGGATTACTCCGTATTTGTCATGTTTATTTTAATTTTTCTCCAGGCAAGAATCTTAATAGGAAATTATGGGGGAAGAAGAACTCTCACTACCACTCTTGCTAACTCCCAATAAATAGAAATCTCTTGGGAGAAGTAAAAGCAGGGGGAAGGCAGAACAATGAAGTGAGGAGAGCTGTAGGTAGGGGAGGTAACATGATTATTAGGGTGCAGGAAAAGCAGTGGAAGACACTTCCTTTAGACCTCACAGCAAGGCATTATCTGTGCCCCTGCTGAGCAAATGCCACTACTGGAAAAACAAGATGCAGGTGGAGGTTTGACTCAGTCTGACTGGCCTCATGATCATAACAGCACAAATGTGTTCCCAGCATGCCTGGGTGATGCCAGACATGTAGAATTGCTTCTACCAGTGGGAGAAGCTGCAGTTGACCACTCTTCTAGAGATGCTGTAGGAATTATTTTAGCAAAAGGGTGAGATCCAGAAAACCTCATGTTTAAATGGGATAATTATTTCTCAAATATTTCTTCTGCTTATACAAACGACCTCCAGAACAACTGTTTTGGGTTTTTCCTTTTAAAATGTCACAAATGAAAGTGGTCTTGAAAATTGATTTGATTTGCATTGTCTCTAATGCTATGTATGCAAATCATGTATTCACAGCCTGCATCCAAACTGAAATCCCTTTCTTTGATATCCTTAAATGTAAATAAAAAACCCCAAAAGCACAGATCCTTGGCTAACAATGATAATTGATTCCATTAATGAACCAGTTGCAGAACTGATCCAAAATGCACAGAGTGTCATGGTAGTTTTCTATGTCATTTATCTGGATTTCTCACCTTAGTAAATTTCTCCTGGTTTTGAAATACTTTGTTCTCTGATAGTATTGACAGCTCCCCGTCTTTTCCTCACATGATTGGGTCATTCCCCATCTTTGCTGTTCTATATAGCCACTCTTCTGTAAATTTGCATTATTATTGTGATGTTTAAAATGAAGGAAGTTATTCCTAGCAAAGGAAAATGCACCTAGGAGGGTGGACAAATAAACTTGCAGGGTTTCTGGTTTTTGTAAGGAGCAGCTTAAATTCTGGTTATACCGTGTTCATGCTGCAGAGAAAAAAAGCTGTCTGTTCCTGCCCAAAAAAGGAACTTTTTCTATTCTGTTTGGCCTAGTGATTAAGCTCCTCTACTTACTAGGAAAGGACAAGATTTCCTGCAAAAATGATATCTAGAGCAGCCTATCCCATTACTTAGTTTCCCCTCATGACAGCAAATGTCAGACTAAATCTCTTTTCCTCTCACAAGAAACAACTTCTGGCATAAAAGTTTCAGAAACCAATTGCATAAGTGTTCATGAAAACTCTCTTTTTATTAATCAACCTCTTGTACCTAAAATCTGAATTAGAGTTCTTGAGAAAAAAAAAAAATGGGGAAGCTCACAGCTACTGTCATTGCTGTGAAAGCCACAGAAAAGGTCACTGGCTTGCACAGTTGTACTGCTTCTCCAGGAAACAATGCTTTTGGGGTTGCATATATTTAGACATGACAAGAAACAAAACCTTGAGCTCTAAAAGAAAACAAGATTGATGTACTTAGTGACAAAATGGTAGTCAAACTAATGTGCTTATTTAACCTTGCATTTGTATGCTCATTAAACACAATGCTTAACTGCTGCTACACATTTTTAATTAGTGGTGAAATCTAGGTGTATGAATCCGTCCTAGGTTAATTAAACATTTTTTCAAAATTCACTGGGCTGTTCCTTAGTTGCTACAAATCTGCCACAGGTAATGTAGGATAGGCTAACAGATGCAAGAATCTGATCTAATTATCTAAACCAGACTTTTCCACCCAAGCTATGTATGTGACGCCAAAAAAGGAACTGCCTAATCCCACCTTTCCATGTGGCTAAGTAAGTGGAATGATATTTTTTTAGTACCAGTAGTATGCTGAAAAAGATGTCTGCAAAACTTATTAGAGGCAATGGAGTAGCATTGCTAGGCTATCAGTTAATATATTGCAGTACAGCTGAATGATAGGAATAAAAGTTGTCTAAAGAAGGAAATCATGTGATGTATCACCAGCAAGTGATTAAGGTGGTGGGTGGTTCTTTCAGATGGCTTTTTCATTTTGCTTTCAGTGTAAGAGAGCCTCTGAATTCGTCACAGAGGGCATTCAAAAACACTAATGATAGTTGGAAAGTAGAGTCTTGGCTTAATGTAAAATGATTTGACAGAATATTTTTTAAAAACCAACAAAACCCCACAAACTCTTTGTAAATTATGTTACAATGACAAGATACTGCTCTTCAGCTACCTAATGCCATTCAAAAACATGGAATGCCAATTCTGTCAGAGTCAAGATATGCCGCATCTATTAAGAAGCTGGAGCAGGGTTTCTACAGGAACAGGGCAAAGGGTTAGAGCTCTACATGTTGCTTTTTATTGCCAGTTCAACAGAATACCTACCTCGTGTAAGTATAGACATATCCAAAGGAGGTGCAGCAATTTTGGAGATTGCACATCTTACTCATATAGTTGACTGTGTGGAGGTATAAACAGAGCTTCTAAAATAATCATCTTTCCAAAGAGGGATGGGAAGCATCCTCTATTTCTAAAAGATAGAAAGGACTGCAGAAGGGCAGGCTGCATCTTACTGCTCTGAAAACAGTGTATTCTGGAGCTAATGGTGGGGTTCAAAGGTGTGATAAGAACTTGTGACTCATTACAGCAGCTCTTGTCAAAGTAGATTACTTATGGCTCTTTCGTGTTGGTATGCCTTCTGTGGGCAGTGAGTGGGCAAAATTCACTTGAATTGCTGTAGGGAACAATAAAACTTGTAGTGTTAAGGCTGGATCCAGATTTATTCAGGCATATGCTGTTGCCTGTTCAGGTCTCTATGAATTCTTCACTTAATGCAGTGGTATGGAGCCCCTAATCCCATCCCCACCTTCAAGAGGGCTACATATATTTTGTTTTTATGATGATCCAGAGGGAGCCTTTCCACCGTGTAAAGGATAGCATGGTTCTCACATCCATCAGTCCAGAGCACAGCTCTGCAGAAGCCTGGTGTTTAATGTGTTACTACTGGGAATGAACTGTGCCGTTTCATAAAAGGGTTCTGAGACTGATAAAGCCTTTTGGGCTTTCTGCACTCAAGTGTGGTGGTAGAAGCTCTCTGTTCTTCTAGGTCTCACTGATTGAGACCCATGTCCCTTTACACCCCAAGCTTTTATTTGTACCAGTTCGTTTTGAGATGGTATGGGCAAATGGAATCAAGTTTGCCACATTATCAAGACACTTCTGATGATGGAATAAATAGAAATGAAAGGCTGTGACTGTGGAAATACTTGGCTTCCCACAATTTCTTCCTGTAAGACTTTGGGAAAAGACGGTTTAGCTCACAAAGTGCACTATTCTTTCAACTTTGTGTCTATAGTAGCTGCTACATTTAATACAGCTACCCGATGTCTACAGTTGTGCTGTATCCTGGAATATGGTTTACCTTCTCATGCATCTTTATGCTGGCATGAATTATTTTTAATTGAAAATGGTTTTGGCCTTCGAAAAATATTTCAGTAACCACAGAAGGATGAGGAGATACTCAAGTAGCATTGTTATAATACTTTTGTTGCATATTAATACAAGTGCTTTTGTGGATTATGAAAGTGTTTGAAGAAAGTAACATAAGCATAATAAAAAACTATTGCCCAAATCTGGAATGCCTCAGCTTGAGGTAGGGACAAAAGTTACCTGGTGCATTCATATTGGACACTGCTGTGACTGAGCATCTTTAACAACATTGTGCGCAAATGCTGGACACGTTATGTCTGAATGAAGTCTATGCTTAAACTAGATTATACTAGAGGACATTCCATGTGCTTAGTTCTCCACAGGCAAACTGAGAGCTACTTTACCAGTTGTCTAAATCACCTGGACACAACAAACTGTTGCAAGGCATCTGTGATCCCAAAGGCTCCTTGTATAGCCTTGGCAGAGTTTGTGTTGCTCTGGCTTGGAGCTGGGGTGGAGCAAGGACAGGTCTGGGCAGCCCTGCTGCTCTGATGAGCACCCTGCCACACTTTAGGAAGGGCAAAACTGAGCAGGGGAACAGTGAATCCAAATCTGTGCACCATGTTCCACAGATATACTTTATCTGCTGTGGTTTTTCAAAACAGTGCTGACATTCGTGGTGGTTTAGCTTGCACATGAAGTGCTGGCCATGGGAGTTCTCTCCGTGTCCCCAAACACTGTAAGGAGGCCAAGCATGTGGCAGACTGTATGCTCAAGTATGCTGGTCTCCTTTCAAATGGGAAAGGACAAGATTAAAGTAAATTCTGTTGGTTTGGGTTTTTTCTTTTTTCTTTCTTTTTCTTTTTTTCCTGAAAATTTTATCCCATCCTCTTCAGACATTATCTTAAGTCATTGCAAATGACATGGAAGGAGACTCATGGAAAATATCTTAAAAATAAATCTTGAGGCATTTTTTTCCTAGCTGATAATCACAGAAACTAATGAATGGTTTTAAATTGTCAGTGTAAATGAGCTGAGTGCCCTATAATATAGGTTGTGACAAATGTATTACAAAATAGTCTTATGAGCCATTATTGCTACATGTCAGTACTGTGACTGGTGGAAGGAAATTGCATTTCCATCAAATAAAGCAGTGGAAGGGCAAAAATATCTTATTATGCCTTGGATAATCTAGTGAGACATCTAAAAAATACTGATGGGAGTCTGATATACATCCCTCACTAGCAGAATTAAAGAATTGTGGTTTTAAATTTATTCACATGGACAGTCATTAGGACAACTTAAAAACTTCTAAAGGGGCTTCACTATTAATTATAACCTGAAAAATATATGCAAACCTGACATAGTTTTCATGAATATGTTATCAATTTCTACTGTATTTTCCAGTTACAGCTACTGTAGATCAGTAAATATATACTGGGCTAAATCCCACTCACTTTAACTATACCAGAAATACCACTGATGTCCAGTAAGGACTTGCTCCACTAAACTGGTAAAAAATTCACTTTGGATTCAAAATTTTATGGCCTCTTGCAATACTATGTTGTAAGCTAGAATTAAATGACAGATCTCCAAATTTAGAGATCCAGAAAGAGGATGCTGAAGGAAGAGGAGAAGGAGACATTCTTACATCTGCCTTTTTTGTACCTCAAAAGAAGGGGTAATGTTTTCACCAATTTTCAGTTGTCTGACTTAAAATGTTATCTGAGGAAAATTAAATCTCTCTCAGAGGAATTAGAGAATTAGAATTAATTGGTTGTTGTTCCAACTTCTTTGCCAGTTTGTGGCATGATCTGGGCTATTATATGTGCCCCAGCAGAGTCACTTACAGGAAGGATACTTAACTGTCTGAGATGTGAACCAAACATCACCCTATTGTTTGCCCTCACTTCACAACTATCCATTATCTTAAGGCTCTGTGGGCAGGGTAGCACACTATTCTCAATTTTTGGTCCTTCTTATCCAGTTGAAACAAACTTTCCACTTAGTTTAAAAAAAAAACCTCACCTAACTCACCTGAAATAGCTACTGAAATACTACTATATACTATTTATATATAGGGCATATAGTTTAAGATAACAGGTATCAAAGTAACAATAGGAAAGTTTTGGGCCTAGAGGATACCCAATCTGTGAATTTTATTATAAGAAAAGGGCTAAAGGCTCATGAGAGAGTGTCAGGAAGGTCTAAGTTATTAGAAGATCTTACTCCTACATCAGCACAAGTCAGACAGCACTGTGACAAATGTTTACATGGTCTGAAGAATGGCAGAACATTTTGCTGGGGAGACAATGCTTCTTGTAGTCAGACTTGTGCGGTGTGCAGGACTCAAGTCAACTGCCTGCATATTGCTCCAATGCCATTCTGTCAGAAAAACACAGGTTTCTGATGTGATTGACTGTCTTCTCAAAGTCTAACCCCACCACACCCGACCAGCAGATGGGATGATGATAGCAGGTGCTCCAAAGCACCTTTATTCACCCTTACCCTCAACCCTCATCCTGAAATGTCAATCTAATGACTGAGAGATAGAACTATTAAATTCTATTAAAATTGTATTAGTAGGTTATTTCCCTGTTTGTTTGTTCCTATTGAGACTTACATATCCAAGTTCCCAGGAAGGTGACAAATTCTGACAGATTTTTGCTCATATCCCACTGAAGCATATCTCCTGAGGGATAGATTCAAGTAAATTGTGAAGGGATATGAATTTCCTTTTGTTTTCCTTTTAGCAGTCTTTTCGCTTGTCCTTTTTCCCCTGAATCTGAGACACCTGTGGGTATAACATTGTTGAAGAGGCCTAACACTTCAAGGAGGGGAAGTTTGAAGCTCTTTTGTTATTCAGTCTTTATAAAGATTAAAGTGTGGAACAGGCCACTGTAGAGAAGATGTTTTAAAGTGGCCAAGGAAAAGAAATGCTGCTTCAGAAGCAGACCAAAGGTAGTGCAAATGCAAGGGTAATGGGAAAGGGATGGCAGGGCTTTCCTATGTGAGGGTGTTCACCTTGAGAAACTGTAAAGAGAGGAGATTCTTTAAGAAAATCAGTAATTTGAAGTATTTTCAGGAAAGTCCACTGAAATGCTGGTTGCTTGTAGGAATCCTGAGACTTTGGAAGTTCTCAGATTAGGGGTTTTCATTCTGACATATTTATACTAATCTGTTACACAAATGTAAGTAGAAGGGAAATTGAGACAGGTACCTAACTTCCATAGCCTTAACAGGGAGTTTGCTGTTAATAGTTACAGAGTCCCACTGTTCTGCCTTATGCTTTCACTATACCAGCACTCTTCAAATACTCCAATGGTTTTAAAATCCTAACTAGCTATTTGTGGGATGTACTGTTTCTGTCCTACTAGACGTCAGATTGATCAAATAGTTCACTGTTGTATATCTGGACATGCCTCTTAGGTAACAGTGTTCATGGTCAGAAAACATAGGTACAGCACTTGGGATTTGCTGCAGCCTGCTGTTATGAGGCCTCTGCTCTCTATCACGTAGGTGCTGCTTATTACAATGTGTTTGAAAGTTGCTTCTTGCAGAACTCAAGGCCATTTAAACTGTGATTACATCAGAGTATGGACTAACAAGCATTTTTCTATATTGAGTTTCTGGACTGGTTTTGACCAAGATCTCAGCTTTTTCTTTCGGCTTTCCATTTAAATTTTATGCATATTTGAAAGGATGATACCTTTCAGCAGTAATGGACCACCCCCTTTTTCCATCTGAGTTTCCAAACTCAGATGGCATTCCAGAACTCTTGTAGTTTTGCATTTTCATGTGGCGATTATTCCTACACTACAGCTATGACATATTCACTTGGGGCAATCTGAATGTGTGTGCTATTTGCAGGGAATGGATCTGTGGAGAGACTGCTCAGGAGGGAAATAGAGTGGATGCAGGATTGCAGCAAAGCTGTTATTTTGCTCAAATTGAGTCCCAGTGACACTCATTCAGTATTTCACAACAAATGCATTTAAGCACTAGGATACCAGAGAAGGCTCTAGTGCACCCAGCAGTGTATATCACTGCTGAGTCAGAGGACTCAATGACAGTAACATCCACTATGTATTTCAGTGTACTTTTATCTGTTGACAGATTGCTTATTGACCCTACCTAAGGTTGGTAGAAAAGTATGCTGAATTTCCAGGCAGTGGATAGGGTCCCCTGAGCACCTTTCTCATTGCAGCCTGAGCTGTGCCTGTTGCTGCTCTATAGCTGTGACTTCCAAAGTCTGGGGGAGACTATGAACACTGTATTCTTTTATAAACAACCTTTCCTTGCTCACACAAATTGATTGTCTCTTGAGACAGTGATAAAACAGATTGCCAAAACAGAACAAAATTTTTTAACCATAGGTTTGCTCTGAACTTTGAAGAATAACATCCAAATCTTGTTATAAGTCATCATCTATTTCCAAAGTTATTCTACTGTCACTGACTTTGCACAACACCCATATCTCAAGCCATATCTCTCTTTTTACAAAGAGAGAAACTGATAGTTTGGTTCAATTTCAGTTTTCTAGAACAGCTCAAGTGTAAGAATTGTATTCATATGAAAGTAGGAAATGGCAGTGACATCCTCTACTCTAATCTGGAATTTGTCAGTAAATGCAATACGAAGAAAGAATTCAAGCCTACTGAAAGAGACTCAAATAGGAGCTGTAGCCATGAAATGAAATAATGAGGGAACTAATACAAAGAAGATCAATAATCAGGAAAATATTAATCAATAAATGTCAATATTTTCTATTTTGCTTTAACAGCATGTGTTTAGACATAGTACTTCTGGCCTGGCTATTTGTATAAACTCAAAAAGCCCAAGTTTTTGTAAAATAATTCAGCCATTGAACAATAACCTTAGCTCAAACTCAGATATTTTGTGTAGGGTCAAAGAAAGTTTTCAGATTCCAACTTCCCTACTTTCATACCACATCTCTTCATAATTGAGCTACAAAACAAGTGTTAAAATAATCACATGGCATAATCCAAAATGTACACTCTAACCCAAAGTAAAACTAGTGTCCAGCCATGAAAAAGTTAACCTTGTTAAAGCTAGTCTTGAATCTAAAGTTAGGTCACTTATGTGTCTTTATTTTATGACATAATTTTGAAAGCACTTTTAAGAAAGGATTAGAAAAATGTACTTCAGAGAAAACACTTCCAAATATCTCCTGTGGATTAATCATAAAATAGGACACTTTCTGATTAGGAAAGTATTATGAGACATAACAGATTGGGTAGTAATGACAACAATGGTTTACACAGAACGGCTCTGTTTAGGAAGAACATGCAGATAAAATTATTCCTGTGTAGTAAACAGCGCTTCCAAGTATTTTAGATACCTGTGGATGTCTTCCAAATGATCCTGGAAATCTGATTCTATTGTATATTTGCTGTAAATCCTGTCCTTTTAGAAATTCTTTAGCATTTTTTGAGTCACGGATTCAGCAGTGAAAAGAAAGATAAGAATTTGATTTTTCATCTATTTCTTTCTTAGCTATTCTGTTTTAAAATGTTTTCTTCAGAACGCTTCCAGAAGAATATGAGGAAAGCATACCTGGGTAGGTCCTTGGATTTCTTTTGTACATTCTCCATGAAATCTTATAAGAATATCTACAGGAACAAGAGAATTATGACAAGCCCCATGTATACGCAGGAGGGAGGTATATCGTTGCAGAGATTGATTTGAAGGGGAATAAGCACACCTATGGTACAGACTAGCATCTTTATACAAGCATAAATGATCTATGAAATTGCATCACTGGGTCATGAAGTGCAATGATCTGCACTGCATGTGGCATTTATCCTGTTTGCTTGGTTCTTTTTAGTTATCTGCTCCTGACAATAATCAGAAAGCACACACTTGACTAGCTGGCCTTTGGTCTGTTCCTCTCTGACTGTATTTTCCATATGGATGATAATGACAAATAAGAGCCGAGCAGAAGTATCAGCATCATGACTTAAAAAAAAAGAAACCTGAAAAACCCCAAATTTCAAAGAGAATGAATGCTCTGTCACTGAGATGTTGCTTTTTCATAAGCAGTCGTGCTTATGACTCCTATCTGGTAATTAAACAACCATCAGAAGACAGCAAAATTCTCCCATTATTTCACCTACCTAGCTCAGTGAAGTTGCAGTAGTTGTTCCCTCTGCCCAATATAAATATCTAGAAACTTTCAGAATGAAGACCACCTACATCAGTGAGTCTTCTGCTTGCATCCAAATTTGAGGTTTTTTAGATTTGTAGATCTATCATTTGAAGGAGTTCAAATATTCCAATAAAAACCAGGGATTGCATAGCTCATATTCTTCACCTCTGCCGGAAGAAGTTTTATGTACTCTCTTTTCTTGTTGCCTAATACAGTCTAATACAGGGCATATATGGGATAACTCAAATCAAAGGTGTTTAAGATAGTAAAATCAAAATTACTGAGTTAACTTAAGGGGTCTGCCTTTGGAGAACTGAGAAATTCAGTAATGCTTGCTTTTCAGTTGCAATTCTGCAGCTTATGCCTGTCACTTGTTTTCTTCTTTAAGATACTTGGAAATATTAGAGGTCATGAAGAAATTTGGCTGTAGTATTTAATGAATCTTTATGTTAAGAATACTGGAAACTAAAAATCTTCAGTATAAAATAATTTCCTTCTGTACTATGTCAACACTGATTTAATAATAAAGACTTAGACTTCAGTTCGGCTTCAGTCTGCAAATACAGTAATTTCACGACTATAAGGCGCACCCTTTTGACTAAAATTTGGTCCGAACCCGGAAGTGCACCTTATAGTCCAGTGCGCCTTATATATGGACAAAGTTAGGAAATTCGCTGACTCCCAGAGGTGTGCCTCATAATCCGGTGGGCCTTATGGTCGTGAAAATACTGTAATTTGTTATTTTCAGATCTTGAAAAGCAAAGTCTTCCTCACAAAACTAATTATACTGGTTACTTTAAAACCCTTGGAAGAAAAGTTAATTTCCTGTGCTCCTCAGTCTATCCTCTCTGTCCAAACACTTCCGTGATCACTGCTACTCATAACATGAATGTGACCTGACATTCTCACAAACCTTTTTGTTTTATTACTTAGTGACATTTCCCTGGGTAAAGCAATGCCTTCCTTTTACACCTAAGAAACAGGCACAGCAGGTTGACTGATTTACCCAAGGCTGTATGGGAAGTTTGACAGAGCCAGGACCTGGCTCCAAGTATTCAGAGTTGCTGTATTGTCACTAGATATCAGCTGTTACCTGCTTGCATTATCTTCTAGTGTATTCCAGCAATAGGTGATGTGATCACTTTTCCTATGGAACCAAAAGTATAGTGTCGCGGAAAGCAAATTCTATTACTCATTCTGGGTACTTGCAAAAATCATTATGGGATTTTGCAAGAATCCTTCTTTCTCTTTCTGTAGTCCTGATTGTATTTAGCTTGCTTGCTTTGACTTATACTAGATATTGTAAGCCACATTTTGGATAGAAGCTAAAAATTATGAGGAAACACTTATACTGAATGATAAATCTTAGACAGGGATAATTGGATGCACAGTTTATTTTGTATGAAGCATCAGATTTATAGAAATATTGAGAATGAAAGTTTAACTCAATTTTCTTTCCACAGCAGGGAACCTTGTATTGCAGAAGCTATTTTAAAATAATACAATTTTAAACAGTAGGGGTACAGTAAAACTAAAAATATCACCACACTATTTAAAGTAGCTGTATGGAAAAAATAACTCCTGTCCTGAGGCTCTGGCACTATCCAGAAATGCCTGAACATCAGACAGGGTGTTTCAGCTAGGTTTAGGAGTAAAAGGGATGTTGCATTATTAATTTTATTCTTGGTAGTGAGTTATTTTTGGTAGGAGTCATTTTCAAACGGAAATGTTGCAGCTTTCTATCCGTCAGTCAGATTTAATACTCAATCAGCTCTAAAAAGAAAAAAAAAGAAAGAAAAAGAAATTGCCAATGACATACAGTTTATCAGGACAAATTTCCATTGTTCCATTTGCTCCCCCAGGCTTCCCAGGAGTGGAAATTTGCACTAGCAGCCCAGAATGTGCAAGGTTAAAAACTGAGGAAAACTTCTGTGGAAAAATAGTCCTCTAGGCCAACAGGATGCAGATGAATAATTGTTGCAGGATAAATTCTTGCCATATTAAACCACAGCTGAGACCATGTGTGCCACCTGACACTCTGGAGAGTTTTGAAGTGGGACCAAGGCTAATGAGTCCTTGAAGTCCACAAGGAATTCTGGTCTACAGAGTTATCCAGACAGCTTTGACTAACAGTGGTGGAGACTATATTTACTCTCTTCTTTAAATAGTTTGATTATATATACAATAGTATCCACCTGTGCCCAGATGTGTGCAAGCTCTATGGAAAATCATTGGGTTACAGGGAAGCCAGACATCCTCCTTTCAGCTACTTCCTTAGACCTCCTCTGAAGTATGAAGACTCAGAGATATTAATCATAGAGAAATTAAAATTTTTGTAGACTTTTAAAAAAGCATTAAAAATATTTAAGAAATGTTACTGTTGTTTTATCTCAAATATTAAAACTTTACCAACAAGTTTACTACTTGACTGGGAAGCACAAGAGCATTAGAATGGGTGCTTATGTAGGAATTAAGAGTCTATTAATCTGTGTGTATCTCAAACAATGTAGTGCTGAACCTTGCTATTTATTTCATAACAATTAGAAATAGATTCTGGTCTCAGTAATGAATTATTCTGGCTATAAAGCAGTGTGATATATCTGATTTTAGCCCTACAGGAATAATGCTTTCTTCAATTGCAGGCTAAAATGCTTTAAAAACTGGAAGACATCAAAGGCAAAAAAAAAAAAGCCTTCAATGAATGTGCACATACTGAGGGTGTTCAGTGCCTCTCTCAACATTTTTCTTGCTGATGTGTCAATTGTCCTCTATCACTTCTGGATCAAGCCTTCTTCTCCCACCAGATGTCATTTTCATCACAGATACAGACCCTGCTCCTGGCACTTGCTCTTGTCCATTCTGTAAAGACTCTCATGTTGGCAGGAACCTGCAAGCACTCTGTAGCATCAGTCTTACAGAAAAAAATCACTGCTATCCGATTTCCTTCTTGCACAAAAGTAAATTGTGATGAGGAGATGGGATGAAATAAAGACCATTCCTTCTCTTTATGCAATGAAACGAAGAGGGAATCCAGGGACAGGAGAACCTGGGAACAGCCCCTTCAAGACTGCATAGCGTGAAAGACCACTATTTCATAATGTCTGATGAGCTCTTGCAGGTGGCTTAGTAGTTTGTAGAGGCATTGGTAAACCAACTGTACTGACTTACAGGGCTCAGAAATTGACCCTACGTGCTTGCCTGGCTCAGAGGAGACTTCAGCTGCTGCTCTGCATGACCTGTCCATAATTCTATCACTGCTTCTTCTGTTTCAAACCGCGTATGGATAAGCTCTAGGATGTAACGTGCAACTCCAACTTTCTCAATAGAATAGTGTGTAGTCATTCACATCTGCTAACAGTGTCAAGACAGTTTTTATTGCTTTTTACTCCTCTTAAGCTTTGAAGAGACAATACAGCTGAATTGCAAGTCTGGTGTGTTATTAAAGCACATTTGCTGAGTCCCCCACAGAGTATAGTCTCTGCTAGTATTGTGTGAACCAAGTATCAGCCTTGCTTATCCACTAATGCTGCATTGAATGTGAGGCTGCTGGGTGAGGAGCAGGTCTTAGAGTTTACCTTAGATACAAACTGAAGCCATGAACATGGACTTTCTCAATGCCCTGCTAAGGAGAACAGATAGGATTAAAGAGGCGCATCATGAATACAGAAGGAGATCCCAGGTGTGACTCAAGTTACACAGAACTGCTAGGCCTAAACTTTGCTTCTGCTTCATGTGTACTCATGGGAAGACAGGATTTGCTCTGCATTTGTGTACAGAGCAGATATGATGTGTCTCTCATACTGATGTATTTTTCAGTGGTACATAACATAAATGTTTCTTTTATATAGGCATATAACTTTGCTATGCTTTCTAGTCATTAGTTGAGACAGCTAATGGTAATGTGTTTTTAAGACAGGCTGTTGAAAGCAAAGGATTTAGCTGCACTTCTTACTGAGCATAAAAGCATTGCTTGTGGGGTTTCTCAGGTTGACCTTTCAGTTTAAAACTACTGAAATGATTACTGGGGCTGATGAACATTCCTAGTGTAATTAATGCAACTTACAAGAAAAGGGAGTTATGCATGAAAACTTCAAGGGCTTCTCTGCAGCAAGAATACCTTGAATATGTATGAATTGGTTGCAAGTAGAGACCAGAAATCGTGTGAGCACTTAAAGGCAGAGAAAGTTTACTCTGTAAACCTAGTAGATGCCAAAAAGCTACTGCCAGCTGGTACATCTAAGTTTTGTAAACCTAGCCCTCAGACTTCCTAGCTGAGCACTGTCATAGTCATATCACTTGTACTTCAAAGGCAGAGGTAAGGCAAACTATGTATACGGAGCAGTCATTTCTCAGTATCCAGCAGGTACAGCGATGTAGTGGCATAAGTTCAAGTTTGTGAACATGGAGTTGAGGCCTAAAAGAATTTGCAGTGTCTGCAGAGACCTTGGTAGGAGACCTTGGATCTGAAATGCTGATAGAAAAGATCTATAAGCAAAGTTTCATAATGAGCTAGAAGAACTGGCAGAGCAAAGGCAAGAGCAAGATATGCAAGAGCAGAGCTGGAGGAGCAGGCAGGGCTCCAACAAGGGTGCATGGTTCAACCAGGAGAGCAGGTAGCACCTGCGGCCAGGAGCAGCAGCTAATGTTGCAGAGCCAGCAACAGCTTGGATAAAGCCTCGTTATCTTCCTTATCCTCCTCTGCAGGTGACAAAGCCCCGGGACCTGCTGACTGCAAACTGAAAAGGGATTGATAGTACAGAAGATGAGAAAACAGCGTACACCAAGGTGCTAAGAAGAAAGCTGTAAGCTATTGTAATGCAACTTTTTTTTTGTCTTCTTGCTTTCCTTTTGCTCCCAGTATTAAAGTAATTTATTAAGAAAATTGATGTAGTGGGGTGGAGATACAAGCTGATGTTTTATTACTGGCTGCTGAAGTCTAAACGTCTAAACCTGGCATAGATGATATCAACCAAAGGCTGTCAGAAATGTTACAGAAGGCTGTGTACAATTGCAGGACATCTGTCCTGAATTATTACGACATGTCATAGTAAGTTCTTTTGGCTGCAATTGGAAGGGATATGCTACTTAAGTGAATATCCACTTCTTTTCCCTTCTATTAGTAGGATATATTGACAGATGAAGGAAGACAGTGGCAACTGAACCCGTGCCAGACTTATCTCTACAGTATTTGCATGGGGAGGTGGATCTGACATTACAGAATGACTGAGGGTGGCTGTGAATCTGTGCTTACTATAGCTGTATTCATATAATTTTGACTTTATAGATTTGTAAAAATAACATAGATCTTGACCCCATATGAAATGGAGTGTCCACGCTGTGGGTTGTTTGGACTTTTGAGAAGCGTTTCCTGCAAAAAAAAACCCAAAACCCCAAAAACCTGAAAATCTCAGAACAAAACAACTGATAGTTATGAATCACTGTGACAATCAAACAACAAGAGCAGAAAAAACGTTTAGAAGAGACATATGGCTTACCATGCTGGCCCATTTTTGGTTGATCTTTTTCCAATCCTTCTGCTCTCTCAATATAACCTCTCTCTCAGTCCCTCCTTTATTCCATAAGCCCATCTGCCTTCATCTGTTAATTCAGCCCTCTGTTACTACTGAATCGTTTATCAGCCAAATGAATGTGGACGATGAGCTCTTCTATTCATTCCAACCTAGTTAAAACAGGCCTGCTACTCAGTGGTGGGTCAGTGTTGAGAAAAATGTAAATAATTAATGATTTGTCTGGAAATCTTTGAGAAGGAGGCCAAAACAACTGAGCATTTGGCATCTTAAAAAAAAATTTCAAGGCCTGGATGCAGGCAGGAATAATCTCATCTTCACCACCCTACTGAGTACACAGTGATTTTTGGCTTAGTGTGCTTTCACAAGGTAAGAGGAATACCCCTGCTTTTCTTGGGCTTGATCCTTTTCCAGTTCAGTCTAGGAGAGATCTTCTGAGATGTCTGAACTGATGCAACAGGCTTAATGACTCAGGAAAGGTGAAATTTCAGCTTTTTTCCCCTGCTTGTGCACATGCTTTCATGTCTCTATGGTCTACTGACAATTAACCCAGTAAACAGAGGATACAGAAGGACCAAGAGAAAGTCTCAATGAGATGGTGTGGGACCACCAGATCAGAAATTATACTCTACTATATATATATATTGCATATATATACTCTGAGTGTCCAACTTTATGCAATCCATGCAATCCATGCAATCTCTAAACTGGTTGAGAACTCCGATACATATTAGATGAGGGAGTCTCAAATATACTGACTTCTTTTAAGTTTTATGACAGTCAGGGAGAGAAGAGACTGATTTGCACCCCCATTTCTCTGGTATAGGAGAAAAAAGCTGTAATGTGAAATCACCATTCACTAAGGACATATCAAAGAAGCTACAGGAACACTCACCAAAATAATTTCATTGGTGGCAGAACAACTTGTGGGCTCAACCTTTGTGTCATTGAAAATGCTTTAAGAATTTTCCTCATAAAGTAGAGCCTTAGTTGTAAAAAATAATTGGTCTCTTAGTAGCATTATCATAGGCTTTATGCAGGAAAAATATGCAGTGTGTTTGCCCACGTAGAATAATGTTTCATAATCATTGATTCTCTTCTGTCAGGGATGCTAATATTTAACCTTCTTCTGTTTTGAAGCTGATTATCATTTGCTCCAGAAAGAGAATCAAGATAGAGGAAAATGAACTTAACAGAGGCAAAAGTCAGACTAGTGTATATCTACACATAAAATAAATAGGTGAAACTGCAAAAATCAGGCCATGCAAATGATTGCAGCTGAGGGGGCTAGAAATCTTTTGATCAAGTTGGTTAAATACTCCAGTAATTCAGGCTCTCTGTAAAGAAACTTCTCTGGACACCCAGGATAAAACAGGGATGGAGTTAGGGCTGTTGCATAGCATGTTGTCTGCTCCTCTGAGGAAAAACATTGATAGGTGGTGCAGTCCTGCTAGGACAGAAATCACTTTTACACCTGCCACATATCAGTCTTTAACACTTCTAATCTTTGGTTTTCTAGAAAAATGTCCATCATGGCCTCCCCAAATGTTCAGATCTGGGCTGCCAGAGAGGAAGGATGGTTACAGCAACTAAGAAAAAGTCAACTCCTGCCCAAGAGCTGCTAAAAGAAAGTTAGGGCCTGAAATCTGAGCACCTACACCGGACAAGTACCTACTTCTATGCAACAAGTGTGTCATCCAGCTGGAGATATCAGCAATCCCATCTGTGTAAGCTAAAATACAGCAAAAAACATTAGACATCATCAGCCAATGGCCTTTTTAAAGACAGTCTTTGTGTGTCAGTAACAGAGTTCTGAGTCCCAACAGAGTGAATGATCCAAAATCAGAAGCCACAGAAGACAGGTCTGAGAATAGTGTTTGAACAAAATGAGCCTAGCATTGAGATATGATACCCTAGATCATCTGAGTGGCAGTCTCTTTATCGGGTGAAAATCGTGTTTATTGGTAAAATTTAGTGAATACTAAGTTGCAGAAAAGAGATGTATCTACATGGCATCTAGCTCAGCTGGCGATGATTCCAGCATAAAAACTTAGGATATGTCCAAACATACATGTGAACTGTAAATTACCCTATTCTGCCAAGGTGGTATATTCCCACTTATTAACCATCCAGTCTTTATTTTTTTCAAAGGCCACCCAGAACCAGTGGCAGGATAATGGCTGTGCTCCTGTCTTTGACTGATTCAAGGGGCAATATAAAGCTTAAGCAGCTTGAAGTTACTCTTGGACTTCATACAGCTTTAAAGCAAGAGCATCCTTAGTCAATGATTCAGAAAGTGACCATTACTTCTTTCAGAAAAACTGTCTTGGGGAAACTTTAGGTCTGTTTGTACCTGGCCCCCTACGAATGCAAGGTATGAGTATACTCTAAGAGCCTTACTCAGTCCTACCATCATCACCTAGATCAGCATGAGTCTTGCAGAGAAGGACATCAGTGGGGTTTTCTGGCTCTTACTGGTTTAACACAACAACCAACATAGCTGTAGTTTCTCTAGATCAAGGTGTGCCTGACATATTTTAAGAATAAAAAAATTTCCTGGTTTTCCCATTTATTTGATCAAAGCACTTATAAATAACTACAAAGTATGCTATACCAAGTAGACATTCCTCTAATATATATCAGGCATGAGCCACCAGAATGACAGATTTCAGAAATGCAATGGAATCTGTCCTCTGCCAACTCAAGAGTATGTGTCTGTGTACCTTTGGTAGGTAAAGACATGGTTGCTTCATCTCGCTTTTTCCATACCCTTCCCAAGACAATTTTTTCTTGCTTCCATTTCCTGCTTTTGCAGGACTACTCTCTGACTGTCAAAATTGTGCAAAATTTCCTGCAAAACAGACATGCATCTTGGTCACTTGTTGCCCAAATCATCTTCATCTTGTACTGCCTGCAGACCTGTCCTGAGGCTTAGCATATGTCTGAAAAGACACCAGGACTTGTCAGCAAGACTGTAAGACAGCAAAATGTGGTGTTTAGCTAAGTCTGTGGGAGGCTGGGGAGTGTATAAAAGGTAGGCATATGAAATTCAGAGGTTTGTTTATTATAAAGATAAGAATCTGAACTGCCAAAGTTTAGTCTAATTTTAAAGCTCCTTATGCATTATGCAACTCTCCTCATTTTCAGTAAAATGCAGAGTTACAATGCAAACCACTCTATTTCCAATATGTATAATTTCATTCTTTTGAGGAACAGCAGGGCAAAATGTCCTCTTCAAAGCCTGTCTCATTTTCTGAACCAGTTGCCACATTAATCTTCTGCTCAGTATTGGAGTGTATGTCTACTGGAAGTGGGTATGCATTTTGCCTCTTGATCTTAATTTTGATCTCTGGTTTTACATAAATTCCAGCAGGGGACAATTTTTAACTTCCTTCTCTTATAAGACATTCAGGATGTTCTTTTCAGTCTTAAAGGAAAGCTGGGCTGGCAGCTTCTAAAGATGAAAGCATATGCTCTGTCCTCCTAAAGGGGTTCCTCTTCCCAGGTCCACAGTGCATGACAAGGTCCTGTGCTTCATATCTCATGGCCCTGAAATGTGTTCATAGTGGTTCTGGCTCGTTGTTGCACATCCGTAATGTTAAGCTGCTTCTAAAATTCATAACCAGACTTGAAGTTTGAGCTGCTGGATTTAGACTGCTTTTAGAACATGCGCATTTATCAGGTTTTCCTGGTTTTGCTTAGCTTAATGGTTTTGATCAATTTATGTGCCCACTCTTGGAGATGAAAAGCCTGTCTCATTTTAATACATGATGTAGAATAACACCAGTAACTCGAAGAGCAGAAGTAACTGGGTAAAAGCTCTGAGGGGGCAATGAATCAAGAATGAGGAAGCTTGGATGAGTTTTCTACTCTGTTCCAAAAAATTACAGTGTGAACTTTGGGCAAACTTCACCTTTTCATTCCTCTGACTCTCTCCCTCATCTCTATTTTTTTTCTTTCCTATTTAGACATTCAAAGTGCAAAGGCAAAAGCACATGCCTACTATAGGCAGTTCCAGTGCAAACGTTGATATACAGATTTAAAACAAGGAGGAAAATATCTATTTGGAGGCCTCCTGTAGGATTTTGTCATCGTGGCCCACTGCAGTCTGTGATCAGTGGATGGCTTTGCTGGATGAGAAGAGGCAGTGTGTTTGCCCAGACATCACCTGAATTTCTTAAACACCTGCAGAAGAGTTTCTTGAGATGGACATTTGCTCATGTGGCCTCCATGACCTGGTATGCCTTTTGATCTGCCTTGCTCCTGGGGAAAAGCTGGAGGTGCTTTTTGATGATACACACCCCTTTCTTCCCACTCTCAATGCACAGGGAATTAGCCCACTTACTGCTATTGCATGTGGTTAATTCTGACTGCTGGAACATTTTATCTTTCACTAATGGTATAAAATACCAAGCCACTCTTTTCCCCAAATCCAATTTCATTTTCCTTCTGAGGTTTCTGCTTATACAGGATTCTAATTTCTCCTGTTTCACCTCTTCAAGAAAGATAGTGGGATGATCAAGTGAAAATTAGAGGCCACAACGTGTCTGAAAGTATTTTTGAGTGAATTGATTAGCAAATTAAAATAAGTATTTCTTGCACCAATACCAAGCACAGTAAGTGTCAGATCCAAAGAAATTTGTACGAGAGAAGATTGCAAAGAAGGTTTAAGAAACAAACTTTGTTTCATTTATGAAGTAACTGTGGCTTTTATCATCATGTTTTTTCTATGGGATACCCAATAAGAGCCAGGAGAGTCTTGAGAAATTGATATATTCAGTAGTGGGTGGGTGTGAATCCGCTCCAACAGGATGGTTTTTAAAAAGTGCTATTTAAAAAAATCTTTTATCTACAAAAATGAGGTAAGGGAGTAAGTGGGCCTCTGCAGGATTGCTCTGTCTTTTCCCTCTGCCAGCTGACAAGGAGAGCCGTCCTTCAGCCCTTTTGGCCGGTGGATGCAGACACAGCAAGTTGCTGCTGGACACTGTTGTTCCCCGCAGTCCCAGCAGCTCCTAGTCTCTTTTCGGTGAACCGGTTTGCAAGACCTGTGGGAGAAATGTGTGTAAAGCACCTATCTCCTTATCCTGAACTGCATTTTGAAACTTGATCTTTTCACAGCTGTGGTACAGCGACTTACTTTGTCCAGGCTTTAGTCATAAACTCCAGTCCAGGAGGAGAGGCTGGAGATGACGGTGGTGAAAGGTGCATGTTCCCTAGGCGAGGAGACAGCTGCTCGAGCAGTAGTGCCGCCCCAGCTCTTGTTCAGGTGAGCGGGGAAAAGGCTTTCAAGATCACCTGGGAGGCTCTGGCACTGCTGAGCAGTCGCTGTGAGGGTGGCGGCCCCGACTTCAAGGGGCAAAGAGAAGAACACGTTGATTTTTTCCTCCTCCATGCCCGATGTGTGGTGAGCTGGGTGGTGAGCGGTGATGTCCCCGAGGGATCAGGCGAGGAGAGCCGGGATGCTGCGCGGGGGAGAGCGGTGCGAGAGGAGCAGCCGCGGGCGGGCTCGGCGGGCGGGCGGCTGGGACAGCGCCGGGCGGGCGGCGGGAGCGCGGAGGGGCGGGCCGGGCCGGGCCGGGCCGGGCCGGGCGGCGCTGCCGGGAGCCCGCCGCGGCGTGTGGGTGGCTCCAGGCGGCCGGTACCCAGCGACAGGCGGCGAGGTGGGAGGAGGCTGGCGGGGCGGAGGAAGAGGAGGAGGGAGCGCGGCGGTGCTGCGGAGCGTATCAGCCGGTGCTGGACTATGGTGCGGCTCGGTGGGGGCTGACACGCCGGCACCCCGCCCGCTCGCACTCCCTGCCGGCTGCCAGGCACGTGTGGGATGTGAGACCTGCCCTCGCCGGGGGAGCATGAGCTGTGCCCAGGCCGGCATTGTCCAGGTACGAGGGGCTGCTGCCGCCCGGCCCCGGGTGAGGGTGGTGGGGCGGGGGCGGGTGGTGTCGGCCCCCAGCGGATAAGTGCCAGGCGGGATGGAGCTGGTAGCGGCCTCGGGCCCCGGGAAAGGCCCTTCCCTGGGCGGGATGCGGTGGCGGATCGTGGGTGTGCGCTGTCACCGTGCCCGGCTGCGCGGTGCCGCCTTTGTGCCTCGGTGGTCCTGCGGGATGGGACCCGGCCGTGCCCGTGAGCGCTGCCCTGGGCGGGGGCGCTGTGGAGGGGTCGCTCTCGGGGGAGCGCCTCGGGCCCCGCTGGGTTACGGGATGAGCCGTGGGCCTGCCGGCTGAATTCCGCCGGCGACCAGATAGTGTAGAATTATGACGAGCGACGTGCCGGCGGGGATTGACATCATTTGGGGATATGGATGCACGCAGGCGGTGATGAAGAGTCCAGTGCCGAATTTTTGGTGGTTACGTCCGTTCCTTGTAAAAACAGAAGCCCCCAGTTCTGGTTCTTGGCTCCCTGACAATGCAGCAAAATTTAAAGCACAAACTGCTTTCCCCCCTCCTTCCTCCCCGTGCTCTGTTGCTGTAAGCCAATCTTGTGACTTCATATTTTGGTTATTACCTTGTGTTATTACGTAACTGCATTTTTTTTGTTAGCAATTAAATAAAATAACTTATAAGTATGTTAAGAACATTGTCCTAGCCTGTAGCATTGTCAAATGCTGCATTTCTCATTTTGTAGCCTGCACAGATAATGGGTTTGCACTGACACGGGCAGTACGATTCATTTTGTTCTCTCTTGCATCGTTTCCCATGTGTTTCTCTGTAGTTGCAGAAGAAATGACTTGACCTGGGTTTAGATTTTTGCATCCTGCTGTTTGGAGCTGCAGTAGTGCCTTTTTTTTCTTTTTCTTTTTTTTTTTCTTTTTTTTTTTTTTTAATATGCTGCACTCAGCAGAAGTGCGTAGTGAGACTGTACAACAGTCAGTCAGGCTGTGCTCCTGATCCTGTGTTTACCAGCACCACTGTCATGTTCTGTGGGGCACCTAGCCCTGTCTGAACAGCTATTAGGGGCAGGGTGCTGCTGTGCCAGTGGTGGCACATAGCAGGTGGTCAGCTGTGCCTTTCTGATTAGTGCTCATGCGAGGATTGCAGTTATTACAGTAATTCATTTTGGCTTGGGGATTCATTTTGAAAATTTGGATTTTCCACTAAGAAGGGATTATCATTTCTCTGTGTAGTACGTGTGTTTTGTGAAGAAGTGGAGTACGGTATGTATCCTGGCTGCTCTCTCTGCTTTGCTTCTGTCTGCCTCTGAAGTGCACACCCTGTTTGGACAACACAGGTGCAATGTTGATTTTCATGCTGGAACCAGAAGTAGATGTAAAAGGCAGCACATGCTTAGTCAACCCACACCACTCATCCTGTCAATACAGTCTCAGTCTAGTACAGGGGAAAAGGGTATGTGTTCTTACAGAGGAAATGTGGGATCTGTTTGTTTGTTTCAGGAGGGTGAGCAGGGAGTTAGCTCAAAACAAAGAGTGGCTGGTCAGATGGCCAGCATTTGTGAGCAGCAAGCAGCATGTGATTTAAGGGTGGATGTCACGTTTTGTCATTTGTGTGATACTATCGCTGATGTGTTTCTGACTTAATGTGACCTGAGCTTTGGACTCCTAAGCTTTTAGTATCAGTCAGCTTACTCATTTGAAACCAGAGCAGGCCAGAGCATGAACTGATCCACTCAGTGACTTTATCACAAACTATCAATATCTGAATGTGACAGTGATTTATTTGAAAGCAAACTGTGTACATGCACTCAGAACATCCCAAATAATTAATCCCAAATTCATATGCTCAGTATTTGAAGTGCATTCTAATAAACAATATAGTCCTTACTGTTTTACAATAAATAACTGGCTAAGACTTGTTACTAAAGTGCATTTTTCAGTGGCTTTGTGTTTCATGTACATGGCATGCGATCTTGCATCCTTTGCCATTGTGAGATAATCCCTGTGAAGCTTTGTGGAGTTCTGCATGTGCTGTGTTGTATACTAAGGAGCGTTCATTCAAGGTAGTGCTAAATCCTTCTCCTTGTCTCCTTTTGATAGTCTTCTTACAAACAATGCAATGACTTGGAAAAATAGCAAGAGCAAAATTTAGCTTATTAGCTGCCTTTTGAAATACTGCAAAAGATGTGGCCATGATATTATAGAGAGGATTCAAATTGTGAGAGTGATGGTGTTAGGCCAGGAGCTGTTTTAACAAAGAGGATAAGTTTCCTGTGTTTTAAAGCTGTTTGATCTGCCTTAAGGTTGCCCCTGTGGTTTCACCTCTGAAAGATGCTTGTAAAAAACACCCAGCAAAACAGCCTTCTCATTTCCACATCAGTTGCAAAGTTCAAACAGAAGGGCTTTTAGTAATTAAAAAAAGCAATTATTCCAAAACATCTTAGTTTGTGATGATAGATTTTGCCAGAGAACATAGCTTGTCTTCATTATGACTTTTGATCTTTGTAAATATCTCTATGGTCCTATGTCTTTCCCTGTGTAGTTTCCTCCAAAGTTAGGGGCGCCCACAAAGCCTGGCTTCATCATGTGTAGATCATAGTCTTTGTGGGCCTCTAGAGACAGGGAGGAGAACTCCAGCTGTAAACAAGTGTTCTGGCTCACTCTCCCTTCTGTTCTGTAGATGGGTACTTGCCAGCCTAAGCCAAAGTTATGCCTTTCTGAGCACTGCCCCAAACAGTTCAGCTGTGTGTCCATACATACGTGTGGCTTACATGAGCAGATCATGCCTGCAGCTGCCACAGCTTTCCAGCACATACAGCTATGAACCATGATTGCACTTGGAGTCACCATCACCTCAGATGCTCCCTTTCCTCCAGTGACACCTGTGCTGCCGGGAATGTTGCTGCAGCATTTGCCGTTTCTCTCAGATTTGCTTGCAGTAGCTGGAAGATGGTCCTGCCCATACAGGTTTGTGTATCTGCCTATTAGGAGGAAAAGGAATTGTGACGCCCCCTTTTCCCCAGGATGTCTGTTGTTTGTTTACACTCAGCGGCTTTCTCAGTTTTGGCAATAAGGAGATGAGTCAGTTTTGCTTCTGTTTAAGGCTTTTTTTACCCATTTCTCCTGTAATGTTTCATGTGCTGTTGTGATTCTGCAGTGGCTGAATGGCAAATACTGCAGGCGTTTGGTTTAATTCCTTAGAAGTGTATTTCTATTGGTCTTAGATATCATGACCATTAATTCTAGTGAAGCTTAAAACAGACTAGATCTTATGCACTTAGGTATTTGTCCTAAAACATAGCAATACCTTGTTTTCTTCTGGTGATCTCAGAAGGATGGGGGATGTGCAACTCAGAAACAAATAAAAGTGCAGCCGGTAGCAAAGGGCAAGATAAGATGGACACCCACTTTAGCTGATTTTTTCCAGCTGAGATTTGAGGCCAGCAAGATGCTTAGAATTAAGAAGAAATGGCAAAGTTCTTTGATGCAGGGAACCCAGGGTCATTTTCCTTACAGTTAATGAATGGTGGCTAAGCAGCTGTATAATGGGCTTGTGAGTCAGTCTTGGCCTTTTTTGATGAGCTATGTCTGGCTAGGATATCCCGTCATTAGCTCTGAAGTAGGAAGTTTGGGTTCTTCAGGCAGGGCTCCTTAAGAGGTGCTGGGACTGTCCCTTGGCAAGATGGTGTCCTCAATCTCAGATGTTTGTTGAAAATGGACCAGAAAGACTAGTCCAAACTACAGGTTAAATGGGCTGTTGTCCTGGGCAGCAGACTGCTGGGGGCAAGTGGCTGGCTGTAGACTGCTTTTGCAGCAGGGAGGAGCTGGGTTGAAGCAGAGCAGCAGCTGAGCCCCAAGCGGGGTTCCCTTGCTGCAGTACCTGTTGCAGCTCCCATTTGTCCTCTCCCTCCAGTGGCGGCAGCAACAGAAACCACTGCCACCTCCTCAGGACTCTCCTTCCCCCACCTTTTCACTTATCATCTCACCCTCCTTTTCCATGAGTTCAAAGAACCTTAGCTTGATCCCAGCTCCTTTTGTCCAGCACATTGCCTATAATGCAGATAAACTGTGAGATGGCTTAGGAGCTGGGGGTGGAGTAATATGGCAAGCCATTTCTTTGAGATCTTAAAGCAGGGGGAAACCCTGGTGCTTGTGTTTGGAGTATCGAAGTCAGTATCAGCGCCGTGTTCCCCAGGGAATCGCTGTGCTTCATTGTATTGCAAAGTTCTCTGAGGACGCAGCAGTGCAGGCAGTGTTCCCTTGCTGCAGAGCAGAAGGTCTGTGGGAGAGAGTGCGTGCACAGCAGTCAGCAAGCCTATTATTGAGACCTACGCTGAGGTTTCATTTTATGCATTTAGCAAAACAAGCTTGCTCTTTCACACTTTCCAGATATTTTTATATTTCTCTGCAGATGCTTTTAGAACACCAACATTTGTTTGATTTCAAGCCTGAATTAAAATTCCCAACCAATGTCTGGAGTCAAAATCAAAAAGGCAAGTATTTCTCCCAGAATTAAAATCCATTTAAATTTGAGAGTTGTTAACCCATTAAATAGCAATGGAGTATAGAATCTCTTGGACTGAATCATTTGTGTTTAAAATGGAACATGCTCTAAAAATAAATGGCTAATTGCTTCAATGTAGTCAATATGAAATTTAGAGATGACTGACAGAGTGATTTGTCATCCATCCCCACAGCAGGAGTCATCTGGAAGTCTGTGATGTTAAACACATTTGTTTCTATTAGCACCTTTTAAAGTATTTTTGTTAATGAACTCTTGAACACCAGGACTGAAATATGTCATGTAGTATAATTAATTTTTCCATTTCATAGGAAAATGTGTGCCATGTGCACCTTCCATTACCGAATCGGGTTCCTCAGGTCCTGAAATGTGTGGTTCAGCAGGACAGGTTTTTTTAAAGGAAGCAGGAGCTTGCTGTATTCTGATGCCAACAAAATGCTTTCACACATCTCCATGTAAAATTTAGGATGTCTTCCTACAAGCTGGGGAAGATCTGATGTTGTGCTACTCACTGTATATAGAGAGGAGGACTGGTTAGGAATAACTTTCTGAAACATGTGTAAGTAGAAGAGGTGGAACAGGAAATTTTTTGCTTTTTCTAAGGGTAGAAGGAGAGCAAGAGATGGGGGGAAATGCTTGATGAGATGGTCAAACAAGTCATTGTTTGCTGTGTGCTGGTAAAGTGCCAGAGTGCTTGTACAGAGCAGGGATGGGTCAAGGAGCTGCTCTCTGGATCTTAGGAGTTGCCATGACTTTTCTTCCTCCTCAAAACAAAGTATCCTGCCAAAGTCTGTCTCTTTGGCAGTCTGTAGATTACAGGTTGTATAGGCTTTGATAAACTGGGTAAGAAGCCATGAAGTTGGGCATAATCTAGCTTTGCATGTGAACTGTATGCCTGTTATAAGGTACTTACTTCCTGAATTGTTTGAAATGCAGTTCTTTCAGCTGGATGTAGTGACTCAGGTGTGTGGGACTACCTGTCTGGGTATCTGGGCACTCTTACAAGTGTTTGATAAATTAATGGGATGAATGTGATCATCTGATGTCCCAAGCTGGGCAACTTGCTGCTTTTCTTTTGAAATCTTTCAAGATTGATAGTGTCATTAAAGTAGGAGATACTGTCTTATTCCAAGGTCTTAATGCAGACTCGGGAAAAAATTACAGTAATTTCACGATTACAAGCCGCACCATTTTGACTAAAATTTAGCTCCCAAGCCGGAAGTGCGGCATACACTCCAGAGCGGCTAATATATTAACAAATTTAGGAAATTTCCAAACCCGGAAGTGAGACCCTGCAAGCGTGGCAGCACTGCCCGCCCCCAACAAGTGCAGCGGTGCTGCCCAGCCCCGACAAGCGTGGCGGCAGCGGCGGCCGGGCACGCTGCTCTCCCGCTCCCTGGCAACTGCGGCGAGCAGGGCCGGGGCCACTCCCTGGCGGCCGCCCCGAGCAGGGCCGAGCCAGTAAACTCCACGATCCTGCAATTCTATTACTAATTGGCAACTGTGTGAAAGTTGCATGCAGATTCTCGCTGCGAACGAAAGTGCAACTTACAATCTGGTGTGGCTTATTTATGGAGGAAAAACGAAACGTTGCTGACACCCCAGAAGTGCGGCTTATAATCAGTGCGGCTTGTAATTGTGAAATTACTGTAATTTGGAGTTCACATTTTACTGCAGAACATCCATGAAATATTGGGTTGTTTGTCAGTTCTTTAATGATGTGTTAAAAAAAAAGCCATGTGAGAGGCCCTAAGATTTTTTATTTTTAAAAATATATATACTTTTCTTCAATGAAGTATGTTTCATGTGCGACTGCATGGTTGCCTTAAGAAGACAAAGAAAATACCAGATTTACCCTCTGAAACCACATCTTGATTTGAATAGCATAGTTGTCACATACTTAACCAGGAAAAGTGGGGTAAGCAGATGAAATATTTAGTCAGAGTCAGAACACACATTTCCCAGATGATGCTGTTCAAGACTCATGAAACGCCCAGTAGCCATCAGGTTGTCTCCTATCCTTGGTTACAGGCCTGTGAAAGCTGTGTAGAGATAAGGAGTAAGGTCTTTTCATGAACTCTTAAGTTGCATAATTTGACTGCACCATGCTCTCAAGTGGTAGCCAATGTGAAGTCATGATTCAGAGACATCACAGACATACCCTGAATCAGAGGCAAGCCATGATGCTGAGATAAAGTGTTATTGAGTTTGGTTTAAGAATGAGCATACTCCTTCTAGTTATTTGGAACTTTTCTTGATGAAAGGCAGTGTTGCAAGGCCTCTGGTGATTTATTTATTTATTTTACAGAACTGAGTGTCATAAGGAAGCTTGCTGTGTCCTGTGCCAGCATGAAGCACTGACATTTCTTTCTCATTACTCGAGCAGCAGGCTAAAGCAGAAACAACCATAGAAATTAGTAGCCAGACCAGGTATTAAGGACTAATGAGCTGAACTGTATTTTCTCCTTTCCTTCTTAGGCTAGAAAATTATTTCAGTAGAGAAACACGTAGTCCTATGGTAGGACTCTTTCCAAGAGCGAACACTTTGGTGGTTTATAAGAGTCAGCTATCTGATTTACCTTCCATTTTGTTTCCACTTATTAATGTTCCTTAAGGATTTTGCATCATGTGAGAAAATACCTACTTTTTATGTGAACAAAGCACCCATTAAAGAATAAGATTTCTCACCTGACTAAAGGCAGCAGTTCTTATGTTGGTCAGGAAACTGCATCCTGGTGTAGAACATTAACCACCCTTGAAATTTGACTTGGCTTTATTCTTTCATGCTCCTCAGAACTGTCACTCTCAAAGAATCGTCTTTGCAGATTTTCAAAGACTCCCTCTCTGCACGTGTTTTCATTCTCTTTGATAGTCTGTTCTCCCCCTTCAGTCTTCCCCCTGCTCAACAACTAAGTGATTGCAAAGTACTGTTCTTTCCAACGGAGTTTGCTGCACAGGTAGCATTGGTCATGCAATTTTATGTTTCAGACAATTAGAACATGTTTAATAACTCAGACTAATTCTCCACACCCAATAACATGATGTAGGCTAAAGCCTTAGTATGTGTATTTGAGCAATTATATTTGGGCATTTAATTAAAAACATGTGTCACCTAATTTTAAGTCTCTGAGTCCTTAAATATTGCTATCTTTTGCTTGCTTATCATGAAGTTCCTTAGGGCAATTTACAAATTAGGTTTTACTGTTGCTGGGCAGGGAATGAAAAAGTTTGGGATGTGGGAACAAAATCACAAGCAGGAAATGCAGCAAAACTGTAGCAAATGTATGGTAAAGTGTTCTGGGTGGCTCTGTGTTTTCAACCTGCCAGTTGAGTTACTGAGGTTTGTCTAGAGATGGAGCCTCTAGGTGGAAGAAGACCTTCTAGAAAAGGAATCTAAAGAGCAGCTGCTTGACTTGCTTGTTGGAGCCACATGGTATTTTTTTTTTTTATATGTCAGCTGTATTGTCTTATCCATCTTGGAAGATCATCAGAAGCCCAGGGAAGTTGCTGCAGAACTTCTAGAAAGGGGCAGGCTGCCCTCATGCCCCCTTTCCCTTTCCCTTTCCCTTTCCCTTTCCCTTTCCCTTTCCCTTTCCCTTTCCCTTTCCCTTTCCCTTTCCCTTTCCCTTTCCCTTTCCCTTTCCCTTTCCCTTTCCCTTTCCCTTTCCCTTTCCCTTTCCCTTTCCCCTTCCCTTCCCCCACTGTCTGCAAAGGTGACTTTTTGAAGTTTGGAATAGGAGTAGTGGCTCAGGCTAGGCTCCCTGTAGGGGTGTTTCAACCCTGCACCATCACCGTCTTTCAAAAAACCCCTAAAGAATGTCTAAGGCTCTGGGTAGAAATGAGTAACAATTTCCCAAAAGATAGTAGAGAAAGAAGTTGGTTGATTACAGCAAAAAGATGATGTAGGGCTGCAGGGGAGAGGTTTTATGTTTAAACCTCTGTTTGGAGCGGGAATAGAAATGTTTCTGGTAGAGCCTTGCTTCTGTGAAATATTTTGGTTGCGTAGTTCATATAAGAATGATTTTCTAATGGTTATAAAATGTGGATTTTGTGCATATGTGTATGAATTATTTGTTGGGAAAATATGATTCTGAGGTTTGGTCTCCAAGTTAAATATATGCCTGGTTTGACCTATTTTTCCCCAACCTAATTCTGCCAGCGCTGTGTGTGCACGCGTGATGTTTCCTGCTGAGGGAGTCCTGCTGACCTTAGAGAGACGAGGCACCTTAGGAAAGCTGGTGCATAAGTAGCGGTAGTGGTAGTAGGCTCAGGGTTTGCATAAGATAGGCTGTCAAGATGGCTCACCAAGGGGAAGATGTGAAATAGGGTGTTTGAGGAGGAGTCTGATTTAACACCGAATTATCTGGCAGCTCAGAAAGGGTCATCGTGAACAATATATTGGGCTGATTTGTGACCTTCTCACAATAGGTCTGAGATGGACAGGAGATCAGTCTGCCTGATGGCCTTCTAATAACTCACTGAAAATCCAGTTCATCTGCTTTAGCTACCTGGACCGAAAAGCATATAAATGCAGCATTGCTAATCCAAATAATCCTTGTGGGACCACGAGGGGACATCCACATGCTGAAATGAGAAGTGATAAGGGGGCCTTAAGCAAATGAAGATCTAAGCTTCTAAGTGTACACGGCATATTGTGAGTTTACTGGCTTATATCCAGGACACATAGCCATGTTTCATGCAGTGCTGCACCAAAAAGTGAGCATGACCGATTATCTTGAGTTGGCTGTGTGCGACTAGTTTATGTGCAGCACTCTGCTGTCCCCAGGGCTTTTATTCCCTGTGTAATGAGGGCAAAAGTAGCTTGCTGCATCTCTGCCCCCTCAGAGTCATTGTGCCCTGGATTAAATGCAAAATTGTCAACAGTGCCTAAAAAGGAGGCAGATTCCTAAAAGCAGGAACTCCAGAACTGCTGTGTTGGGTAAGGCGTGGTGTTCAGGGAGGAGCTGCCCTCCCCAGGAAGGGTGTTGCTATTTCTCTTGTACCTGATTTAGATCTAGGACCTACATCTGTCTTTCCAGGAATGTGTCCTAACAGGCAGGGAGCTTCTCTAAGTGTGTATGAGTATGGGACATGGTTTACACGCATCTGGCCAAAGTTGTTATGTTCTGCATGGAAGATTTGAAGATTCATTGAGCCCGAGAGTAAGAGGGAGCATAATTCTGCTGTAATGGTAGAGGGGGAGTTTATGTGTGCTTTTGCCAAGAGCTGGTTCTGGTGTTTTATATGCAGAGTAGCACGTGGGTTGTCAGGACTGGTGTTTCTGTGATGCACAGGAGCAGAACATGAGATCCTGAATCCTCTTACGCTGGGAGCGGGACTGAGTAGCAGTGAGTATAATTTTCAACTTCAAATACCTAAATTTTGCGTAAGCCCCATTCTTTTGATCTGGCCCAGAATATCTATGTTCAGTCTTGGTCTTCTGAACTGTTTTTATTCATGCCTCAGTGATGCATCCAGTGGGAATTTGCATGTTCATTTGGCTTGTTTTGTGCCGTAGATTTTCAGTGGAATCCTCGTAGCTAATGGTGAATATGAAAGCTTTGAAATACGAATTTCCATGTAATAGAATACTGATGTAAGTCAGTCATAGCTTTGATAAGCTGCATATCATATGTGGTAATCTCAGAGGACGTTGGATCAGAGCCTAGAAAGTTACTGAGCTCACCTCTAAGTTTGAGTGAAAAGATTAAGATGAGTGATTACTGAGAAATGCTTTCCAGGTGCAACACTCAGCCAAAACCATTGTCTTTCCAAAGCCACTTTCATGGATTCTCTGTTTATGGATTCTGATAGATAGTAGAGTGGGAAGGAGACTTTGTAGCTGCAGAGGTCTAAGTTGGACTTCATGCCTGTTGAGGATTTCTCATTAGAGGAACATAGTTAAAACTGCAGTTCATGATGAATGAATTAAAAAAGTTTGCTCCCTCTAGAAACTTTTAAGGGTTTGTTTTTTTTGTTTGCTTGTTTCCCCACACACTTTTTTAAAAGGAAGTGGGAGGTAAAAAAATTTTTCAGCCGAAGTCAGCAGGCAAATTCTGCATCTGCTGGAGGTAGCAAGTCTTCTGCATAATGAACCATTTTTATATAATTGCTTTGGAGGAAAAAAATAGTCCTGTTTTAGAGCAGAGAGGGCTGGCATTGAGAAGACTTTTTCATAGATTGCTAATCAGTTCTGATGTTCCTCCTCTTGCTGTAGTTTGTGTCCCTGCAGTGCTGTCATGCTGGGCTTGCCCAGCTTCAGGTGTGGTTCAGGAGTCTGGACCAGCCCTTGGCAGCTCTGCTGAATGCTGAGTCATGGGGAGTAGATGGAGATGCAAGTAGTACTCAGATCTGTGCAGCACTGGTAAATTACTTTCTGGAAACTAGAGACCCCCACAAATCACAAGCAAGTCATGAGTTCTTGATCAAGACTGGTGATATAATTATGATGCTCATTTTCTGACAGATAGCTGCTTGAGTAAAAAGCTGAATTTGTTGCCATGTGAGCTACAATGAGACTGCCAAGCCTCTTAAACCCCACCCATCCCCCCCACGTATTTTTTTATTTGCAGGTATTTTTGGGGAATGTGTGTCATTTATGTGTAGACATTGCACCACCCTTGTTTTGATGACTCTTTTCTTTAAAGTCTCTCACTCTCAGTGAAGACAGGTGACCTGGCAGGAGCAAATCCAATACATTGTGAACATGCAGTATAATTATCTTCTTGCAGTAGTTCTGGAGCATGCATGTATGGGAGGAGGGGAGGCATATTAAGTAGTGAAGCTGCATGAAAATTTACCAGTGGAACAGTTTTCTGTCAAATAAAAATGCTGTTTTAAACAGAATCAAAATGTTCCACATAAGAATGTGTTTGTACTGCAGCTGGCAACTGTTCAGAGGATCTGGAGCCCTGCAGCCTTGTTTAATGATCAGATCCAGTTGGGAGAGATCAGATATGGAGGTGTGGCAAGGTGTGGTGATTGTTGTTCTGTTTCAACTGTAAAGAAACTTCAAAATGTTTCAATTTCCCACAGTGCAGAGAATGAGCCTTGACCTACTCTGTCATTTCTTAATACAACCATTTCTTAAACATTATCTCCTATCTCCAACGCACATCATTAAAGTGCTGTACTATTGTATTTACTTCATGGAAGCCTGGGGCCCATCTATCTGCTTATGCCAAGTTCATTTAAGTCACTGATCTTGCACTAGGGATGCATTTGGCCTATGAGGTCTTAAAATAACTGTGGAAATATTCACTGCATATTTATGTGGGACAGAGACCACACAGATTTCTCAGTTTGCAGTTTTCTAACGCTTGTGCACTGGAAAACAAAAACACATCAGTGAGGGAAACCCATCTCCTAAACAGTTGCTTTTTGGCTTGACAAGATCACCTTGAACAGGATCCCTGCTCTCTTTTTGTATTCAATTTCCCAGTTTAGATTCAAATCTTATGCTAGGGAGTTTCTCTTATTTTCCCAACTGACACTGCTAGGAGAAAATTTTTTTTCTTCTCATTATCTCTACTTTCTTCCACCTCACAAACACCATTTTTTATAGCTGTTTGAGCCTGTGTTTGGGCATCAGTACAGTGGACAGGAAAATCATGGCTTCAATTAAAGTCTTAGACTTTTGTGGTGATTTGTCTTATTCTTTCAAAGACCTTCACTCTTTGCCTTGTGGGTTACCCTGGTATATTGAAGACCATCCTCCAGTTGTTCAGTCTGGCAAAACATGAATGTGGAAAATGCATTTCTTTAGTGGAACAGTGCATTTGTTTGACAATTGAGCAGTTCCTTGTTCAGAGTGTGCTGCTCAACAACAGCAAATTTGTTGTGTCCTAAGATGAAGCAAGAGACAGTTAATGGATTTTTTTAATATTTTGAGATTATTTCAGATTCTGTTTAGTTAACAATTTCTTGAGCTTTTTTGGTAGCCCTTGCCTTGCATCTTGTGTGTACAATTACCTTTCAGTCTTCCCCTGACCTAGCAGCTCATCTGCTGATGGTGGATTGGAGGGTCTCTCTGCCATGCCACTGCTTCCCTGGTCAAGGTACTCACATAGCAGGAGGCAGAACTAATCGTGAAGTGCTCTGTTAGCTGGACAGAACTTGGAGGAGTCAAACTTTAAATCCATTGATAGATGAAGCAAAAGCAAATTAGCAGAAGCTTTATCACTGTGCTTAGTCTTTTTCTGAGACCAAGAAATAACAGATTTCCAGAGATTTCTGGATAGCCAAGTATATATGTAGAAAAAAATATTTTGAAAAATTCTCTCCCTTTCCTTAGAGGTGTTCTGCTGTCCATGAACAAAAATGGGAATCTTTCAAAAATCTTTGTCACACTCTGCCACAAATACTTAGCCATTTTCAGTTTATCGACCCAAATTTTTCAGGTACTAAATGCTCTTCTAGCTGGAATGTGATCTCCCATAGGAATTTTATGTCAAATCTGCCATCCAATTACCTATGTAGCCTGCATTCTTCAGGCTTCACCGTTGTTGCGGGCTTTTTTCTTTTTTAGCTAATGTTTTTTTCTTAAAGGGAATTTTCTGTATTTCAGTCTGTGCCGATTGCCTCTGGTCCTATCACTGGTCACCACTGAGAAGAGCCTTACTCAGTCTGCCTCATTCCATCCCACCAGCTATTTATGCACATTGATAAGATGCCCTTTGAGCCTTTTTTCTCCAGGATGAATAATCCCAGTGCATCCTTCTGCTTCTCTAGCCACTCTTTTCTGCATGTTAGTCATTCCCTTGGGTCAGGACACGCATTTGTGTGCCTGCTTGGAGAGCTGTGTTAGGGAAGTGAGCCGGGTTAGAAGTAATCAGTCACTTTATGCTGTGTGCTTTTAACCTAGAGTGAGGTCTGCTTGGCTGTTCTGTGAAGGCTTATGGCAATGCAAGCAAACGCCCAGCAAAGAGTGGAAATAAGAAGTGGGAGGAAGGCAAGGTGTTTCTCCTTGTGAAAATGTCAGTTTTTGCTGGCTCAAAGTGTTTGTGACAGTCATCACCTGGGTGGACTGTGAACAGATGTGAAGGCCCAAGGGTAAAAATCTTTGGTCTAGACTTACTAAAGCAATGGAGATGGTGTTTTGCAGGTATTTTTGTCTGCTGTGAGAAAAACAATTTTTCTATATTATTTCTTTAACCTTACCCCAACCATTTGCTGCTCAAAAACTTTTTTAACTGCTTGTGTTTCTGTGAATTTAGTACCTTTCAACAGAGATCTGTTCCATGAAATCTCCTCTGCTTTCCTTTGAACCTATCTGTACCTACATTGTATTTTTAAGTGAATTTCACAGCTCAACTAGTGGTTGCATTAAGAATCACTTCCTTTAGGATGTTATGAACCTGATTCCTACTGCTTTCTCTTGATGACCTTTCTCTCTCCCCTCTCTCCCCTCTCTCATGAGCATATGAACCTCATATCTCCCCTCACTGTCTTTTATGCTTCCCTGAATCTTCTCTTAATCTTCTCCTCTGCCTTCATCTTTGGTACCTGCATACTATCCTGCTCCCGATTTGTCACAATTGTACTGTGCACTCCTATTTTTCAGATACTGCTTTCACATTAAATCCCAGACTAATTGTCTTCTAACTCAAATCCCCTAATGCACAGCTTTGCATCTTTTGTTGTAGCTCTGGGTATCTTGTGTGGTCCTGTTCCACTGCTCTCTCATTTGGATACAATCCAGTTTCTTGTATGTGACCCTTTTCTCTCCTTCGTCTCCTTACACCATCAATATTTTGGTCAGGGATTTTGTTGTAGTATTTTATTTTTAGATCAAATTTACCTCTGTTCTTGCATTATTGTGGAATGTAATTTTCTGTATGTCTTTTGACAAAAATCCTTATCCATGATTTGGTCCTTTTTGTCCTTTTGCATGGTAATCTTAACATCATCAGCTTTCTGCAAGTTAAAACTCTGTTGTGAGGGCGTTTTTCTCTTCATTTCATTTTATTTGAATCTCAGGTAAATTTTTTGGTCTCTTAATCTTATTTTTATCACAATGGTTCTGCTAAATACCGTTTATTCTTAAATACACATTCTTGTGCCCTCTGCCTCTTCTTTTGCTAACTAACTAGATTAACATGATTGAAGTACTTTGTTTTAGCAACAAAATCTGGCAACTCACTTCAAGCTGCTTTCTCTACTCATTGACGCAGTGCTAAGAGACTACCCAAGTAGTTTGTTACTTTCTTCCTCCAGATCCTTCCTTTTGCTGCTACAGAATAGCCATTGAATTGCTACAGAATACCTGTGAATTGCTGCTATGTGTTTATCTTCTCTGTATGATGTTATGGGGGCAGACACTGGATGATTCACTGCTCAGGGCTGCATCTTGTGTTTCACAGAATTGCATCTGATAGTGGCTATTTGTGAGACAGTTGCTCCTAATGTTTCTGACGTTTCTGACATTTTGGACTTTGCCTTATTAGTAGGTGAAATATTTAACTCTTCCAAAATGCAGAAGACCTCAATGAGTTGCTTGGGATTTTCATGCGCAAGTTGCTTATTGGGATCATTGTGGCTCTTAGAGGGTACTGGGCATTCCTGTTCATTTTGGTGAGTGCTCCAGGGATCTTTCTCCCATTGCTGTATTAAATATATCTCACCTTACTTTAGCTATCTGGAATTGAGCCCTTTTGTGCCAATGGAATAACTGGGCTCTTTGAAGTGGGGAGAGGGGCTTGGGAGGCAAGCTCTTTTTAAAGGTAAGTTTTAATCTCCTGTGTCTCTCAAGGAAGCCTCAATGCAAATTTTTGCAAAACAGCTAGTGCTGGATGATGTAAATCTCACCTCACACCTACTATAGGGTTGTTTGTGTCAATACAAGACTGGAATTTCTGGTCAGTATTTCTCTGGTAGTTCATATTAGCATTTCCTTGAAGTGTATGTTGCTCACATAATTTGTCTCTCTCCCTGGAGGGTTTAGTTTTGCTTTAACAGAGGAGCAGAATGTCATTACGTTCAGTGGAAGGTGTCACAAGCAGTAATGGTTGATTCATAATCACCTGCACATAACTATGTAGAGCAATGTACTTCTGGAAAGTGCAAAGGGTAATTGCATGTCCAGACAATAATTGTAAGTGTTGAAAACTCAGGAGTTGGACTCTCTGCCAATGGAGGAATTTTCAAGGCTTTTGGTGCGGAGACTTTCTCCTATGAGATCAAGGTGCTTACAGAGTTCAAGACTTTTAGTGTGTGTAGATTGGATTTGTGCAGCTGGAAAGCTGAGATTTTTTTTTCCTTGACCCTGTGACTGCAGATACTACAAACAAAAGGAAAAGCCTTGGTTTTTATTAAATTCCCAAAAGTGCTGCTCTCACTAGACGGTAGTTGGATTTGGGAATCTTTCTGCTCAGTTACAAACAAATTCTGCAAGTTTGAAATGGTAAGAAACTACAGCGTTTTTTGTATTGATTTGGGGTACTTTTGATTTGGCTATGCTTCACTTTTTCCTTTATATTCTCCTAAGCCTTGTTATATGGCCTTTTAGATGTTGTTTATTTAATAAACATGAATGTTGCTCACTTAAAAAGAAAATCCTGTCATCTTCTCTGGGGGTTAATCAAAGGAGAAACTTTCTACTCCATGAAAGTAGGGTAAGACTGTCTCTATTCCGAAATATTAAATAATCAAAGGGAAATAATAGTCTCTGATGATACCTCAGGGAAGAGTTAATTAAGGAAATGAAATAGCATTAAGAGTGACCTATTGTTGACTGCCAACAGATGAGGGAGACATTTGTTAGCAGTGTGTGGCCTCTGGTAAGAGCTTTGTGCAGTGTACCAAGCTTGTGAGATATGCAGCACACCCAAGTGTCTGAAAGCAGTGTTTAATTATCTGATTGATGAAGGTCAGCACTGCAGGGGGCACATCGAGTCTGTGAAGTGGCTCCCTGGATCTGGGAATCCAGGTTGGTGGAGGCATATGACAACGTGTATGTCTCTGCGATGTCTCACTTAGACTTCATACTAATGAGTTGCCTACAGTTCAGAGATATAATTTCCAACCTTCACTGGCTAAAAGGGAGCATGGCATCAGACATGCCAGCCTCCTGTGGAGTTGTACCTGGAGCATAGTGGGTAAGTTCATGAGGCTTCAGCAGATTTGGGTTGCTTTAAATCAATGTGGTTAATTTTTCATGCATGCTGGCCACAAGCAGTTTGGCACTGGCTGAGCCCTGGAGGTGGAAGACAGGTGAAATTGTTGGTGGAAGGTCAGCTGAGGGGTGGAGACACATGTGGGATTGCAGATTTTAAGGAAGCTGCAAAAGGTGTGTCTCTTGGGCCAGGTCTACTAGAGGCATGAAAAGGCAGTGGCTCACTTCTTTCCTTAGTGTGACTAGATTTTGTAGAGCTCAGTGCTGTGCATTGGGAAGAGTGCATCCACATTCTGCTCTTGCATCTACAGATGAGCATTGTCTCTGGATTTGCAGATGAGGATTGAATTGGGAAACTGGAAATAGCAAATGAACTAAGGAGGAGGGAATATAGGGAACTTAACACTTGATCCTTTTCTCCCCTAGGCAATGCTTTTGAAATGCATTTGACTCATGGGGTGTTGAACAAACCAGGGACTGACATTTAACAAGTAAAGGCTGCAAGGATGGGTCTGATGTCTGTAATAACACATATGATTTTGTAAGTCAGCAGTCATCCCTCTACCAGGGCTGAGTGGTTTCTCCTTTGCCCTGTGCACTGTCTGAATCCCCAGAGGTCTCTCTCAGCCTGCTCTCTGACAATTACAGAGGCATTCCCTTGCTCTCACCATTAGTGTAATGGCTTGTGAGAACATTACTTATCCCTTTGCTCTTGAGTGACTACTGCTTCCATAATCTCTTTTGCATTAAACTAATGGATCACTTGTGTATGCAATTTTTCTCCCCCTGCTCATATGGTGAGGAGAGTACCTGTCATTGCTTTTGCCCCATTTGTCATTTATTGCAGATGAAAATACAAAGAGAATTTGACAAGAAATTGGAGCAACTGTCACAGCTTGTTGCGTCTTACTAAAAGTATGCAAATAATAGAAAATGCCAGCTCAAAAAAGAAGTGCATTGCCATATTCAATTGTTCCATTGTCATGTGTAATTCTTCAGTTGCAAGAAAGGAGATTCTCATCAGAAGCAGTAATTTTACCTGGCTTTTATTTATTTAGCAGTTAGAAATTATGTTTAAAGTAGCTATTTAATAAAATGGAGTAGTGACCATTTCCAAGCCATCCCTTACGGAAGAGGAAGAAAAAATTTGCTTACAGATATAGTACCTCTCTGTCTTTTACTCCAAAGTAACAACAATTTTTAAGAGCTGCTTAATTTTCTTTGCATTTACAATATCACACCTGTTCTGCTCTCTTAATTGTTGGGAAGTTTTTAATAATGTCTAAACTGACTCTTGCTGTGGTGTAATCAGTTCTACCTACTGTGGGCACAAGAAAAAATATTCTTTCTTCTTCACAGAAGCATCTTACATACTGAATGGTGTCACTGGCACTGTTCTTCCCACTCCATCTTCTGTCTTTTTTCCTCATTTTTGTTACCTAGTCCTAGTTTTATGTGTATCTTTATGTGTTGTGTTTTGCCAAATTTTGCTTTCCTGTGGCACTTTGGACTCGCTCCAGTTGCCTTGTTTGTTTCTTCAAATGCAGCACAGGTGAGGATGTGGTACTGCAGCTGAAGCTTTGCTGATGCTCAGTAGAGTGGAAGGACAAGTCCATGTGTTCTGTGGGAGACAGTCTTGTTTATGTGCTCCTCCAGCCTGCTTGTTTGCCTCGTGCTCAATAGCTTGACTCTGACATCTGTTCAGACTGTCATGCTCTCTTACCAGTGGGTTCTCTCTGAGTACTCTTACTGGGTGTGCTGGTTTTGTCTGGGGTGGAGGTTTTTTTTTTCATAAGTAGCTGGCTGTATTTTGGATTTGTGGTGAAAACAGTGTTGACAATACAGAGATGTTTCAGTTACTGCACAGCCTCGAGGCCTTTTCTGCTTCTTGTACCACCCTGACTGTAAGGATGCTGGATGTGCACGAGGAGTTGGAAGGGGACACAACCAGGACAGCTGACCCCAACTGAGCACAGGAATATCCCATACAATATGGCATCATGCTCAGCATGTGAAGCTGGGGAAAGAAGAGGGGAAGGGTGGACTTTGAGTCATGGCATTTGTCTTCCCATGTAACTGTTCTGCCTGGTTGGGCAGGCCCTGCTCTCCTGGAGGTGGCTGAACACCAGCATGCCCATGGGAAACACTGAATTAATTTCTTTGCTCTGCTTGTGAGCACAGCTTCTGCTTTCTCTGTTCAACTTGTCTTTATTTCTACCCATGAGTTTTCTAGCTTTTACTCTTCTGATTCTCTCCCTGATCCCACTGAAGGGGAGTGACCGAGTGGCTGCACAGTGGGGCTACATCACAACATCTGGCTCAAAGTTCTCCTTACTGTATTTATGCAGTATGTGCAGCTGTGTTTCTTTCCTGGTTATTCCAATTTTTCCACTTTGCCTCAATAATACTGGATTTGAACCCTGTCCCTCATACTTCTTTGTCTTTCTTTATTCCATTTTGCCTACAGATGTAATAAGTTGATTTTTTCTTGTTATCCACTTAGAGATGTAGCAGGACCAGCACATGGAATTCGTCCAGGTCTGTACCAATCAGTCATGTAGAACCAGTGATAACTGCTGAATCCAGCCTGAATGAACTTTATCTAGATCACATTTTCCAAACTTTCTTGAAAAAAATTTTTTAAAAGAATTTTTAAAAAATGTAAAAATATATAAAAAACTTTAAGTGTAGTCAAGATATAAAGTATTTGTTCTCTTTCCCAAGCCACAAAAATGGTTACTTTGCTGCAGAAGAAAATAAAATTAAAATTAATTTAAGGTGTTTTTTTCTTGATGAATCTGTTTCTTGTTACTTCCTGTAACCATTATCTTGATGCTGGTTTTCAGTTTGTCCAACTCCAAAAGCTCTTGGAGCACTCTCATCAGAGTAATTGCCTGCAAGAGGGATTGTAGTCCAGACTTACTCTTCTTTGTCTAGACTTTGCAGCCTCTGAGGCAGGCTGCATAAATTCAATGTCAAGGGAATAAAAAAAATCAATTGTGCTTTTTTTTTTCCTCTCCCTGGGGACTACTGCAAGATCCAGAAAGTTAATAAACTGGCCAGGTGGCACAGCATGCCAGCTGGTCCTAGAATCTGTGCAGCAGTTGCCAGCTAGAAAGAGTATTTGGTATTGTTACTGGGAATATTTTCTGTATTATTTAGATTGTACCTAAGTAGAAGAAATTCTCCAGATGAACAGAATCTCCTTTCCCCCTGATACTTTACACCAAATTTGCAACCAAATAACAGAATCACTGGAGGTCATCTAATCCAACCTTCCTGCCTAGGCAGGGTCCCCTAGAACATGTTACTCTGGATTGTGTCCAGACAGCTGTTGAATATCTCCAGGGAAGGAGCCTCCACAACCTCTCTGGGCAATCTGTTCTAGTGCTCAGTCACACAGTGAAGTTCGTACTGTAAGTTCAGCTGTGTTTTCCTGTTCATCAGTTTCTGCCCGTTGTCTCTTGCCTTGTTGCTTGGCCAGAAGTGTCTGGCCCCATTCTCTTGGCACTCTCCCTTCAGATACTTACAGACACTGATAAGGTTCCCTCACAGTTCTCAAGCCTCTCTTTTCAAGGCTGAAAAAGCTCAGCTTCCAAAACCTCAAAAGTGAAGGAGCCTTTCCTCAAATTCATGAGATAGAAGAAAATGGGATCCAATATACAGCATAAACTTTGATTGATTCATGATATGGTTAAAATGAAATTACTATAGGTTTATGGTCTGTTTTTTCCTATCTTGTGTGTGTGGGAAAAAAAAAAAAGTTAGGGATGTGAAGTCTAGGTAACTGTTTATAGTGACAAAGCAGATGTGTGAGAAAGAAACAGGATATAAGTTGTAGCATCTCAGTGAATCAGGTTGTCTTGGTACAGGTGTTTTCCAGGGCTTCAATCTATCCCAGTCAAGGTGGATGTTAGATGCCACCTGTTTTCAGAGAGCAGGAGCAGTGTAAGATATTAATCTATTTTCAAGGTGTATTTTTAAAAGACTTTCTGTGGGCTGAATCTATGATCCTTAAATTTATTCTCCTATAAAACATACTTTATATGACTGAATGTCATTCCATCTAAAAGACATGTTATTTACTAAAAATTACTTTATCACTGTGTAGTTGAGGAAGGCCTATACCAGTCCTCCTCCATGTTTTATACAGTGCAACTTTGTTGTTGTATTCCATTTGTTTCTTGCTGGCATCCTAAAAATAGTGTTACATGCCTCTCAACTTGATTTTTTAGATATGGGGCAAGTTTTCTGCCTGCAGGCTAACATAAAGTATAGAAATGTTGATTAAATATCTAGTTTTGTGAAAAGCATGTTGAAATATCTTTTGTATTTAAGAAAACATGAGATGCTCTTAAGATTTTAGAGGAGACTGTCCTGTGTGGAGGTGCAGCAGGGTGAATTTCAGGCATGTTTATATCTGTAATGTTTATCTCAGACAAATCCTTTGGACTGATGGATCTGCAAAGTTTTCTTTGCTGTAAAACTTTCATCAAGAGTTTATGGGTTTTTTTGATTTTTTTCCTGGAGTCCATCAGCTTGGGGAAGAAAGCATGTATGTTCATGTTCTTAGTGCTTATTTCCCCTTCTTTGCAGAAAATAACTGGTTGAATTTTAAATTTGTAGCCTTAATTTGGATTGGACATGTATTTCTAGAGTACCAAAATAATTTTGTTCATGTGTTATAAAATCTTCAAATCCTCAGTGCTTGGTGCAGAGCCATCAAGTGTGGAGAATTGTTATAATTTGGAGATGCAATATATGTTGCATAAAACAAATAGATATTTTATTTGAGCAGATCTAGTATTAACTCACAAAGGCATTGCTCTTCATGATGAACATTAATTTATATGTTTCCTTATTCTGACATTTTATTATCAGTAATTCAAATAGTTTCATGAGCCAGACAAACTTATAGTAATTTCATGAGTATAAGGTGCACTGGATTATAAGGCGCACTTCCGGGTGCTGGCAAATTTCCTAACTTTTGCCCACATATAAGGCGCACTGGACTATAAGGCGCACTTCTTTTTACACCGAGGATCCGCCGCCAGCTCCCCCCACGTGGTTGCTGGCCGAGGCCCCGTCTCCAACCGGCTACCGCAGTCCCGCGGCCCTGCCTGCACCTGCCGGCTCCCCTCGCGGCTCGCACTTCTGGGTTGGCAAATTTCTGAACTTTGTCCATATATAAGGCGCACCGGATTATAAGGCGCACTTCTGGGTTTCCATCAAAATTTTAGTCAAAAGCGTGCGCCTTATAGTCATGAAATTACTGTACTTTACTTACTAAATTTAGAGATCACTTTGATTTTAAAGCAGGATGACTGCACACTGATTAGAGAAACTCTGCTTGAAATTTGTTTGAATGGGCTAAAGCAGAGTTTGTGTCAATTGGGTTTTGCTCAAGGAGTCTGAATGCTTAGTTTAGTATTTGACTACTGGGAGGATTTAAGATCATAAAGTTATTTACTGGTGATTTTAGTTATAACTTCTTTTCATTTAAAGAATACAGGAGAAATAAGAATTGGAATTTTAAAGTGTAGGGAAAAGAATACGAGGTTTTCTATCTACCATTCACTTTAAAAAATGTCTAGATGATTTTTTAAAAGTTATTTTCTTTAGAATGGGCTTCAATTCCTTTATCTCTTCTAGGTCTTAATCTGACCGTGTATATATGTCACGAGTCATTGATTAATCTATTCTATTAAAACATATGCATTTTATGCAGCTTTTGCAGTTACCAGTTTTTTCCTTTGTTCTGTGCTTCCTGAAATTACTTGACTTGGAAAAATACTTGAGCAAGGTTTTTTGGTATCTAGATAGTTTAAAAATGAATTTTGCACATATGTTGTTCAACACTCTGAAGCCCTGAACTATGGGGATTCTGAGAACATCGTTTAAAGAAGTGGCATCTCAGAAAGCATTTTGTGAATTATTAGTTAATGTTGTGAATTATTAGTTAATGTTGATGGTTTAAAAAGTACCTTGATTTTTGACAATTCTCTTGTTAGGCTTGCTAATATTCAAACCATTTGGTTTTTTCAAGGAAGGATTTCTCCTCCTTGCCTTCTCTTTCTCATTCCTTGAGTCTGCAGTGAAGATGTGAAGCTGTATTTGACATGATCTCCATGGAAGCACACATTAGTTTCCATGGCAACACATTTCACAAACAGCTCTACAACTTTACTACAGTGTCAAACAAAAGGAGACTGTTGGAACAGGCTGTAATCAAGGTTAAAATTGAAAAGAGGGAAAGGGAGGAAACACTGGAAGAGGTTGAGTGAGATAATGACTTCTTCCAATTTGTCCTTTTAAAGCTTTTGCTCCAGGGTAAGTACATAATTTAAAATAACCCCCTAAATTCTCTGATCCATAATTACCTGCTATCCTACATTCCTGCACATGAGTAGGTAAGGATGGGTTGTCACAAGTCTTTTGTCCCAAGATATTCTTTAGCCTGGTTTCAGGAGGAAATGAGGCTTACAGATTAACAATCCTCTGATCCAGCTGTCTCTTTGTCTCTCTTCTATTGGTACCTCATAGCTTTTGCCTCCATTGATCAGCTTATTTGAATCTGACAGAGGGGTCAAAGTTGAGGAGGTAATTAAGTTCCTCTAGGTTTTGTGAAAAGCTACTCCCTGGAAGAAAGCTCTGTGCACTGAGAATTGGAGAATTACAGACATCTAAGCTAGATGGATATAATAAACAATGTTTAAAGATTCTTTCGAAGATATGAAGTCAGGAACATATTTAAGCACATGTTTAGTGCTTCTTTTTTTCACAAGATGCTTTTCTAAACCTTGGAGACAGGATACTATGAGAGGCTGATTCTCTTATGAAGAGTTATGGTCACTTCTCTTTCAAGGTAACAGTACTGGGAAGGCATGAGGGAAAAATATGGAAGGACTGCAAGATGTGAAGCAGCTTTCAGTTTTACTTTTATTTCAGACTGAATATAATTAATTCTTCAGGTTTTCACAATGCAGACAATAGGTTTGTGCATTGTTTTTGTGTCAGGAACCTAAACTACAGTAGTTTCACGAATACAAGCCGCACGGATTATAAGCCGCACCCCCGGTGCCTCGACAATGTTGCTGTCTTTGTCAATAGATAAGCCGCACCCCGAATATTAGCCGCACTTTCGTTCGTCGCGAGAATCCGTGCGCAGCTTTCACAAATTGGCCAATTAGTAAGAGGATCGCGGCATAGCGGGCTTTACTGGCTCGGGGCGGGGCCAGGCAGGCTCGGCCCGCTCATGGTTGCCGACGGGGCCGGGTGGCCCAGCTCAGCGCCACGGCTCGGCGGGGCTGGCCGGGTGGTGCTGCCGCCGCCGCCGGGCTCGCTGGCCCCCCTCTCCCGTCAGCACCGCCCCGCTGCCGCGTTCGCTCGCCCGGCTGGCAGGGCTGCCGCCGCCGGGCTCGCCGTCCGCCCCGCTGCCGCTTTCGCTCGCCCCGCGCCGCGCCTCGCGAGCGCCGCGCCCGCCCCGCGCCGCGCCCGCCCCGCGGCGCTTTCGCGGCTCGCGGCTCGCGGCTCGCGGCTCGCGGCGGCGCTTTCGCGGCTCGCGGTTCGCGGCGGCGCTTTCGCGGCTCGCGGCTCGCGGCGGCGCTTTCGCGGTTCGCGGCTCGCGGCGGCGCTTTCGCGGCTCGCGGTTCGCGGTTCGCGGCTCGCGGCGGCGCTTTCGCGGTTCGCGGCTCGCGGTTCGCGGCTCGCGGCTCGCGGCGGCGCTTTCGCGGCTCGCGGCTCGCGGCTCGCGGCGGCGCTTTCGCGGCTCGCGGCTCGCGGTTCGCGGCTCGCGGCGGCGCTTTCGCGAGCGCCGCTTTCGCTCGCCCCGCCGGCAGGGCTGCCGCCGCCGCCACCAGGCTCGCCGGCCGCCCCCTCCCGTCTGCACCGCCGCCGCGTTTCCTCGCCCTGGCCGGCACTGCAGGCCCCCGCACCGCCGGGCTCCCCCACGCTGCTGGCCCCGATTCGGCTGGGCTTCCCCCGCTGCCAGGCAGCCCCACCCGCCGGCCTTCCTGCTTCTGCCATGCTCCCCTGCACTGCTAGCCCCAGTTCTCCCGGGCTCCCCCGCCCTGCTGGCTCAGGCTCTGCCGCCCGCCCCCGACACTGCTGGCCCCGCCTCTGCCAGGCTTTCCCACCTCTGCCGGGGCTGGCCGGGCTCCAGCTTGGCTTGGGGCTGCCGCGGGCTCTCACTTCCGTGTTGGCAGCTTTTAGAATTTTGTTAATAGATTAGCTGCCCCGGAATATTAGCCGCACTTCCGGGTTTCCACCAAAATTTTGGTCAAATTGGTGCGGCTTGTATTCGTGAAATTACTGTACTGCTGGCAACCAAATGTGAAAATAGAAACTTGAGTTGGGTGTCAGAGGACTTACACTAAGAGGGTCTGAGAGTGTGGGTGAGGATATATTGGTATACTCATGTATACCAATGGTCTGCGCCATTTCTGAGAGATGCAGCTCCATGTGCATGGGAGTGATTGCGTTTGTCATTGGAAAGACAGTGATGTTTTAGATGTTCAGATAGTATTTCTGAGCTGTGTTAGAGGTGATTTTTTTAAAAAATGAAAGAATGCAAAAGCAGCCTAAAGTTTTATATTGATCCTGGTTTAGATATTCAAGGCTACCACATTATTCTTGTCACATCAGAGTGGTTCAAACTTAGTATGCTAAGTGTGTGCAAACTTAGTGTGCTATCATGAATGTGAGCTTTTATGGGAAGATGAGTTTTTGTTTTCTAGTTTTTAATTCAAAAACATTATAGAGGTGGCTATTCCGGGCTAAATGAAGGAGGAAATTCATAAGTATTAAAGATATCTTTTCATTAAAAGAAATACACATATTGCACACTGGTTTATATGTATTATTATATATTACTGCAGGTGATGGTGTGGCAGGTGGAAGGCAGCATTAGTCTGGGGAGCTGCCAGGGTAGAGGCAGGTTCTGGAGACATGGTTTCAAGCTGGGGACATTGCCCTGCTTGGGGAATAGGATCCAGCTCCAGCAAGTCCTAGAAGGCTGGATGTTTTACTATATTACTGTTCAAAGTTGACTTACCCGGCAGACCTCTGCTTACCAAATAAAAATATTAAAGTGTTTTTCTTTCAGAAGGAAAGGAAAACAGTTGTCTCTCAGAATTGTTTTTTGGTTTTTTTTTTCTACTGACTCTTACAAATTATCCTGGTGGAAATGGTTGGTTGAAAAAAGTTGAATGAAATGGTCAAAGAGGTACATAGTAATGATTTATTTTCTACTTTTCCATTTTAGCTGATTACTATTGTTTTAAAAAGTGACTAGAGAATTTTTAAAGGATCTTGGTTTCCATAGATCTCCTCAGAAGCTAGTTCTTAGGGGCCTTTGTGTTTTGAAAGTTTTAGTCCTTTGAAGCTTCTGGTCAAACAAAAATGCATGCAAAGACTACGCATATTAAAAGGCTTACTTACAGCACTGTTAGCTGTATAAGCAGCCTATGCTATACTTCTGTTTTTGATTAAAATAAAAGTAATGCTTGTGATAAGCTACTAACCGTCCAAACTAGCAATATTGATTTTTTTTTTCTGTAGCTCATGTGTCATCTCAAAACATCTGAGACTGTTGATTGGAAAATTCAGACAATCTTATTTATCACCCTTTTGTGATGTTTTTATTGCGCCCTGCTTAGACATTCCAGGGGGCTTAGTCCTTTCCACACTGAACCCAGAGAATCCATCTTTGGTTGATGTGTTAGTTTTGAGCTTCCTTCCTGTCTTTAAGATTTGCCATACCCAGTCAGTGATTCTCAAGCTGTAGTTAGATGTGCAATGGTGGCCATCCATCCATCTAGAGTCTTAGCTGCTTTCCTGTCCCAGTGAAGAGCAGCTTCTCCAGCTGTTCTCTTCCATGCTTTTAAGCCCCTTTTCAGACACCTCTGATGCAAGCAAGGTTCAGCAAGGCTGGACAACCTAGTCTCACATCTGGTATTTTTTGGTATGTTTGACCAGGAGAGGGTGGAAGGTTTGCCAGTATTATGATTTCAGTAAGTACTTCCAATACCTTTCTGTAAACGGTGGTAATGTGTTTTTTTCCTCCGGTTTTCTTTAGAGTTTTGAGATTGCAATGTGGGCTTACTGCTGAAAGAACTACCAACATATCCATCTGAATGCCAACTGTGGGTCTTTTTCCCTGGGTTATAAAAATAAACTTGTTTCAGTGAGCTTTCATGTATCAAGAGATTTGCAAATGTAAAAATGCAATATAAAGGGACTGGATTTTGAATAATTCCTTAATCTGGTTTTCAGTGGTCAGGATGTTCAGCTGCATTTTGTCTTCTCCCTAATCACTTTCATATTAAAGATTAATTGCATATCATAGAGAATCCTTGATTAAGCCAATGAAAATTGAGAGCATAGATCTGTTCATTAGAAGGAGCGTGAGGAATAATAATGAGCAACTGCCAGGCTTCCTTGTCTGCCATACAATAGACACATAGAGGACATGTATTTCTGTGATGCTCCATTTGCTGTTATTAAACAAAAATAATTTACAGTTCTACCAAGAAGCTTCTTTATTAACGAAACAGAATAAATGACTCTACTCCACACACCTTCTGGGGTGTTTATAAGTTTAACAGGAAATGGAGTTACTCTTTTCTAGGCAGGTTTTGCTCTACTACAGGAGAATTTAACAAGGTGATTTATGAAGGTGTTTTTATTTTACACTTTGTCATTTTGACTAGGACTTTCTCTTTAGCTATGTGCCTCTTTGCAATGGGTTTGGGGTTTTTTTGTGCTGAGTTCCAGGATACTGCATGTGATGCATGTACCTCATCTGTAAAGCTGCAGAATTTGCTTCCCATTATGCAAGAACATAAATGTGTGTGTATCACTTTACCCCAAATATGTTACTCGAGAGTTGTCTCTGCTGGCTTCTGTAGATAAGGAATGTCAAAAGAATGGGATGTAGCAAGGGCAGTGTCAGGACATGACAACAGTGTGGACTATACATGCCAACATTAAATTAGAGTCACTTCGTAATACCAAATGAAGCAGTTTGAAAATGAAACTTGTGAGGCAAAATGATCATCAAAGGCACACCCTTGTTTACAACAGGTACTGGTACTACAGCTGTTAAGATTCCCATTCAGGAGCAACTTTTTATACTTGGAGGGAGTGATTTCTTTCCACTAGTACACTGAATGAATTTGTTGTGAACTTGTGAGCAGGTGTCAAGAGACTGTAATCCTACATAGTATTGTTCATTACCTGTATCAGTGATTCTGAAACTTCTTGGAAATACATGACTTTCAAACCTGAATTTCTCATGGACCATTTTCAATTCTTCTCAAATTTTTAAGTAAAAACTTCATTAGACTATGAGTGAGTTAAACCAGTCTCACCTTCCTGCTGTAGTCACTGTAGAAATGTAGTTTGGGGGCCACTAGCAAAGTGTCATCCTAATCTTGAGTGAACTACAAAACAAAAGGCCTCTGGGTTGGCTTTTCTGTTCCAATGGATTTGGGTTTTTCCTGCCTAAGGCTTAGAGTTTCAACAAGTAGAAGAGAAACATCTGATGCTGAAAAGACAGCTGAGTTACTCCTCATTCAAAGGCCTATACAATCAAGTCACTGCAGCATGGGAAGTTTTGTCCCAAGATTCATCTGATACCAATTCTGCATGTCTTCCCAAGCATGAGCCCTACACCCCTATGTTTTGAGTATGTTGTAGGCAGGATGGTTGGTTATGTGTCAGAATACACAGTGGTGGTCAGGTGTTAAGAAAAATTCCCAGTTGGAGTCCTTCACTTATACATTAGGTGAGCAGCAAAGCTGAATTTCTGATTGAGAAGATAAATTTTCCCTAGGGAATACGTAGCAACTGCCAAAGCAGTTCCAGACCCCTGGAAACAGAGGTGTTTTGTGATTCAAGGGAGATGTGATCCTTGGTGATGAGACAATGCAATCTCTTTCATTGGTTTTCCAACAGCATTTACGATAAACTGGTTATTGTGTAATCTATGTTAACTTGCCTTCTTTTGCTATCGTTGGACCTTATAGATCCCTTTTTTTTTGTAATTTTCTGCTTCTCCTTCCTGACTTTTTGAACTAACATGAGTAGTTACACCAAAGGGAATAGCTAACACATTTAACTTGAATTTCTTATAAAACCTTATATTCTCATGAAGGCAGCATATTCTAATCTCCTTCATCTTCCAGAATGTCTGCATTATATTGAAAAACATTATGGAAAATAATGGTAAAACCTTAAATACAGATGTTGGCAATAATAAACTTTTCAATTTAATTTATCTCTACTGAAACCAAATTGAATTGTGTGTATGGCAGAGGACAAGTTGGCACAGGCTTTATTTGTGTGCGCATGTATTTAATTGAACTGTGTGATTTTGCATTTAGATTTTTGTGATACAGAACAAAGGGATCTCTTGAATTTCAAAGTTTACTTCCTTTTTTATTCACAAACAGTGATGGGTCCCAAAACATTTTGGATTTAGTTCATCTACTTTCTGAAGGTTTCTAAAATGAGTACTGTGATTGTCACTTAAAGTTTTTGCCAATATACCCTTAAAGGCATTGCTGTTTTTAACCAATGAATGAATCTTTGAACAGTGCTATCGTATAGAGAAAGTTTTAAAAGTATGGAAAAATACACTGTAGAGACGAGAAAAGCACATGGTTTAAGTAAAAGCAATGATGATTAAAGTTTTGTTACACTGAATTGTCACAGCAGCGACTGGTTTGTGAAGATACAAGAGTTAGGTTCTATGTGACTCTTCTAGGTGCTGTTGGCAGTGTGATTACAGTGGCATACTTGGTGCCTGTCTGGAGAAATGGCACATGGTCAGGTGGTGAACCTGCTCAAAATCCTGTCTTACCACAGCAGATACAGGTCTGGTGCTACGGAGCAATGAAAAGTGTGCCCTCCAGTCTTGTAGCTGAAGGTGGTGGTGTATTTCATTTATGTCCTACTGCTGTGGGGTTTTGGGTGGTCTCTCTGCCCTAAGTTAACTAAAAAGATAAAGAAAAATCTCAAGTAACTAAATTCATGTAACCAATCCTAGAACACCAGTATATTAGTGTAAAAGGAGTTAATGGTGCAGGAGCTTGCTTTTGGTATTGCAGGGGTTTGAGTTGTTCAAACGCCATTCACAGCAGTATGAGAAGAATTGCAGAGGTATAGACACTGTGGATATTCCATACTGGTTTTATCTGAGGAACTCAAGGAATTAGACACATTTATTTTTTGCAGGTCTGTTTCCATTTTACTGTGGGAAAAAATGTATAAATGAGGCTTTGATGGGTGGAGAGGTGAATCTCGTCCTCTTCTGGTCCAGAAAACTTCACTGTTCTTTCATTGTGCTTGACAGATAATACAGTTCTGTGAAGGTTGAATTTTACACAGCTAATTGTTTGAGAAGAGATGAATAGGCTTGGGGAAAGGTGGGAAAGGATTGGATAGCTCTTCTTAATGTGGGTTTTCTGCTGTCTTCAGAAAATGAGCAAAAATCATCTGCGTGGTAGAGAGTGTTTCAGCTGCTGTCCCTTGCTGTAGCTTTGTGCATTGCTGCTTATGCTCCTAAACTAATGTTGTTTTCCTCTCATGTTCTTGCCTTTTCTGTTTCCCAGGGTAAGGCTTTGGGCAAGTTCTGAGGCACAGTTTCTGATCATGAGCTGAAGTTTGCCACAGGAAATTGGGAGGATCTAAGTAATTTTCTGATGACTTGTCCTGGGCACGAAGCCTGGGGCCACTGCTCCCGTCTTCCTCAAATGAACTCTGGACTCTTTCCCCCCATTCTTCATGGAAAACATGTTTAACATTAACCAATTAAACTGGATTTATTATTGTTTGTACATCTTAAACGCATATTCTGTTGTCCTTGACTTGCCCATGATACTATGGTAGAGCAAAGCATTATTGGAGCATCTACTATTTATCTTCTTTAGCTCCTCTGCCTTGGACCAGCCCATAACATACAGCTTGTTTTGTTTTTTTCAGGCTACCCACATCTAATGAAAATCCGAATTCATTCTACCTTTTATCATTGATTTCTTTTTAGCAATGATTTCTTTTTTAGCCACAGGAAAGCACAATGAGAGCTTTTCTCTATAACTGAAAACATAACAGAGTTTTCACTGATACATGCTGTGACATGGCCAGAGCGAGAGGACGGCCCTTTCTGGAGGGCACCAAACATGACTCTCGCCGCCCCCCTGTACAGATTCTTATTCTATTCACTCAAAAAAGCTGTAAGAGACCATTTAAAAATTAAAGAGGTGAACGATAATAAAAGAGAGGGAGGCAAAATAAGGGAGGAGATTAGCAAGATTGTATAGATTGTTTGTATGCAATCATTAATTTAGGAATAAAGATATGGAATTTTGAGTTTATTTTTCTGAAAATTTTGTTGCTCTTAGCATATATTCCTCAAGGAGATACCTGGAGGGCAGGAGGAATACTGCCATTTCTGACCTGCTTTAGTTTGCTTCATCCAGGTCAAAACATTTTGACCTCAGCCTTAAGCAGGGTCTGTTTTCTTGTGTATATTTCTTGGGCATATTGCTTATATGATACCCTACTGGGAGCAGAAAATAGAAACCTTTTACATGTAAGGAAATCAACAAATCCAGAAACTTGCATCGGTTAGCTGTAAAAGAGCTTGCTGATGTGTTGTGCAGGGCTCTAATACAAGTTTTATTGTATGTCAGAGCCTTGGAGAAGTTCAGGAAAACTACAGAAGGGATCTGTTTTGTAGATATTGAAGGATGAATGTTACAACCCTGCCACTTGTTTGTCTATTACCTCTTGCTTATGCCAAGCAGAGTATGGGATGCGATTTATACATCTTAAGGAAGGGTAGCATAAGGAAAGCTAGCCTATCTGGGATTTGATGAGTACAAAAAAACCACATAAAATCGGACTTTTTCTGTTTGATGTTAAGAAGAGTTATGCAATTGATTTAATACACTGAGACTACTGTAAGGCATTTCTCTTGGTGCTTTACAACATTTTGATTGAGACACTAGGTTGATACAGAATCAATGTGACACATTAAATACATACAAACTGTCTAACTGAGGTCTCCAAATGTAATGGTAAATAGGAAAAACACTGCTGACATAAAGAAGGCTTCCACTTCTTTCTGTGTTGCATCTTTGTCTTGTGCCCATGGGGCAGGAAAGTTTTTGAAAGAATTTAGAGAAGGAGAAGAAGTTCACAGGGGGGACTTACGACCTGGATATGCTGGGCCCATTTAACAACTTGATACATGTACCTTATCGAAGAGAACTGGAGGGATGACTTGATCACTGTCTCAATATATACAGAGGAATCAGAAATTCAAAATCTGAAGCAAAGGTATAACACACTAAAGACAGACTGTATCAGGTATTTTCATTTATGCTGTAACTAAAAATTTAAATGATTCCTCAAATTTTGCATGGTTTTTGCCACCTCTAAAATTTTAGTCTTTCTGTATGTTTTTCTAAAATGTACACTCAGGGAAGAGTACAGAAATTAATTTAAAAAAACCTCCCTGCCTTCCCTTTTGCCTGAATAACTTCCCAAATAGATCACCGGTTCTCCCTTTATGCTGATTGCAGTGAGATGTAAAGTGGCTGGGAAGATCAGCCCTTTGGGGGAGAATAAGGTCAGAAGATGCTATTGGGAGGCTTTGCAGCATCGAATGTGACCTCAGGGCCAGTCTACACCCAGTCCAATTTAATGTCAAACCAGTTTAAATTAAGACTTTACTATTTAGTCCATAATGCTAAGGCATTTAGCTGGGGTATAGTGGAATACTAACTGTCTAAACCAGTACTTTCTGAATGCTTTGTTCTGTCAAAAATACTGATATTTTGTGGTTTTCCCCTAATTAGAGATGAAAGCAAATGACCAAACTGAGGTATTCTGAGGAGTGTAGTCCTGCGTGTTACTCATTTTCACAGAAAAGTTCACCTTAACAGCTAGAATTGTCTTTTATAATCCTCGTAAAGACAGTTGAGCTTCTACGTGTGTTTAAATTTTATACTTCAATTATGCTAGTTAAAATTCAAGCATATACTTAATCACAGTACTGAATTGGGCTTGATTTCAAAAAATGAGCTGCTACCCTGTTTGTGCACATGCAAGTCTGATGAGGAGCAGCTGGGAGAGCTGGGGTTGTTTGACCTGGAGGAAAGGCACCTCAGGGGAGACCTTATCACTCCTAACAACTACCTGCAAAGAAGGGTGGGGGTGGTGTCAGTATCTTTTCCCAAATAATAAATGATAGAGTGAGAGAAAATGGCCTCAATGCCAGGAGGGGTTTTGATGGGATATCAGGAAAAAATTTTTCACTGAAAGTGTGGTCAAGCAGTGGAGTAGGCTGCCCAGGGAAATGGTGGGACTTCCATCCCTGGCGGTATTTAAAAGATATGTAGATGTGGCACTTAGGGACATGATTTAGTGGTGAACTTGACAGTGGTAAGTTAATGTTTTGACTTGATGATCTTAGAGGTCTTTTTAAACCTAAATGGTTGTGTGATCCTACATGAGAGAAGGCTGAAAGGACAAGTGAGGAGATGGCAGACTGAGAAGAGACCACAGCATCAGAGAGACACTAAAGTCCCAATGAGTGTGGGATGACACCGAAGGCAAAAGGGTACATAAGGGTGGGTACCTCAGCAGCTGAGACAGTCCTTCCATGCTGTAAAGTAGACAGAGTGCTGGCTGTCCCTAGAGGGAAATAAGGAGTTGTTCTCCTGTGCTGTCCAGAGCCTGTTGAGTGCAATGTCCTGGGCAGTGGTCAGGGATGGTACCAGGGGTGTAGCTGAAGATGTTCTTGTCTTGGCAGCCAGGGCTGCATGGTTGAGCTCCCTCCCATTGGGTGTTGTCCTAAACCGGAGTCATAGGTGGGCTGGGCTCCAGATGGGAGGTGTACTGCCCCAGCATCAGTGGGTTAAGAAGGCACCAGCTAGTGCCAGTGAATTGGTGATAGCTTACATAATATTTCTTCATGGACGCTTTAATATTTAATGTTTGCTATAGCATAAATGGAGCTTGCAGGCAGCTGTACATAAGCTATGCATGAATTTTTAAGAAGGGGAAAAATTTTGGGAGGCAAAAAAGTCACAGAAACTTCCTAATTGGCACATACCCCAATAGAAACCAAAATGTGAAAATTAAGTTACTGCCCTAATTATCAGAGGCTCCTCTAGGAATACACTGTGCTGGTAGATATTCCTTTATCATTTCATGCACTGCTTTAAAAATAAGCACTGTGTAGAGCTTAACAAGGCCTTTAATTAAAAGGCTGTGCCCACACAGTAACTTTTCACTGTGACACTGGCTGATGAAGGGAGCTGCAAGGGGTGAAAACACTTCTTTGTGTCCACAAAAGATGGAGCTAATAATGCACTGATAACCAGTGGCACTTAAATGGCTTTGACATGGTGACACAAGGCGTGATTCTGAGAGGCAGCAGTGTGCACAGTAGGATTCTTGTGGGGATGAATGTTTCTGGGGGCTTCTGGCAAGGAGCTACCTTTGCCTTCCTGCGCCATTGAAACTGTGCAGCAAAGATGTTCACCTCCCTTAGTCCTGAGTGCCAGGCTGCACTGAGATCTGACAATGGCTCTATCCCCAGCCCACACCAGAAGGTAAAAGTTGTAATCATTTAAGCCATTTAAGGCTCGTGAGATATGAAAGAAGATGGGTAAGTTGTAGTGATGGACAAGCATGGCAACGTATTATGCAGATGGACAGTATCACAACAAAGTAATAAATAATAGGATACATTAACAGTGTATGAATTCTGCTGTGGGTAGCTGTGATGTTTCTCTTGATTTGCAGGATTTGCCATTTGGAGGCAAGCATATGCCATGTATTAAGGCAGAATACATAATCTAATAAAGGGGTAGCTTTTCTGTTGGCACTGTCATGTAAAAGCTCAATTGCAATATGCCCTGTTCTGCTGAGTTTTTGCGTACCCAGTACAAACTATTCTTTTCAGAGTGAGGTCTTTTGGATGACTGGCTTAAGAGCACTCTCACTCATCAAGAAATTTTTTACATTTATATGCATACTTCTCAGAGGCACTTTAGGTATAATGAGAGTGCTTTTTGAAAAATGTGTTTCAATGTGACAACAAATACTTATTTCTATATGTATTCATATAAAGTATGAATTCATAATAGCTGTAGACCAGAGCTGCTGAAAACCAAGAATTTTGGGATCCTATTTACAGGCAGAGATGTCTGGCTATGTAATCAAAATGAATACACTTTCAATTTATTTCTTGGTTTGCCAAAAAATACTTCATGACATTAAAGCTGGAAAGACACAGCAAGTTTAGTTTGCTTTCATGAGTCCAACCTACTTTAGTTCATGATTAGAGCAATTGCAAACTCTATGATAAGAAGCAATAACAGATGTGGAGCATAGTACTGCAGTTCCTTGTGGAAGCATGAGAGCAGCTGTATTGGATCAGATGGAAAGGTCCCCCTTGTGCAGTTCCTGCCTCAGGAGCCAGTAACATATGTTTTACTTAATGAAAGGTAGGAATGTCCCAGTCTTTCTAATGGTCCTGTGCCAGTACTTTCCCAGCTTCCAGTACTTTCTGTCTCAGGAGCTTCAACTGTGTACTGTCTAATAATTCTTAGGGATTTTTTATTAATTTATTAAAATATAGTTGCATTTCTCCCTTTATCCCTTTTAACTATTTTCCTCTTCTTCCCACCAAATTTCTCACAAAAGTTAAGTTTCCATCCTGAGACATGTCTCTCTGAAACCGCAATTTCTAACTTCCAGAGAGACATGATCCTGTGATAGTGCTACTGCATCCTCCAATTCGAACAGCTATGACGTACTGGTTATGAAAAAAAAAAAAAAGTTTCAATTATTTTGGGATATTTCTTTGGAGGAATGAAAACAATAACAGAAAACTGAATATATTCACTAGTTGTCCAAATCTCTATAAATGGTATGAACAAAACCACTCTAAGTAATCAAGGATAGAGCAATCTCCTTAATCTGGTTATAGTACACTCTAATTGAGTAGGTAATCAACCTGAAACATCTTGCCCTGAGCATGAGTCTCAGACTCTTACGGAGTATAAATGTCACACAGACAGTCTTATAACACTGTACCTCCATAGAATTTGCTCTTTCAGTTTGGCAGCATCTGACACAGAGCTCTTTGCGCACCAATTTGTGCTTGTACCTTATCATTTAGAATGTGATAATGCTTGGGGTGCCTAGACAACTTTTCCCTCTCCTCCCCTTCCTGAGAAAATCTTTTGAGTTGATATGATGGTAGGAAAAATTTATCTCGGGAAGAGGCTGGCAAAGATCCATGGAAGATGAGATAGCTGTGTAAATGTATGGCTGTTACCTGGAGGCAAAAAATAAATCCACATTCAGTTTATGAGGTGTAACAAATATAGCTGTTAGACACTCATATGCCTCTCCGGGTTATCTCTAGAAGTATCTGTTTTTGTTGGAATTGCAATTTCATCCACTGACTTTTGGATTTAGCAAAGATTGGTCCATCAGTGATATTTCTTAAATTATAGTCTGGGTAGCCAATTATTTCTTAAGCCAAGAATTTAGGGAAATTTTGTTCTTCGGAGCAGAATAAATGCTGTAAAATACTGCTTGTGATAGCACTTAGGCTAAACACATGGTTTTTGTGCACCAGACATTAATATCGTAATACTCAATCCCACTCTTGTCTCTGTCCCACAGTTTTCTCTTCCTTTTAAATCTGGAGTTCTACCTTTTGCCCTCCCTGTTTAATGGCTGACAGCCTCTTGCATGGCAGATCACAGGATTCACCTCCCCACAGCTGTGGCTGTTCACAGTGAAGCCTTACCTAATGGGCGTGCAGTCTACCTTGGTACCCACACCAATGGTCTGGTGTACTTTAAGCCCAGCTGTCAAATGGTAATACTTGGGAATTTGGGCTGTCACAATGTATTGTGACCTGGGATACACTCCCTTTATGAGCTGAAGGGCTGGAAATGTCAGGTGTGTGAGTTTATCTAGCAGCTTTGTCATTGTCTTGAGGGCTCTGGCTGGCTTTGCAGTTGTAGTTTAAAGATCAGAGCAAAGCTTTCTCTAATAGGAGAATGACCTTTCCCCTCGCAGTGGAGAGTGAAGGATTTTGCATGCTGGAAATGAAAAGGACTTATGGATTTCCTGCATTGCAACAGTATAAGGGAAACTGTGAATCACTGTGCGGTATCCCTAAGTTTTTCTTCATAAAGAAGGTCCACCTGAGGTCCCTTGTTCACAAAGATCAGTGTTATTTGCACAGCATCAAAACTGAGTTAGTCCACTGCAGTGAGACAAGAGCAGACTGTAATGTAAAGACTTTTTTCTTCTACAAGCCCTAGAAATAACATTGGCTGTGATAATAGACTGCCAGTGTTTAAAAGCACTGTGTTTCAGATCTGTGTTCACTGCATTGTCTAGGCTTTTGGTTTTCCCATAATTATTACCTACACAATATCTGGCAGCCAAGCTTCTCATTTGCATGGTTATCCTGTCTATTTTAAAGATTATGTTTTGATATTATCAACAAACATTTTCTTTTAAAATACCAGATAAAGACATTCAGTTGTGTTTAAAATAGATTTAAAGAAACAACAGGCAAGGTAAGTCTGTCCTGGAGGTGGCTCAAGATGCAAGTTGGAGATATTTCCAGGTTTTTCACTGTGCTGGGAGAAGTAAAATTTGCAGCTGTTGTCTTACCTGATCTAGATGGTGGTTTTCCAATAACATGGAAGTCAGACACCTGGAAAATGTGGGTTAAAAGTAATAAAACAACAACCCAAACCAAAAAGGGTAAAAATTATTCTGTAAAGTTTAGGAAGATCTAGTATTTCCAGTGTGGTTCTTGATGCCTTAGGAGGAAATCTGAGTCAGTATAAGAAGACAAGGGGCAGATTCATTTTCCCAAGATTGAGATATTAATCATTAAATTAATTTAAGGTTGTACAATCAAAGCCTTAAACTTGTTTTCCTGGCTACTCATGTGTATGCTATGTGAAAAAAGGCACTGCATTTGGGTTCTATTGCTGAATATTGAATGTTAGCAATTGTCTTTGTTATTACTGAGAAAATTAAAATAAAAAGTCATACAATAGATACAAATGCAACAAACATCTTGAAAAGACTCAGGAGTGCCAGTGATTGTGCTACTAAGTTAGAAAACATGCGTACCAGGTATTAGTATGTAAAACCTGAGTGTCACAACTCAGGTATGTAAAGGCAAAATCTCAGTGTTGATAAGCTTCAAAAAACCAAATTTGGCTGTGTTTGGGGTCACTCCGTACATAATTCAGTGCCACTTAGGCCTTACTGAGATGTGTGTGGAATATTGCAAACCTTGTCAGATTTGGGATCATGAACTTGAATTTACCAAGTTCAGTTGGTCAGAGTCGTTGCAAAGACTTGACAGAAACTGATGTCTCCTGTTATGCTTACATTTTGCCCATTGAAGTATTTTCTGTGTGAAAAACAGTGTTAACACAGTCATGTTAGTGGAAACAGACAATTCCTGGTGCAAACCAGAGATTTTTTATGTGGGTTATTCTCTCATGTTCAGCATTACCCCTAGCTGAGGAGCAGCTCTTTGGCTATCATCTGTTAAAGTAAAGCCTCGTGTATGTTTTCATTTGTGGTGTTCATATTCATGGCAGATTTGAAGTGTTCTGATGACAGATGGGTTTACAAGAATAAAGTGGATTCTTCCTTTGTTGCAAAGACAGAGCTGCTTCAGGGTTACACTCAAGATGGATATTTGCCTTTGATCTGCATGTGTGACATCTGTTGACATTAGTGTATGTCTAGTGGAAGGCTCAGGGTAGATGTATCAATATGCCAAATACTCATAATGGCCTGTCCAGATAATTGATTTTTTAAAAATATATGTCAAATGAGTTGAATAATAAAATAAAAAAACAAAACAACAAAACAAAAAACCCAGCTGAGGTTAGGCTTGGTATAGAAAGTATAAAGTTTTTCCCCTTTCTCTAAAAACCACTTTTTACTCAATTTAAACTAAAACATATAGCAGTTTTCAGCAGCTGCTTGAAAAATCCCTGTATTCACAAAACCACCAATGGTCATGGCCCCTTTTATCTTGGGATTTTGTTTTTTCATGTTGTCACCTAGAAGGTGGGAACTTGAATTTGCTTCCCCTGTTTCCTGAGGGCTTGTTTTATTTTGTATATCTCATTAGTCACTTTAACCACAAAGCTGAAAACTAATCTGGAGCTGGGGAGTCTTCATAAATCCCTCTCTTTACATTTATATAAATAACTAAAACAGGATTGGAACAGAAACAGAGAATGAAGGATCTTGTTTGGAAAGTGAGCATCCTTACAGATGATGCTGAGAGCCTCTGTTTTTCTTTCTATTGATATTTAGGTATTATTTTATCTATAGTGGAATAGCTTCACCCAGAATTGCTGAGAGAGCATCACTTGTAGCTGTCCTGCAGTATGAAGTGTAGATATTTGTGACTGAATCTCCACTTGAGCAGAGGAGGGCACTGAACTCAAGCCTGAAAACCAAATGCCAGACCTGGAGAGCTGTTGGGCAAACTGAAGACACCCACCAGCAGCAGTTCTGTGAGTCAGGGTCTCCTCTTAAATTCCCACAGAGTGCTGCTGAAATGATATGGATCAGATCCACATCGTGCTAGGAAATTTACGTTTTGGATGCATTCTTCAGAGCAGCTGCTGCTGGAGTTGAAGCCAATCACCTTCTAAGCAAACATATTATGTTAGTAATGTATTGGTGCTTTCAGTGGTAAAAAGGCTATCAATTGCTTTTTAATAACAACACAGGTTGAGCCAGCAGGCTGCGAGATTTGCTAAGAGGACATGCAAGTTACAGTGCAACTTTGTTTTAGAAGTTAAAAAGGAATTAATGCAAAGGTCTTCCCAAAATGCATTGAAGTTTTAAGTTTTATTTTAGGTTTTAAGACCATTAGGGATGCTATGTGAATATCTGGTTTAATCTTTTATGTAAGTCATAGTTCCAGTGCATACTTTAGTCTGCCCTGATTCAGGGTTGGTTATGTGTTGTGAACTGTGTAGGTTCATTCTCTAAACATGCTGATTGCTGTTCAGGCGGGTTAAACTCTGAACCAGAAGTATCTCTGCTGGCTGTGCTTTAGTAACCAAAGGGACTTGTAGTCTAAATTTGATTGCTCGACTGAGGGCTGGGGTCATTCCTCTGAAATATGAGGGTAGTGAAGTGGCTGCTCAATATCCTTGTAATGAGAATTAGGAGACTACCACGTGATGCCTTTGGAGAGGACAACCCTTCATGCTCTTGTGAAGGAAGAAAAATGTTGCTTCTTTCACTGCAGCAAGAGAGAAACCAGATGACCAACATTTTTAAGTTAGTGGATGCTTTTGAAGTTAGAACTTGTGCATGGTACAGCTTTGTTAGTAAGCAGGAGGTTATTGGTAGCTGTCTCCATACAGAAGGCTGTAGTTCTATTTGTTTTTTTTTATTAAATCAGCTGCTCCATGCCCCACCAGCAGACAATGAGACATTGAGACATTGAGACATTTTGGCAAATCAGTCCTGTGTGAAACAAGACAAAGCAGCAAAGGATAAACTCCATAAACAGTTACCAAACATCGCTGTTCTTAATTATGCTGTCTTTCTACTTCTATTACCATTTTCTCAGTAAAAAAAACCCTTTCCCATGGTTGTATGCCAGTGGTGGTGTGTCACCCCAGTCTGGTGTTCCTGTATGATTAGGAGGCTCCATGCATCTGGTGGCTGAAAGTGATGTTTGAATGTTCTAAAGACCACAGCTATTCAGGCTCAAAATGGAGTTAGATATTTGTATTTGTTCAGATTTCTAGGCTTATTTTAAGCAGAGCATCAAAAAATCAGGGATGAAAATGACCCAACAGATTATCTCACTTATCTCAAAGCCAGGCCAAGCTACTACTACCTTCTTATTAAGGGACTTTTCATAGTGCTTTATCCAGCTTGAAAGAGCTGAGTTGTTGGATATTCTGTGTACCATTTATTTTCTATCTGAAGTACTAACTTTCCCGTGTGAATTTTATTGGAGGTGGGTCCAAAGACCATGGATCAAGTCTTTTACTGCTGTTGCTTTCAAGGGACTTTAGGTCAGGCTCCCTAAGACTCTTGAGTTGAACACCTAAGTGCATGTAAGTGACACCCCTGGCACCTGAATAGTTCCTCTTATATAAAACTCTGACTGTCACAAGGGTGCAAGGATTTAGGATTTGAGAAACTTGGCATTGATGTGAGTGAACCTACCATTAACGCTGTGTTTGTGCACTTCACAGCCTCAGCACCCCGAGGCGCAGAGCGCTTCTTGGTTCCACACAGCTGCACACTCAAGAAATGCATTTGCAGCCCCTCAGCTGCATTCATAATAAAGATGTTAAATAAAACTGAATGCTCCTCCTTTTGGTAACCCTCAGGACAGTCTCTCACAAATGTGTTCACATAGCAGTCAGTGACCACTTCAAAACCATCCCGAATGGCTTGTTCTTTTCTAATCAACTTTGTTGAGTTCCTGTTTGTTTTTTATTTGTTGTTTTTGGTTGGTGTGGAGTTTTTTTCCATTGAGTCCCTGTGTTTTCTCCTGACAGCATTTCTTTTGTGTGGGAACTTTGTCATTCCTTGCAAAGTGAGGTCATGCTTGTTGGGGCATATTTCCTGTAAAATGCAGGATGCACAGCTTTAATTAATGAAGTCTATTTGTCCTTTTCAAAAATATCCTAGCAAACAAAGTTATGTGGAGGACACAGTTGATCACAGGAACAATATTTTTCTTACTCTGCATCATTACATAGTGTAAGGAGATGGTCAAAACATCTTGTGTGAGGTGTGAGAGCAGAAAGCAGACAGCTCACTTTACAAATGTTCTTTGTGCCATTTCTTGAAGATAGGCTGTTAGGATTATTCTGGCTTTTGGACATTGGTGAAGGCAGAATGGGGAAATGAGCTGTAACACCCAACATAGCCAGCCAAGGTCACTTGGAAATCAGTATCTACTGAAACAATTTAGATTAGTTGACTGGCTGCTCTCATTCTTTCCTTGGAGGACTGACTTACCTCTAGTAATCATCAGTATTTCTACAAAAAGAAAATTGAGTGGGAGATTAATTTTGATCTCTTATTGAGAGATCCTGCAGTCTGAGTTCTGGCTTCTGGGGTTTACTCCCAAGAAAATCTTTGTTATTTTATTGTTCAGAGCTCCAATGTGTTTTGGCCTTGGCAGGGATATTTTCTAGAGGTACTGAATTCAACTTTTACAAGGGCTTACCCCAATGGGATGAGACTTGTCTCTTGTCAGGATTGATCATTCAATTTTCAATGACTGTGATCTTGCTTTACATATATTACATATAATTAATTATATATATATTTAAATATATTTACATATATTTAAAATCTGGACTTAGGTTTTGCTTCCCAAACTTTTCAGGCAGAGTTCCAGTGTGTCTCTGCAGAATCCCACCATTGATTAGGCAATGTCTTTTTAAAAATTGCATTATTCTCTTAAATATGTTTATTTTATTACCAGTAATCTTGGTATTTCTCTTTCAAGTTGTATGGCTCTTAGGATATGAGCTGCTCTTTTGACTGTGCATGTGTCATTATCCTGTCCTTTCTCTCTCTTCAGTGGAAGGAAGAAACAGAGAATGAAGTCCAAATGGGAGAAGCTTTACATCATTGCTTCCTTTGAGCATCCAAAAGCTGCCACATGACCACAGATGTTAGCAAAACCCTTTATATATTTTCGTATTCTGCCTTCATGCTGGGAAGAATCACCCCAGCTGAAACGAAAGGACTACAAATCCATCTCCCATCATCTTTCAAGTTTCTCCTTGTCATGTGGCACACCCAAAAATGATTAGTAATTAATATGTAGTTGCCGTGGTTTGTCTCACTGTCAGACACTGTCACTGACGCAGCTCCACTGTCCCTTTGTGTTTCTCACAGGCTTGTTGAGACTGGAACAGCTCTTCTGTTCTGTGTTTGCACATTGTGTTGGGACACATGTCCTGATTTAATGGTAGATTTGTGCAAGGTTGGCCAGATGGTGCTCTGAGATGCATGCAGCAGGAGGCTAGGCTGGCTCAGGCTGCTGATTGTACTCAGCCTCATCCTCTAATGAAGAGACTTTTGCACATTTACTGCTTGTTGTGTCTACAGCTTACTCCAGAGCTTAGCCAGTCTCAGAGCTGCCTTTTGATTTTTCCAGATGTTAGAGTTTAGGTTCTCGGTTGTGCAAAGCCCATGGCGGTTCGTGAGATCAGCTTGTGCTGCAGTTATCCCAGTAATAAGTGGTGAATGAATAATTGAATTCAACTGGCCTCTAGCAGGTGAAGGTGTAAACCTCAGGTGCTGTACAGAACCAGAGCCTTGGAGTGAATTTTAGCAAAGACTAGTTAAACTTGTTGACCTTGCAACTAAAAGGGTTCAGCCTGAAGAGTTGATGCAGACCATGTGGAATTAAGTTACCCACCATGTCCAAGGTCAGATAATAAACTGTGATTCTCTGCTGCCTTAAGCATCGAGGCTTCTACATTCCGTACTGTAGCATGACTTTGACATTATACTGATTTCTGCTTGTGTCATGGTTCAGAACTCCCTCATGCAGAACCTCAAAGCACCTCTATATGTTTAAATATCAAGAAACTGCACATCTGTCTTCCCAGGAGCTTTGAAGGGGCCTAATTATGGGGAGGCCAGCCCTTTGCTTTTCTGCTGTTTGTGTTTTTAAATCCAGTCACCTCTTTAGTCAGGGAAATTTCTAACCATGAGACTAGAAATAAGTTTCGGTAAGAAAACTTACGTGAACAAAAGAAATCTCTCTTAATGAATTGGAGCTACTGTGCTCCAATGACCTCCTGAGTTCATGCCACTACAGGAAGTAAGTGGCAAAAATAAACCTGATTCTTATTTGAGGTCAGAGGGAGGAATCTAGGGCTTTGTTCCTGTGTTCCTGGGCAAGAAATTGAGCCCCAAAGGAATAGTTTCTGAGTGATCTAGACCTCAAACTCATTTGTTTAGTTTAAGCAAGTTTCTAGTTCAAACATTTTTGCTGTTCCAGTGTAACAAGATATATGCAATGTCTTCACACCCTTCAATGTCTTTATCCTCCATCCTTTGATGCTGATGTTGTGCTGAGTGATGGGGTTTGTAGTTCTATCTCTCTATGTCAGTTCCTTGCAGTCTTCACTGCTCCACTGAAAAAATGTATTCTTAGCCGCTAGAGTGCTGGTGTTTGCATTTGTTTTGCTGGATCATAGTCAGATACTCAAACAATCCTTAAAGGAGGTGATTGCCATCACTTGTACAGTCACTACAAAGTTGAACACCTCCAAATCTCCACTTCTACAGCTTATTCCCCTGAAGTAAGAGGAATTGGTGTGCACAGCTGTGCACAGCTTTAGAAATCAAAAGATCATCACAGTTCAAATAGTACTTCTTAACCTTGAAGGATCTTAACCTGTTCTTTCAATGTTGGGATGGGGATGAAAGGATTGGCATAGACACCCCTATTTCTTCTCAGCGTAAGGTGTGAATTTGAGAGGCAAGTAGAGAGCAGAGCTGGTAAATGTTACTACTCTGTCATACTTAGATAATGAACCACAGTACAGCAGTTTTCTGTCATGTCCAAGCTATACCCTTCTGAGAGGAAGTCCAAAGGATATATAGACTAAGTTGGGGAGGATGTAGGAGAGGAAAGGTGTTACAGTGTGCTGCTACAGTGCCTGTTCCTCAGATCCTTTCAAAATAACTCTGAAAATAGCTTTTCCAATGAAGAAAGCAGGAAGGGATATGATTACAGAAAGGTTCAGAGCATATTTTATCTCTTCTTCTGCAGGCTCCTTAGACTTGAGAAGAGGACTAGGCAAATGCTGGTATGGTGTGAAGCTTAGGTTCTAGTCCTCTTTTCTCACCAGCCATCTGATCTGGCTGGTAATGAGGTGCAGAGAACATGAATTCCTCTCCGGAATGGTGGGAAATAGCACAGGGGTCTCTACTGCATGTGTGCCCAGAGCTGCTGCATTTCTTAGGGACGCTTGTCAAAGGTCACGTTGGAGTTACGGTTCTCAGAGTACAGGTATAGCTTGGGTGGTGTCAAACTGTGTGCTTTGAGGGGAAAGAAAAGTAGTAGGGATGGCTAAAGGGGACAAATAGCTCCCTTCTTTCATATCACTTACCAAAGAATTGCCTGGATTCCAACATGAATGGCTTCCAAATCCAAATTAAAAATAAAACCTAGGTTTGTCTTTTTCTACTGCTATTTCTTCTGCCTCCATGATTTGTTGGAGGCACTTAAAAAGGGCTCACATTAGTGTTCTCAAATTACATTTTTGCCCCCTGTCATGACAATTCCTGAATGTAAGGACTTGTCTGTGTCATTGAGAGTTAATTCTTTGAGATTTGCACAAAAATATTTTATTGTTGTGGAAGGTGAGTTCAGTGTCTGGAGTTATAAAATCAGGGAAGTTTTCTCTAGTTCAGAGATTGAATTAAATTTTGCCTAGCCTTCTTTTAGCTCCATCTTTTAGGGCTCAATTACCAGTTAAATAATTCCTTCATTCCCACTATCTGATGAAGAGAACAATCTGCACCAGGTATTTCTTCAGTCTGATAAAATACTGTGGGGAAAAATTACTGTTTGGATTGATGGGTGCTGTGAGTAGAAATGAAAAAAGCTGAACCCAAGCCACTGTGCTGCATTTTGACATGAAGCTAATTGAAAATGAGCAGTGTCATAAGGCACATACTATTTCTATAGGCCCCAAGTTGTTAGTTTGCTTATTTTATTTTTGAAGACTTTAAATTAACCCTGAAGATATGTAGCCACTTGATTTTGGATGACCCATAAAGCTGAGTCTTGGCTGCATGCCTGGGACAGGAGTAAAGTTAAAGGTGTTTGATGCTACACACTGCAACTCCAGGCTTCAGTGATTCTGTAAGGATCATACATTAATAACTTTAGCAGGAGTGGTGTCTTAACAGCCCTCAGATCTCCTGTGTTTACTGTGAGATACTGAGAACTGTATCTTCAGTAGCTTCCTGGGGCTGCTTTTTAACCAGCCCTCATTGCGGGGTTAGGGTCATCTTGCAAAGTCTCCTGTTTCTGTCTTAGTCCAATGCCATTTTTGTAGCAACAAACAAGAGGGTCTTGAGTGCCAGGATTTCATCCTGAGTGCCTAGAAAACCTGGCTGCTCGTGGCTTGAATGGGTGAACACTTCAGTAGGTAGAAAACAGGCTGGATGGCCAGGCCCGGAGAGTTGTGGTGAATGGAACTAAATCCATGTGGTGGTGGGTCACTAGTGGCGTTCCCCAGGGCTCACTTTTGGGGCTGGTTCCTGTTTAACACCTTTTTTATGATCTGAACCTGGGGATTCAGGGCAACCTTAGTAAATTTGCAGAAAACACTAAGTTGGGTGGAAGCATTGATCTGCTCAAGAGTAGGAAGGTTTCTGCAGGGAAACCTGAACAGACTCAATCCATGGGCTGAGGACAACATCATGAGGACAAAGGGGAAGTGGTGGGTCCTGCACTCGAGTCCCAGCAACCCCATGAAGCCTGACAAGCTTGGGGAGGAGTGGCTCAAGAGCTGTTCAGCAGAAAGGGACCTGAGGTGCTCAGTATGAGCCAGCAGTGTGCCCAGATGGCCAAGAAGATCAGTGGCATCCTGGCCTGTATGAAGAGCAATGTGGCCAGCAGGACCAGGGCCATGATCACCCTCCTGTTCTTGGCACTGGTGAGGAAACACCTCGAGTACTGTCATTGAGTTCTGGGCCTCTCACTTCAGAAAGGACATTGGGGTGCTCGAGTATGGCAAAGAAGGGCAGCAAGGCTTGTGAGAGGTCTGAAAACCTGTCTTAGGAGGAATGGCTGAGGGAGCTGGGGTTGTTTATCCTGAAGAAGAGGGGGCTCAGGAGGGACCTCATTGCTCTCTAAAACTACCTGAAAGGAGGTGTAGTGAGGTGGAGCCAGTCTCTTCTGCTGTGCCTGCAGTGAGAGGACCAGAGGACATGGCCTTAAGATGAGATTCAGATACAAGGGGGAAAAAAAATCACTGTTGGGGTAGTCAGGCATTGGAATAGGTTGCCTGGGGAGATGGTGGAGTCACTGTGTCTGGAGATATCTGAGAGGTGTCTGGATCTGGGTGATGTGGTTTAGGGGTTATGGTAGAGTTGGTTTGACAATTGGCCTTGGTGATCTTAAAGATATCTTCCAAGCCCAGTGATTCTATGACTCTATGAAAAACAAGTCAGAAGGTTTTATCACTCCTCATTAATATTTTTCTAAATTGTGGGTCCTGTTAATTTGGAATTGCTTTGCAAAACTTTGAGTCTGAGAAATTTGTTAAAATCACCAGCTTATATTTTCACTTTTGGGCTACTGCTTTCTATGGAGACAGGTAAATTGCTGCCTTATGTTTTAAAGAAAAAAAGACATCTATGAAGCTAGTTGTGTTTTATGTAGCTGAAAAAGTAGTTTTGTGGTGTCTGTGTGTTATAATTTTAAGAAAAAGGAGAGCTTAGTATTTGTAACAACTGATGTTTAAATTGGTGGTAACCTGATTTATCTGATCAGCTTTAAACACGTGGTGAGCTTGGGTCAAATTAATTTCTATAGCTTCAATGAACTCACAGCAGTTACAAGGAGACACCCTTGCCTTCTTTTCTTTTTGACCATTGTATTTTAATTTTTAACTTGTATGTGTTGTTGTTTGTAGAAGAGAAATATATTCAGTTTGTGCTATTCTGTAGACACAGGAAGTTTTTGGGAACTTGGTAACCTCTATATCCGGATAAAAGAAACTTGTGGAAATCCTACTTTCCTTTCACATGGGACAACTGGCTGTTTTCCCTTCACAAATGGTGGTTCTTAGGCCACCATAGGTAGCGACTGGTTTAGTCAAAGAGAGGTGAGCATTTGAGAGGTGAGCATTTTAGTTGGGAATTTTGACAGGAGCTGTCAGCCCAAGTGCACTCCAAGTGCTTCTCCTCTCTGAGATGTGAGCAAAGGTCTATGAGACATAACAGAAAAACCCAAACATTAATGAAATTCAATATGAAATTAAATAAAGCCAGCCCCAGATTAACACCTTAGAGAGGAGGCTTCCTGCAGAAATCAAATGCCTTTGCATTGTTGCGTAATGCAAGGGAGAGAAATCTGCTGGCTGCTGCTAATCAGAAGGCTGAAGAATCTCTAGGAAACCTGTGCATGTCTTCCCTGTGCTTTGTGCTCAGTTCATAAACAGTTGGGAGATGGGATGCATTATTTATGGGGCTTTTCTGTAGCACTATGACTCTTCAGTAGGCAGAAAGGATGCAGTTCATTGCAGGGCATGTTGTCTCTGGCTCAGTATGGCATTGACAATGTCTACCTGATGTGTAGTAATTTGGACAGTAGGCCAAGGACTGTGACATGTAATATGTTTTGTAAGATCCATTTAATATCAAGAAGAAAGAACCATTAAGATTTTATTTAAAAAAAAAAAAAAGAAGGCTATTTCCCCAGTCCCTGGTGGATGATTGGTGGCCACCAAGGCACTAGTAGGTGAATTTTCAAAGAGAATCTGTTTACTTAGTGGATTGTGCCAAGACATAATTAGGAAATTTCTGTATCTGAGTTGGGATCTACCTGTAGTAAGTTTTCAAAATATCTTGCTTAGCTGTAGTTCATAATAGTGCACAATATATAAAGATCTGCCATGGCTTCAGTTAGCAAGTTGGGAAATAGAGAGGATTCTCACAGGGAATAATGTGAGCTGTGATCCACTTTGTTTATTGGCAATGGAAGAGCAAACAGGAGTGAGATGTGAAGTGGTACCTGTGTGATGGCATAATTAAAGCTGTACATCAGTGGTAGTTAACTACCAAGTGATCAGAAGAAATTCTGGTGTAAGCATGGGGAAACAATCATTTTTCATCATTACTGGCTTACAGCACTTGTGAATAAAAGACCTTTTCAGACAAATATGAGTCAATGTCATGAACACACTTTGAGGTTTTCTTGATTCCAAATACAAAAATACTTAGAAGTTCACAAAAATTTCCATGACTTACATGACCAGATGATTTTTTTTTCCCAAGGAGGATTGTGGATTTATGTCATAATTTATCACACAGTCTTTTGAATATATGTTGGATTTTGACAGGCTTCCTGTTACTATCGTCAGCAGTCAAAGCTCTCCTAATTCAGAGGGTAGAAGTATTTCAAAGGATACAAAAGACGACCTTAAAGCAAAGGCAGGGAATAAATGTTTAAGTGGCAAGGGGTCTATTTCTGAGTGCTTGCAGAATGCCACATGGTGTGCAATGGGATGCTGTACTTCACCATTTACCAAGTAAGGATAATTGATATTTCCATTCTCTGCCTTTTCCTTTTAAATTAAGCGCTTTCAAACAGTTACTTTTCTCCTTCCCTGTGTTTTTATAACTGCTGCTACTGTGGGGTCTTGATCCTATCCATTGCTTCTGGTACTGCTACAGTATTCTGGTTTTCAAATTAAGGAGTCCAAGATTATCAGAAGCCCAAGATAAATCTGATGGGAAACTTTTCCAGCTTTCTTCAGATACTTTCCATTCTTAAACCTGGTTCACACAGGGACATGTATTGCTTAAAATACAGCTACTGGTGGGGAAAATGCAAAAGATGCATAATGAGCAAGTTTGGATACTTTTTGCCAAAAGGGCTCTTTTTGATCTCTGTATGCCAAATGAATCTCTTAGAATTTCACTGCTTATAGCTATTCATAATAAATAAATTAATAATTGAAACTGTTATTAGGAAAAACCACGGACTTGTAGCCTTTGGAAAATGTAGTTCTCACTTTCTGCTAGAGTGGAACATGTATAAATATGAAGGATCTGATTAGAGATCATCATTGCATCAGTGCTAATCAGATGCAGTTGCTGTAATTTCACACCTGCAGGTACATATAAAAAACAGGTGGGACAAAGTTCATAAAATGACTGGTAGTTTTCTTCAGTTAAAGTAAATGCTTTTGTAATGTGTTTACTGAAGAAGAAAGAGTTCTAGGAACTGGATGTATGATCTCTGTAATTATTTTATTAAAACCTTCCATTGTAGCAATGTTATGGAAACCTTTGGAATTGGTTAGGGAAAGGGAATTTCTGTGAATGACAAATGTCTTAAGGTTTACTCTGTGCCTCATTCAGTCTCCCCGGACATGCTCCCATTATTCCTTTGCTGTGAGCTGGAAAGGCAGCAGCCAAGGCAGCTCCACGTGAGCTGGGGTGTGGTTCTGCATCCATGCAGCACACAAGCATTTCTTTCTCTGTAGGTTCCTCACTTCCATCTTGATATCTTTTATCTCTAATTTTTATTGCTGATCCCAAATGCTTAAAAGCTAATCAAGAACCAGAAGCCAAGACATTCATCTATGACAAAAAGGTTTGTGGGAAGGAAAACTTTTTTTAATTTGTCTTGTGACATTTAGGCATTTAGGGCTGACCTTTTTCAGATCCTCTGAAAAATGAAAGCTAAAAATTCGCAATATAGAAAGGAAAGATTTTTACTTGTTCATACAGCTCTAGGGCTGAGAATTTTAAGAATACCAAATATTGTAAAAGCTGCTATTAAATCTCAGTTACAGTAGTTTCACGAATACAAGCCGCACGGATTATAAGCCGCACCCCCGGTGCCTCGACAATGTTGCTGTCTTTGTCAATAGATAAGCCGCACCCCGAATATTAGCCGCACTTTCGTTCGTCGCGAGAATCCGTGCGCAGCTTTCACAAATTGGCCAATTAGTAACAGGATCGCGGCATAGCGGGCTTTACTGGCTCAGGGCGGGGCCAGGAAGGCTCGGCCCGCTCATGGTTGCCGACGGGGCCGGGTGGCCCAGCTCAGCGCCACGGCTCGGCGGGGCTGGCCGGCTGGTGCTGCCGCCGCCGCCGGGCTCGCTGGCCCCCCTCTCCCGTCAGCACCGCCCCGCTGCCGCGTTCGCTCGCCCGGCTGGCAGGGCTGCCGCCGCCGGGCTCGCCGCCCGCCCCGCTGCCGCTTTCGCTCGCCCTGCGCCGCGCCTCGCGAGCGCCGCGCCCGCCCCGCGGCGGCGCTTTCGCTCGCGGCGGCGCTTCGCTCGCGGCGGCGGCGCTTTCGCGAGCGGCGGCGCTTCGCTCGCGGCGGCGGCGCTTCCGCGAGCGGCGGCGGCGCTTCGCTCGCGGCGGCGGCGCTTCCGCGAGCGGCGGCGCTTCGCTCGCGGCGGCGGCGCTTCGCTCGCGGCGGCGGCGCTTCCGCTCGCGGCGGCGGCGCTTCGCTCGCGGCGGCGGCGCTTCCGCGAGCGGCGGCGCTTCGCGAGCGGCGGCGGCGCTTCGCGAGCGCCGCTTTCGCTCGCCCCGCCGGCAGGGCTGCCGCCGCCGCCACCAGGCTCGCCGGCCGCCCCCTCCCGTCTGCACCGCCGCCGCGTTTCCTCGCCCTGGCCGGCACTGCAGGCCCCCGCACCGCCGGGCTCCCCCACGCTGCTGGCCCCGATTCTGCTGGGCTTCCCCCGCTGCCAGGCAGCCCCACCCGCCGGCCTTCCTGCTTCTGCCATGCTCCCCTGCACTGCTAGCCCCAGTTCTCCCGGGCTCCCCCGCCCTGCTGGCTCAGGCTCTGCCGCCCTCCCTGCCCCGCCCTGCTGGCTCAGGCTCTGCCGCCCGCCCCCCACACTGCTGGCCCCGCCTCTGCCAGGCTTTCCCACCTCTGCCGGGGCCGGCCGGGCTCCAGCTTGGCTTGGGGCTGCCGCGGGCTCTCACTTCCGTGTTGGCAGCTTTTAGAATTTTGTTAATAGATTAGCCGCCCCGGAATATTAGCCGCACTTCCGGGTTTCCACCAAAATTTTGGTCAAATTGGTGCGGCTTGTATTCGTGAAATTACTGTACTCACTCTATTTATCCCCACATCCCAAGCCCCCTTGAACATTCTGAAAATAGGTGGGGTTTTTTGTCAAATATTTACAATACTCTTGCTTACAACTCAGGTATTTTCCTTTGTTGCCTCTAAATAAGACCTAAAGAGCACATTTCCACTAGACAAAAAACACTGTATTGTCTGGAGAAACTGCAAGATGCAGCCTATCAGTCAAGGCAAGGTGAAATTGTTCAGATATGTCTAGCAATGGAAAAATGCATAATATAAATTCATTTAAGAAGCAGTGCCTGATTCTTTAACTTACTGTAAATACAATCTCACTTTAAGCTTGTCTCATGGTATGCAGTGCCTTTTATTTTTAAAAAATCAATCTTTGGAAATATGTCATATATAAATTATGCTGACAAATAAGAATAAATATACACATACATATGTACACTTTTTATTTATAAAAAATAAATCAAGAGTCATGCAACATGTAGATATAAATACTTCTAATTTCAAAATGACTTACTGCTGGACTCTGTTACATTAAAAAGACCAAAATTCAGAATAATTCTTTCAGCACAGATTTTCCTAAATCCTTAAAGTAACAAACTGCAACAAGTACATTTATTTTATTTTTAAATACCAGCTTGATTACAAACACGTATAATTTCTTTGACTACCTTTGATAGTTTTCTTCCTGTAGTTAAGAATGTGCCATAATTTGAGGAATTGAAATCTCTACATCTTTGGTTTTGGTAAGGTAATGTTCACCTTTGATAAATGAATATAAAAGTATGTTAGCACATTTCCAAGTGTGTTCTGATCACGGTGATCAGGAATGAAGGATAGTGGAACAGTCAGGGGAAATTCCAGATTATATTTTGCAGCTTACATGCAGCATCAGTAGCTCTGGGAAGCCTTTTTCGTGTGAGGTTATTTCAAAACCGTTCCCTATACATGTTTCTTGTCATGTACAAGACCTGTTTCTACCTGAGTTAAAGTCAAGAATAAACTGACTTCAGTGAAGACCAGTCTTTGAATTCTACTTTACAATTTAGTATCCTGAGTATGTTACTTTAAAAAATTGCTAATTTTCCAAAGGTTGTTTCACCAGCCTGAGCCTTTGCTTCTGTAAAGTGAGTTTTTAAAAATAAATCTCGTACTTTCCAAAATATAGGATTCCCTTAAGAATCTCTTGTAGCTTAAACAATACCCTTTTTTCCTTTTAAATAAGGGTGACACAAAGGGTAAACCAGTGTGGGAATTGTATGGAAAAATGAGGCTGGTTTAGTTTGCAGAGATCCTGGTTCCAGGGTACTTCTGTGCTAATTGCATTCTTGGTGATGATTTTGCATGATTTCTATATAGTATTGTTACACAATGCAATATTCCAGACATGGATCTGTCATATGATTAATCAATGTTTACTACTTTATTTTGGCAAAGACACAAATTTATCAAAAATTATAATGAAAATTACCTGGAGAGAAATAATTCCACTCTGTTTTTTCATCGTCACAATTTGCCTTTCTTCATTTTCTTAGTGCCAGGTAAGTCTTTCTTAGATTATGATTCACAGTTCCTTTTGCTTCACTGGGCTTACTTGTTTGGCATTTCACTTCAAATCTGACAAGCCAAGTATTGGCTCCTGAGAGGCATTTTGGGTTTTGTGCATTAAAACATGAAACTCGGATATACCTGATAGAAAACATTCTACTTAACAGCATTCTCATCCTGCTGATTCTTTTTAATGGATGACACTATGCTGATGTGCCACAATATAAGATACATATGAGTAGAAATTAAATAATAGGAGAAAAATTAACTGGGGGTTCTGGGAAAAGAAAAAACCCAGCAGTCAGCTGTAAACTTTATTCTGAAAGTTTTTTAGGCATTTTTAGTTACAGAAACCGCAATTATTTTGTCAGTTTCTTCCTTTTTGTGTGGCTTAAGAATATATTACTGTGATGGTGTTTTTTAACACTAGTCTTCAAGTTAAATCTGATCACTTGAATTCTGCTAGGAAATTACTTTGGGATCTAAATCAGTGTGTCTAAATTATGCATGCATGAGCACAAGAATTAATTTTGTGTTCATAACAGCCAATTGTACACTCAGACAAATGTTTGCATATGAAGTCACCCATTTGGAACTGGGCCCAAACTAAATTAGGATTAATGCCAGGGGCTAGTTCCAGGATTGAGTTTTCATGTCTGTTTGTAATGATGCAATATACATTAAAAACACTCACCTCTGCAGACTGCATTCTGCAGTCACTGTTGTGGCTGCAAACCAGTGTAGCTGCAACAATAGGGCACCATCAGGTAAACAAGCATGGTGGAAATAAGGGGCTGGTACATCGGGTAGAACTGTCATCCACACAAATCTGGTGGATGTGTAATGTTCACAAACAGGCTAGGCTGTGTAAGAGGCTGTAGATAAGACTGCCCCAAGCATCTCTCCTTTTTCAAGCTTCTCCAGTCCACACTGCTTGAGCAAGTGAGGAGATGGGCTATTTCCAGGAGACAGCCACTTCAGTTCAAGCCTGGAGAAGATAGCACGCCTTTTAAGAGTAATAATAGCTGCCAACCATTGAGGGACCCAGGGGATGGGATCTTGACATACTGCATGACATTCCAGAAGCCTGCCTGATGTTTTGTGTCAAATTGAATGCCCAGGCTTGAAGTGCAGTGCTGGAGGGGGTAGGGGCAAAAAAACTTGACTCTTGATTTACAGTAAATTCACGAATACAAGCCGCACTGAGTATAAGCCGCATCTCTGGGTGTTGGCAAATATTTCGGTTTTTGTCCATAAATAAGCCACACCCGAATATAAGCCGCTCTGTCGTTTGCAGCGAGGACCCGCGTGCAATTAGTAACAGAACCGCGGCAGGGCGGGGTTTACTGGCTGAGCTAAGGCTGTGCAGGCTCGGCCCGCTAGGGGCCGCTGACGGGGCCAGGTGGCCCAGCCCGGTGCTGCCGCTCAGGGCCGGCCGCCGCTGCCACTGGGCTCGGTCACCCCGGGTCGGCGCTGCCCCGCAGTGGCAGGCAGGGACGGAGCTTCCCCCGCTCCTACGGCAGCGGCGGCGGGCAGGGACGGAGCTTTTCCGCGCCTGTGGCGCCGGCGGCAGTCGCGGACAAAGCACCCCGCCTCCTCCCCGAGCCGCGGCAATGGCTGTGCGGGGCTCCCGTCGGCTCCCCGAGCCGCGACAATGGCGGCGCGCACTTCCCCCCCCCTCCCTGGGCCGTGGCAATGGCTGCGCGCACTTCCCCCTCCCTCCCCGGGCCGCGGCAATGGCGGCGCGCACTTCCCCCCCCTCCCCGGGCCACAGCAATGGCTGCGCGGGGCTCCCGTTGGCTCCCCGGGCCACGGCAATGGCGGCGCGCACATCCCCCCCCCCTCCCCGGGCCGCGGCAATGGCGGCGCCCCCTCCCCCCGTCGGCTCCCCGGGCCGCGGCAGAGGAGGGAAGAAGAGAGCTCTCCCGCCTCTCTCCCCGCCCCCCGTGCTGCCTGCAGGGAGCCAGGGCAACACAGTAACACTGTAACAATTGCGAAATGCCGGCTTTTACTGGCAGGTGCTTGGCTCGGCACCCTGGCTGGCACGTCTGGGGTTGTAAATGTCAAAAAATTATTCACAGATTAGCCGCCCCCGACTATTAGCCGCACTTCCGTGTTTCCACCAAAATTTTTGTCAAATTACTGCGGCTTGTATTCGTGAAATTACTGTAAATTGGATATTGCATCATTCTCATACTTAACGTCTTCTGCAGCTGGGCACCCCAGACTGGTGGACAAGGGGTTAGACAGGTTTTCATCTGCTGCCCTGTCCCTCCCTCTACGCTCCCTCTCCACACAGTGACTGCTACAGGACCTAGGCTCCTAAAAAAGCCCAGCATAGTGCTGTCTGCCATCCCTTATTTCCACTAGGGTTACCCATCCCTTAACAGATCTACAGTGATCTTAGAGGATTATCTACTGTGTTCTCCTAAGTGCTGAGGATAGACTGAGACTGATACACACCAAGTGTGATCTCCTGTCACAGGCCACAGGGAGAATCATCAGAACCCTCTGTCTGCCCCATTTTTGTGGTCAGACAGTGATGTGGTCTCTAGAGAGGGAGTCAGTCTTAGTTTTAACAAACCTGGTGATTAGGCTCAGACTAGCCTGAACAAGAGAGTGATGTAATTTCATTTTCTATCACTGGAAGATAGTTCCAACCATGTACATTTTGACAGGTTTTAATGTCAAAAGTAGAAAGAACACACTTATTGTACCATATCATCCTATTTAGAACAGCTAAGGAGTGCCAAAAGAGTAGAAGAATAAACCATAACAAGGAATTGATTGTGCATAATAAGTTCTATTCAGAAAGAGGGAGTTAACTTGTTTTGAATCAAGGGAATGAGAATTGTTACTCTGATTTTTATTTAAAATTGATTTTCACATTTTAATGTTGTTTAGGGTCAGGTGGCCCTCTGTGAAAATCTTGGCATCAGATGGAATACTGATACATTCATCTTAGCTGCAAACCTAATACAAAAATGAGTGTACTGGAAGGTTTTTTTTAAATCAGATTGTTTAAGTAAGATAACTGTTCATGCATTTTCTTCAATTATGAATAAGCCAAACATAAAGTTTTTTATGCCTATGGCATCCAATAAAAATATCTTAATAGTAGTATGTTGCTTAAACTATAGATACAGTCCAATCTGTGTGATGAGAAAAATATCAGATGATGGTTTGTTTGCTGCCTACCATTGATTATTTCATTGTTTTTTTTCCTTTGTTATGTTGTGGAGGAATCTTGTTTTCAAGGTATTAGAACAATATTATAAATAAGTAGGCTGTCTAACAGGGCCTATAAACTTGTATTTTTGAGATCATGTCCATGCTACTGAGGTTGAATGATCTGAGGCATAGCCTGAAGCAAGCAGAAAAAAGTGCTGCACAGGAAAATGAGACTTTTAAGTCTCTAAGCACCAATTGTAGAGAACAGGGACGTGAGCAGGCAGAGATTGTGCATGTGAGTGCACATGCCAGTTAGGAAAAAACTACACAGAGAACTAATGACAGGAAACACTAATTTACTGATACAAGGGAGATTCTTTAATACGGTGATCTCTGTACTCTGAAAACATGTACACAAAATTATGTTCAAATTCAAAACTTAACCTTCCATTATTCTTAAGGGGACCTTTTCCACTTGCAGTGTTAGTTTCGCCTGACAATGTTGTTATTTAGGAGCAGGTAAGAATGACTTCTCTCTCTTATTGGTTTCAAAATTCTTCTGTCTGAAAAGATGCTTTTCCCCGCCCTTGCTTTGCCTGAACTTTTTCAGATTGTTCTATAACTGAGATGTATACTCCTGAAATCTGCAGCTCAGCAGCAATCAATTCAGGGACCATGGTGAACTCTCAGAGAACTTGTATTCCACAGGGGTCATGTGAACTATAGGTTTATAAGAAAATCTTACTGACTTCTTCATGGCACTGCAGATTTTTTATACAGAGAAGTGATCTTGCACAGAAGAGGAAATAAGTCAGTTCCTCAGGGGAAAAACAATGTGTGTTTGCTAAGCTTTTTTAGGTAAGAACGTCCTTTAAATTCTCAGGGTTACAGAAATGATGAAATGCAGTCAAGTAAATAACTGCTGTTGTGGAAGAGATTATACTCAGAAGTTATTTTGACTTTGTCCCTTATGGGAAATAACAGTCATGAAGACAGAGATAGACACATTCTTTTACTCTTATCATTGATACCTAAATATTAGTCAATTTCAAATTCTTAAAAAAAAATTAACTGCTGTCATAGTTAGGTGACATTTATTATATTATATTGCATTATATTTGTCTTATATGCAAATAAGACCTTGCTTTGATTTATTTTTGTTACAATTTCATCTATTGCCCCTTTTTATGGGGTAAAATTAACAAGGAAGAAAGGTATTATTAATGGAGCTAATATTTCACCATCTAGAACTTAAATAGCAAATTATAATCCTCCTCAGCAGGGCAGGAATTTCACCCTATTATTTCCTAGATCTTATTAAAAATAGAAGAACATAATCAATTGCAAAGTAACTTTCATCCAGGTCATCTATTGAAGACTGTCTGAGATACTCAAGGAGAAGATGGAACATTGCGGGTCTCACCTTATTGGGATGGGAATTATTTAGGTGGCCCATATTTAACAATATGTTTCATCTTGCTCTTTCCATTTAGAAGATGGTGCATAGCAAGTAGTGGGAAGTTGGTGCTCTAGATAGGACTCACTGGGCTGTTGTACCTGTGGGCAGATTTCTGTGAAGGTGATCTGACATGTCATCAAGTCTGTCTTTTTAAGATACAGCTCTTGGCTTCTTCAGTGGCCTTTTATAAAGCCTAGTGTCATCTCTTATCTTCCTGATTCATTATCCTATATATCACTTTTACCAAGTATAAAGATATATTCCTTATAGCCAGCTTGAAATACCATTAGAATGGACTGCTGGATAATCAGTAGTAGTATCCAGTAGGATTAGTAGTATCCAGTAATCATCATGGCTTTGCATTTCATCTGTGTAGAAAATTTCAGCTTGTCTAGATACTTTGCTTGTAACTTCAGAGATGGCACTGCTTATCTGCTTTTAGGGTTCCCAGGAATAAGCCTGTTGAGACTTGCTGCTGGTGTACTCCGAGAAGTTTCATGCCAAGTGAGCTTGAGCTATCAAGCTAGCAGAAATAATGCTTCTAATTTGTTTTTGGAGGTTTTTTTTAAATGGAGAAAAAAAAAATCTCTTCTTTTTTCTATCTTCCATTAATAACTTGGTCTTTCAATATTACTTTGAAAAAAGTGAAAGGTGCAATCCTAATATGACTACTAGATCCTGTTGTGTTAACCTTTGCCTGGGTGTTTATGGGAAAGCAAATAAAAGTCTAGTGTATCACAGCCAAGCACAGAGATGTAACACCAATTTATATTGTAGAACCACCTCTCAAACATGCCTTTCCCATCACTTCAATATTTAGTAAACTATTGAAATCCAGCATTTAACAAGGTAATAGATGCATGACAGTGGCATAGATAGTGCCAGTTTGTTGTTTTATAGCTTGTGTAGTAAAAAGAGGACGAAAATGGAGTTCAGGATAATTTCATCAAAATAATAAGGATGCTGAATCTTGTCTGCTGCCTGTTAATGTTGTGGCAGTGTAGCCCTGAGATTTTTGGTGGTGTTTTAGAAACAGGAGTGAAAGGGTTTGATGTTCTATCATTTACAATAGAAGCTTGTTATTGCTGGGTGTGCTGCTTCTTTCCCCTCCAACCCCCACATTTTTGTGCCAATTAAATGTAAGCTGTGATTTGTAGATACTGGTCATTGCACTGAGCAATAGGAGGAAGATCATGCTGGTGCTGCTAATAGATAGTTCGATGTCTCTGTGTCACAATTCATCAGATAAGTTGAGGAGATTGCCAGCTCCAGAGAGGTCCAGCAGCAATTTGTTATACTTGAAGCGTGTTGCTTTGCAGACAAAGGCTTTAGTGGTTTGTTGTATTCACAGAGGAGTAATGACATTTAGGCAGTGCTAAACAAAGTTTTCTGTCTTATACCTTTTCCTGCTGTAGGTCTAATGACTTTAACATCCTGCTGGATACAAAATGCCATAATAGTTTATGGCATGAATGTCATACATGCTGTTTGTTCAAATCATCTCAATTCCCCCATCTCTTTCTGCTCTAGCCAAATGATGGTTCTAAACCAACTCTGGAAATGCATTTGCAACTATAGGGTTATAGAAACAGGGTAAGAGATACATATGCTGACTATTCACTCATGCCTGTTTCTTTAGATGTTGTGGTTTTCTTGTGCTTGACATTTACAACCCATTCAATAGTAAGCTTCATTTGGTGTGACAGATGTGATTCAGTTGAAGCAGTGCTCCTGTAGAAGGTGCAGTTTCCCTCCGGAGGTCCAGTGGTGATGTGGAGAAATCTGGTTTTCCTCTGGAGTCCAGTGGAGAAAGGGACTACCTTAGTGTCCCAAAATCTCTGTTTTTATCTTGGTAAGAAATGTTGGGCTCTTCCCCCTGGCTGGAGCAACTTCCAATGGGATGCAGTAATTTTATCAGTCACACAGTGGGACTCAATGGGCCATTAGCAGAAAATGACTCGCTGGAGGAAGGATGGGGTGTGAAAAGGGTTTCAATGGATGACCCATTAGCAGAATATCTCCCACAGAGATAAGGATCACTGCCCCCACCCTCAACAGATGGTGATAGAATAGATACCTTTTATCACACTCTGTATTGTAACGTGCGGCTTATAATCAGGTGCGGCTTATGTATGGACAAAGAACAAAAAGTTGCTGACACCCAGAAGTGCGTTTTATAATCTGGTGTGTCTTATAATCATGAAATTACTGTAATACATTTGCAGATGTTAGTGTTCCACTGATCTAGGACTGCAGTTCAGATCCAAGTTCATTTCATAAGTGGCTGATGGCCTGCGTTAAACTGCTTTTTCTACCTAAGTCAATGTACTGCCAAGTATCCACATAACTAGAAAAATCAAGATTGTCAGGGAGAAACTGAAGATTTGAAGCCAGTCCCTTTAGCCAGTTGTTGATTATAGTATAATGGAACCAGTGAAGTGATGAGAAATTACTCCATCTGAAGATGTGGTGGTACACACAGTTCCACTTCATCAAGAAGCTAAATGTTTTCTACTCTGACCAGTGCTGAGTCCCAGTGGCACGACACTAGAAGGAGTTTGGCAACTGCTGTTCCTGCAGCTGTCCCAGAACTTGCAGAAGTCTTTTGAGTTGAACTGCTGATGCCTGTGCTGATGCATGAAATTTATCAGTAAGGGAAAAAATGAAATAAGTATATAGTAATTTCACGATTATAAGCCGCACCATTTTGACTAAAATTTTGCTTCCAAACCAGAAGTGCAACTTACATTCAGGAGCGGGTTATACATGAACAAATTTTGGAAATTTCCCAACCCGGAAGTCCGAGCCAGCAGCAGCCCTGAGCCAGAACCCACCCGGCCCTGGGCAGCAGGGCAATGGCGGCACAGCGGCAGCGCTGCCCAGGCCCGGGGGGTGCGGCGGTGACACCGGCTGGGCACGCCCCTCTCCCTCTCCCCAGTGGCAGCAACCGGGCAAGCCGCTCTCCCTCTTCCCGACAGCAGCAGCCAGGGATGCCCCTCTTCCTCTTCCCGGTGGCAACAACCAGGCACACCCCTCTCCCTCTTCCTGGTGGCAGCAGCCAGGGACGCCCCTCTTCCTCTTCCTCTTCCTCTTCCTCTTCCTCTTCCTCTTCCTCTTCCTCTTCCTCTTCCTCTTCCTCTTCCTCTTCCTCTTCCTCTTCCTCTTCCTCTTCCTCTTCCCAGCAGCAGCGACCGGGCACGCCCCTCTCCCGCTTCCCGGCGGCACCGGCTGGGCACGCCGCTCCCCTGCCTCCCGGCAGCAGCGGAGAGCGGGGCCGGGGCTGCTCCCTGGCGGCCACCCCAAGCAGGGCTAAGCCAGTAAACCCGTGATCCCACGATTCTGTTACTAATTGGCAATTTTGTGAAAGTTGCACGTGGATCCTCGCTGCGAACAAAAGTGCGGCTAATAATCCAGTGCAGCTTATATATGGACAAAAACCTAATTGTCGCCGACACCCGGACCTGTGGCTTATAATCAGGTGCAGCTTGTAATCGTGAAATTACTGTAATTGAAAATACCTATGGAGCAGTTCTCCTGGAAAATGTCATCGCTAACCAAACTATTAGGTAAAAATGAACATACACATCATTTCACCACATATAAAAAGTGGATAACTAATTTGATGATACAAAAATATGAACCCTAACTGAAACCTTTCATATTATTATTGGTGTAATAATACCAACTTGCTTTAGCTTTCATTGTGTACTGTCAGTAGCTGTAGTGTTATGTACACAGCCAAGGATGTTGGTCAATAGCCTGACAAAATCCAGAGGTGAAAGAAGAGATTGTAGAAAGCCTAATTTCCATAGGCTTACCAAGGCAAGAAGAACTTTGACTCTTTCAGATCTTAATCCCTCCACTGAGGGAAGGAAGTGATGCTAGAGATAATGAGCTGAGTGGGCTCTGTAGGATAAGCTTTTGGGAGCTGTCCAGCTTGTTGTTGTCCAGTGTTTCTTTCCCAGGGCTTCGGTTATTGTAATATCCTGTGTAGGAATGGACAATTCTCCCTTTCTTTCTAGCTACAGTACTGCTGGAAGCATCCTCTGCTTACAAAGAATGTTCCTCCAACTGTATTTTTTCTCTATGTTCCTTTTTTGCTTTGTTGGCTTCTGCCTCTGCACAGTCTATCAAACAGCTGCTCATCTTCAGAGGAATTAATGACCTGTGGATACCCTTCCTACCATCTTTCCTTCCAGACCAAGAATTCCACACTGCTGTTGGTCAGTCCTCATTGCTAACATTCCTGGAACATATGCCTCCCTTTTCAGTTAATCTTCACAGGCTCTTCTTTTCTATCTTTCCCGCTTGTTAGGCAAAGAAACATCATTTTCATGCTTTAAAACTCCTACCTTCTGTACTGAAGGAAATTTGATAAACGGTGAGACTGTCCTGAGACCACAACTTACTACAGTAGTGAATATTGTCTCATTTTCTCTTCAGTCTCTCAAGGACTTAGTGGGCAGGTGTGAGATGTCACCTTCTTAGGGGCAGAAATAATTGAATTTGCTTTATGGTCATGTCTCCTTCTTCATGAAGGATGTTGGTTCAGAACCTATATTCTAAACTCTTAATGTTTCAGCATTTATTCACAGAATGGCTTGGGTTGGAAGAGATGTTTAAAGATCATCTGGTTCAACCCCCAAATAATGAACATAATACAGCATTTATAATAATGTCAGGTATTTGTTGTTAATATTAATTGGCTGATCAAGTACTCAACTTGGAAGTCAAGAGGAAAAATAAATACAGTAATTTCACAACTATAAGGCGCACCCTTTTGACTAAAATTTTGGTCCGAACCCGGAAGTGAGCCTTATAGTCCGCTGCACCTTATATATGGACAAAGTTTGGAAATTTGCCAACCCGGAAGTGCGAGCCCGCAACAGCCCCAAGCCGAGCAGAGCCCGCCTGGCGGCGGCATCGGGGCAGCACCGGGCCGAGGCGAGCCTGGAAGCATCAGGGCAGCGCTGGTGCAGGGTGAGCCCGGCAGCATCAGGGCAGCGCCGGGCCAGGGGGAAAACTGGCGGCAGCGGAGCAGCCTGGGCAGGGGGGGAAAAAGCATGACAGCGTAGCCCTGGTGGGGGGGGAAAGCCAGCAACATCAGCGCAGCGCCGAACCGGGGCAAGCCCCGCGGCATCGGGGCAGCGCCGGCACGGGGTGAGCTTGGCAGCATTGGGGCAGCACCGGTGCAGGGGAAAAGCCCAGTGGGGCACAGGGCTCCCATAACAGCACATGGCTCCTGGAGCGCCAGGGGGGCACGTGGCTCCCAGAGCATCAGGGGGTCGCAGGGCTCCTGGAGCGGCATGGGGCTGCTGGAGCGCCGGGCCGGCACGGGGAGGGAGGGAGCGGGCTGCTGCAGAAGCCATGAGCTGCGGCCACGCCGCCGCAGCCCCAAACCGCCACAAGCCGCGGCAGCCCTGAACCGCCCCAAACTGCTGCGAGCTGTGGCTGCCCCGAGCCGTGCCTTGCCTTGCCAGCCGGCGCCGGGGGCAGGCGGTAGTGCCGGTGCCTGCGCATGGGGAGGGCGCTTGGGGCTGCGTTTAAAGGCTATACCAATCTGTGAAAAATGTTTGCAAATTCAGCACCTGCCAGTAAACCCCGCAATCGCGTGATTCCGTTAGCAATTTGTTACTTTGTTGCACACGGCATGGATCCTCACTGCAAAAAAAAGGTGTGCCTTATAGTCCGGTGCACCTTATATATGGGAAAATATTGGAATTTTGCTGACTCCTGGAGGTGTACCTTATAATCCGATGCGTCTTATAGTCGTGAAATTACTGTAACATGTTCTCCGGAAATGAGGTCAGGCTTTATAGGAAGATTACAGGTGGTCGATGCTTCCAGCCTGACTGTCTTTTGATGCTTTGGGATAATGCCTTTAATTCAATTCTTAAATTTTTGATAATACCGGAAGTAGCCTGACAGTTTGAAAATGTGACTATTGTAGATCCCTTCCAGATAAACTATTCCTCCCCTTCTTCAGTACTTCTTCGTACTGCCTACTTTCCTGCCAGTACATGCTGAGGTAATCTCCAATGGCATTTTTTCCCCGCCCTGCACTAGCAAAAGGGATTGAATATCCATAACAATGCCCCAGCCTAGCCATTAGCTCTGCCACCCTGTAGGTAACCTCAAGATAATGTGACAATTTGCAGAAATATACAAAAAGTATGTGTGATATGTGGTTTTTTAAAGTCTTTTCATCCAGCTGAGCAGGGTTTTCACAGGATGGCAAAAACTCTGTAATTAGTGAGACCTGGAAATCAAGCCCTCAGTCTGAAGCAGGGTGTGCTTCTCATCTAAATGGTTTCAAATATTTTGGGGGTGTCAATTTCCCTGTAGTTTTTATTTTTATTCCTTGTACTCTTTTTCAGAAATGTCTTAACCTGTTTTCCTTTGAAAAACATAGTAAAACACAAGTGCCTGAAAACTTGTGAGCAGCACTCCCTCAGAGGGAAGGTCCATCTGGCCCAATACTCTTTTCAAAGTGTCCAGCCACCAGTGTCTGAAGAAGAGCACAGGAGCACTGAAGTGCAGTCCTGACAGGGTCCTGGGGGTGCTCACAGGCCTCAGTGGCTGGGATTGGCCCCCCCTGGGACCCCCAGCCCCACCACCTCCTGCCAAGGGGCCAGGGGACATGTCACAGCTCAGCCTGGGACCTTCAGTCCCTGCCTGAGCCCTGCTGTGGGTGTGCCCATTTCTGCCCCTGTGTCCTGAGTGTGCCTGGGACCTGCACTGCAGAGAGCTGCTCTCTGGGGTGGAGCCCTGAGACCTGGGGCAAGCCTTGTCATGCGGAGCTCTGGGTTTAATGTAGCATAACTGTTCTATTTCCAGTGCTCACCATAAATTTGGTAACACAGAGGCTGTTATTTGCCTGCTACAAAAGGGACTTCTCTGCTCCAGAAACTTAAGAGGACACATAGCACAAAATTTACAACTAAAAACAGAATTTTCTTGTTTTTCTGAATCAGTTTCAGAGCTGATGCTCACAACCATTACCACAATGGGCATGTGTAGCTGGGAGCAGGGTGATGTGTTCTTCAATTTAGCTTGAAAATACATCCTTTGCAGTCTGGCAAAGGCAAGTGACAGAGCTACAGAAAATAGCAGCAGGAATTCATGCCAAACAGCTCCTGTTTCCTGAAGAGAATGTGAAGAATGATCAGGACCAGCCACACACAAAAGAAAAAGAAGAGGAGGTGTGTTAAACTGTAGTGAATTTCTGAAATATGACACATATTGATGCCAAGCTTTTGCCTTCCAAAGCTCACTCTGTTCTTGTGTTTCTTGTCCTCACCAGTGGTCAGGCTCAATGCTGCAGAGGAAGGCAAACACTCCTGGGGACCAGTGCCAATCTACCACGGAGGAGAGTTCCTTCCTGACCTGGGTGGGGGCAATCAGCTATTCCCTGAGCTCATGAGCAAGGCATGGCTCCTCCTCTCACAGGCTGATCACATCTCCCAGGAGATGCCCAAGCCCTAATCTGCCCTACCTAGAGTCATTTCAGGAGCTTCTGAGACTGATCTCATGGCCTTGGACTGATCTACCTTGAGGGCAACAATCCTTCCTGCACCTGTTTCCTGTACCAGTGGGTGATTCAAAGTCCTGGGAGCCCTAGAAACAACTCTGCACTTCTTTTCTTATGGCTGCTGCCCCTGGCTCCACAGGGAATGCAGACAGGGAGCTCTGCAGTGCTCCTCAAGAAGGTGTTTACTTGGTCTGGTCACAGCTATGTAGCTGAAAGAGATTTTCAACCTTCCAATTAGCTCTGAGGGTGGCGTTGGACCAGAGAACCTCCACCAGCCTTGTCCATCACCTGGTCTCTTTTTGTCAACTCTCTCCAAGTAATTTCAACAGCTCCTCAGGATTTCCTCCTGGATGTCTTTGGCCTGGCCCTGGGCCAGTTCTGGCAGCAGGACACAGGAGTATGCTCCCTTTTATCCTGCCCCAGGGCCCTGTGAGTGCTGCATTGCTGGGTGATGGCACTCTGATATGGGGCTGATGGGATGGACCCCCCATAGGCAGCATGATCCTCCACCCAGCATCCTTCATAGGAAGGCTTTTGGGAGCTGGCCCCAAGGCAGTCCCTGTGCCCAGGAGGCCCAGGGTGCTGTCCTTGCCCTTGGTGATCATGCACTGGGCACAGATGCTGGGCGTCTCCCACAGATCCTTCGCCACTCAGAAGGACCAACCACACTCTGTTACTCCTCTCTCAGAGTATCAGAGAACCCATCCCTGCAGCCCAGAGACAACCCCTATCAGCCCTCCCCTTCTGTGCCAGAACTAATGTCTAAGAGGTCCTGCAGGGAGGAGGACTGGGGTCTTGATCTGTCTGGTTACAAACCCTTTTCCTGGCACATAAGGGGGCTGATTTCAGCAACTGCAACCTGGAGGAAAGCACAAGTGAAACCAGAGCCATAGGCTGAAATGGACAGAGCCAGCAGATCACCATGGAAATAATACAAACTTTGAGAAACCGGTAAGTGGACATGACATTGGTGTTGTAGAAAGGTTGGTAATTTTTGGACGTATATTATTTGGATCTGAGCCCAGAGCACAGTCCTGCAGATAAGAACTCTTCCAAACCAAGAAAACAGCTCATTGCTGCTTTCACTGCCATGCCCCTTGTTCCACTGAAACCATGCTGCACAAATCCTCTATTAAATACACTCACTGACTGTGTTTATATGGGATACAAAACATCCTTGAGTCATGGGTAAAATTTTCGTAACTTGTTTATCACTTTATCTTTTCTGAAGGTTATTTATGAGGGAAAAGCTCAGTCGGTCTTGAAATTCACTACCATCTAGTTTTCAAGCATAATGTGAACCTAAAATTTTAGCTCGTAAAATCCAGTGTTATATGGGATGTACAGATTTCTTTTTCTCAAAGTCCTCTGGACAGGAGCAGCGATAACAGATTTTTCTCTAACCTTGGTCTGCCTGATGATCTCTGTGGTCACATTTGGACACATGCAAGGGCCTGTCTTGTCGCACTGAGCTTCCATCAAAATGCTGAGATTCTGTAGCTGAGTGGATATAGTGTGGCATTATATACTCATTGCACCAGTTTTGCAAACTACCTAATAGCTGTGTGCTAGAAGACTGTTTTACATAGTTTATTTTATTAATTAAAAAGTATTCTTCTGTATTTGAATGATGTAATGAGCCCCACTGACAATGTCAGATGGTTCCAGGTGGGCAAGAAGAGAGAAACTGTTCAATTCTTTTTGGCCTCTGTCCTCCAGGCATGTCCTCTGAAGAGTGGCAGTTGCCTTTTAGTCCAATGCCTTCCTTGTCCATGTCAGCAACACCAGTAACAACTTTCCTTTTTGCTACATGGCTGCAGAATTAATTTAAAAATTCATCAGTAACTTTTATTCATTTTCCTGGAGAGCAAAGTGTGTTCCCAGAGATAGCAGGGACATGAACTGCATCGCACGGACCCACCAAAGTTTGGTCTCTTGTAGTGCCTGGACTGGTTGGGCACTTTCTTCCAGGAAACTTCCCAATGGAAGCTCAGTGAATGGATAATATCCAGCCATGGACATTTCCTCTGTTAAGAGGCAGACACCAGTTCTGAAAGGAGCTGAGCTGACCCCACCAGCCCTGTTCAGAGCCCATCCGCACACCTTGCCCATGGCTCAGCTGGCTGGCGGAGGCTGGATCTGGCTGTGGCTGTGTGGAGCTGGACTCCAGCAGGTTACTCATGGGTGAAGCCCCCTTGACACATCTCTCAGGCTCCACCCTCCACACTTTACAGCAATCACATGTAGGAAACAGGGAAGTTCATGGTCAGGTCTTTTGAATTTAGATTGCAAGAAAACATTGTTCAAGAATTTAGGTTTCCTTGTCCACCTCATATTCTGGATTTCATGACACCCATGAGGCAGAAAACTATCTCCTCATATGTTTCTGCAGCCCTCACCCTCCCCTCCAACTGAGGCGTGGAGAGAAGACCCTTACTGATGACTTCCAAAACTGGGCTGCAAACTGAGAACAATGTAGTAAATTTGCAAATTAGAAAATGGAAGAACCTACCTCAAAATGGCATGAAGATGTTGCTATCTTTTTAATTTGCCTTTGGTGTAAAACAGAGTTTTCACTTTATAATTAATATGTATAAGATTTTGCACCTTTACTTGAAAAAGCTGGTGTGCTTTCCACAGCAGATGTAACTGTGATTTTGAGACAGATTTCAACGCAACTGAGGTTTGTCTCTGGGCAATTAAAATCCTCAATTAACATATTCATTATTTTTCTAATGATATTGCATTCTTTTTGTCTTCTGAAGGGAAAAGAAAATGTTTAATTTGTATACTGGTTTGGAGTTATTTAGCTAATTTACACATGAGAATTTGCTAGTATTTATCTTGCAGTCACAAAACCATGCATTTATTTTAAGGGATTTTATATATTTCCTGCTCTAGTAGCTTCAGCTTGCAGGTGTAATTACCAGACCTGAAAAATGAAGGAGTTTGTCTTGTGTGTTTGTACTTGTTGAGATGGAAGGAATAAACACTTCTAACATAAATAACTGGTGCTACTTGTCTTTCTCTGATCTTTATAAAAACTGGTAAAAACCTTTCAAATATCAATCTGTGGAAGTTTAAAAGAAAAAGTATAGTAATTCCATGACTATAAGGCGCACTTCCGGGTGTCGGCAAATTTCCGAACTTTGTCCGTATATGTGGCACACCAGACTGTAATGCACACTTTTTTTTTTTCAGCAAGGATCTGCATGCAACAAAGTAACGAATTAGTAATGGAATGGCGTGATCGCAGGGTTTACTGGCAGGTGCTCAATTTGGAAACATTTTTCACAGATTTAAAACCTTTAAACACAGCCCCAGGTGCCCTCCCTGTGCTGCAGGCCCTGGCACTCCCGCCTGCCCCCAGCGCCGGCTGGCGTGGCTTGGCACGGCATGCAGCTCGACGTAGCGCGCAGCTCCGCGCAGCTCGGCTCCGCAAGGCACACAGGTCTGCTCAGCTCAGTGCAGCGCGCAGCTCAACATGGCTCGTGGCTCCTGGCTTGCTGCTCACACTTCTGGGTTGTTGGCAAATTTCCAAACTTTGTCCATATATAAGGCGCACCGGATTATAAGGTGCACTTCTGGGTTTCGATCAAAATTTTGGTCAAAAGGGTGCGCCTTATAGTCATGAAATTACTTTAATTCTGATCTCTTCGATAGTGTTCCAATCACTTCAATGCAAAGACAGTGCTTAAACTGTGCAGCAGGTAGCTCTTAATTGAGGCTGATGGAGGCAGCGGCGAATGAAGAAATGAAGCAACAGAGGGATAGAAGGGCATATCTGCTGTACAAACATACCTATTCTTCTGCCGTTTTTAACAGGATTGTTTGTGGACAGAACAGCACACTCTGTGTTCTGTTAGCATGGCTGTGTGTGGAGCTCCATCTCATCCGAAGTGGCTCAGGAGTTTGGGCAGATGTCTGTTCTCAGATGCCAGATCAGCCCCTGTTGCAAGTGATGTCATATGTTGAGCACAAGTATTTGCTGGCTCTGGAAACAAACTGTTGAGCACTGAATTAAATAACTTTTCAAGCTTGAATAGATTTTCTTGCTTTTACTAGCCTGCACATCATGGCTGGACCTGTTGGTCTAATTGCTATCCAAATTATCCCATGGGTTAAGAGGAAACAATGTAGGAAGCATGGGCTGCAGCCAGAGGCCAGGATACAGTAGAATTGTAAACATGTACAAGCAGATGTGTGCATAAATATGTGGAGATATAAAAGAGATACTGTTCTTACCTGTTTGCATTCCAGCTTTTCTGTGATCAGAGTTCACTTTGCAAAAAATGTTTTTTAGAAAGGGATTTGAAGCAAGATGGAAGCTACCAGCAGGATATGAGTCTTAAGATTGCTTCAGGCAGGACATGGCATGCATAAAGATTAGATTAATATTGTTGTATGATAAGCTGAACAAAAACAGGAGATACACAGAGACTACTTAAAAGGCAGGATAGGAGGATCAAGCATTAGCTACAGAGACCTGCAATGGCTTCTGCAGAGAGGGGGACAAACCTAAAGGAAATTAAAAGTGGAGAGGGGGAAGGAAAAGATAGAATAATAGCAGAAACTAAGGAGATGGGTAAGAAAACTGAAGGGATTGAGGCATAGTTGATCTTATCAGGGCTGAAAAGCAAACAAGAAACAAGGAAAGAGGTGTTGGGTAAGGTGAGAGAGATAAAAACAGAAATCAGGGAGGTAGTAAACATCAATTGAATCAACTTCAATTTGCTTTGTTTCCAGAAGGAGAAATAGCTTAAGAACTCCACTGCTGAGTGGACTCTTCTCCCTACTTTTCTTCTGGATAATGATAATCTCATATGGAGATCTAAGAAGAAACTACTTATCCTCTGAGCAGAACTGGTTTTGTTGACAAAATCTTGTTCCCAGACAGAAAACATATGTGTATATAGGCTGTAGTAGTCTCAAAAAAACATCCAGCACAACTGCTGTATTCCTTTGTCTGTTTCTCTCACCTCTCTATTACACATAATACAGTAATTTCACGAATACAAGCCGCAGCAATTTGACAAAAATTTTGATGGAAACCCGGAAGTGCGGCTAATAGTCGGGGACGGCTAATCTGTGAATAATTTTCTGACATTTACAACCCCAGACGTGCCAGCCAGGGCGCCGAGCCAAGCACCTGCCAGTAAAAGCCAGCATTTTGCGATTGTTACAGTGTTACTGTGTTGCCCTGGCTCCCTGCAGGCAGCACGGGGGGCGGGGAGAGAGGCGGGAGAGCTCTCTTCTTCCCTCCTCTGCCACAGCCCAGGGGAGGACGGGGGGGGGAAGTGCGCACCGCCATTGCCGCGGCCCGGGGACGGGGGGGAAAGTGCACGCCGCCATTGCCGCGGCTCGGGGAGCCGACGGGAGCCCCGCGCAGCAATTGCTGTGGCCCGGGGAGGCGGGTGGAAGCGCGCGCCGCCATTGCCACGGCTCGGGGAGCCGACGGGAGCCCCGCGCAGCCATTGCCGCGGCTCGGGGAGGAGGCGGGGTGCTTTGTCCGCGCCCGCCGCCAGCGCCACGGGCGCGGGAAAGCTCCGTCCCTGCCCACCGCCGGCGCCACGGGGGCGGGAAAGCTCCGTCCCTGCCCACCGCCGGCGCCACGGGGGCGGGAAAGCTCCGTCCCCGCCTGCCGCCGCTACCGTAGGAGCTGGGGAAGCTTCGTCCCTGCCTGCCACCGCGGGGCAGCGCCGACCCGGGGTGACCGAGCCCAGTGGCAGCGGCGGCCGGCCCCGAGCGGCAGCACCGGGCTGGGCCACCTGGCCCCGTCGGCAGCCCCTAGCGGGCCGAGCCTGCACAACCTTAGCTCAGCCAGTAAACTCTGCCCTCCCGCGGTTCTGTTACTGATTGCACGCGGGTCCTCGCTGCGAACGACAGAGCGGCTTATATTCGGGTGCGGCTTATTTATGGACAAAAACCGAAATATTTGCCAACACCCAGAGATGCGGCTTATACTCAGTGCGGCTTGTATTCGTGAATTTACTGTACTTCTGATTTTCCTGACCCTTGAGAGCATATGTTTGCATATGCATTTATTGAAATAAGTGCTGCTTAGACTTTCATTGCAATAGCAATTGGCAGACCCAGTCATGGACTGAGATGTACAAATGCTGTACAAGAGCTGTGTGAGACCCAAACTAAAGTGCCATGAAATGTATAATCTGAATGTAAAGACAGAAGTTCATAGATCACCAGAGACAGCCAACAAACAAATCCAGAAAACAGTCTTTCTCTGAGCAATTATAGTCTTTCTGATCATAGCCTCTCCAATTTACCTGAAGTGCACTGCAATTATAATTATGATTCTGAAGCACATCATTTAATATAAATGCACCCCTGAGTAAGTCTATCCATATGTAAGATAGCACTTCTCTTATCTATTGCTGTTAAAGTCTGAATGCATACAGGCACACCTGACACTTGTCCTGGAGCAGGGGATGAATACAGCACAGGGAACAGAGACCCTGACCACAGCATGGCACTGGAGCTTTGTTGCCCATGGGATGTTCCGGTCTGGCTGTGGTGATGGCAGCAGGGCTTTCTGTCAGGTTTACCGTAAACCCTGAGCAGCATCATTCTTTCTGGATTAAATGTGTGAAGGGATCACAACACACTCTGCCTCTGTGCAAAAAAAAGCTTTCTGTGACTCAGTATAGGTTTTGCTATATGAGCCAGGGAGTTTAGGTAGATAAACTGGTTTATTTTTGCTTGCCATTCACAAACTGAGCGACTTGAATTGAGGTTTGTAATGCTGAGATGCTTTGAGGAAGGAGTGAGAAAATGTGCAATACCTTGGAGTTGTGTTGTCTGGCACAGCAGGAAGCAGATGGGGTGCAAGTCTGGGAGCTCTTCCTCCTTTCAGAGTGGTGTTGCAGCATCCCTGTTCTGCATAACCTGCTGGTGTATTGTGGATGGGTCTGGAGGCAGGAGTGAAGCTGTGGAGTTTTCACATTGCCTGTGAGAATGAAACTTTCTATGAAAGCTGCATTAGAACTGGCTCAGGAAGAGACCTGTGCCTGTGCTTTTATCACAAATCACAGAAAGTAGGGAATGTAATGTCTCCACTGTATGTGGCATAATGTATTTTATTACCTTTTGTTATGTGCGAAGTTACTAAGTCTGAAACCAGCTTCTGTGTGGCTGTAGAAAATTCATGGTGACTGGTTGTGAGAAGAGGATTTACATTTCAGCTGTTTGGAAGAGTTTTGCAGTGTGCTTCTAACAGACAGCTGAAAAAAGTATGGATTAACTTCTCTGAGATTACCTTTAAAAATAATATGGCTCCTTGCCCAACTTTGGGATAACCCTGCTTTTATTTCCAGTGTAAATACGCTTTTTCAGTAAAAGCAAAGGGCCACCAGACTATAGGCAGTTGGTAAATTTGGGACTAAAATGGATTATGTTCATGAGATTTAGAGGCTTGTGAAAGATAGAGGGAGATGACAAAGCAATATGTACTTTTATTTTGTCTAATTTCATGGCTATTACGTGTTTTGAAAGTCTTTTAATAACAGGAGAGTATAATCAAATGGAATTGTTTTGTTTTTCTGGCTTTTTTTTTCCAGCTGAACATTTCTAAACAGTTGAGCATCTTCATAAATCCAAAGCTTTTGGTTCTCTTCTTCATTTTAGTGCTCTTGACGAATTGACTGTTTTAGTAGTGGTGTCGATCATGTTGTTTTAAGGCTTCTCAGCTGTTGTTGAGTGCACAGCAGAAACTTATGGTCGGGATGAATAGTAGGATGGGCCAATAGTCTGCAGAGGTGTGTGATGTGAGGAGATGGGGATATCAAACTCTCTGGTTGCTGAGGGGCTTTCCCTGCTAATGCTGTTGGGAAGCTATGAAGTGTCAGCATGCCCAGATGACAAAAGAGAAGAAGAATGAGCTGAAGTCTAGGCATCATAAATGTCATTGATGTGACTGAATTGTGGATGTCTTTCAGTTTTCTATTTGTATTTTAAAGTTTTATTAGTTCATGTTTGAAGAGCCTTCTGTCCTTGCTGTTTGGTTCTTCCTGATTCAGACTTAAGTTTCTCTCTTTGTTTCCTTGTTTCTCTCTGTGTAGTTTTGTAACATACGAATGTTTCAAAACTGTTTGAAGCTGAATAAAGAAGCAGAATCTTGTTCACAGTATTTTGCCATCTAATCTTGGGCTATTCAAACTATATATTGGACTACTCAAACTGGATATCTGGTCAGCTCCAGTATGGTACACTGAAATTTACTTCCTTTGTGGCTAGTCCCTGTAATATCCATGTTTGTTAATAAATAGATGGGAAGAGGAAATATTGGTCAGCTGGCGCCCATCTAAGCTCATTTTGTGTGAGGATTTTGCAACGAAACTCCGCTGTAGGAGACTTTTGTTTTCTTTCAGCTTCATCCTAAGTTAAATGAATATTATGCTTCCATTTACACAGTCTGAAAAGTTTATTGTACTTAACACTGTTCTTAGTTTTTAAAGCACACGTATTTCAGGATTGAAGTGCATGACAACGTCCAGCTCTACTGGAACGTAATGTAGTACACTGTTAACATGGGTAAGGTACATTCAGTATTGAACAGTGGAACAAATCAGTTAATAAAATGTTGTCAAAGACAGGCTTTGGTGGAAAAAACAATATTTTAAAATGTCGCTTATGTTGGTTATGCGATACATGCTGAGTTAACCTCATTGAACTTTTCCCCAGGAATTGATGCGCTTACAATTGGCGGGTCATTATGCTGCTCCACCTGTGTAGTGTTAAGGTCAGTGTGTTTTTCTGATTATAAAAACCATCCATACCATTCCATTATAAATTCACTACCATTCATATAATGGAATGTGCCAAAGCTCGGAGCTCGTTGCAGCTGCCCCCGGTCCATGTTTAAGATTAAACACGGTTCAGGTAATTTGAGCATTGTTTCAAGAATATGCCCAATCGAGCTTCATTTGAAGTGATCTTTCATTGTTTATGGATTTTTTCCCTTTTTTGATAACCTGCTAAGCATCCATCTGATGTCAGTGTTGGGTTTGTTTTGTGTGGCCAGCCCAAGAATTCTTAGATGGTAGCAAGGAGGTCCTGGGAGCAGCAGACAACTGTAACACTGCAGTTGCACGTATCCATGCCTAGGCAAAGCACAGAATGCATCAACCACTCACCTTCACAAGACATTTTCTGAAACCTGCAGTTTCTAACTGTGAATTAATTCTGAGTCATCACGACACACAAACCAACCATCACGGTAGACACTAATGTGTGAGATGCAGGGATGACTATGGCACTAATCACTGACTACAGAAACCTGTGAGATTATGTGCATGCGTAACACACTGCTGCTGTATGCATCTTTCTGCACAGCTTAGTCTTCTCAATTGTTATGTGTTATCAAGGAGAACCAGAATGTGCATTGAAGCTTATCTAGTGTTATTTCTGTCACTGAAATGTTGATATGGTTGGGGCTTTTGTTTGGGTGTTTGTTTCTACATTTTCCTTTATTATTAATCATCCCAATAACTGGAATTCTGTGAAGAGGAAGAGTTCAGTGAACAACCATGTATGTCATAGGGCATTATGTTCTTCCAGTTTCATGAGTATGTATCCTTTCTGTTTAAATTCTGCACTTCACAGTAGCCAGTGAGAGCCTCAGGCACGAGCAGTTCTGCTGGGGAGGCATTTGAGCCTCTGTGCAAATTAAGCAGTGCCGTAATTGCTGAGGAAATATATAAAGTCTCTTGATGATGACAATTGAGAATCTTTGTGGATATGTTCAACAGCACTCCTCTTTCCACTTCTGTCTAGCTGCAAGCTCAGTGGTATTCTACACACATATAGACTCACAAATGTGATGAAGAATCACAGAAAGACTCTCTGGTGAAGAGTAATCCTTGAATGTCCTAGTTTATGAAAACTGTTCACAAGCTGAGATTTCATATGACAATCATTTGAATTTTGCAGCTATTGCATCAGGTAAGTACATAATCAGAAGTATTTGGCAGGTTTTTGGGGGTTTTTTGCTCTGGAAAAAAAGAAAACCAGCAAACTAAGTTAAATATCCCCTCCTATCCCCCCCCATCTCACCCCCCCAAGATGATGCAGGTCATGGTAGGATTGCATCTTTTGATCAAATGAAAAGGCTTAAAAGGAAGGGCATACATAATAGCAGAAGGGCTGTGAAAAAGTTTGAGAATAGGGTTTGTTTTGGTAAAGTAGAGTGCATAATACCTGCCTAATTTGTGAGCACAACTGTTCTTTACTTGGGCATCAGAAGGACTGTATTTTCAGAATTTTCAAATTCATCTATGGTGATGATTTTCCTAAATTTTAAATGAATGGATCTCTCACTGCTAGCTAAGTGTCTTTAACAAATCTGGACCCTTACATACAATGCCTCAGGAGATCCTGGAGGTTGTGTTAAGTATGTTCCACCAAGAATACTGCCAGGAATGATGCAGCAGCAGGAAGAAAACATACTTGCTGCAGCATATTCAACTGACTGTGATGCTTTGTCTCCTCAGGGTGGTCTTATGGTTAAGATAAACGAGTCTTGGTCCTCAGTGTATGTGGACAGCTGTATTCAGATGTACCAAACTGATACCAGTCACCTGTCACAAAGTGCTGTCTATTAGATAGATCGCCTATGTTTTATTGACAAAATTCCTTAACTGCAGCTTTGGTTCAGTTTCTACCACTCTCCTCTATGTATGGAAGGAAAAAAGAATTTCCTAAATTGAAAAAAGTCTTTCCTCAGTTCCTTGCCCCACCTCCCCTCTCCTCATCCTGTATGAAAAGCATGTTGAACTAAGTTTATAACAAAATTTCCAGCTGTTCACTTTTTTCTCCTTTATTACCATTATTAGAAAAAAGAATTAGTTTCTGTTTTAATCTCAGCATGGATTACTTCAGGGAAATCAACTCAGATGTACAATTTAGTGTATGGCGATCAACAGCAGGTACCTGCAAGGGCATTTACTTGTCCTTCTAGATAAGGCTTTTGCATTGCAATGTAGCATTGGAGGTAAGTGCTAGTATTTCTAAGCAGTTTAAAGACTTGATGGGTACAAGGAGTGTAGGACCCTTCCAAACCCTTGTGGAGGCCTGAGCACAATTTAAAAGTGTTTAAATATCTAATTTAATTTCTTAAATTAATTTCCCTACACATGCCCTGTGTAGTCAACAGTGAAGTCATGCTCCTCTTGGTATTTCAGAGCACCCTTTTCTCTCCCTGAACTCTACAACCAATATAGAAAAGTTACCCTCATTCAAGTGCTCAGATCTCAATGCGGGCTATAAAAACTGGAAGAAAAATACAGAAACATGGCCAAAAATATAGTGTTAAAACACAATCAAAGGTCCCAGTTACAAAAGGTGTTAGTGCTCTAGGACATGGTGGCTCTTCTGCAAGTAATTTCTGCCTTTGAAAAAAGTCTTCTCTAGATGAGACACAGAACAGCATATTAACCTTTTGCTTTGGATTTAGTCCTTCATTAGGGAAGAGGGCTGTTATCAATCCACCACTAAAAAAAATAATCTCCAGTGTCAGTTTTACATTATGTTTGGTCTATCAGGGACCACTATAGCACATGTGCTTTTTATGGTATGCAGTGTGTTTACATTAAGACACACAGCAATATTTTATTCTTTAATGAGAGTTTTTCACATGTGGAGTTCATACTTTCAATAAAAAGAGTTATTTATGGGAAAAAGATCCATTGGTTTTCCTACGCCAAATGTTGTTACTGTACAGTTGTTACCTGGGGTTTATTTAGGACTCAACAGACAGAAACTTTTCAGATATCCTTTTGCAATGTAATTCTCAAGCAAAAATAAAGAACAAAAACAACAATGCATTCCTGTAGGAATTACTTTTTATAAAACAGCACACATTGGTAGAACCCATACTGAAAGCTATTTCCCAGACAAAAGCATTTCCCCATATCCAAAATAAAGCATTTTGCAATCCCTTTGTTTTAAACTGTGCCTTATATATTTGCACTGCCTTTTTTGGTGCTAGTGATAACCAAAATATATAAAGAGTGTGCTTTGAACTCCGCAGCTTTTCTTATATGTTTGTCTGATAGGCAGAAGAGCCAGCAGATCCACTAAAATCCATTGGGTGCAAAAGGGATGGTGGCTAGCCAGCCTGCAAGGATGAAGGAAACCCTGGCTCTTCCTGTAGACTCTCATTGCTGGTGGTCCCAGCAGTGGCTGCAAGATATGGGAGAGTGGTTGGAGGAGAGGTGGAGCTGTGAACCAGACCCCTTGCTCTTCTAATGTCTTTTTAATTAGACTACATAAATATTGGCTGGGATTGCAGTTACATCTTAATGGAGAAATTAAGAAACAGATTAGTTTTTGGCATGATTCCCTCTTCCTGCTTACGTTGGTCTCTATTTCCAGCACCAGTTTAATTGAAGGAACAATTCTCTGTATTTGCTTGTTATATGCCAGACATGTAAGGGAATAACTATACATTTGGAGAAACACAAGGGTGTTTAAGTGTATCACCAGAAATTAAGACATGCTTTAAAAAACAGCACAACTGACCAATATTATCATCCAGGTTGTTAGGAAGGGAGAACTTAATAGGAAATTTTATGATTGCCATTCTGCCCACTATATCACCTAACTGAAAGGTTATGAAGATGGTGCTTTCCATCTAACTTCAAGTATTTAGGGGGACAGGAGAATGGACAGAAGGTGTTTCAAGACCTGTTGAATTCAACAGCCCTTGAAAAAACCTTGGCCTAATCTTCCATCACATGCAAGACATGCAAGATGAGGCCTAGGCTGAATTCACTCTTGCACTGATCCCTACCTACGTGCCCAAGCCATTGTCCGCACTCAGTAAAATTGAGGACATTGGAAACAATGTGTGCCTTTGGAGTTTTGAAGCCACTTTAAAATTTCTGGTTGCTATACTGGCTGTTGTCAGCTAAAAACTTATGAACTTTTAAAAAATCTGAAATAAAACGTGTTATAATTTGTTTTGGTAAAATGCAAATATGCTTATAACTTCCAGGTTTTCCATACTGGGAGTCTACATTGTTTCCATAGTGTTTTGCAGCTTTTCTTCTCTTGCATGATGTGTGGATATACAGTAATTTCACGACCATAAGGCGCACCGGACTATAAGGCGCGCCCCCCGGGAGTCAGCAAAATTCGCAACTTTGTAGATCATATAAGGCACACCGGACTATAAGGCGCACTTTTTATTTGCAGTGAGGCTCCACCCCCAGCTCCCCCCGCGCTGTTGCTGGCTGAGGCCCTGCCTCCACCCGGCAGCCATGGGCCCCTGGGCCTGCCCAGACCCGACAGGGGCGATGCCGCAGGCCCGTGGGCCCGCCTCCACCCGGCTGCCACGGCACGGCTGGCTCCCCCCACGGCTCACGGCTCACACTTCCGGGGTGGCAAATGTCGCAACTTTGTACATTATATAAGGCGCATCAGACTATAAGGCGCACTTCTGGGTCCGGGGAAAAATTTTAGTCAAAAGGGTGCACCTTATAGTCGTGAAATTACCGTACTTTGGTTTTGACATGCAGAAATTTTTTATTTTACAAAAAAAATTCAAATATGTTCTCAAAATGTGGCCTATCTCTTTAAAGCAGAGAAACTGGCTGAAAACATCCATTCTTTTTTGAATCTCTATATGATAAAAGTCTAATTAAAGTCAATTAATGTTTAATTTTATTAATATTGAACCATTTATAGAACCAGTTGCATAGTGAAAGAATTATTCTACAATACACCAGGAAATCTCAGTCAAATATGTTCTCTCCAAGTCTTTATGTGAATATATACTTTAATTGAATTGGGAATTTAAAAATGAAAAATACAAATGAGATTTTTTTTTTTGTACTTTGCATTTTAAATCAGTCCATTTTTCATGACACTGAAATTTCATTTCACCTCTATTAATTTCTTTGCTTCTTGAAGAAAAATTATGCACTTGATGCCTCATTGAACGTAGGAGAAAAAGTTCACACCAGTTTTACTAGTAATCTGGAAATCTGTCACAAAATCCATACAGAAAATATAAGCATATTTTGTTTAATTTGTAACTAAAATTTTCCACCAGGATGAGAACACACTGAACTCTGTATGACAAAATACTAATTAGGAAGAAGGGAGCTGGAAGGGGAGTAATGTTGTGTTGCATATTTGATCAGGTCCTGTTCCCAATGAAATCACTGGGATTAGATTTATGTTGAGTGTTTCTAATGGTCTTTGAAATACCATAGCACCTATTTCTGTAGTCTTCTACGCAGGAGGAAATTCCCTTGTGTAAGTAATCAATTTAATCGATGGAGGCTATGTATAATTTTTTTTTATAGCTTACCTTCCTGGGACGCTCAGACTTCTGGTGCCCTTTCTGTCAGTATCTTACCTAATTACTTCTGAAGCCAGAGACTAATTTCAAGGGAAACAGAAAGGAGCCTTTGAGATAATTAGGTTTCTCCAGGCCTTGGGGGCTGGGAAGAGGAGAGAGATCCAAGGTTGGGACTGGAGGAAGGACAGGTAGAGTAATTTGTCACCTGCGTAAGCAGCTGGCAAAGTCTCTGGGATTATCATTACGTTTGCCTTAGGTGGGTTTTTTGCTTTGAAATGGACAGGAAAAGATGGGATTTCAAGAAAGGTTTGGTGATGATGAAAGATGGAGCTCTGCAAGAAAACAGCTTTATTAATTCCACTGCTAACAGGGCTGTTTGTTTTTATTTCCAGGAATACTTTTGGAATCCGACCTGAATGTCTTTAATGCAAACATTTAGCTTCTGGTTAAAGGGTAGAAAAATACAGCAATCAATTTATCACTAACACTCAGAGAAAAATTACCAGAAACATTAGTATGTGGCTGTTAAGCTAATGTGTTACAAGTGATAAATTTGTTGAACTAGTGTCTGATTGCAGGTCTTATACAGTGGTGGACTGACTCTGACTGTACATCAGGTGCCTGCCAGACTTACTCTATCATTCCTCTCATCAACTGGACAAGGGGAGAGGAAATAGAACAAAAGGCTTGTGTGTTGAGATATGAATAGGGAGAGATCACTCACCCGTTACTGTCAAGGGAAAATCAGATTTGACTCAGACAAATTAAATAATTAGCAATCAAATCAGAGTAGGGTAATGAGAAATAAAACCAAATCTTAAAAGACACCTTCTCCCCCTGGGATTATAGCCAGTTCTTCACATGGAGGGCTCATTATCTTGCTCCAGCAGGGGGTCTTCTGTGGCATCCCTCCCACAGGAGACAGCCCTTCAAACTTTTCCAGTGTGAGTTCTTCCCACAGTCTGCAGTTCACAAACTGGTCCAGTGTGGGTTCCCTTCAGGGTCACAGGTCCTGCCAGCAAACCTGCTTCAGTGGTGGGCTCTTGTCTCCATGGATCTTCAGTTCCTGCCAGGAGCCTGCTCCAGTGTGGCCTTCCCATGGGGTCACAGCCTCCTTCAGGCATCCATCTGCTTTGGCTTGGGGTCCTCCGAGGGCTGCAGGTAGATCTCTTCTTCACTGTGGGCCTCCAAGAGTTTCTGGACACAGCTGCCTCACCATGGTCTGCTTCCCAGGCTTCAGGGGAGTCTCTGCTCTGATGCTTAAAGCACCATCGTTGATGGGCTTGGCCCTGGCCAGAGGTGGACCCCTCTTGGAACCAGCTGGCACTGTCTCCATGGGACACTGGGGATGCCTCTGGCAGCTGCTCACAGAAGTTGCCCCTGTAGTTCCCTGCTACCAAAACTTGGTCACAAAAACCCAGTGTATACACAGAAATGAATTCCTATACTGCTTTGGAGCCCCTAATGGAAAGGCCTGTTCACCAGCCCAGTTTTAACATTGCTGACTCCTAGTATTACTGCCTAGGGTTAAGTTGAATAGCATTTAATCTAACAAGTAATATAATCAATTTAAAGTAGCATCTGTGGTCCAAAGCAAATTTCATTGAATTGTGCACAAAATTGGACAGCACAAAGTTCTTGTTGTCCTTAGGAGTACAGAACTGACTGCCATGACAAGACACACAAGCAGGCGATGGCTGCTCATATGGCCACAGCCTTGTTGCAGGGCAATGTGTGTCTCAGTCTTTCTTCCAGAACTCAGGTTTAAGGCCTGCAGAACTGTACAGTTTTCCAGCTTGCTTACTTGTGCAGTCTTCTATAAATGCTAATTAAAGAAATTGTAGATTTTCATTACAATGCCCTAAAACCTAATCCTTGATTAATTTAGGACACTTCCTTTGCAGAGGATTTGTTACCAGAAAAAATAGGTTTAAAAAAATTCTCCTTTGGGCCTTACTTTAAGTGTAGTATTAAAAACTGTAATTACTTTTCTTCTGTGAGGATCCAATGGCAGCCAAAAAGTGTTAAATCTAACAAATGGTCTTCATTAAAATTAAATGAACTGTTGTTTAAAACTTCATTCAGAACCCATTCTTATACTTTTGTCTGTGAATGAGTGAAGTAGAGTATATCCCAGCACCTTTGCAGAGGTTCTTCTTTGAAAACTCTCACAAGATCTTTTGAACACAGGACTAGAAACCCCTTTGTACTGGAGTAAAAGTGGGAAAAAAGTACAGTAATTTCACAAGTATAAGGCGCACCCTTTTGACTAAAATTTTGGTCCAAACCCAGAAGCTTGCTTTATACCCCGGAGCACCTTATATATGGACAAAGTTTGGAAATCTGCCAACCTGGAAGTGCAAGCCCGCAGCAGCCCCGAGCTGAGCCCACATGGCCCCGGTGGCAGCGCCAAGCCGAGCCCACCTGGCCCCGAGCTGAGCCACTAAACCCTGCGATCACACAATTCTGTTACTAGTATCCTAGCTGAAAAAAAAAAGTGCACCTTATACTCTGGTGCGCCTTATACTCGTGAAATTACTGTAAATTAAAACCCCTTGCAGTAAAGTAAGCAGATGTACAGGCCTCTACATATGATTGTGTGATGCCCCATAGTAATATTTATTTATTGTGTTGGAGGTGTACTGGCAGCCAATTCAGTATGGACAGAGTTCAGAAATCATACAGTCATCATGGGGCGTGCCCATCTCTATGTACAACTCCAGGATTTTTTGGAGATCGTAGTCACAGGGCTTGTCTCTCTTCTATGTTTCTGTTTGGTTGGTGGAACCTGGACCAGTTTGCTCTTCTTCATCTGCTTGACCTAGACTGCTCCAGTTGTTATGGGGGGTTTCTGCTTTGAAAATCTCTAATTATTTTCCAGGGGGAAACTACCAGGCTGCATTTCATCTAGCCTTGGCTAGCATTTCCCCAGGAAACCTTAGATTTGTGGCTAAGATTTATCTTACGGTGATCTAGATGAAAACAGAGTCCCTGAACTCAACTTCTATTCTCTCATGTAGGGTTTTTTTGGGCCCTAGATAAAGCCACCACATGTTCTTTATTGTAAAATCTGAATCTTGTTCCTCAACTAGAAGTTGTAATACCAGAACTACTACTTTTTCTCTAGGCATAGCTTCCCCAGTTTTTTTTGCTTTCTTATGAATAGAGTTATAGTAGCAGCTTATTAAAATTTATACAATCAACTCATAAACAACTTTTAATGAAGATGAAGCAGTAAGCAGCAGTCTGGTTTGAAAATACAGTAATTTCACGAATACAAGCCGCAGCAATTTGACAAAAATTTTGGTGGAAACCCGGAAGTGCGGCTAATAGTCGGGTGCGGCTAATATATTAATAATTTTCTGACATTTACAACCCCAGACGTGCCAGCCAGAGTGCCGAGCCAAGCACCGGCCAGTAAAAGCCGGCATTTCGCAATTGTTACAGTGTTACCGTGTTGCCCTGGCTCCCTGCAGGCAGCACGGGGGGCGGGGAGAGAGGCGGGAGAGCTCTCTTCTTCCCTCCTCTGCCGCAGCCCAGGGGAGGAGGGGGGGGGGGGCGCCGCCATTGCCGCGGCCCGGGGAGGAGAGGTGGGGGGGGGGGGGGGGGGGCGGGGGGTGCCGCCATTGCCGCGGCTCGGGGAGCCAACGAGGGGGGGGCGCCGCCATTGCAGCGGCCCCGGGAGCCGATGGGGGGGGGGGTGCCGCCATTGCCGCGGCCCCGGGAGCCGACGGGAGGGGGGGGGCGCCGCCATTGCCGCGGCCCAGGGAGCCGACCGGGGGGGGGCGCCGCCATTGCCGCGGCTCGGGGAGGGGGGGGAAGTGCGTGCCGCCATTGCCACGTCTCGGGGAGGAGGCGGGGTGCTTTGTCCGCGCCCGCCGCTGGCGCCACGGGCGCGGGAAAGCTCCGTCCCCGCCCGCCGCCGCTGCCGTAGGAGCGGGGGAAGCTCCGTTCCTGCCTGCCACCGCGGGGCAGCGCCGACCCGGGGTGACCGAGCCCAGGGGCAGCGGCGGCCGGCCCCGAGCGGCAGCACCGGGCTGGGCCACCTGGCTCCGTCAGCGGCCCCTAGCGGGCCGAGCCTGCACAGCCTTAGCTCAGCCAGTAAACCACGCCCTCCCGCGGTTCTGTTACTAATTGCACGCGGGTCCTCGCTGCGAACGACAGAGCGGCTTATATTCGTGTGCGGCTTATCTATGGACAAAAACCGAAATATTTGCCAACACCCAGAGATGCGGCTTATACTCAGTGCGGCTTGTATTTGTGAATTTACTGTACTTCTTAGTTTTACCTGTGCAGGAACAGAGACATCTCACCATTTAAGCTATGCCTTGTGGGTTTAAAATCACTAGTATTAAGTTTTTAGTTGTATCGGAATTAATTTCAAGAATAAAATATTGGATCTGTGCCATTATTTAGCATAAGTCAGTTTTTCTTTACTGTTCTTCAGTGCAAAGTAGGAACTTTTGATCCTCAAAATGTTGGTCATTATTATGAAGACACATCTATTGATGTTTATTTAAAAACAACAAACTTCGGTATTTTGTTGTCAGTCTCCCCAAAAGTGTACATACATGAGGAGACAATCTATTAAAAATAAGCATACTTAAACGTGGAATTCAAACTTTCAGTACTTCCAAGAAGTTTCCGTTCTGTCATTTTCACTGACATCCAGTGACATCGGACAGAAAAAGCGCAATAATGATGACTGTGCTTCAGTGTCTCATGTTCCAGGGTTTTTTTAGAAAAAATTAAAAATATGTTGATTTCTGTTCTTATCATCATATAAGAAAAATCCCAAACATTCAGGTATAATGGTCTAAAACTAATTATATCTTAAATTAATCTTAAGCCATCAAATCACATTTGTTTTTTGGTTTTGAGATCTCATTCTAAGAGTAATTGCTGTGATCTGTATTCCAAAATGCAGCTTGCTGCTCTACATGTTTTGTGATTTTTTTTCCAACAGGATAGGTTGTACATGGTTGAAATTATTTCAACTGTTTATGTTAAAATAGGAACTCTTTATTTTCCAGGTCTGGATTAGTCCTTGTTAGTCATAGCTGTTGACAGCTATATGGGTTTTCCTTTGCTTTACAAAGTCACTTTGTTCCCCATTGAAATCAAGGGGAGTTTTGCCTTTAACTTCATTGTAAGCAGGATCAAGCACACTCAACTGGATGACATTTCTGTATTTGTCTGGAGGTAATATGATAATAACAGGAGCTCTGTAGCCAATTAATTGTAAAATGTCAGGGAATATTTCAGGCCTCATTGAAAGGAAGAGGATGGAACTGAGGGCATGCTCTGAAGCTGGAATCTGGTTGAGAGATTGGTTTATTGCAGTGGTTTGTTGTTGTTCATAGATCAAAGGAGTGGTTGATACAGGCATTAATACTCAATAGACTGCTAATGGTACCTACCTGCCTCACTGCCTGAGGAGGCTGAGACTGACACTTCAAAACACTTACTCTTAAAGAAACACAGATGGTAGTAAGAAGCATGACAGAGTCTAGCAGTGATGAATGAAATAGGACATTTTTAATATTCTCTTTGCTGGGGTGTGGGGGTCAGCCACCATGAACAGCTGCAAAGAACCATGAGTGAAAAGAGCCTCCTTCCAGCCCTCCTCTGTATGTTTACTGTTCCCACAAGTTAATCCAGTGCCTGTCTTATAGCTGGTACAGCAAGTGATGCTCTGTTCTGCCCCTTCCTACCTACAAGTGATGGGATAGTAGTATTGACAAGTGAAAAAGGGGAGATAGGCCTTGAGAATAAATAGGGATGGGGAAGAGAAGAAGGTGCATGGTCATCTGGAATATGGCTATAGCATAGGCTGTGATGTGAGAGACATGGCACAGAGGAACAGGGTCATTTCCAACAGGTTGGAATAGAGGGAAGTAGGAGGGAAAGTGCACACAGCTCTTTCTGGGGATGGCACTCACAGAGTCAGCATAAGTTTTACAGGTTATGGTAATAAATATCTTATGGTGTGTATGGATCCACTTGTGCTGCACAGGAGTGTCTAGGCAAAAATAGAAGCATGGATGGTGGTACATGCATAGATCTGCAGGATAAATCCTTTGATACATACACACATGAACCTTTCATTTGCAGAGATTTATACTCGTGTCTTAAAAGAGGTTATATTAAAATACTATCTTTTGATATCTGTGCTTAGTTGCGTTCAGCTGCCTCTTTTTTGTGTGTATATTTCATGCATAATAAGCTATGCCTGACACCTGTGTAATACATTAGGCAAGTCTTTTCTTCTTGTGTCTGGTAGCAGTATACACTACAGACATCACACAAGGCTTTTTTTCTAGCAAAACAGTTGTCTTAGTGGAAGGTGTAATGCATTCTTCATGGTAGAGCATGGTGGGATTTTTATAACTCTCATGTAGCATAAGAAATTAAGAGTGCTTTCTGCAAAAAAAGACTCCTCCAGTCACTGAACTTTGGGGAAGAGATGTGGGAAATCTTGGACTGCTTCTGAGCAATAACTGAGAAATCACTATACCTGACAGTTCTGGGAAACAGTGTACATTTCTGGATATCTTTCTGCAACTCATATTTACCCTACATCATTTCACTGTTAGTCTCTTAAATTGTGCAAAATGTCTTCCTAAGTTTTCCTGTAAACCTTAGCTACGTTTACTGGTATTGCATTTTTTTTTTTTAAAAGAGCTGTACATAGAGTGTATATACTATACTAAGTACTTTATTTTCTGTGCTCTTTCTCTGGATGTACACTCTAGTTTGCAATTTTTTAATTGTCTAGAAAATTAGACTATTCTTAGGTAATCAGACAGTAATTTAGTATGTTTTTAAATTTTTCCTTATGATTCTATTTTGCATCCATTAATGTACTTAAAATACACATTTTCTGCTGCCCTCAGGAGTGCTTTTCCCACTTACCTTTATATAATACAAAATTTCACAGCTTGAGAAGTCTGACTTCTTCCTACCTAACCTAGCATGCCTAACCTAGGATCCCAACAGTCAGTGATTCCTTAAAAAGAGATAAAGAGAGGTGGAGCTGAATTCTCTCTTGGAAAGTGTTACCTGGGTCTTAGGAGCCTCTCCCTTCCATCTGAGTACTCAGGGAGTCTTGCATTCCTAAACTGGGTGGCCCAAGTACTTAGAACTTCAGCTGAACAAATTTGGACCTCTGTACACATTGATCTTTTTCATGCACAAAGTACTTGAAGATGCAAAGCCACTGGTTATAAAAATGCATCAGGTAAGCTATGTCTGTTATTATGTGCTGTGCAGAACCTGTAACAGGACATCCAGCATGGTCAGGACTTCTCAGTAGGAGTATCATTGGATCACCTCACAGAAAAGCAGCAGTGTTTTTAACCTGTAACAGAGAAGAGGATCCCTGTTCTTAACCTCCTCCTTCCTGAAAGCCCCTTGGATTAAGTACTGTTTCTGGAGGCCAGCAGAGTCCTGCTTTGCATTGGATCATAAATGTGGCAGTGATTCTTAAACAGATCAGTGTGGCACACACAGGTTTTTTGAGACAGCCCTCTTCTTAGAGTGATGCTTCTTTACTTTAAAAGATGGATTAAACCAATACTAGTGCCTACTACATAATGTTTGGTTTTCTTCCTGCCATAATTGTTGTCCTTGGGTTTGAAATGATGAAGAATGGAGGTTTCTTTTAGTCTTTGGCACCACAGTCACAAGAACTTGTGTATCTGTGAATCTGGCATAGTCCACACTGGCCTTGTGGACATGAGCATACTTGGTAAGGTGGTTTGTGTTGTGCTGTGTACAAATGCTTCATCTTGCACCTTTTGAGAGCTAGCCACTGTCCTTCCTCTGTCTGGTACTGCTGCAGACTTCTCTGCCTGCTTCTGGTATTTAAAACCAACCAAATAAAGGATATAAATTTCTTACTAAACATAAAACATGAACAAAGGTGAGCATTGTGGACTTTGGAGTATTTGACTATAGCATATGAGCAGATCCTAAGTTTATTTCTTTCATTTTGTAGTGTGGAAAGAACAGAGTGAAGCTGTAAAATGTTATCTTGATTAAAGATACAATCTTAAAGATACAATGTTGACCCTTTTCTAATTTCCTTACAATTATCTTTTTGAGATTTTATATTCAGGCCATATTGCATATTTTCCTGTTCTTGTGTACTTGAATATGTCCTTTAAAAATGTTGGCAGTGTTTTCAGATCTTTTTTCTGTAATGGGTAAGTCTGATGGCTGTTTCTCATCACCTGCTGTGCTGAACTGCTGAGACAAGACTGTTTTTGCTGCTACCGATTGAACAGAAACTAAGAAAAATAATTTTGTACTTAGTTGCATTCCATTGCAGAAACTTCTTAGTGCTTTATGTAGTGAACTGTGAGTGGATTATTACTGACTCAGTGCAAATGTCTTGAATGTAAGATTTTAAATTGCTCTTAGTTAGATCTAAAGTGGAGAAATTTGGGGTCAATTTATGTAAAACTGGTAAAATGTCTTTTTTGTTGTTGTTGTTTTTCAGAAAGTTGGTTTATATACTTAATTAGAGGAGTACAGATCTTAATGTGATCTGTGTGTCTTCTAGCTCTCTTGGGTTCATCAGACATTAGTCTGTTGTAGTACTTTCACAAAGAGAAGAAAAAAATGAATTATGAATTTTCTTTTTTTATCTGAACCCCAAGAATTTCACTCCAATCATTGCCCCATACTCCATCTTCTATCTTCTTGTCCCCAGGAGATTGTTTATTTGCTCTCAGAAAATATGGACTGTTCTTAATTGTGCTTTTGCTCTGTAGATGGTAAAAGTACCCTCCCTCTTTACTGTGCTACCACTTTTTTCTGCCTTATGACTAATAGGCCTGGATCAAGAATTAATCCCACCCACCAGCACCAAACCTTTCCAGGCTGACTTTCAGGCCAGCTCTTTCATTTTGATTCTAATTTGTGCACTGATTTGCACATCACTCAAGCAAAGTTAAATGTAAGAGGATACATTAACATAGCACTACAGCTGGACTGGAAATGCACAAAGGTCAGAAAATGGAAAAATGAACTGCCTAATAACATCCATTTTCCCTGCTGCTGATGTATTATGGCTTTGATTTCTGATTAGTGATCATTATAGGCATATATATACATGCACACATACGTGTGTGTGTGTGTGTGTGTGTGTGTGTGTGTGTGTGTGTGTGTGTGTGTGTGTGTATGTGTATGTATATATAGTGCCATAGATGTGCAATATGGAGACTAATGCTCTTAAAGTTCTTTAGTGTTTCTATGGCATGCACTCCTCTGAAATGTTTTCAGTTTTCCCAAGAGCAGCAGTTTCATCTGTGTGCTCTGTAATATCTTGGGAGAAGGGTGTCAGTAGACCATGTAAGCTTGCAACTCCCTTGGGCTATTAAACAATTCCTTTGGAGCACTAAGAAGTCATTCCTGTGCCTCTAAAATAAATGGACTGATGCTACAAAAGTTCTCTGTGTTCTCTAAATCCTTTGGCTTCATGGCATTCTCCAATCCTAAGCTTCATGATTTTCATGTTGTAGTTTATGTTTACAGCAAGTCAGATGCTGGATGGTATGGAGAAGATTTTGCATAGCATTTTTCACTCTAAGCCCTTGTTTACTGGATTTGGCTGCAGTATAAGCTTTAAAAATCCTTTTTTTCCTAAGCATTATATTAACAATTCTTCCAAAATTCAAACGTCTAAAGGGATTTTTTTCCACAGGATGATAAATACATAGTTGATAGGTGGCAATAGGTTGATGGGAGGTGGTTATGATAGCTGAAGCTGTAGCCTTGATTACAGCTTACTGTTGAACTATGTTCTTTCTTACCTGTGCATTGCCTTGCATTTTGTATAGTCAATTGTATTGTGCCTGCAGTGATGGAAAATGCAAATGTTCTCATGGTTAAATTTGCTATGCAGGTACCATGTGCTGTGTTGAGGACTGTTCCCAAGCAGAAAGGAAGAAATCAGAATATTTAATTTGCCTTTTCCTGCTCAGAGTCTGATGGAGGGATAGTATAGTTTCCCTGAAAGCACCTGAGTGGTGGCAGCTAAGGGCCCCTCAGGGCTGTGGGTGGGGACAGCAGATGGGGAAGAGGTGCCTCCACAGCCAGCCTGCAGTGGAGGTGAAGATGGGAAGGTTCCTGGGAAGAGCAGGAAGCAGATTGTGCAATAAGTATTCTGCGCTGTGGCCAGTGAGAAAGTTTGCTCTGACAAAAGACTTCACATTGCTGAGTTGAGAGCAAGGCTGGAGGGGAAAGATCCAGGTTCCCTTTAAGGAGCAGCAACAAGGTTCATTATCATATACCTTTGCTTTCACCCAGTTCTTTTACTCGTCCATGCAACAGAGGTGAGTTCCGTGTCTTTCAGAACTTACCCAATTCTAATTTAAGTTCTAATAAAACAGTTGTACATGCTGAAAGCCCTTTCAGCAGCTTCACCTTCAAGTTCCTCAAAGCTCTGGCTTGCACATTCCCATCACATCATCTTTTGATGACTGTAGGCACCATTGTTTTCCTACTGGTATTTCTGGCCCAGCCTCAGGATTTCACCCTGGGTATTCATCTTTTTAGGTTTTCTCTCATCCAGCTGAACAAATCTTTCATAAAGGCTGTTACCATCTTACTTACTGTTCTGTTACCACAGTAGCCTTGTTAACACACATGCTCTTACCTTCTTGAAAGCTGGTCCGAAGAGTTCTGCTGAGGTAATTTATCACTTTTACCAGACTGCCCTAATTTTTTACTTTTATATCAGTCTTAACTCCTTCTTGTCTTTAAGAAACTACATAAGCCTTGCAAATGATAGCTAAAAGCTTATCAGGAGAGCCTTGATTTCTGGTGGAGCAACCAAGAGACTGACTCCATGTCTGATTTGCCTATGATATCAGACTTGACTGCTGGCATATTAAATTTTCAAATGGATAAATGCAGCATGTCCCAAGGTTCCCATCACAGAAAGCTCTCTCACTGTCTTTCTCAGCACTTACCCTTGAAATTTGGGTTGTGGTGATGCTTGCAGACATCTGAATGAGTACTTTGAGCCCACTGTTATGGTGGTTAATACTGTCACCTTGTTCTCTTCAATTTCTTCTTCTGCCAGGGCTCCAGTGGTAGGTTATGTTTCAATCATATTCTGTCTTTGGTATGAGCAGTGAAAGTTCAGTGTACCAGCATCCTGACCTGCACAATCCCATCTTCCAGCAATCAGAGGTAAATGGTTTCAGTCCAAGTTTCTGGAAGACAGCTTTTAATTGTCTGAATGGAGAACAGAGCTGGATCCTTGCAGATGCTTAGCTGAGATCTATCTCTTTTTGCTAAAGCATCATGGACTTTCCTAGCATCATTTAAAATAATCCCAACCAAAACCAAACCAAACCAAACCAAAAAAACAAAAAAAAACCCCCAAAAAACCCCCAAAAACCCAAAACCAAACAACAGCAACAAAAAACCCAAACAACCAAAACCAAAACCAAAAAAAAAGGGAGAGAGAAAAATCTCTAATATTAAACTCTACAGACTTCCAGGAGACACTTCTATGGCTGCTCTAAATCCTGTGGTTAAATTCAGCTAGCAGTGATGGTGTGAAGCTTCTCAGCCAGAGGACTCTTCTTGTCTCAAAGAGGTCAACAAATACCATTGATGATACATTTTTTTTCAGGTGTTGAAGGAAAAGGCATCAGTGACAACAGCTTTGTGCTTTCCGAATGCCAAACAGCAACTGGGAAAGGAGAGAGGTGTGAGCGAGAAAGGGAAAGAATGTGGGAAGAAACTGTGACATTTATTTTCTTGGTATTTACTGATTACAGGTTTTCTTTGTTTATGTTTTTGAAGGTTATGGTCAGATCTCATCTGTTATTTCCTTTAGGTTACTCCTTCCTACTTCTCCTGTTAGTATTGCAGCTGGATTTATATAGGAGGAAAAAAAAAATCTTCAGTTAATTTTTCTGGTGTTTGTTTGCATTAGATGGACTAAGTGAGATAAATAAGCGGCAAATGGCTGTTCACAGATAATCCTCCAAATATCTGATTTTGCGTAGGACTTTCCTGTAACTGGCAGATCTTTAGAGACAAAGCTTTCCAGAGCTCTTTGAAAATCAGCAGTGAAGGGAGTGAGTGGGAAGGTGAAGCCTGGGGGTCGTTCTGTGCAGAGTGTCCCTGGGTGGAAATTCCCCTGCAAGGACTGACTGTAGAAGCAGCTGTAGAATGACTGTTTGAGGCAGGAATGAAGAGGAGCTTGTTAATAACCAACATTTGGCCTTTCTTTGTTCTTGCTTTATAATTTACACTCTGTTTTAGAAATGAGTGTTAAGTGTAGTGCACACACCTCTGCAAGAGGATTGAGTACATACTAATCTCACACCCCTAAAAAAGACTTTTTAAAAAAATATATTATGTATCCATGATGGATCAGACTGCTTTCACAAGACATCAAGAGGATGTCTTTACAGTTTTTTAAGCTGTCTCAGCATGGCTGGGACTCTGTCATCAGGGCTTTGGGGGCTTTAGATAGTTACATAGAAAACATGAAAAGCTGGTAATAAAATGTGGAATAACTATTTTACCTAACGTCTTTTTTACTTACTCATACAGCCATGCTTGTATTTTGATGCCATTATTTAATCCAGATAATTATGTGTCACTATTTCATTAATTTTGGATGTTTTTGTTGGTTTGAGGAATTTCTAGAAATACGAGAGGTTTGGATTTATGGAGAATTTGGCCTTCTGGGTTAATTTAAAATTATACCATTTGTTCCATTTGCATCTGCATACAAGAAAACAGGAACTTACAGAATTCAAACAGAGTGATAAATATACCATTTTTATTAAAACTGCTTAAAGTCATGCTGAAGCTGAAAAAAAATGTGTAAGTCTAATTTAATTTTAAGGTATGCAGTTAATTAATACTCTACATTCATTAACATTCAGAAATGAAAGTATCTTCAGAACCACTACTCCCTGGAGTAATTTGTCACCAGAAATAAAATGTCTGCCTTTGAACTGAAGTAGCTTTTGGGTAGTGCAGTGAGCAGAGGAGCCCATGTTAATGATACAGACTAATCCAGAAGAGTGAACTTCAAGTTCTTTACACTGATATCTCACAATTATAAAACTAATTCTAGTTATGTCAGTGTTGTGACAGCCAGTGCCTTCCTTGCTAAGTGACAGAAACTACCAGCAATTTTAATTTACTGACTAGAGTGTGCTAATTTGTGTGCCTGCTTGTGCATCCCAGATTAGAAAATGTTCACAGCATGCTTCTGGATAAAAAAGGATGCATTTTCTGTTTACATGGTATTTTGGTCTTTAGACTGTGAACTCTCTTTCCAAACAGTGAATAAATACAAGAAAAGAAGCAGCAAAAAATGGATGGGATGCACAGCAAATGCAATGCAATGACCTTCCCTTCCCTTCCCTTCCCTTCCCTTCCCTTCCCTTCCCTTCCCTTCCCTTCCCTTCCCTTCCCTTCCCTTCCCTTCCCTTCCCTTCCCTTCCCTTCCCTTCCCTTCCCTTCCCTTCCCTTCCCTTCCCTTCCCTTCCCTTCCCTTCCCTTCCCTTCCCTTCCCTTCCCTTCCCTTCCCTTCCCGGAACTTCCCTTCCCAGAACTTCCCTTCCCTTCCCGGAACTTCCCTTCCCTTCCCGGAACTTCCCTTCCCGGAACTTCCCTTCCCGGAACTTCCCTTCCCGGAACTTCCCTTCCCTTCCCTTCCCGGAACTTCCCTTCCCGGAACTTCCCTTCCTGGAACTTCCCTTCCCGGAACTTCCCTTCCCTTCCTGGAACTTCCCTTCCCGGACCTTCCCTTCCCGGAACTTCCCTTCCCTTCCCTCTAGTAGAGGAAAAAAATACCTTTTGCATTATTAGCTTCAGTCTTGCAGCACTTCCGATAATGTGTAGCATTCCCACCAGAGCTATATTTGCTTATAAACCCTGTTTAATGCAGTAAGTGAGGATTTGGGTCAGCGGATTGTCAGCGTTGTTGGGCAGTGTTTGCCAAGTGACAGCATATTCTAGGGGTGCAAACATGCCTGCTGAATTTTTTGCCCCTGTACAGTTTTTGTGCAACAGAATCCTGAGATACAGTAATAGGTTTCCTAATTATTCCCCCCAAAACAGTATTAATAAAGAAAATATTTGGTTTTTTTTCTAGACTTACTGTTTTTCTGTGCTACCGTGGCCTTAATAAAGCCAGTGTTAAATAACTGCATGGCTGGACAAAGGAGCTATGATTTTCTGCCACTTAATTTGTTTGAGTTCAAAAGGATGATTTGACTCTCATCGTGTGAAAAGCATTTCATTGCATACTGGAAAGCTGTCTGGTTTTGCATCTAACAGACTTGACAGCGTGGTTGGCAACAGACGGATAATGGAAGGCTAATGAATAATGAAAAGCTTAGTGATTGAAACAGCAGAGCTGCAAGGAGAGGAGAGGGAAAGCTGGGATGGAAAATGGTAAAACAAGCAGTACAGAAGTCAGGAATAACTAGTATTTTGATCAGTATCAGAGAATGTTTTCACATCAGAATTTAACCCAGTCAAAACTTAAGCATTCTCCATCAACCATCTCACAAAAGCTCTTAACTCATGCACCAAGACACATTTTGTACAAGCCACTCAGCTTGCCTTGAGGAAGGGTAGATTGAAATGAAAATATTTTTCAGCTGCTAGGATGATGCAGTAACCTTCTCAGTTGTCATTAATTCTCTGGTGCATTCATAAATTCCTACCTGAGTGGGGAGTGCTTAGTATCTCACAATCTGCTGCAAAAACCAGATCAGAGCTGTAGCACTGGAAGCTATCAGCTGTACAGGAGGGACATTGCAACACTTACTATGTATTTATACTTCTGTGAAGATGTCTCTATTTTTGTAGGAGGGTTAACTCTGTTTTCATGGCACTTACTCTTCAGACTCCCAGCAGGGAGGAGTAGCTCTTACTCTCTAACTGGTCTCTCCAGGTAAAATATGGTCTCTAGAGTGACTGCACCTTAAGAAGGATTCCTCTGCAGATGTAGTGAGATTTACTGGGACTAGCACTTAACTCCAGGTGTCAAAAGAAACAAGACTATCTCTTGGCATCAAAAGAGGTTGGCTCAGTGGCAGTTCAATAGTCGTGATGTTTGTGTCTGGATTTGTGCATTAACATGGAGGAAACCAGCTTGTATTAACTTCCTTACACTGCCAAGCTCAGTTGTGGCTGAGCTTGGTGGTGCAAGGCTTGCTCTTACACTTGCTTTCACGGTAAGAGTTACTGAGTAGGAGTTGAGTTAGCACTGTTCTTGCTGTCTCTTCGTGTCTCTTTTTTTTAATGATAAATGGAAAGAGGTCTGCTACTTTCTTGCTGTAACTTACTACTTTTCCTGAGCTCTGATATCACTGAAAAATTAATAACACTGTAAATACTATCCTTTCCTTTTTTCTTCACAGAATTTGTACCAAAATAGGTTCCTGGGCCTGGCAGCCATGGCATCTCCATCTAGGAGCTCACAAAATCGGCGCCGGTGCAAAGAACCTCTCAGATACAGCTATAACCCTGACCAGTTCCATAATATGGACATCAGGAGCAGTTCCCATGAGACGGTCACCATTCCTAGGTCTACCAGTGACACAGACCTCGTCACTTCAGACAGCCGGTCCACCCTGATGGTCAGCAGCTCCTACTACTCCATCGGGCATTCACAAGACCTTGTGATATACTGGGACATAAAGGAGGAAGTGGATGCAGGGGACTGGATTGGCATGTATCTCATAGGTAAGTCTCTTTGTATTCCTTGCTACTTTTTGTAGTTGTAGGCATTAGGGTAATGTGGGTTAATGATAGCAGTGAGATGATGTAGCTCTCTTAAGTGTAGTCCTAAAGTGGGTTCATATATGATAAGAATTTTTTCTGCTCCTTTCTGAATTACTGGTTGCAGTCCTTGCGCTCACTTTTTCTTCAGTAAAGATACCAGAAGACTTTTTGTTGATGGTTTCTTGGCATTTCAGGATAAAGTAATTTTAAAGCCATTTGAATCTTGGGAAAATACCTCCTGTATCATGACAGTATAATATTTTCAGGGTTTCCTCTTGAAAGTTCTTGAGTAATCTGTGACAGATGAGAGGTTTTACAAGTCAAGAATATGAATCATTTAAAAACCTTGTGAGAATGCCTTTTACTCCATAGCCACAGGATATTTTGATATGAACAATAATTATAGACTGAGACAGTCTTAAATTGTCCCAGAAAGTTTTGCATTTTTTCCCCTTTTGTTGTGTATTGGAACCTATATTGAGCCATGTACATTAACATATTTTTGGCAACTCCATCTAGTAAATCCAGCCCCATATAAAAGTAATAAGAAATGGTTTCAAGCCACTTTTACTTGATTGTTTCACTTCAGTATAAAATCAGCTTTTCCTAACCTGGTTTGATTCCTATGGAAATAGTCCTACTGCTGAGACTGGAGTTTATGTTAACTCTGCTCTCTGGTAAATTTTGAAAATGATGGATCTGTTTCAGACACATTTCTCTTTGTATTAAGGGTCTTAAAGATGTGACATTCTTAAATGTTTCTTGAAAACCAGTGACTTTATAAAGAATTGGTGCCCCCACAAAGGGACATGTTGTTAAATTGCTTTCCTGGTCTATTTAGAAGATATGCCTAGCAGTAAACAGATATTTTAGTTCTAACAGCACTGTTTCATCTTGCTTAGACAGAGAACCAGAACCAGATAAAGCATATGGTGCTGTGAGAAGAGCTTTTGGAGCGGGCATAGGAGATCATAGGGAGCCACGGTGTTGCTGAAGTGCTTTAGTGGATAAAACCCAATGGCTTGGCTTCACATACTGATGATATTGGGAACATAAATGTTGGTGACATAGGGGATTTGGAGAAAGTATTAGATAGTAGGCCTCAGCATGTAGAAGAACCATGGTGGCAAGGTGTTACGCTTTGGAAAGTAAGTTCAGGGTATTAAAAAGACTATAAAAAGGGATACACAAAGGTAGCTATTTAGGACATGGAGGGAAAGGAGTGGAGGTTACCATAAGCCAAACTGCAGGACTTGTTCCTGTGAGTAACCCCATAAAGTGTCCTTCTTTGAAAAGAAAAGTAGGCTTCTGAAATTTAAATCTTTTAGGAAAGAAACAGAGACTGGATTTAAAACAGATGCCTTGAAATCAACCTGGTTTGTTGGCCTCAACAGAAAATTGCTTTTGTTTACAGTTAAGTTTGAAGTGAAGTGTTTTGCTGGAATAGATGAGAAGACACAGGAGTCCCCAGCACTGGGCATTAAGAAATACTGTACACTTACTCTGAAGTAGTGCAGGCAACTCATAACTCTTGCCTCAGTGGACAGAGGCTAAGTATTCCTTCTGGTGGTCAGAAGTAAACAGACTTCAAAAATTTTTAATTTTCAATTTTTTTTTTATAGGCAGCATGAACACATAGAAGTTTAACTGGGCAAAATAAAAATATGCCCTGATACTCCTGCTTAATTTACCATATCAAACAGGATACATTGCCCCAGACACCCCAGTAAATTATAGGTGCAGTTCTTGAAGTGTATCTTTGCCTCTGCTGACTGAATGCCTGTTGTTTATGACAGTAGTCAATAGCTCGTTCCAAGGAACTCTGCTACCAAATGAAAAATTAATAGTGTGTCCAGTCCCCAAGAAACCAATAGCTGATCCTTGATATCTTTGAAGGTGTTTTGTCTTCACTCTCTCAGGTTTCCACTCTAAATAACTGAGGAACTAGCAGACAGCAGCATCCCTCATTTCCTTTCTTCTCTTGCCTTCCCCTGTTCCCATTCCTGCCCCCTCCCCCCTCAAAACTCGTATCTTCCTTATAAATATGAGCTTTGGTTTTGGTTCCCTTTAAAGAACATGGAAGACTGTGAAGATCACTTGGCTTTTAGCATTTGTTTGACACTGAAAACTCAGAATCTACAAAGGTAACTGGCACTGTGGTTTTATCCACATTTACAAATCAGGGCGAATGAGTAGGAATAGGTCTGTAGAAGCAAGTATCTGATGAAGGCCTTTTGGGGGCATGACTTAGAACAGTTTCAGTCTGGCAAACTGCATGCCCTTGAGATGCTGTAGTGCATCTTTCAGTTTAGTTTCATCAGGACAGAATTGAGTTCATGTGGCTGTATTACACCACAGTGTCATGGTGACAAAGTAGGGACAGTTAGAAGGGTCAGTACAAAGGACCCTTTCTGACCTGAAATAAAACACTGATGCCTTCTATTCATGACCAGTCCATAGGAGTGTGAGATCCAGACATCCCTAATGGCTTAGATTTGTGTCTGCATTTGCACAGATTTTGTGAGCCTGTGCTCCTGTTAAGAAAAGGAATGTTCCTGACCTTGTGGATATGACCTTCACAATGTAAACTGATCTATAACTATGTTTTGAATTAGCAGACAGACTGGAACAAGAGAACCAAAGAAACTATGACCTTTTCCCAGTCTGCTCAGGAGAGGATTAGTGTTGAATCCTATTATTATCACTTGTCTGGCAACTCTGTTAACTATTGCAATGCTGCTGGTCATTCTAGTTTTTGTCTCAATCCAGCTTGTGGATGCAGCCCAATCCTTTCTGTGATTGTTTGGGTTGGTGAAATTGGAGCTGAAAGGTTCGAACGTAGCACTGTGTAGTATTGGGGAGAGTCATGAGTACTGGGAAATTACAGTAATTTCACGACTATAAGGCGCACCTTTTTGACTAAATTTTTTCCCTGAACCCGGAAGTGCGCCTTATAGTCCGGTGCGACTTATCTGATGGACAAAGTTGCGAAATTTGCCAAACCGGAAGTGCGAGCCGCAATGGGGGGGCGGTGCCACGGGAGCACCGTGTCGCAAACGGGGGCGGGAGCGGGCGGCCACAGCCGGCAGGAGCCAAGAGGGGAGGGAGGCAGCCAACGCCAGTCCTGGCCTGGGCGGAACAAGGAGCTGGGTGGCGCCACCACGGGCGCTGGGGGAACGAGAAGCCGGGCGGCGCCGGCCCTGGACCGGGCGAGGGGGAAATGAGAACCCGGGTGGCCCTGGCCCGGGCGCGGAGGGAACAAGAAGTGCGAGCCCGCAACAGCCCTGGGCAGAGCCCGCCCGGTGGCGGCATCGGAGCAGTGGCGGCGAAGCCCCTGCGGCCGCCAAAAGGCGGCGCCGGCCGAGCCGCTGCGGCCGCCATAAAGCGGCGGCGGCGAAGCCCCAGCGGCCGGTGGATCGCGGCATTGGGGAAGCCCCCGCGGTCGCCAAATCACGGCACCGCCGGAGCCCCCGCCGCCGCCAAATCGCGGCGCCGCCGGAGCCCCCGCGGCCGCTGAGAAGCGGCGCTGGCCGAGTCCCCGCGGCCGCCGAATCGCGGCGCAGACCGAGCCCCCGTGGCCGCCAAGAAGCGGCGCCGGCCGAGTCCCCGTGGCCGCCGAGAAGCGGCGGCAGCCGAGCCCCCGCGACCGCTGAATCGCGGTGCCACCGGAGCCCCCACGGCCGCCAAGAAACCGCGCCGCCGGAGCCCCCGCGGCCGCCCAATCGCGGCGCAGGCTGAGCCCCCGCAACCGCCAAGAAGCGGCGCTACCGGAGCCCCCGTGGCCGCCGAGAAGCGGCACCGGCCGAGTCCCCGTGGCCGCCGAATCGCGGCGGCGGCCGAGCCCCTGCGGCCGCCGAGAAGCAGTGACGGGGAAGCCACTTGCGGCCGCCGAATCGCGGTGCCGCCGGAGCCCCTGCGGCCGCCTAATCGCGGTGCCGCCGGAGCCCCCGTGGCCGCCGAGAAGCGGCGCCGCCGGAGCCCCCGCAACCGCCGAGAAACCGCGCCGCCGGAGCCCCCGCGGCCGCCAAATCGCGGCACAGGCTGAGCCCCCGCGGCTGCCAAATCGCGGCGCAGTCCAAGCCCCCGCAGCCGCCAAATCGCGGCGCCGCCCAAGTCCCCGCGGCCGCCGAGAAGCGGCGCCGCCGGAGCCCCCGCGGCCGCCGAATTGTGGCGCCGGCCGAGCCCCCGCGGCCGCCGAGAAGTGGCACCGGCCGAGTCCCCGTGGCCGCCGAATCGCGGCGGCGGCCGAGCCCCCACGGCCGCCGAGAAGCGGCGGCGGGGAAGCCCCTTGTGGCCGCCAAGAAGCGGCGCTGCCAGAGCCCCCGTGGCCGCCGAATTGTGGCGCCGCCAGAGCCCCCGCGGCCGCCGAGAAGCCGCGCCGCCGGAGCCCCCGCGGCCGCCAAATCGCGGCGCAGGCTGAGCCCCCGTGGCTGCCAAGAAGCGGCGCTGCCGGAGCCCCCGTGGCCGCCGAGAAGCGGTGGCGGCCGAGCCCCCGCGGCCGCCGAATCGCGGTGACGGCCGAGCCCCCGCGGCTGCCGAGAAGCGGCGGCGGGGAAATCCCTTGCGGCCGCCGTGAAGCGGCGCCGCCGGAGCCCCTGCGGCCGCCGAGGAGCGGCAGCGGGGAAGCCCCCGCAGCCGCCGAAAAGCGGCGACAAGTGACGCAGCCCCGGGGAAGCGGAGAGAAGCATCGCGGCCCCAGGGAACAACGGGAAGCGTCGCCGCCGCCGGCCGCAGGGAAGCCGGGACGCAGCGCGGTCGCACGGTGGAAGCTGGGTGCTGTGAGCCGTGCCAGCCGGCGCCGGGGGCGGGCGGCAGTGCCGGGGCACGCTGCACGGGGAGGGCGCCTGGGGCTGCATTTAAAGGCTACACCGATCTTTGAAAAATGTTTACAAATTTAGCACCTGCCAGCAATTCGTTACTTTGTTGCGCGCTGCGCGGCTCCTCGCTGCAAAAAAAAAAAAAAAAAAAGTTCGCCTTATAGACCGGTGCGCCTTATCTGATCTACAAAGTTGCGAAATGTGCCGACTTCTGGGGGGTGCGCCTTATAGTCCCGTGCGCCTTATGGTCGTGAAATTACTGTATTTGCATCCTTAGGATATCAGGTGGTGTGTTGTGGATTTTCTTTAACCCTTAGTGTTGGGAGCATTGGAATTGATATTGGTTTTTTGTCTTGTGGGAGTATCCCAGGAAGGGACTATGTAGAAGCAGAACAGAAGGCAGTTCTACGTTGTAGGAATTTAATCATTGCCATTGTAGTATTCTAAGAAATATCTCTTGTATGAGTGTTGGTTTTAAAATGCATAAAACTTACTGTTTTCACCGCCACTGCCATCACTAATAATTTAATCATACCCATTAAACTTCAGACTTCAGAATAATGGTATTCCAAGTCTGGGGGAATAGAGATGATATAAAAGGCTTCAAAAAAAAAAAAAAAAAAAAAAAAAGCAGAAATCACGTATTTAATATGTTTTTATTCTGTGGAACATTTTGGGGTGCTATTCAAAATTTAAGGTAGCCTGAAAGAGGGGTTGAGGGACTCCTCCCAGTGTGGAAATTCTGTCTGTTTGCTCCTCTTTTGAAAAGCCACAGCTCCTATTATCACAAGGTATCTGCTGTTTTCCCCTATCGATCCATTTATGCATTCCTTAGGATGGTCAGTTGGGAAAAAATAGCAGTTTTTGCAGAAGCAGGTAAGAGCTGGATTTGGCACTGTTTATTAGATGTAACATTTGCTCATGGTCTCAGGAAATGGACTAAGCAGCCAGTCAGTCACTCATAAAACTGTGTACAAAGTGATGCCATGTGTCTCATGGTAAAAAATAGTACCCACTCAGAAGCTTCCTGAAAACATCCATGCACGCATGTCCGTGATTTTCATGAGGGGCCATAGAAAAACTCTTTAGCTGAAGGGAGAATAGTAAATATTGACTCTCTTAAAATATAGATGTTATTACTTCAGCAGATTTTAAGATTAGCTGTAGAAAAATGACAAAAAAATGTAAATTGGGAAAACAAGCATTTCTTAAGAAACACTGTGCCTTCAGGAACGGAATTACATTTCATTCCTAAGTTTGAACTCTAGAGATGCTCTAACTCCCCCTCTATATGCTATCTATCAGCTCTGAGCAATGCAGTGGAACCTCTGAATTCAGTAACAACTCATCTGAAAAGTGTATTTATCTTCCCTCAAGAGAAATATAGTGTTGTGAGCATTCAGCAGGTTTTCAGAAACAGACCTACAATCAAAAATATGGGTAAACACTCAAAAAGAGTTCTCTAAGAAATTTGAACATAACAAAGCTCTGTTGCTATTTAAAGTCTCTGGAATAGCAGAAAAACTATTTGTAAAGAAATGGCCTACTGGGAAAAAATGAAACTAAAACAAAGTTATGAATAAATGAAGAAAGGGTTTATTTTTTTAAGTAAGGACTCTCATTTAATGGCTACTGTGAGGCAGCTGGAATATTTGCAGTTATTTATCTCAAGGCTTTCTCTTTCTCTCTTATCTCATTTGCTGTTACTATTTGTTACAGTATGAAGCCCCTTTAGATAAATTAATATGGACTGCTGGCAGCTGCCTGTAGATAAAGAGCTATCCTATAATTACTGTAGTGCCATTTTAGCTGCTACTAGATTTCACTTCTGTCATCACCTCCTTTCTAATGTATAGGAGCTAATGAGAAATGTTTAAAGCAGACTTTTTAAAAAATCATTTGCTCTAGTACCTGGGGACACTGGTGTTAGAGGTTTATCAGGGCTAGCATTATACTTGTCTTACCCATATAAAGTACGCTTTCTTTCTTTCAACATTTCTTTATATGAAAGCAAAACATTATTAAAGGCTATTTATTAAAAATGTCTTCAAACGCAAATCTTGGAAGGTCCAATTTCCTGTCCATAGCTGGCTTTTTTCAGAATAGATCCTCTCAAATTTATATAAGTAGAAATGTCTTCACCTGATTAGTGACTGAAGTTTAGCTTTAAAACTGGTTCATCCTGTGGTATTATTTCTCCCCCAAAAAGGCAGTTCACCACAACCTGACAAATCTAATAACTATTGGTTAATAGACATTTAAACATTTGTTTATACACTCTCTGGGTTGTTCCTGTTTTGCCTACTGAGACAAATGGGAAAATGTGCATTTTTCCTACCATCAGACTTGGACCAGAACTTGTTTATGTAGCTATTTCACCAAATATCCAGTGCATACAAGCGGAAAGCATGTCAATGTTGCCAGCAGAGATGTAAAATGTTAGAAACAGTAATGTGCATATAAGGCTGGGAGTTGTGGGTGTCTTTGTTACTGGTCTAACCCTGAACTTAGGCTCTCTCTGTGTTTGGACGGTTGCTCTACATCTCTGCTTCAGATACAGCCATCTGCGAAACAAAACTCTTTACAGTGTGCCTGCTTATAGTCAATTTTGTTGATGCTTGGATTTGTTGTGCCTTGGGACCCATCTTTCCAACCCTTTTATGGTCTTTGGAAGAGAATTTCACTATGGTCTTAGGGCTCCTCCTCAGTAGGTTTTCTTGTAGTTGGGTCTTCCACCAAGCTGGGGATGGCAACCATGGCTGGCTGTCATCACCTCAGCAAGTTAAGATTTGTTGTACACCTGCAATTCTGCTTCCTCTGTGAAACATCAACAGAGGTGCCCAGTGGCCAGGCAGCTTTCACTAGGCACAGCACAATTTATTTCAGGAACAAAAAGTGTCAGAGGAGCAGGTATCACAGGCCTTGGCAGATATATTAGTGCAGCAATATCAGTTTTTTGTTCCAACCTGGGTTGCCGTCATCTGGCTGCTCTTCGATCCACTGAGAGTGACTTATCAGGCTGAGTCACTTTTTGCCTTTCCCAGTTCTGTATATGGTACACTGCTTCAGCCAGACAAAACCTGGATATGCTGTTTACAGACCCACCAACTGTGACATGAACACAGCTAGCTTTTGCATCTGATTCACCCCTTTACAAGTAAATGCAGTCAACACTTAAATACAAGGGTTTCTGAATATTCCCAACACATATGGCTTCTGACATATCTTCCCTTTCACTGCTTCCAAGGTTCAGCTGTCATTTGTGTTAATGTTGGTAGCAGCAATGCATCAAAAAGCTTCTCTAGAGTGTTTAGTGCAGTAGTGGTGTGCTTTGTGGTCTCTCAGTGAACTCATAGTAAAGAAGCCTGCAGACTGCCAGTTCTTTTCTTTAAATATATTTAATATGCGATAGAGATGTTTACTGTGTGCCGAAGGATTCCCATTTTCATGTATTACTTCTCCATAAAATAACAGCTCTTATGAACATCTTTCTAGGTGAATGGGTAGAAAAGAGTTTTCCGTTGCAACTATTCCTGCTGAATATCAGGAGAGGGAAGTAATGCATACAGGGAATACTGCATCCTCATGTCTTCTCAGTGATTTCTAGGGTCCTTATGCCCATGGATAAACTGCCTCTGTGCTGTGCAATTGCCCATGGCCCACATTTTTGTATAGTCCAGACTTACATTGAATGACCACCTGCTAAAATATTTTGTAAGAAATCCTTTGGGGATATTGGTGCACCAAATCCCAGATTTTGGCCCTTAATCCTGCAAAAGAAGCATATTCTATGCAGCACATTCAGACAATAGATGGGACAGAATCAATCATCGCGCTAACAGTGGACAGAACAGACATAAAATTCTTGACAGGATAAGGCTTAAAGCAGAAAGATTTGTTTTGGACAGGTTGTCAAGCCGGCCATGTGGATTTTGAAGGTTCAGCATATGTTTTTCTTCTCTTAGTTTTCTGGTTTAGAACTAAATCCTTCTCATTCCTTAGTGTTTAAACCACTTAGATTGGCCTGTTCATAACACTGGAATATTCCCATGCTGCCTCCCACAACTACTGTAATGACTGTGTAGGCATTTAGCTTTTGTGATCTTTCTCATCCATTGATCTCGCCAGCCCTAAAGGTATTTTTTTTTCCTTCGCTGGAGATCTTTCACTTTGTAATAAGTTTATAACTGAATACCATTTTTCAGATAAAACCAGTCCAGATTCCCAAGAGGTTCTTTGCACTATGGTGCTTCAGTATACACATCTGAGTTGTGTTTGGATTTTTTTTCCTACTGCTTTATCAGACCACAACCTCCTGTCTAATTTACTACTTGCTGTTATGTTTTTCAACATTACTGTAAATCCATTTTTCAAATGCTGCAAATTATTTCCCCCTTATTTAATGAACATTGTTAACCTGGAAAAATGTCATCTTTGTTCGCATTTCAGATCTTCCAGTGTCCCTTTATATCTTGTCTTCATACTGCCTTGGGCCTCCAGCATCTCTTATTTTAAAATTTTCTAGCAGATTTCTAGCTGCACTGCCCTGACCTAACCTTCACTTTCCAAATTGAACTGTAGTCATGGGGAGACTTCCACTGACAATGAGAACTTTGTTATTATAGTAAAAACAAGCAAACAAAATTCTCCCACGCTGTACCTTACCACACATTAATATGCACTGGGGAAGTTGGGATCATCCTTGTTTGGATTCGTCCCTCCCATCTTCAGTTCTGTGTGCAAACTGGATCTCATTACTTGTGAATAACTTTATACAATGCACAGGTGAAGTACAGCTCACCTATGTACAGCTGTTGTTTGTACTGAGACCCAAATGTGGTCCCCTTGCTGCACGGATAAGAATAAATCTGGAAGTGCAGGAGCTTTAAAGGAGAAGCCTGTAGCTGGTACAGGCTCAGCTGAAGTAGCGCTGACAGCTGTGTGGTGCTATCACACTTCTAAGGGTATGCAGAACCAAATGACACCATTATTACTGGACACATGCCCATCCCACTGCAATCTAACATGTGCTGTGGGGATTTTAGGCCCCAAAATTTTTATCGCTGAACCTCCACTCCTTACTTTCCTCATTCCTTCTACCTTTTCAGCAGAAGATTTGTAATTAGAGGAGAGAAATGCATGAGTGGTAGGTTGTTCTGGAGCACAGCTTCCTAACATAAAAAGGACACCATAGAAGAATACAGATCATTGCCATCAGCTCTGCTTTTAGCCAGACGTTCCACTGTTGCATGGAAGGAGAGGGAAGTCCCTTGAGTGACAAAACTCAGACTCTCAGTGTGGTTAGCTCAAGTGCAGGTGAGGAAGAACTGGATCTACAGTTCATCCAGAGCTTTCTGAAAACCTGCAGGCACATAATTGCCAAGATTTAATAGGGTCTCTGTAATGGCTAGTCATTTGCTTTTTTAATTGTTGTTGCTGTCCTGAAAAATGAGAATGTTATCCCTCAGCAGTAATTTGGAGAGTGCTGGAGTGGTAAAGAGTGATAAATGGCTCTGAAAGTAAGCTAGATGTTCAAAGATAAAAGTGTTTTGCTGAAAGTTGAGACTCCTTGGTTTTGCGAGTGGCTGATGTGTCATTTGGGTTTAATGCGTAATTCTTTCTGCTTCGGGTTTGAAATCCACCATGCCTGTCTTTCTAATGTCCCTGGAGCAGTTTTACTTATGGCCACCATCTTCTGCCCTTGGTGACCAATAATTGTTCTAACTTTTCCAACTCACTCCCCATTTTACTACAGTTTATCTCCCTTTCTACCTTCCTTTTGTCTTTCTTTTGACTTGTCTTCCTCATACTGCTCTTGTCCGCTCAATGTTCACATTTCTCCCTCCCATTTTTTTTCCTCTAGCTGGGCAAGGGGCTAATTTTTGTGGGATTAAAATGCAATCATTAATGTGCTTGAAAAAAGCATATGCAAAGTTCTTAGAGAACTGAGCTTGCAGCACCAGTGAAGGATTAGGCCCTTGTTTTCCAGAGAACTCTTCTCCCTAAGAAGTTATAGAAGGAGGGATGGTAACTGTAAATTGCAGTATATTAATTGCCTGCAGCAGAAATTGGCAAATGAATTAACAGTGAAATTTCAATCCACACTGGAGCTTAATATGTAGTAGCTGAAGTCAACAGAAATGTTCCTAACTAGTATTTTTGATTTTTTTTAATGCGGCATCTTTGTAAAGAAATTGGGATCTGCATCTTTGGCATATGTTTCTCATTAATAGTTTCTCTTCTGCAGAATGATGACTGCTTGTATTACACAGCTCTTTGGAAGAAGAGCTTTCAAGGACCGGGTTTTGCAATGCTAAAGGATTGCAAAAGGAAACACTTTCATGACCTGATACAAATCACTTCAAGCTCCACTTGTGAATTGCAGGGGCTTTTGTCATCAGTTTGTGTTTTTCTTCAAGGAATAGATTTGGTGGTAAGCAAAGGAACATAAGAAATATGAAATTTATTTATGACTTACCCCTTCTAGTATTATTTTGTAAGATAATTCATTTTCTTGATATTTAATGAAGGGTGTGGAGCACATGTCCTATGAAGAGCGGCTGAGGGAGCTGGGGATATTTAGCATGGAGAAGACTTAGGGAAGACATTATCACTCTCTCTAACTACCTGAAAGGAGATTCCTCTTCTCCCTGGCAAGCAGTGATAGGATGAGAGAGAATGTAGTCTCAAGCTGCTCCAGAAAGGTTTATGTTGGACATTAGGAGGAACTGCCTCATAGAAAGGTTGATTAGATACTGGAATAGCTGCCCGGGGAGCTGGTGGAGCACTGTCCCTGGAGGTGTTCAAGGGAAGACTGGATGTGGCACTCAGTGCCATGGAATAGTTGTCAAGTTGGTGTTAGGGCATAGGTTGGACTTGATCTCAGAGATCTTTTCCTACCTAATTGATCCTGTGATTTACAAAATCTCATTCCTGCAGCTTTCCATGCTAGTTGCAGAACAGATCAACCAGAGCTCAACCTCTTTGCACAGAAAATAATTTTAAAAAGCATTTTGCTAGCTATTGTTGTATGCCATAATACAGATATACATAAATTTCAAACTAACTAGATTTATTTAGGTAAGACTAGAAATCCTTATGTAATTTTAGAAGTACAGCATTTCCTTTCCAGAAGGGATCAAGACATGAAGTGTAGCTTTTATTTTTGTGCCCTAATTGCATTACATTTACAGGAAGCAAATGTTGTAGTATGTAGTGTTAAATCAAATTAGTGATGCATAAGGGACTGGAATACTGTGTCAAGTTCAGGAACCTATCTAATGTCATATTCTTGGCTCATGTTAATTATTTGTTTCTTTGCAAGTAGCACATGTTATTCTAAATTTCATTTATGTTAGTCTTTGAGAATGTGAAAAGATAGCCTAGTTATATATTTGAGTAAAATACTGTATGAGAAAGGGGAGTTTGTTTTTAATTTCTGCCTCCTAAGTACAGCCAAACAGATCAAAAGGGACACTCAGCTATTTGTAATTTAAACTCCATCAGTCCTTCTGAGGAAGATGTATGGACTATCTGATTGCTTCTTTGTGGGAATTTCAGACAAACTTTCAAATACCGAGGTTCTGTCTGTTTAATGTAGCTGATGACAGCACTTAAGTCCCCATTAGATTATTCACAGAATCTTTTTGAGGGGTGGCCTTTATCAATATTTCCCTAAGTCCTCTGAAGAGCAGCATGCTTTTTGTCAATTGGATTCTGTCTTTCATCTGAAAGATAACTTTCTTTGGTGGCCATGGTTCTTTATCTCTCTTTAGTGCTTGTGAATTGTATTGGGACGCTCAGCATAGACGTGACAGCACAGAATATTTTTAGCGGTAAAAGGCTATGCTTGGCGGTGTCTGGTTTGGTGAGGAGAAGCAGTCCATCAGATTGCTGCTGGCTCCCAAAGCACTTGCTGTCATTTGCTTCTAGCATGCCTTGGTCCCTCTGGCTGCTATTTGGATCCTGGCTCCCTGGCTCCAGGTCGTGCATCACCTTCCCCGTTTCCTCTAGGGCCTGTGGGAGGTCTGTGGCGGCTGCTGCTCCTGTCCCAGCAGAGTCTTGTAGGTCTGCAGCCACCTATCATCTCAAGCAAGAGGCAGTCAGCAATTCTGCATGCCCGAGGGCAGGGGGGACAGAGAGCAATGTCTGCTGGCTCCTGTGTTAGACACCCCCACCATCCCCAGCTCTAGCTCCAGGAGCAACTAATGATGTTCAAAGTGCAGCACATCCCAAATACTCCCCCCTTTTAATCCTTAATTAGTAAGCTGTCTACTGCCCAGGGAAATGAAGCCACAGACCTGAGAGCAATTGCAAAGTGGCTGCTTTTTGGCCAAGCAGGGCTAAACCCAACCTATGCAGAGGAAGCAGATAGCTAGTGTAAATGTTAATCACGTTTCAAATATAGAGAGAGGGAGGGAGATGCATTACAATGCTTCATTGGAAAAATGTCAAAAGACATTAGCTACTGCCTGAAATATATAAAAGGGAACAGCATTAACTCTGCTCTTCATTTTGTGTGGAGGTGAAGCAAAGTATTTCACCGTTTACCTTTGGGAATTAAGATGCAACATGTTTTAAAGGTCACTTCCTTTGTTATAGGGATTCTCAATAGAAACAAGAAATAAAATTTGTTTTCCTTTCCACATACTCTTTCTCCTCAGCATACCATACCATCTCTTTGCTTACCTATGGCATAAATATTGATAAATACATATGCAGACATATGCACATAGTGCACTAAGCAGCATTGTATTTCACATGCAAAATTTTCTTTGTCAATGTGCTACATACATAATGTGTGAGTTCAGGAAATAGCATGCCTAGAATAGTGTTACTTGCCAATTAAAACAGGTCAACCAGGCATATTCATACATTCCACCCTCCTAACGAGTTTCAATTACTGCTATTTTTAACTTACCAGAGGATATTTCTTTCTTCCAAAATTACATACCTTCAAAAACTGAAGGAGCAAGACTTCAATTTTGGACCTGAATGTACTCTTCTAGAGACAAAATTTTTCTGGCTTAAAAGTCCCAATGAACATAAATTTCTACTAGACTAAAAATAATTTATATTTCTTTGGAATTTGGGACTTACCTCTTTCAAAAGAGACAGGGTTAAAACTGACTGTGAGAACAACCTACATACTGGATTTCTAAATCATGACATTTGTAAATACAATTTGTATACAAATTGGTTTTATACTTAAAGGCTTCACTGCTCCTATTTGATTGCTCTGCATATTGCAGAGCTCCATAAGCTCATATTAAATTATCCTTTCTGATATCTGAGCCTGTGTTCCATCAGTAGCCACCCTCCATAAACTGCACATGACTAGCTCCATGTATGTATCCCTTCCCTGGGGACCTGCTTCCCACATGCCCATATCTCTTGTCTCCATGGCAGGAGGCAGTGTGCAGGTGTTGCTCAGTGGCAGCAGCTTGTTCCAGATTTCCTGTGGTCTCACCTGTCAGCTGTAACCATAGACTGGCTTGCTTATCTTTCCCTTCCTGTGATCTTCCACCTTGGACATGCAGATGGATAGCGGCCCTTCTTCTCAGCCTGATTTTCAAGGCTTCCTACACTTTTTCAACAAAATAGAAGAAAGGGTTTTCTGAAGTCATCCCTATTGGCTCAGCTTGCCATAGGGATGTGATTTAGTTTGGGTATGGGCATATGTCAACATCTCTGTCAAATTAGAGGGATTATGTGTGGCAGAGTTCATGCTGCCTTTGTGCCAACTGCGGGAAGCAACAACAGTGAAAGTGCCAGCTGGTCCCCACAGATACTGATATGAACACAGTATCTTAAAGCTGATTCTGGGATCTCCTGTGCCACTACACTCTGGCCTAAAACGCTTGCAGTTTCTAAAGCAAGACCATCCAGTCCAGCTCAGTTAAGCCTCCTTAAGCAAGCATGGTATTTTATAAACAGTGTATCTTGAGGGACAGTAATTAACCATGCATCATCACAACATGGCGGGTGTTGGAGCATCTCCAGCAGCTTTCAGAGACTGAATATGACAAATAAACATCACAAGTGGTGAAGCCAGTGAACAGCATGCTGGAACTGAGGGATACTCTCTCTGCCCCATCAGGATGAGAGCCAGGCAGGGTTCCCAGGTTCCAACTCAGTGCAACATTTCAGTGTATGTTCACCTTTAAGTATAAAGTGTTTTCCCTGACAAAGCAAAAAGGACAGGTTTAAGTCTTCTCACAAGTATATAATGTTCCTACTTCCATAGAATGATGTGCATTATCCTTGATAATCTGTATCCAGGATGGTCCTTTACTAAAGTTATTCATAAGCAAACCAGTGCTCCGAGAGTAGCAGTTGTATATTTGTCTGCTTTTTCTAGATATATATAATTTGGAATTTAAAAGAAAATGCATCCAACTATAAAATACAAAGTGAGAACAGAAGTCATACCAGAGGATTTTATTATTGAAGGATTTCAGCAGAGATGCACTTCAAAACAGAGCATGAAACACAGCTGGTGAAATAATTCCTGACAATTAGCAAGTCAGCAAAGGAAAAATTTATTGTAGATAGCATTGCTATTTATAATTATCCATTGCAATTGTTAATGACCTCATTAGAAGGATTTCTGTTGTAATCCCTCATGAGAGTAATACCAAAGAGTTCAGTGTTGGTACTCACTCACCTTCCTCCTTTGAGAGCATGACTATGTAAAGCCAGTGGGACAATATTGGCATCTGTTGGTTGCTTTCTTCTTTCAGTGAAAGTGTCGTTTCCTTCAATTTAGTCTCCTTTATTAAACTATTGTAATAGTCTTTGTGTTTATCAACTTTGTCTGTTGGGCTGCCTCTTCTGCTCTGCAGTTGGTCACACCTCCCCTCAGGCACAGTGTCCCTTGTTGTATGGCATTATCTTGTTTTTTTTCTTGAAGCAAAGCCAATTCTTCACGGTGTTTACAACTGAAGTATTTTAATGTCAGAATTGAGTGGTTCACATTTTTCTCACTTTTAATGCAACTATTAATTAGCATAATTGTCTTTAGAACTGGATCTCATCACCCACCCAGTCTCCCACTCAGGACTCAGTCTCCCACTCAGGACTTCTTCCATAACAAGCAAGGCTGGGTTAGTTAAAGCACATTTGTACAAATCTCTGTTAAAATTAAAACTGTTGTTATCGCTAAAAGGAAAAGCCCAGGAGGTTGCTGGCTGGTCTCTGCAGGTAGAGACTGTGCCTTTTGCTTTGTCAGAGCACAGATGGGAAATCCATTTCATCTCACTGAAGCTGGAGCAATGAGCCCATGGCCCAGACCATCCTGACTGGCTGCTTCAGCCGCTTTGGCTGAACTTTTAAATAACAATAAATGAATAATAAATTTGATTTCTCAATATATCATGCAAAGCTCTCTAGTAGCTGTAGGATGTTCTGTCAAACCAAAGGTGTATTTTTAGCCTGACTCTCCGCTGTGCATGTTGTCACAGCAGGCACTTACTGAGCCAATTTTCTTTGTTTATAGATGAGGTCTTGTCAGAAAACTTTTTGGACTACAAGAACCGTGGTGTCAATGGCTCTCACCGTGGTCAAATTATTTGGAAGATTGATGCCAGCTCTTACTTTGTGGAACGTAAGTATTTTTCCAATTCTGCTATGATTTAATTCAATCACTCCAGAACGATAATTCAGCTGTTGTTTTTATGATGTTCTTATGCCCAAAATGTCCCTTAGGAAAGGCCAAAAATGTTACTAGAACCACTGAATGTGTTGATAAAACTGAAACACTTGATGAAATAGTAACCCACAGTTTCTGCAAACAAATTTTGTGGGCATTGACTTAATTACTTTAAAAAAAAAAAGCATGTATGTTTTATCAATTTGCTGTTATTTGGACTATATAATTGGTAATGAGCTGCATTAACTTTAATATGGTTTTAAGGAAAACAGGAAGTCAGGGGCATAATATCGTTGCAGGAAGAAACACATGTGTTTTTAATTGGAAAACTTCAGGGTGCATCTGGCTTCTAACAGGTTCAGGTGAATTCTGAAAGGGTCGAGTTCTGATTATCATCTATACTAATTAAAGTGAAACTGTATGTAGTTGAAGCAAGGTACATTGATTTCAAATTAATTGTTCCTCATTATATTAATATTTTAACCAGGGCATTTGATGCAACGCAGTATAAATCTATTCTACCTTCTTAACAGTGAAAATACAGAAATACTGGATTTGCTTCTGCAAAGTACTAGGTTCCTTATACAGCAAGTTAATATTTCCATCCCTGATGTCCCATCTCTCTGATCATTCAAATTCTTCCTCTTTTACCATGTGTTAGTGTAAAGGTAATTTATGATCATCTTTGGATAGAAATAGGGTACTCAAAATACTGGACTGAAATCTATAGCACAACATCTGTAGTGAAAGAGCCACATATATACTTAAGGAGAAGTTAAGCGTGAAGCAATTTCAGTTTTGCAATTGAACTGCATATTTCCAATAATCTACCTTAGCCTCCTGAACAAAATTCAAAAGTTTGGTAAAATCATTTATAAATTGCTTCACAGATATATCTGTCTAAGACTGTCTGTATTTGAGAGCAGTCAAAGGAATCTTTCATATGACCTATGTTTTAAAGGGTTTGTAAAAGACATGAGTTATGCTTTACCAATCTGTTGCTTTGTTCTTAAATATCTGGTATCAGCAAGGGTGCTACATGCAAACATTTTACAGATGCTCAGTCCTAGAAACAGGTTCTCTCTTTGCAGTATGAAGTATTGCTGATGGTCTGTAATTTCTCCTGTTAAACTGAGAATGTTCTAAAGAATTTAGGGACCTGCTGAAATGTCTACAGGACATACAGAATGTTTATATCCTGTGTTTTGAAAAATACATGGATGGGAAACTATTTAACATGAAAGAACATTGGGTTTTTTCAGTTATCCTGGTTTTGGGGCAAAAATTTATTATGGGATCTAACCTTTAAAGCAGAGGCTTTGAGCCATGGTTACAAATTCTGATCATACTGATCATATGACTGATCGTACTTTCTTTTAGCTGTTAAAGAACTGTGGGAAGGAGATTTAAAAAATCCCAGACTGGGTATTTGAAGAGACTTCAGTACCCTGGATTCTTGAGGAAGGGCAGAATTGTGATAAGAGTGCTGGTAGCTTCCTTGGCTAATCCACAATACAAAACAAGGAGGCAACATGAGAAATGCTTAGGAGAGAGACTCTTGAGGTGGGCCACTTTTCATTAAAGGCTCAAATGCACAATGAATTATGTCAGCTTAATAGGTTACCCCCATTAGCTGAGATACAGTAGCTGTTGTTAATTGATTGCATGTATATTCTTCACTTGCCCTACTGTAAGAAAATCCAAATTAGCATAACCATCCTTCATTGATGCTTGGAACTAAGTTGTACTACACCATAGTTGGGCAGCCTGTGCTTGATGAGTTGCTGTTTCTTGGTAATTTGTTATGCTGCTACCATTAGGTTGTGAACATCAGCCTTGAGATTTTGTACCACTGTGCTCATCAAGGACAAATCACTGCCCTGTCCAGAATTAAAATAGGAGAAAAATAAGTAGGCAGTAGTAAATATGAGTGCATGCAGATACTCTGACAGCCACTTGACTACTCAAGTGGGAAGTTAAAGTAATGAAGAATGTTGATGTATGCTGGTTTGATAAATCTAAAGGCTTATTTGAGGATTCTTCCCCATTGCTGAGACTTACATATGAAAGCACACAGCTTTGCATTTGATTAAATGTTAGTGTTAAAAACTGCAGTGTCTGAAAACCTTGTGTATTTTCTATCCTAAGAGGATGGTGTAAACGATCGTCCTTCAGACTTTTTTTTTTGGGCAGAGATCATATCTCCCTTTTATGTTGTATAACATAATATTGGCAGGGATCAGAGATACTGGTTATCAAAATAAAACTCAGCTAAGAAATGTGGCTAAGGTATGGTAATTTATTTTTGAGGTATCCATTTTGTTTTCCCATACATTGTTATAATCCCCTTAATTTACTATTTATTGGAGCAATTATAACATTAATTCTCAATCAAACAGAGTAGCTCACTTACAAAGGTTCTTAATTTTTGCCTTTGCTTTTCCTGTAACTACTCATACTTTGGTATCTTTTTTACAACATGAGTCAATATTGACTATCAACTGCACATTGCTTCAAAAAATGCTATGGTATAAATTGCAGTGTTTATCCTGGAGCTATGATAAAGGGGAGATCAGTGTATGGTCAAATAAAGAATCAGCCTTACACAGAGAATTTAAATGTTTCAAGAATTTCAGGCACCCCATGCATACTGGCCTTTGCTATTGTTTGAGGCTCATTATAGGTGGACCATGGAATCATACTGGCCAACCTCAGAGGCCAAAGTTTTTCTGTTGTCAACAGTTAGACTGTAGGACTCCCCACAGCTTGTTTTTGTACCACATTTAAGGAAATTACCCTTATGCTGTGACCAGACAGCTATCTGACATAAACAGCTTAGAAATACATCTTTGAGCCTTTTTTTAATTAAAGAGCTTTGTGGGGAAACCTGAAAAATCAGAGATATTAAAGACTAGCTGATTTGCAACAGTGTAAATCCTATTAATATGAAAAAAAAAGCATTGGAACTGAGGTCAAGTAAATAGAGGGTTATTAGTCATTTCTGTATTTTGGCTGTGGAGGCATATATAATATGTTTATGAGCATTTAGTTCAAATCTATAATATTCCACAGTTATTTATCCTTTCTTTCGTACATTTTTGGAAAAATAACAAGCAAATGAAATATGATGGTGTAATAATGTAAACTATAGTCATTACACATAAACCCACTCTTTTGGTACTTAAAAGATTGCTGACATCTTATCACTGTAAATAGTAACTTGGCTCCAATGGGCAGGGACCTGGAATAGGAATGAGTGAAGGGAAAAACCTAGAAAAGTTATTTTCTTAATGGCAGCAGATTAATGAAATCTATCAAACAGAGCTGTAATTATAATTACTGGTCAAATCCACCAACCTACACGATCACACTAGAGAGAAATTGTGCACAGGGGCAGAAGAAGCTACTGATATATTGTGAGAAATTTGTAAAAGTGCACCAGGAGCGGAGAGCACAAAGGAAGTCGTGGAAAGAAATTTCAACCATTTTCTACCTTAATTGCACTTCTTTTATAAAACTGAAATTCTGCAATTTTTTTTGAAGCTGTACTTTTCATGCTATTCTCAATGGATTGCCCAATCAGAATCTTTTTTCAGGTATATTTAAAATCTCATTAGTTAAGAAAATGCTTTTTGTGAGCTCAACAACAAAGGAAAATTGTTTACTCTGTTTTGGAACATGCTTCTTATGCTTTGGGAGTACTTGGGCAAAATATGTGTTGCTTTTGAATGTGATAATAGCCTGATTTAAGACAATCTACAAAGCCCTGTCAGTTTTCAAAACACACGTAATATCTTAAGATGTACCTGTGCAGCATTTTCAGATACCACAGAGGTTTAAAGTTTGCATTTGTTTTAGCAATCTACTTTTTCACGTTGGAAAGGACTAGTACCTTTCCAAGAGAATGGTATGCCTCTCTACTTTGCATGACACAAACACTTGCAACACAGTGTTACAGATAAATATGTAATTGGTAAGGGCCAGAGAGGGAATTGCTTCCAGATGCCAGCAGAACAGAACTCATCTCCTATTAATACTCAGCAAACAAAAAGCCCCAACAGCTGCAGAGGCAATGTTGTACTACAGCCAGTTTTGCATTTCTGCAGAAGTCTGACAATTTGTTTTTTTCTGACAGTCAGTGATGAACAGTAACCACTCACTATAGCCATGAACTGGTCAGAATTTGAGGGGAGGAAGGAGGAGTGAAGAGAGGCTCTATGCCACTAGGGATGTGAAATGAACCTTGTGTTATGACTTGGAGGGCATTGCAGTGAAAAAACCAGCCTAAAATGGATTTTGCAGGAAAGGAAATATGTTGTGCTGCACTGCAATTTCTGACATGCTTTTTGGTTTACACAGCAATGCAGAGAGAGGATATCCAAGAAGCATTTCACTGAGGCAGGTTGCAGCAGCATCCTATAAAGATTGTATCAAACTAGCATATCCTTACAATGATGAGTAAAGTTTTGACACTGTTCAGAATTGCACTGAAGATAGCCAGATAGCTGGGATACCCCCTAATCTACAGGCCTCTCTAAAGAATGTTCACTACGTGACAACTAAGAACCACTTCCAAGGGTAATCTGTAATCTATGTTGCATTTTTATTTGAAAACTTACGGAGCAGTTGTTTGGTTAAATTTGTTGCTGTTGTTGTGGCTGAATTTTTAATAACAAAGATAGATGACAGGCTCTTGTAGAAAACAGAAATAACAGTAATTTATTCCTATTGGCTAGAAGGGAAATAATGGTAAAATAAGAGGTGCAACTAAAGTCAGATATCTGAGAGAACCTGGTGTATATTGTATGTTATGGTCTATATATGCTGTATATGTGTGCATTTATGGAGTATTTACAGAAATGTCTCCAAACTGGCAATCAGCCCTTTCATCTGGGGCTCTCGCTAGAAAATATATATTTACAAAGCTGATATAAAGCTGCCTTCAAGGTACAAATAAGTGAAGGATGTTCCAGCCTTGAATATTTCCAAATAAATGAGGCACATTCATGTCAATAAAAGCTTTAATGAAGCTAGAGTATTTATAATTTTTTCCTTTTTATGGACAGATTGTTGACAAGTTCAGCCCACTAAAATAATTCCCTCTCTCCATTTTCATTGCCACAATGTCTCTCAAATCATATACTCTTCACTTCATGAAAGAGTACATGAGAAGAGAAAATACAGATAAGGCTGTTGAAGTCCATCCTGATAAAACTTTTATCATGACCTACAGTCATCCTGCATGACTTTAACCTTCATGAGTCCACAGAGAGTAAAAACTGGAGTAATACATAAGCATCTTCAACCATGTAAAGAGTATTTAGAAGCAAAATGATTAAAGGTGTCAGGAAAAAAAAAGATATGCAGCAATAAGAGAGACATGTGCCCCAAAAGGAGTAACTATTGCTTTCCTGTCCTCCAAGGAAGACATGCCATTGTTTTATGGTTCTTTCTCTTCATTTCCTTGCACTTGTATTAGTCTTATTGATGCTGTTTGGTTGTCTTCCACCCTACACACAGTTTTAAAATTCCTTGCGCTTTTCCTCAACCTGTTATCCTGATGGTAGTTTAATACTCTCATTTAAGCCAAGCTTAGCTTTGGGAAGACCAGCACTGTCTGAAACCAGATATTAAGATTCCTTAAGAATCCTGTGCTTGAGGTCCTGTGGTCAGCCCTTTAATCTTTGCCTTTCTTGCATTTCTTGTTAGCTCTCCCCTTACAAAGTCTGTCTGTGCCGGCATTGTAGGCAGCAGCCTATCATAAATGGAAACATGGGTCAATCCACACAAGGCATTAGACAACCATTTCTCAACTTCTGGCATGGTTTCACTGTGGTACCTTAACCAAGAGACTTGTGTGCAAATCAGGTTTTTCTCAGTCTTTCTCTCCCTTTCCCCAACTTGTTTTGACACTTGGAGATATTTTGTTTGGAAAGTGGAGATTACAGCTGTTTGTGTTTTCATTCTCACACAGGACAGGAGATGTCTGTGTTGCAGCATCTGTGCTTGGTGACATCATGCTGGGGCACCTTGCTGGTTCCCATGCTACCTGCCCCACATTTTTCATGGCAGTACTTCAAGAAATTGCAAGGACTTTGCTTGCACAAAGCTAAGACTGAAGTGAGAGTTTTGATAGGTTGGTAATAGGAGTTTCAGAAAATTTTGAATGAGAAATAAGGCCTGATTTTAGGCATTGATGTCAGAGCAAGTCTATCTTCACTAAGCCCTAGATCCCTGTGTCACAGAGACCACAACATATATGGACTCTTCCCAGCCACTTAAACAAACATAAACATTGTATAAATGCTTCAGAGGCTGGATATTATCTAATTGCCAAAGAAATGGTCAAGAAGATGCAGTACCATTTAACTGAAGTTTTAGTTCAAGTCTGGAGGAATCTAACTGTAGGTGCCAAATTTTGAAAGCATGGCATCACAAATGTGTTCATTTCGATCTTCCCAGCAGTATCTTCAGCCACATTGAATTTGCTTTAAATTCAGAACTCCTGCTCATGCAATGTGTTTCATACTTCACCTCCGGTATCACCCAGTATACCATTGAGCCTATTATGAGCTTAAGGAAATGAAGAGAGATTCCTGAAATACAGTAGTGCAGCTAGTAACTGTCTTTTTCTCATCTAGCCTAGAGTTTGATGAATGTGTGAACTGACACCTATTGTTCTGCTGCTTTGAACTTTGGGTGTGCAGTATGCTGCACAATGGGTGCTGAAGTCACATGATTTATTATAATGGATCACTAGAACTCAGATAGTGTTATTTTGTCATTGATGATCTTTCTACTATTGACAGTAAAAGATTACAGTGTCACCTCCAACTCACAAATCAGTTAGTCTTTGCCACTGTTAAATGCTTCTGGAAAGTTTTTTCAGATAATGCTGTCTAGGGATTTGGTGGAATTGTACTGGAAGACAGATCTCCTCTCTTTGCTCCATTGCACCCTATGCTCTCCCCTTGGATATTTCATTGGGTGTGTTTCTGAAGCTGCTGCAAGCCAAGTGGGACACCACTGAATTCTGTAGGAATTGCTTGCATGCAATTCTTTATGTGCCATCAGCCTCAGATGGCACCATGTGCAAAATGCCTGGTGCAGGCTTTGGCCCACATGGTTTTATTTTTGTGGAAAAACAGAATAAAAATGCAATGGAATTGTCAAGTGGCTGTAATTGGAAGGTTATCAGCACAGGCGTTAAAAGGTTGTATTTATTCCAAAAGAGTGTCCAAGAGGTACTGAGCTTTGTTTCAGTTTTCTTAATAAATAAATCATAATATAAAAGTACTGCATTCAGTAGGTCAGTGTTAATAATTTCCCATTTCTAATTTTGGAAAATTTTACAGTTGTGGGGGCTTTTTTGGTAATCCTGTTAAAGTATACCATGAAAGTAATGGATCAAAACAGAACTGGAAGTATTAAAGATAATTTTTTTCTCTATTTATAGAGGCAGAGAGTTTTCTTCACATCTTCCTGCTTTCTTTTACAAAAGCTCTTATATATCTCTCTGCAGTAGTGAAGTATCTCAAGGGCTCTTCTTAGATGTCCAGCGGGACACAGGAAAATCTCTGTACAAAGGGAGATAAATCCCCTCACCTCATTCAGAAACTTGTTTACAACCCTGCTATTGCTTGATTTCAGGCAACCACTTTGTTTCTTATGCCTTTTGGTGGTTATAGCAATATTTATTCAACTCATACAACAGTGTTTGGATAGTTTTATTCAACAGATAGAACTCCTTTGAGGAAGGCAGAGTTATATCTGTGGTGTAGCGCTATAGTAACTCCTCCTGCTTCTGAAAAAGTGCACGTGTGATGCAAGGAACCTTTTGATAATTGTTTTTTCTTGTTAACTAGCCAGTAAATCTAGCCCTGTTGTTACCTTACTCCTGCTCCAAGGTTTCCTGCAATAGGGACTGCCAGATGTCAAGAATATCATTATACCCGGAATAGACTTTCTCAGAGAATGGAAGGAATTAATTCAGCAGGGATGAATTACAGTCTCCTTGCAGGGCTCAAACACTTCTGCCCAGCAGAAACATCTTTCTGCAAGGTCTTTGATAGGTAATAGGATCTTCAGGGCCTCAGACAAATGGTGTTTTATATTTTCAAACTCTTCTGCAACCCTTTCAATACTTCAGATGTTCACTTTATCCAATCAGTAGCAGGTATAATTTCCTCCTAAATCTCAGTGCTAATAGCTTTTTACAATTAAAAACTTAAGCAAAACAAAAAACCACTATCAACCTCAAAATAGATAGTTTTGGTGTAATTTTACTTAATTAAATTTACATAAGGATGTTTCTTTCTGTCTTTCCCCTTTCATTAAATTATCTGTGTTAAATTCATTATGCATTCTCTCATTAAATGTTGTCCTGCCTGTGGATTTTTTTTCCAAGTCTCCTTTACTAAAAACACTCACTGCTACTGTGAGACTTCTAAGAGTAGACAGCAGTGTTTATTCCAAATCCTTCCTTTTCCCTGGCATCAGAGCTTGTGTGCCTGGCAGGTACTTGGTTACTTCTGAAGCGATATGAAGCAGACATGTGGGGAAGTGACTTGTTTATTCACCTGGGGTGAGCTGTCATAGCTCACTTGTAGCTCTAGACTCACTCCTGAGAGTAAGAGCTACAGATCTGATTGCTTCTCACTCTGGGGCCATTTTAAGGCAGCTTTGCATGATTAGGCTGCATGTACTGATAATCTCATTTCCTTTAGTGGCCCCTTCACACTGTAACAAAGATATTCTTACATTTTGTTCAATGATCTTGGGTTGTCTGGTCAGAGCAGGTTGCTCTAGCTCCTGTCTGACCCTAAATGTAAATGTTTCTTGGGCCCCAAATCTAAAAAATAAAAAGTCTCATTTAATTTTCAAAGATGATCTTTCTCTAGGCCTCTCAGTTTTACTTTTTTTTCCTGACCCATTTCTTTTTCATGTCTCGGATACTTTACAAGTACAAAAATTATCTCCTTTCATTGGAAATATTTACAAAGGGGAAGTATTTTAAAAAAAATAACAATGGCATATTGTTAAAGAGAAAATAATTTACACCATAAGAAACAATATTGATTTTGATTCTAAAGTACATTGCTGCAATGTTCCCCAGGTGTAGCTGGGGTTAGAAACAAGGTGAACGATGCATGTGTATCAGAATTTGAGCTGTGAATGTGGTTGTTGGAATTTGCAAATTGTGTTCCCTCAGACACAGACATCTGGATGGCAGAAGTACAAACCCAGCAATGTAGAGAGTGCAAACACAAGGATGAAAAAGGACTCTGAATAAATGTGCAATCTTTTTGATGTAGATGAGTACCAGAGAGCTTTCCCAAGCAGCTCCTAGGCAAGAGCTCTAGCCTTCTGAGGGTCCCACTCAGCAGGCAGATTCTGGGAGGGGAAGCAGCTTTTGATGCAGCCCACATCTCTTGGACACCTCCCTCTCCTGCCTCTGGCTTAAAAAAAAATCAGTCTACAAACAGAAAAGTTTCTCTACACTTCCATTGTCTAACACAGGTATTACAGGTGTGTGAATGCAGTTGTAATTCTCCTTTCTACTCCATTAAAGTAAACCTACATTTGGAACACTTCAAAGTCTATCATGGGCTTGTAGAGATTTCAGTCTTGGTTTGTCTTCCTACTTACTTGCTGATTATGCAAGCTGCTGAGCAGTACTTCCCAAAGGAAAAATATCACTTCATAATCTGGTGATCCTAGGTTGCTCCAGAGATACCTGAGAAGTCACAAAAACTGGCATGTGATTAATCTCCCTGGATTGCCAGGCAACACTTGGACAGCAGATTTGCCAAATGTTATATGCCTACACTTAATTAGATTAGTCTGCGTGCTTGATTGCTAGACAACATCTAGGGGTGAAATAATATATTTGAAACAGAATACAAGTGCATTAGTAAGATTTTGTTTTACAAGAGGAATTCTCCTTGTCTCCTGAGCTGTATTAGCTGACATTTATTTTTACCTTTGAATCTCCACAGTCTGTGTTAGCCTGAGACCTCCAGGAAGTCTCTTTTTCTTGGTCCTGTTGATAAAAGTGTTCACCTGACATGGAATGAGCCAGCCACGCTCACTGAGAGAACACTAAGAAAAAAATATTTTCTCCTTTTGGTTTCTCACTGTTGTATCTTATGGTTATGGGGAGAAACAAAATGCTTTCCTTCCCTCCACTTAATAGGATTTCTTGATTTACATGTAAGTGATGTTTGTAATTAGAATGCATCTGGATTCAGGCTTTCAAATGTTTTCCTGTTTACAGGATATTATGGTAAGCTTTATTAGCTTCCTATGAGGGGTCCTAAATCTTCATGGCTAATAGAGATGCCATTTTCTTTTCTCTCTGTGAGCTGCATGAAGACTTATACATGGCATGTCACAAAAATGAGTAATATATTTTGATACCAGTATACTTTGGCTTTATCCTTGATTTTCTTCTTTTCCCTGTCTCCTCCTTATATTTTGGAGAACTCACCATATACCTGTTTTGTATTAAGGTGAAAATGTAAAAGAAAAAGTATATAGTGGTAAGTTGGATTCTAGAGGCTCAGTTCAGGCACAGCCACAGCAGAGTCAGCTGTGGTGCTTAAGATGGTGCTACCTCAGTTAGTTGTCTGTGTTGGTACTCAAGTCAAAAGTCATCTCCCACCATCTCACCATTTTTGGAGTGGCTGATTTGTAATCAGTTTTGATTACTGGATTGCTTGCTCCAAGCCTGGTAGTCCAGGTGATCTCTGTGTGCTGTTCCTAAAGGCCCTGGTATGTTAGTAGGCTAGTTAATGGAAGCAAACATTTGGGGCTGCATCAGCTGACATTACATAGAAACTTAAAATATGTGGGGCGCAGTTGTGAGAAAGCCTCTGACTTGGGGTTTTTTTTAAATCATATTCTGATGCAGAGGGAATTTTTATGTGGATTCATGCTGCTTTTCCATTCAAATTTTTCTTTAACATTTGAGGGAAAGAGAAGGAAACTTAGCCAGGAGACATCTCAGCTATGAGTATGTTGATTTCCTTTGCCGAAGAGTAGGAGGCAGTGGAGCAGATCAACCAAATTTCCCATGATTTCTACCTCAGAAAGGTAGAAGGTTCACAGGCAGAGTCAATTCACACTAAAATCTAAATTTAAAGCCTTATCCTGGAAAGTCATGCTAGTTTTCAACTGTGTTGCTAAAGGTGATCCTTTTTTAAAAAAGTTGACAAGACTGTCAGTATTGTTTGTTAAGTCCCCGTTGTACTCACTCAGTAGCAGACCAAAGCTCTTTTATCCCTAGTGGGCCATGCTGTGTATGTCATACAACACCATCAGGTGGTGACTGGGTCTGGGAAAGGCACAGGGATTAAACCAGTGTTGTTTTGTGCAACGTGTGTCTTTCAACACGTGTCAGCAGCCATGCAGAAGGAGCTTCCAGGTGTCACCTAGGACATCTCTTTCAAAAGATCCTATCTCTAGTTGTATCAAAAACATTTAGCAATCCTCAGAACAGTGAGAAGTGTGACAATGCACAAATGTAATAATGTACACCCATGTCTTTCAGTGGGATTTGAGCTAATTCACATTATATTGCAACTAGAACAGACTTAAGATCTTAAGACATAGATTAAACAGAAGGCACTTGGTCTTGCTGAGCAGCTCAGAGGACAGCAGGATCTAAACTTCTCCAGAATTCATAGACTGAAATCCTATCCTGAAGTAGTCAAGAGAACTAGCTGTTAATTTAAACAGGATAAGGATTTCAGCCAGAAGTGTCAGAATTTGCTGTTTAAATTATTAACTCTTTCCCAAGTGTATATTTATAGAAAAACATGAAAAATTAATATAGTTCTCTTTTTCCCTTTGCATTTTTACAAGAGGAAAAACCAACTAAATAAATTGCTAGTGGGATGACTTTTTATGGTAGTTTAAGGCCAGCACATGGGTGTCTTCTAACTGAGGTGTGAAACCATGAAAACTGGGTTAATAATGAACCCTCTGACACAGCCTTAACAGTAGCACTGCTAGCAGGCACCTCTGTAATTACTTCTCTATGAAGTCTGTTGAGCTTCTACAACAATTTAAAATCTCATATTTTGCTTTCTTCTCTGAGAAAATGACTCAGTGAAGGCCTTATATATATATATATATATATATATATATTTATAATATGTACAAAGATAAAAGTTTCTGCCTCTGAACTCGCCCATCTACATTTTTTTTTTCAGTATGGAAAATAGAATCTGGTTTTGCTTTAGCAGATCTATTTATTTTTCTAAATTTCATAAATTTGTTGCATTTGAGATGCAGTGAAATGCCAATTAATACTTCTATGACATGCATAAATTATTTTTTAGCTGTCCTATGCATGATATGTGCTGTAGAATATAAATCCAGTGGGTAGTGCATTTAGCAGATCTTACCTGTATATTTTCAAACAGAAAGATTACAGAAGCTTTAGAAATGTTTTTGAGAAGGGCAGCAGGACTGAGTGACATGTGGATATGCAGGGAACAGATTACAGCTGAGATGTCTGTTTCTTTTGGAAAGAAAATGAGAAGAGGTAGGTGTGGTCTCTGTCCACTGAGATCCCACTGAGTGGGAGTTTTACTGTTGGCTTTAACACGATGAATCAGACTTTTGACAGCTAGTGAGGAAGAGGGATGCAGCCAGGATGCTGAGAAATACTTAAAAGGATAAAAATTTGATAGCGTTTTTTGTCAAGTGGTGAACCAGAAGTTACTTAGTCCTTCAAAACACTTTAATTTTAGAAACCATGTCTTGTCAAGACTGACATAAAGACTCCTGCATGCTGGCAGCTGACTCAAAGTAGCATCTGCCAGCCTTCTCTTAGGTCATAATTGTCAGTTTATGATAGGTATATTCTCCAAGCCAGCAGAGAGGTTGAAAAATGAACCATCAAAACTGTGAAACAACAACACTGAAAATACTTCTGTCTCTTTTGGACTTTTCGGGGGGCACTTAGCAGCTGGAAGTCCACCACAGCACTATACAGATGGACAATGTACGTGCACATATGTAGGCTTCCTTTGTCAGACCAAACTGACATGGTAAAAATTAATATTTTGTGCTGGTCTTTTGTTTGGTAAATGTTCATCTTCAGAGCCTACTTGAGACTTCAGATTTGGCATATAAGTTTGCTAGTAAAGGATTTCTAATTGTAAACAAAGAGGCTGAGTATTTTGTGTCCATGAACTAGGATGAATCTATTAGTTTATATGAGGTGATAGTTCACAGCAAGTAAGAGTTTGCTTGGTTTTCAGACTAGAAATTTCCAGAGGCATCAGGGAAAAAGCCCAAACCTACAGAGCAATCTATTGCAAACCCATCCTGGAATCGTTATCTCTCTTCTTAAAAATGAAAAACTTACAGCAGGAGGACTGCTTGTTGCTCTCCTGTGGTCTCAAAACTTCATTTTTGGCTCTGTTTAATAGCCTTTCATTTTCTGCTCTCAATACTACAAAAAAAAAAAGACCTATTTACTGGTGATAATTAGTAAGAATAATACTTGCATTTACAATATGCTTTTCGTAGATTCTTTTTTGTCCTGGTGAGTGAACTAAAACACGTTACCTGCAAGTACACAGTAATTTCACAATTATAAGCCGCACCATGTTGACTAAAATTTTGGTCCGAACCCAAAGTGCGGCTTATAATCAAGTGCGGCTTATATATGAACAAAGAACAAAAAGTTGCTGTTTTAGTTTGGAGGACAGGTATCTGCTGAGAAAGGCAGGCGCTTCTCTTTGAAATGAAGAAGGTAAACCGCTTCCCTCCAAATTATTATAATTTTGAAATCAAGGGGCTTTCAGGCAAAGATATGGGAATTAGGAATAAGAGTTCTTTACTAGGGAAATTAAAATAGAAATACAGTACTACAAAGAGACAAACTCCAAACCCTGAAAAAGTCAGGGTACAATCTGACACCCCGTCAGGCAGGGTATTGGTAGCAGTCCCATTCAATGGTGGCTGCATCCTCCTACAGTGACAGATGTGGTTCAGTTGAAGCAGTGCTCCTGCAGAAGGTGCAGTTTCCCTCTGGAGGTCCAGTGGTGATGTGGAGAAATCCGGTTTTCTTCTGGAGTCCAGTGGAGAAAGGGGCTACCTTAGTGTCCCAAAATCTCTGTTTTAATCTTGGTAAGAAATGTTGGGTCCTTCCCCCTGGCTGGAGCAACTTCCAATGGGATGAAGTAATTTTTTCAGTCACACAGTGGGACTCAGTGGGCCATTAGCAGAAAATGACTCCCTGGGGAAGGATGGGGTGTGAAAAGATAAAGAACGTTACCCTGCCTGGTTTTAATGGATGGCCCATTAGCGGAATATCTGCCGTTGAGATAAGGATCACTGCCCCCACCCTCAACAGATGGTGATAGAATAGATACCTTTTATCACACTCTGTATTGTAACGTGCGGCTTATAATCAGGTGCGGCTTATGTATGGACAAAGAATGAAAAGTTGCTGGCACCCGGAAGTGCGGCTTATACTCAGTGCGGCTTATAATCGTGAAATTACTGTGTATGACCTTGTTTGCATTGTGAGTTGTGTTTTTAAACAGAAAAACTACAGAATCATGGATGGGATTAGGCCTGGCTGTGTTTTTGAGCATCTCAACAAATGAGATTGGTTTCAAGAGACAGTTACAGCTACAATTCCCCTGATGGTGAAACCCCATTAGAAGATGTAAAGGACCTCTTTGGTTACTGCAGCTGCAGTACATTCAGTAGGAAGAGCAGACCAAGCTTGTGTAGCAGTGCATCTGTTACTGCATTAGTTGCCCATGACCATTTGCTCTCCCTCCATAGCAGTTTTTCCCTCTGTGTGTTGGCACCTACAGCCAGCCAGTTAGACCAGTAACTTTCAGTCTCACTTCCTATTCCTTCCTTTTTCCTTTGCCATTACTGAGCAAGGTGCCTAATACAGTCCAAATGCCTTGCTCTCTCAGTGAGATTTGTAATACCAGGAGTGACAGGGTTACAGCCTAGGAGTTTTTAAAATACAAACCTGTTGGTAACTTAAAGGAAAATAGGTGTAAGGCAGATTCAAAAAAACAAATACTTTAAAAGAAATTGGGAATGTAATTTTTCAATTTTAGTGTGACCTGACTGATTACAGCTTAAATAATAAGTACAACTAAATCCTGTGATGACCCACTTAATCCAATCCGCTCAGATCAGTAGAGAAGTGAGTATGTAGTGCCTCACCTCTAGAGAGGCAGACTGACCACCTGCAACATATCCCTGTTGGGAATTTATCTGTTACTGAGCTGCTGTTTGCCCAGATTAACACATTTGTTAGGACCTCTACCAAATGTGGCTATGAGCATTGCTTTGCAGCATAAAACACTATTCTCCTGAAGAACTGCCATGTTGTTATGAAAACTGGCTTGTGGAAGGACTAGCAAACACTCATATTCTTCTCTCCTTGGTCTGGGTTGCCAGAAGTATAATTTCCTTCATGTTATAGAGGAGGAAATTATGTTGGGAAAGAGGGAGACTACTGCAGGAAGTTGGTGGCAGAGGCTTGAACAAAGCCTGGATTTTGTGGTGTTGAAGCATCTCACCTGAATGCTCAGTGTATTTCTGCCAGAGATGGCAAAGTGGTGGTCCAGGTTCTGTAGGACACTTGAAATCTTCAGCCCTGCCTCAAAGGAAGCTGACATCTGTCCTACAGACCATGAGGAAAAAACAGCATTTTCCTTTTGCAGTGTTGCTGCATATAGGGTATAGAATCTCTCACTTGGGGGTCAATAGAAGGCATGACTTTGAATGTCAAGATTAGTACTAAGTGTCATATTTTTATGTATTTAACTACCAAATTAGGGGGAAAATGTATATAAAATACACTTAGGTGTAAACTAACAATAGTGCAAGTTACAAATATGCACGTGATTCAAAGGAAACTTACTCCAGGATCATCTTTTCTCTACTATTACTTCCTTTTGTCAGATGTCCTTTGCCTCAACTTCGGATTTTGTCAAGGTATTCTAAAAGCTCACTTCTGAAAAAATGTGTTTTAAAAATAGTCTAGGTTATCTGCAGTCTGGACTGTGTAATCATCCATCCATGTATTATCACATAACAGCTGCTGGATCTTGCTCTGCCTATTGATGATTTGCAGTGGGGTTTCCTTTTCACAGTGCAGCAAATCCCTTGGAAGTTGAGCATGCTGTGGTTGGAGACCTTAGCCTTTACTATAAAAAAACTAATAATATTTCCCATCTGTCACCTGTGTGACTGCAGCAATTTCAGCTTGGATGGGCTTGAGTGAGACAGGAGGTGCTGATTTTGGGATGGCAGCTCTGAAGGTGCAGGTGTTGTCAGCCCTACCAGTGAGGCAAACATCTGCAGCTCGCACTGCTGGGGCCCTGCACCTTCACCAGCAGCGAAGTGCAGAGTCAGAGGGAATGCACCGGCCAGGCACACACCTACAGGCATCTGTGTATGGCCTTGTGATCGGTAGGAACTAACAATGATTTGGAGACCATTTTTTGTAATCTCCCAACATACTTCTTGATGTATTTTGCCAGAGAAGAAACCTTCCTAGTCTGAAGTATCTTGTCTGTGCTGCTTAGGATTCTCTTATTTATTGAAATTTCCAATCCTTTTTACTCCAACTTATGTTAGACGATAGTAATTTTTTAACCTGAATAAATGCAGCATCTATTTCATAGCAACTTTCTCCCGACAGTTCCTTATTTTTATTGCACTTGAAAACAAATCCACTCATCCAATGTGCTCAGCATTAGATTCACTGGTCTTTTTGCAGTCAGGGTATTTTATCTTTCCCTTCAACCCATTTGCAGCCCCTTCTTTCTGCCAGTATCAAGTGAGATACTTTTGGAATTGCTGGACTTTAAAACATCACGTTTCATTTTGTGGCTGCAGCAATTTTCTTCCCTAACTATTTGACTGTAAATAAATGGTGAACAGAAGTTGGTATTTTAGAAAAGAAAAAAAGTAATGTTGAAATAGGAGATTGCAGAGGAACTCTAAGTTGAGAAATAATAATAGGTATAATACCTCTTTCCTAGCAGCCTTTTGATCTTTTCCTTCTTGATAATTTGTGCTTTGTGTTATAAATTCCCTGGGAAATTAACAATAGGCACCATAACAGTGACACCTAATCAAAAAGCCCTTGTGAAAAGGATTTTTCTGAAAGGGTGAGCAACTACATGTGGGCCATCTCAAGCAGTGGCATTGTTTTAAAGAAATAAGGTGAGGTTTTTGTCCACTATACCTAGATGCATATTTGCACAGCGTTTGCAAAAGCATCACACTGAATTTTTTTCACCAACCAGTGTCATGGCTCACAGGGCTCTGTGAGAACAAAAGGATATGACCATGCTTTCACTACCAGTGGTATCTCAGCAAATGGAAAGAAGATAGGCCCTTTTGTTGTAAAGCAAAGTATTATTAAAGCTAAAAGGACAACAGAGGGAAAATACCCATACCTCAGCAGCATAGCTGGCATGAAACTTTTATTCAAGGCTCGTGATTCTGAGTGGGTGAACTCAATTAATTATAAATGGTTCAGCTGTGTAAACAGGAGATCGGCTGTGTGTTGTGAAGACACAGAAGTCTCTTTTCTTCTGTTTAATTAATATTTACAACACCTATGCGGCTAAGTCTTTGGTGTACTAAGAAAAAACCTCAAAGCACACTGTTTTTCAGAACAACTGAACTTTGGGAAATTTTGGTCACTGGGTAATTACAGTGCAGGGCTGTTAATCTCACTCTGTATTTAATAGAGTAAGAAGTATTTAAAGTTAAATATTGTTTGTTGCGCTACATTTCCTTTCTGTAAAGAAGGAAGAAAGTAATGTGGAAAAGAATAAAATGTTTTCAAGATGGTGAAACCAGGAAATGGTGTGCCAAAGATGTCAAGCTTCACTGCATTGTTATCATGCTTTGACTGTCTTCTGCCTTCAGCAGTTACAGTGCCAAAACTCAGGTGCAACTGTCCTTATTTTCACCTCACACTGAGCAGATCTTTTACATGCCTTGCAAATAAAACCAGATAATTCCAAGATGAAGGAAGATGTGCATGCCTCCCCTTGTGTTGCTTTGTTGTACATTTGCCTTGATTTTAATGCCACAGCCTGAACTACTGGCCTTCATTTTGGTCTTCCATATTTTAAAAATTATTTTCTTCCAAAACTGTCTGCAGGCAGTTCTGCTCTGAGTTAGAGTCGAAAAAGGGAAGAGTATGAATTGTCATACTTGCCATTGTGTCCCTCATGACACACATACACCACTACCACCTGTCTAAGAGAGTATCACAATATCTCTCCTCTTGTTCTTCTTTGTGAGCTCTTATTTCAGTCAAAAGGAGTGTTTTGATGACTTCTTTGTACTATGTGTGTTTGTACTATGACAGCAATAAACAGTCTTTGTTGTATGATGCATAATTCCCTTAGTCACTCAAAATTAGTTCTTTAATTTGATGATTAGAAGTAGCAGCAAAGAAGAATAACATGCTTAGTGTAGTGGGTAACTGAAACCATTTGAACATTAGAAAGCTGCTTCTACAAGCATTTTGAATGTTCATTCCACCATCATCTTAAATTGACCATTTTTTGCTTCATTTTCATGGAAATATTAAGCTAAAATGTATTCAGATATGAGTAAAGACAAAGAATGTGTGCTTATTGAATTATGATAAGGGTATTAAAATAGAAAAGCAGCCTTTATTATGGTATTGCAGGTAATAATGCTAAGGTCTTGGATTGTTTTTTACATCAAGTGCAAAGGATTTTTTTTGGGTAACAGTCACATCTTGTTGCTTAAGGCCTTGATTGCCAGACTCTCTTTGTGTACTGCTTGACACATGCTTGACTGGCTGTAATAGCTCCCAATCAGTGAGAACACTCAATTTTAACATTGCATGGTCTGGCTGGTAAAAACATGAATTGTTGTTCTAAGGCATTCTTATAGTGACTGGGCAGATCTGAGGAAAGTGAATAGATAGAGCTTCTGACAGGCAGAGTTGGCAGAGTAATGAGAAAGGAGGTAATGTGTCAGAGGAACTGGGGGAATGGTGAACACTAGGGTGGTTTTTTTGGCACTGATCTTAAAAGGTAATTTTCTTGGGAAAAAAAAGAAAGACTGACTCAAGGGAATGTTCTGATTCCAAGGTGAAATTCAGTTATGCTTCTCAGACTGCGATTAAAGACCAGCTCAAGAAGTGCCATAGCAGGTGCTACTGATGTAAATGAAAAGATGAATCGTCCCTGATTTCCTCCCTAATTGGCTAGGTTTGGAGTAGCAAGGTATCCCTTTTCATGTTGTCCTCTGCTGTCACAAAGCAATTTCAGGGCAAGGTTATGGTTTATGCCTCCCTAAATACTAATTGTTGATCATAAAGCCACTGTGATTTTCTGCTTCTGTAAATCCAAAGGTATACCCAATTTTTGAGATCAAGGAGAATGAAACAGAGAGGGCTGTGTTTGAGGCACTTGGCTTCTGAAGTTCATGCATTATCTCTTGCTCAAGGCTGTGCCTGAAGGCATAATCCAGTCATATGTATTTAATTAAGACTTTAAACTACAATTGCCATGATAAAAGCAAAGAGCTGATGGTTCACAGGCATCTCCTCTATGAGGCAGTTAACTTAAGGCAGACATAATACCTGAAAGCCTAGGTGCTATATTGCAATAGGGGCCATTGATAAGAACTCGCTCCATCTGGGACACCCCAGTGGCTGCACATCCAAGTGAAGAGAGGGGAGAGGTCCTGAGCTCTGCCCATCCCTTCTCTTTTGGGGAGCTGTGCATTACTGTACAGAGTTTCTACTTTTGTCATCTCTGAGTCACCTTCAGAGTGCCTCTGATGGCACTCAGAACAAAACTCAGGATGTCAGTATATACTAATTTTCTGTTTATCTTGTGGTTTAATATATATTGATGTAAATTAAAACACAGATTCACAGTTCATATTATTTCCCTGAATATGTCAGTGACTCTAATGTAGCTAAGAGGCCACTACTACAGTGAAATAGATGGCTTTCTACATGGGAGGCAGAAAGAGCTCATTTCCAGGTGTGCTGAAGGTATAGATATTTTTTGTCTATTATTCAATTTGATAAAGAACTGTTGAGTCCATTGCAACCAAGATGATGAGCCATTTTAAAACAAAAATGTTGTAATTGTTGCATTTCAGAAGTAATTTTAAATCATCTCCCTTAAGATGAGCCATGGTTTAGGTTTTGCCTGCAATGTTGATTATCATACAACGTTCATGAGTGCTAAGAACCAGAGAGCAAACTTTAGGCATGTTATTGAGTTAATATGGACTCAACAATCACATAGTTAAAGTACTTTGATAATCACAAGTTTTTCTCAAATAAATTACTTGCTTGCTAATGCTTATGATGAAAAAGTCATCCTTAAGCTGATTTACATAAAAATATTAGATGCCTGTAGGCTACAGAATTTCATTAAAGTCTCAGTTTTAGTTCAGCCCTCATAATTTGCTGTTTGCAGTGACTAAAATATATCTCTCAAAGAACCTTTCCTTCTCCTAATGAAATACAGGCAAGTTGTTAGAACCCTCCCATTCCCAACTCTCCTTCACCTAAACTGCTGCCTATCAGTCTTTTCTTTACAACAGTCCATAAAGGCAGAGCAGATAGATATCACTGTTGGATAAACTGTAAATAAATAGATTAAATTCTTGCCTTTTCTGGGCTTATCCTGCTGTCCTTATGAATATGAAAGAAATAGTTATGTTGGTTTAAATGGGATGAGAGATGACTCAGTGCCACCAACAGTAAGGCTGTGTCCTTGTCTTTTTCTGCCCCCAGTCCCCTCCCCCACTCCCCATCTGAAGATAATTTTAGGAGGAAATTATTATTTTCAAGACTGTGAACTGTCTGAGCAAAAAATGTCAAGTTCACTACTCTCATTACACAGTAAAATTTAAGAACTGGGGTAATAGTTGCAGAACATGTGCCAACACAAACTGCAGACTCTCTTCCCAGCTACAAAAGGGCTAGAATAACTTTTTGTTACTGTGTTTAGCATCTTTAACCACTGTGTGGGCACTGGTATCCTTTCACTGACCTTTCCTGTGATGGCTATCTGTGAAAGCTTTGGCTTTCTACTCTGCCTCACTCAACCTGCCTCGACTCCAGCTGTCAATTTCAATGCCAGATTTACCGGGCACTTCATGATATGGACCCTTGTCCATGATGAACTGGGCTATCATGAAGGATATTGGACAGCTGCAGGTTTTAATGCATTCCAACTCCTGCCTGTCTGGAGAGAGGTTTAACCAGCAGACTGACCTTAGATCTCATTGCCATCCTCCTGTTGTTTAATTGGGAGCTTGAACACACGAGCCCCTGTACATGCTTTGTGTTCCCGCTATGAAGGCAGCTGGCGGAGCTCATTTGTTCTAGCAAGACTGAAACAGTGCTCGGCTACCTGCTCCCCTCAGATCCTTCTCTACTCAGGCCTGGGTGCACCACAAATCACAGTGTTTTTTTCTTCACCATTTTACCTGGTTTTGTCCTTGCTCCTGTTTCCCACCCTCTGCTCGTAATACCCGCCAGCCTCCTCTGTCTCTTCCTTCAAGGGGGGCAAATTGAGAGTGGATTCATACTCTCTTTCATGCTACTTGGATACTGGGGAGATACCCAGAGATGCAGTCCTCCTGTTTCCAGATGGGGCACAGCCAGGGGAAACTTAGATCTGTATTGCAGAAAAAACCTGTTTTACTGCCAGTTTGGATCATACTCAGCACAGCTAGGATTTCCTGGGCATTTAGATGGTAAAATCAAAGATATCTCAAATGAGCATATCAAACTGAATTTTTTAGAGAGGCTTATAAGCTAGATGAATTTTAATGTACTTTTACAGGATCACAAGGAGACATGGAGCAGAATTCACTATATTAAGCACATATTAACCGGGGGGTAAAAAAATGGTCTTCAGAAATTTTTCATGGGTAAAAACACCATGGTTTTTCCTTATCCTCAGCTACAAATTTCTGGATGAAATTTTCTTGTTGTACCTTTCTGTAGATACAAGGCAAACATCCAGCACACAAAATTTTATTCCAAATGTATGTGTATTTGAAAATGTAGAATCATCTGAAAACAAGGTTTATAATGAAAAATGTCAAACAACTTTCATCATCAGCAATGCTGGATGTACTGCCTGCATGGAGAAATGCATAAAAGTGCTGAAATGTGTAAGCACACATCCATTCCAGCTGCTAGCACTCTTTAGTAATGAGTCTTGCCAATAGGACAGCATTTATGAGGGCAGCATATAAGCAGCAGCCTATTAAAATGAGATCTGTATGTTTTCCCTGGACAGCAGTTTACAGAGCCACTTTGTTGTATCTGTCCTGCAGTAGAAACTCCTAGATGCCTTTATTTTCATAAGGCAGACGTGGTGTGATTTTGACTTGGGGTCAGGAGTCCGCACCTGAAAATCTTCCCAGTGCAGTCATGGGTAAGCAGATACATGTCACTTCCTATGAACAGCATAGTAACAGAAGTGGATTGTACAAAGCTACACTCAAAATCAGTGTAAGTATGGAGCTTGCAACACTGAGGGCTCAAACAGGTAAAGTTAGGACAGAGGAGATTGGACCACTGAATATGAAGATTTGTGACTGCACATTTGTTATTAGTGTGGTAATTTCCCTTATACTACTGTTGTCATGGCAGGTAGCTGCTGAATCAAATTATCAAGCAATGGAAATAAAAGTGAAAGTCAATAGGGAAGAGTATCTGCACATCAACAGAACAAAGAAACAATGATATAATAATTGATAATAATCAGCTCTACTGTTACAAAGGAGATAACTCCAGCCCTCAGTGTGCAACCCTTGGGAAGCCACAGTCTGTGCAACAACTTCTGAAGATTAAAGAAAATACTAAGATCATCTTATCTGTTCTTCAAATATCAGTTACAGCTACAAATACTGAAATATATTATTGGTGCAGAATTAAGGTTATTTGAATGTTCTAACTGTGCATTTCTGTACTTGACAAGTGTGGATTTTTGGCTTAAGTTAAAACTTGATTAGAAACTTTCTGAGTATTCTACTCCTGGTTTTTGAGCTATTAGAATTTCCTTGCAAATATTTATGCCTCAGATTTCTGATATGTATGTACTGGTCAGTTTTAATTCTGGCTCCAGATGCTTCTTTCTTGCTGGGAAACATTATAGTTATCTAAAACGTGAAACTGTAAAATCTCAAGTCTTGCAGTTTCTCCAAAGAAGCCTGTTAAGTGTTTGTGCACATTTTAGAGCAGGGCAAGGGAAAAGTCATCAGAAAATTGGAAGAAATTCTGCAACAGGGATTAAAGAAACACATCTGTTTAGATCTTGTTTGGTAACTAAACTGTTAGTTGTCTAAAATCTGAGGCGCTTTTGGAAAGCCATAGGTGGTTGTGATACTAAACAAATAGTGTGAGCAGATGCAGTCCACAGCTTAAGGAAACACATGGTCCATAGGCAGCTGAGTAATAAACCAGTTTGATGGCTGTGTAGTGTCACCATTGCATGTTGGAGGCAGCCAGTGCCTGGAACAGGCAGTTTTTCTGATAGAGCACCAGAAATAAGAGCCATTGTTTGCGTGGGGCAGCAGCAGACCTACATGATGGAAATAAAGAGTACCATGTATCAATATTGTAAATACAAATTAGATCTGACAGTAATAACTTTACCTTTTATCTTCATTATGAGTATTAATTCTTTGCTGACAGGGCAGGTACAATATCATTACAAACTACCTAAATTTATCTGAAAACTATTGATGCTTAGGAAAAGACTCGTGCTACTGCAAGAATGCTGGGTTTCACCTCTTTGTGTTGCACAATTTACCTGCTCTCTACACTTCCAGTGATATTTGTAAAGAGGAGATGTGCACTGGAGGCAGCAGCAGGTAGAGAAGCGGGGGGTCAGGAATGAGAGGTGGACATGATGTGTACACCAGGTTTCACAGGTACCTGCTGATACAGTTTATACATTATGCCGCTCCATGCTGCCTGAAGGTCTCAGTGTCTCTTTCTTTCTTCTTCAACTTTGACTTTCTTACTCTTTCCCTACCTACCTTCCCTTGCTTTGTTTCCTCTTCCCTGCCTTTTTTTCCTTTAGTGTCTCCTAGTCTTGTTTACACAGTAGTGTAGTCTCTCTGCTTTCTCCCCTGTCCCATTCTGTGCAGTGATTTTGTTATAATCTCAATCCTCTCCTCTCAAGCACATTGCTTAGTCTCTTAATTCTGCATATAAATGCTTTTAATCTCTCTGTTTTGGCTTCCTATTGTAATTCCTTGTCCAGCCTTTTTCATATACCTCTCCCAGTTTCCCCATTGTATTCAAACAATTCTCCCCCTCCATTGACTCATAGTCTTCATTTTAATAGAAGCTGTCTCCACGTCTAGAGATCACCATGGCTACTTTAATTCAGGATGGTCCCACAGCAATTCGATTGTAACACAGCATCATATATTTGTTTATTCCACTTCTGGCTCCACTCTAGGGAAAACTTTATTACTCATAACTTAATTGTTTTGCTGTCTGATTTGGTTCACTTGGTTCCCAACCACTTACCAGAGACAGCTACCTTTTCATTACTGGTTTTGACACCTTTCATTTTTTTATGCACAATGTTTGCCCAAAAGAGCAACAACAGCTCTTTTGGTAATAGATTGGATTGATCAAATATGACTCAGTTTTTAAGACTGGCATTAACCTTCCCTGAAGGTTTTTACAGCAGTGAGAAATGCCTACCTAATGCCTAGTCACCTCAGCTATTTAATTGAAACAAAAATGTCAGGGGAGTAAAACACAACAAACTTGTTGAAGTGTCCCAGGTGCATCTCACACTCCTAGCAAACATTGATGCAAACATCTAGCAAACAGATGATACTTCCTGCTTCCCCCAAAGAATATAGTTTCCTTGAAATACTTATTAGAGTGTTCTGGGGTTTTTTTAGCTCAACAAGAGAAACTGTGTAATCTTGGCAGAGCATTTTTTTTATATTTTAAAGAATAAATCCACCTTTAAGTGAAAACTAAGCCTCTGAGATCAGGTTGACCTTAGTAAACAAGGAACAGATAATTAATTATAAGATCAAGTAAACTTTTGAGAAGACATTTAGGGCAGTTTTAACAACTCTGAAAGAATGAGGAAAGTAGTAGGAATGGAAGTATTTTAGAGGGAAAGAGTATCAAATAAACCAACAGGAAAAATAACACTGACAGAAAAGTGGCTGGATGATGGGAACTAGGAGACCACTTGGAGGCTTTCAACATTCAGTACCTCCAGTTGCAATTCATTAGTAGACCCTACTAGATTTTATCTCCTCTCACTTCAGTTTCATAAGGAATCAAGTGTTTTCAGGGGCTGGATGGTTGCAGAGGCAGTGTAAACTATAGCCTGAGTAATGTCTAGTTGGTAAATTAATGTTCCAGTTAATTTGCAAAACTGATTTGGTAACTGAGATAACTCAGGGCTTTGATTGTGAAATTATTTTTGTGAAATTAATTTTTTTTTCTTGTGAGAGGGATGAAGCCCTATGGCAAAATTTCTCTTGCAAAAGTCAAACTTCTCAGTGCTTTCTTCTGAAAGTGGTCTCTGTGGTACCCAGGGATGAAGTACATGTCAGTTCCCCTCCCTTCCTCATAACCCGTGTGCCCCACAAGGTGCTTGGTGCAAGGAGGAAAACAATCACCCATCTTGTTGCCTGGTTCTGATTATCTTACCTTGCTGTGCCTTGGGGGCCTTCCTTTGAGTCAGCCGTATTTTTCATGCGTCTGTAATAGTTACAGGGGTGAATCTGAGCATACAACTGGTGATTTTCTTATTTATACCATTGCAGCAGATGGCTGTAACACAGCCAGTGTATAATGGTGTCATGGCTCAACCCCAGCTACCATCCATGTCCCACACAGCCACTTGTTCACTCCCCCCCAGTGGGATCGGGAAGAGAATTGGAAGGGTAAAAACCAGAAAACTCATGGGCTGAGATAAAGACAGTTTAGTAGGGGAAGCAAAAGCTGTGTGCACAAACAAAGCAAAAGAAGGAATTCTATAACCACTTTCCATGGGCAGGCAAGTGTTCAACCATCTCCGGGAGAGCAGGGCCCCATCACATGCAATGGCTGTTTGGGAAGACAAACATCATCACTCCAAACATCCCCCCTTTCATCCTTGTTCCCTCCACTTTATATACTGAGTGTGATGTCCTGTGGTCTGGAATATCCCTTTGGTCTGTTTGGGTCACCTGTCCCTGATGTGTCTCTTCCCTCTTGTCTATGCACACCCAGTCTAATCCACAGTATGGCAGTGCACAAAGCAGAAAAGTCCTTGACTCTGTGTGAGCTCTGCCCAGCAACAACAAAAACATCTTTATATTATCAACCCTGTGTTCAGCACAAATCCAAAACATAGCCCCATACCAACCACTGTGAAGCAAATTACTCCAGCCAAAAGTGGGACAAATGCAGATACCAAGCCTGGTGTAAAGGGAGTACAATGCTCTTTTGTTCTCTATCCATGTGAATTGCTGAGTAGTTTGGTAGTTGCCACAGGCATGACTATTTCAGAACATCTTTAGGCATCTCATCTCTTGGAAGATTTACCAGTTTCACTGACATTTTTGCTAATTGAAAGAAAAATTTAACCTCATTACTTCCTGACTTTAACATCATGACTTCATTGCTGGGTCCAGTGATCTCTAAATAATTAGAGATGAAAATAACGATGGCACACATTTATTTATAACTGGAGATTAAATGGACAACGCCTGCTCTGACCTATGCACTCTGCCATGTAACTAGGGCAGCAGGACAGAGTTAAATGGTCTCTTTTATTTCAAAACAAGCTAATCTACAAGACTACTATCCAGACAGTCTTTGTAATTACATATTATTTACAAATGCCAGCTGGATAATATTCAGGTTAATTTATATCAGTGCCTTAACTAATACTTGTAGTGCTTTCTGCTCATCTGCAGAGGCAGTGGTACCAAGCCCACAGGTTTCTGCATCTGTTTTGGAAATGTCTCAGAGATGATTCAGGAATGCAAGAGCAATCTTCAGATGGATTAAAGTGTTAGGACTCTGTTGAAGTGAAAATCATGGCACCAGCAATGTTATTTGGAAAGAATGGTTCATGGCCAAAAAACGGTCAGTTGGATCGTAATGGCATTTTTACACATAAAGAACTTGTGCATAATTTTTCAAGCTTTATACTTGCTAAAGTTTCATCTCTCCATTGAAAATATATATTGCATAATATTTTCAATCTGAAAACAATATGAGCAAAAGGGGGAGGGAGGAATCTAGAAAAAAGAAAATGTTGTTCCCCTGAAGCTTCTAAAGCAATTTCTCAACCTATGAAGGCCTCCATAAGACATTTTCTTGCAGGTCTGTTCTCTGAATGAAACCTTTGATGTTCATTAATCACCTCCTCTACCACTCATTGATGAATGGCTCCAGCTGTGCCACTATTTTGGATTGGGTGTGACACTTGTATCTCTTTCGAGTTGCTTTCTTGCTGTTTGCACCTGTATGTGGGCAGCTTGGTTGCAAATTAAATTAGAAATAGTAGTGTGAAACTGAGAGGAATCTGTAATAACCTGTAAAAACCAAAAATGTTTTTTCCAAATATATATTCAGTAATCTTAGTTGTCCTTTGTTCTTGAAAGTGGTACTAATATCCAGATTAACAACATATGGATATATTTCCTCCTTATTTTCTCTCTAATTCTTTTAGTTTAATTAAATGGATTATTTTAAAACTTTCCCGATGCACATGGTAACTGATTTCCTACTTGTCAACCTATGACAAGATTTCCTGCTGTGGGGTCTGAACATTGTCATACAAGCTAATACCTGAAGTTATATTTTATTAACTGTAAAAGTTAATTTATTTTAAAAGCTTCACTTTATTCTAGCTCTCAATGTTCCATGCAAACTGTAGCTAAAAATCTCCAGGGGAGAAGAAAATTAAGATTTGAATAATTGGTGAGAACTGCATGTTTTAGCTATTGTGATATCCTCAGCTTTTGCTGTCCTCTCAGTGAGTAAAGGAGTTAGCTGCTGAACTGTTAAAAGTCCTGTAGAGAAAATTACAATGTGAAAATACAATCTGGTCTTGCAGTTTTTCTGTCCCATAGGCTCATCCAGATTTTGTTGCTGCCAAAAGGAAACAACTGCTGCTCCCAGGTGCAACAACAGGATTGCTTGCTCAGCTGCACTGACACTTCCAGTAAATCTCTTGAAGCTGCAGAATTTCATTTGGGGGTATAGTTATGAATTCAACCCCAGGATGGGCCCTGCAGCCCCTCATGGAGGTGCTGAAGGACTCTATGTTCTGTTCCAATTCTTGTGGAATGCTGTGAAGTAAATGGGCCATGTGTACACATTGTGGATATAGTGGGAGAGGCTGTATTTCAGTGTATGAGTAGAAATGTGCACCTGGTCATCTGGTGAAGAACAGGCTGTGGGGAAATATGGTGACAGATTAGGTGCACTGGCATTGTGCTTCTCATCAATGGATTGTGCATTCCTGCAGCACCCCTTAGGTTAGAGGACTGGGAAGTCACCTGAAAGCAAGTAGTGCTCAAACTACTTGGGAACATCAGCTCTTTGCTTTTCATTTCCAAAGTGATGTGTGAAAGTTGGGAAGGCTTTACACTTCTAAAATAATTTTGTCTTTCAAAAAATACCAGGATTTCTCTTTCCACCTGTGTTCCTGTGCAGGTATCAGGGTAAGCAATTCAGGCCTGTGGTTTTGAGGGTCTCCACTGCTTTTCATGTCCCAGGTTTTGCTTCCACCTGGAGTGCTACATGGTTGTTTCTTGGATCTACAAACAGCAGATCACAGCATCATAATCTGTGGTTGCAGTCTCAGCTCTTAGCATTTTTTGTAACAGCTGAAGGGAATTGAGTAATTTTGTTATTGGTATTAAAACTGCAATCCAATTTGTATGTTAAAACAGGTAAATGGCATTTTTAAATTGTTTTCATACATAGGCACTGTAATTAGAGTGAGTGTTTTTGTGGCTCTGCTGGCAAAGGTCAGTGTTTTCCTGAGCTACAGCTGCAGCTGCAAAGCAAGGTCTTAAGGAAAATCTTGGAACAGATGAACATTTCCATATCATTATCTATCCAGTTAAAACTAGAAGATGTGAAAGCTAGTTTTATTTAAACAGGCATTTTTCAAATCCCACAAACACACCTGTTACATATGTTACACTGTGTAATGCTGGGTCCCCATTGTATGTAGGCACATACCAGGCCAGTTAACATCTAGTTTACTGTGGAAGAAAATTCTTGCATGCCAGCCAGCAGGTCAGGATGAGCTCCAGCAAGTCACCAGTTCCAGGCAGGTAGGCAAATAGCAGCAGTTTGCATCTGTTCGTAGTCACAGAAGCTGGCTGGAACTCTTTCCTTCTTGTAGCAGAGAAGAAAGTGGGTTGTGAGGGGCTGATTAACAAAAAGCTGTTTTCACTTCTCTGCCTTGATACAGTTACTGAGATGAGTTTCCCTCAATATTATTTATTTGAATGTCAATGAATGTTGCAAAAAGCAGTGCTATGAGTGTCAAAAATCATGACCTTTCCCATGTTACTTGCCTAATTAAAATCTTTAGAAGTCAGTGGAAATACACTAAGGCAGTCTGGTGGTACTCTGCTATTCCTGAAAATGCTTTAATGTAGTAACTGGTAGAGCAGTTAATCTATGGAGATCTACATCCTTGCCCTGACCAAGGCCAGAACAAATTGGCACACTGAAACCTATCAATGAGCAGCTATGCAATCTTGTCCTTGAGGAAGTTTCTCAATTTCTCTGCACATTTGTGCTTGGTATGTCTGAACAGGGAAGATTTATATGTCCCTACTTTTTTTCTTCCTGAAGGATGCTAAACAGGTGCTATAAGGTCTGTCTGTGGTAACTTCTGCTCAGAAGAGGTTTGGATTTTAACCGTTTTAAATCCATGAACCAAACATTAAATTTCACCGTGGCAAAGGGGAAAATCAGAGGCAGGAGGTGTCCTGTTGTGCCATCCAGCCAGAATGAACCATTTGCAATTTAACTGCTTGCCAGCCTCGTGCCTGTGAGCTGCAGCTGATCATGCAGATTATCCTTGGGAGTTTTTCTAATCCTAAATATCCCTTTTGGGTTGTTTTTTTTTAGCTGAAACAAAGATCTGCTTCAAGTACTACCATGGTGTGAGTGGGGCACTTCGAGCCACGACTCCAAGTGTGACAGTGAAAAACAACGCAGCTCCTGTAAGTTATGCTAACATTTTATTTTTTCCATGGATATTCCATTGTCACGGTGCTATACTTTGCTTTCCCTGCCTGCTTTATATATCTTTATGCCAAAACCAAACATAGTGTTTGCTCTTCATTGTGTTGTAGTCCAGAGAAATGGGTAGTCTTTCCATGAAGATGTGGGTTTGTATGCCAAGAGAATGTAGATTGAGTTCTGAATTTGTCACTGATTACCTCTCTGATTTGGGGCAAGTCCCACATCCTGGATGTATCTTGTTCTGTAAAATTGTCTTCTCTTTGCTGGGTGTTGTGAGATTTGTGTGATACCCCTAGAGGATTTGGGATCCTTGGAAAGTAAATACAGTAAGTGTCCAGAAATGGAGAAGATTTTCCTCTTTTAAATAATTTTTTCAAAATGAGCATTTTCACAGTGTCTCTGAGTTCCAGGAACAAGCACACTGTGACATGCCCCCATCAGTGGTAAGAAGTGGACACTCAGGACCTGATCTGTCAAAGGACTGAACATCATTTTTGACAGATTGAGGCTTCACTGAGAACAATTTTGATTTGCTAGAGCCTAGCAAAGCTCTGTGGCTTATATAGCTCTAAAAAGCTATATATCTTGTGTGGTACTGGGAAATTTTATCACCCTGAGAGTGAAACATCTTTCAGAAGCCCACAAAGAGACTTGATGCCCTCCAAAGCTTGCCTGGCTTTGCTGACAGTGTTTCACTGCCTGCCAGGCTTGGCAGAGACCTGCATGAGCTGAGGAGTTGTATTCCAACCAGCATAAGAAAAAGAGTAGTTCGGATATTGTTTAGTCTGGAAGATGGGTTCAGAAAAGAACAGGAAAGAACTGTCTTACCTGTGGGCGTATGTAGGTTTCAGTGGACATCACTGAATTTTTAGAGGTTTTTTTTTTTTGGTGGTGTTTGTTTTTGTTGCTTTTTTTTGTTGCTTTTTTGTGTGGGTTTTTGACTGTTTTTTTTCCTAGTCCAAAGTTAGTATTTCTAGAAAGGCTGAAAAGTCTCCCATGCTGTGTGTTGGCTGCATCTGATTCCACCAGAGACAGAAAGGATTCATTTTCTCACCCTTGAGCCATGAAAAGACTTTTAGTTGTTTCTCTTTGCCTTCTTTTGATGCACAAGGTAGCTGCAAACTAGATGCTGGGTAGGGGCTGCTGGCACAACCTTTAGGACTAAAAAGGCATTCATGTCTTGTTGCACCTTTCTGATGTACTCAGGGTGAAGCCATTCATGAGTTTTAGTGCCTGGAGAGTTTCCTTCAGCTGTCTTCAGAAGAACATTAGGATGCAGCCTTGGACATCTTCATTCTGAGGGATGCTGAAAAGTTCTTTTTAGCCTGTAGTGCCTCATGTCTTGTTGCCCCTGGACTTCTTGCTGATTTCCCAGTTGTTGTAATTTTGCTGGGATAATGTCTATTGTTGATTTAGTCCTTGTCTTCTTGAAAGGTAAGCCAGCCAACCAAGGCAATAAATACCAGTAGACTGGGAGATTAGAATTTGTTTTTCCATTATTCCCATCCATGCCTTAGACCTGAGTTGGAGCCAACTGCCCAAATTTTGTATTTCTAGTATGGAAGAGTTACTCTTTCATTATTAAGTATCAGCAGTATGTATGAAATTAGTAGAAGAATGTCTGAGGACCCGTGCCTTTGTAATATGCAAATATGTAATCTCTCCAAGTTTTTTAGCTGAGACCTTTATATACACATTTATGTATTATGGGAAATAAACAGCCATTCACTTTCAGCCAAAGCAGGACTTGTGTTTAAAAGAAAATCCTCTTCATGTAGTACTCATGGTCTTCATAGAAATCAGATGAGCACTGCCTGTTATGACCTTTAGTTAAGTATACTGTACACAACTAAAAATCCAAAATATGATCAAAAGTGGTATCAGATAATGGTTCTCTATTTGAGGACACAACCAGTGTCCTTGGAAATGGCATTCTTTTTCTATAATCTTCTTATTTTTCCTGCCTTTCTGGGTTTCAAAATAGCCTCCGTGGTTTTTTGCAGACCAGAGAGGCCAGCAGCATTGTAAGTACAGCATCTTTTTGTCTTTTTTTCTTCCTTGTTTTGCTGCATGACTTACTTGGTGAATTCTAAGGCAAATGCTAAGTGAAGACAACAAAAGCAAGGGAATGGCAGCAAAGGTTGTGCATTATGAACTTGGATGGACCCTTCTGTATGAGTGCAAAGCGGAGGAAAAAGTGCCTTAGATTTGAAAACTCCTTCAGTGTTTGGAGAAAAATACTGGGCCAAGTCATGCCTGTGTGAAGGCTTTCAGCAAATGTGATGCTCCAAATTCTAGTCCCAGCTGACACCATCAGATTCTTTCTCCATCTGTCTCTCTGTAGTACATGTCCAACCTTTATTACTAAAATATTTGAATGTTTTATATCATCCTGTACCATTGGCAAGTGATGTTACTCACACTACACGGCTAGGGAAGGGGATAATAAAGGATCTGCCCAACTCTTTTCTTGGTACTTGTGGGCCTCTGCAGTAGCATCTGCTGGGGGTTGGATATTACCATGCAAAGTGCAGACATTATCTCTACAGCTGCAACACTCACCTTTGACTGTGATTTCACTCTTTTGTGCAGTTAAGGGTCGTGACAGTCTAGCACCATGCCTGTATCTTATCTGAGGTCCCTGACACTCCTTACCCCAGTGAGACTTTACAAATTGGGCCCTTCTTAATGGAAGGGGATGCATCAAATTCCTCAGTTGTTTTCATTTCTCCAGTGGTTCAGAGCACTGCCCCATGATGCAAGCCATGGCATTTCTTACAGTACCAACAAAAGCCGTGGTCTTCCAACCACTGTGGCCTCAGTGCAGAGAGGGCCTCTACTGCTCAGAGGAAGCTTTCTTCAGACCTTGAGGCAGCTTCCTGCACATCCTTTCTGCTGAAAAAAGCCATCCTGCTTAGAAATTTACCCTCTATTGCAGCCAGTAGGAGTTTCAGCAGTGGCTGATGGACCTAAGTATATTAGAAAAAGTAGTTTTACAGGGAGATTATCTCACTGAGGATCCTACTGTGGGTGTCGAGACTGAAGTTTTTTGAAACCAAGGAGAGTTTTGCCATTTTAATAACAGTGTCATAATTTCACTGACTCTTAGGCTGTCAGTAGGGGCACAGAGGAAAGGAGGCTTTGTCTTTTTGACATCAGCAAACCTTTTTTTTGGCACAGCTTAGGAAAAGGTCCAGAGCAGGTGTCCTTTGAGAAGCAGCATTTGGGGACGGGTGACCTTCTGGGGACAGTGTTTTTACTGCTAGCACTAACTCATCTGCAGCTGATGCCAGAGCCAAGTGGGTTCTATCCAAGCCTCCAAGCATGTGGTAGCTTCTGCATCGGGGCAGCAGCTGGCATATTGGCTGCTTGGTGTGTGTCCTGTCAACAAGTCTGAAAACACTGGTTACCAGCAGTATCCTAGCATCACAACTAAAAACAACAACAAAAAAAACACCCTCCATTGTCTGTCTGACTGCAGTTTGCTGCATCTGAAAAGGGAAAAGAAGCTGGAAGTAGCATGCTGGGGGCTGTAAGCAGTTACCATTCTTGTTCACATGCTGCTGAGACCATCTTTAACTGGCAGTTGAAAGGAATCCCGCTTCCAAAGGGGAAAAAAAAGCTGCTGAGTAAGTTGGATGTCTTTGTATAGCACCAGTGGTGCTTTAGGCTGAATAGTGTCTCACATTTCTTGTCTTATGAATGTTCTGCTCCATTTGAGTTTATCTCCTTACGCTATAACCTAGTTATTAGAGCTGCCTTGCCTGCTGATTATGATGCCCTGCAGTTCGTTTGTTGGTGAAAAGTCCTGTCACATTTTATTGCCTGTGAATCATCAAGCTTGAATATCTGGGAATAAGGGCTGTGCACTTTGGCCAATTCATATATAGCAGAAGCTTAAATGTGAATTTGGGGCAGCAGATAGGCCTGGGGGTAATGACAGTAAAAAAGAGCACCTACAATTGTAGAAAAAAAGGAAAGGAACATCCTGGCTGACTCCTTTTTTCTGGACTAGTGGAAAGCAGTGTTGCTTGTGCACAGGAATTTATACTACTGAAGCATAAACATTACCATGGTATGGATGTGCAGACAGTTTTCTCAGTAGAAAAGAACATTTTCACAACCTCTGGAATGTTCCTGTATTTGTTACTCTTCATTTATTTATAATATTGTCACCACTGATTCAACTTTACATCAGACTTTGTAGAAAGAAAGACATGTTACAGTAGTTAATTCTAGCAATAGAGAAGTGTTATATTGTTAATATAAAAATTATTCAGCCTGAACAAGGTTTTCTTGCAGTAAAATAAAACTGGCATGAGAACAGTATGCAGAAGGAAGAAGAGGTTTTTTCCCTGAGAGTTTATAGCCTAAAAAGATAAATTGGATACATCACAATTAAAAGACAGTAAGTGGAGAATCAATGGTTTAGCCTCAGGACAAATGTCTTTACTAAATTGGGAGCATTCACTCCTGTGTATTAGATGCAGAGAACCTCAGCTGATTGAACCTTTGGAGCTTTTTATGCCACTGTTTCTGTCTCACAGATCATGGTGGGACTCATCAGATACATTTAGATTATGGGGAAAGCTGTGTAAATTGGAGCTGATTATTGAAAGAGACCCTCTCTGTGCTGTGTTTGTGGGTACGTGCTGCCTCAGCTGGGTTTCCCATAGCAGGAATTACTGCTTGATAAGCAGCTGCTGTTTGGTGGTGACTGATCATTCCTGAGGACTTCCTGCTGTAAATATTTGCATTAGGTGCTGTCACGTCAGAGCGTAGGCTGCTGAGGAGTGTTTGATAATGAAGGATTCTGCTTCATTTCTGTGCATGTGCTGCAAGATGGGATTTTATGAGAGTGTTCACGTAAAAGCAGCTGTATCTCATTCTATTGGAAGGCTGGATTTTAAAATCTCACCTGTGTCTTCTTTTTCACTTCATGTCTGATTCTGTGATAAGTGAGTTTTAAAGCTGTCCGTGTTTCTAGGACATTGCTGTGGAACAAATGTAACAGTCTGATTTGGAGGGTGTAGGTGTAATTATACTTCAACAGACAGCAAATAAAAAAAGATTTTATGGAAAACACAACATGAGGCTGCTGCAATTAATCACAGAAAAGAATGCAAGCCAGGTGTGGATGATACAATTTCTCCAAAGCCATCTTCCCCTGGCCCTTGGAATTTGCTGTAATAGATAAGATATCCTAGATACCAAGGCTGAGCCAGATGCCTTAGGAATTTGGTCACTCTCCTAACACTTCGGAAGATAATTGGTTAGAAATTAGGTTGTTCAATTGGTTAGTTTCTGTTCTTTGTATAAACTTCTATTGGTTGTAGTTGGATCCTTCCTGAACCTATAAATATAGGTGTCTGCCCTTTGTTCTGAGAGAATCCTGCCTGACCCCCTTTCGCATGAAATAAACTCATGTGGAAATCGTCAAGCGTGGCCTCCGGTCTTTCTCAGGTGATGAAATATGGGTTTCTGAGAGATAGCTACGTGTTAGCACTCTCCGGTCCTGACAAATACCAAGAGGGACCGAAAAAGAGAAAAACTTATAGCCAGGTACATCTTTAACAAGTGTAAGCAGTGTACCTTGAAAGGCTCAGCTTTATAGGGAGGGAAGCAGCACCTCTCTGGAAGCTATGGGTTTGCGCAAAAGTGAGCAAGAGATTACCCTTTCCTTATCTTGAGCTGAGAAGTAGCCAGAGCTCCCCCAGCTGCAGCTGCATTCTAATACAAGGCAAGGAACAGCCTTGTTAGTACCACCAATGTTCTGTATGCATCTCCCTCTCTTACCTGCAAAGGTAAGTCATTCAGGAATGGAAAAAAAATCAAGCCAAAATTAGAAGGGGAAATGACTGGAAATATTCACTCAGCTGGAAAGAAGCAGTCAAATAAAAAGTTCTCTTTGCCAGCATATGGTCCCTTTCCAATGTAAAAGGGCACCTAGCAGAAAATATATATGCTACGAAACAATTGCTGAAAGAGAGTGGATTCCCCAATTAACTATTTGAGGTGAATAATTCTGAAAAAGTAGCTGATCCGTAAACAGTGGAAGGAAAAGTGACCTGTGTGGGTTTCACATCTGTTGGAAGTACCTGCCCATTTTGGGTTGTCTCTGACACAGGAGTCCTTTCACAACAGCAGCCGTGCTGTCCACACCCTGCCTGTATGTATGTGCTCATACATTGCCACTGGTGTAGGCTAACATCATGAAGTGGTCTAACATGAAGACACAAGTCTTTGAATTCAAAGAAATTATTACACTGACTGGAGAGTTGTTTTAGCATTTGAATAGACAGTTCAGTATGTCCTTGGTTTTCCACAGGCATTCAAGGAGCAGTTTTTGAAATTGTGTGCAAATTAACGTTATGGTGTCTGGAGTTAGGAAGCTGTCATAGTTCACAGAAGCTGATCAGAGAAGTTTAGTAGTACCTCTTAGAAGGGCATCAACAAAGATTTGATGTACGTAGTGAACACTAGCTCTTTCATGTTACAAAGTCCTGTCTGCATTCATTGTATACTTCCTTGAAAAGTTCTAGAGAAAGGATACACCAGCCATTTCAGTGGCTACAGCTAACATGTATTCAGAGGGAAGAATTTGACCCCACTAACTACATAATATAAGGGAATGATTTTTGGTACAAGAGCAACTCTCAGCATGCTTCTTACAGCTGAAAAATGTAATTAACTAATTTTTTCACTTCCATGTTGTTTCATTATAAGACCACAGTAGTGTTTTACAGCCTGATTTGGTCATACTCAGTTCCTGTTCAAGCATACTTACTCCCATGAGCAGCCTCTTAATACTTGCACAGTTGAGCCCTTAGTTCAGTGTAATTACATTTTTGGTTATGCTTTTCTATATCCTAATTTTCACTGATTCAAAGAATTTGAAGGTTAATGACATGTCCAAATTAATTTTCATTGCCACCTCAGTAACATAGACTCTTTTCCAGTATCCAGTTATATAATGTCTATTGTATTTACACTGCAATTACCCTGTCATGTAGCAAGCACTTCAGTTGTATGAATTAGTGGAGTTGGAAAGCGTAACCAGGATGTAATTGGTCTTCCAACTGCAGCATAACTATAGTCGCTGTGTTATAAATAATAACCTTTTTTTTCCTTTTAGTTTCCCTACTCTCATTTTAAATAGGGATGGTTGAGATTTTCTTTAAATATTAAGAAAACTGATTTGTAATGGAGGTCTCTCCTGAGTGCAGTTTAATAATACTTGCTTTTACAGTTCCAATTTAGTAAAGGTGTGGAGCATGTACTGAAACCCTACTAACTTTACCGGAAATGTTTAATTATTTTCCTTCAAATTGGCAGTATCTTTCAAAACAGAATAGAACTGCAATCAGGTCACTTGCATTTTCATTATGACAGGTTTCAGATGTGTCAGTGGCTAAAGTAAGAAATTATCCAGATCCATCCTCCTGGTGGCTTTTTTCTCTATCTTGTTATTGACTTTTCAGCTTGGTGTGGTTGAAACTCCTATTACCATTCATTCATAGATTTACACCCTTTTTGAGAGGTAAGTACTCCTAATTTATTATCTAACAAGCACAAATTGAGCAGGAGAGGTACATACAATTTTCTCAGTGAACATTGATTTCCTGAGCAGCAGCCCATAACTCTCAATATGCAGGTATGTGTGTTTTTATTGTTCCACCCCAGGAGGAATGTTTCTGCTTTCCAGCACACAGATGTTTGCATATTTAAATGTTTTTTAATTTGCAGTCTTCATAATTTCCTGATTCATCCGTATGAAAGACATGTTATTTTATCATTTTAATGGACTTGCAAACACATGTACCTAAAATTAGTCTTGGCATCATAAAATCAGAATGGATTGGAAAAAACTTTATGCAACAAATGCTCCCAAAATACTTCTCAGTGTTTTTTCTGCCTAAATCCATCTGCTTATTTCACACAGATCTTCAAGAGGTGCATATCTAGGAGAGAAGGGGAAAAGCTTCTTGTATGGTGCATGTGGGATGTGAAGCAGCAGTTGAGCAGGGATCAGTGCTGTGCCTCTCTGGAATGCGCTGCTTGTCACTGAGGAGGTGCTGGCCGTGCTGCCTTGGGACAATCCTCATGGAGTGCTGTGTCAAGCAGCAACCCTGCACATACTGCTGCATTGACAACCAGTGCTCTTTTGCATCCTGTGGTGAATCCAGGTAGTATATGACAGCATGGAGGAACTAGGCCTTTATATCAAATGTATCCCTGGCAGAGTACCAGGCACATGAAGCAGGGAAAGGCTGTGTGCCTGTACAGGCAGGCAGAGTGACTGGGGCAGGTGTCCTGTTCAGTGCACTGAGGAGTGGAATACTGTGGAGTGAAAGTTGTGGAGGTCTTGACATTGTCGTCTTTAGTCCTCTTTTACCTACTGCAAGCATGCTTAAATTCCTCGTAGCTTCACATAATATGTGTTGCTGTAGACATAGCTGCAATGGATTTAAACAGGGGAGAGGTGACATAAGAAAAAGATGGCATCTTTTAATTACAATAATTTCACGATTATAAGCTGCACCTAATTATAAGCCACACTTCCGGGTGTCGGCAACATTTTGTTCTTTGTCCATATATAAGCCGCACCGGATTATAAACCACACTTTCGTTCGCAGCGAGGATGCTTGCGCAACACAGTAACCAATTTGTAACAATCACACAATTGCGGGTTTTACTGGCAGGTGCTCAGTTTGCAAGCTCCACTCCCCCTGCGGTACCAGTGGGACCCCCCGCCTTCCCCCGCACTGCGGGGCCCCTGCAGTGCCGGACGGAACACCTGCCTTCCCCTGCGCCATGGTGCCAGCGGGACGGAGCCCCCGCCTTCCCCCGCCACGCAACAGAGTAACCAGTTTGTAACAATTGTGCAATCGCAGGTTTTACTGGCAGGTGCTCAATTCATGAGCTCGGCTCGGCCCACGGCTCGCACTTCCACGTTGGGAAATTTCTGAACTTTGTTCATATATTGGCCGCTCCTGAGTGTAATCCGCTCTTCTGGGTTGGGACCAAAATTTTAGTCAAAATGGTGCGGCTTATAATTGCGAAATTACTGTAAGTAAAATAATTCTGTAAGTGTTCATCCATCAGACTTTTTCCTATTGTGGTAGTCCAAATGTGAAGTTCTGCAGATTTAAAGCAGAGTAGGACAGAGCAAAAACCAGGGTTAATGCTACCATTTGCAGGCTCCATTAAATTGTTGTCCATTTCTTGCCCTCTCATGGACTCTACCTAAGCAGCACTAATTGTACTGAGCCATCCCCAGGTATCACTGGCTACAGCCTAATCTTCACTGTGCAGGTCAGTTGCACCAATTTTGGGCTTCTCCCTGTTGTCCTAATTTCTTGGTATGTGCTGTTTCAAAGAAAACACTTGGGTCAAATTTAACCTTACTGGGCATCTGATACTGTATGAACTTCTAAGTGGCAGATTTAGAATGGTTTAATTAGCAGACTTATAATACAGCACAAAGTTGAAGTGAAGAAATAAAAAGCATGACAGGTGGGAACTGGAGTGATTTGATTTCAGCTACACCAAGATCATTACACAAGCCATTTATTTGTTAATGGGTTCAATAAGAGTCTGGTATTTCCCAGTGACTTGCTTGTCTCTTGTTACAGTCACATAATAGCCATAGTAATATCTGCACATCATATTGCTCCCTTCTGTGGTTTAGTAAATTATGGAGAGATCAGCAACTGTTCAGCACACTGCACTGGTGTAATGACCCTTGCTTTGGCCTTTTGCATTTTTAGATACTCTCTCCTGCATCTGGTCAGAATAATGAAAAACAATGCAGTCTCTGACACTACATAGTGGATCTGAGGGCAGATATTTTAGTTTTTGAAGGGGGAAGGAAAGAAGGATTTATACCTGGGGAGTATTTCAGAGCTGAATATGATAGAGTGTTGAGTGAAGGAAGCACCTCCTGCTTCCTCCCTTCTAGGAATTACTTGCCATGATAGGGCATGAATCTGATTGTAGGTGAGCACCAGATAAATTATATGGGGTAGTTTAGACTACATGACACAACTTTCCAGTATCTTTTAGTTCAGACGTTGCAAAAATATTTGCTTTGATGTTGCTTTCCAGAATAGATTCTTTCTACCCTTTTTCCCTGCATTTGCCAGTTTGATTTGTTACTGCCAATTTTGTACACATTGATTTAAATCTCATTGGGTACACTAGAGGCCTGCTAATGAATTTAAAGAGAGAACATTGTGTTCTACCCAGTTGTTGTGAGTGTTTGACTGTTATTTAGTGAAAGCACTATTTATACTTGGCACAATCTTAATTTTTTTTAAATTACACTTTTCACTCAGAAAAAAAAGGAACAAGAATGTTGCCAGGGCAAATCCAGTATCCAGATAGTCAAACACCCAAGACCATGGAAGCTATAAGAATTCTGAAGTACATGAGCATGAAATCCTCTAGGTCAAATCTGGTATGTCTACAGCACTGCCTGATGGGGCATAAAGAGGAAAACATCTGGGTTTGGTGTCTGTGTTCCATTTTCTTTCCAGAACTGCTTATCCACATCATGACTTGCCATAATGTTTTCATTACCTGTCCATTCCTGCCCTGCAATGGACGCTCATAGAGGGGCAGCTGTTGCAAAAATTTGTGTTCGTGTTCTAAGTGGGAGACTTGATGACTGCAACTCATTGCAGCAGGGAAATAATTTTGAGCTTGTCGGTTGTGAGCTTTCGGTGTCCCCCCACAGGGTCAGATTTTTTCCTTTAATTAGGCCTTCAAGTAAAAAAAACAGCTTTGCTTTCTTCAGATTTTACATTTACCTTTGTTCAATTTTATTGTCTTCTCTCATGTTCCAGGATTAGCAAAGGTGGAGGTAAGAAGCTGTTGATCTCTCCCATCTCTGTATCAGTTAGCACTGCTTACAGCTTTACCATGTTTCCTTCTACTGAAGTTCTTCTAAGGTACACTTAGAGATGCATGTGCATGTGTCAGGTGACACGTGATTCTGATCTGCATCTTCTCTTGGACAATTCTTAATACAAAATCAAATTCCTGTTGAAGGCATAAACAGACATTTTCAGAATCTCTTATAATCTCTGCTGCTTATGACTTGAAGATCTTTGTGTTTATATAGAAATCCAGGGAGAAGAAATGATGAGTGTGGGTAACAATCTCATGATTTTGTGTAAAATTGCAAGGGAGGTACAGAATCATAGAACAGAATCGTGGGATTGTTTAGGTTGGAAAATACCTCCAAGATCATGAACTCCAACCTCTGACTGATCACCTTGTCAACTAGACCATTGCACTAAATTCCAAGTTCACTTGTTTTTTGAGCACCTTCAGAGATGGTGACTCCACCACCCACCTGAGCAGCCCATTCCAATGCTTGACAGCCCTCTCCTTGAAGAAATTCTTCCTGATGCCCAATGTGAACCTCTCCTGCTGCATCTTGAGGCTATGCCCCACTTACCACAGCCTCCTTGCAGGTTGTTGTAGAGAGCAGTAAGGCCACCACTGAACCTCCTTTTCTCCAGGCTAAACAACCCCAGCTGCCTCAGCTGCTCCTAGAGGACTTACCCTCCAGACTATTCACCAGCTTTGTTGCCTTTCTCTGGATTTGCTTCCGACACATCAATATCTTAAGTGAGGGACCCAGAACTGAACACAGGACTTTAGATGCAGCCTCACTAGAGCTCCTACCCTCCAGCAGATCAACGCTTCTGCCTAACTTAATGTCGTCTGCAAACTGAGGGGCACTCAATCCCCTTGTCCAGATCATCAAAAAAGATGTTAAACAGGATGTGCCCCAATAACCTCACTAGTGACCAGGCAGTAATTGGATGTGACTCCATTCACCACAACCCTCAGGGCCTGGACATCCAACCAGTTTTTAACCCAGTTTAGAGTGTACTTGTCCAGGCCATAGGCCACTAGTTTCTCCGGGAGAATGCTGTGGAAGACAGAATCAAAGGCTTTAATTCTGCCTTCTGGGGTAGAAGACCTTTGATGCAGGAATGGTATTATTAGCTAAGAAATCTGAATCACCTGGGATGAGATGTACCAATTGCTGTTATCTACTGGCCTCCATGTCCTGGTGTCTGGTTTAATCCCAGCTATAATAAAGCACCATGCAGTTACTCACTTAACTCGCTCCCCTCCCCACCACCCCAATGGAATGGGAAGAATAATCAAAGTTAAACTTGGACATTGAGATAAGAACAGTTTGATAATTGAAAATAAATTAAAATACAGTAATAATGTTAAATGATGATGATGATGATAAAAATAATAATGAAAACAATAATAAAGTTAAAAACAGGTGATGCGCAATAGAATTGCTCACCTCTTGCTGACTGATGACTGATAACGCCCTTTCCCAAACCCACATCAACTTTTCTACTAGGTAAGTCCCCCCAGTTCATATACTTGGCATGACATTCCATGGTAATCTTGTGCAACATCCCTTTGGACAGTTCGGGTCACCTGTCTCAGATGTGCTTCCTCCCAGTTTCTTTTGTGAACCTCCTCACTGGAACAGCATGAGACAAGGAAAAAAAAAAGTCCTTGTCTTGGGATAAAAACAACTTAGCAAAAGCCAAAATATCAGTGTGTTATCAGTACCATTCTCATTCCAAATCCAAAACACAGCACCTCTAATGGCTACTGAGAAGTTAACTCTACCCTAGCTGAAACCAGGACACCTGGGAAGAAATTTCCAGTCATGTTTCTGGGAGGACATTGTGCTTTCATCAAGACAAGAAGCTCGTGTTCTGGTTATTGTTAAAATCATTCTGACACTTTTTCAAGACTGACTTAATATACGAATTCTAATTGTTCAGATTCTAATTTCTTAATGATGACCCATCTTTAGTACCTGCAATTTCAAGGTAATTTTTTCTTTTTTTGTAATGTCTTGTTCAGTTTTGTTATATAGCGCTGGTTTTGGTCATCTTTATATTTCACCTCAGATGTGGGTGGCAAGGTTTTACTTCTTAGGTATGTGCTAAGAATTAATGTTTTTCAAAAGGGTTACAAATTCTCAAGCAAAAGTTGTTATCATAGACTTTAATCTGTTATTAATTCCTGTTAACTGACACAAAGCAGAAGACTTAATAGCAAGTATTAGCTATGCTGAAAAGCACAGTGGTCAGGTTTCTGACTGACATGTCCATTCAGGGAAATTGGCATACTAAGCTGTGCTGATTAGTTCAGAACAAAGAAGAAATTACTCATGTTGAAGAAGGAATGCAAATATTATCTGAGAGACAGCTGTTGGTGTGGATAAGCCTTCTTAAGATGTTGAACAAATTTTAAAAGATGTACGTACAGGGAAAAACATGAACTCATTGCTTATCCAAGGCAATGAATAAAATCCCAAATGGCTTTTTAAGAGCTTGCAATTTAGAAGGCAAAATAAGTAGATGGAGGTGGGACAGTGAAAGACCTTGTTTTGTAAAATTCTTACGATAACTTCTGTATCAATAGAAAAATAGGACATCAGGAAAACATGGTTAATACAGCAGAATTACTGTCTTACGGTTTTATTTTTTTAAAACATCTGTGATGTTTGTAAAACAATGTTAGGATGTCAGAGGCTCGTCTTATTTCTTGAAGATGGTCTTTTGTTTAAAAGTATTTACTACTGTGTCTCAAACACACTGCCAAAGGAAAAGGGAGAAGGAAGGCTAATCTGCAGGGACAGATGATAACAAAGGTGTGGCCATAGGTTTTACATCTCTTGGTGTAGATTAGGGTAACCTGAAAGCCAGATCCACTGAAGTGAAGGAGATCTTTCTGCCTATTCAGATGGTCCCTCTCTCAAAGCCTGGGTGAACTACTGCAGGAATATAGGCCAGATGCAAGTTAGTTACATTGTGTTTCTTTGTGTGACTATTTTAAATTACATTTTGCTATTAGGCACGTCACTGTGGACAAGCTGCTTTGGAGTCTAATGCAAAATTGAGTTAAATTGGTTTTGGTGGTTGTTTTGATTATAGTTTTTTGTTTGTTTTCTTTTCTTTCAGGAAAGAACATGGGGACTTAACTGTGGTTTCTGTCTGAGGTCTCCTATTGCACTGACCGAGCTGCCTGTGCTCTCCATTGCAGTCAGAGCTGTAGCCTGCAGGTTTTCAAATGGGAGGGAAATGTTTAGGGCACACAGATGAGAGAAAAGCTGAACATGTAAGTTTGTGAATTTTGCAAAAGTAAAGTACAATTTTACAAAGCTTTGATGCATAGTTGAGAATACTGATAAATTCTTGGGTAGGTGTACAGATTATAAAGTCTCTGAACCACCCACAAATGTAACACAGGTTTTAGTGGAATCATATATTCCTAAGTTAAAAGACGCTGTGTTTCCTGTGGCCAGCTGGAAAGCTGGCACAGTGGGAGAAAAGCTGGGAGATAGGTACAAGACCTCTTCTTGTTTTCTCACATCTGTATCACAAGTATCTGAATACAAACTAAGGCGTGAACTTAAGCTGAGATGGGCAGTTGTGTGCCCAGTCCCCCACTTAGCAATTTTCAGCAAATTTCAGCAGCTCTCCTTTACCAACATGCCTGTTTTCAAGCACTTCATGGATTTCTTTACATCAGAGCAGCGGCCAGACAAAGAACCAGACATGAAGAGGGAAAGAAGGAGGTCATAGAATTTGTTAAAGCCACATCTGTAGCCTGCACTGAACCTGTGTGTAGCTCTGTAGTGAAGTTTCATATCTTCTGCAGCTGATAGATGCCAGCAATTTAGTACTGATTGGATTTTCAGTAGCCAAAGACTTTCCAGCACCAGAGTAATAGAGAAAAATAACTTAGTTGTCTTTTAATATCTTTCTTTTGTTTTCTTGATTGCTTTCCTTAGTCTTGGAAAGAGCAGGGAGAAAGATCTGGGGAGAGAAGAACAAAAATAGCCAGTATTTAAGATCTCTTCTGAAATAACTCATACCCTCAGTTAACCTAAAATCAGCAGACATGACTGAGGAAATTACTATGAGGTGAAATTGCACACATTTATAACTGGTGGATTTGCAGGTTATTTTGAATGTTTGTGGATAACCTGCAATAACATGCAGGTTGTTTCAGTAGAAACACCTTAAGTAGAGATAGAGAGGAGCAAGTGGTGACTGAAAGCCAGAAGGTTCTTCAACATTGCAAGAGACACAAGTGCCTACAGATATCTTCCATACGAGTTTAGTGTGCATAGATATCCATGTGCACGTGCATGCAAGCCCTATCATGATCATGCTATCTTTTGTTTTATCTGTTTGTTGAGTATCTCTTGGATTGCTTGTTCTTAGCTTCACACAAAACCTGGGTGATCCAAAAATACCTTTATAATGTTGCATTGTGAAACAGTTGTGATGGGAGACAGCTAAAAAAAGAAAGAAACATTAAAATTTAAATATCAAGAGGCAGACTTTGTGCTTCACAGTTGCCTTATAGGTTTGCACTTCCTGATTTTTGGAACTTGACAGGATAATCATGTTCCCTTAACATAGTAGTGTTGGTAGAATACAGTTACATAATATTGCATACTTTTAAAAATATTTTTTCCTGTAGCTGTTACTCAGACCTCTTTTGTTCTCAGGCTTTCTTACAAATGGGGAAATTGATGTAGGTCAGTATGTTATATAGCAGCAGATGTGCATAAGAATATTTCTTTAATAGAATTGTGGACCCTTTGTTCATTTTTAATCTTTGGCTCTCTTGAGAAACGTCTTCCTTTTCCTTTAAATATTTAGGCCTTTTTTCCCTGGCTAGCTAGCTGAATTCTCAGGCAAACTTTTTTCCATCGGTACTGAAAGCATGCAGCACCCCCTCACTCAGTATCTCCACTTCAAAAAGAGGCTTAAATTCTTACATCTGTAAAGTCTGATGGAAAGCAACTAAATTGTTCTTACACGCTTCCCTTTTTAACTCAACAAGTCTGATTTTCATTTACACTGAGGCAGCTTTTGCCCTTATGCCTATGTGGTAGGACTTTGCAGTGAACCTAAGTATAAACCACATTAATTAGACCACATCTTGATATTCTTAGCAAAGGACAGTCCACACTGCTCCTAATACCTAACCAACCCTGGGTAATTTTTTAACTTCAATTCAAAAAATGTATAATGGACTATATCTCAGATACCAACACATTTGTGACTTTTTTTCTGGTAGACTGCAACTGCACTAGGACTGTGATTCCAGAGGTGAAGTGTTTGAGGGCAACCCAGGGCTGTTACTGTACACCTGAGTCTTTTACATGGGAAAATTTAAAATGTAATACCAGAAAAGTCTGGAAGTGCCACTGTTGTCAGGAAACACTGGTTTTTAAAGCAACCTCTTAATTTCTCTTATTTTTTCCCCAAAGGATCTCACTTATCTTTGTCATAGTCAAGTTTGAAAACTACTGCTGTTGGGTTTGAGTTCTAGCAAAGCTGTAGTGATCACTGTTGGGGTATTGGAGTTTTTCTGGAGTTTGGCAGGGGTATTTTGAGATGTATCTGAAAAGGAGAAAGGGAATTTTTTTAGGATCTGGAATTTTAGAAATTAATTTCTTGCTTTCCTTATAGCATCCTGCACTGCTTTTTCCTTAGTTTTCCACTTTTGTTCTATAGACCTTTGCCTTTTTTTCCTCTTTTCTAGTTTCGGTTTTTCCTTTTCTAATAAATTGCTTTCACTTTCTTTGGCCTCCTCCTTTCAAGGTTCTGAAGAGGTTCTGGATTAGGAGAGATCTAGACTGCCTGAAAAGCATGCTGAGCGCTGACCAAAACCCAGCCCTTAGGGGTGCTTGGCTGCCTCTCAGACAGGTAGCTGGTAACTACCTGTGTGAGGCTCACAGTGGGGTGGTCAGAGCTGTCAGGAGCACCCAGGCATGTGAGGCATCTCCTCTCTTGCTGTGGAGGCGAGCTGTGGCCATGTCAGGCTTAGCTTGTGGGTCTGCTGTAGTTAACGACTTCCCTGATATGAGAGCACTCCTTCATTTGGTTGACACCACTTTCCCCTCTTATTGTATTCAATGACTTTATGTTCAGAAGACTTGCTTCCAGTATGCACCAAGCCAAATAATTCACAAGGCTTTTGGTGGCAATCAAATTTCTGCAATGAATTAATCTCTTATTGGAGATCAGATTTTGTAAAAGCTGTTTCTCCAAGTCCTTCCTATACCTCAGATTTACTTAGTGCCCTGCCACACTCATTTTCAGAATGAATCTGACCTCTGTTTTCTTCATCCTTTAGATTGGACTTTACATATGAGGAGTGCAGAGATAGAGCTGGATTTATTTATTCAGTCCTAAGGGAATTCTTATGTGAAATGTTACTGATTCCATTAACTACTTAATGGAATATTATAGGGAAGGAGGCAGGCTCTAGTCACAGCACATGTTGAATTTAGCAGGTCATGGACAAAAGTTGCAGTAAGAGACATTCTGATTAGAATTCAGGAATATCTTTTGTCTCAAGAGAGTAGTCAAACATTAGACTGGATTGCCCAGAGAGTTTGTGGGATCTCCACCCTCAGAGTTACTCAAAACTAAACTGGACAGGGCCCAGAATAGCCTGCTCTAAGTTGGAGCACTTTTTGACTGAAGGGTCAGGTGACTTCAGGAGGTCTCTTCCAACATTGTTTATTCTATGGCAGTTTGATTACAATCAGTATTCCCACAAACCCACTTCATTGGAGAAGGCTGTTGACTTTTTAAAGCCTGCTGTTCTAGAAAATAGCAACCTAAGAAAAACAAGACATCAAGTGCAAGTGCTGTAGACAGCAGAAGCTAGTTGGAAAACAAAGACTATTTTTAAATAGAAAAGACTAAAATAAACCAACCACAAAATCAGACAAATAGCAAAATGAGAACCAAACAACCAATCACATGGCTTTGCTAAGGTAAGATAAGCAGTTTCTGCTGAGTCTGAGGGATCTGCTAAAAGGAGTGTGAATAAGACTGTATTAACCGACTGTGGATACTGTAAAAGCTGTTTTTCTCAGCTTTATCTTTTCTGTGCCATCCTAACTTGAAAAATGCTCTGAGTAATGAAATGTTTTATTAGAAATTCATCAAGATTGAGGAACATCTGATCTGTAGCACAGGTATTTCTCTACTTTTAAAGTCAGACTATAAATCTACAGTTGCCTCATTTCTGCCCAAAGTAGGACCCAAGGTTGAAAGTAACATGTCTTTTCTAGCTCACTTCTGGAAATAATGGTATTCACAGTTGAACTGGTATTTGAGGCATTCGTTTAGAAGAATGGTATTGTTCGCTGCCTTGCTGCTTTTATGGTGCAAAGGTTCATTGACTCGTTCTCTTGTCCAGAGCTTTGACAGCATGACTAATGCTCTGAGCCCTTCTTCAAACACAGCTTAGCTGAAAGATAAGGTTTTCTCCCTCAAGTGTCAGCATTACTCATCTGTGCACTCCTCCTATCCAAGCCATGTTAGAAGAGTGAGGAGTTTCTGAAGCTGTAGTGAAGGCAGCTGTTGTTTAAGTTTCCTACCTTCCAAAGACATCATTAGATGTGTCAGTGTTTCCCCTGTATATGGTGTATGTTTTGGTGACTCTGGTCACTTCATAGACAGAGAGAAAAGGTGTTGGCCGCAATTTTTTAATTCTCCATATAAATAAAGTGTTTTCATGCAAAGTTTGAATTTGAAGTCTGTGGGGTGAATTTTATGCAAAATTACATGTCAGTGTCCAATAGGTCTCTTCCTCTGTCAATGGCAAACCTCCCCGTTATTTCAGTGGCTTGCAGGATATTGCTTAGGTGTTCCAGAGAGGATAATATTTACAAGCAGTTCTTGCTGTCAGAGTGCTTAAGCATGTTAATAATCTATATATGGACCTGTCAGATTTACAAGGCAAATTGTGTTCTGCATTAGGCAGCTGCATGATGTAAATCTGATCATAAAAACAGATTTTCTTAGAGGCTTTTTAAATGGATGTTGGTAACACTGCTAAACAAAGCTGTTTAACAACCACAAGGAGCCATCTTCCCTGCTAACTAAACTGTTTGTTTTGAACATTGAACCTGTAAAATACTGTCATGCCTTGGCCCACTTTAAACTTGCCGAGAGACTTCTTAAGGCTCACAGAGTCATTGGCAGCAAATAGCCTGCAGTCTCAGAGCCAGTGCGGGGGCAGTTGGTGGGATATGTTGCAGAAAATAATCCTCCCCAAAGTTTGATAGGTATAAGTGAAGTATCTGCTGCTTAGATGTAGTCCAGCCCTCAACCCAGAAACAGCAACCCAAACCCTACCACATCCAAGTTTCAAAGAGTGAAGGAAGATCAGAATCTCTAATCAAAGCCTTTCCTCTGCTACCAAAGGATAACTGAAGTTTACTAGGCAGAGCTGTTGAAACAATTAAAAACCTGAATTAATAAAATTTTGGAAGAAAAAGATACTAGACTGTGTGAGAGGTACTGATTTCTTGCCTCAGTCCTTGATTTTGTTTTAATTGGAAGTGTTTGCTCCTAACATCCTTATTTGAGATTCTGATTATGCTGAAAGAGCATTCTATACGCATAGGATTGGTTGGGGCATATGAAATAGCTTCATGCCAAGATGGAAAACTCCAAATACTGGATGTCCTCTTGTCATAAGCCTGTTGATAGTTGCCTGCTAGAGGACATCACTGATGCGCTTCACTAAGCAGCAGGTTTTTTCCCAGTATTTTAGTTTGGCTGCCACAGTTTGTCATCTAGAATCTAGTGAAATAATTCATAACATTTTCCATGGAGGAAAAATGTCTACTCACTTCCTTGCTACCTATTTAAGGGGTTTCTAGGACAAGAGTTTTTGGAATTAAAAACTCCTGTCTCTTGGGATAAATAAAGTAATCGATAAACACTGCTGCAGGGTGGAGAAAAAGATGTGTTCTGCAGAGAGAGGGCAATTGTCATATGCCCACAAAAGGCAGATTCTCCACTTAATTAAAGGATGGCATTGAGAAGGTGGCGTTTTACAAGGCTGGAGTGCTGCTGACCGTGGCACACGGGGAAGCCTCTGCATGTGTGTGGTCACAGTCCTTTAGGGACGTGAGCTGGCGGCAGAGCACCCAGCAGGAGTTAGGCTGCTGCCGGAGAAGCTGGTAGCTGCTTGGAAGCACCTGATAGAAAAATACCACTGTGCCAGCACAATGGCTTAACAAGCTAACAGGATAAGTGGAATATATTGCATTCAAGAGCTGGATAATTCTGTTAGCAGAGTGGGGGTTGCAGCTGAAGCACTGCCACTAATTAGGGGTAGATTTTCAAAGTGGTGCCTGGGATTATAGACATAATTCTGTCAATGGTAGTCAGGGAGCTCAGATCCTCATTTGTTCCTTTCAGAATTCGCCCCTTGTATCCCAAAGCAGCTTCTTCACTGAAAAAGTCAAGCAACGGTGTGAAAGGAAGCACTTAGTCTGTGTTCGATTAGTCAGTTTTTTTACAAAACAGTCTATTTTTAAATTCAGCACCTGTGAGAAAATGGGAACATTCACCCATTTGCGGATCTACTGAGGAATTCCCTCTCTAAAGGAGATGGTAGAATATGGAGTGTGAACTCAGGATGATGTCTGATATTCTCTTACTGGGATAAGAAGCTTCACTTCTAAGCTGTAGAAAATGAAAGCCTTTTTCCACTTGTTTTGAAGAGTTGACCTAATGTTAAGCATTCAGTGAAATTAAGAGTGCAACAGTAAAAGCTAACAGAAATAAGTTAGGGGAGAATAAATTTTTGAAGACTCTTCTGGAGTCCTGTGCCATGCACACTTTGGTCTATTAAAACAATAGCTCCAAGCTGTTTTAAACTGAAATCAGCAAGGCTGTTGACCTTACTTAATTTGCTTTAAATCTACTGGCAAGTTCAGTGGTCTTAGTGCAGGCATTGACTGGACAGCCTGTCTTTTGCACTGCAACACCACATGTTTAGCTCTAAAATCTAGCAATGCCTTTTCTGTTTCCTGATGCACAATTTGGGGCTAAGTTGAGACTATTTTTCCCTTGTGATTTAAATTAAGCACATGCTGCAGCCTTCCCTTTTTTGCAGTGCTCTGATCTATTGCTTTTTATCCTCAGAGCCAGCGTGTACAAACAGAAAGTATTTTGCTGCTTTATATTTGTGTTTTCCAATCGTCTTTCGTTGTAGACTTCCATCTTGATTACACTAATTTCACGACTATACGGCGCACCCTTTTGACTAAAATTTTCCCCCGAACCCAGAAGTGCACCTTGTAGTCCAGTACGCCTTATATAATGTACAAAGTTGCGAAATTCGCAACCCGGAAGTGTGAGCCCGCAATGGTCCAGAGCCAAGTAGAGCCCGCCTGGTGGCAGCATCGGGGCTGCACTGGTTCGGGGGAAAAGTCCAGGGGTGCGGGGGGCTCCCAGAGCTACACGGGGCTTCCGGAGCGGCGCGGGGAGGGAGGGAATGGGCTGCCGCAGAAACTGCGAGCCCCGGCTGCTTCAAGCCGTGCCCACTCCATGCCGCGGCGAGCCCCGGCCCCTCTGTGCCACTGCGAGCCACAAATGCTCCATGCTGCCGTGCATCACGCTTGCTCCGTACGCCGCGCGCCATGCCTGCTCCGTGCCACGCCGAGCCCCGACCACTCCATGCCGCAGCAAGCCCTGACCGCTCCGTACCGCAGCCAACCCCAACTGCTCTGTGCCACCACTAGCCCCAACCGCTCTGAGCCATGCCTGCTCTGTACCACGGCGCGCCGCGCCCGTTCCATGCCGCGGCGAGCCACAATCGCTCCATGCCGTGGCGAGCCCCGGCCGCTCCCTGCTGCCACTAACCCCAGCTGCTCCGACCCGCACCTGCTCTGAGCCGCTCCAAGCCGCGCCCGTTCCGTACCGCGGCACTCCGTGCCCGCTCCGAGCTGCGGTCAGCCACATTTGCTCCGTGCTGCGGCAAGCCCCGACCACTCCGTACCGTGGCACACCGTGCCTACTCTTTGTCGCCGCTAGCGCCAGCTGCTCCGAGCCACACCCGCTCTGAGCCACTCCGAGCTGCTCCTGCTCTGTGCCGCGGCCAGCCCCGACCACTCCGAGCTGCCCCGAACTGCTGCCACCCCAAGCCCTGCCTCGGCAACTGGCGCCGGGTGGGAGTGCTGGGCCCCACGCACGGGGAGGACACTTGGGACTGCATTTAAAGGCTACACCAATCTGTTAAAATGTTTCCAATTTGAGCACATGCCAGTAAACTCCACGATCATGGGATTCCATTACTAATTAGTTACTTTGTTGCGCGCGGCACAGATCCTCGCTGCAAAAAAAAAGTGCGCCTTATAGTCCGGTGAGCCTTAAATGATCTACAAAGTTGCAAAATTTGCCGACTCCTTGGGTGGTGCACCTTATAGTCCGGTGCGCCTTGTGGTCATGAAATTACTGTATATTTCTGGATAGTACTGCTTGGAAGTGCAAGGTTTTCTTAATACTTTAATATGTCCTTAGATCTACCTTTTAAAAGAAAAACTCTTGTGAATAGATAGTATTGCCCCAGCTAGAGCTTTGCAAGTTTACAGTACCTGACTGTTTAATCTGTGTTAGATATTATGGTAGTTACATCTGTGCTATCAGTGTAAAATACTCTAGGTTTTAATTAGCATCTTGTAAAATGGGGACTTGATTATATGGAGCATTTGTTCATGTCCATGATATTCACCATGATATAAAGTCAATGAAAGCAAACAGGCAGTGCAGCACCAATTTTAATATCACTGTAACTTCTCTGTTTAAATTACCTCTGTGGGAGGTAATTTCTATCAGTTAAATGTCACCATTATTTTGCAACAGAAACTACTGATACAAAAGTGCTTTGGCTGTCAGTGAAGAGTAAGATTACTTAATCTTGGTGTCTCTTCTAGTTTTGGGAAAAAAAAAAATCATTTTGTTTTGTTGAATCTCTTCATGTGAGTGCAGTGGCCAAAAATGTCCTCTTCCTTCTGGGTGAGAAATCCTTTTCCTTCTGGAGAGGAAGAATTCTACAGAACACTAAGACATAAGAGTGTTTTCTGAACTGTGTGTAGGAAAAGGAATAAGTTTTCCTGCGCTGTGTGTGTCAGCTGTGCATGTCTAGCTGTGGTAGATGCACGTAATAAAATCATATTTTTCCTGTTTTGTATCAACAGGACTTTAAGAATAGTTAAGTTGTGCTGCACAATAGGCAAACATGCTGAAAGGATTTTAATGCTGCAAAGGAGGTTTTGCCAGCATGCTGCACTATTCCTGGTCACTGTGGTGTCCAAAAGCAAATTTTCTAGTACAGCACCAGATAAACACAGTTACAACAGTTAGTTTCTTCCAGACCTGTATTCACACCATACCTCTGTCCAAAGTATTTTCTTCATCATAACCTAGAGCAACAGGGAGGCTGAATAGGGGCACTCTGAGTGTGCACTGTAAACCACATTATTTTCAGGAGCAAAAGTATTGTCCTTGTTATTCTTCCACGTCTAGGTAGAGTAGTGAAGGGAAAGGTATTTTAGGAGATATTTTTAATTAGTTGTAAGAGTCTCTGTTTATGGCTTTCCGCTTAGAGAAATTTTTAGTGATGCACTTGGAATTTTGCCTGAGCAAGAACTGATGGACTGTAATACTCTGGTATTTCTCAAGATGATTTTCTTTTTTTCATAACATATACCATGGTTAAAGAGAAATAGAGTCTCAAGGGCACCCTTTGCTAGTGTGAAACCTGCCTCCTTTCTCATTCAGGGTCACATGACTTCCTTCTAGCATTGGCAGGAACCACACACAAGTGATTCCAGGACAAGACTGCTATTTTTAGCTTTCAGTCTTCTTCTTTGGTCCTCTTTTTTCTCTGTACTGTAAAAATGAAAAGCACTACTAAAGCTGGACTGTTTACTGAGGTCAGCAAATCCCAACAGGCTTCAGTCTGGCCTCAGGTTATCTTCCCATGTTTCACAGTTAGCCATCACAGATGCTGATAGTCATCTTTCACCTTGCTTCAGAGGTTGGAAAACTCTATCAGAGACCAGAAGATTTTATAGTGTGTGTTTACTGGAGAATATTTTAAAGGAAGTATTGATGCTTCTCTAACTGTTTGAATGTATGTGCTGACATCAGTGGCAATGATGCTGGCTCCAATTACATTCAAAGAAATCAAAAGGAGGTTTGAACTCAGTTCAGGAAGCCTTTGGTTCTTGGAGAGAGATTCACCTAGGTTTGAAGTGGCAGCTCAGGTCCCATCTTCATGTCTACATAGAGCAGAAGTGTGTAGTAAAAGCCTATTAATTCTGTTTTGTATCAGCAGGACCTGTAAATAATTGGGCTGGGTTGCACAGTGTGCAAAAATGGCATTATAAACTAAAAATATCAAGCTAATTCAGACTGAGCTCTCACTTCAAGGATATTAAAAGCACAGAAGTTATTGATGGAAAATCACATTTGTTCCATTACATGTGAAGGACTTCAAGCCCATAGGATGTCAAGTGATGAGATGAATGTTGTCTGTCTGTCAACTAACTGTATTTTAAGTGGCAGTTGTAAAGATAGAAGGGTTTTTACCTCCTGATGACTAAACTCAAGGTTTGTTTACAGTGACAAAACTCCCAATGTAATTATATTGCAGCCATTAAAATCAGTCTGGATTTCCTTCATAATGAATGGCAAACTGGAACAGTATGGCCTGTGCACATCCCTATCCCAGGCCTCAAGACACTATGAAACCCATTAAATACAGCTGCTGATGAGCTCTGGTGACCACTCATCCTCTTTTGCCTTGCTCTACATCGAGTGCAGCCTTGTCATCTGTCCTGGTTTAAAGGGAGAGTATTGCCAGGAAGAGGAAATTCAGGAACTCTCAGGCAAAAAAAAGGTATGGGTTTGGAATAACAGTTCTTTACTGATATATTTATAAGACAAACAAAAAACAGCATCAACTATATGAAAGAAAAAAAAAACCAGTGACAGAACAGAACGGAACTCAGTCCCAGTCCCTTTTTTCAGTTACCAATGCCCCTCCTCGTCCGCACAGTCCGATGGAGCAGGGCAGGCGGCCTCTCAGATGCAGTGGCTGCAGAAGCAGGGGAGCAAGCAGCAGCACCGTCCCAGGTGGGAGAAGGGTGAGGGAAGAACTTGCTCAGTGTGGGTGTCCCAGTTCTCAGTTGTTCAGAGGAAGCAGGAAGCTGTAGCAGTCCCAGTCCAAAGGAGCCTGATCCCAACCACGGAGAGAAGCAACCTCTCTCCTCGAGTTCGGCCAGCGCGCTGCGAGTGTCCTCCTACTCGCTGAAGGACAAAAGCCGCATTCCACTTTCAGCCATAAAGAAAATCAGGGCCCGCCCAGGCATCCTTTTGTCTTCAGCTCTTAACGGCTAAAAGGGGAGCCATCCCGGCTAGCTTAACATAATAATGGGAAAAATTTCTAAAACCTCCCCCCGCCCACAACATTATCCACCCCAAATTTTTTCCATGCTAACATACTACATCAAATTGGAACCTTTAAATTACACACATACATGCAGTTACAGACACAGTATCATAGGTAGTTCACCCTAGAACAAGGTCTCCTTGGAGTATGCATCGGGTCTCTCCATCCTTTTGCATCACCCACCAGGTACAACCTGGTCCTTGAACAAAAACCACCCCATGGATGGGATTGTCTTTGCTGGAGGCAGAGTTCACCCAAACAGTTTTCCCTAGCATACCTCTCATGTGTACAACTGGAACCCTATCCCCATCTGGTGTTCCCAAGAGCTCAGATTGGGCAGGGCCTGCTCAGTTAGTGGAACCTCGGGTATTCACTAACCATGTGGCCTTTGGTAGATTACTTTCCCAGTTCTTGAAAGTCCCCCCACCAAGTGCCTTCAAGGTGGTTTTAAGCAGGCCATTGCACCGTTTGACCTTCCCAGCTGCTGGTGCATGGTAGGGGATGTGGTACACCCACTCAATGCCGTGTTCCCTAGCCCAGCTGTTTATGAGGCTGTTTTTGAAATGAGTCCCGTTGTCTGACTCAATTCTCTCAGGGGTGCCATGCCTCCAAAGGACCTGTTTCTCAAGGCCCAGGATGGTGTTCCAGGCCGTGGCGTGTGGCACAGGGTAGGTCTCCAACCATCCGGTGGTGGCTTCCACCATGGTCAGCACGTAGCGCTTGCCTTGGCGGGTTTGAGGCAGTGTGATGTAGTCAATCTGCCAGGCCTCCCCATACTTATATTTGGACCAACGCCCAGCATACCAGAGGGGCTTCACCCGCTTGGCCTGTTTGATGGCAGTGCACGTCTCACAGTCATGGATAACTTGGGAGATACTGTCCATGGTTAGATCCACCCCTGGGTCTTGTGCCCACTTATAGGTGGCATCTCTGCCCTGATGACCTGAGGCGTCATGGGCCCATCGAGCCAGGAACAATTCTCCCTTGTGTTGCCAATCCAAGTCTATTTTTGACACCTCTGTCTTTGAGGCCTGATCAACCTGCTCGTTGTGTCTGTGTTCCTCATTAGCCCGACTCTTGGGGACATGGGCATCCACGTGACGAACTTTCACAGGTAGCTTCTCTACCCAGGTGGCAATGTCTTTCCACTCATCAGCAGCCCAGGTTGGTTTTCCCCTACGTTGCCAGTTTACCTTTTTCCACCTTTCCAACCAACCCCACAGAGCATTAGCTACCATCCACGAGTCAGTATAAAGGTAGAGCTTTGGCCACTTCTCTCTTTCAGCAATGTCCAGGGCCAGCTGAACAGCTTTGAGTTCAGCAAATTGACTTGATCCACCTTCTCCTTCGGTAGCTTGTGCAACCTGTCGTGTGGGGCTCCATAGGGCTGCTTTCCACTTCCAGTTCATCCCCATGATGCGGCAGGAGCCATCGGTGAAAAGAGCGTAGCATGTTTCATCTACTGGCAGTTGGTTATATGGTGGGGCTTCCTCAGCCCGGCTCACTTGTTCTTGGTCCTTGTCATCGGTGAGACCAAAATTTTCACCTTCTGACCAGTTCGTAATTATCTCCAAAATCCCAGGGCAATTTGGATTTCCGATGTGGGCGCGTTGCGTAATGAGGGCAATCCACTTGCTCCATGTGGCATCGGTGGCGTGGTGGGTGGAGGGAACCTTTCCTTTGAACATCCACCCCAGCACTGGTAGTCAGGGCGCCAGAAGGAGTTGTGCTTCTGTCCCAATTACCTCTGAGGCAGCTTGGACTCCTTCATAGGCAGCCAAGATCTCCTTCTCTGTGGGAGTGTACAGTAATTTCACGGATACAAGCCGCAGCAATTTGACCAAAATTTTGGTGGAAACCTGAAAGTGCGGCTAATACTCGGGGGCGGCTAATATGTGAATAATTTTCTGACATTTACAACCCCAGACGTACCAGCCAGGCGCCGAGCCAAGCACCTGCCAGTAAAAACTGGCATTTCGCGATTGTTACAAATTATTACTCTGTTGCACCGCGAGTGGAGCCTGGCTCCCTGCAGGCAGCACGGGGGGCGGGGAGAGAGGCAGGAGAGCTCTCTCCTTCCCTCCTCTGCCGCAGCCCGGGGGAGAGACGGGGGGGGCCCCGCGCCGCCATTGCTGCGGCTCGGGGAGGAGGGGAGGGGGCTCTGCCCCCGCCCTCCGCTGCTGTGACGGGAGCAGGGGGTGCTCCGTGTCCAGCCGGCACCACGGCGGGAGTGGGGCGCGCTCTCCATGCCCGACCGGCGCCGCGGCGGGAGCGGGGCCGGGGCGAGCGAGCCCAGAGGCAGCGGCCAGCCCCGAGCAGCCCCACCGAGCTGGGCCGTCTGGACCCGTCAGCAGCCCCTAGCGGGCCGAGCCTGTATAGCCTTAGTTGAGCCAGTAAACTCCCCGCCATGCCGTGGTTCTGTTACTATTTGGCCACTTTTTTGCATGCGGGTCCTCGCTGCGAACGACAGAGCGACTTATACTCAGGGTGCAGCTTATTTATGGACAAAAAACGAAATATTTGCCAACACCCAGAGATGCGGCTTATACTCAGTGTGGCTTGTATTCGTGAATTTACTGTAATTGGCTTCAGACCCTCTGTAGCTCCGGCTCCAGAATCCCAGAGGTCGACTTCGAGTCTCCCCAGCCACCTTCTGCCAAAGGCTCTAGGACAAGCCATGGTTCCCAGCTGCAGAATAAAGCATATTCTTCACCTCTGGTCCCGTCCACACTGGGCCAAGTGCTACTGCATGAGCGATCTCCTGCTTGATCTCGGCAAAGGCTTGCTGCTGCTCAGCACCCCAGTGGAAATCTTACGGGTGACCAGGTAGAGAGGGCTCACAATCTGGCTGTACTCAGGAATGTGCATTCTCCAAAAGCCTATGGCACCTAGGAAAGCTTGTGTTTCCTTCTTGCTGGTTGGTGGAGACATTGCGGTGATCTTATTGATGACCTCAGTGGGGATTTGGCGCCGTCCATCTTGCCATTTTACTCCCAGGAACTGGATCTCTCGGGCAGGTCCTTTGACTTTGCTCTTTTTAATGGCAAAGCTGGCTCTTAGCAGAATCTGTATGATCTTTTCTCCTTTCTCGAATACCTCCACTGCCGTGTTCCGCCACACAATGATGTCATCGATGTATTGCAGGTGTTCTGGAGCCTCATCCTTTTCCAGTGCAGTCTGGATCAGTCCATGACAGATGGTGGGGCTGTTTCCACTCCTGGGGCAGATGATTCCACGTGTACTGCACGCCCCTCCATGTAAAGGCAAACTGAGGCCTGCACTCTGCTGCCAGGGGAATGGAGAAAAATGCGTTGGCAATGTCAATGGTGGCATACCACCTTGCTGCCTTGGACTCCAGCTCGTACTGGAGTTCCAGCATGTCCGGCACGGCAGCGCTCAGTGGTGGAGTCACTTCGTTCAGTGCACGATAGTCCACAGTCAATCTCCATTCTCCATCAGACTTGCGCACGGGCCAGATGGGGCTGTTGAAGGGTGAGTAGGTTTTGCTGACCGCCCCTTGGCTCTCCAGCTCATGGATCATCTTGTGGATGGGGATCACGGCATCTCGATTTGTCCGGTACTGCCGGCGGTGCACTCTTGAGGTGGCAATTGGCACTTGTTGCTCTTCCACCTTCAGGAGTCCCACTGCAGATGGGTTTTCTGACAGTCCAGGCAAGGTGTTTAACTGCTTAATGCCCTCTACCGCTACAGCAGCTATTCCAAAAGCCCATCTGTATCCCTTTGGGTCTTTGTAATAGCCACTCCTGAGAAAGTCTATGCCTAGAATGGGCGGTGCCTCTGGGCCAGTTACAATCGGATGTTTCTGCCATCCCTCTCCTGTCAGACTCACCTCAGCTTCCAGCAAAGACAATTCCTGTGATCCCCCCGTCACCCCAACAATGGAAACACGCTCTTCCCCCACATGTTCTGATGGTATTAGGGTTCATTGTGAACCAGTATCTACTAATACCCTGTATTCTTGTGGTTCTGATGTGCCAGGCCATCGGACCCACACCATCCAATAGACTCTGTTATCCCGTGCCTCTCCCTGGCTAGAGGCAGGGCCCCTCTAGCCCTGGCTATTATTCCTTTCCTGAACATACATAATGGAGGTTACTTCAAGTGGGTCTGACAGATCATCCTCCCTTCTGTAATGCCCAGCACCTTGGTCATGGGAAGTTGAGGCTACCTTCACTTTAGTGTAGCTCCCTCGGTTAGCATTTCCCTCCCTGAGTTGAAGCACCTGTGCTGCCAGGACAGAAGTGGGTTTCCCATCCCATTTTCCCATGTCTTCCCCATGGTCACGCAGGAAAAAACATAGGTCAGCTCGTGGGGTGTACCCTCTTTCACTAGCTGGGTGATGTTGGGCTGTAACCTTGGGATATGAGGCTGGCACTGGTGCTGCATTGATCTTCCTGATCTCCTCCCTCATCTCACTTATGTCACCTCTCATCCCCCTCACCTCCTTCATCTCCTCCCTCATCCCCCTCACCTCCTGGACCATGGAAGAAACCTGGGTCTGCACTACGCCGTTCATCATACTGTGAAAATCCCTAAGCTTGTTAGCAACAGAGCTCATTGTTTCTCGGTGCTCATCAGCATTAATCATTGCAATGAAGGTGGTATATTGAGATGGCCCTTGGTGTGCCAGATTCTACAGCATGTGCCCTGTGCACATGACCTTGTCAGGGTCATTGTCATGCTGTCCATCCCTCCCAAAGAGTACCTCCAGTACTGCCACTTCTCTCAGCTGTTGGATCCCTTCCTCAATGGTTTTCCAATGCATTCTATTATGGTATTCCTGCATTCTTTCTTTGTTGGCAAACCTCTCTCTTACACTCATTAAAAACCGCTCCCAGAGGGGAAATGGGCCTGGCTCCCTTACGAATATCTGGTCCACACCTGAGTCCTGGGACAAGGATCCCAAATTTCTTGCCTCTGTACCATCCAAGTGCACACCTGTACCCATAAGGTCCCAGACCCGAAGTAGCCAAGTTGTCAAAGCCTCCCGGGCCCGTCGTGCAATATCTTTCCGCAGATTGCGGAGATTTTCATAAGACAGGGACTCAGTGATGATTTCAACCTCTGGCTCCCCTGCTGGTTGGGAGGGCCCTCCTCTCTGGTCCTCTTTGTCTAGGTGCCTTGTTTTCATTTTAGACTTCCTAGTTTCTACAGGGGCGACTGCTGCTGGCTGTGAGTACTCTTGCAATTCGGCTGGACCCTGGGCAGATGTAATACCTATGGGTTCCACTACAGCATCACTGGATTCTCACCCTTTATGGCAGAGCTTCTCACCAGCTGGGGAGGGGTACTCCTTCATTATCTGGCCCATCTCACTCATCTGCTTCACTAGAAGCCCCACCCACTCCGGGTGGTTTCTTTCTGAGCTGGGCTGTGGGGCAGGGTCAGGCTCTGGGGCAGCATCCCTAGTCTCTGGGGCAGGGGCAGGCTCTGGGGCAGCATCCCTAGTCTCTGGGGCAGGGTCAATGTCTGCAGCACCATCCCTATTTCCTGGAGTAGGTATCAGAGTTGTTATCCAGCTCAATCCCCCCTTATCTCTTAATGTTAAATAGGACAAGACTATCAGCAACACCAACCACTGTATGATATCATTAGCATTCAAAGGAAATCTGAACCCTTCAAAAACTGGTGGGGTAGACCCAAAAATTTGGGTGAGGGGTTGGGAGAAAATTTCCTCTGGTGTTATTCCTTCACAGTAGGTGCCATTATTAAAGTAATCCCAAAAACATGCATTTAGTGTGTGGTATCCCTGAATCCATGTACCTGCCTTCCAAAGGAAGTTAAAAATCCATGAATTCCTCACCTTATCAACCCAGAAAGCAAGTTCGATAACAGTCACAGTAGCCTTAGTTACAGGGCCCATGTTTATGTAAGGGTTTGCAAATGGGAGATATACATGTATGAACATGTGCAGCCCAAACCAGATTAAACTGGACCACATGTTGCTGGACTACATGTTGCTAGCACACAAAAAGACAATCTCAGGCAACTGAAGAACTGTTATTCCTTAACCTCGAGCCCCACATTCCGGGCGCCAAGATCTGTCCTGGTTTAAAGGGACAGTATTGCCAGGCAAAGGAAATTCAGGAACTCTCAGGCAAAAAAAAGGTATGGGTTTGGAATAACAGTTCTTTACTGATATATTTATAAGACAAACAAAAAACAACATCAACTATATGAAAGAAAAAAAACAGTGACAGAACAGAACGGAACTCAGTCCCAGTCCCTTTTTTCAGTTACCGATGCCCCTCCTCATCCGCACAGTCCGATGGAACAGGGCAGGCAACCTCTCAGATGCAGTGGCTGCAGAAGCAGGGGAGCAAGCAGCAGCACCGTCCCAGGTGGGAGAAGGGTGAGGGAAGAACTTGCTCAGTGTGGGTGTCCCAGTTCTCAGTTGTTCAGAGGAAGCAGGAAGCTGTAGCAGTCCCAGTCCAAAGGAGCCTGATCCCAACCACGGAGAGAAGCAACCTCTCTCCTCGAGTTCGGCCAGCGCGCTGCGAGTGTCCTCCTACTCGCTGAAGGACAAAAGCCGCATTCCACTTTCAACCATAAAGAAAATCAGGACCCGCCCAGGCATCCTTTTGTCTTCAGCTCTTAACGGCTAAAAGGGGAGCCATCCCGGCTAGCTTAACATAATAATGGGAAAAATTTCTAAACCCTCCCCCAGCCCACAACATCATCATTATTGGAGACAGTCTGGTATTGCATTAGAAAACAGTAAATCGAAACTGTAGTAAATAACTCTTCTTATTTTCAGAAAATCAGACTTACTGATAGGATATTTGTCTCCCCTACTTCCTTCCTGTTCCTTCTGACTTCTTGAAATGCCAATATTAAAGTATAATCACTTTCATGGCCTTCCTATTACCCTTCCTATTCTTTGAGAATAGGAGAGAGGATGTTTGCCTGCTTCTGAACCTGCTCTGGCAGGTGCCTTGGCATGCCTAAGAATCCATGCCGAGGGTGAGGAGATGCTGTCTCTGTGTGAGGAGAGTAGCCGACCAGGGCCTTCAGACCACTGGAGGATGAGGAGCACAGGTTTGTGATGGTAGAGCTCCACAGGAGGCTCAGTTGTATGAAGACTTTAATGATGCATCAAACCAAATGACAAAAACCTTTGGCCTTTCTGCTGTGCATTCCCTTTCTTATCCACCTGGCCAGGAGGAAAGTTGGAGAAGCTTCCATCAAGTGTTTCATTTAGGACCATTTAACTAAGGCTAATTGCTAGGCATTCTCAGAATAGCTGGCCTGCTGATGTAGTCCTGCTTCTCAGAGAGTTATGCAGGGGTCAGCTACTGAGGATGGAACTCGTTTGCACAGCAGGGCTGGCGTTTAGTACCCCTGATTGTGTGGTTGAGTGGTGAGCACTTGACAGGACTCTGTGGGGTGCACCTGCTTCACAGAACAGATGGGCCCTTCAGGAGCAAATAAATTTATTTTGTTGTTGTTGTTTCACTTATGGGACTGGATATGTTATTACTCCCCTTGTATAATGGCAAGCTTTGCTAGTGCAAGTTTGACCATGCTGAGGATGCTTTGCTTTTTATCAGGATTTGTGACAACACTCTATTATTGCTGTCTCAATATAGTTTCACTAATGTAGATATGGCCCCTGAAGGGTCGTTTAATAGCAAATATTTTAAAGTTTTGAACAGGTTTGCAGGACCCCATCAGAAGCACCCCAGTTTGTTCAAAATGTAGTTTGCTGAACTATTCATACTGGGATGATGTATGACATACATGGCAGGTTTAAATAAAACCCCAGAAAAATGCTGAAGGACTAGGAAAAAGCACCTTTTGCAAATATGCACATATCTAGGTTGGCTGGCCTCATTACTATCCTGGACAAAATCATGAAAAGACCATAAAAGTAAGCATTACAGTGTAATGTGTAATTAATATAATGCAGTGACATAATATGAAAAATACATGTTGACCAGGAAATGTCACTGTTTCTTGATGGGATCACAGCTTTGGCTGGTAAAGGTTGCTGAGTTCTTGTCATGCACATATATCTGATTTGAATGTGTCTCTATCCAGAAATAGTGGTGGCTTCAATAAATATATTGCAACTTAATTTGCTGAGAAGACCAATAGTGCAATTGCAACTAACCATCTGGGATCCAATAGGGATGTTTCCACTGGAATTTGTTTGCAGTCCCACTCTAGTCAGTACCTTTTATTTCATTTAGGTAGTCTGGAAGAAACAAAGTGATTATGACTAAAAGGCAGGTCCAGCAGAACTCATTCTTTAATAAGGATATCTAAATTCAATCTATATATTTTTTGGTCTGAGTCTCATCCATGTGTGGTTGTTTAATCCCTGCTAGCTGGGCTAAGTATTCACTTCCCCAGGTTTTGCACTGTCTGGGGGCAGAGAGCAGCTTGTTTTCTAAGTTAAGCTTGACTACACAATATTTAATATACCGAGCAATGAGTCACAGCTGAGTGGGACTTCAGTTGCTGTTTCCCGTCAGAAATTGGAACTTCACTGCATAAATGCTGTTTTTCTTTTTTGGCTGGAAGCTTAATGGCAAGAGTGACATGGAGCTGCTGCTTCTCGGGGGCAGAACAGCACTTGGTTTGACTCCAAAGTCGGTGGGAAGCAGTACTCATAGCACCACCTCCATGCTGAACTTGGAGTCTGACACCTGATGGCATCTCCTCTGCCCTGCCCTGTGGCTCCACACAAAAACTACTGGTGGTGCGCTTCTCCTAATGCCCCAGGCATTGACCTATGAGTATCCTTGCTTCTCAGTTCTGATCATAGCCAGAAGGCAGCTTGGGGCCTAATTTGAACAACAGCAGCTCACCAATAAACTTGCTAAACCAGACTGACATTAAAAACTGAACTATGGAGTACAAACAGTAATCTATGGAATTTTAAAATTTTTTTCCCCAGCTCACCCTCAATGCATATTGTTGGCAGAATTCACAGTAGGTTTTTTGTACAAGGTCTCTCAGAAGTCTTTCTCAAAGGTATTTAATAAACTTTCTGGAACAAGATTTTCCACGCGAGTAATAAAGTATTATAAAGATCTAAGTTGTTTCAAGAGGTGATAGCCGCATCCCCATCCTTATGTACTACTTTTATCTCCTGATTATTAAGTAGTTCAATTTTGGGTGAAGAACTGCTATATTCAAATTACAGTAGTATTTTTGCATTATTTGGGTTCTTCAAGGGAAAGCTTCCAGGCAGGGATGACTTTATCTAGGTAAAATTATTACCTAGATAAAAACATGGTTTTGATCTCTAGTCATACAATTGATTCTTAGTTGTAAAACTAACCAAGAATCTGTAGAAAAGACAGTTACTCATCAATTCTCTGTTTAAGAGTTGTTGGAGTCTATTCTTATAATTCTTTCTCTCCCAGCAGATTTTTAAAAGCATCACCAATGAAGACTCAGTCCAGGGACAAAGAAACCGGCGGCTGATAAGTTTTTCATTGTCAGGTAAGTCACTGCTGATACAAAAGTTTTAAGCTCAAAGAGTTTGGGACTGAAGTTACTAGAACCTTTCGTGTACACAAGTGTGTAAGCATATCTTTGTATATATTTGTACATGGGTTCTTTGTCTGTTGCTCTAGAAGTGATGCTGAGACAGACTATAAATATCTATTATTATTGCCACACTCTTTTCCTTCAATGAGAATTACAGGCTAAGGTAGCTTGTTCAAGTAGAGTTCTGGGGCCATATAAGGTTTTTCTGTTTACAATTAAATATGTAGGTCAGGGAAAGCAAGATCAAAGGCATATGCTTTATTTACAGAGCAAAATGTGATTTGTGGTAGTACTCTGTTCCTTGGAAATTCCACAGTCATGGTCTGGACCTGAGGCAGACCCATGTGCTGTGGTGCAGAAGCTTCTCTGTGTTGCTCAAAAGTGACTCTCAGACTTCTTGAGGCAGAAGATTGCTCTCACTTACCTGCATTTCACATAAAATGCTCAGCCTCATTACTTGGCATGTCACTGCAGGTTTTAAAGGCTTAATATGTTCCCATGTAACAGTTATGAACCATTTGATCTGGCTTTGGCAAGAACAACATGTAAATCATGTCTTTAGACAGAAACCAATTTGTCATAAGAGATTTATTGTTTGTCTTATAACCATTGTTATAACAAATGGTTATGACCATGACTCTTATTTTGGAGTCATGCTTACTGATTGTTTCCATATTTTTTTAGCTCCTGTAAGACAAAGATACTTGACTTGACTTGGAAATTCTTTGAACATGTAGTACAACGTGCTACCCTTGTTCAAAAGTTTTACAGGCATAGGCCTTTAAGTGTAAAGTCCTATTCGTAGACAAGCATTTTGTAGGATTGGTTTTGGCCATATGATTTATTTCAAGCTTCCTTCTATTAAGGATGCATATCAGTGCTTTTACAAAATAGGGAGCCAGTGTGGTTCTTGAGAGGTTGTTTGTGAATACATGGCAGATCAGACTGGCATTGGGATGGGTTTTTTTAACACATTACTTATTTTTGTCAAGTTGCACACTGGACATCCACCTATCAGTTGATAAAACCACAGGTTTAGCTCAACAAAAGTAAAGACCTAACGTTTTTTAATGTCCATATATAATCTTACATAGAAAATGTGGCCCAGAACTAGTGACGGTTTTTCATTTCATTCTCTCTGATTCTTTGGCCTAGTAAGCCAAGAGGTGTCAAGACTAGTAATTTGTGAGACTGCTAAATAAGGTGGTGTCAGTGAGTCCTTTTATAAACTAGAGTATCTAATTTACAGCTTGATTAAAAGTATATAAAGACCATACCTCATTTTTGGAATATCTTACTCCAGTGATTCATAAGCAATTACAGTAATTTCACAACTGTAAGGTGCACCCTTTTAACTAAAATTTTGGCCCGAACCTGGAAGTGCACCTTATATTCCGGTGAGCCTTATATATTGACAAAGTTCGGAAATTTGCCAACCCAAAAGTGTGGGCTGCGAGCCGTGGGAGGAGCTGACAGGGCTGCGGCAGCTGGGTGGAGGCAGGGCCGTGGGGCCACAGTGCTGCATCTGCCAGGTGGAGGTGGGGCCGCAGCCAGCAACTGTGTGGGGGGAGCCAGCAAAAAAAAAGTGTACCTTATAGTCCAGTGCGCCTTATATATGGGCAAAAGTTTGGAAATTTACCGACACCCGGAAGTGCGCTTTATAATCCAGTGAGCCTTATGGTCGTGAAATTACTGTGATCTGCATATATAGCACGTCCATATTAATAACACAATCACAACCAGGTATATGAAAGGCTTTGATAAAATAATTTGGCAATTATTTTATCAAAAATCTAAGTTATCAAAATAGTTCCTTTTCAGTCTTTCTGAAATGAACAGATTAACATATCACAAGGATTTGTTTATTGCCTTCTTAGTCAACACCCCAGCAACAAAATGTTGTATCTCTCAAAGCAAAATTATTGCTATTCCTATATCTATTATGTTAGCTAATAAAGTGCAAATCAAGGCAGTCTTCCCAGAGGCATCAGAAGGAACTGAGATTACAGTAGTTTCACGAATACAAGCCGCACGGATTATAAGCCGCACCCCCGGTGCCTTGACAATGTTGCTGTCTTTGTCAATAGATAAGCCGCACCCCGAATATTAGCCGCACTTTCGTTCGTCGCGAGAATCCGTGCGCAGCTTTCACAAATTGGCCAATTAGTAACAGGATCGCGGCATAGCGGGCTTTACTGGCTCGGGGCGGGGCCAGGCAGGCTCGGCCCGCTCATGGTTGCCGACGGGGCCGGGTGGCCCAGCTCAGCGCCACGGCTCGGCGGGGCTGGCCGGGTGGTGCTGCCACCGCCGCCGGGCTCGCTGGCCCCCCTCTCCCGTCAGCACCGCCCCGCTGCCGCGTTCGCTCGCCCGGCTGGCAGGGCTGCCGCCGCCGGGCTCGCCGTCCGCCCCGCTGCCGCTTTCGCTCGCCCCGCGCCGCGCCTCGCGAGCGCCGCGCCCGCCCCGCGCCGCGCCCGCCCCGCGGCGCTTTCGCGGCTCGCGGCGGCGCTTTCGCGGCTCGTGGTTCGCGGCTCGCGGCGGCGCTTTCGCGACTCGCGGTTCGCGGCTCGCGGTTCGCGGCTCGCGGTTCGCGGCTCGCGGCTCGCGGGTCGCGGCTCGCGGTTCGCGGCTCGCGGCTCGCGGTTCGCGGCTCGCGGCTCGCGGCTCGCGGCTCGCGGCTCGCGGCTCGCGGCTCGCGGCTCGCGGCTCGCGGCGGCGCTTTCGCGGCTCGCGGTTCGCGGCTCGCGGCTCGCGGCTCGCGGCTCGCGGCTCGCGGCGGCGCTTTCGCGGCTCGCGGTTCGCGGCTCGCGGCTCGCGGTTCGCGGCTCGCGGTTCGCGGCTCGCGGCTCGCGGCTCGCGGTTCGCGGCTCGCGGTTCGCGGCGAGCGGCGGCGCTTTCGCGAGCGGCGGCGCTTTCGCTCGCCGGGCGGCGCTTTCGCGAGCGCCGCTTTCGCTCGCCCCGCCGGCAGGGCTGCCGCCGCCGCCACCAGGCTCGCCGGCCGCCCCCTCCCGTCTGCACCGCCGCCGCGTTTCCTCGCCCTGGCCGGCACTGCAGGCCCCCGCACCGCCGGGCTCCCCCACGCTGCTGGCCCCGATTATGCTGGGCTTCCCCCGCTGCCAGGCAGCCCCACCCGCCGGCCTTCCTGCTTCTGCCATGCTCCCCTGCACTGCTAGCCCCAGTTCTCCCGGGCTCCCCCGCCCTGCTGGCTCAGGCTCTGCCGCCCGCCCCCGACACTGCTGGCCCCGCCTCTGCCAGGCTTTCCCACCTCTGCCGGGGCCGGCCGGGCTCCAGCTTGGCTTGGGGCTGCCGCGGGCTCTCACTTCCGTGTTGACAGCTTTTAGAATTTTGTTAATAGATTAGCCGCCCCGGAATATTAGCCGCACTTCCGGGTTTCCACCAAAATTTTGGTCAAATTGGTGCGGCTTGTATTCGTGAAATTACTGTACTTTCCATTTGCACCACTATCTCAGCAGTAACCTCTTCTGTTTTCACAAGTCCTTTTCACTCATACAGAGTTTCATTTTCAGTATCTATATTTTGGTATACTGTCATCTTCAGTCTTTAGTTAATATAGGCATTACTTAAAAGTTAGGTTTTCAAATTATGGTTGATTCAGTTGCAGTTAAAAAAAAAGTGGCTGGAGCGTCATTAGTGTGATTAGAGCCCGTTGTAACAACACAGAGGAATCATGCCCTAAGCAGTCTGTAATCTAAGGAATGCAAGAAGAGCTATGCCTTCTGACATATAATTTTATAAGAAGAAGAAGTTATTAGAGTGGGAGAGAAAAGTATCAAAGTAGACCAAATCACAAGAAATTCTGGACAATGTGAGTATATTTCAGCTGACTTGTATTGCTTTCTCTACCTCTGAGAGAATCCAGTGAGACCCTATGTTAAAATGAACTGTGTGGAAACAATTTTTTTCCTAAAAAGTTGTTGACAAAGTGCTTTATTCTTTCTGTAGTTTATTGAGTATTTGGTTGGACAAAATCCAGCTGTTTCACTGGAGGGTTTTTTTGAGAAAAGATTTCTGGATTAAATAAAAATGTCAAGCAATGAAAAAGGTGTAAAATGATCCTTCAAGGCACAAGAATATGACTAGCTTCTTGAGAATAGAAATAGCAGAGAGTTTGCACTGTCACTAGGAGGGTTTTTTACTTCGTATTTACTTCCTTGAAAACTGGAAGTTGGTCCTGTGAAAGACTGGTTTAGATTAATAGGTTCACTGGCAACTCTAATCTCAAAGAAGATAATTTTCTGTGATTAAGCTTTCTAATAATTTTTATGATGACTGTATTATTATAGCTTTCATTATTTAAAAATACCAAGAGAAATATTTTAAACCTAATTTAACTAAACTGAAAAAAACCTTTAAGGAAAACTCTGCAGCCCACTTGGCATTTACTTTTCAAACGTGCCTTTTCCACTGTTACCAGTGAATGTCACACTTGTGATAAGGTGACTGAAAAGCAACAGAGATCTCTTGCATGAAGTACAGAAGGAAAAAATGTGCTAAGCTTCCCAAGATGAACCAACTACTTCACTTGCAGGTTCATGGTTTAGCAGCAGTATGACACATTTGCTGAAAGCCCTTAAAACCAGCCTTATTGGCTGATGTATTTAGAAAGTGTTATCATGAGGTTTGCATAATATGCTCCTAGCTCTATATTGCACCAAATAATTTTTTTCAGGCTTTAGTATTTCACATATCTCATGTTTTTTGTACACTTTATTTATAATTGTCCTTGGGGAACAAATAACCAGAAGATCTGAATATTTCACAAACATTCAGGCATTTATTTTCATTACGCTTCTCTGAGAATCTTGTTTTTGTGTGGTTTTCAGACCAGGTATTCAAGTAATAACAGTTGTCAGTTTATAAAAGTTAAGAGCATAAATCACAACTGAAATTAGTATAAGGTCTGCTAAGGGTCATTATGACAATAGTTGTTAGCATGAAATGCTTCTTCAGAATGCAGATATATTAAGCAATTAATTTTCAAATATTTTTTTAAATCCTAGTTATGGTCAGTGGTGTCTCAGGAGCTCGAGACAACCACCTTTGTATGTTGAGAGTCTCTGTGTTCCAGCCCAAGCACCGGAGAAAGAGTCTGGAGACATCTTCTGTGGTTTGCAGAAGTTGATTATTTTATCTACAGTAATTTCACGAATACAAGCCGCAGCAATTTGACAAAAATTTTGGTGGAAACCCGGAAGTGCGACTAATACTCGGGGGTGGCTAATATGTGAATACTTTTCTGACATTTACAACCCCAGACGTGCCAGCCAGGGCGCCGAGCCGAGCACCTGCCAGTAAAAACTGGCATTTCGCGATTGCTACAAAGTGTTACTCTGTTGCCCTGGCTCCCTGCAGGCAGCATGGGGGGCGGGGAGAGAGGCAGGAGAACTCTCTCCTTCCCTCCTCTGCCGCAGCCCGGGGGAGAGACGGGGGGACCCTGCGCCACCATTGCCGCGGCTCAGGGAGGAGGGGGGGAACCCGCGCCGCCATTACTGTGGCTTGGGGAGGAGGGCGGGAGCCCGTGCCGCCATTGCTGCGGCTCGGGGAGGAGGGGGGGGGCTCTGCCCCCGCCCTCCGCCGCTGTGGCAGGAGCAGGGAGTGCTCCGTGTCGGGCCGGCACCGCGGTGTGAGCGGGGCGCGCTCTCCGTGCCCGGCCGGCGCCACGACAGGAGCGGGACCGGGGCAGGCGAACCCAGAGGCGGCGGCCAGCCCCGAGCAGCCCCACTGAGCTGGGCCACCTGGCCCCGTCAGCAGCCCCTAGCGGGCCGAGCCTGCACAGCCTTAGTTGAGCCAGTAAACCCCCCGCCATGCCGTGGTTCTGTTACTATTTGGCAACTTTGTTGCACATGGGTCCTCGCTGCGAATGACAGAGCGACTTATATTCAGGTGCGGCTTATTTATGGACAAAGAACGAAATATTTGCCAACACCCAGAGATGCGGCTTATCCTCAGTGTGGCTTGTATTCGTGAATTTACTGTAATCTAAAAGTTCTTTCCCTGACTGCTGTGGTCCATTCAGCAGGTCAGTCCCAGGCACACTGCCCGCCGTCAGGGCAGTATTATCTTTTTATATTATAAACTACGTAAACATTATCTACAATTATCTTCCAATACCTATCACTGATATTGTACAGTCTGGTTCTACTCTAAACCAATCTAAAAATGCCAACATCACGCAAAAGATGGATGCTAGGAAGAAGGAGAAAGAAGGACAGAACATGCCCAGGTTCCTCCATCTTTACCCTAGATCCCTATTCTAAAAAATCTTAAAATTCTACTTTTTCACCTTTTGATAAACTAACTTATACTCTACTTATTTTTTGTGGCTTGTAACTCTTCGTGCAAAGGTGGTAAATTTTCCCAGGGGCTAAAATCAAAGGCACGGGGGCCTTGGGCTCTGTGCCAAGGCTTCTGAGCCCCCTGCCAGGGTCTGAAGCCATCCAGGGTATCCAGAGGGATGTCCTGGGTTCCCACACCTAGTGACTGACTGTATAACTACTAATCTCAGACCTTTTTTTTACTTGTCAGTTCTTGTGTCAAGGTGAGGTGGCTTTTTACCATGTCCAGTACATGTTGTGCCTACAAAGTATGCCTCGACTAGCAGTTTGAAAGGCCTCAGAAGGCTTTGAATTCAACTACTCCGTTCTCCTGTTTAGCACAGGACACCTTGCCCTGTGGTGAGAGCTTTGTGTGAGTTTGGTTCAGATGTATCTTACAGACAAGTGTGTAGTCAAGATCCAAGGATCCCAAGATGGTACTTTACTCCAGTGATTAATCACTTGCAGTGATAAAAACACCCCCTTGCTGTGAAAAGGTGTTCACATTAATGGTTCAGACTTTTTCTATGTTTTCCTTCTTGATGAAAATGTTTAAAAAGGTAGCCTGTCTCTCAGATATTTTAGAATAATTAATTTCAGTACTTCTTTTCATTTATTAATAGACCGATTTTCTTCCGAATACCTCTACTGCCCTTCTTTTAAACAAATGAGAATCCCATTTGTTTTTCTTCAAAGCATTTACAGCTAGAAAAAGAATTTTTCTTCTCTTGTTCACTGTCTTTAATATGGGAGTCCCATGACAGAAACATTTTGGTTTATCTGGTCCACTTAGTCTATTTTTTTAAATCTCAGACCTTAAAATACCTTAGACACTAGCGCTTTCTTTTTTTTCTGCGTTTTATTTTTTAAAAAGTGTGGTCAATGTATATGTCTGTAATTTCTGAGAGCAAAAAGAAGCACTTTATTTAACCTCTTGCTTATCATCAGTTGCAGAATATCATTCAGTAGCTGATCAAGTCAGTCTTCTCTTGTACTTTAAGTAATATTTTCTAAATTACACTGCATTAGTTTGCTGTGGTGGATTTTAAGACTTTCTATCATTACACATTACTGTTTGATTTCTAGAATTCCTTAATATTGACTTCTCAAATCTAATTATTACCAGATGCAATACTTCTTCAAATCCATGCTCACCGGCTTCCAGAAAGATGATTGCCAAATAAAATTTGGTATCATACACTGCTTCATGAGTCAAATTAGTATTTCAATAAATGCAATATTGCTCTGCTCTTGCTATTTAAATATTGTTCCACTGACAGTAACTAAAAGTATTGCTTTAAAAGCACATGGCTGAGGGACAGTGCCTGTGTGCCTCCCATTGAATCATGAGTAAGCAGAGTTTTATTGTTCCTTTCTTTGAAGCCATGCCTATATCCTAGGTAGCTCAACTCAGTAGATAAACTGCTGCCCTCTAAGATAGGTTCTTCTTGTTCTGTCCATGCTGTGCAAAACAAATACTGACATGCCAGCGCCCTGGCGATTACCTTCCCTCATTGGTAGTCTGTCCAGATACCAGTCCTGTTCAAGTATATTTTTTCAGTGTCAGAACCAGAGCTGATATCTCTTTGGAAAGAGATACAGTAATTTGACGACTATAAGGCGCACCGGATTATAAGGCGCACCTCCGAGAGCTGGCAAATTTCCGAACTTTGTCCATATATAAGGCGCACCAGAGTATAAGGCGCACTATTTTTTGCAGCGAGGATCGGTGCACAACAAAGTAATGAATTAGTAACAATCGCGCCAACCGTACTGTCTTGGGTTACAATACAGGATGTGATCAAAGTATCTATTCTATCACCATCTGTTGTGACCAGATGGGGCAGTGATCCTTATCTCTGTGGGAGATACTCTGCTAATGGGCCATCCATTGAATCCAGTAGGGCATTGTTCTTTATCTCTGCACCCCACATCCTTCCTCCAGGGAGTTATCTTCTGCTAATGGTCCACTGAGTCCCACTGTGTGACTGATAAAATTACTTTATCCCATTGAGAGTTGCACCAGACAGGAGAGCGGGAGCAGGCAGCCCTGACCAGCAGCCGCTGCGTTGGGGGAGCCGGCGGCGGATCCTCGCTGCAAAAAAAAAGTGCGCCTTATACTCTGGTGTACTTTGTATATGGACAAAGTACGGGAACTTTCCGGCAACCCGGAAGTGCACCTTATACTCCGGTGCGCCTTATACTTCTGAAATTACCGTACTTTGTCTGGATTTCTTCATTCTGTCATGTGTCATGAGAGATGGCCTGACATTATTAAACTGTTAGATGTATATAACCTCTTTCACACTAAAGTGTGATTTTTGACTAAATGAGGAACTGACACATGGTATATTAATAAATTTTTTAAGAGACTTGATGAAAATACACCTTTGCAAACCATAGATGAGTTATTTTTGTACCATTTCCTCATATGCCTCCAAGAAATGCACTCTAAAATTGCAGTGTACAGCAGGGTATGTCCCAGCCTTCTGGGACAATGATTTAAATTCAGTTAGCTTCAGACCTTCACTTAAAAGTTTAGTTTCTTCAGAACATTTTTTCTGAAGATGATAGAGAAAAATATTTGCATTTGGGAAGGCAGAATGGCTGTGATTCTTCTGTTGAGGAGCTATACTGAAGTGGTAAGAATTACAACAGCAAGTTACAGGACCTACAGATAGATTTGTTTCAAATGAAATTAAATTCTGCTTACATGCAGATATCCATGTAGCTTTATTAAGATCTTTTTCAGTTTAGGTGCTCTCTTTTTCACAGTGATGAGAATTTGTGGTGAGATACATAATTGGGATATTTGTCATTGGGAAAGCTATTTCTGCTAGTCCCATTTATACTTCAGACAATAAAATTAAAGTTTCTAACTTGACTTTTTTTAAAAAATTGTTGTATTATGTAATTTCAGCAAGAAAACTACACAAATAAAATTTCATGCCATGTGCTTACCTAAATTACATTTTTTTCCTCATATGAATACAAAAAAGAAACTATTAACTGACGCTAAGAGTACCTTCATCTTCATGGCTGTGCTTTAATTCCCATAACTGGAAAGAGGCTAGTAGTTCATCCTAAATGTATTTTCTTTATGATATATAATATATAAGTATACATAATGGAGTGCTGCGTATTTTCTATCAGTAGACTATTTTGTTACCCAGTGGTACCCAAAGATACTGTGGTCTCTCTTTGAAGGAAAAAAAAAAATCAGAAACATACACAGCATTGAATATTTCAGTTTCAGACTCTTTTGAGGAAGTATCAGAGAGAAGGAAAATAAGATCCCAGAGGTCTTTCTCTCTTCTCATATGTTAGCAGCCTGAACTAATACACTGCTGGACCTTTTCATTCATACTCCTTTTGCAATCTTGATTTCTATTTCTTTTTCTTCTGCATTTCTAACAGTACAACTTCCAAAGCGAAAGAGTTTGCCATATAGGATTTCAACAGGGCTGTTAAATGAGATACATGCTGGTTACACAGAGATTGTGCATACAGAAAACAAAAAAGGAGGAAAGAAAACCAGTGTTATCTTTATGAAGCAGATCATTTTCTTTGTGTGATAGCATTGCTAAGACTGTGGTAGTACATAGTTTCAGCAATGTACTTTCAAATAAGCTCTAAGTACTGATGCCATTCTTTTTTTGGTTTTTTGGTTTTTTGTTAATTGTTAGAGAATGTCTGAAGAATGAGATTCTTAAAATACAGTCTGCTTCAGGACCATCTGTCCAATAGCTTTTGCATATCTGCAACATGAATTGTGTAGTGGAATAGATTATTAAAACCAACAGAAAGAAAAGCAATTCCTTTTAACTTGCATGTTTTATTGTGTTGGCTATTACCATATGTTAAGGAAGCAACACACAACTGGGTTTGATATAGCTATTTTCTGGAAAAAGTACTGATGATGGTGTGCAATGTGTATGATTTTCAGAGGCAACCAAAATATCTGCCTTGAGGGCTTTTCATGGTCTCTCAACACCTGCTGGAATAATTGGGTTTTTAATCAGAAGAGAATTAGAAGACTGTGAAAATTAATGTTTTCAAAAAACTGCCAAAAGAAAAAATTTAAATTGCTTAGGTATGCATCCATACAGTTTTAGAAACCGTTTTGTCTAATACTTTTTTATCTCTCCAGTACAGCAAGAGAAATAGACAGAATGCAGTACAGTGCTTATACCCCGATGTGAAATAAAGCTTTAAACAGGAGAATCTCCATGCAAAGAGCAGTGGAAAGTAAATTAGCTACTGAGCTCACTATTAGGAATAAGTATTTATATGTTCCAAAGAAAGCTTAGAAATACATCTGAAAAAAGAGAAGACCAGAGGGGTTAGCCTGTGTCTGTTGAGACAAAATTAATGATATACCAGCAGATTAGTTTGCATTTCATCAGCTTCACAGGGACAGATCATAATGGGTATTGTGTCTTTCCTCAGAATGTTATAGGGAAATTTTCAAATAAGCGCCTGGGTATTTTTTTTTGTGTAAAACACATATTATGATCTGTGGGAGTTCTGCCGCTATAAAGCCTTGCTTAAAATTCGGACATTATAGACAAGAGTTTCTCTAAAATGAAATTAACCCATTCAGGGAAGAAAATTATTTAAAATGGGAAAAAATGTAAAATGACTTCTCATGTCAAAAAAAGTGGTGTAAAAGCTAGGATATGTACAGCAGTAGAATTGATACCTAGGAAAAATCCATTGGGTACCAAATGCCATGACTTTGACATTAAATGATGGGATCTCTTTTTCAGAGTATTCCTTCCACTACAGTCAGGCTGAACAAGCTGAACCAGTCGGCATAATCAGGCTGTAAATTTGCAGTTTCATTATGTAATAATTTGTAAATCCTAAATCACGATATCATTATGGTTTGGCATTACATTGCCTCACAATAAACACAGTGAGTTTTTTGACATTCCTGCCATATTATTTGAGTTCATTACGAATTCCTTATATACTGTTCCTAGCATCCCAAAGAGATGCCTGGAATATGAAAAATAATCAAGTTCTTTACCTTCTTTCAGATTTCCAGGCTTTTGGTCTGAAGAAAGGGATGTTCTTCAATCCAGATCCTTATTTGAAGATTTCCATTCAGCCTGGAAAACATAGCATCTTCCCAGCCCTTCCTCATCATGGACAGGAGAAAAGATCTAAGATCATGTGTAACACCGTTAACCCCATCTGGCAAGGAGAGGTAAGCAGCTGGAGAGTTAAGCTGAGACTTTTCTTAAAACATGGACATTACTCTAGTACTATCCCTCTTTTTTTTTTTTATTTGAGTTGTTGGCTATATGGTTGTTGACCTATAGTTGTGCTTGATGTGTTTTGTGACTACTTGTCTCAGTACAAAAGGCTTAATTAGCTACAAATTTGGGTGGTACATTAAAACTTTCCATATAATTTCAGTGTAGGCTGTACTTCATTAGCGTAATTTATAAAGTTGTTAATTATTGAAGGCAGGCATAAAACAGAATTGAAAAATAAACTTGCATAGCATGAAAGGCTGCTGCTAGATTCAGTGTTCTTACTCAGACACATTATATAAAGCAAAATAGGTACAGCATATAAATAAAGAGAAGCAATGTGATTGAAAAGCATCAGTGGCAATATAAATCAAAGGCAACTTTGGCACGGTTGGCCATCACCTTGAAGAAATAGTCTCTGGCCTGCTTCTTTCTGTTGGAAGGACTTGTACGTATTAATGAGATCTGAGAGTTCAATTGCTGCCTGCTGTTTTTAAATTACATGTGAAATGGCAATAGGCAACAAAGAATAAGGAATCTCTTTGGAATTAAAGGAACCTGACATACTGGGTGTGATTTACTGGTGCGCTCTGTCGCAACAATATCTCCACTTCAGGAAAGAGTAAAAGTAAATAAATGCACTGCACAGATTTATTAAAATTAAAATGCAAATTACAAAGTAGCCAAGGGATATTTAGGTCCAACTCTGTAGACATGGAACTGTGAGTGGGCAAAAAGACAGCAGAAATAGGGTTGAATTCTCCTACCTGGAGAAACTAGATACCACATAAGGTTATGTGGCAGATGGGGGAGGTTATATGACTGGGAAAACAACCTTGAAACTAGTCAGAGAAAAATGGCTTCTAGCAGGACTAAATTGAGGACATTGTTAGGAAGCATCCATCAAGTCATAACATCTCTGTGGAACCAAGCATCAGATGTATCTGGTTGAGAGGTGTCAGGTCCAACTGTGTACATGGTCAAACTAGAACTGGCATGGAGGATCAGGCAATTGTCAGAGAACTTTCAGCAAAGTGCGTAAGACACAGAACTAGGGGAACAGGTATAAAGGGGAAACTTGCTGTCTGTGTGTGACACTCAGTACATAGAGTTGTGGCCCTGATAAAATGCCACAGATGGCTTCTCCTCAAGCCATGCCAAATGACTGAGTTTGTGGGCTGACATTTCTTTTCCAATTGGAGTTTGGCGGCGAGAAAAGGAGAAACAATTAAATGGCCTTATAAAAAGGACATGGGAAAGCAAAAGAGCACAGCTGGCTCCCAGCTTTGCTGTTCAGCCCCCAGATTTTCTTGATCGCGTGCAAGCATGCTGCTTCTCCCTTTCTGTTGTTAGCCTGTGAGTGGCAAAGGAGTGTAAAAGAGTCAAACCATGGTTCAGCATGTTCTCCTTCTGCCTTCCCCTCAGCAGATATTGGGATGTTTAACTGTGTGCATTTGTGCTGCAGTCTGTGCAATCATCCTGTCTGAACTCTTTGTTTTGCTACTAAAAAGCTGCACTGGTTTCTGCTGCACAGAAGATGATCGGCCTGATTTTCTGCAACTTTCTTCCTTCATGGGACAAGGGGAGAAGGAAGACTGAAAGCTGTTGCTGAATCATGGTGGTAGCCATTCTTCTGTCCACACTTTTCACTTATGGATATGAATATATGAAGTGACAAAATACTGAGGATTCATAGCCATTTCATTAAGAGCATTAGTCACAAGTTGTTTTTGCAGAAAGATATTTTAGGCAATGTACTATTTCAAAAGGGTCATGCTTTTCTGAGATTCTCTGTCACTCCATGTGAATAGAAGGCAAATGTTCGTTTTTCTAGTGAATGACCTATCTGATTTGTATTGGATCCTAAACTTAAAAAAAATCTGAAATAGGGAAAAAAAGTTATCAAAATATCTACAGACTAGGATCATTCTATATATTCTTGATATCTTGAGCAAATTTAGAAAGAGTCACTTCAGTTTTGTAGGACTTAAGCACTAAAAGTCATACAGACTACAACATGACTGATTTGCTTATACTAATTTGTTCTTGTATTCTTCTTCATATACTTACCAGGCTGTTCCATTTGTATAGTAACCACCTGCATTAAACAAACACTCTGGGAGCACCCTGGTACCTCAGGCAAATTTTCATCTGTCTCGTGTAATATTTATGATCATCTTAATTTCATAGGTTGTTCAAATGCTGTTCAGCACAAGTTATCCTGACTTAAAGCTATTCTTCCGTTGCTCTGATTTGCAGTACTTTGTACAAGGAGACATAAGGAAATGGAAATTTCTTACAGATGAGGAGTAGCAAGTGACAATTTGACACTTGCAGTAGGGCTCACCATAGAGCTGAAAGAGCCCAAACACTGAGAAGTGCTCACTGAGACAAGTTAAAGCCCAAGGTGATAACTTCTCCTGATTAAGAGATGTCATTTTTAACATGTTTCTGTGTTTTCACATGTTCTTCAGAAACATCTGTAATGTTAAATGAGTGCCTGGAAACCACATGGCACTGGACAACTTGACTCTGCAACCCAGATTAGGCAGGTATTGCCCTGCCAACCCAGACAGCTGCAAAAACACAAAGAGTGAAAAGTCCTGTCATGCTGATTGCTGGTAAAATACAAAGAAAATCTGAGAATGAAGTGCCCATTTCCCAACTCTAATGTATATGTAGTAGAACTGAGAAAGGTGGATGCTTATTTTCTAAGATAGATAGTGGGAAAATAATGATACTATTCCGATATTGTTTCATATTGAAACAATGTTTGTGCTGTCATATTGTTCAGAAGCAGCTCATTTAAGAAAAAAATTATTTTTCAGAAATCAGTGAAGTGATACAGAGTTCAGACTAGTATAAGATCACAGGAACAAAGCAAAGTGGTTTAAAAAGTAGTTCACATACCTCCAACTGAATAGGAAATTCTATGGTTTGGCAGATAAAGTACTTCAGGTTTCTGGACTTTACCTTAGACATATTTAGGGTATTTCTTTCTTAACTATTGCAACTTGTAGTGGGTTTAGCACTGGCTAAATCGCCAGTGCACCTACTAGAATTATTTATTCATTTCTTGCTGTGATATGGGATTAGGAGGAAGGCAAAACAGGCTCCAACTTTGAAGGGTATAAAGAAGAACTTTATTAACACAAACTAAAAGAAAAAATAATAATAATCAAAATAAAACTTTCAGAAAACTTCTCCTCCCCCCTACACTCTCTTTTCCGTGACACTGACAACGTACAGAAACAAATTAGTGAGTTTACCATCTCTAAAATAGTCTTTCTCCAATTGACTTGGGGAGAGGAGTCTCTCTCTTAAGTCTATGGAGACTTCTCCTCAAGAAACAGTTCTCTCGTGGCTTCAGTTTCCACAAATGGCAACCATCTGGAAAATCTGCAATTGTGAAATCCCTCCCATTTTTTCAGCCTTCCCACAGCCATGTCAACTTGGGGAACACTTTAAGGGTATAGCAGTTCAAAAGCCTAATTCTGAGATCATCTTCATCTCTGAAAACAGAGGTCTCTCTTCTTCCCTGGGGGCAGAGGGTCTCCATCACTTTTCTCCCTCTCTCTATTCAAACTTCTCATGGGATCACAGCTACTTCAACATCTGCTTACTTCAGCACGAATGCCTTTGCTCATGTCTACAGTTAGGACATTTCATCCACCCCATATGCATTTCATGAGTTACAGTGAAAAAAGTGTCTGATTTATAAATTACAGTAATTTTACGAATACAAGCCTCAGCAATTTGACAAAAATTTTGGTGGAAACCCAGAAGTGCGGCTAATACTCGGGGGCGGCTAATATGTGAATAATTTTCTGACATTTACAACCCCAGACGTGCCAACCAGGGCGCCGAGCCAAGCACCTACCACCTACCAGTAAAAGCGGACATTTCACGATTGTTACAAAGTGTTACTCTGTTGCCCTGGCTCCCTGCAGGCAACACGGGAGGCAGGGAGAGAGGCAGGAGAGCTCTCTTCTTCCCTGCTCTGCCACAGCCCGGGGGAGAGAAGGGGGGACCCCACACCGCCATTGCCACGGCGGGGAGGGGGGGGGGGGGGGCCCCGTGCCCCCATTGCTGCGGCTCGGGGAGCCGGCGAGGGCCCCGCACCGCCATTGATGCGGCTCGGGGAGCTGGCAAGGGCCCCGCACCGCCATTGCCACGACTCGGGGAGGAGGCGGGGGGCTCTGTCCCCGCCCTCCGCCGCCGTGGTGGGAGCAGGGGGTGCTCCGTGCCCGGCCGGCGCCGCGGCGGGAGCGGGGCCGGGGCGAGCGAACCCAGAGGCGGCGGCCAGCCCCAAGTGGCACCACCGAGCTGGACCACCTGGCCCCGTCAGCAACCCCTAGCGGGCCGAGCCTGCACAGCCTTAGTTGAGCCAGTAAACTCCCCGCCATGCCACGGTTCTGTTAGTATTTGGCAACTTTGTTGCACGCGGGTCCTCGCTGCGAACCACAGAGCGACTTATATTCAGGTGCGGCTTATTTATGGACAAAGAACGAAATATTTGCCAACACCCAGAGATGCGACTTATCCTCAGTGTGGTTTGTATTCGTGAATTTACTGTATATCTTCTCCATAGCTTACAGGAGAATTTCAGTCCTAGACATCTCCTTATCCCCTCTCTCATCTGGGACCTGACTCTTCCTTCTTGAACGTCCTTGATGTCTCCATGCTGTTTCTGTGCGTGTCTTCATCTCTGTCCTTTTCTTTCACTCAAGAAAGAGGATGGAAGGTTTACAAGTTCTCATCTGTGCATTGAAGGAGTTAATATCTCGCCCAGGCAGCGGCTGGCCGTGTGGTCCCTGCTGAGTGTATCTGGGAGCTATTTATAGAGGAAAACTTTTCAGCAGCCACACTGGAGGCCTGGACCAGGGCAGCAAGGGCCTAGCCAGAAATTATGGTAGCTGCTCTGGCTGCATTCCATTCCAGGAGGGACCTGGCTCGACCCAGGCTGGTGGCAGGGCAGGGCTCAATGTTGGTGAGATGTTAGCAGCCACAGAGTTCCAACCACCCATGGGCGCACCTAGCCGCACTAGGGGGAAAACCTGGCCCTACTGCAGCCTCCCACCTGGCCAGGGCTGTTACCTCTACTTCAAGCCAGAGAAAGAAGAGTCCTTCCTGGGGTTTGTTCGTATTTAAATGTGTGTTCACAAAGGCACATCTAGCCTTTTCATTCGTGTATTAATATGTCAGTATTAAAAATCAGACACTGATTGGCTTTTGTCAGGTCTAAAGGAAACTACCAAGGTCATTACAGGGAATTATTTTCCATAGCTGGTTCCTTTCCTTCCTTACCAAAAGAATAAATTAATACAAACCACCACATAGCTTGAGCAGACTGTTTCCTCAATTCTTGTTTTATTTACTGATGAGTGGAAAGAAAGCTCTGAGGAATGGCCAATAAGATGACTATAAAAATTGACTGATGCAACCACTCAGCATATTTAAAGTAGTAGGAAGTGTCATTTGTTAAATAACACATTGAATTTCAATTCCAATAATCTAACTCTGGAGGAGTAGATTGCCCTAAATGGGAGCCCACCACTAGGTTAAAAACAATCTCTACTTCCTGCAGTTTCACCCCTGTTTCTTGGTCTGAGCTTTTACAAGCACTGTTAAATTATAGTTGAGACAAAAGAGTGTTTGAGAATTGCTGCCTTACCACTCTGAAGACAGACACAGACACAATTCACTAGTGAATTAATTTATGTGAATAAGTAGAGAGCAAGAGCACTTAACAAATAGCAGTTAGTATGTCAGATCTGACGCTGATTTACAGTCTTTTCAGCTGAGCAACTCATGCTCTCTGCACCTCAGATAACTCACAACCTTTCAAAAATATTGCACTTGAATAATTTCTCACATAAGCTGTCTCTTGAGATTACCAATGCAAAATAAGAAGAAGGAAGCATTCGGTCTTGAATGCCGGCAGGAGGTGGCTTCTGTAGTGCAGGCCATCATCAGTGATAGAAGCATTAGGTTTGGATGCTGCCTGCAGGAATGCCAAGATGCAACTGACTGTGTTGGTGTGTGATTGCTTTTTTTAATGCAGAGTTATAACTTGGGCATTGATTCTGTGATCCTGAATTCTGAATATGATAGACCACCCAGCAGTTCTGGGACTGAAAAACACTTTGCCAAAGTAGGCAGATCAGGCAATAAGGGATTTAATGTTAGCTCTCTGCCTGTCTAGAGGCTGTATGTTGGCTGATACAAATGGGTACTAGCTGATGTAGCACAAACCTAGAGTCATACAAGCTGGGGATACTTGCACAAAGCCGAGTCTTTCCAGAACAGAGTAAAAACATTGAAGAAAGATGTTTTAATATATTTGAATCAACAGTATGAATTTAATCTAGAGTGGATTGTGTTTTATCTGATTTTGATCTAATATTCAGAACACTAGAATGCTCACAGTCCTACAATGGCCTCACATAGAATCATTCTGTCATTTCAACAGAAGACCAAAGTAAAAGCCACAGAAACATCACACTAACTGAACTCCTTATTGTTTAACATGGATAAGCTTTTCTCCCTACTACTGTCAAATACAAAAGAATATGCTGTAGAAACTTGGAGGCCTTCACACCTAAGCATAGAAAATATATAGATGAAGTGAAATCTAGATCCTGAATTTAGTATGAGTTTCACCAAAAGTGTCATCAGGACTAAGTGACACCTTGGGCTGGTAGCTTCCCTGTATAACATTTCTGCACATGTGTCCAGATAAAGAGTAAAATATTGTTTGACTACACAGACAAGCTGTAGCTTTACAGCTACAGATTTTAATATCTGTTGATGACTAAAGTGTGAAAGCCCAAGACAACTTTAGCTTCTTCAGGAATGGGTTATGGTGTGAAAAATCGTCTAGATTTTTTGGGTATGCTGTTCTTCTAGAACTGCATTTTACTTGCTACTTCTGCATCTAGAAGACTATTAGTCTTGCTAGCTTTATATACTAGTGCTGATGAGAATCTTCAAATATTTTCAGTCTTTGCTGTGTTAATAAATGCATAGACAGTTCTGAGATTAATTGGAGGGAGAAATCCAGAAAGCAAATTTGCTGATGGCCCTGTCCGACTTTAAAGGAGTTCAATAGAAAGGATTGAATCAGACTTTAGAACATCAATGTGTGCATTGATGTGCATCCCTTTTATGGTAGGATCCCACTCCCCAACAATTGTGCCATGCCAGAATAATACAGAACTGCACTGGATTTTGGGCCCCTACAGTCACTGCTGTGTTCCAGCAGTCTCTTGTAGTAGACATAGGCATCTCCCCACCCATGGCAACAGTGGAGCTCTGCTCTTGGCTCTACTGACTCTGCATTATTTTGTCTTGTCACTAAAGATTACTGTAGAAAGCTTAAGAAACTGGAATTCTTGATGAGCTTATTCAGCTGTTGGTGCAAGTAGTGTTGTATGGGAAAGTAGTGACATGTAGAGGAGGTTTTTGAATGAAGAACAGAGTAATATAGACAGAGAGTGGCATGTGCATTAAGACTGCAATTGTTTCACTGGAGTATTTGAAACAAAACCCACTAATGAAATATTCAGCTGAAAGAATGAATTTATCTTCATCCATCAAATGTAATTCACAGCCTTTTAAGATTTTCTTCTGTTTATATCATCCCTGTACATGATGGATATCACAAATAAATTTTATTTTTAATTCTACTGCTTATTCAACTCCAAGAGGCCAGATCTTCCTGTCACCAATATATTAATTTATATATCTTTATTGTACTGATTTATTATACTATCTACCAATTATTATACTGACTGTTTTTAAAGAATTTGACTTGCCCATAACTTGTCTGATTTGTGCTAATGGACATAGTCTGTTCATTTCAACAACTTCCTTGATAGTGCTGTTGAGTCACTAGGATCCATCTGTATTCAGGGATGCAAACAACTTTGGTAAAAATAAAACATGGAAATGAATCATCACCAGTAACTGGCTTTCTATGAAAACTATATTCCAAGCTCTGAAAGTGGTTCTGTTCTCTTATAAATGGATACAGATGCATTCTGCCAGGTCAGTGTTAGCATGGGCATTTGTTCTATACCTTGTATGTCATGCATTAAGGTCCCCTCAAGATCTGTTCACATTAATTAAGTTAGTCATCTGTGTCTGTAAAACCATTACTGAGCCTGGAAGCAAATAGGCAGCAAAAAGTAGGTTACTATCTGAACCCCTTTCAGTGGTGTTTACTATAGTGTTTACAGATCATACTTGAAGATGCCAGCAGTAATGTAAAATCAGATTTACATATAGATCATTGAGATGGTGTGAGAGTATGAATCTCAGATTATTCTAGGTAGCTTTGATACTGATTTGTGTCTCTGTGAGAGTGAATCTGCAGGAGGCAGCTGAGTAAAATCTGTGTAAATGAAATGAGAATCCTAATGACTTGTTACTGACTGGAGCCAAAATTGATGATATACTGCTTAACTCAAGAAGACTTAATATACTAATATGTTGCTGTGATTTTCTTTATCATGCCACTTTTGCTCTTTATTCTCCCTCCATTTCTGTATTTCTATGGAGATAATTAATTATATGTTGTTAGTTTTTGATGCCTGAGAAAATGTCAGCTAAAGCTTTTCCATTGGCACAGGCATTTTAAGGATGAAACTGGTACAGATTCTCCGGTGTCTAATAAGACATGCAATAATGCTGCAACTCTTCTCTTAATAAGGAATTAAAAGGCTCTCTCTCTCTCTTGTCCTGCTCCCTCTTGGCATGAAATGTGTAGGAACAAAGCAATCGTTGCATATCTTGGCACTGTAACAAGCAGGACAGGCACTAACAAATGGCTGAAGAGGTGGGGGAATTAGATAGATGTAATGCAAGTCTGTTTCCTCCTAGACATCATAATTCTAGAGAAAATAATTGAAGAAGACACCGAGGAAATAATACACATACTAACTTGATCTATTGGTCATGGTTCTTAACAATTCTCTGGGTCCATCTATAATAGTGTTTGTGTTCCATTGAAGAGATCCATTTCAAAGCAAATCTCCTGCTCTCCCCACTAAAGACACTGCTAGTCAGTCCAGAAGTACATGAACTCAATTACAGTAATTTCACTACTATAAGACGCACCCTTTTGACTAAAATTTTGGCCCGAACCCGGAAGTGCGCCTTATAGTCCAGTGTGCCTTATATATGGACAAAGTTTGGAAATTTGCCAACCTGGAAGTGTGAGCCGCGAGCTGCGGGGGAACCCAGCAGGGCTGCAGCTGCCAGGTACAGGGGGGCCCGTGGTGCCGCTCCTGCTGGGTACAGGTGGGCCCAGGGGCCCGTGGTTGCCAGGTGCAGGCAAGCCCAGGGGCCCACGGTGTTGCCACTGCTGGGTTGAGGCGGAGCCTCGGCCAGCAACCGTGCGGGGGGAGACAGTGGCAGATCATCGCTGAAAAAAAAAAAAAGTGCGCCTTATAGTCCAGTGTGCCTTATATATCGGCAAAAGTTCGGAAATTTGCTGACACCCGGAAGTGCGCCTTATAATCCGGTGCGCCTTATGGTCATGAAATTACTGTACTCTCCTCAGAAGGGAAGTGAACAGATGTGTTCCAGGAGTGCACAAAGCACTTTTCAGACAATAAATGGGAGTTCAATCCAGGGCACCATCCTGGAGGCACTTCATGGTAAAACCCTTGCAACATGTCTGGATGTGGTAGTCAGGTGCAAAGCACCAGCTACTTTGCTCTCCAGATCCACTCACATTGTACTACAAACCTTCTTAATGCAGTCATGACCAAGACATTCCAGAGATTAGGAAACATCAGCCTCTACAAGGCCTCGTTTTTGCAGGTCACCGGTGCTATTTTTCCCCAGTATACCAGGGATTGTCAATCATACCTTGTGTTCAGACTTTCTGATTGTAACTATTTTTCAGGAATATACCTGGCAGACAACCATTTCTTCTAATACATTTCTAGAGGAAAATAAAAATGTTTTCCCATCTGGATGTCAGTACTCTTTTCCAAAACCTCAAGTCAGGGTTTTTTTCAGTCTGGGACTCTTCCAGACACAAGGGCAACTGGTTCATTACTTCATCCTTTCAGTGGAGGACCTCCTCATCCCCTATAAAGGAGAGCCCTTGCATCCCTAATTGCTAAGTATCAGACACCACACATTGACAAACTGGGGTCAGAAGCTATTTCTAGGGTCAAGCCGTCTGTGAGAAACAGGTTGTTCCTAAAGCCATTTAATTCTGCTGAGCCAATCTGCCATCTCCTCTGTGGAGTGTGCGGTGTCATGTGTCATCTCAAGTTCTAAGAGTCGTTTTGTACCAGGGCAATGCACTGGTAATTACTGGCTTGGGCTAATCAGAGAAGAGTGATTTGACTTCTTGTTTGTTACCTGTTCATCCACTGACTGCTGTAGATCATATATAAATTTGGGGCCTGCCCATTACTTGCAAGGATTTGGTACCCTACATATTATATAATGCATTTTACTTGAATTTTGGTTGTGGATCAAGTGAAGATTTCAAGTTCTAGTAATCACTTAAATAAATGGTAGTGAATTGTTTTTTATAGGTGTCCTGTTGTCTGCTATTATCCAAATGAACACATAATCAGTCACTAGACAAAGTTTTCTTCTTCTTGGGCTTTAGACTTGAAACTGTAACTATTCTGGTAGATGAGTTCAACCTGTGTTGAAATCCATTACTTCCTCTGAGATTTGTTTTATTCAAGTAAAAGACAGACTCAGACAGAGTCACAAACCACTTCCATAAAGCCACTGTCAAGTTTGGTGGAGCTCTGGACAGCTGGAGAGGCTAAAGCTTTGGAACAAACTAAGTCATGACATTAGAATTTAAAAACTGCCAGAAATTACACTTTCACTTCATTTATGTAAACTTCTTATGTACTTATGTACTTTTTATGTTCTTACGTACTCTTCTACAATTAGCCTCAGTGTTAAATTTAGTTTAACGACTTCGTATTCCAACATGGAACCATTCCAGGTTCCATGAAGTTCTTGACCACTCTTGCAGGGTTTGCCCTAGTGGTTGTGATTCAAAGAATTTAAACTTCTATGGGGAAGAATAAAAACAACCAATGAACCAGCCCACAAAGTGAGCTGTGGCCCCAGTGAAAACATAAAGGGTAAAGATTGCTGGTTTAGATTGTGAAAGAAAATACCCAGTAGTCAATGGCAGATGAAAAAGATAAAAGAATCTGGCTTCAGGTACTGACTGTCAAAAAAAACAGAAGTCTTTTAAAAATAGTATACTTGGGCTTAATATGCTAAAGTTTTTGTAATCTTGCTTTTCCTCTGCAACTATGAGTATTATACTTTTTTTAAACATGAAAGCTGAACTTCTGAATGAATTCTGTAACACTTAGAGTTGTAAGAATAAGAAAAGATACAAATATTAGAAGATTTACAGTAAAAATTGCAATAGTAACGTCAAAAAGTGCCAGCAGACTTGTTCTTAAAATGTAACTCTTTTTCAATGCTGAAGTTTTTGGGCATCATCAAACTTTCCTCCTCCTGAAGACAGTTGGTTTTTATCTCTGTTGTGATTTTGCAGCCTCCATTTTTTACCCCTCCTTGGGATGAATTATTAATCACAACATCCCTGAGTGTGAACCTAAGGGTGCTGCAGAATTTATAATCAGGTTTTTTTATGTTTGTTTTTTGTTTGTTTGGTTGGTTGGGAGGGTGGGGGGCATGGCTTGGGGGTTTGGTGGGGTTGCTTTGTTTTCCTTTGTTTGGGATTTGTTGTTTTGTTTTTTTCTAAACTTAGATATTAAGCTTATGCTTTCATTTTCACAAACTAGTCACTGTGATAATTAGCAAATATTAGGCAAATAAACAATTTCATTTATTCCATCAGTAATATATTACGACTTTATGTTAGTTATGTTGGGTAAGACCGTGAAACACAGATCCTTTCACTTCCAGATAGACAAGATAGTAGAGGCCAAGCAGGGTAGTAAAGGCCAAGGCTTTGAGCAGTGTAAGTACAATCAGTATTTTGTGGCTAAGGTACAGGGTCTGGCACTTGTCAGAAGAGATGGTGAAGGGCGAACGGGAAACTAGGATTTGATGATGATTTGCTTCCACATCCAAAGATTACATTCCAATCATTAAATGTCACCAGAAATATGTTTTCAAAAGTGATTGGTGATTTTTGAAAGTGTATTTGTAAGTCTCTGAGTTCTCAAAACAATGTGTTGCACTGGGATCCATTTTTTCAGAAGGCTAGCAGCCCATTTGTTCTACAAACAAGGATTTCTTTTGGATTTTCAGTGTGGATGGCATAAGCCTGAGGCACCTGCAGTCAGAAATTGCCATAGAAAAATCTTGCCTGATAAGAATTAAACTAGATGAGAGCAACAGCAGGAGCCACTTCTTAGATAATGGAAAACTGAATTATGTCAAATTATCAATGTTTTACAAACTGTGTCCAAACCCGTTTAAGTGAGTTCACTTTTGATCTCAAACTGCAGTTGACTCCAAATGGCAAAACCTTTCAGCTCTGCCACAGGACACTTCTGGGCTTAAAGATTTTTTTGTGTTTCCAAAATGCTGCTGGTTTTATGCATGAGAACACCCTTCTAGAGGAAACATTTGGGAACATGGGTCAGGGCTTGGTCCCAGGGCAGTCTTGGTTACCAAAATGTAATGGTTTGACAGGTGATGAAATCAGAACACAGTTGGATTTTACACTTTTTATGGAATATCCTGGTTTGTATGTCTTGAGGCACAACTGTTCAATGGAAACGGACATTTTCTTTGGCTGATTCCAATACATCTTGTTCTTTGGGTTCATACTCTCTGGTCAGGTGCTGATGATTACTCTGGAAAAGGTCAATATGTTTCCTGTGCAAGGAAGGAGCTGTCGATTGTCAGGAGCTGGTTCCACATGATACTATGAAAATAAATTTCCCTGCAGATTCTGATTTGCTTCAGAGTTGCACCACAAGACAATATATTATCGACTTCAGAAGATTTGGATCATTAAACCTACATAGTACTTTTCACTTGTGGGCAGTTCACTCTTCACCTGTGTGTGTGCATGCTCCACCCCACAGAGACTTTTACAATATAGGAGTCAGCAGCACAAAAATGGAGAATTTATTAAATGGCAAATTGCTCTATGTTACAATGATTCATTTTAAAGTTAATTCCTCTCTTCTGCTTTCAAGTGTCATGAACTGGCAGTATTTCAAGGTTTCTAGCAGGTGAAACAGTAAGAGTAAGACAAGTTCTTTTTTAAGGCAACTTTCCATTATACATGGGGAATTCAGGTTCTCCTATTTGGTGTATTTATCTTAATTGGTAGCCTGTTGCAAAGATGTAGAAGAAAACCAGAAGTAGATAACACTTTAGTTCTTGTTTGAATTGTATTTCTCTGATGATTTAGATTTTTGCAGGGTGTGATTAACAGAATATCCCACTATGTTGGTTTCACTTGAAGCTGTTTAAACTAAGTATCTCTGAATTACACCATGATTCAATAGAGCAAATAATTTAGGGCTTTAACTCCAGGCCTTGATAACCCTCGATAACAAGAAAATGATTCTGTTGTGAAGATTGGGTTTGGCAGGAGAAAAGCTAGAAAAATGCTTTAATGCATCTCAATATTCACTTACTATAGAAGCTATCTTCCAGATCAATACTGACCTCTCAGGTGCACAGTGGTTTGACAGTTTTCCTACTATAGTGTATCACAGCACAAATGTGATTTTTTGATTGATGATATTCTGGTAGTAGAGGATGTTTGGAAAAAATATTATAACCTGTGTCACCAGCTCCACACCTGTACTGAATTTAGCCAGTCTAGGAGAAAGCAAAGCCAAGTTACCTAATATACAGTAATTTCGCGACTATAAGGCACACCCTTTTGACTAAAATTTTCCCCCGAACCCAGAAGTGCGCCATATAGTCTGGTGCGCCTTAGGTAATGGATAAAGTTGCAAAATTTGCCAACCCGGAAGTGTGAACCTGCAACAGTCCCAAGCCGAGCAGAGCCGCCTGACAGCAGCATTGAGCCAGCGCCGGCACGGGGGGAAAGCTGGCGGTGGCAGAGCAGCCCGGGCGTGGGGGGGAAAGCCCGACGGCATCGGGGCAGCGGCGGCACGGGGCGAGCCCGCCGGCATCCGGGCTGGGCCGGCGCAGGGGAAAAGCCCGGGGAAGCGCAGGGCTCCCGGTGCGGCACGGGGCTGCCGGAGCACCAGGGTGGCGCAGGGAGGGAGGGAGCGGGCTGCTGCAGAAGCCGTGAGCTGCAGTCACTCTGAGCCACCACGAGCCGTGGCCCCCGCAAGCCCCTGGCGCTGCGGGAGCCCCATGCCGCAAAGGGGAGGCGGCACCACAGCACCGCTGAACCATGAGGGGGAACAGCATGGCGGGACCACAGAACCACGAGGGGGAACGGCACGATGGCAGCGCCGAGCCGAGCGAGGGATAGACTGCACAGCGGGAGTGCCGAGCCGAGCAAGGGACAGGCAGGACGGCGGGAGTACCGAGCCGAGTGAGGGACAGTCAGGACGGCGGTGACGTCAAGCCGAGTGAGGAACAGGCGGCATGGCAGGAGTGCCGAGCCAAGTGAGGGAACAGCATGGTAGCTCTGCGGAGCCACGAGGGGGAACAGCACCATGGCAGCATGGAGCTGCAAGGGGGAGGCGGCCCCACGGCTGCACTGAGCCACGCCAGTCAGCACCAGGGGCAGGAGGGAGTGCCAGGGCCCACTGCACGGGGAGGGTGCCTGGGGCTGCCTTTGAAAGCCTACGCCAATCTGTGAAAAATGTTTGCAAATTGAGCAACTGCCAGTAAACTCCACAATCGCGGGATTCCATTACTAATTTGTTATTTTGTCGGGCGCGGCGTGGCTCCTCGCTGCAATAAAAAAGTGCGCCTTATAGTCCGGTGCGCCTTACATAATGTACAGAGTTGCGGAATTTGCCAACTCCTGGAGGTGTGCCTTATAGTCCGGTGTGCCTTATGGTCATGAAATTACTGTATTTGCTTCTTCACTACTGTTTTCAAATTGAGCTTTGAGACATCTGGACATCTCCAGATGCCCTAATGCTCCCTTGTTTGTTCCTGTAACCTGAAATATCACTCTCCTTGTTACTACCCCAGATTTCCACACACATTCTTTAAAAGCTTGCTGAATCATTACTTACAAATAGATCTTCTTATGACCACACCAGCTGAGACAGCAGTCAACACATTTCAATGCACTTGGTGACAGGAGCAATTTTAAATGGTTCCCGTTTTTCCCAGTATTGTTTGTGACAGTAACCTGTGCCATGGCTTGCCTTCTGGTTGAGCTCTTTGTGACACTGTGGAGTGAACCAGGTTAGTTGGCTGATCCAGATAAATCATGTTTTCAGAGTTCTTCCTTTTTTAACTGGGGCATAGATGAACAAAAAAGGAAATATTTCAAAACAATCTATCTGAAAAGTGTATCTGAAAAGAGTGATCATGTATCCTTCACCTCACTAGATCCTCACTCCTCTGTGCTGAGGTGTGCCTCACAGCTGTAGTACTCTGTGTTGCTGTGGCCCAGCCACCAGCTTATTGTCCTGTTTCCCTTCTTTTATTTCAGCAATTCAGCTTTGTCTCCCTGCCCACGGATGTCCTGGAAATAGAAGTTAAAGACAAATTTGCAAAGAGCCGACCGATCATCAAACGTTTTCTGGGAAAACTCTCTATGCCGGTTCAGCGCCTCTTGGAAAGACATGCCATAGGGTAAATTTTGCTGCTTACATTGTTTAACGAGCGTGGTATTGTTCTGAAGGCCCTGGTGATATATCATTATTGCAATATAATGATGTTGAGGGGAAGTTACTAAACTGACAGTTGTCTGATAAATAGCATTGGTTTTAATTAGAATGTATAGTACTATGGGCCAGATAGAATTCCCTGTATAACTCTATGCATGGCATTTTGAAAAGTGAGAGCTGGCATTAAGGAAAGAAGACTTTTTTGTGTGTCATGGCTGTGAAGTTGGAGAGTGCAATATTTTCAATTTGAATATTCTTTTAATGTTATCAGCAGGCTGTTTTCATGTTCCAGGGAATTACCTATGGGCTAAAAACATGCCAGATCTGTTCCTCCTCATTTTAATCTCTGGAAAGGGGAAATATTATGAAAAATATATATGTGGCATGTTGTAACTAATGCTTTCTGATCCTACCCTGCTGCCAAGGAACAACCTTGAGCTCACAAGCGCTGCCCTGCTTCCCCATTGCATGAAAGTCCTGGGAAAGTGTATGCTACCAAAATAACACAAACCATTTTAAGGAAGATGGATAGTAATCAGAAAAAGCCAGAAAGTTGGCTCTAAGCCTCTTATGTTCAGACCTTGAGGAGCAAGGGAGTAAAAGAATCATCTTCTGAGGAAAGCATGTGCAATGCAGTTTCCAAGAAAGTATTTCTGATAATTGGATTTCAATTCAGCAGAACAGCGGGAAGATGAGCTTGTTGGAGTCTTTTTGAACAGCTGGTTCAGCTGTTATATTGACAGTTGAATCTACCAGAAGGGTATAAGCTACCTCCCTGTTTCTCAAGTAGAAAAGATAGAGTAGCTTTTTAGAAACCAGATGGATAAGAACAGCTTGGGGAAGGTAGAACCCTGTAACTGGTACACTGGCTTTCCTCTATATGAGAAGATTTCTCATAATCTTCTGATTATAGCTTCTTATTTTACTTCCTTGTTGTAAACACTGTCTATCTAAGGATATACTTTGCCAAGAACAGTTTCTCCAACCTGCACTAGATCTGGCTCAGTTTTAATACCACAGTGATATTTAAATCTCAGGCAAGCTTAGTGAGAAGTATGTACACAAGTTCAGAGAGATTGTACACAAATCTTGAGGTCATCTCATTTGTATGAGTTTCTGATGCATGTGAAACTGTGCTAGCAAGTATATTTGGCCCAACTGGAAGTGAAATATGTTTCTTTCAAAAGATGTATGAGTATTACTATTTAGTGAACCCATTACACTCAAGAAATGCTTTGCAAAGATTGATTCAGCCTCATTTTGGGCAGCTGGGAAGTTAATCTCTTCTATAGTTTCATTCTGTTCTGAGGGGTGGATGAAGTGTGGCAAAGGGAGGGACCTGCACAAGGACAGAATGGAGTCATTGATCAACCTTGTCAGGAAGGTGTTCTCCTGATATTTCAGCTTCATAGAGGTAAGAGGGGTGGAAAGAGATGAAGAAGTCACTCAGACAGTTTAGAGAGAGAAGGTGGTATGCGGGGACTGGCCTGCACAGGGTTTTGTAAACAAGAACAGGAAAGCTGAATATTGTGGACATGGTGAAGGGAAGAAAATACAGAAATGTGAGGTTCTATGAAAAGGTAGCTGGTCAGATCTGCAGGAAAGAAAGTCTTGTTACAATAGCTGAAGTGGGAGTTGTTTGCTTCCCATGTCACTATTTTCATACCCATACTGCAGAAGTTTCATTCCCACCATTCTCTCTATATTTATACATATGTGCTTGTGTATCCCAACAGCCTGTCTTACTCACTTAGCTGTTCCATTGTAATTGAAGACATTGTCCTCTCCTCTGCCATTCGTTCTCTCGTATGCAAGTTAACATGCCCTCATGGCTGGGATGAATAGCCTTTATGTATTTTATTGCATATTTTTGTAGGACACAGCAGATTTATCTATGCACAATAGACATAGGGTAGGTTATAGTCTATTGTGACAGTGTTTGTTTTCTTTCAGGGACAGGGTTGTAAGCTACACTCTGGGTCGCAGACTTCCTACAGATCATGTCAGTGGCCAGCTGCAGTTCCGATTTGAGATAACTTCTTCCATCCATCCAGGTAATTTTCAGTCTTAACCCATCATTTATCTAGATTTCTAGAAATTTTGTTTGTTTGGTTGGTTGTTTTGCATTCTTTTTCTTCAGAAATCTGCATTAGTTCCTGGCTGCTCTGGGACTTTAGGTACAGTCATGAACAAAGGGAAGTGCATAAAGGCTGCATCGTGAGTCACAATTTCTTCCTTCTTTCCCCTTGGGACAGAGATACTGGTGTCTCATAGTCCCCTGTTCTTGGCTGTTCCAAATACTCCACCACATCACTGGGAGAGAAGAGAGTGTAAAACTAAAATTTCATCTGCTTCTCTATCAGCCACCTTAGTGAAAGTGTTATATGGGCTGTTATTTGTAGAGTCATCTGCATTTGAGCACTTCATAAGTAAAAATGGAGAATGTAATAGCAAAGATGACAAGAAAATTTCTCAATTTAATTATTTTTAATGAAAAAATTAAAACATAAAAGAATTATATGTTCCACTTCTTCCCTCCCTTTTGATTTGATTTTGGTTATGTTCTCTTGTAGTTATTTGGAAATGACTGTCATGATGGTCTAAGGTGTAAACTTGATTTTCATGTCACAGTTTCAACAGTGTTTTTCAGGGACTCTTTGCCACAGGGGCTCTCTGTCCTCTGCTACAGTTTATCAAGCCAACAGCAGCTGCGTTAGTGGCTGGAAATCCTTGCTTTTCACTTGCTGGAAAACCTTGATTTCTCTTTTTACTATTTGGATGGCAGGAAAGAGCCCAGGCTGTTTGACATCTAAGAGGAAGTGGTACAGATGAGGATCACGTCAAGGGATATTTTGGGGAAGTTTTTGCCTTTCAGAGGTGGCAAACACAGTTTTTTACATTCTCTGTTGTGGACTCTTGCCAACTTCAGTATGACAAAAAGAATGTCATTAAAATCTCAGGGAAGACTTCCCTGATTCCCGTAATATTCCCATAATATTCCCATAATATTTTCATAATATTTTCATTATATGTCTCCTCTGATGCCAGTTGGGCTCAAAGAGAAATTTCAAGAAGGTGTTACCTTCAGGTAATGCTGCAAGGAGGCAGGGTGCTGCATACAGATTACCACCACAAAGAAACCCATTATTAAATCCACTGTTCAAAGACTACCTAGCAAAGAAAACCTCAGGACTTCTTGGTCGTTGTTCATTTACCCACTCATTTCAAACTGTAATTTATGCTTTTAATTTTCTCAGATGGATGTAGATGCTTGTGCCCCCACAGCCAACCCTCTGATTCAGTCAACACTTCTTGTTAAAAGAGTAAGTAATTCCTTTTCCTGTCTCATACAGATGATGAAGAGGTCTCCATCAGTGCAGATCCTGAGCCAGCTGACCTCCCGGAAAGCCCTGTGAACAACCCCACAGAGGAAAGCCTCGGTGAGCCTCCATGCATCAACACAGTGACCTCAGAAAGTGCAGCTCCAGAACAGCTAAATGGATACAGTGTGAACAGTGTCGATAGCCCAGGGGCTGTCAAACCACCTGGGGAAGTCAACCAGAACAGCTTAAATGAAGAGCTAGCAGGAGATGGGGAGGTTGATGCGGTGCCAGTTCCTGAGCCCTTGGAATCCATCCCAGGAGAAGTGCTGCCTTCTTTGAGTGCTACAGACCTCATGGAGCAGTCGGATCTGATGGCTTGCATGTGTCCTCCTGAGCCCGAAGTTAGGGAACATAACAAAGTCAGTTCTGGTATTCAGGGAGATGGTGGAATCTTGACCAGCATAGAAGCAGGAGATATGGATGAGGTGAGTGCAGATGTGCATGCTGGCAAAGACCTAGAGAAGAGTCAGGAAGAAGAAGAAGAAGAAGGGGCTTCAGCCCAGGAGGAGGAAGACAACAAGCTACAATTGAGGACCACAGCAAAGAGGAAAAACAGGCCATGCTCCCTGCCTGTGTCTGAACTTGAGACAGTCATAGCTTCAACTTGCGGCGAGCCAGAGACCCCTCGCACACACTACATACGGATACACAACCTGCTCCACAGCCTGCCCTCGGCACAGATGAGCAGCGATGGGGAAGAGGAGCAAGATGGTGGTAATGGCAGGGAGAATGATGAGGAGTCTACTGTCAAGGAGGTGCTGGATAAGGAAGTGGTCAGTGAGAGTGAAACTGTGGCGGCAGAGCCTGCTCTGGAGAATGAGCCTGAAGAGAACTTCAGCCAGAGCACAGTGCCTCCTGGGACCTTGGATGAGCAACTCTCTGACTTGAACGATGGGCTGTTGGATGGAGAACCCCCCAGGACAGGAAGCGAGAGCGAGTCAAGCTCCAGGCCCAATGGTGACAACGAATGTGAGGCGTGCGACACCTCTTGCTACAGCCCCTCTTGCTACAGCACCTCCTGCTACAGCACTTCGTGCTACAGCACTTCGTGCTACAGCACCTCCTGCTACGACAGTAACAATCGCTTCTCCAGCCATACACGCTTCTCCTCTGTTGACAGCGCAAAGATTTCTGAGAGCACGGTCTTCTCCTCACAGGATGATGATGAGGAGGAGAACAGTGCTTTTGAGTCAGTGCCAGATTCAGTGCAGAGCCCTGAGCTCGACAGGGAGCAAGTGGATGGCTCCTCCCAGTGGCCAGATGAACTAGTAGCTCATGGTGGGAATCCACAGAGTGCCACAGAGGGTCTAGACACCCCAGTAGCAGGTCCAAGCAGCAGAAGAGAAGGTTAGATCCTGAGAACTGATGTGCTGGGCAACCCTGATTATCTAGATGTCACAGAAGGCATCAGATAATTGAGGTTTCAGATAGCTCACGGTTTGTGAGCTGGGCCACATATCAGGGAGGGTTGGATAATTGAGCCTGTCCTTAAAAATCCCAGCAAAACCAACTAAATCAGGTAGATATATATATATATTAATTACTGTAGATATACATACATCATTATAAAATCAAGATCAGCTACTGTAGTTATGTAGCAGATCAGCATTATCACGTTCACCAACTCATTCCTTTTTTCCTGGGATTTTTCCATATCACATATCTGATGGACTGCCATGTCTCTGATGGTCAGTGTAAGGACCAGATTGTGTTTGTCAAAGGGAAAATATGCTGATTTGCACCACATAAAGGTCTGGGCCAGTTTCTGTGAATGTTTGTTAGCCATACATAATCATAAGCTCTTACAAACACAGTTTTTGAGTCCCATTTGTTCCAATTCTCCAAGTGTCAAACAAATGATGTCACAGATCATAGGGCAACTCAACAGAGATTTATATTTTTTCTGAGATACTTTGAAAATTTAACTATATCAAATAAAATTACCATCTCCCTATCATTCCCTAGAGATAGAATATACATATAAAAAATTCTTTGTCTTTAGAATTTAGGTACTATTAGGTACTATTTTTTCCAATTCCTTCACAGTTATATTAAATCCCTCCCTTTGGTAGCTCCTTTCATGTTCTCTGCAGTTACATGAAGAAGGGGAGTTGATCACTTCTCTCTTCTTCAGCTAGTGTATCGTTTTTCTCCAGCTGAAGAAGTAAAGGACTCAGCTTCAGCTTAGGAGTGTGCAGCAAGGTCAAGAAGTCTTTGCACTCCCTAGTCTGAGTCATCTGTCTCCCTCTGACACCAAATTAAAATGGCAGCAAAAGGACAACCTATTTGGGTATCGCCAAGGAACTCCAATTAAAGCATTCATCTGTATTTGCCTTCTCCATTCCCAATTTATTTACTCACACCTTCCTTTGCCACAGACCCTACCCCTGCACAAAAGCAGGTGTGAGGGCATCCTTACACATCAGCTTGCGTAAATACTTTGTAGACAGCTGGGACTAGGGAATTACTGAGTCTGTAGAGCAGAATCTAGCACAAATAATTAAATGTTCAGAAGTACACAGGCATAGAAATCCAGCTTCCCTTCTTGCAGGTGAGAGCCTTTGCTTGTGAACAGCATTGACATGCAAGTATAGCTATGGGGGCATGAGCTTGTGTATGTGTGAGACCATACATACAGAACTGATGATTGTTTTGAACTGTGTGAGCTTTTGATAGGGGATGTGGTGGGAAAGGGTGTCTTCTGCATATGGATTCACTACAGCACCAGGACTTGAGCCTCCATAAAGGGCACTGCAGTGTCTATGGTGGCTTTGCCTTGTTTAGTTGAGTGTGTGTCTGAAGGGCAGCTCAGCTCTTAGCACTCCCTCAGCGTCACTGTGGGGGTCTCAGTCAATGTGCATGTTACTTCATGACTTGGCAGCTGTCACAAATACAGTAGATGTGGTCACCTCCACCCACTCCAGGTGACTGACACAACCATGCTTCCGCTGGCTTGGCGTAACTATCTTGACTAGGGGAGAGTCAATTGTGGTGAGGTAAGTAAAGAAACATAGAGGGGTGATCTGGTAGTCGGTGCTACAACACCTGTAGTAACAGTGCAATTTTTAAGGCTGTGAGAGATGGACTTTTAGCACATAAACTTATGTAACTCTGCTGTGTGTTCAAAACATGTAGCAGATGCATCTGTGAGATACACCTATACACAAGTGGTTTAATGAAGGCATTTAACAGGCCATACGGTATTATCAGAGCACCTAGAAGAGGGAGTATTTTTGTCTAAGTGATTTTTCCCATTTCTCAGGGGTGTGAGGGTTTTTACAGTTTTATACAAAATTGACTTCTGCCTTCTAGCTGTTGGATTTTTTAAGAAAAAAACTTTTCTTTTTTTTTTTTTTTTTTTTTTTTTTTTTTTTTTTTTTTTTTTTTTACATTTGATTGGTGTATGTTTAGGGCTTTTACAAAATGTTCGTTCTTAGACTGTTAAGATTCTAACATTAAAGATAGCTAAACCATCTAGTACACAGTGAGTTTGGCTTAGCATTCCCAAAATCACCAGAACCATTCAGCTTAATTTATACTTTTCCATAAGCTGCATCTTTCTGATGCATGTAAATATTGTGTTTATGCAATTCAGAATGTATCTGTATTAACAAGCTGAGCTGGAAGTTATAGTCAAAAACTGTTACCACACAATATGAAAATGTGTCCATTAGTAAGATAAATAGTTCAGGTTACTAAGATTTTAAAGACAAACCAAGAAGGAATCTTTGTTCTGGAACCTGTGAAGTTTTAGCATGTTAAGTTTAAGATAAGGAATGCTTTTTCATCCCTACTAGAACTTCTTTGTTTCCTAAAGAATTCTATAAACATTGACTTGATCTTAAGTTACTTGTTCCTCTCAACAGAACTTGAGTTTGGATATTTACTTAGGTTTCATTTATTTCATATTTAAATATGGCAGGGCAATTGGAACTAGACAATCTTTAAGATCTGTTACAAAGCAAACCATTTTGTGATTCTATATATCCATGCATATGTACAATGCTAGTATTTAAAAACTTACTCTGCACTGTATTCTGTGTGACTCTCTTCTTCTGCTTCTGCTTCTTGTGCTTCTTCTGCTTCTACTGCTTCTTCTTTTGCTTCTTCTTCTTCTTTTTCTTCTTTCTCTCTTCTCTATCTCAGGTCTTCCTTCCTTATCTCAGATCCTGACTATATCTCACTATCTTTTGTCCTTCTCTTCTACCACCTGTCTCCTACCTATTTCTGGTCCTTCTCTCATTCTCCATCCTTCAACCCAAGATGGACTCTCTGAATTTTGAAAAATACCCATGAAAGGGGATGATCTTCTGCTTTGCAGGGACTGCAAAATCCTGCCATTACAGTCTACACAGGCAGCCGCTGATCTTTTTGAAAAGGAGAGAAAAATCCAAGGCAGCTTTTAGCCTTTTATTCCACTGATGGAATTACTTAAAAGTTGGAACAAGGATTTTGCATGTTCCTGCCAGTTGCTGCAGAAGTTTGAGTTTAGTTGTACATGAACAGTATTTATCAGGGATCAAGCCTGATTCTTCTATCGCTTACACTTCTGTGTCTGTGAATCCAGAATCTGGCCCATAAACGTTTAGCATTGACTCGGGAGACTTGACTGCATTATTTTAATACTTCTTTGCCATATGAGTTGCTTTTAAAATAGTGCCTTGAAAATTGGAATATCCAGAGATGATAGTACATCAGGGTAACCTATTTTTAAAATAATCACTTGTTTTACAGTAGCACATTTTTGAACTACATTGTAAAAACAGTGAATGACTGTCAATGTCTTGAATATCTTGTCCGTAGGTGATTGTCCTTTACTCCATAATTCTCAGCCAGTCAGCCAGCTTCCTTCTCTGAGGCCTGACCATCATCACTACCCAACTATCGATGAGCCTCTTCCACCAAGTAAGCTTTAGTTTTTTTATTTTATTGCATTTTTTCAGCTTTTCCTGTTAAATAGTGTAGAGGTCAGTATGTCTTTCTGAAGAACTCTGTTCTGTACATCCATCCTCCAGAACCCAAGCAATATGCCCTTTTGTTTTCCTTATTTGATCCTGACTTCAAGTGTTGTCACGTTGTTTTGGACAAGCTCCATAACCTCCCTCTCTGCCTTGGTCCATTCTTCTTTCCTGAAATGAAAATATTATTCCCTTTTTCCAGTCAGTGTGTTCAGGCTTGAATGATTGTCACGTGTCAGTTGTTCTGGAAGCCTGACTATAAGGTTTTCTGGGTGGTATATCTGCAAAGTACTCTGATTTTTCTGTAATGTTTGTCTCCAGGTTTTCTGTAACCAACTTCAAAGATGGTTTGGGATGACAGTCCCTGTGGTCTGTCAAGTCTACCTGCAGGTCCAGCAGCAGCCCTTTCACACTGAGGATGCTCCTGGGACAGACAGGTCCAAATCTGAACCAAACCAGCAGAAGTTGGGAAAAGGCAGCTCATGTACAGTGGTCTTGTTATACTGCGCTTGGATTTGATAACCAGTGAATTTTATGTTCGTTATGGACTGTAGTGGAGTTTACACTTGCCTTGAATAAAAATGAGAGGATTTTAAATAGTATGATCGATTAGCAGCCTGATAATACGGGATTTTTACTACCAAAGCAACTGCTGGAGTTGCTTTTACTTGTCTCTGTAGCCTTTCCTTTATGGATTCCCAGAGGATTGCCCTACTTCTTGCACTGGCCTTCGGTGCCCAGCAGAGCGCACTCTATGCCCTCCGACGTGCAGGTGATCACCTTTCAACTGAGCACAGGATTTCACAGCCTGAAATGTGCAGTGCCTCACAAAAACAACCAGGCGTATAAACAAAGTGCTCTATTTTCTTCAAAGCCCAAGACGGGAACACACTTATTTGGCCTATGGTGCCCTTGAAAAATAATTCATCATTTGCCAACCATGCTGTCAGTATTCCCTGAGCTGAAAATAGCCCCGATACTGGCGTCAGCTGCACAGTAGCGTGAATGATTCAAATGCCTTTAGCCCAATGAAGTCTTATTAGACTCCCACTGTGGCTTGCCAGTGAATGATGAAATGGGAATGGTTACCTCTGTAACAGGCAAATATTTCTCTTCCTCCCACTCTTACCGCAACACTTTGTGGATCGGGCACATTCCCTGTTAGATGACTTAATGATAGCACGCTAACACCAGCTCAGGTAAACAGAATATACTGTGAATCTATTCCATATTAATCCAATTTAATACATTTTCCCTCTTTCTTATAGTTATCATTAGAAGACAAGTATTTTTACCATTGGTTTTCTCAAGTGCTTTCACAACATGAAATGCAATATGAGATGATAAAGTACAGAAGTGATATCCTTTCGTAGGATTTTGTTTCAGCATTAGCATATAACCCCAATTTTGCAATAAAGACTGACACTGTGGGCTTAAGTATATTGATCTTAATAGGAACAAATTTACTTAGTTAATTTTGAGTGGGAAAAAAAATTGAATAATATAACTTAGGAAACTGGTTTCCAAAAACTCTCCATGGAATTTTACTGGAATTTCAAAATGAAAACCATAGCCTTAATCTAGAAATTTTTCTTCACCTTAAATTCAGTATCACTATCTTAGTGCCTTTAATAACTCCTAATCCTAGGTAAATATTTCTTCAACCATGTGAAAGGAAAAAACTTTATATTTTATACACAAGTTATATGATCAAAGCTGTCTTGCTTCTCACATGCAGTGTTAGCTTCCATCTATAAGTAGATGGTGGTGAAGAGGTGAAGGTAATCTGCTAGTGCTGCAAGTTCAGTGTTGACTGATTATATTTAGGTCACGGAGAATCTTCTGGACAGTCTTTTTTCTCTTTTGAATAGTTTTCAGAATAGCTTAATTTCATCATAACCTCACAACAACTGGTCTTGGGGAGGAAATATAATTTCAGACAGTTTTATTTGGGAAAATAAAGTAGAACAGATTCATTATTTATATAGGAATTTCATAATGACCAGTCTGAATGCTAAGTCTGATACAAGATTAACAGAAGATTTGCAGTGTTTGCACAACCTCATGACGGCATTACCAGTCACCCCTTATTATGCCTGTGTTTGGAAACCCTACAGAACTGAAGCCAAGAAAAATACATGTGCCCAGTTCAGAGCTGCTCTTTGCCAAAGGTGTGGCTGAGCTTGGAGAGGAAAAGACAATGTATTTTCTTTGCCCTGATGGCCTCTTTGCCCTTTTTGGTCCTTCCAGAAAAAGTTGCATCTTCTGATATAAATCAGAGCTGTTTCAGAGGCTGCTGTGAAATATGACTTGGCTGATGGAGGGAGAATCACTAGAGAACAGAACCAGTACTGTCACATCCCTAGCCCATGGTCTAACATGCTCTTACTGTGAAGGTTAGATAGAGGTTAGTCTTTGTAGCAGTCACAGTCTTATTTTACCTGGAAAACTTAGCAAAAGACCCTGAGGAAATTTGGCTGCTTCCTAGATCACCTTTGCCCCTGAAGTAGCATGCAGGGACTTGAGCACAGCTTGGAAGCAGAGTTCTGCCTGTCTGTTCACCTGTCAGTCTGTTTGTCTCACTGTGCAGGTATCCATCCATCTGTCCATAAATCTGGTATCATATTCAGGCAGCTTCAGTGACTTGTGTGACTTACAGGCTGTCTTATGGGAAGGTAGGAAGTACACCTGCTAACTGCATACAACTAAAGTTGTACCTGCCACCCTTTGACAGCCTTCTCAGGTGACCAAAAGTTACTCAACTGACTAGAAATGCTATTGCAAGGAGCATGATACACAGAGTTTCTAATATTTTAGCATGCCAGTGTCAGCCCGTGGTTTCAGGTGGACATACCCATAAAGCAGTGAATAAAGCAACGCTCACTGACAGGTGTAGTTCGTGTCTGTACATGCTGCTGCTGTATGTCTGACACATCTGACAGAAACAGCCTTCCTGAAGTCATAATCCACTCTGATCTGATGTTTTCATTGTGATTTCCAAGTTCTGGACAAGCTTCCTTACTTCTAAGTTTCCAAATATCATGCTTAGAAGCTTAGGAACTTTAAGTTGTACTTCATTAGACAGTGCAAAGTAGCCTGCAGAGCTGGTAGTGAACAGGGATGGATTGTAAAACCTTGTTTTGATGTGTAACTGGATATTTTTATTCTTACTAAGTATCCAACAGCAGGCTTTAGACCAATATGACCAATTGGTGTCTTCTGTAGGCTGTCTATAGTGTGGTTCTACAGCACTGCCAACTTTCTAATTCTCCATCGATCTGTATCATTCTTAACTTGTTACGAGGTACAGCAATAGCATGGAGTGAGGGCTAGGATTTGTCTTTTGCCAGAAAATAGCAAGGAAAATTAAGATCTTCATAATGTTGAACTGGATCATCTTCTCTTTGATCTGGTCAAGGTTATTTCCTTGAGGATACTGCAGATAATCCATAGCTCCAGAAGGGCCATTCCCCACCCACAGTGGTACACCTGCCACCAGTGCCAGCATGCTTAGCAAGACTCTGGCCTTCGACCTGCCTTATGTGTCAGTCTGATTTACCTCAAAGTGCATACGTTGATTTGATGTGTTTTTTTCACTGTCATATGTTTTAGACATGATTTTCACAAAGCTGTGATCTTGTTCTTGAAACAGTTACCACATCTTTGGCAAACTACCTGGAGGAGGAAGAGAGAGTCCTCTCCTTAAATAATGTAGTGATTTTCACAGTGAGAGATGTTGCATATGTGCCCATCACGTGACTATAGGGTTTGTGTCTTTAAGGACTGTGGTACTTGTAGTCAGTTTTAAAAGAAACAATGCATGTGCTGATGGCTCTTGTTGTCTTGGAGTCTTGCAGAAAATTTCTCCAAGGACTTCCAGCATCCATTTTTTAATGTCTGTGGGATTCAGCTGCCAGGAGCAGCTAGCCGTGGACTTCAGATAGCCTACACTTGTCTGGGATCAAATATGGGATGTGAGTTTAGCCAGGGCCAGCATTCAAAGGATGGGAACTGGTCATGAAGGATAGGTGCCGTAGGAAGATACAGTAGCAAGAGGTGCAACTTCTGTCCTCCTCTTAGAGAATAGGAAATTAAATACTTAAAGTATGACATTCAGATGATCCTGAATTTGATCATAGAAAACCATAGGAGGAGTGAACTCGTCAGGGAAGATGGTATCATAGTAAGAATATGGGAACATGAGGAAGTGTTTGCCCTCAAAGGTAATCACCATACGTGGATTTGTGTGTGAATGTGAGTGAGGTTTGCATCTAAACTCATGTAGAGAATATGTGCATGTATTTACATATATATGTCATCAGCTGATGGGTCATGTGGGAATATGAAACTAGCAAGCCTAATTTATTCCACTTCTCCATGCATTCCAACCAGTTTGATACATGGCTTTGCTAGCTAACTCACTTATTAATTTCTTCTGTTACAAATGCTATTTTTTATCAACATTACCATTTTCCACAAGCCATCATATACCAAATAATTTTTAGTTTTCAATCATGGGACAACATAAACAGTAGCAGGAAGCAATAATGATGGAAGGCTCAATATTATACTTCAAAATCTCAATCTAGTTTGCATTCATGAGGGCAATACTCTGTTTAGAGAGATCGCTAAGGTACATCCAAAGAGTCTGTGATCAATTTTCAGTGAAACCTTTAATTGCTTTATGGTGTCCTTTGAAGCCACTTTTGCAAAAGGGAGAGAAATGAAACATGTTTGTTCTGAAACAAAAAGAGAAAACATGGGATTTGCTATATTAGCTCAGGTGTAATCTTCTTGTAAGGGTCGGTTCTTTGTGGCTACTCCGACCTGCAGTGAATCTATCCAAACAGTATCATTAATTGAAAAATTATTCCATCCTTTTAAAAATGTAACCCCTATGTGTCACTAGTTTTTCATGGGCTGTGGCAGTAAGCTCCATGGCCTACCTGTGTGCTGTGTACGAAATGTTTCTGTATATGCATATACTGCATATATGTATATATAGACAAGCAAATAACACATATACACGTTTGAATGTGTACTTTGAATATATACATGATACGTATTGCATGTAGGCTATATATATATCTATATATAGTATCTCCTGTGTGTATATACCCTGTCTGTGTATGTGTGTGTGTCTGTATATACCTCCCACATGCAGGTTTTCTGTAAGGCATCACACTGACAGCATCACCGCTTCCTTTTTTTCCAACCCTAGATTGGGAAGCTCGGATAGACAGCCACGGGAGAGTGTTCTATGTGGATCATGTCAATCGCACCACCACGTGGCAGCGGCCCACAGCCGCAGCAACGCCAGACGGGATCCACAGGTCTGGCTCCATCCAGCAAATGGAGCAGCTGAACCGCCGGTGAGCATTTGTACCTGCATTCCTTTGACATCTGTGCTCTCCTTTTTCTACACTGCTCCAGTAGCTCTCTTCCTTCTCCAGTGCACCACCCTGACTCCCACCTCGCCCAAGTTCTTGTCCCTACTGCAGCACTCTTCCAGTCTGCTGATATGCCTGCTGTGGGTGTCTGCTGCTCAAACCCACCTACAAGAAAAGTTCTGTTGAGTGAATGGTGGTACAAAACGTTTCTAACAGCAAGAGAAGGTATTTGGAAAACTTTTCTGAAATAACTACTAGAAGGGAAGGCAGTATTCTTCCAAAACATGGAGTCACTTTTGCTACTTAACTGTAGGAGTGGTATTAATGGGTCATCACCTAGTGCTGTGCAAAGCTTTTTGGACCTGACTGCTACTGGAATTGATGCCATATCTGTGTGGCATTTTATACCCAAGCTAATTAGGCCTGTTGAAAGGTCTGTCTCCTTTTCCAGGGTAGAACCCTCCCTAATAGGACTGTGCACACTTCTAGAGGTAGACAGGTCTGCATACTGTTGCATTGGGCCCTGTAAATCTGCAGTTCATTCTGAGCTGGCAGAGATACCTGTTAACGTTGTTTCTATTTTAGCTTTGTTTGACTAGTCCACACATAGATTTATCATTTTCTTGTCATGCTTACTTTTTAGACTGAATTTAAGAGGAAAGGAAAAAATAAACAATGAGTCAAAAGTCTTCCATTTTTGCTTAAAGAGTGTTAATTCCCTGCTTACTATAATGATGCCATTTCTAGAAAAGGATAAGTAAGACTGAAATTATATTTTAATTATAGCATGTAAAATGCCACAAAAGTTTTTTGGCCTTTACTTCTGTGCTAAGAGAAAGGTCTGCAGCTGAGAGAACAATGCAGAGTTTAAAAGTGCCCTTTTCAGAGTACTTCGAATAATTTGGGAGCTGCTATGCCCTGAATGAGGCAGTCTGGGAGAACTGGGCCATCAACTTAAACTAACACCATCAACATGCTCTCGAAAAATAATTCCCTTTTTTACCAAAATTCAGTATTTTGAGTAGTATTTCATAACGTGTTATGTCTTGCAGAAATGAGAGAGCCTGCTTGGTATTTGTTTTCATTATAGGTTTGCTCATAATGCCTTAAGCTACCACGTTATTATTAAAAAAACAAACAAACAAACCAAAGAAAAACCCTAAAGAAAGTGATTCTTTTAAGGGATTTACATGACTTCTCTGCCATTTGGCATTGGTCTTCAAGAGGCATTTTAACCATGTCGAAATTTCAAAGTTCAGACTATTTGGCTGCCACTTAAGCAAATTATCCACCACAGAAACCAGAAAGCTGTTGTGGAAATCATAATTTTTTTTTTCCTTTTTTTTTTTTGAGGTTGAACTCCTATAAGTGCAGAACAACCATGAAAGGAATAAGTGCTTATAAGAGTGATTTACCCTTCTGTTAGTTAATTCAGGTTAATCATTCAACCAGCTATCACAGCAGAAACTGAAGGGTAGGCTATCTTTGTGACCTCCTTCTTTCATATTATTCAGTGTTTTCATGTAGGCTGTCTGTCTGTCTGTCTGTCTTGGCCATTGGCTGTCACTGATTTGGATTGGGAATTGAGAGTTAATAAGATTGATACTGTTTGAATCTCTCCATTTTTAGTATTCATATATCCAGATACAAAGAGAGAAGTATGGAGAGTTTTCAGCAGTGGCAAATCTCTACTTACGCAAGTTCCACTGGAGACTTTGCAGTTTATTAAATAAGAAATGTCATGGCTTCTTGGGACTAAAGAAAAAAGCTGATGATTCCCTCCTTTCTGCCAAGGAGCTCTATTGATTTGAGAAGTTGAATACAAAGATCTCTATTGTTACCTGTGAACTTTTCCTAAGATTCTAAAAAATGGGATTCATACTGAATCTCCTGAGCATTTGCCCAGTGGCAAGTAACTGCTGTAGTTTTAACCTGGCTGTTATATTTTTTAAAGTTATTCTAGTCCTAAATCTAATTTCAGATATTTCATGTCTCCACATGTCAGGAAAGCTACTCTTCATTAGTTATTATCTACACTGTGGAGGATTGGACTTTATTTTAAGCCCTCATTTCAGAAATACTATTTTGTTGTGTTTCAAACTTAATGATTTGAAGTGTTTTCAGCAAGCACACCTGAGAATCATTTTAGGCAAGGCAGCAGGAAACAAAGACCTTGCTGATAGAATTAACAGCAGCCTGAACTTTTGCTCTAACCTTGAACAAAATTTGGACTCAACATCACTCTGTAGTTTGAAAAAGCTTAGTGACTTTTCTTTTAAACAAATTTACTTTTTTGGGGGGGCTTCCTGGTTTAATTTGTGGAAGGGAATGGAAAGGCCAAAATATTACAAGCAAGCTTGTTATTTCCAGCCCAGCCAAAACCACAAAGCTTTGGAAATTCAGCTTGAAAAAAACCCCATAGCTGTGATTAAACCTAGTGCTGCTTTCCTTCTGTACTCCAAGCTTCCCTTTAGCTGTACGAGCCACTTGAGGATACAGAGAATGCAAAACTGGAATCCAGGTGTTGGGCAAACACCAAAGAGACATCTATACTTCTAATTTTAAAGTCTCTTGCTCATTTTCTGTAGCACTACCTGACTTGATTACTTGTTGGCCAACAGATAACAGCCCTTGTTGTTCAAGTTCTGTTGAAAGGATACTTTGCAGCATATGTATGTCTAGACTTGTCTTTGCACTAGTTTGAAAGATAATAATCAACATAAGAAATCATAACCGTCATGGTTAGGACAGACACAGCATGGTATTTCTTACGCTTCATTTCTTTAACAAGTCACTTTGAAAGGAGACTGAAATTTCCAGAGGCATTCTCATAGCTTTTGCACTTCCCGTGTTTTCTCCAGCTACTTTGGCATTTTTTGGTATTTATATAAGGTGGTTTTATAGCATTGAGACCTAAAATAAATGCATAGCCTTTTGTTGACATACAGCTGGTGTTGCTCTTTGAGGTTTGCCAGTGGGGATTTTCTACCATCTAATTAAATTGAAGGTATAAGGCTTTTCTATATGTGTGCTTATATTTCTTGATTATATGAACTTGGGGGGTTTTCTGATTGGTTTTTCCTTTCCTTTCTATTGCATGTGGGTGTTGTAAAACTCCTCCAGTACTAGAATGGAAAGTTCATTCAGTTGCCTGCAGTCAAATGAATAAAGCTGTAAAATGTAGATCTAAAACAGAGGGTTTAAAACAGTAAATTCATGCCATTGCAAAACCTGCTATCAGAATTTCCTTATTAATATGGATGTTTTCTTAAACTGTCAAAATATACACTAAATATAGCTTAAAATTATTTTCAGTACTGGAGGGGGACACATAGCATTGGGAAAGTTCAGTATAAATCTATTAAAACTATATTTTTTCTTAATTATCTCCAGCCCTTTTGCCTAAGATTGGGTTGCAGTGAGCTACTGGAGATGATGTCTTTTGAAACATCAAAAAACCAAACCCTAACTCTTGTCTTTAATGATCCTGTGTCACTTTGAGGAATTTACTCATGACTAACTTCTAATTTGGAATAAAGTGTGCATTAACAAATAAAGAGAGAGAAAGTAAGTGAAATCTGTAAGTTGGGGCTTGAGCTGAGGAAAGAAAAGAGTATAAGTCAGAAAAATGAAAAACAAATAATGCTGGATCAGATTAAAAGCAGGCAGTAAAGCCATCCTGTTTCAAATACACATGGAAATGCCATGAAGAAAGAAGGATTAAAAATATTGTGATTAAATAAAAGAGGTAAATAAAATAATTAAGAGAGTCTGTTTTCTCGCTTTTCTTTTTTTTCTCTTTCTAGTTCTTTCTTTCTCCTTATGCTTTCTTTTTCTTTTCCTTCTCTCTTTCTGTATAAAATGCATTTATAATGCACATAAGACATACTCAGAATTTTACCAGTGGAACCAAAGAAAACATGTTCATCTGTCACCTTGAGTGAACAAGTTAAGCAGAATTTGGTTTCTGTAGTGTGAATTCAAAACACTCCAGACTATTTGTTCTTCATCAAGTATTTAGGATTGGGCTCCTTTACCTTTTCAGGGTTCAGGATGTGCATCCAGTAATTTAATGAGAAAGAATGAAAGTTACTCAGTGCATCACAGAGTTGATCCATATTTCATTGGTAATGCTTCCATAAGGCTAAATGAGAGGAAGAACCATGATCTACCTCTGGGTTTAGGTTCCAGGTGTCCAGACGTTTTAAAGGGAATCCTCAAAGTAGCCTAAATATGTGTCTAAAGTTTGAGTAGTGGTGACTTCTGTGCACCTTCTGTGGCTGTTTTTTAGTCTGAAAAATACCAAGTTTGCAGAGTACTGGTTGGCCCAAATGTGAGCAGCTGCACCAGCTGCAGGAGAAGAGTCAGCTGTGCTCTTACTCTGTTGTACACTGAAGACAGAAATATTGGAATCATTCAGGATCAGTGCTGATTGTTAAGGTAGAAAGAAACAGAAAGCACCTCTGCTAACTAAATCTTGTTGTTCCTTTCCTTCCTTTGGTACTCTTAGGTACCAAAACATCCAGCGAACCATTGCGACAGAGAGGACTGAAGATGATGCTGTGGTAAACAGGGTGGAGAGAGTTCCCACTGGAGGAGGAAGTGACTCTGAGGCAGAGCCATCCCAGCCAAGCCCAGGTATGGGGCAACAAAGCTTCTAAGGGGTGTGTTCAGTGCCATTCATTCTGGGGAAGTCTGCATTTCCAGGGGAGACTGGAATTTTATTATACCAAGTTGCAAAACTTAATTTAAAAAAAAAATCCCAAAACAAAACAAAAAAACATCCTGAAGATACAGTTTTTAGATGTGAAGCTACAAGTACAAAGCAGGATCCAGCAGTTTCATTTCTTCTTTAACTCCTACTAAGACAGACAAAGCATTTTTACTTTAGTAAAGTGCCATTTGAAACTAAAATTATAAGAAGTATTTTGCAATAGTATTCACCTGGTAGTTGCAAAAATGGTGCTGCCTTGTTTTTATGGCTGTGTGATTTTTAGCTTGGGTCATTTGCAGTTTATTCTCTCTAGGCCTGGCTTCTGCACTGCCACCTTTGCCCATGTCATTGCACCTGCAGTGGCCCTGGCATCCTGTATGAAATACTCGTGGTTTTTAAAGGTGTGGTTTTGTGATAGCTATGAGCTGACCTAAGTGTGGGCTGTCACTGAAGAAGGCATAGCTGTCTTTTTGCTTACCACTAATTTATGTGACAGGACCCCATACGAGTGGAGAACTGATCTGCCTGAAAAATAGCCTGGCTTCTTGGCCTTGTCTTTTACAGCCAGATTGGATCTTTCATCTGGCTTGTTAGATAAGGAGACAAGAATGAGTGTCACTACAAAGCAGAAGAGGAAGATGTGTAGCCAAGGCAGTAGGGGATGGCGGGGGTCTCTTCTACTCCTTTTGATGGTAGTCACACTCCTACCAAAAATGTTTTCTCAAAGTATTTGGGAAACCATAGTCTTAAGTGTTTTGAGGCCATGCAAAAATAACTCCCTGCTTTGTTAGCACCAGCAGAATGATTCACCAGTTCTCTTCCTCTGGATCACTCTTGCCTCCACCTAACTTAGTGTTCTATATTGTCTGCCATGAGTAAATCCAACTTCTTGCTATCCTTTTGCTGTCATTTTTTAAATAGGATTGGTAATGGGAAAGAACCAACATAGTATCTTGCTTGAATTTTCTTAGTTTTCCATGTTGAATAGGAAAAATTACATAGAGAAATAAGAAACTTTTTTTAACAAGTTTAGAAAAATATTCAGTTTTGTTTGTTTTGATCCATGAGGTGTTTTTACCTTGAAAATCGATTTTAGCCAGGGATAGTTAACACTTGATGCTCAAAGTTTCCTTGCCAGCTTTTGTATTGCAATTGAAGGGAGACTTCTACCTACAGTGGATCTTATAAGGAGATCCCAGTTCTCTATGTTAGAGAAGTGGAAATGAGGTACACATTGTATTATTAGCATTTATAAGTGATGTAGCCATTACTTCTAATATGTATAATCATTTAGTATCATAGACAATAAAATGGTAATTTAGTAGGAGTTGCCACCACTAAATATTTATTTCAGTTTATTATTTAGCATGCACTCTTTTGTTTTAAACCCAAAGAACTAATGAGTGTGATAAATCTTTCCACAAGTTATTAGGAAATGGTTTTTGCTATAGATAATTGCTTTGCTTTTAGAAAAAAACATCAATATTGTATAAAATTCCAAGAATTAGAAAGTCAATGATGGTGTAAACACATTAGGGAAAGAAGAAACTGCAGTATTATACATTTGTTATGTCTTTTAATTTAAAGGAAAAATTTTAGAAGGAATACAATTAAGGCACATTATTCCAGGTTCTAAACTAGTGTAAATCAATTTAACTCCAGCAACCAATCCAATCTGCAGTTTTAAATGGAAGAAATAATATGATGTGTGCAGCATGAAGAAAAAAAGAAATTATAACTGATAATAAAGAAACCATGAAATTGTATTTATTCTGTTGATGACATCTGCATCCAATTTTCTTGAATTGCAAATAAAATGTGGCTTTATTTGAAAATACCAGAAGACCAAATCCATAGTTCAATGGTAGAAAGAATTTTCCTGGTAGCTAAAGAACATGAGGAGTTTCCACTTCTACGGAGTTACATTCTGAATGCTCAGTTCTGCTCCTGTGCTTCATTCATTGATACAGATTAAAAATAATGCAATTGTATCTGGTTTTGTTTTCTTTACCATACAAGTCCCCAAAACCTTGGACTTGTCAAAACCAATGCAATTAAAGTACAGGGTAGTGATGGATTGGGAGATCACATTTCTCTAAAATCAGCTGTAGGGGAAACCAGAATGGGCCTGGGTGACTGAAACAAACCATCAGCTGGTTGAAACCACTGTGGTCACATTACATTTAGGGACAACAGCAGACTTGACCCAGAGTTTCAAAAGCTACAGTTCAGGAAACCATCCTGCAACTGCTGTGGTAAACACTACATTACTAACCATGAGGACATCCATCAGTTTGCCAACAGGATTGCCTTGGGAATGCCAAGGTAGATGCATTGGGCAGATGGTTGGTTGTTTTATTTTTATCACTTTTGCAGCTGTTTCTGAAAGGCTAAATAATAGAATTTGCTGGGCACTACATTAATAAGATTCTGTGGCTTGTTTTTATTTTGTCCAGAGATTAGGAGGGAAGGTTCCCTTTCTCCTGTGAATTCTCAAAAAATCACCTTGTTGCTGCAGTCTCCAGCTGTGAAGTTCATCACCAATCCCGAGTTCTTCACTGTGCTGCATGCAAACTATGTGAGTAATGATGATTTGCTATCTCACAATACTGGTTTCGAGTCCCAGTGCTGCACCCCACACCTTCAGGGGTAATGCACAGTGAATCTGAATTGTGTGACCTGGGGCTCAGTTGTCCCTTCTGAGACCAGACTGGGGACACTACAGCCAGGCTGCTCCAAGGAGGCTCTTGCTGGGATTCTGCCTCACACGAGAGATTCCATTGTACAGAGAAGTCCATTAATGTTATCCTCCCAGAACAAGCAGGAACCCTTGGTTTCAGCTTGGTTGATTTGGTTGTCTGCTGCTGCAGGCAGTGAAACTGTTGCTTTTTGATCCAACATCCTGAAAAATCTTACTCAGATACCACCAAGTCTCAGGGAAATAGAGGGGAAAAAAATTAAATTTTGCATAATTGAGTGAAAGAAATACTGACTTGTGTCAGTGTAGCTATTTGGAAAACGCACAAATAAAAACAAATTTTCAAAATTCAAATAACCTTTTTTCCCCCCAATTAGTGCAGTAAAACAACACATTTTCTTGCAAACCTGGAGGGGAGTGAAAAAAGTGTAGTATCAGGAGGAAGCAGATAGGGAAATCCCACAAGGACATGCAATCCTAGTTTGCCATATCTGGAATGTGGTTCAGCAAGGCATCTAAACATGTCTTCTGACTATTTGGAAAGTTATCCATTTCTGGGTAGCAATGACCTTCCTTTTCAAAAGGAAAAGAAAGTAAAACACTCTGAGGGTTGCCTCAGCACAGCCTCTTGGCTAACTGCAGACATCAGGTTTTGGCTGTGGCACTTCATGGATTGAAGCCAGCTGTCCATATCCAAGCATCTGCCAGAGATTATCACCCATGAGATCCTGACAAGGAAGGGATGTATTAACTCATCTGACATTCCCTGAACTAGGTTATGGAGTGCAGATAATTTCTTCCATTGGCAGAGTGATATATAGCTGAGAGCAATGTAATTTCTGACCAGCATAGTTGTTGGGAAAATGAGCAACTGATTACATAGTTGTGTAAGCAGCAGCTCACAAGACACTAAATCCCAATTTTATTAGGCACCGAAATTTAAAAAAAAAGAAAAGCAGAAAGATGCCCTCAGTTTTATCTTAACAACTTGTCTCTAATGTGAGAATCAGAATAATTTATTAAAACATCTGTCAAATGGCCATACAGGTACCACTTGTGCAGGAATAATGACCCACATAACTTTTGCCTTAATGTGAATGCAATATTTTAACCACAAGCCCCTATTAAAATTTCAAGCTATTAATTATGCCACTGAAGTTGGGATTGGAAAATATTATCCAGCAGTGAGAATTAAAAGGGAAAGGCCCTCATCTTTCAGATATTTTATTTCCATTAAGAGATAAAACTACATTGCACTCCTTGTTTCCCTAATGCAGCTTAGAGATATTCAAGACAGTCATTGATCATACATTAGATCAAAATACAACTTTTGTTAGGTGGTAGGCTGGGATCTTAAAAATCTGTGACCATTAAGCTTTCCTGGGTTATAAGCAGGTCATATCTCCAGGGCAGAGATCATATCTCTGTGATTTCATAACATTTACCAACCCTTGTCATAATTAGGCACTCTGTGCTACAGGGAGCATTGTCAGTGGTGTCACCACAATAAATCCTTACATAATAAAGATTATACCTGTAGATGTTTTATTGCATTATGGTGATTGAAATGCACTAAACGCACATCGAAATTGAGAATTCAAAGCTGCTGGGTCAGATTCTCTGGATGTATTCCAGGTCTGCACACTGGAGCTCACTTCACTGAAGACAAGAGTCCTCCAGTGATCCTTTATTACTCTAATGAATAATTCAATCCTTTGGGCTGACCAGCAAACCAAGACACTCATTTTCTCTCTAGTGAAAGACTCAGGAGATTTTTGTGAAGTTTCCTACTCTGTCTTGAGGAGCTTTTTCCCTGAAGTGAAGGATACAAAGAGTAACCTCTGTATGGGCCTGTGTGTTGTCAACACAAGTATTATTTTGTGGTGCTCTGTCATTGAACACACTGTGACAACAAATACAGTTCACTGGGCCTCTATTCTGCAATCAGATCAGTTCAGGCCCTTGAGCTGCCTCAGGCCACATTTCCCTAAGAGGTGTATTTAATGCCCATTGTGAGATACAACTCCATGCCTGAGAGATGGCATGTGTCCATCTGACAAGCTTTGTAGTCATCACAGAAACAAATACTCTGTTCCAGGAAACAATTCACACCTTTTAAAAATAAATTAAAAAGTGTCTGTTCCTGTCCTGTGGCTGTATAGTCACCGTAAAAAAGGTATCAAGCTCACATGGAGACATTTGCACTGGGGTTCTCTTAAGTTCATGAGTCCCACCATGCACATCTTGATATCAGTTATAGCAAAAATAGATGTTCACAGCTGTCTTTACATCTCTCTGGCGCTGTCCAGGCACACAGGCAGTGTTTCTGTAGACTAATAAAAGCAATGGAAGGGGCAACTGCATGAACCTTGAGTGTCTGATCTTTCAGCTCACCATTTTTGAAGTGCATTAAAATGGCAGTTCTTGCACAAGCTAACTGTGCATAATGTGTGGGACATTTCACTTTCTGGATTGGTATGTCTTAATTATGCATGAAAAGTAGTCATTCAAATCAAAACAATGAGAGGGAAGTGTTTCTTGATTCTAACAAGATTTCTTTCAGTTCTTTGGGTTTATGGCCCATGAAATAACCAAATATGTTTTGACACCAGAACTGGGTTTCTTTCCTTCTGTTATCCATCTCACAGAGTGCCTATCGAGTCTTCACCAACAGTACCTGCTTGAAGCATATGATTCTGAAGATTCGTAGAGATGCTCGTAATTTTGAGCGGTATCAGCACAACAGAGACCTAGTAAATTTTATCAACATGTTTGCTGATACACGGCTGGAGCTTCCTCGTGGCTGGGAGATAAAAACTGACCAGCAGGGCAAGGTAAGAATGCCAAAAATCTAATCACGTGTTTAAAACAGCACTAGAGACTACATGATTATTAAAAACTTCTTCCTTCTTGACTCAAAATCAATGAAGATTTGGTTTAAACAACACAAGTAGCAAGAAGAGTTATTTTAGAACCAGGAAAAAAGCTTCAAAGTTTCGAGACATTTCTAGCTTTCTGTAGAATATTGTACCAAAGCCAAGGCAGCATTGGACTTACAACAAAGTTTGAGCCAGAGTAGATCTGTTGTGACTGCAAAATTTGACTCAGTGTCTCTACCTTGAATGAAGCTTTGCTGTCTGACCACTGAAACCACCAAAAAGGTTAAAGCAGCATTTCCCAAGAATATTTTTCTCTCCTGTCTTGTTAACATCATGGCCATTGCACATGATTTTGGTCTACACAGCTTCTGATATTTTCTAAGAAATATTCTAGCTTTGAGTAGACCAGTCCTGTTGTTTGCAGGTGCCTTCCATGGACTATACTTACCTAGATATTTCTGACATACAGATGCCAGTGGTTTTCCTGCTATGTTCCTGCAATACCATCACAGGGTTGGCAGTCTTCATATTAAAGAAACCATTGTTCCTTTGTGTTTCAGTCTTTCTTCGTTGACCACAATAGCCGTGCTACCACCTTCATAGATCCCAGGATCCCGCTGCAGAATGGGCGTCTCCCAAATCACCTGACTCACCGGCAGCATCTGCAGCGACTACGTAGCTACAGCGCTGGAGAGGTAACTGTGCTCGTATCAACTCAGGAACTTTTGACAGCAGTCTTCTCTAGAATTATAAGAACTTCTTATGTTTTAAAAACATTGAAACAGAGTGTCTTGTGAATGTCTGTCTTCCAAAGACGATAAAAGGGATATTTTTGTCTTTCTCAAGGGTTTATTTCAGAGTTTGCTGGTTTATATTTTCATGGTTTTCAGAATAAAATAATAAGCATAAAGTAAAGCATAACTGAAGTGAAGTGATGAATAGATTTTAAAAGAAGAATCCATATTTGACATCCTGGCCTTGCTTTACTAAAGTTATTAATCATTTTTTAATAACCTGTTACCTCATACATTTCTTCATTCCCCACTGTGACACTGTGCTCTGAAAAGATAGACTCCCTAGAAGTAGTGCACTAAAGTGTGCTGAGGTTTGCTTTTCCAGCTTTCAGTCACATTAAATATCTTTGCTACATATCATGGGTATGATTTTTATCACTGAGGGACAAGATTGAAAGAAGCATAAATACTGTGTTTGTATTGTGGATTTAAGTAGGAAAAAGTACCATCAATCAGATTCTTCATATAGCAAATACATACAGTTAAACATTTGTAAAGATTGTTGCTGAATAGAACTAGAAATGAACTATGATGAAAGGATCTTTCTCTTCCAACAAAAATATCCAGATAAATGCTTGTGAAATCAGCATCAAAATTTATTACAGCAGGTCCAATCTGAATACCTCTCACTGACAGGTGGATTGGGATCAGGAGCTGAACAGGGTGTGAGGTCAGTTCTTCAGGACCAAAGGCAAATCAGGCCTGAGTAGCTTGGGCATGTTTTCTCCATCTTGGCTGAATACAGCACCATATTTTCTGAAGATAGAAGTATATCAATGTATCTGTTTCAATCATATCTTCCCACCAGCGTAGCAACTTCCCTCTGCCAGCAGCCTTCTGTTTAGTGTTCCTGCTGTGATTGAATTACTGGCATGACTGTGATAGCCACCTGCACCATAATTCATTCTTGGGCCCATGCTTGCCTGAGGCTTGCTTGCAAATTCACCGTGTCAGGGACAGAAACACCACTGAGCAACTCAGATGACCTAGCACAAAAAATACACTTGGTTTTGCAAGCACTGGCAAGGCTGGCAAGGAGCAATATGCAATAAACCCCCCCCCCAAAAAAAACAGTACAGGGTAGGATGTCTAAAGTATTGAATACTTTTGAGTAATGATTATCTGGGGAAATTAATACTGTTCTGGCATCATCAGCCAATGAAATAGTCACCTCCCAGTCTTGGTGACTCAGGTTCCACAGTGCTTCTATGCCCTTGTCATAGCCAAGCTTCTTTATCATAGTCAAGTAGCTTCCATTTGAGAGTGTTGGCTACTCCAGTGGAAGGACTCCCATTGATTTCCAAGGACTTTGGGTTGGTGCCTAAAAGTCCCTCATTTGCAGCTCAGTCCATTTATTAAGAGCCTCATGTTCCATGCCATTTCCTCCAAGTGTATTTGAATGTTCTTTGGCTTATAAATCATGTCTGTAGACTCACACATGGGGCTTTGTCCTGGCCATGTGTCTGCAGCCTTGGCCATTTCTTTGCTGAGCAGATGGTGGCCTCTGGAAGCTGTCACCAGGACAGTATGGAGTACCAGAAAGGACAACTCACCAGTTTTCAATGTTATGTACATGTGTCAAAAGAGTCTGAAGGACATCAGAATAGTAAAGTTGTGGTTGTCAGAGAGGACACAGAAAAGAGCCAGGGTAATGAAATAAAGGACCTCTGCAAAAACTTCAGTTGTTCTGTTTAGATTACTGATATTAAATGGTATTATATATTAATTTGAAAAAAAATGCTACAAATTCTTTATTAAGCAGTTATTTAGCTTTATCAGTCTTTTGTATGAGAAACGGGGCTGTTGCTACTCTTAGTTGACTGATTTTTGGAATAAAAGTTTGGGTAGCTGTAGTGGCCATCAGTAACTGAGGTATAGATTACTAAGTCATTCATTTACTTCTGCCACAGCTATAAACAGAACAGTTTGTAAGTACTTTCTATTCCCTCTAAAGTACTTCCCATCTGCAATGAAAATCAACATACATGATTATTGGATAGTGATTTTAAAGACAGCAAGAGGAAGGAAGCAGGCATCCACAATGGATACACAAGAGGTGCTGGTTAGCAAGAAGAGCAGAGAAGGTGCTAGAATATGACAGTATATAAATCTCCTTACCAACCCAAACCACAGCCAGCGGGTAGCAGGATTCAAATGGGCCTCTGAAATCCAGCAGTGATATAAAACTCAAGAAAGGGTATCACATCTTGAAAGGCTCCTCTGGTAATTTGGACTCTCCACTCCAGTTGCAACATCCCAGTATCAATTTCAAAGCTGTTAAAACCTGACATAAATCTGTCAATTACTCTACACTACATGCACCAGGTCACTAGATCATTAGAGGGGTCACTCTTTATCTTTTATTAGAGAATAATGTGCTAATCAAAATTAAATTATTCAATTAGAAAGTCAAAGTAGACGAGATTATTGTGACTGAGCACTTAATTGCAGCAATCAATTGTACTCAATTAGCTAAGAGTAGAAAGAGAATTGTTAGCAAAATGGAAGTTAATTAGAGGGCTGGGAATTTTCCTGTTGTGTTCACAGAGAAAAACTGTTTTGAGGTGTAAATGTGCAAAGAGCAAAAACAGCATGAGCAATGCCTAGGGATGGTGTTGAAGAGAAGTACATCATCACTTTATTGAGGTGTGTACAGAAATGGATTCTTACAATCTAGATGATTTTAGGTCTTAAACCAGAACTGGGAAGATGGGAAGAAAGGAGCGAAAGTTTCTTTTCACAGGCACTATACACATTTCCTACCAAAATTCTTGCTCCAGAAGAAATATGTCCAGGCACTGGAAAGATAACCAAAAGGAATGGTGACAAGAGGAAGAGGAGGATCCAGGCCCAAGCTGGGTGGAAGTACCATGCAGTTCCTGAGTGATGAGCAAATACCTGGTGATAATTTTTATGGGATATATATGTTTAACTCCTCTGTTACTCCTCCCTTTTCCCCTTTCTATCTTCTGGTCAGTAAAATCGTGTCGAGCAACAGGGGCGTAAGATTTATCTTTGTCAAGGATAAGTCAGCAATCACCCTTAAGAACAGGCTCACCCACCATCCACATTCTCTTGCAAGTCTGTTCTACAAGGACCTGAGGAATAGGCATCCTCACCTGAACTCCAGGGCTCCCTGGAAGTGGAGAAGCTGAGCCAAACAATGCCTTAGGACCCTCCCACACATCCTAGCTAGTAAAACTGGTCACGGGCCAGTGTGTGATCCTGGCTGTGCTGCCCACAGACTTCCCAAGAAATGGCTGCTCCCACAGGGACCTCATGCCCACTGTGGCAGTGGATCTTAGGGCACCTCTTGCACCTAAGGTTCCTCCCTGTGTGACAGCATGGAGTGAGTGCCATAAGGGCCACAAAGTGCTTGCTGGGGTGGATGCCTGGGTCACAGGGGAAAAGCTGCCTAAGCCTGAGCTAAACTTTTGTTGTGAGATGGCCTGTGGGGGGGTGTGAGGAGGAGACCAAGGCAGAAGATGGGTGCAGGTTAAATCCTGAAGGAATGATGGAGCGAAACATTTGCCATGCATTTGTACAGCAGTTTTGTGTTTTAAATTACAGTGTGCTTGATTAGAATAGTTATTGTTTAACCTGTGTGTTGACAAGTTTCAAGTGCATTGACTGGTATCTTGTTACATGTACACATTCCAAGCTTTATGGGTTCCAAAAGGCAGCTTGCCAGGCACATTTAGCTTCCCAGTTTTTGTCTATGTCCAGTTGGAAGACCTGGCACTTGGTTGTACCACTGAAAATGGATTTGCATCGTTTGCTTGGATGCAGAGCTAACCATTTAGAATATTGAAGTAGGGGCAATTTCTTCCTGAAGTAGTTGCTAAATGCTATAATTTGTGCAGTGAGAAAGGAGCAGCTATTAGCCCAGTGGAGTGGCAGTTGGAATTCCTAATGCATCTTGTCCTGATACAGCCTCACACTGTAGTCGCAGGACAAGGGGGACTGTCTTTAAACTGGAAGAGGGTAAGTTGAGATCAGATATTAGGAAAAAAATTATTCACTGTGAGAGTGGTGAAGCACTGGAACAGATTGCCCAGAGAAGCTGTGGATGCTCCATGCCTGGAAGTGTTTTAAGAACAGGTTGGAAGGGGCCGTAGCAACCTGGTCTAGTGGAAGATGTCTCTGCCCATGGCAGGGTGTTGCGACTAGGTTATCTTTAAGGTCCCTTCCAACCCAAATCATTCTATGATTTCTCTCTTGGCCTCACTGTGGCCGTATTCTGGAGGAAAACATGAGAGACACGTTTTACAAGTCCCCAAAAAGTTACCCAGCAAGTAATGCCTTAATGCAAACATTGACAGATGTCATTATTTGGCTTTTAATATCTTCATACCGAAGTGTTTTCCCACCTTTTAAGAAATCTGCTTTCCTGACATGATTCCCTTTGCTAGGTAGTGTATTTAGAACATTGGCTTTCTTTAAGTGCCTTAGTTAAAGGGCAGTGAAAAACTTCCTTGTTACTACTCTCTTTATCAGCTCTTTGGATTATGTTCTTATTTTCAATATATACAATTCAAGTTCTGGTTATGCAAGTTAGGCAGCCTTCTGGGACAATACAGGCTTTTTCTGTGCTGTGCTCTACATAGATACACCTTCCTCATGTTAAATTTCCCTTCAACAAAGCAGAGTGAACATTGCAGCATTGTGGGTTTTTCCTTTTTCAAAAACATTTCTGTAAAAACCTTGAAGTAATGCAGTTATGCTAAAACAAGAGATGTTTGATACTTCAGAGTATGTAGTGTGATGCTACAGAGATTTTATTTTCCTTGAACCAGAGAAGTCCATCACTGCCATACCTATATTAACATGCATTTACAAAATTTTGGATTCTGGTGCCTTCAGCACTGAGGAGTTGTGATATCTATAGATAATGGTGTACCTTCATTTGGAAGCACTGAACTACTTCTGTTTTTTAAGTTGACTGGAGTATAAAGCTATAATTTTCATACATGCTTTCTGTCCTTCAGTCAGCATCATGGGCCATTCTGAAGGTTACAGAATTAAAGATGACAAATCTTTTAACTGACTGGTGAGCTACTGGTAGTCGGTTTTGATCATTCTTTTCCTTTTCTCTGATGTTGTAGGCCTCTGAAGTCTCTCGAAACAGAGGAGTTACTCTGTTGGCCAGACCAGGCAATAGTCTTGTAACAGCTATTCGAAACCAGCACCATCATGAGGCATTACCTCTGGGTAAGCCAAGGTTTTTTTTGTTATTCTTCTCAAAGCAGTGCTCACAAAGGTGGGTTTTAGGACTTCTCATCAGATTCATGCACTGCCTCATGTTGCCCTGTGCCTCACTGGCAGTGCAGTCAGTGTGCCCCTGCAGAGTCATGGTGACATGGCAAATAAAGCGTCTGGGGTGTTTTTACCTTTTCCAGCTTACAATGACAAGATTGTTGCATTTCTACGCCAACCCAACATTTTTGAGATGCTGCAGGAGCGTCAGCCCAGCTTGGCCAGAAACCATGCACTCAGGTACCATTTTTTTCCAGACTGCTGTAACCTACTTCCAGGAAGTGCTTTTTGTAGTGGGGAAAACCAAATTATAGTAACTGTAGTACAAAATATGAACTTGAACTCTCACCATTAAAGAGTAGATGGGAACCACCAGGATCTTTGTGTTACTATAGTTACTTTCCACAGACATCCAGAAAGTAAGAAGAACCAAAATAAATATGATCAAATAATGACATGTCTAATTTCTATTCTAAGTATTACTGAATAGCAGAACCTTTGTCTTCACCCGCAATTATCACTTTGCTTTTCAGAAGATAGTGTTAAAAGAGTGTTTGGATGGAAGTCAGCAGCAGAATCCCAATAACTCCAGCAGAGCCAGGATTTTGCTTCATGGTTGGATTTACACCCCTGTCATGGATATAGTCACCCTAGATTTTATAAAGAAATAGGAGCATTATTATGAAGTGGATTGTACTCTTGTCTTTAATCTTTCTCACTTGACTTAAAGGTAGTTATGTCCAAAGTAGTGAAGTTGTGTCTTTCTTAAGCTCATTCCTTTCCTATTAGATTTTTTAAAAACAGAAAAAAACCAGAACCAATCACTAGTACAACTTAAACTTATTTGAATTCCAAAGTTTGAATTAACTGGTTTTGGCCAAGAAGTTAAGCAGGTGTTAATCAATGTCAGCAATGCCCATATGCACCATCTGAGAGTTTGACCAAGAGTTTAGGTTGTACTGTGCAGTATAGAGATGTGGCTGCAATACAGAGGTGTGGCTGAAGGAGGAGAGGATCTCCTAATTTCCTGCAGTGTGCTTTCTGCTGGTAGCCTTACTGACTCCTCATTTACCTCTGAAGGCCAAAGAATTCTTTGGGTGTAAGGATTAGACTTCCCTTCTGGAGGAATTGATGCATGCGAATAAAATGAGAACTAGAATGAAAAATACTCTCAGTATTCAAGATGTACATTTCTGTAACTGAGATTTTTTTTATCTTCACCATCAAATTATTCCAGACTATTTTTTTTTTCAGCTGTAACTTGAATTCTCATTTCCCAGAGAACAGATAATGCTTTTATCTCCTTTTGAGCAAAGAACAAAATTGACCAGTGATAGGGACTGGACAGCTTAGCCAGCGCATAATGAGATTTGTAACAGGATATTGAGCCTTTTGCCTCCAGGTCATTGCTGATTATACCTTTGGCCAGGAATGATCCAAGCTACTGTCTAATGCTCATGCAGCAGGTATTAAGCAAACTCCTAGGATGCAAATGTCCATCTTTTACAGACGTTGATTGCAAGGTTCTAAAACACATCCTTGACTTGAGGTATAATATTTTGACTTAGTATTAGAATAAAAATGTTTAGACATGCAATGCTTTAGAAATACACTGATAGGCTAAGTTGTAGATGTGTATCTTCCATGATCCTAATCTGCTGATAGGATCCTATCCTATGTTTCCTAGTCCTTATTAACAAAAAGTGTTATTTTACACATGCAACATGTTTCATACTGTATAACATCTGTGTATTTAATTCATATCAAGTTTAATTCATGTCAAATATATGTTTGAGTGCTATTTGCCAGATGAAACTGACAGAGGGAAAGGAAGTGATATTACTGCAAACTCTGTTAACAAAAGGTGCTATGTTAGTTGTAGACTTACACAAAAAATCTGTGGTTGGTGACTGACATGTACACATGAAACTGGAGGATTAAGAATCACTCTATTTTCTAAAATAGGGAATAAAATCTCTTTCTTTTGGATCAGTAAACTGAATGATAGAGATTGAAATTTTTTTGCAAGTTTGTTAGGAAGATTAGAAAATTAATCAGGCATATAGGATGTTTGCCATTTTTATAAGGAGAAAAACAGGAACTGGCAAAATACCAAAGAATAACAACTCTGTGCATGCTCAAGCTGTGATGGTTTTTTCTGGTTTTGCCTATTTTTTCTTCTCCTCTCCATAATATCACTTATGTTTCAGGGAGAAGATCCATTACATTCGGACAGAGGGTACACATGGCCTTGAAAAGTTGTCGTGTGATGCAGATTTAGTAATTCTGCTGAGGTAATCAGTTTGATCAATAGCATAATATCATTACTTACAGTACCAGAGAAACTATCTGGCTCTTTCTCAGCATAATTGAAAAGATTTTGTTTAATCAGGTCATCCTGGTAGCCATCCAAAATTATTCAGCTGGAGTGTATCTGTCAATTTGTACTTCCTGGAAGGCAGCCTCCATCAGTGCAGTAAATCCAGCCAGCTCAGTCAGTATGGTTGTTACAATTAAGTAGCAAATAAAAAAGAATCAAGTCAATATGTTTGCTTTTAATGGAAAAAAAATCTCGTTTTTTACAGAAAGAAAAAAAAAAGAGGAAAAAAATCCCTTGTCTTTCTTACTACAACAATGTAACTGTTCATGAAATTGATAATTTTACTGAAGCCGTGCTGCCACACATGCATGAAACCTCAATGCCCAATGCAGTGAGGATTTTTTGGGTAATGAAGATAAGGCCTCAGTTTGTACTGGAACCAGAGAGCTTGGTCTTTAGGTCCTACTTCTTCTCTAAGCTAAGAAGTTATTTTATTGTCTTGGTCTGAGATGGGAAATGTTGCATTACCCAGGTGGGGTTGGTGTGCTGTAACAACACTGCCTAATGCAAGAAGTTTACAGCTTACTCCCATCATTGCAATTCAAGGAGTCAAAGCACTGAACTACATGAAAATGACCCAAGGAAAACAGCTTGGGAGACAGAGTGTGCATTTTTACTTCTCTGTGCTATCGTGTTGAAGGTGTTCCTGTTTCATTCATAGCCTTACATCTTTGCTTTCCATTTGTGGGCTATCATGTTAACATAAAACATCTATTAAAATTCTTTTTGTTCTCCATTGCTAGTGACCAGGCTGTCTTTGGGAAACCTGTGGATTTTTTAGAATCCATGACTTCATCTGACACAGTGAATTTGCACCATTCTGCATATTTACATTCCTTCACGTGATGAATGTGAACTAAATCTCTCCCTATGACTTTTTGCACGCAGCCTTTTTGAAGAGGATATCATGTCCTACATACCATTGCAGGCTGCCTTCCATCCAGGTTACAGTTTTTCTCCTCGCTGCTCACCCTGTTCATCACCCCAAAACTCTCCAGGTAAGGAGATGGGGAAATTAAGACAAAATCTTGCATTTGTCGTATTTCTTCTAATAAATAGAAAGGAGCAGATTCAGAGCCAGCATCAGCTGTCAGCCTGCTAATTCCAGTGCCCACTCTGAATCTGATCCCAGCTGCTTTTTTTGCTGGATCAGTTTCCACTGCTGCTATGTATCTATCGAAGCATTAGCAGTAGCTGAAACACAGATCAGAATTTGCCCATATGGAAGAAGGTATTTTCTTGCTTTTTATATAATTGGAAAGGATTAGTATAAGAGAACGGTATATTCCAAGCATAAGTTACTGATATGGAAGCACATTCATTTTATGTGACAGCAGCAAAGAGCACCTTCCAAACTGAAGGTGTGTTGCAGCACTTCCAGTACCTCTGTAAAATTCAGTCTCCTCCACTTGATGTTCCTTCTCTTCTTCCCAAGGCACATCTCTTTTGAGACCTGAGGGGATCATCTTCAGCATCTAGCCTGACCTCCCGTGTTGAGCCCATTAACTTAGATTCGACAGGAAACATATTTTCCAGAAAAAACTTGCAATCTGAGAAGGTTATTTCCAGCTGTGCTATGTCTCTGTAGTTATTGTTTATGCTATAGAAATTTGAGGAGCTAGTGTCTCCCTTTAGCCAAGAGACACAACCCCCACTGCAGTCTCACTGAGTGTCTGTGTCCAGTGGCCATTTTCAGGGAATCAACAGAAATGTGATCTGAAGAGATCCATTTTTGGCTGAGCTTTTTGAGCATGCATTTAAATTATCTGATTTCAATCAAAATTAAGGGACAAGAGAAGTTCAAATCTTGGATGTGACTGTGAAAAAATGAAAAGGTTTTTTGATGTGAAGGAGTTAAATGGTAAACCCTTCTCTACTGGAGAGCAGTGTTCTGTCAGAATGTTCTATTTTCATTAATGAGTTTTAATACCATTGTTAATACAAGTTCCCCTTGTTTATATCAGGACACGTCATAAGCAAGTCCCCTACAGGACAAAAAAATCCAAGTATATGGCACAAATGTGACTTAGGAGACTGTTCTTGTGAAAACTATGGGCAAATACTAATTTCCAGCCACACATTGTCTTCTTGCTAATTTCTGTCCTGGTTACACTGCCCATGAGAGAACCCCTTCTCTTAGGTCCTGGGGGAAAACAAAAGGCTGACAGAAGAAAGAAGTATTGCAAGTGATTCTCTTTGCTCTGCATGTAAATATGCCTTTGTTTTACCAGCAGAGACAGTAATGTCCTTCCCTCATGGCAAACACAGTACTTTGGGCTCCCACTAAATGTGATGGGCTTTTTTTCTTTTCTGTGGAGCATTTGCTACCAGATTTCTCATAAAAGGGCTGTTTTTTATTGTCTTTTGTAATGAGATAGAGAAATAGGATTTCATTAATCTGTTCTTTAGCCTTTTATGCCATGGCACTTGTTTGTACAAATAGAATAATCACCTACTTTGAGAACGCAGCCTTCAAAACAGAACAGGTTCCAAATTGCTGAAAAATGTGTGAATCGTACTAGGGAAATGTAGCATTTCTTACTGACAGAAATCCTTTTTGATGCCACAAAAGGGTTTTGTGTTGATAGCTGGAAGTGTTTAATATACAGTCAGATTAACACAGGGAAACCTGACTCCCAGCTTGGCTGGGGTGCTAGGCTCCAGTGTGAAGCATTGCTCTGAGTTTCAGAGGTTTTATCCTGCCAAGTATGGAGAGCTCCTATACAATGCAGAGGAGAGAGATCTCTTAAAAGTGCAAAAGGGAAAGAAAACCCAAATACCACTGACCATGAGAGGCAGATACATATGTCAGTCTTTCTCTTGCCTTTCTGATCCTTCAGTTTCCATTAAATCACAGCTAAAGGCAGGGGCAACACAAGGGCACACACAAGGTGAGTTTAACAGTACTTTTAGTGAAGAGGATACATTCTCTGGAAGTTCATTGCAATCACTGAATTACAGGAACTTACAACTCTGTTGATACCAGATAGAGCAAAAATAACACTGAGTGCACTGTATACCTGCAAAAAGTTCCTAACATATTTATTAACCTGTTCTGCCTGGAAAAATAAACTGCATGATTTGGAAGAATGTCAAGCCCCTTACATCTTAGGATGCTGTAAATTTTCCCTCAAGGGCTGCAGCGAGCAAGCGCAAGAGCACCTTCTCCATACAGGAGGGACTTTGAAGCCAAGCTGCGCAATTTCTATCGAAAACTTGAAGCCAAAGGATATGGGCAAGGTCCAGGGAAAATTAAGTGAGTATTAAAATCACTTGGTTAGTCTAACAGGACATAACTTTGTGGTTTATCATTCATTATCCATGAAGACAGAGATAGGGAGTGTAAAGCACTCTGGATTTGCATTTTTTACATAACCATCAGGGAAAGATAAGATCTTCATATGACCTGCTCAAGAAGTTTTACTTCTTAAAAATTCATATTCTCTTATACTCCTATTTCCTACCTATTTAACAGGGATATTCATATTCCTACCTATAATTTGCCAGTAGCAGAATTAACCATCCTAGCAAATACCCACCGGATATTAACAACAGTTGCATCATTGTAATGGTGGTATGACTCCAAATTCTTTGAATTTACGTTATCACTGTAACTCAGGACCAGAACATGATCCTACAGAAGTTAGTCTGTGCATGCAGGTTTACCTTTCCATAGTTCTTTGTGTTGGTAGCCCTCCTGGATTTGAACTGAAGAGATTTCTGCCAGTCTTCATGTATCTGGGGTTCTCTGTCATATGATTGTGGATTTTTTTCCCATATGTCTTGTTAGTTGGCTTTTGAATCTGTACTTACTTGTGCTCAATCTAGCTATCCAACTTTGCCAAAGGGCTGTGTGTTTCTAAGGTATTTCCTGGGCATGTGGTTGAATTTATGTGTCAGGTTGGCTTCCTACCAAAGGACATCTGTTGTGGAAAAAACAGAAGTATGAAACCAAGCAATTCATTCCAGGCAAACGTCATCAGCAAAATGATCTTACAGAGCTGAGGAGTCCTAGCTGGTGGTTACCCCTTTTGGTGTCCTGCTAAATGGGTCCAAGGCATTCACAAAATATATTTTAGGTCTGTTTTAAAATGTCCATGAACATATGAACAAGAAGGGTTTCTTGCACAGATGGTGTGTAAAAGTACTATTCATTAAGTTGTTTTAGAGATTAGTAAGGGAATGAAAGATGTGTTGTATAAACAGAGGCTGATACTCCCTTTGCTTACCCTGCCACAGAAGCAGTATTTCCATGGACATTCACTGGATTGAATCCAGGAAGTGTTTGGGGCCAATTCCAGAAAGCTATGACTTCATATACACAGGAAGTTCACAGCCCCCTCTACCATAAAAATGTGTATGTATGGGTTGTTGCAGAGAGTCTTAGCAGTAGAGCAGTACTTTGAACCTAATCATGGTATTGTGAAGGAATTCTCTTTGAGGCACATAGAAAAGCCGATGGAACAACTCCTGAAAATCCATAGTGGTCAAACAGCACATGCACCAGCAGATGCCATTTTATTAAATTCTCTGAGAACAAGCTGTTGTTTACCTTCAGCCTCCCAAGCTCACACAAGACTCAATCATCAGATCTTTATTTCTGCTGCCCTTTGCAGGTTAATTATACGGCGTGACCACTTGCTGGAAGGCACCTTCAACCAGGTAATGGCGTATTCACGCAAGGAGCTCCAGCGGAACAAACTCTACGTCACGTTTGTCGGCGAGGAAGGGTAGGGAGCCACAGAATGCTCTTGATTATGAAATAGCTGTTATGTTGCAAAACACCAAGTTGACTAAGGCTGAGCCTCTCTTGTTATGTAATGTTTCTTTGGTTTTGTTTTACCTCTGAGTAAGTGATTCATCTTAATCTACTCAAACATTTGTTAAAAATAACAATAACAATAATGCTTCATTTTCCTATAACGCCTTCCATCTTAATATCTCAAAGTGACAGTTAAAGTGGTTAAATCTATTGTCATCTTGTTTCCCACAGATATTTTGATAGGTTGAAAGGGAAAACTCAGCTACAGGCCAGTGTTTACATACTGAACCAGTCTCAGGACTATAGTTAGAGACCAGACCTTTATCCGCTTTGTTGCTCTCTTCACAGTAGACCTGGTCTTGCTTTAAAAATTTTTGCTTTGCATGCCAACTAATGATCATTTGTTATCCATATGTGGATTTCTTGTTTTCATCTTAAGTGAGAAACATGAGTGCTGTTTAGTCCTTAAAATTTAATTCATGCTGTTGAAATCTGAAAGCAATAGAAGTTTCTTGAGAAGGCCTTTTCTCAGGAAGCCTTCTACAACTCTTACAATCCATGAGCCATTCTTGTATGGTGAAAGCCAGCCCCTGACCTATTGTTTTCAAATGTAAGCACAACCTTTCAAAGCCACCCTGGCTCACCTCAAGAGCTATGTTGTAATTGAGGTTTAATCCATATGCTTTTATATTGGAAAGACCATTCTGTGCGTGTTTCCAGATTGCTATATTACAAAGGCATGAAATTGTATTTCAGTAGCTTTGCATGTAAAGTTGGTTTTTTTTAATTCAAAAACTGCATATGTAGGATTTCAGTTCCAAAGGTACCAGACAGTACCCGAGGCAGCTCTCAACATGTCCAGCAACTGCTGACACTCAGCTCTGAGGTGTCATGGCAAGTAAAAGGCTTCTGTCCCTTGTCTCAGGACAGGTTACATCCAGTGGAAAAGAGAAGTTGCCAGTCTCAAAGAGTCACTTGGTGACATCAGTATCAGGGATTTTTTTCACTCTCACTTTTTATTCTCTTTGGATTCAATATTGTGTAACAGAAGGCATCTTTCACAGCTGGTTTTTCCTCTGGCCTGCAAGTAAAGCCTAAATATGTAGCACACTTCAGTTTATGATTTTGGAATAGCCTTCTGGAATGCTAGTACTGGCCAAAGTCATATTGTTTTCTGTTTGCATGGTGTCCTCAGGAGAAATTACAAACCAATTTGATGTGCAAATTCATTAATTCTTCACTGATTCATTTACATCTGAAGATACATTCCTCTAGGGTTTCTGCTGTTTAATACTAATATACATTCTGCTGGAAGAACTCCAAGATGCCAAATCCACTGAAGAGCAGATACTGTATGGCCATGTGATGCTGTATGGGCACAGCTTCCCACATTTCAAAGAGAAAGGACATTGAAAATGAATTATAAAGGCTTTATGATGAGTTAGTGTGTTGCCCAAAAATGCAATAGCTAGTCTCCCGTTGGAGGTTTTTGAACATAGACATGTGTTGTTTGTAGTACTTTACTACAGCCATTAGCAGGCTTAACCCAGTACTTTGATGTCCATAGAACCTGGTCCATGGCTGACACTAGTGGGTCATGTGGGCTTGTTACCGTCCTCTTTTACAGGTGTGGCTTTCATGTCATCACATGATCCTAGAGCTAAAGCTCCTCAAAGAGGGAAGTACTGAATTTCCAGACATAAAACACAGGAGGATGGACTCACCTGCCCTTTGTCATCTTTCTCGTTACACAAATCAACCATTCAACCCCTTTCACTTATGCTTCTATAACTTCATAGTACAGAGAATTCTGATTCAGTTGCAGAGCTTTCCACTTCAAATTGTTAAGTAAAAGGAATAGTGTCCACCTCAGAAAATCTTTTGGCACACTTGATATATGGCTACAGATAATTTCTTCATATTGCTACATGTAGGTTTATATTAGATTGAAAAACCTATCTACCATTATTAGAGAATTATCTGCTTTTAATAAATCCACCACAGTTTTCATTTAATGCATTCAGGAAAAATTTTTGGTCTCGTTTTCCTTTTTATTTCCAAGTTGAGTGTAAAAAAATCAAGGGAAAAAAGAGACTCTCTACAGAGCAAATTCATACAACAGCAAAGCACAGTTTAGGGTGTACCACATGAAAATAACAGAAAAGTGGAAGGGCTTGGATCTAACAAACAAGGAGTCATCATTCTGTCTTAAGAGACACAATTCTGCTGGAACTTGGTCTTGTTCAGTATATAAACCTTTATGGTTTCTGTAGCTAAAAAAAGCATCCTTGGGGCTAGATTTGGTGTAGGAGGGTCAGAGCAATTTCTGCTTTAGGCCAGGCTTTCTGGTCTCTGAACCCATGTTCACAGGCAGTTCAAACCCACTCACTAGAAAGCTACCCCTCTGCTGGCCAGCCAGCTGAGACAAGGCTGTACCTCCAGTTTGCTAAGCTTTTGGAGTACAGGAAAATAGACTACTTAAGGCAAGTGTCCCAGTTATGATTCCTCCCAGATCAGCCTGGATATTGGTGAAGTTTTGGAATCACAACTTATTCAGGATTCAGAATCAATTTTTGAGAGGAGAGATAAATCATGTTAGAAACACTTCACTACACAGGCTTCTGTGTTGTGACAGCAACCAGTGTAGGCAAATCCGGGAAATCCACTCAAATGGTAAGAAGCCTCGTTTTATCTTTTGTACCTTTTTCTTTCCAGGTTGGACTACAGTGGCCCTTCCCGAGAATTCTTTTTCCTTCTGTCTCAGGAGCTCTTCAATCCCTATTATGGGCTGTTTGAGTACTCAGCCAACGATACTTACACTGTACAGATCAGCCCCATGTCTGCCTTTGTTGAAAATCACCTGGAATGGTAAGAACATTTTATGCAGAACTGAACTATTGTTTCAGAGCAATAAAAAAAATGGAAAAGTAAAATAAAAGCTGCCATTTTAGACTGGAGTACATAAAAATATTGCTAATTCTGGGAAGAGGTGGGGTAAATGTAAATACGAGAGCAGACTCCGAAAAAGCAGTTGTGATGAAGTACTGCCATTAAAATGTCCTGTTGGCTTACTTGGGACTTGATGTCTGTGAACTTCTATATGAACATAAAAAAGACAAGGAGAAGAGCTCTGCTTAATCCAGTCTTCATCTCCTTGGTCCCTTTCTAAGAAAAGCTGGTGTGACCTTTCCATGTATCATACAGCATTGTACTTGGAAGCTGTACAGTATTCTCTGAGAGCCACATTGATGCTCTGTTCTGAAAGCATATTGTGATGTCCTCATTTTCTCTTTCTGCCTCCAGATCTGTCTGACTTTGGGAGTTGTTTTCACTTTGGTAGTTTCAGATGTAGTTAAGCGAAGCATAGGCTGCGAGCCCTGGGCATTGCTTGTTCCCTTGTGGGATTTCATTGTGTCAAAGAAGTGCTGCCACATGGGTTTGTTCCTATGATGGTTTTCTTTGTCAATCTCACTGGCTTCTCTCAGAGATCCCTTTTTTAAAGTGGGAGGCAGTTCAGGCCGCTTTTAAATTGTACTGTTCCTCTATTCTTGTGAACAGATCCTCCTTTGCTTGGCTTACAGCAGGTGGGAGATGAAGAACAGTTGTACCATCACCTCTGTTAAAGTTGCTGGGGGAAAAAGGGATGTTGATTGGGATGAGCACGGTTTCTGAATTGTTGGATTTTTTTTTTTATTATCATTTCCAGCAGTGGAGCTAAAAATGATCCTTGCTTTAGAGTGTTTCTCTACTGACATGAGCAGGAAGAGAACAGCTAAGTTCTTACAGCTTGTTCACCTCTCACTGCAATCCTGTTCATTTGACATTATGTGGTGCTTTCCTAGTTTTCAAGAAGAAATAAAGTCTGTCCTATGTCCTGTCTTAACAGGCAGCATAGATAAACTTCTGATTTAGGAAGCTGTTATTTGTGGAGATGTATTTTGACTTCCAGGCAGGGGACCAACTAGTCACATGCCAACTCCTGATCATTCTGCCCACATTGTGACGAAGCTGAATACAGATCTGTTTCCAGAGATGGTGTTGCCATGTTATCTCAGCAGCACCTTACTCTTACGTGTTATAAATACTGTCCTTGCAAAGAGTTGCAATTTTCCTAAGTGAAAAATTCTACTGCAAAACATACATGCTGCGTTTGATCCCTTCTTTTATCTTTCTTTTTATCTGCCTTGAGACATTTCAGCGTGAAAGAGGCAGGTTCTTAAAGGTGTCCTGGGCCATATAGAGCAGCAGAAAAATACCTAATACAATTTTTCTGTAGCAGTTGGAATTTAACTCATAAATCAGCAGCAGTTAGACACATAGGCTGATTCTCCAACTGCACATATCAATCCAGCTTCTTGCATGCAGAATGTTATTTGGCCTTCAGGCGCTTTTGTTTTCCTATTTTTAAGAAAGATAAATTTAATCTTTTAGCCTGCAGAAGGAAATAAATGCTGTGAATGAAGAGGTTTGCAGTATTGTAAATAGGGCAAGATTGCAGAACCCGAAGGAAAGATAAACAATCCAGCCAGTGCTTGGAAATACTTTGTGAACCTGTTATGGAAATAATTACCCGAGACCAGCAGTTTATAATTAGCCTGACAGGTTTCTTGATTGGCTTGTAGATATCTAGATATTCTAAATGTTTTTATACTGTGTGACTAATCTCAGCTATTCATGTGTAACCTTAGAGTCCCTGTGTTCAGAATTCTGTGCAGCCAGCAAAGATAGGAATTGGACCAGTGGTTTTGAAACTCAGAGTTTGATTCTCCCATTAAGGCTTTACAAGCTAACTTCTGTGAGGACACTCTACTAACTGCCTTGTCACTGTTTCTTCCTGAGGAATGAGTTTTCTGATGTTCCCAAGCTTTCTTCATTCTCATCAAAGTCAGAGCTAGAACTTTTGTTTCTCATATTTACTTGTTGATAAGATTCCAGCAGAGCCTCCTCCCTGTAACATGCCAGAAATAGATAACACTTTCCTGTTTTGAAGCACCAGCTAACAGAGACAGATTAATCAGTTTGAGAGTTCCAGGGTCACAGATAATTAATAATCATAGTCTTTTCAAAGCTTGAAGTTTGATGTCAGTCATGAAAACCACACAACCACAATTGGTTTAGATTTGCAGATTTCTTCAACTGTATACTTTTTGGTGCTGTGGGACTTGTTTTTTATGTGGAATCTACCCTTGGCATATTTTTCTCTGTAGTATTTCTGCAAGACCTCTCCAGCCACAGCTATATTAAGAAACAGAGCTAGCAAAAAAAAATGCACTCCAAATTGTTTTACATTTTCTCTTTCTTAAGTGAATAGTGGTGAATTTGAGATAAATACAGCAAAATGCAAAGATGAGAAGTTGTTTTCATATTGGCAGAATTGAGAAATACACTACTTTTTTTCCCCAGCCTAAAAGTTACAATTCTGCCCCTTTTAGTGGCTTATTTCATGCTTTGCTCTTTTGTACAAACAGCATTCTGAGTCCAAAATGAGCACATCAAAGCACAGACTAGTTGTATATATGCCAAGTTAAGAAAGAGACATAATGACTGGAAAATATTTCTCATTTATGGAGAAACAGAGATTTAACACCTTTCCTGCAAGCTTCCATTAAACAAGACTTTTTCCTTTAGTCAACATATGTGCATACTGAGCACACAAAATATAAAATATCACACATTTTTGAAGTTAAAATATTTTAAATCCCCCTTTATATGAAAGGACAGTTACAACTCCCTAGACCAAAGAAGTTTGATGAAACGTATTTTTATCTGCACACTACAGGATGTACCAAAGCTCGTAGCTAGAAAAACTGCTTTTAATCCATGCCAGTAATGAGCCATGCTATCTGATCTAGGTAAACTTGTCTAGCTTTTTGCCTAGATATTTGAAAAAAATCTTCTGAAATACACCCCTACTGGAGGTAGTTCACTCTTTTCCACATAAGTGGGCAAAATGTGGAAGCAAAAAAAGAAATATGAAAACAAGCCCAGTCTCTGCATAAAAGGCCAAATGACCTAGACAGAAAAAATCATTCACAGACATTCATTTGGAGATCTGAGGGATCTTAACTTGAAACATCTTTTTCTGTGTTTTCATTGTGAATTAGTGACAGCATGGGTTTTTGTAGCAGTAAGGCATTTGTGGACCTTGCTGTGACATTTATGCAGCCTGAGAGCAGTACCCCAGTGCTACAGTTATATTAGAGGTATTTACAGCTTGCTAATCGTACCTAGCAATTTGTATCCATCTCAGAGAAGCATTGTTGTGTTTTGTTTGTTTTTCTTTATGTGAAAATTAATGCATTTGTTTAACAGAACCTTATTAGAAAGTTTAAGACCTGTGAGTAAAATGCTTTTGTGCAGAATCCTACTGAAGACCACAGACATGATACAGTCAGACCCAATGCTCAAATCTGCAGAAGCTGTAGATTGTTGCTGGCCATGTTGTCCTGATGAACTCTACTAACTTGATGCTCATTTAGAAACTGCTTTGGGGCAGGAATTTTTTCATTCATTTCCCATAATGAACTTTTCTTTCTTCTCTCCAGTACCTCTCCTCATATTCGAGTGTGTGCCACTGAGCAGAGTCAGACAGAAGACTTGCATGTATTTCTGCATCTCGTTCTGCAGGCAGATGAAAACCTGATGCACCCGCTTTCCATGCAGACAAGATCTTGCTTTCCCTGTACTCCAAGTCAGCTGACATGGTCACTGCAACTGGTTGAGTTGGGCAAATACACACTGTCTCCCATTAGAGCTAATTGCCTCAGGCATGGCACTGCCTGGGTTGCTTTTACGTGCTCTGGCACATGGGCAGAGGCAGCTCCCTTTGCCTACACAGTGCTGTGGGGGCACAGCCCCAGCCAACCTCTGAGCGGCCCTTTTATTTATTTTGTGTAAACGAGAAACCACATAACCAGCACTATCCATTGCTAGCGTGCCAGAGAATGCAGGGTGTTGTTTTTCCTCTTTTTTGTTATAATAAACCCAAGGAGAACCGAGAATGTTGCAATTTCAGCTGTCTTTTCTCCTTAGAGAGCTTGGTTGGCTTTCTTGCCCCAATTTCCTTATGAGTTGTGCCTTGTGCATTTGCCCTGCCTATCCATCAGTCAGATTCCTAATCAGTTTGAGACCTGTCTGACAGGAAGGTAAACGTCTTGAAGATAATAATTTCCTAAAAGCTTTGTGAAACATGTGTGGGTAAAGGACAGATCTGCAGAAGAGTGGCTCAGCGAGGTGGGCAGGAGAGCTCAGCTGGGGTCTGTGCTGTCTGTGCTCACAGCTAGTCAGGCAGTGCGAGTGTGCCGGCAGGTCCATCACAGGCACAGGCTGCAAACCAGCCCCATCCTCTTGCTCAGTAGCTTGGGGATGTGAGGAAGAGCTGTGCTTAAAGGAGACAGAAGGGACAAACTGGAGATACTCCAAAGTCTGAGAAGTGCTAGCAGAAATGTGTAGGAGGAACTGGGAGCTACTGCAATACGGTAATGTAGGGCCATCAGAGGCAGATCTATAAGAAACAAAGCTCCATTAATCCTTCTACACAGCGATTGACTTATTTCATTGAAGTGTTTTTAAAACAAGTGACAAATTGCCTCGTGACCTAATGGGTTGTATTCCAATGCGGGCCAGCTCATGGGATGAATTTAGGCACACTCAGTGACTCTTTACAGAAACAGTGGAGAAATGTAGTCATAGCATCTAAGCAGGAGGTCTGCAAACAGCCATTACTCCTCTCCACTGACTGAAGGGAGCTCTTGGGAATATGTGGTCTGAATTACTCATTAATCTCTCTGAGTTTTCAACTGTTGTGGCGGGCAACCTACATATGGCCCCAATACCTGTTTAGTTATAGAGTCAGAAACACTGAGTTTGGGTTTGGGCTTAAAAGGACCACTTGTGTGGGTCTACATTTGGGGGAGGAATTAATTTAGGAGACCAATTTTGCAGATGTCTTGAAAGGGCCTTTTTATGCTAAACACTGAAAAATCATCCTCTTAAAAATCAGATAAAGCACCCCAGAGTGATGCATCAAGATACATCCAGTTGTTTTTGAAATTAGATGACTGCCTGTTTGCCTCAGTTTCCATCTGAAGAGACTTTCTAGTATGTAATCAACTTGAATTCCATTTGATGTACAGGACTGCTCGGAACTGCTTTGAAATTCTCAGATGAAAGGCACCATAGAAAACCAGTGCATTTAATGTTATGTTAGACTATAAATTTTAATTACTAGCAATATCTTATTTTAAATAAATTATGTTTGCTTGAGAAATTTTCAAGCACTATTGTAAATCTTCTGGACAAGAATGATATTAAAATAAATGTGCAGCTGAAATAATTTATAAGACCTTTTCCCTCTGTGAAAACGGTATGTTACTGAAATGTCTTCTTGCTGCTGTATGGTGATCTCTCTCAATGTCTCCTGTACTTAAGTAAATTTTGATTTTCCTATTAAGTTTGATATATGACTGTATCACATAGAGCCTGCCTCAACAGCTGGTTAATTATTTATTATGGGTCAGGAGGAATTGGAAGATTAAAGGCAAACAAAAAACTGAAGGAGAAAAAAGCATTCTTCTTAACTGAGTTTGTACAGCAACCATTTTTTGTTTAGAAAAAGGTTCTGCTTTATATTTACCTTATTCTTGACTTTCTGTCTCTTTCTAGAGAATTTTTTTTCCAAGCTCTTTTGAGGATCTGAATGGTGTTGCTTTATAAGTTGAAAGAAGAGATGTCTCTCACAGTCTCTACCCCTTTTCCTTTCCCTGAGTCTTATAGTCTCTCTAGAGCTTCTTCCAAATTAGAGTTTGGTTTGAGGGAAAGGCGGCTGTTCTGTTTTGTTCTGTATTTACAAAAGTCATATTTATGGGTTTTTCCCTTGCTTAGGGCCATTTAGTCTTTTGCAACACTGCAGATTAAATCTGCCCATAGATGGGAGGCTTCACATGAATATCTCTGTAGTGTCTACACCTTGCATATGGCAGAGGAGAAAAGGCTAAAATCCACACTGTTCCCAAGCACGTGGGCCTGCAGGATAGGCAGTGATTGTTGGTGTACTGGTAGTGGCGAAAAACCCCCAGGGAGTGATGAATGTTGTCATATGTCCTGTTCCAGCCACACTGGAAGGGCAAGGCTGAGCTGTCACTATGAAGTATTGCTCAGTCATCACTCCCCTCCTTATTCCTCACTACATTTTATTCAGACTTCAGTAACATAAAAAAAATTCAGCTAGAGCAGGTGCAGAAATTCTCAAGATAACCTTTTTTTTTTGTAAGTAACACAATTCATACATCAAAAGAAAGACTGTTTGAAGAGCAATACATTAAATCACCCAAATTCATTTTGGGTATTTTTGAGTAGCAAAGGCATTTTTACTGTTTCTGTATGCCTCTCCCTGGGATGTTTTGAAAGTTAAAAGTTTCATTTGTTCATTGAAAATTATTCTTAGTTTCGGTATGTCACCTTAGTGTTACATTGAATTCCAGAAAAGGGGAATACTTAAGATTTTATTTGATCTGGTATCTATGTTTTTTAAAGGGAGAAAGGTAATGTTTGTTGGTTTGCCCCAATTTGGAATAGGAATATTTTTCAACATCCCATTAAACTTATGGAGGATGAGAAAAATCCTAACCTGTTCACCCTCTATGGGAAAAGTTCATGTGATAGCAAGAATGAAGAAGTGTGCATTCAGTATCTTGTGGCTCATAGAAGGAAGCTTTTTACACTGTAACTTATTACTTCCATTCTAGAAAATGGCAAACTAGAAACTAGAATTATTTAATTGTGTTGGAAAGATTTGTAAAGAAAAGTAAAAAAATTTTTTAGACTTCAGAACACAAATGCAAAGGTTCCACTGTTCTGCCTGTTCTCAGAAGAGGATCAGAGTGGTACATTTGCAGTAGTATTAATAAAAGTTGGAAGTATTCAATGATTTGCAAAATAAGACCTAAAATAGACTGCCAAGCAATTTATAGCATGTCTGAATATCAGCACACAGATTTCTGACTTTACTAATTGAGGACCTTCATCCTGAGAGACAGGGATCATTAGCTGAGTTGCAATGCAATGCAAATCCAAGTGTGTGACTTCTGGACAGGGGTGGTAAGTCCAGAGGGCTCTGCACTGCAAACAGCCCATGAGCTGTTTGCAGTTAGCTCAAGGATATCTGCATTACCCCTCATCGTGAAGGGTAAACATTCCTGGGTGCTTACCAGGACTTTATGACCAACAGTCTCTCATCCTTAAATACCCCAGACAGGCTGGAAAGGATGTGCCTCCTTTGGGAATAAGTCAGTTATTGTGGCTGCAGTGTTTGTAGTTAGCCATGAAGGAAAATGTGCAGTCATTCAGCTGGTGTTTTTATGAGCCTTTTGTCTGGCAGATGACTAAATCTGTGGATTTTCCTGTAGCTTGACTAGTTTGTTTCATCACATGGCAAAGCTTGGAAAGCAAACATAAGTCATACAATGTCTGAAACTTCACCAATTTGTGCAAAGTGCCCACCAACAACTCTTCCAAAATCTATGACTGAGAAATCAGAGTCTGTTGATGAAAATGTTTCTTTTGATTGCTTGAAATAAAACAACCCATAACCATCAGACTGAACTCATCTACAAGGAACTGATGATAAACTGGAGCTGATTGATTGACAAAATTATGTATTATTTTATAGAAGGTGAGAAAGTGAAAAAAGTCAAATAGACTAAACAACTAAAATGGAGCATGGACTCAGCAGACTGTGATCCCATCGCTGTCTCTATCACTTTTTTTCTGGATAACTTCAAATAAGTTATTTTACTTTTGTACCTAAGTTTTGCCAGTTTTCAAATGAAATATTGTCACTGATCTCCTCTGGAAGCCGATCTCTCTGCTTTGAGATTTGCCAGTCAGCAATAAAGTCTAGGATCTGAGAATCACAGAATGTAGAGGTTTGTTGTCTAGCCAGTAGTTCATACCTTGGTCTCTATCTCTCTGTAGCTACGGGGCAGGGGAGCATTTGTCAAAGAGTCTCCCAGGCCAGTGTGTCTTATCCCTTGTACCAGCAAGAGAAGCTAAAGCTTGCAGGCAGCCTGGTTGCTGATGGAGCTTAGTTGTTCTTGTGCTGCTGTGTTCTGGCAGGGGTTCTCTCAGAGGAGGATGACAGTACGTTATGGTCATGAGGCTGAGAGATAGCTCTGCAAGCAGACGTGGCCACTTCAGGACTTGCCACACTTCTCCTCTCCTCCTCCAAACCTCTACATCCATGGAACTTGTTACTGGTTAAAAAAAACCCTAGCATAGATTTCTTATTACAGATCATGTTAATTTTTCGATCTCCGTATTAGTTTAAAGGCAGACCTGGAAATTAGCTCTCCATTTCCAATGTGTGATGTCTCTGGTGCTCAGACAGCCCATGACACCAAGGTGGTGTGCCTGCAATGGCCCCACACAGAGGAGTTCCTGTACCTGCAGTAAGAACTTCTGGCACAGTCCAGCTGATGTACAAGAAGCCAGTGCCAGCCAGTCCAACGTGGGGCTTTCTGACTTGGTGGCAGTGCTGAGCAAATGCAGCTGTAAGCCTTTTCCCGTAGGACCATTTTCCTGGAGTTACTATGTGGAGGAAAGCAACCATTTGATAGATTGTGTTGAAGAGAAACCAAGGGGATCCTATGAAATTCCCTTATCTACATTATCTTTGCATCTCATTTTTCTGGATAAAGCAGAATAGCCTGCAGCTTTTGCCATAAATTCATGCTTTCCTCTCCATGACACAATTAGTTTTTTAACCTTTTCTGTCAGTTTTTTTGTGGTGGATATAGCCAGGATATAAGAAAGATGAAAAGACATTTTGAGTGAACAAATAACTGGGTTAGGGACAAGGAAAATACTTCAAAGACCTGATTAGGTTAAACAAAGAAGCAATAAGGTTTGGATTATCTCTTTGGTTTTCAGTTGCTGGTAATTTAGGTTTCAGGAATGGTTTGAGGTTTAGTTGCTAATTTAGGATACATGAGCTCCAGAGATTTAGAAGGACATGAATAGTTCACATTTCCATCACATGTAAGGAATAGCTCTTTTTCATATGCTTACTCCTTGGTACTGAGAAACAGAAATGTGTTCTACTTGCAGATAGATCCAGAAAATAGGAGAACCAGTTACTGACATGCCAGTATTGTACTGGCCTTTTGCAGCAGAAAATATATGCACAAATTAACAATAAAATGAGAGATTATCTCACATAAATTTACTCATCATATGAAACTCCACTGCTCACCAAATGTAAAAATATCTCAAGAAAGGCTTATTTTCACCTGAAGAAAATTATCTGTTCAGGATTTGAAATGAAAATGAATTTTATTTGTACCAAGTTACTTTTCCTTCCAAAAATAATTTCTCATCCTTTTCCTTTACTTGTTTAATTTCAGTTCTTGGGTGATGCACCCATATTTCCCACCCTCTCTGATCACTCTCTTTGTATTTTATGGCACTGCACAAGCAGGTCTGCTGGACTGTTCCACTTTACAGTTGGGCCTACTTAAGAGAGGCTAGTGCTTTCTTAAATGAGTGTAACAAATTTCCTTGAAAATATAAATAAAACTCCTAAGTTTTATAGGCATAATAAGCAGACAGGATTATCAAAGATTGGCTCATGGAATATGCTTCTTGATGTTTTGATGCCTGAATTAAATGCCTTGGCTCTGAGTAGAATGTATCCTCTATTAAATCTCAGTCACATTTGCTAGGGCTGCAGGGATCAATCCCTGTAGACTCTTAACTATTTAAAGTTCATCAGTTTCCAGGCTGGAAATCTGCACACACAGTTGCTCTGTGTCAGTACTCCTAAACATTTTTTTTGAATTTTAATTGAAGAATGGATTGAAAACGAAGCTTACCTGACAGAATTTTCTGTAGTTTCACAGTGAGGAAGTATGGAGTTTCCCCTTAAAAACTCAGTAACTGTCTGAAAACCTGGAATGAATTTTGACCATATATGAGATAAGATCCATTTCAGTATTTAGAACATAGTGCTCAGGAGGTAAAACCAAAACCTGGTTGAGATGAGTCATTACCATTCCTTCAAAAGAAGCGTGTGAGGCTCTAGAGTAAGTTCTTATGTGGGATGCCAGTGTGGTTAGATACCAGAGTCAGTGCAGCATTGGAAGATGCTTTGCAAATGTGACTCAACACTGTATCTTGGTCTCTCTAAGATTTTGGTCTCTCAGGATTTTTCATGTTAGTGATGGATGTAAGAAAAGAAAGTGAGCTAACGGTACTCCTGTTACTCCTTATACTGGAATTCTCCTCTATGACTAATTTAGGACTTATTTTACCTTTTCTCTTTAATGTGCTGAGACTTCATGAACTTCTGTCCCCAGCCTTTGTAAGAGCCGTTCCTTTCATGTTAATGAGGTCATCAGATTCCTGAACTGAAGAGGCATGGTGCTGGAATGCCACATCATCCACCTCTGAGCCTGCAGATACACAGAGCACATTTGCCAGGAGGCCAAATGACACTGTGTTGAAGGGGAGTCTGCTGGGTTTGCAGATGCAAGTCAGATAGAGAGAACACATGAGCTGTCCCAGCCTGCATGGCTCAACCTTCCTGACAAAAGAATGCTCCATGTCATCCCATTAGTCCCTTTCCATTTGAGTGAGTAGGGGTTAAATATGCACAACAAATTAAAGAAAGGCATTTGTTAATGAAGGCTGATAGATAAAGGTGTGGATTTTATCCACTGACAAGGTTTTGTAGAGGTGATCTGATCTCCTGCACTGAGCCAACACAAAGATGTGTACTACCAACATCTAGATGTGTACTACCAATATCTAGACAGACCTCTGGAGTGTACGCCTGACACACTGCCAGTATTGCTTAAAATTCATAATGTAGGAATCCAGGCAGAGTTGTAACCATCTCACTGGTCAAGTCTTTTTGCAAAATACACATTCTTATCACTTTCTTGCATTAAAAAAAAAGTTGTTTGTTTATAAAGTACTAGTGCTGGTGATAACACCAATTCAGAAATCATAGACTCACTACATTTTCCTCTGCATGTGCTGTCCTCCCCTCATATCAAAAGATTGCAAATCACAGAATTTCAGGCTATAATAATTTATTTTTAGTTCCTTTAATCAGAAATTTCTGGCCTTCAGGTTGTTCACAAGTGTCTTCATAACAATGGCAGTTTTAACACTGCTTTAAAACAAGCTGTACCACAACCTCTTAAATCCATGATGCTCAGTTTCCTACAAATCTGTTTCATGACTGAATTCTCTGTTGTCTAATAAGATGTATGTTCAAGGTGAAGTATTCCCCATGATTGTCCCTTTCTAAATATTCTCTTCTTGTTAGATTCTCTGGTGTCTAATAACGATCAAGATTAGATCCAGTCTCTCCCACTGTGAAAGGACTAACAGACTGTCCAGCTGCATCCACCTGACAAATACCATTCATCCTCAGAAGAGCTGCCAAGGACAGACCCTGGACCACAGTGTAGCTTCATTTGTTCAGCTTGCCTTTCAGGTGGCCAGAAGTTCATCTGCGCAATTAAATAGTCAAGCGCTTTAAAACTGGTGCAACAGAAAGTGTAAATTTCCCTTCAAATCTTGTGAAAGAAAAGTGACATTTTCAAATTTGATGTGAACCATGCTATATTTATCTCTCTCAAGCCCTACTTTGAATATTTTTTCTCAAGCTACTGCATCAAGAAGGTCACACTTAAATGCAGCTGATGTGTTTGAGTGAGATAAGGTTTGCAGGATTTTCAATCTTTTTAATCTCATCATGTGCTTCCTCTTTTTAGGATTTGAAGTTTCTTATACCATACCTAATTTAGCCCACAAGGCATGTTTCCCAAAGCATTCCCAATAAAGACCATTCTTCCTCTGTACACACAGATTACAATCTCTTCAAGGCACATCATTATCTATCTGAATCCAAGGAAAAGCTGTCACATAAAATAGAGCTCCATTCATTCAACCAGTTGCGAGAGAGCCCTGTACCAAAGGGTCATTGTGGTCCTGCCTTGGTCTGGTGCTGTATGATAAGGACCAGAGTACATTAAGTCTCCTGTGACTCAGCTGCAGTCAGACGAAAATTTATTGCCTGGATGCTGCTACAGCATATGGGTTTGTTACTCCCTGGGTACACGGATATGCAGAAAGTATGCACAGAGTCCCACCGAGGGGAGCGAGCCTGTTATTTTGCAACAGGCTGTTGTGGCAGCTTCAGGGGCACCTGAAGCCTTCGGAAGGGAAAGGAATTAGCTGGGTACAGTGGAAATTTCTGCAAATGGGTCAAAGAGTAGTGCTGTTAAAAGCCAGAAAGCAGGTGCACACAATGTCCTTTTTGAGTGGACAAACTGTGTCAATGGGCAGTCAAACTGGAGCAGCTCCACTGCTCATTAATTCTGTCTCTCGTTCCACAATTTCCTGTTCATTAACTCCCTCCTGCATTTTCCTTCTCTCTGGAGCACATTATTCAGACTCAATCATTGTCTCCAAAAGGGAAGGGTGTTGAAAGAAAAGGCCAGAGCAAGACCCTGCATTCCCCACCTCTCCCAAACTAGCTTTTCTGCTAGAAAGAAACCAAACAAGCATTTTACACTTCCTTGGAAAGATAAATGTAATTCAGGCTTAAGGAAGGTATGTGCCCTCCAGCCAGGATTTATCTTTGTGCTGCTTATTCTGTCAAGAAAACTTGTTTTGTTCTAAAAGGACTGTTTTACACACCTCTAAATCTCACCCTTGCTCTAAATCTTTCAGGAAGGAATAAACACAAGAGTCTGGCTTTGTTTTAACTGGCTTTTGTAAGGAGGGCAATTTGTTTCTTCTTGGTTTTTGTAAGTTTTGATACATTTTAAGTGGGACTGCTATGCTTGTCTGAGGATAGTGGCAGCTTGATGAACTGCATGGAACCACACACAGATAAATTGTATATTTGTTCTCTGAAAAAGGCAGCAAATGCCTCCTGTTGATGGGTATCAGTTGGCTTGCCATGGTTCATGTTCTTCAGAAGAGAGTCAAGTGTAGCTAGCCTCTGCAGAGATACCAAAGCTCTGTACAGAAGGGTCTGTGGGCTGGAGAGCTCACATGCCTTGGCTACACAGCACCATGTTTTTCTAATATGGTCCGCAGCATAGCTTTTTTATCCATTGTATTGATAGGCACTAGCAGTGGCAACGTTTTGTTAATTGTTTCATCTGACTTGTCTCACATGTTCTTAGGCTGGTGCACCAGGCTTGGCCCTTACGCACAGAAATGCTGCCTATGGCTTTAGGATGGGTTGATACAGTTCTGCCCCAAGGCATTGATTCAAATTAAACTCTCCATTAACGGCCCCCATAACATGTGCCTGTAGCTGTAAACATCTTGGTGTATGTGCACAACCCTTTCATGTCAGCTTTGCAGGAATGCCCACAAAGCCATGCAGAAGTGAAACAAGCAGCAAGGAGAAAAGGGATGCTGTTCACACATTCAAGCAGTTTCTTAGGAGAAGCCATGCTCCCACATCTTTCCTGGCAGCTCGCTTTCAGCTTTATTGCAGGTGGTTCCTGCCTGCCCAGTCCCACACTGTTGAATAGCTGTGGGGTGAGCACTGTGGTGAGGAGGACCCCCAGCATTTTCATTCAGTGCTCACTTTCAAAACGTACAGGGATGGATGGGGGTGAAGAACAAAACCAAGAAAGCTGACATGCGTTATTTGGGACAAACGGACTTGATTATGGATCCTGAAGGTGCTATAAAACTGATGGATTACAGGATTGGCATTTCTGGGATTTGAGCTGTCTGGCTTCCACTGTGCTTTAATTGTATCAGCTCCCCCTCGTTTCCTTGCTTTTTGCTGGAAGCGTTGCACTGGAGCGCAGGTGAAGTGAGGCAGGCCCTAACTAGACCCTACAGCTGCCTTTTGTTGCTGCTGTGGAAACAGCTGTAAGGGGTAATATAATCGTTCTTCTGTGGCCGGTCAGCTGCATATCATAAGCATCTTTCTCAGATTCAGGGGACCTGGAGGCAGCTCCTGTGGTGATGTAAATGCTAATTGGGCCACAGCAGGCTATTTTGTGCCCCATTTGATATACTAAGAACTTGTTGTTCTGTCCCATGAGCATAAAGTAGACTGAACAGATATTCTTTACTACCTTTATTACAATCAGACTCATGTTTCATTCATGTGGAGAGGAGTTTGCATTGGTTCCTGTAAGTGGCAGGAATGGTTTCTACACTTTTTGATGCTTCTCATCTATTGTATGGTAAAACTTTTCTGTATTATCGGTGAGCTCAGACTTGGAGTGCTCACGTTTGGGGTGCTGGACTTTTTTTCTTTCTTACATATAAGCAAGTTTTGAGTGGCTGTTGGGGCTTGATTTTACAAAAATCACTCTCACCTGGATTCACACCAGTTTTGTGTTTTTCTGTCTGAGATGATTGATTTAAAAGCAGGTTTGATGCAAAAATAAAGAATAAGTCATAGAAGAAATCATAGGAAGAAAAATTTAATAGTTTATCATCACAAGTCACATACTATAATATAAATAAATAGGGCACTATTTGAGTGTACTTGTAGTGGTACTGAGGGTTGTTCTTAGAAACACAGTAGTATGTAAATACTGAAAACAGCTGAGCAGCAGAATTAAGAAAGTTGTCTGGGAACAGTGTGCCTAAGCTTTAGATGCTGATTTTAATGTGTCCTTGGTCACAGAAGTTAGCTTATTTGGACTTCAGTTTTCCCCTACCAAGTCAACTCACTACCCTTTTAAAGTAACCCTCGGGCAGAGTTGTTGCTAGTCAGAAACTGGATATACTAAGTCTCCAAATATCCTTTGCAGCTCTTTTAAGGTAGCATTTGTTCTGCTGTGATGGAGTATTACAGTATTTCCCAGGCTAAATACTGTGTTGGATGCAATCAGTCTGTATCAGAACACTGAACGAGAGATTACAGAAAGTGACTGTTCATTGGTTTGGCACAGGAGAGCACATAACATGCCAGCTGCAGGTATGGGTAGAGTAGGAGGTGCATCAAGGAGATCCATTATTGGTAAGACATGGGAGGAGTGGCATTAAGTGTCTGTTAGGGAAAAAAAATCGGGGAATAAATGTGAAAAACTAATTCAGAAGCAAACCAACCAAAAACCCCTAGTTGCTGCCTGTGTAAGTTTCTGTGTAAGTTTCTGCAGTGGAAGTCTTGAGTTACACTTCATTTACTCTGCATTTTTATTTCACAGGTTCAGGTTCAGCGGTCGTATTCTTGGCCTTGCTCTCATTCATCAGTACCTTCTTGATGCTTTCTTCACAAGGCCATTCTACAAAGCACTACTAAGGCTGTGAGTATAACTATGCAACCGTGCAGAAACAGCAATCCCACAGGGACTCCTACAGAGACACAGCCCCATAGGGAGTTGCTTCGACTGCACTGACCTTCAAGTTCTTTCTGCTGTTGTTTTGTTGGTCCGTGATAGAAAACAAAAACATTTTAATTTTTCTTTGCTTTCTCCAAGAATTTGCCTTTCATAAATACTATGTTGACAAAAATAAATAAATAAATAAATGATATTTAGAAGCACACATCTGAAAGTACTGACACAATAACTGCAGAGTTTAGTACTGATGAAAAGTTATGAAGATTCAACCAGGTGGAAGACTGAAAAACATTTTGGATGGAATGAAACAAAATAATAAAAAAATAAGGACAGAGGTTATAATAAGCAAAAATACATCATTTGTAATGCCTCACTGCTGGAGTAGCTTTTCATTCTAAAGCATAACTTGGGTTAAATAAGAATGTTAGTGTAGGTATAGCCGGTGAATGCTTTGATAAATTCTTCTCCTGTGTTTTATTTTAGTAAGCATAAACTACCAATAATACATTACTTTCAATTTGAAGTTTATAAGGTTAATTTGGATTGAAAATCAGTCCTTCTTTGATTAATAAACTGAAGTAAGACAAGGTACATAAAATTTTTGCAACAATAAAAAAAGCAATAAATATTAACTCAAGACTACAATTAAATGCTAAATAGCAGAATAAAGCTTAGCTAAAACAGTTCATAAATTAAGATGATTCCAAATCAGCAAAGATACCTGTCTTTTTAAGTTATTTATCATGTTGGTCTTTTTTGGTTTTTTTTAATTATTATTATTGCTGGCGTACAAACACTCATATCTATATTATACCTGATCTAGTCTGAAAATAGGCTGAAATCTAGGGCTATCCCTGCATCCTTATTGCTCCTGTAGGGAATTGGAAACTAGGCTACTCATAACATCCAGCTGTCCTTTCAGCAGACAAGGATGGCTTCCTTATTAGCAGAAATTTAGGCTACCTGGTCTACCTTGTGTGAGTCCTGTGTGCTCACCTTACAGATGATAATGGAAGGTAATGGAAGCAGCCAGGCATAGCATGGTGGGGCTGAAGGGACACGTGTGCTATGAAGTGCAGGGCATCCTGAAGATCCGCGTAAAATCAAGCCCCAGGGGTGTCTCTTGACAGCAAATAATGCAAGCAGACAACAGATTTGGCCTTGAGCCCAGCTATGCAAAGCAAGCAGTTACAGAACTGCTTCAACTGTGAAACAGCCTTTGATGTTAACAAAACTAAATTAACTTCAGTTTTATGTTGGATCTTCAGTAAATTTGTTCACATACTTAGTAGGAAATCATCCTGCCAGTAGTCACAGGGTCATATCTTTTTTCTGGTCTCACAATCAGGCCGTGTGATTTAAGCGACTTAGAGTACCTGGATGAAGAGTTCCATCAGAGCTTGCAGTGGATGAAGGATAACAATATCACAGATATCCTGGATCTAACCTTCACAGTGAATGAGGAGGTGTTTGGACAGGTGAGCACAGCTATGCAAAACATCTGAAAAGCAAATTTGAAGCTGACGAAGTTGAGCATGATGAACATCATTCTGTCAGAACAGATCCTTTAGCCTTGCAACAACATTTTCTTCTCCGACCTTCTGTTTCTTTCAAACCACATGTTCCAAGGCAGATGTTTATTCTTAGGGTGTATAATATACAATACCAGCCCCGCTACAGGCCTGTTGAGCCACACACTGATGAGCATGAGGAATTCTCTGGAGTGTAGCTCTTCTTTCCAGGTGTCGTTCACACAGATGTGGCATTTGGTGAATGCAAGCAATGTAACTTAAAGCTGATGTGGCTGAAAGGATGGGTTAGGAGGGATAAAAAACAATGGACAGGTGGTGTAGGATCTGGCAACTCTCACCATTATTTTGTCTAATTAGATTCTGTGTCTCTTACTTATCTTGCACATATTTAACAATTTGGTGTGTACATCCATTTATTGTGCTTTCTGTAGTTCAGCTCTACCTTAGTCAGACAGTTCTCTGTAAACTGGCTGATGACTATAGCCTTAAGGAGAGTGCAGCACTGGCTTAGGTGCAGTCTGGCAACCAGAATAAGCATCTTCTGTGGGATTCTTTGGGTTGCACTGAAGCCTTGGTGCTCTTTGCTCTTGCAAACCATGCTAGACTATAACTGTCTTTGGGAAGCCTTGAAGGGAATCAAAACAATATTCAGACCTTGATAAAGGATCTCCAAGGAGATACTGAAAGGTAGAGAAGCTGAAGAACCAAGCTCACCAAGCACTGCGGAAGTTCAGGGGTTGGAAATACCTTGTAAGGAGCAGACACTCAGTGTCAAAAGGAGCAAAGGAATCAGGTGGAACATGCAGAGAAAGACTCTCACCACTTGACAGTAAAGTTTCCTGGAGGGTTTGCACAGGCTAGGGTAGTTCTGTGAGCTAGGGAAGAGTTAGACAAGTTTCTGAGGGGAGGAATTCCAGTCCTGCTCAGCTCTGAGCTTGAAAGTAACAAAAAGCAAGGCTTCAGGGGGTATATTAAAAACTGAATTCAGCCTGCATATAGCAAAAGGTTACAAAGGATGAGCAGAGATAAGGGTAGATGAAAAGAACAGGGCAGAAAAACTAAAGTAGGAAGCCTTTGTAGGAGCAGTGACACTGTTTTTCCACAGACTCAAATGCAGGATTTTTTCATGGACTTGGAACTGAGAGCTTGCATGACATTGAATTGACAGTACAGTGGTTTCCCTGGAAGGTATGGCTAAGACTAATACACAAAGGCAGGTAGAAACATACAGACATATTCACAAAGGCAGATAAGACAAGTTTGTATTTAAAAGGGAAGTCTACAAAGTTGAGTAAGAACTGAGTTGCCCTGATGCATCTGAAGGTAACATTTGGCATGCTAATTACTCCTCAAAGGAAAGATAAAATAGTTACATAGCAGTCTGTTGTGGAGATGGCTCCAAAGAAAATAGAAAGAAATCACAATCTGTTGTAGATACTGTGATATGAAAGCAAAAGAACACTAGAAGCCAGATTTTTATGCTTTTGGCTAGCACTTTATTTCCTATGTTTTGGACACTGACCTTGCTAGAACTAATGATGGGGGGAAAGGTTGGTTCTCACTGTGAATTACATCAGAATATAAGTGCCCTGAGTGCAAGTAAGATTTTTATCTTGAAATTTGCTAAATGCTGACAGCAAAACAACAAAGAAATTACAGTCACATTTTATGCTCACAGATGGATCCTAGTTGGAAATTCTTCCATGCCAAGAGTATCTGAGCACTGAAATGTCATCTTAGCATTGCTTTGCTTGGTACACGTGCAAGTGTAGATCACAGTGAGAACTCTGCTAATATTTGGAAAGCTCAATTTCAAGGGCTGGGGAAGGGAAACAAGAAATGTAATGACTCCTTGAGAAGCTGTATAGTAGATGGTTATAGCCCTTTTGTCCTGCTTCCACAATTACAGTAATTTCACGACTATAAGGTGCACCCTTTTGACTACAATTTTCCCCGGAACCCGGAAGTGCGCCTTATAGTCCGGTGCACCTTATCTGATGTACAAAGTTGCGACATTTGCCACCCCGGAAGTGCGAGCCTGCAACAGTCCCCAGCCGAGCAGAGTCCGCCCAGCGGTGGCATCAGGCCAGCGCCGGGCCAGGGCGGGCCTGCCGGCATCGGGGTGGCCGCCGCGCGGCGGGAGGGGAAAGCCACTGGAATCGGGGCAGCGGCGGCACGGGGTGAGCCCGCCGGCATTGGGGCAGTGGCGGCATGGGGTGAGCCTGCCGCCATTGGGTCACCCGGAGCGCCAGGGGACTCCCGGAGTGCACTGGCAGCGTGGGGTTCCCGGTGCGCCAGGGGGGCGTGTGACATCCGGAGCGCCAGGGAACTCCTGGAGCAGCGGGGCCCTGGGGACGCTCCACGGAGCAGCAGCGGGCATGCCCCAACCCCCACGCTGCTGCAGGGAGCGGCGGCGGACATAGCCCGGCCCCGGGGATGCTGCACGGAGTGGTGGCGGGCCCGAGGGCCCATGGCTGCCGGGTTGAGGCAGGGCCTCAGCCAGCAACTGCGCGGTGGGAGCTGGGGGCTGAGCCTCACTGCAAAAAAAAAAAAAAATGCGCCTTATCCTTATGTGATCTACAAAGTTGCGAATTTTGTCGACTCTGGGGGGGTGCGCCTTATAGTCCAGTGCACCTTATGGTCGTGAAATTACTGTACCTTATTATGGACCAGTCACTGCTGCTTTCACATTTTCTTTCTTGTCTCATCTCTGATGTGTGTTGATCTTCTAATGCTTTCAGGCCAAATTCTCTTTCTTGGTACTTTCTTAAGCAGAATTTACTCCAGGTCAATTCCAGCTTTCTTGTGTACTGGAACCTGGAGCATTCCTGTAACAGCAGTGATACAGCATCAAAACGAAAATTCCACATTTTTACTGGTGGGGACTGAATGACAATTTGAGAATTTCACTTATAAGACAGAGATATGTCAGTTGCTCGTGACCCAAAGTACTTTCTCGTGTGTTTACCCAGTAGAAAATGTTCTTCCAGGCCTTACTCTGAGTGCTCTTTGTGGATACAGGCTGTCTCTGAGCCCTGGCAATTGTTCCCATCAGGTAAAAGGAATGAGCTAGATTGGTTGAAATGTCTCCTTGCTACTCTGAAACTTGATTCTGAATTGTAGCTCACAGCTGCAGTTAATGCCCCTAAGCACAAAAATCCCAAAATAGGGACACATTGCTATTAATTGCTAGCTTCCAATCATAGATAACTAATAGTATTTGAATTTATATGGATAATGAGAAGTTGAAAAAAATCAATAGTTTTCCAGGTGTTTGTGGGAAATCTTGCAGGAGACTTTGATCATCTGGACTTATGACCATGCTTAAAGCTAGACAACATTTAGTCTTTGGTTTGGCAGATAGACCTTAATGCCTCACAACCTTGAAGAATACAACATGGTAGCTGAGCCAGAGCTTTGCCTTCTGGACCATGCAGCATTGCTTGTATAATGGTGAATCAATGATTTCTGTTTAGGAATTTAACCTGAGCCAGCCAAGAATTCCTGACTCCTTCCATACAGCTTTATTTGTTCTTGCTGTTTCCCAACAAAGCTACCAATTAGATGACTCAGTCAATGTTTCTTAATTCATAATATTGCAATAGGTCCCTCAGGTAAGGTGACCTAAATACTGCCTATGCTGTGTGCTATCTGTTGGGCTAATAAATAGATAATAATGTAAATAATACTAGTAATGAATATGTATTTGTTCAGTTAATTTACTGTCTGTAATGGACATCATTGTTAAAGCAGCGGAAAACTGAAGAGGAGAACAACATATTCTTCCTTTTAAATCCATTAAATTGAATGTGAAAATAATTTAAAGATAAATACAATTTTCTGTCACATGGGAGGAGGAATATGTGCTTGCTGGGTACGAACCAGACTGATTCCTTGAATTGCCTCTCAATCTCAAACCTTAGTAACCTAAGCCAACTAAATAAACTATTAAAATGCAAATAAATGCTGCAGCTCTTGCTTAAAATAAGGAAAAGTTATTTGCAGTACAAACTCTTCTCAGGTTTGGATGGCTGATACAAAACTTTGAATCCCATAGTGACTATTTATCTGTGCAAGCAGTTTGCCTGTTCCAATACTGTATTTGCCTCTCCATCGTATTGTTTCCTGTACTGTTGTTTGGATGATCTCATGTTTGAAACAGAACATGATCCATACAAGGCTACACCACTGTTTATCCTTATTCTGTAGGTGACAGAGAGAGAGTTGAAATCTGGAGGGGCAAATACAGCAGTGACAGAAAAGAACAAAAAGGAGTACATCGAGAGAATGGTTAAGTGGCGAGTGGAACGAGGAGTGGTTCAGCAAACAGAGGCCCTGGTCCGTGGCTTCTACGAAGTGAGTAACAAAGTGATGCTTCCACAGTCATCCCTCCTTCATCTGAATGAGAGTAGCACCCTGGTTAAACTGTGCTTCATTGGTACCCCAGAGAACAGCTAAACAGACCCCAACAGCAAGGAATTGGGAGTTCTTGGATCTCTACAGGCAGATCTCTACCTCAGATATGACATGTTTAGGATTAAAGAAGAAAGCAAAGAAATGTGTCTTCTGAATATGATAAAGCTTTATTTATGATCAAGAGTTAAGAACGACACTGCTTTCCATCCCCACAGTTAGAGAAGTAGGCATTTGCAAATTTTGTTCTACCATGTTGTGATTTTGGGTTAGGGCTAGGGGTCCCTGACAAAGAAAGATTGTGAAGAATTGTACACTTTGATGAGAAGCTGGTGAAACACATTGTATCTTCAGGGATTTATTCCAGTAAGGTCAGTGTGTGGGTGCAGTCGTCCAAGCTGTTATCTTGCTGGAGGTATTCCTGGATACTGCTTTGTTGTTGTCCCTGGATTTCGCAATTTATCTTTGCTGAAGACCTAGATCTGAGAACATCTTTCTGGCAGAGCTGTTACAAGGACTGGGTGAAAACCTGTGGCTTTGCTGACAACACACGTAGTCACAAATTTTCGTCCCTCTCTAATCATACACAAACATGTGAATGCAAACATTCAGACTTTGTCAGGATAAAGAACTGACCACCAGAACCGTAAGTTTATAAGACTTTGCTTCATTTCAGTCTGATTGTGCTTACAAGTGTTTTTTGTTCCAGGTTGTAGACTCCAGGCTTGTCTCTGTTTTTGATGCCAGAGAGCTGGAACTAGTTATAGCTGGCACTGCAGAAATAGATCTCAATGACTGGCGGAACAACACAGAATATCGTGGAGGTAAACTGCTGTATTTACTACTATCTTGACTGTTTCAGTCTAAAACATGGGAACTCTTGCTCCATCTTTTCCTTCTCTCTTTCCTGAGGGAAATGCCCTATTTTGTCCACGAAGTTATTGTGAAGAATAACTCCTGAAACAAAAAAAGATCTCACGTTTGGATCAACAGATTTTGTGGTGTTATACAACTGAAATTACTTCTGCTATTTCTATCCAGATTTTATCTGTTCAATTCCTGCAGACTCAGCAGGTGTTTTGACTATTAAGGACTGAAAAGGATTTGCACAATTAGACGTAAAAGTTACAAGTAATTTCAGATGACTGTGACTGAACTCTTGGCCTCACAGAAAGTAGCTCCACAAGTCCTCTGGCTTCAGCAGGGAGCTGAAATCAGGAGCTGAATTTCACAGTTCCCAATTACGTTTCAACAACGTGCAGATCTTGCTTAACTGTCCACTCAGCCTAAACTATGTCAAGTTGGATTTTTTTCACTTGTCTACTACTTGGTCTGGTTTTGCTTTAAACAATGATTTATCCAGGCTGTCTTGGATGATGGAAAAATGTGAAATCAACCAGTTCTACACCACAAGTGGAAAGTTCCTGAGGTTCACATATCCTCTCCTGAAATACAAGGTTTCAGTCTTTGCTGGTCACTGCCCAGCCTTTGGGTTACCTTGAAATATGCAGCTTACCACAGCCGGTCCCCAATGTTATTCTCTTCCTACATTTTTCTATTTAACTTTTGAAACAGATTCAGCCTGGTATATGCTGGCTCTCACTGGCACAAACCAAGGCTCAGAACTCTCAGATGGGAAGTTTGCCAGGGAAGGGCTTGTGGCAGCAAACTCTTCTCCATGTGTTGAACATTATTGCAATCCAAAAGAGAATTTACTTGGGAACCAGAAATTGTTAGGTTGTTAAGACTCACACTGTGCAGCATATTGCTCTTGGTCTTTAATATCTCATGCATGTAACCCCAGTTCTTGCCAAGAGATTTGTGAGAATGTCAAGTAGATATTTGAGTTTCAGTGTCTGAAATGAGTTAGTGATATTATAGTATCCATAGCCAGGACAAAATGGAAGCTGGGACCTACTGTTCATGAAGAACAAGATATATTGTTAGGCCAGGATCTTTCCAGTAGGAGATCTACTGCCTCATGCTAATGGGAACATTTTTCAGTGTTGCTCTTCCCAGTTAGGAGAGAGTGATTTTTATTTCTCTTGCTTGGTGTAGGCTACCATGATGGACACATAGTGATACGGTGGTTCTGGGCAGCCGTGGAGAGGTTTAACAACGAGCAGCGGCTGCGATTGTTACAGTTCGTCACAGGAACGTCGAGTGTGCCGTATGAGGGTTTTGCTGCTCTCCGAGGGAGCAACGGCCTGCGGCGCTTCTGTATAGAGAAATGGGGGAAAATAACCTCCCTCCCAAGGTATGTCCCAACCAGGACTTTGCACCAGAATTGCTGCTAGAAACAGTCCTGGTACTTCATTGTATCTCTCTGTCAGTTAGTGACTACGGTAAGGACACCTAAAGGAAAAAAAAGCAACAAAGAAACAATTATCAGGTTTTTGTTCTGTAATTATATTCAGAGAAAAGTGTTTTCTTTTGCTGCCTTTTTAATTTGCAGGCTCAATTCAAACTACTTGGAATCTTTAGAAATGGTTAAGATTAAGATTTCTGTAGGTTCAAACCTAATTCTCTAATTTTGATTCTAGAAAAGATTCAGATCAACAGGAGCCAGTCAAATGATTCTGTTCCCTTTACTTCCAAAGTGCTAGTAAAAATACTTGTGAATTTACAGAGACATGAAAACCAAATTCTGTCTTTGAGTTTTGGCTGGAGACCTGAGTTTAATCCCTTCATTTAGTCTGATGGTTCTACTTTTTAGTAATGAAGAAGCTTAGTGATGGAACTTCAGACCATGTGGTGATAATATCCAATTTGTTGCATCTAGTTCAGTCAGCCAGCTAGGAGCAAATGAGCTATAATGTCATACAGAATCAAAAGACTTGGCAGTGATTCCCAAAGGAGGGGTCATCTTCCTTTTCAGAACAAAGGGGCAGGGGCACAAAGGGATGGACTCACCTCAGGCCACCCAAGAGAGCCACAGCCCAGTCAGTGATGGTTTCAGCACTGAGTTCTGCTTTATCACTTTATGGGTACCAATACTCACCCTTCCTTACTGAAGTGAGTCACCTTTTCTTGAATGTCCTGACAGTTGCCTGGGGCTCTGCCCTATTTGGATTACAGGGCATTTCAGTGCTTCTGAGACACTTTTACAACAGTGGCCCTTTTGTATCGCATTTGCTATCCTAAGTATGCTTTCTTCCTGCTCTTATCATTTGCTTTCAGCTACACTCCAAAGGAGGCCATTTTTATGGCACAGAGCAAAAATTTCATCTCATAGACTTCACAAATATAGTCAGACAATCAATTAACAAAGGGTCTGGTCCAGTTTTCTCATGACTTGCTCTCCGTGTTGTTTACCCAAAAACATGCCATAAGGCATGGACTTGAGAAAAGATCTGAAGTCCTCTGGACAGGCAAAGTCCAAATCTGGTGACCCTCTCAGTCCAAGCCTGCTCAGGCCCATGTTTATGCAGTGGGAGATGCAGAAACTGGAGCCAAGGCACTATATCAGAAGGCATTCAGAGCTGACATCTTATGTGGACTCGCTCTAAAGTCAGGAAATGGGAGTGAGGGTTTTAAAAGAACAGTTCATCTCACCTGAACACAGACTTTTGAAATAGCTTATCTGAGTCACAGCTGGTACATTTTGGTTTGTGTCCATCTACCATAAGGACTCTACAGAGATTACATGGAGAGATAGAGCCTACATAAAGATAGAGGTGGGCACTGAGAGTTAAAACCAGATGAAAACATGTCAGGTCAGTGAAATGATTTATGCCCTCTGAGCTTCAGCCAGCAATGTGGTAAGAAAGCCTGAGAGCAACAGTTTGCTATTTGTAGTCCAGATCCTCCTTTTGCAATATACAGTAATTTCACGAATACAAGCCGCACCAATTTGACCAAAAGTTTTGTGGAAACCCGGAAGTGCGGCCAATATTCCAGGGCGGCTAATACATGAACAATATTCTAAAAGCTGCCAACACAGAAGTGAGAGCCCGCGGCAGCCCCAAGCCAAGCTGGAGCCCGGCCGGCCCCGGCAGAGGTGGGAAAGCCTGGCAGAGGCGGGGCCAGCAGTGTGGGGGGTGGGCGGCAGAGCCTGAGCCAGCAGGGCGGGGCAGGGGGGCGGCAGAGCCCGGGCCAGCAGGGCGGGGGAGCCCGGGAGAACTGGGGCTAGCAGTGCAGGGGAGCATGGCAGAAGCAGGAAGGCCGGCGGGTGGGGCTGCCTGGCAGCGGGGGAAGCCCAGCAGAATCGGGGCCAGCAGCGTGGGGGAGCCCGGCGGTGCGGGGGCCTGCAGTGCCGGTCAGGGCGAGCAAACGCGGCGGCGGTGCAGACGGGAGGGGGCGGCCAGCGAGCCTGGCGGCAGCGGCAGCCCTGCCGGCCAGGCGAGCGAACGCGGCGCGGGGCGGCCGGCGAGCCCGACGGCGGCGGCAGCCCTGCCGGCAGGGCTAGCAAACGCGGCAGCGGGGCGGTGCTGACGGGAGAGGGGGGCCAGCGAGCCCGGCGGCGGCAGCGGCATCCCTGCCGGCAGGGCTAGCAAACGCGGCAGCGGGGCGGTGCTGACAGGAGAGGGGGGCCAGCGAGCCCAGCGGCGGCGGCAGCCCTGCCGGCTGGGTGAGCGAACGCGGTGTGGCCGGCGAGCCCGGCGGCGGCAGCCCTGCCGGCCGGGCGAGCGAACACGGCAGCGGGGCGGTGCTGACGGGAGAGGGGGGCCAGCGAGCCCGGCGGCGGCGGCAGCACCACCCGGCCAGCCCCGCCGAGCCGTGGCGCTGAGCTGGGCCACCCGGCCCCGTCGGCAACCATGAGCGGGCCGAGCCTGCCTGGCCCCGCCCCGAGCCAGTAAACCCCGCTATGCCGTGATCCTGTTACTAATTGGCCAATTTGTGAAAGCTGCGCACGGATTCTCGCGACGAACGAAAGTGCGGCTAATATTCGGGGTGCGGCTTATCTATTGACAAAGACAGCAACATTGTCGAGGCACTGGAAGTGCGACTTATACTCCGTGCGGCTTGTATTCGTGAAACTACTGTACGTATATATATAAAGTTAGATTGTATGTAAGGGTTTCAGAGCTTACCGAGGACATTCCTGCCTGCAAACAGTCAGCAACCAGCAGTCACAGACTCTGCAGCATTTCTGCAGAGCTCTCTTTTCACTCCTTCTGGGGTGCAAAGGGGTGAGAGGGGAGGGTGAACCTTGGTGCATGCACAGAAAATGCCATGGTCTGACCCATCAAGTTCTGCAAAGGTAATTGGCCCCTTTCTGCTCTGTTTAACTTTCTTTGTGAACCAAGGCATTACTTCTGACTCAGATTCAGTTAGCCTCGAGATTTTATGTTTGTCTGCTGATCTGTGAATGAGTTGCTCTCCCTGAAAGAGGCCTCCTTTCCAGGTGAAAGTTGGTAGCACTTGTTAGAAGTCTTAGAGCTCTGCATTCATTTTAGCCAGGAGAAAAAGAAACAAAACTTGCTCATGGGGAATAAACACAGCTTGATCACCATGAATTACTGCCTGCATTTTTATAAAATTATGGGGTGCTGCCAAGTATACACACTGCTAAGAAATGTATAAAACACACAGGCTAAACCTGGAGGTTCCCTAAATCCTTAGTTAAGCAACTAAATGGGTATTATTTAAAACTTGTTTTTCAAATACCCGATTATGGTTTGCCCATGTTTATTTAGATTTAGATTTACATACTTAAGACATAGGCTAAAAAAAAGTCGTGTCATACCGTGTCAGCTTTTTAGCCCTGCGACATGAGTGTAACTAACTTTACAATAAACCTTGACAAATTCCCCTTTAACTGCTGTACAGTGTTGAGAACTTTTAGCTCTAGCAGGAGAGTCCATGACTCTTTCTCTGTTCCTTTGCTTCTGCTCCAGATGGCTAAAGTAGTTAGGCAAATCTCCCTTACATCCCATCCTTTCACTTTGGCAATGGATCATGCAACTACCATTTGCTTATAATGAGCAGAGATGTGCTAACACCTAAACTAGATAGGTTAATACTGTTTGCACTTGTTTAAACTAGATAGAGTAATACTGTTGCAACAGCAACATGGCAAGCCCAGAACAAAAGGCATGGTGTAGATTTCTAAAATAAAACACTTTTCAAAGAATAACCATAATACATGACACTTAGAATGCTTCTTGAAAGCACTGAGGACAAGCAAGACTTTTTCAGGAAGGTTGAACATTGAGTAACTTCATTCTGAATTGATGGATTTGTTCATTAATACCAGTTCCCTGCATGAACAGGGCAATTGTAGTGTAATATGTACAATGAAGAGTAAGGTTACACCAGTATTTTATTTCTGGAGCATGCACGTGTGCCAGACACATTATTCCTATCTATATTTACTTTTGAGATCACATGCATTAGAAGGCTAAAGCACCATACAGCTCAGAGATGCTGCCCTAATCCCAGATCTCCAGACAGTGACCCTAAAGCAGGTTCCAAAGAGACTGCCAGATTTGCAGATCTGTCAGTGTAAATCTGCATCATGGGTTTTTTCCAAACTGGTGTAACTTGTCATATAAAATAGCGGGTTCAATCACTTGTTCATCAAGGCTGAGTTTTACTCTTCCTATATAATATGCAAAGCTTTGCTTTAAGATTAAGACATTACACATTTAACTGGTTGCCTGAGTAGAGATGGTTGGAAAATTCTTGCAGCTATAGCCTCTTTTGAAGCAGGAATCCTCTCTTCACCTCTTCTGGGTCATGTAGGTTTGTGAATAGAATCAGAAGAAGTTCTGCAAAAATGTATTCTTGTTCCCTGCCAAACATTAACGAAAACCCACTAGTTTCCTAGCTGTAATATCATAGCTTCATTTAGTACCATGGGAGCAGAATTCCTGGCCCAAAACAGACCTGTGCTAAGAACTAGCAGTGCTTTCTACTATAGCTGTAGGAGGCAACAGTTCAGTCTTTTTAAATCCTCTGTTGGAAAATTTGTTTGGTGCCTACAAATGCCACTGTCCCACCTTGTGGTTGCACTCCTCAGCTGGCAAAAACTCCTGCCAGCTCCAAGATTATGTCTGTTTGAGTATCAAGTAAGGACCTCAGTATGTATCCCAGAGATTCAAATAATCACATTTGACACAATGAGGTCACTTTTCCCAACAGTGCTGAGCTGCAGATACCCTTTCGTTAGAAGAGATTTTCATTCAGCAGTGTAGTGTGTGTTACGTATGATACAGATTACCAGTGCTAGTAAATATCTGATCTTTTGTATGCAAATTCTCTTCCTCTCTATTGGATGATCAAGTATTTCATCACCATGGAATCTCATATAATAATTTTTAAAAAGATTGTGTGGGTTTACAAAGAACTTTATTCACATAATTTCCTTCTTTCCCAATGGACCGAGTGCTTTGCTTTCTCTTACCTTTACTTATATCCCATCCATCTTCTCTTTCCTCTTTTTTCGAAAACAACAGCAGTATCACCTACAAATCTACATTCATCTATTAAACACTGCTTCCCAGACAGCATATAAGTGTTCCTTCTTACAGGCAAAAGGAACAAAAACTGCCACTTGTGGGTTCTCAAATTGATAAAGAGGGGTTTGTGGGTTCATTTAACAAAAGCAAGGTGATAAGGAGAACACCCCAGTTTCTGCCTGACAGGCATGATTATGTTAGAATGTAAGCCTTACTTCAGAAGGTGGTTTCAAGCTATAATTAAGATGAGAGGGGGTTCTGTGCCCACTTTTACTGGCTTTGGACTCATCTTTATGGGGAATAAAGGAAGTGACAAAGAAAAGAAGAATGCAAAAAATCTTAAAAGCTTATACTCATAATTTTCAGAAAGAATTCTTAGAAGAAAAGAAATAACATAGCACTATGAACAATGAGCAAGATTAAAGGTTTGAGCCCACCAAAACTATATTAAGCAATAAAGACAGATTGCCAGGAAGAATGAAATTTTAAGTGGTCCATTTACTACTTAACTTACTGGAGGATGAGGGCATATGAGGGTCAGAGTTGGTTTACATTACTTTATCTTGCGTGTTCTTCTGGAGAAGCCAGAATCCTTCCCATAAAAGCTCTTACCCAATTTAATTCTTATTCCAGATCTCACATTGCCTGAACACCCTCTCAAATGTCAGCAGGCTTGTGTGGTAGGAGGCTTAAATCAAGGGAAGAAATATCTTCTCTTTCCTATGACTATTTCTTGCTCTCTACTGATGTAATGTTTTCACCCCATTCTGTGTGGCAAGTGTACCCTGGGTTATGCTTACTGTAGTCACTCTAACTGGGATCAGCAGTAGAAGGCCAACATAATTCAGGAGGAATTTACCCCTTTGGAGGATGGAGCCCGATTAGACAACAATTATGGAAAGTATCACTGACTTTTAATTGCCCTGTGTACTGCAGTATCACACATCATATGATGAAAACCAGAGAGTTTTGCACATAATTATCTTTATGTAATATTGAATGAGCTTCATAGGCATCACTGAAGTTGCAGTAGATCCACATTTGTTTCACAAGAATATGAACTCAGGTTTTGCCCTTAGCAATGTATTGTGGTTTGCACCATAAGTAGGTAGAAGTGTAAACCTTACCTGGATAGTGCTTCTGAAAAGTCATTTTCATTTTAAATTTGATGACGTTTCTTTGAAGTGCAAGGATTTCTTTTTCTGTGAAGTTGTTGAGGTGGAGAACACAAGAGTGTTGCTTAGCAAAATGTTTCAGTTGATTCTAGACGTGTCAACATTTCTTTGCTCCCCACATTAAATTCCTTGAGACCTTCTATAGAAGCCCCCACATCTGTAAACCTCATTGTAAGAAAAAAGAATTGATCATTTTTCTGAGTTTGACTAGGTGAAGGATGATTAAAAGTCAACAGCATTGCAAGGTTGTTTCATAACCAGTGTGAAATCACATGGATAATGATCAGACAAGATAAATGTCTGCAAGAAATAAACACCAGAGTTATTGACTGTGGATACACCTGTACCACACAATAGGATGCGCAACAGCAATGTCTGAGATGCTGTTGTCTCAAAGAGTTAAATGTGACACAGTTAAGTACCATACAGAGGTCTGGTTCTGCAAAACTACGTTAGAAGAACTCACACCTGAGCCACCATGGCTGTGCTACTTCCAGTTCTGGAGCCCAGCTCCTCAAGACCGACTGTCTCTTCATGGGATTGTCTTACCTGTGATAAACATTCCCTGAATGGACTACAAGAATCCTTCTGTTAGTTAACTCCCACTAGTTGATATGTATTGCCAATGGATTGTAGAAACAACTTATGTTGCCAGAGATTGTTGAGATAAAGAATAAACAGTGCAGGGCTACTCATGGGTAATACACATGAGCTGCCATGTTTCATTTGAATAAATTAATTAAATAACGGCTTTTTAATGTTCCTTTTTGACTAACTCAAACATTCCCTGCTCATTTCCACAAATTCTGCGTTTATTGTATTCTCTTTTGAGACTACCCAGCTAACAAATCTTCATTCAGAAGGGGAAAAAGGATGGTAAAATCTCTCCTAATTGAACTTCCGTAATGCAGTGAAGACTACGTGCCTCTGGCTATTTCAGTTGCCTGATTGCTTTTTATGATTCACCACTGGTGCTTGATAAAACTCTCCCTCTGAATCTACAAGTCTCAGGCCAGCCATCTACTAGCATTACATCTTTCCCACTTTGTGGGTGGCCTAAGAGATGACTAGCGTGGCTTCTTGTAATTTTCTCCAAGATAGCTTTGCTGCCTCAGTGTAAGAGAAATAGCACTGAGTTAAAGTTCGAGATAGAAGATAGAAGAGATAGAAGTAAAACAACTTCATGACTTCTAACAATACTATGGTCCAGAAGCTCAGACATTGTTACCATTAAGGCTACATTTACTTCTGTAAAGTTTTGTCAATTCACATTTATCCCATTGAGCAAGAGGAAATAGAAGTATTGCTATCATGTAAAACGCTAAGCTCACTGAAAAAAAACTGAAACAATTTTACTGAGAATGTACCCCTCTCACTTCCATTTGTTGAATGAGCCATGCAGTTTCTCAGTCAGTTGAAATGGCTGAACTGTTGGGGCAGAGACTGTTTCTTTACTCCACATATGTATAGCACCTCCCACAGTGAAGTGCTGCCTGCCTCTCGGTCTAATTGCTCCTGCCAGAAAAGCTGCAACAAGGTGAAGGCATACATGGAACCCATTCCATAGCTTCTTTCAAAAGTGCTGCCAATATAAATATAATGGCAGGTAAATATTACAGTAAAACTGGGAAAGAGATGGTCATTGACTTTGCAGCTTGCTCTGCACAGAATATTTTGCTTTTGTCTTGGGTTCTACAAATAAATAACATTTAAAGACCAGACTTGCAGCAGATGGCCAACAGCTGACTTGCAGGAATATTTTCAGCAGCCTTCCTTCCTTAGTTAGCAGATCCCTGAATGGTCTTTTAGCAGTCAGCCCTGCCTCACTGCAAACATATGCTGAGCCCATTCTGCCACTTTCATCCATGGTGTTTGTCAACTGGTGCAAAACTTATTGTCAGCTTGTTGGAAGTACAGATGAGTGCCATTTTTTAAAAAAATCTTGAAGCAACCAAAATTATAAACTTCTCTATCAGGTCCTAAACCCCAGTTCCTCAGCAACCTCCAGCATTCTTCTCCATCAAGATTCGTATAAGATCCCTGCAAAATCTGAAGCAGGGATATCAGATGTTGATACTTAGCTTGTGTCTTCTATATAAAGTATTTGTGTGTATGTGTACATACATTTCAATACCTCATATTTTGATTGAATTAAAAAGTTTTACTTTGAGTGAACTCGAATGTCTTGAGTCTCACTAGAAACTTGTTTTCCCAATTCTTATTTTCCCAAGTTTTTTAGATTAAGCTTAACATGTGGCATATTTTCCTTTTGCAGGGCACACACGTGTTTCAACCGTTTGGATCTTCCACCTTACCCCTCATATTCTATGCTGTATGAAAAGCTGCTGACAGCTGTTGAAGAAACTAGCACCTTTGGACTTGAATGAGGGGGTTCAGGCACTTCTGGTGTTTTTATGGCTGATGATGTCACCTTTCCTGTCCACCATCATTTGATCTTGATTTCCCATGTTTTTATTTTTGAAAACAAAACAAAAATCAAGATTAACAAAAGCTGTGCATGAAGAACTGCCACCCTCTACAATCTAACCTTCATGCTTTCATCCTCTGTTTCCAATGGACTGCTAGTCTGTATGCAATAGAAAAACAACTGTCTCAAGGTTTCTGTATATCTCTACATACCTCCATTAATAACAATGAAAATACAAATGCAAGTTACACTACACTTGACCAAATGTTAATAAATGTTTACTTTCACCTACGTTGATTTAAAAATAAAAATCCTCATCAAGCATTCCAAGCTTTTATATACCCATATCTTCTAAATCAATTCATAGCCCATCTTACGTCTAAATCATTGAATCCAGTATAGGAGCTGGTCAAATATATCATCATCCATCCCTATTTTCCCTGTATGTGTTGTCCATCTGAAAGACACCTATGAGCAAAACTGAAATTTTTATATATGAACTCGTGATCCACATCAATTGCATCAGCTGGAACTGGCCCAGATTCATGGTGCAGATAAGACCTTCAAAAACAACCTGTAATGCAATGCAAAGCATAACGGCAATTGTTATGATTGTTGCTTGCCAGTACTGGAGAGAACTTGCACTTCAGAGCTATTGGGAGGGGCATCTCCATTGTAATGTTTACCACACAAGAAGCACAAGGTTGTGCACACTCAAGAAGGATGTTTTATTATGTAGCATAAAGGACAAGGCTCCCTTACCTTAGTATTGTATAAGACAAGGGAAAGGGGAAGTAAGAAGAATGTTCTACTCTTATGAATACCCTTGGGTACTGTTTACCAGATCTTTGTTTTCTGATGTTTAAAATGTTCCTTTCCAAATGACAGGTCTAGACAATCCCATCCCCTGTGCCAGAAGCCATTTATTTTCTGTTAGGTTGGGCTAATCTATGGTTGCTGGGGGCAGTTTTCAGTTTTGTTGTTTCTCTTTTCTTGTTCAGTGGAATAATCCATATCCTCAAGAGTGGTTGGTTGTAGACAGAATGTTTTCATCTGGAGTCTGTCAAATGAGAAGCTGCAGTGAATCAGGGTGTTTGTGAGGTATGAAAGGAACTGTAACTCTCTGGGAGGGGGTCAAGATTTTGGTGCACATCCTCTTGGAGGAAGCCCAAAGGCCCTCTGGTCAAACTAGGTACCAATAAACTAAAGATCTTGCTCTTGTTACTGCAGACATAACCCTCTTCAGTTTGGTGTACTTTCCAACTCTGAATCCAGGGGGGTAAAAAAGGAAAACAGCAGTAGGCTGTCTTCAGATGGATTTTGCTGAGGCTATTACAGTCAACCTCACAGCTCTGATTACATTCTAGTTATTAATCTTTTCTGCCCTTGTTTTCCAAGGCTAATCTCAGATTGAAAGTGTTTGTCTTAACTGGAAACAGAAATACAAAGTATCTTCTGACACTAAATATGTTAAAGGATGCAAGAAATGCAAAGTGAGAGATTTGTGAAGGTAAGTGAGAAGGTACCATCATAGTGTCTAGCAGCTTGCATGAAGTACGACACCCCCGTGGGGTCTTGTTACTGGTAGTTTTGTGTTAGTTATGCTTTAGATCACTGTAAAATCAGGAGACCAGTTCAAGATCTAACACATTTAATTAGTCTTAAATTTTCTCTCCAGAGAAAAAAAATTGGACTCTGCTTTCTCACATATTTTTATGTGAACCTCAGAACCTCATCACACTTGAAAAACTGCATTCTGAGAGTTTTTGATTTTTCTCCTGCTTTTATTATTAGGTCAGTAGGTATTTGAAAGGTGATGGACCCAAAAATATATTTCTAAGCAAAGAAAAAAATTGGGTTTTGTTAATGGTACATAAAAAATTTGAAATACTTTAATTGTCCCATTCATTCAATTTCTGTGGCACTTTGGCCACTTATACTAATTTTCTCTATGGCTTTTACTGAGACTCTCTGTTTTAGTTTGTTTTTGTTATATTGCAGTTGCAAACAGAGGCTGCAGCTACAAGCCAGCTTTATTGTACCATGCACCAAAAATGATGTTTAGTGTTTCCATAAATGAGCTCTTGGGCATCTATTCATGTGACCAGCGCACTGCACAGGAGAGATGGGAAAATGAATGTTTTTCTCAGACCATCTGTCTTGTGCACATGAATTTCATCAGAACAAGCCACACAGTGTCAGGAGACACTGAACATTAAATCTTCCAATGTATGTAATTCCTGTCTCTTCACCTCTGGGCCTCCAAATCCAGTGATTTTTGTATGGTTTCTGATTTATTCCTGGTGATAGCATTAAGTTACCTGTACTATATCAAATGTTGGATGTCTTCCAACATTAGAAGAGAGAGAAGCATCCAACTGGTTGGTCCATGTTTGGCCAAGGAGAATCAAAAGCTGTCTCATTAACATAGTAAAAAGTAGAAAAAAAATAATCCAATCTTTACAACGATGTATAGTTAAATTTTTTAAGTGTTTTAAAACTATATTTTATTACAAAAAGGTGAAACTATTTTTTTGTAGCATAATAAAAGTTGTTTGTATTTCAGAGACAGCATCAAGCTCCATTAAAGGAAACACTGAAGGCTTTCTCATGAAATTCTTCTTCACAACATTTTCTGGTACTCGTCACACAGTAAACTAGATTATGTTTGGTAGATGCCATCTCGAGCACCTTGTGTGTTGCTCCTCTGGGAAACACAGAGCGTAGCCATCAACTTCCCATCAAAATCCTTGATCCAACTTGTCTTTCAAGCACACAGCCTAATATTTTTTAAAAGCTACTTTCTATGTTGACAAAGTCCTGCAGATTCCCTTGCAAGTTTTTTGGATCTAAAGCCAGGAATAGAGATGGTTGACTATTTTCATAAAACAATAAGTAAGAAAATGCCATATGTGGTTTTTCTTGCATTCTGCCATTTTAGCCCTTCTGTCTTCCCAAACGCCCTACCCCAATAGGTTTTCAAACTGTGACATCATCTTTCTGATATCCAAACACTTCACAGTGTTTTTCCATTCTTTGCGTCATGCCATGGGCAGAATCTAGTCCCAGCCTGGAGTGAAGGGGAAGCCATCCCCTGCCATGAAGTGGCATTGCAGTGTCAGAGTGAGGCAGTGAGTGGTGCTAACAGGAGAGAGGGAGGAACCTACCTCTCTTGACCTGTTATTTAACCTGCCCATTATGCAATTAATTGACTGTTTTTGTTGCTGTGCATATGCAAGACATATCCTTCCTTGTTCATCTGTTGATTCAAGTGCTGTTATTCCCCAGGACTGCATCTTCATTTGTAAAACACTGACTCTTGATTACAGAAATTCTGGTTTCATTGTTTCCCCACAGGAAAGACTAGAAGATATTCCATAGGGCAGATATACAGTGAAATAATCTTTTCAGCTCTTTCACCTCTGTTCCCTTTAAACCCTGGTGGTGGCTAGGTATGGTGGTGGCTAGATTAAGATACAATATCAACATCAATAGATTTTTTAAATGCAAGTGAAAAAAGGAAGGGGCAATCTGATATCTTTCATGAATTCTGGTTTTAAGTCAGTGCATTGAATGCTGGCAATGGTTTCAAAGGGTCCATATGTTTCTCAAAATTATTATCATTATGATATTAATGGTAGAGGAAGGGAAGGGAGTATTTCTGTTTTTGAAATCCTGTTAGCATTCATCTGGAGATAAGAGAATGGAAATAGGTATTTAAAATCATCAATAGGTCTTCCACCTTGAAGTCGTCTCACTGACTGTTCAACCACATCAGCTATGCAGGATTTGATCCAGTATGAACATCTGTATCTCAGTGTTAACAGTGTCAGGTCTAAACCTTACAAATGCTGTCACTTCAGTCTGCAGGAAGTTACTTAAGTGTTCAGTTTCAGTCTGTGTATATGCAAAACTTGACTTTTATGTTCCAGAGACATCCATGGCTATCACAAAGAAAGGAGTGGTCCAAACTACATCTAACATCTAATGGAGAAATCATGAGCTTTGTACAGGTCTGACACAGGGGACTTTTTACACCCAGTTTGCTTAAGTGCCCATGAACTTTTGGATGAACTGTAGCTGAGGTTTGAGTTCATAGCCTAGTCTGAGAGATGGCCTGTGGGGGAGGGGGGTGTTTGTTGAGATTGTGTTTTGTTGTTCTCATTTCACTGTAACAAATAGTTGACATACCTCTAGTTGGAAAAAATAGAATACTGAATTTGAACATGAAAACCAAAACTGAAATGAGCTAAAATATAAACGCACAGGGGATGGGTTACACTCGTCCTTCACTATTAATCCTTTTACAGTCTGGAATTTCAGAATGACAAATTTGACTGGAGATCTGTTTAATTTCTGTTGAAATTATATTGCCCTGTCTCCATATTAATATTAATATTAATAGAGCTTCCCAGTCAAGATTAAACACTTTCAGTCAAATGCAGACTAACAGATCTTTCTACAACAAATGCGGTGCTTTTTTATTATTCTTGCTGTACCTCAGTGTTCATTATGAAAAGATAAAACTACTGCAATATATTAAATCTGGGATAAGTTTTCCAGTTATCACAAGGTCCAAAGGATTGGATTGTTACTTTCTCACTAGTGAGTCATGTAGTTCTTTTGTTCCAGTAGAAAAACAGATGCCTGTACATAGTAGATACTAGGTATAGTAAATATTGTACCATTAGCCAAATTCCCTGCAGCTTCCGATTTGTCTAACGGAAATGTGTTACAGTTTTTGTTGAAGACTACATAAAGTCAGTGGCAGGAAAGGTCCTCATTATTGGACTGATTTTGCTTTTATTGACGGAAAAATGTCACATGATACTCAGGCTGTGCTTTCTATTCAACCATATCACTATGGAGGAATGTCAATAAAATCACTTTGTTATGGCATTGTGTGGACTGTCTATTACAAATAAACAATTTCATGGAGGATGTATGTAAGAGTGAGTGGAAACTGGCACTGTCAAAGCCCACTAATTTCAATTACAGTAATTTCACGATTATAAGCCACACCATTTTGACTAAAATTTTGGTCCGAACCCAAAGTGCGGCTTATAATCAGGTGCGGCTTATATATGGATAAAGAACAAAAAGTTACTGTCCTAGTTTGGAGGACAGGTGTCTGCTGAGAAAGGCAGGAACTTCTCTTTGAAATGGAGAATGTAAACCCCCTCCCTCCAAATTATTATAATTTTGAAATCAAGGGGCTTTCAGGCAAAAATATCGGAATTAGGAATAACAGTTCTTTTCTAGGGAAATTAAAATAGAAATAAGTACTACAAACAAACTCCAAACCCTGACTAAGTCAGAGTACAACCTGACACCCCGTCAGGCAGGGTGTCGGTAGCAGTCCCATTAAATGATGGCTGCATCCTCCTGCAGTGACAGATGTGATTCAGTTGAAGCAGTGCTCCTGTAGAAGGTGCAGTTTCCCTCCAGAGGTCCAGTGGTGATGTGGAGAAATCCAGTTTTCCTCTGGAGTCCAGTGGAGAAAGGGGCTCCTTTAGTGTCCCAAAACCTCTGTTTTTATCTTGGTAAGAAATGTTGGGCTCTTTCCCCTGGCTGGAGCAACTTCCAATGGGATGCAGTAATTTTATCAGTCACACAGTGGGACTCAATGGGCCATTAGCAGAAAATTACTCGCTGGAGGAAGGATGGGTTGTGAAAAGATAAAGAACAATGCCCCGCCTGGTTTCAATGGATGGTCCATTAGCAGAATATCTGCCGTTGAGATAAGGATCACTGCCCCCACCCTCAACAGATGGTGATAGAATAGATACCTTTTATCACACTCTGTATTGTAACGTCCGGCTTATAATCAGGTGCAGCTTATGTATGGACAAAGAATGAAAAGTTGCCGACACCCGGAAGTGCGGCTTATAATCATGAAATTACTGTAATTTCAGTTCCATAATTGCAGTTCCAGGATCATGTCCTTTCCCGCTATTGCGTTCAGCTCCTTCCACTGCTTTTATTCAGTTTTCCAAGGCACATGACTAAAACTTGAGGGTCTCCATGTAGATGTGCATGACCAGAGAGCACAGGAGCTTATTCCTTGTTATAGGAAATGTCTGGTCAAACAGAGGGACAAAAGCAGTGTGTATGCTTTTTACACATACCTTGCTTCTAGGTATAATTACGGCATTATAGAGATGAAATGCAACTGCAAGGATGATTTCTTAATCACTGTGTTGACAGCAAATACATAGCAAGATGCTCCAGCATCTCACTATGTCACACCCATTTCTCTCCTGCTCGTCACAGTAATATCTCTGGCATGTTTCACATGTTTAACACATTCCAGGATAGATTAACACGCCTCAGATACACCATCAGCAGACACCTTCCTGACCATACCTGTTTTCTTACATTTCTTACATAAATGGCACCCATGAGGGGTTGTGTTAAAATAGGAAGGATGGGAGAGCTTAAATATGAGGCATCATTTCTATAAGGAAAAATAAAAATCCATGGAAGATACTCCAACAGAAGCGGTGAGCATATCTTGCACAAGACAAAACAGTAACAAATGAGAAACTCTATGACTGTGAGAACTCTTGAAAGCCCCTCTGGAGCTGGCACTGCATTTCATTCCGTATGGAGAAGCACAGGTCCACGAGGCACTGGCTCTTCTTCAACAGGGATGGTGGTGCTGATGGCAAAGAGTAGCACCCACCTGTGCACTGTGCACATGCTCAAGAAATCCAGGTCTTACAGCTGAGCCTTTATTCATATCCTGTGTGTGTGATTGTGCATGTGCGTGAGGGAGAAGTGAGCCAGAGAGCATTTTGGCACTAAGCTGGATTTCTATGCATTATTCACATATAAAGGAAGGCAAAATCCATATTCTTTAAAAAGCAGTGAGATGAGCTGCTGATCACGAAGGTGCATCAGAGGTGTCAGTTTCTGTGGCAGTAATTTGTGTATGTGGCTGGAACTACGTCTCCTACCAGAGCCCATTCAAATTCTATGAACCAATGGATTCTACAAACCCATTCAAGCCAAGTTGGATATGGTCTTAAGCAATCTGGTCTAGTGGGAGGTGTCGCTGCCCATGGCAGAGAGGGTTGGGACTAGCTGGTGTTTAAGGTCCATTCCAACCCCTTAACATCCTATGATGCTACAACAATTACTGAATTTCTGTCAAAATAGAGCAGCAGTCCATGTGAAGCCTCCATGGTTATATCCAGTGTCTTTCTTGGCATGCTAACAAAACTGTAATAATTCTGTAGGATATTACAAACCAATAACAATCTCTTCCTGCCCTGTGGTAGCAGTGTCATAGTTTTATTTTCTGCAAAGGACAGTAAATCCATGTGCAGCCTGATGTTTATCCTTGTACAAGAGGCCAGAGTGGAAAATAGCTGTCATGTCTGGAGAACAAAGACACAAAGGATCTGCTGTGTCTCCTCTAATCATAAATCCTACTTGAGCTGCAAAGACACACTCTTTTACTATTTTTTAAATTTAATTCTGGTAAATTTGAAAATAATTTTTGACTGAAAATACCTTTCATGGATCTATTAAGGTGAAGAATGTGTGGCTGTGTTTAGTTCCTACTCTCTTGAAACTGAATTTAAAAGAAAAACAGCCAATATATTGTTCTACCTGAAGTACAAGCCCTGATTCTTATTTGCATTAGACTTTGATGTAAAGCAGATTTATACTGTTTTAACTGAGGTGTAAATGAAGCTCATCCCCACAATGCCGTGTTATAGCTCTTTGAGATGGGATAGAAGTCACTGGAACACACAAAGGGTGCAACTAATGGGGTTTTTTTCCCCTGAACTTCTGGCATGTAGGACTTCATGTAATTAACTGCTATGGTACAAGAATATAATGAGGCTGCATGGGGGAGTTTTCTGAACCAATGATAAGCAATAGTAACACTGAGGTAACTTGGCTTTCCTTTTGTGAAGAATAAAACACTTTAAGAACGTTTTATTTTTTGATTTTTTTCAAAATAGCAGACTGATTTCAGTTATCTTTGTTTTCCACTTACAAAATAAAACAGTTGTAAGGAAAAAGTAATTCGGTACATACTGTGTGGTGTGACATTGAAAATGTATCCAGTCAGTTTCAAAACGGACCACAGACAACAACTGAGAAAGTGTTGTTGGATATGATTTCCTAATGCTGGTTTTCCAGGCTCAAAACACCACACAAAACCAAACTGCATATCCTCCAGTTTTTCTGTTTTCAGCACTTCATATGCTTCAGTCTATAGGCAAAATAGTACAGGTTCCCAACCAACATGCCATGTGGAGTCATCATGTTTAGGTAACAGTTTTTCAGGAATGCAGCTGGGGCAGTGCTGGAATTTGCTTAGGAACTTTGTTACAAGCTGTGATTTGACTTCAGTACCTCTTAGGTATGTCTTGGTACTGAAGTGAGATCAGTGACTTTTTAAGAATGACCGAAATTAGTAATAGAGATTGCTATAAAAGATTGTATTTACAGTATGTGAGGATATGTTTACTGACAGCTTTGGCCTCTTTGGCAATGGAAAATAAGTTTCCCTGCTTTAGGCATGTAAGTTAACAGCATTAGTGATATGTGCATTGATTAGCAGAACTGGGACCTTAGACTTTAACCCCTGCTTCTATAGTATGTAAATCCCACGACATGACTTTTGAACACCATCATTGTGCTCTGACAATGTCCTCCAAATGTACAAACTGAAACAGTTTGTGCTCTGGACACAACCATAAAATAAGTAGGGATGCATCTTGGATTTTGTAAAATACAGTCTAGCAACTTTGTAAAAGGTGAATTAGTGTTTGGGTCTGCCTGGGCACTGCAGAGAAGCTGTGAAATTGATCTGAGGAGCACTCAGTGTAGTGCATGGGAACCCATACGATGTGGTTTTCAACTGGTAAGTTAATGTTATAATAACATATGAAAAATTCACATTCAAATGAGAATTTCTGCAATATATGAGCCTGGGAGAGTATTTGAAAAGGTTACGGGTAGATTCCCCAAGCACAGTTTTATTCATCTGTCTTAGAAATCACGAAATAAAACCCTATGAGGGAAAAGAGGAATAAATCTTATTGTAACATGAGCACCAGTTTATATTAAATCTCTCATGAATATAAAAATAATTCAGCAAAGTGGCAGTAATGCTTACTGCTGCCACTTAGTGGAACTGTGCCTCCCTCCCTTAAACTAGAAAAAGAAGATTAATAACACTTTGTTTTTGTTGCAGCTGGTAAGAAACATCCATTTGTACAGAAGCATAGGAGGGGACAGTTTTTCAGTGATGCTGGGTACTCAGAGTTCTTGTGTAAGCTCTTATGTGAGGACAAGCATTTGAGGAATACAGGAGCAAAACCCCTCAGGTGAGGAACATGTACTCTTCCTGTTGCTTCACAGATAAAACCATGACATCAAGAAATAAGTAGCTTCAATGCAGAATAACTAACTGCAAAATGGAACTTCAGCAGCCTGCAGAAATTCCAGCCACAGAAGATCATGTTTCTCTACCAGTACAGAAGTGGAAAGGATAAATTTAGCAATTCAAAATGAAAAACCATTTTAAGTTATATGTGCTGAGCTACATTTGTAGTGAGCTACAGATAGTAAGATTTCATATTTCTATAACAAATGGACTGTGATGATGGTGATGATGGTGATGATGATTTCAGGTACCTCCTCTATCATGTATAAGCTGCCTGAATACACTTGTACTGGGAGAGAAACATCCTGTGATGATCAAGCTAGAGTCAGATTGATATAACTGAACAAAGTTTATATCCCTATGCAACACTTTTGATCCAAGTCTTCAGGGCAGAACAGAAATCACTCTCTTACTCCAGTGCATGCAGACATAAATTTAAAGGGACATTGTTTTTTACAGAATATCTGTGGTGGTGTCTTTCAACTTACCTCCTGTTCTTAGCTTGCAGGCGAAATACAGCTCATGAGAATGAATTCCTTGGATGCTAAGAAAGAAAAAAATACATATTGAAATGTAGAACAGTTAATGTTATCTGTACCAGCAGAAATTAGTAATTGAATATACATCAGCTAATAATATTTAAGTGATTGAAGCCAAATATCCAAGCAGCAGAGAAAAAGCATATACTTTTTCAGGTAACACATGAGAGCAAGTGACACATGAGAGAAACCGGCCTTGATATGTCTGTTTGCTTATCTCTACAAAAGCATTGGTCATATCCACACATAGATCTGCCTGTGTAGATAGCACAGATTAACACTGAGATCAGTGCTGTTTTAATGCACAGGTGAAACTACAGTGAGTCATGAAGCTTATATTTATTCTTCCTAGAGGGACAACTGAAATTAATACAACATGTGTCAACTCCACAATATTCTGGTACTACTAGGCAGAGCATCGTCTGTTCTATGGCTAGCGCATAGCAAAGTGGGAAAAGACACTGGACAGGCAACACGGATTCATCAAGACAAGTCCTGTCTGAACAACCCAGAGGCCTTCCATGATGGAGTGATTCCATCAGTGGAAAAGGGAGGAGTTACAGATGTCTTCTATCTGGATTTCTGTAATGCCTTTAACATGGTACCCCACAACATGCTCTCTCTAAACTGGACAGATGGATTTCATGGGGAGACTATTAGGTGGATAAGGAATTGGTTGGATAGTCACTTCCAGAGGGTGGTGGCCAGTGACTCAGAGTCCCAATGGACATCTGTGACAAGTGATGTCACTCAGGAGCCCATATTGGAACCTGTGCTATTTCATATCTTCATTAATGACACAGACAAAGGGATTGAGTGCACCCTCAGCAAATTTGGCAAGGACGCCAAGCTGAGTGGTGCAGTTGCCACACCTGAGGGATAGGATGCCATCCACAGGGACCTCAGCAGGCTCAGCAAATGGCCCCATGGGAACCCCATGAGGTTCAACAAGACCAAGTGCCAGGTGCTGCACCTGGATTGGGGCAACCCCTGCTACCAACACAGGCTGGGGGATGAACAGATGGAGAGCAGCCTTGGGAGAAGGACCTGGGGGTACAGGTGGATGAGAGGCTGGACATGTCCCAGCCATGTGCACTCAGCCCAGAGAGACAAACGTGTCCTAGGCTGCCTCCAAAGCAGTGCGGCCAGCAGGGCAAGGGAGGGAATTCTGTCCCTCTGCTCCTCTCTGGTGAGACCCCACCTGCAGTGCTGCAGCCAGCTCTGGGGTACCCAAGATGGACCTGCTGGAATGAGTCCAGAGGAGGCCACAAAGCTGCTTAGAGGGCTGGAGGACTTCTGCTATAAAGACAGGCTGAGAGACTGGGGCTGCTCAGCCTGGAGTAGACCTTAGAGCAGCATTACAGTACTTGAAGGGGGCTACAAGAGAGATGGGGGACAAACAGTTTAGCAGGGTCTGTCATAATAAGACAAGGGCTAATGGTCTTAAACTGAATGGGGGTTATTTTAGATTAAATATAAGGAAGATGTTTTCTACAAGTAGGGTGATAAAACCCTAGCATATGTTGCCCGGAGAGGTAGTAGATATCCCATCCCTGGAAACATTCAAAGTCAGGTTGGACAGGTTGGTCAACTGATCCAGTTGAAGATGTTCCTGCTCATTGTAGGATAATAGGATTATTTGTATTTTGTGGATAATTCTTTTTAAGAATGCAACAAATCTGTCTTCCTAAGTCCCACAGAAGCAATTTCTAGATTTTTAAAGGCACCTAAGGATCTAGAAGTTATTTTAAAATACAGCCTGGGAACCTTAAATATTCCAAAGGATTCTAAGGAAGGTATGTTCATATTTCAGAATCAGTAATTACACTAATTTTCATAAATTTTTAGCAAGGTGTCCCCAGAAAAATGCAATTGTAGAAGTAAGTAAAGAAGTAGAAAATGTCACAGGAATTTTAGGATTAACATACTTTCAAGATCCAATATATTTGTCAGGCAAAAACATTTATCAGTGCCACTGATACCTACTTTCAGATGTAACAATTCTATAATCTCCATTTAATCCATATTTTAATGTTCAGCGGGAATATCCTGCTTCTGCTACAACTTTCACAACTTTTTGAGTGGAAAGCACATTGATAACAAAAACCTTTAACCCTCTCTTACTTGACACACTGGTTCTGGAATTTATTCCTAAACTACAGATGATTAGCAGGATGGACCACCTCTCCTATGAAGAAAGGCTAAGAGAATTGGCATTGTTCAAGCTGAAAAAGAAAAGGCTTCAGGGCAACATAATTGCAGACTTCCAGTACCTGGAGGGACCCCACAAGAATGATGCAGAGGGAGTTTTTTACAAGGGCATGTAGTGACAGTGACAGGACAAGGGGGAATACTTTAAAACTGAAAAGGATGTTTACATAGGATACTATGAAGAAATTCTTTACTGTGAGGGTGGTAAGACACTGGAACAGGTTGCCCAGAGAAGCTGTGGATGAACACTGCCTATCCCTGGCAATGTTCAAGTCCAGGCTGGATGGAGCTCTGACCAACATGGCCTGGTGGGAGGTGTCTTTGCCTATAGCAGGGGGTTGGAACTTGGTGATCTCTAAGGTCCTTTCCAATCCAAACCAGTCTATGATTCTACTTTTTTCTGCAAATCAGATTTGGCAGTAAGTGAGTGAGGGAAGTTTAGCACAATGCCTTGTCAGCAATTGTACTCCCATCCTGGATCAATGAGCCAGGTTTGGACTGAATCCTTTCCTATATGTTGGCCTGTTTCCTTAACAGTCTTTTCTCCTCCATTCACTGGATGTTGGTAGGAGGCTACATGCCCTTAAAAGAGAAAAATGCCATGGAAGTGCCTTGATAAATGACAGCCATGCAGAACAGATCTCTGTAACATGTACATTAAATAATCGAGACAGTGAAGGGATTGAGAAGTGAGCACATGCTTTTCTCAAGTCTTTCCAGTTAGGCTCATGCCAAATCCATGAGGCAATTCCCACCAGCCTGCACAAACTGATGACTAGGAGGCGATTCCTACACACCTCACAGAGACACCTGGATCTCAGGTACGCATGGAGGAGAGGTGCTACACATGCCCCAGCTGTGGGAAAGGCTTAATTGAGGCTTATGCCTCAGCCACCACAGGGACCGAGGCTCATCAGGTGGGCCCAGATGCATTTGCCTCACGCAGAGCTGCTGCCGTCCCTTGTCTCCTGACCCTCTGTCAGCCTTGCTTCCCAGTGTCCCAAGCCTGGATGCTCCACATGGCCAATGCCCTCCACCTCCTGCGGGTTCAGCCCAGGCCTCACGCTCCCTCCCTGCTGCCTCTTGGGCTATACCTGAGTGCTCACAGAGTGAGGTCCTGGGCTGGTGATCGCAGAATCACAGAACACTTAGGGTTGGAAGGGACTTCTAGAGATCACCAAGGCAGGGTCAGCTACAGCAGGTTACACATCCATGTTGGGTTTGAAAGTCTCCAGAGAAAGAGATTCCATGATTTTCCTGGGATGCCTATTCCAGTTCTCTGCCACCCTCAATGTAAAGAAGTTGTTCCTCATCTTGAAGTGGAACTTCCCGAGTTTTAGTTAGTGGCCATTGCTCCTCATCTTGTCACTGGTGGCCACTGAAGACTCTGGCACCATCATCTTTACACCCACCTACATATTTGTATGTATTGATTGGATCCGCTCTCTGTCTTCTCCTCTCTAGATTAAATAGGTCCAGCTCCCGGAGTCTCTCCTCATAACAGAGATATTCCTGACTCCTGATCATATTTGTCACCCTTCACCGGACCCTCTTCGGCAGTTCCTCATCTCTCTTGTTCAGAATTGGACATAGTGCTGCAGAGGGGGAGGATCTTCCAGCAGCAGTGACACGAAGATATCCAAATTACACAACCTTGGAGTTGTTTTCGGGGTTTATTTAACGGCGACATTGACTCGCCGCTCCCCGCGGCCGCCGCCAGGTGGCGCTGCCCGCCGTCCCTCCCTCAGGCCCGCCCGCCAAGGTGAGGCGCGCGAGGGGCGGGGCCGCGCGGCTGCGCCCCGCCCCCTCGGCCGGCGCGTGCTGCCCGCAGCCCCCGCGAGCCCGCGGCAGCGGCAGCGCCTGGAGGGAGCGCGGGCCGGAACGGGCTCGGACACCGGGAGGGACACGAGAAGACAAGAGGAAAAGGAGAAGGCATCCCCCTGCCGAAGGAGAAGCCCCGCGCCATGAGCCCCGACAAGAAGCCGCCGCCCGGTCGCTCCCGTGGTGACCGGCCGCCGCCGCCCCAGCCCGTGGCCGGGCGATCCCGGCAGCGGGGCGGGCTCCTGGCGGAGATCCGTACGCCCATCCGCACGGAGCCCTTCCAGGAGCGGTACAGCCTCAGCCCCGGCCGGGAGCTCGGCAGGTGAGCGCAGCCTCCGCTGGCCCGGACGGCGGGGGAAGGAGCGGGGCCGGGAGCTTGCGGCGTCCCTCCCATGGGTCCCTGCCGGGCCGGAGCCGCGTCCCGGGGCAGCCGGCGATGAGCTCTGCCCGCGCCGGGCCAGCTCCGAGGGCGTGCCCGCGGCGTTGGCTCGGCTGGAGGCGTGCTGGCAGGCAGCTGTACCCCGCAGCTGTCTGTCCCTCCATCCGCTGAAGAAGTCATCCTCAGCTCCTCAGCCTTGCGGATCTGGCTGGGAAGATGCTGTGGTTCCCTGGGAACCCGTGGGGAGTAGTGGGTATTGCTCTAGATTTCTACTGGAGAAGGAAACCTACCCCACTGCTTAAAAAAAAAACAAGGAAAAAAGAAAAAGTTATTGTTTCCTCGAGGTTTGTAAGCCGTGACGTGGAAAAACAATTTTACACTCGTTTGAGGTAGCATATGTTTGAGAATACTCTAATGGTGGAATTTTTCAAGGAGTTTAAGCTAGTTAAAATCTTGGGTTTGGAAGTGATTCTACATGTTAGGTTTAGTCCATGTATAATTTCATTACCTGACTGATAGAAGGAAAGGTTTAGGGCAAAAAGTCATTACAAGGTTTTTGCATCTTGAGAACTACATATATGGAATTTCAGCACCACCTAACCAATATTTTTGTCTGAAGTTCTGTTGTTAAAGGATTCTTAGAATTACATGTGCTTCATCCAAAGAGTGTTCTGATAAAAAAGATGAGATGGAATGCCACTGGATGTATGGAAAGATATCCCCTCAATGTATGTTCTATTGCAAGTTATGCTCGCTGTGTAATTCAGTGTATACAGTGGCAAAACCAACCCCTTTGGAGATGAGGAGGAGTTTCAAGGCAAATGTAGCTGCTATAAGTACCTCTAACAAATATTTAGATTGCCTAGGTGTTAGCTTAATGCTCACTTTGTAACTCTGATGTACCAGTAGAATAATACCTGTTTAAACATAGAGCTCTAAAGTATTCACATGGTAAGCAGGTGGGAGAAACCTCCCATGAAATGAAGAAGGCTTTATGTGGATTGTTGTGACCACAGTGTCCAAGGCCTGGAAACTGAAGCTAACCAAATGCAGGCTACAAATCAGCCTAAATTCTTAGAAACAGTCCAAAAGGTTTAGGAGCAGTGTAGCACAGGATGTCCTGGTATCACTGCTGCTTTGGTTTGTTTGTTTTTTTTTTAAAGTTCAGATGACTTCAGAAAATGTTTTGCAGTGTTTTCATGGCACAAGCATTTCCCTGAGAGCCGGGTGATAGACATCGGCCTAATCAGAGCACAGAATAGATAAAGGTTCCTTCTGGAACAAAAAAGTACAACTTAGATGAGTTGCTTTACACTAAGAAGAAGAAGAACTGTGTTCTGCTGCAAGTCGTAGTCTGCAATTTAAACAAGTCAATTGCAGCATGGATTTTTGTGCGGAGTATTTTTTGAATATTTTAAAGATGACCTTCACATGAAGGCTATGATTTTGCACCTGTAGTTAAAATGAGTTAAGTGGCATTTCTAAGTGTTTATCTTGGTTTTGAGCAACAGTTGCACATATTTTTGGTTCAGAATATCTCTCCCGAACTTCACAAGTGTTTTCACTATCTTCTCTTTTAGCATGTAGAAATCTCTACATTTGAATGCATATTCTTGGTTTTTTAATCAAGTTTTAAACTTTACTTTTTAAAAAGTATATACTTCAGCTCAAATATCCCTATTAAAGACTATTTTTTGCCAACTCTGCAACAAAACGTAGGTGCAAAGTCTCTCTGACACTTATAACTGTAAGTTTATTGATAATTTATTAACACATTTTGTTTCTCTTTTATGTGTTCATAAATTGTGTAATTCTCTCTTTATGGGTAGAGTTCATCTTTACAAAGAACAAATTAGCACCCAGGTATGGCAGGTTTTGTCTCAGATGAAAAGCAGTCCTTGCGCACACAACATAATCTGTTTTAGCATTAAGATTTGGTAGAAAAAGTTATACACTCTGTATTTGCCCATCCCATTCCTCAGAATCAGAGAAACAGTTTAAGAGTGGAACTTCGGGTAGGTTTGAGAATAACAACATTCGTATGAATTATGTTTAAAACTGAGAGCACAGAGAAAGAAGCAAGTAGATTTATCACCTTTGCTGAAATCAGGGCTGCTGCATGAGCTCAGCAAGTTTGCGCGGTCTTTGGCCTCCCAGTCTGTCAGTCAACACGTTTGTTGGACTTCTCAGGGAACTTGGAGCCTTTGTTTTCTGTTCTCTGGTCCCCTGTGTTTGGGGGAGGTGGGAAAAAAGTGGAACATGGCAAAATGTTAAGGTATTGTAGTTCTGGTAATGCTGGGAAGAGAGAGATGGGGGCTCTGGCCGCACTTTAGGGAGCAAAAATCCTGAGGGAAGCAGTCCTGAAAGACATGGATGAATCTAGGAGAATCTGAATCACAATGTTACCAGAGGAACTTTGGTGCAAACCTATGGGAAGTCAGGCTTCATTAGTTCTGCTCACAGAGAAAAAACTGCTTTCAGAATGTAGAGCTTAGGTGCTTCAGAAGGTGCTGCCTCGTTCAGTAGCTGAACGGGCATTTGCCAGTCTGTTGAAACACAGCTGTTGGGAAAGCCAGGTTTACTTGGGAAAAATATCAAAAGCCTCATTATAATGGACACTCAGGAAAGGGAAGGATGACATGGAAGTAAAAGATTTAAGTGAAATTACTTAATATATGACATTTTGGTCCAGTATTCACAGCCTTAATAATTTTACTGTCCTCAAAGTCACAATATTCTCACACAAATCTGCACTTGCATGAGATTTGAAATCAAACTGAACTCTGATGATTGTTTTAAGGCTGCCACTTCTCATCACCTCACTGAGATATAAATGTTTTCAGACAGTGGTAGCTTGAGTTAGGTTAGTTTGAAGAAGTGTAACCTTTGCAGAGGACAAGACAGCAGTTGCTTAGCTCTTCCCCTTACCATTCGTGCATAAGCCATAATTCTACTGTAAAATGGGGAACAATGCATTTTTTACTACCAAGAGCTTCCTTAAGGAGTCTATTATATTTAGTTGCTTTGCTCGTTTTCCTGGAGAAAAAAAACCTCCTAATTGCAGACAAAGTTTTACTAGGCTAATAATTCTTCAGCTTGTTGATGGAATGTTGCACTCCTTTTTTATGTGAAACAATCTATGCACATATTGGAAGTCATAATTTGTGTGCAGAAAATAATACTCTTGATTCTAGAGCTGGATTAGAGGAAGGTATAAGTTGACTGGTCTGTCTTTCTTCTGGAAGGTAACAGACACCTTAAATGATTGATCCAAAATAAAATTATCTTCTAGCAAAATGTGTGCATGCATGTGAATATGTGCAGTGCAATTCAGCTGTTTCTCCTCATTCCCAGTTTTTTGTTAAAGCATACAAACTCATTCTCCACCCAAAGGCAAGAGTAAGAAATATTGTAATCATCCAATGAGTGTGAAATATTCTTTGTTCCTGACTAGTGATGTGGCTGTAGTTTCATGTCCAGATAATGTATATCTTGGATTTTTCCCCCCAAAAGAACAGCTCTGGCAAGAATTTTAATTTCTCAGGTAGCTTTCAGTAATGTGTGTCTTAGCAGTACATGACACTTGTACCATTTTGTGCCATGACACTGCTGTCCTTAGCTGCTCTTGCAGTAGCACAGCTGGGGTCAAATAGCTGTGGAACTAAGCAAAAGTGGAAAAGAAGTGAAAACAAAGAGTTGCAAGTAATTGGCTTTGCTGTTTGAGAAGAAATTTATGTGAGTAAATTATTCATGAACATCAGAAATAGAATCTCTGCATTTTGTTGTTTGGAAATCCAAAATTGTCGGGGGAAAAACCCCACACTTCAGAAAAGTGTTTGATATGAGTTATATAATAAACTGGATATAGTATTGTGGATCTCAGAAAAAATTTTTTCTGAACTTTATAAGAAGTAAATATCTTCACAGGAAGAAGTTATTCCTGCATTTGTTACAGAGACAGTGTTTTATAGGTCACTTTAATAATAAGGTTAGTTATTTTTAAATATTTAGTTCTTAGTTATTTTTATATATTTAAAATAAATTAGTAAGGTTAGTTCTCTGTTGTTCTGAACCTAGGACAAGGAAATTTAATTGGTGTGACATAAATGTTCCTGATTATTTGATTTGACATTTGATTTGTAACTTGACAATTTTCCTTTGAGCTACAATGTGCGTGTAATAAAACAGTGCAAATTCTGTTGGCAATCTGAAAAGGTGACATTGAGCTTCTTTGTAATCAGATATGATTTATCTTAAATCATAATTCTTGAATGAGACTCTTGTGAGGACTGAGAACTACTTAGAGTTTCCTACTGTCTCCCTCCAAAGCATTTTTATTTGTGATTGGATGTCTGGTAGTCTGTGTTCAGCTTGAAAAATGCGCATTAAGATTTTAATCTCAAAATTATTCTTCCTTCCATGCAATGTTCTCACTGATAGCTCTTCTCAATGCACTAAAGTAGCAATGATGTGATCTAACACCATTTTATTTACTTTTTTATAATAAGTTCTGAAAAGCAGGATTTTAAGAAAAGCAATGATGAAGTGTATGCAATGTATAAGAATGCTTCTTTATATCTGTCTTATCTGCTATTTTGCCTCAATCAAAAAGAAATTCTTTAAAATTTATCTGTTGGCTTAACCATATAGTGGATGCTATCTTTGGATCTTAGCTCTGAAATTTTCTCAGACGTGAATCTAGATCACTGCGCAGTAATTAGTTCTACTGGTTATAAACACCAGGTTTGTCAAGTTTGATCTTTTTGGGGATTGTATTCAGAAAAGATGAGTTCTAACAGGCAGTAGTTATAATTGCTCTAATTATAGGCATAACCATAAGGAATCTGGGCAGGATTCTTGGTCTGAAACAATTTAGAATTAGTATTTGTCAGCTGGCTGAACTCCCGTGTAACCTGTCCTTTGAATTACGTCACCTATCAGGCTTCTGGCCAGCTCAGCTAAACAGGACATGCGTGGCCACACACGGTGGCTCTTGCCATTTCTTGCTGCTCCATGAATACTGTTTTATTTCCATAGTGACTAATGCACAGTGAATTGGCAACATCAGTGCTTATTAGGCTAATTAACTTGTTTCCAGATAGATTTTGTATGTAATTCAAAGCAGCACAGTACTTGAAAGCTGTGCTACAGAGATTTCAAACTTTTCTAAGCCACTTTCTCTAGGTCCTTCCTGGTGCTAGAATTCAAAGCTTTTGACTGCACTAAGGCAGCATTCAAGAGGAAGTACGCAGTGCATTCAGAGGCTGTATAAGGAAGACAGAGAAGGCTGACCCCAGGCAGGGACCTAGATTTATTGGTGTAAGGCTTAGTATCTATCAGATGTTTAAATAACTTGCTGTTAAAGGGCTTCTCAATTTATTTTTATGTGTTGTTTTTTGACAACATACTCACCAGCTGATTTTTTTTCTTGAGATGTTTTTTGGTGCTAAGAACTTGAACAAGAGTCTTAACACTTTTCATAAATGCATAGCTTTCTATTGTACATAAATTTTGTGCAAAATTATCTTCCTGCATTTACAAACCTCAATAGTTTTGTCTTCATGTATGTATTAGTAATTAAGAACAAGTTCCCAAAAAGTTAGATTCAAGACATTGAACGCGTATTCTTACTGTTTGTCTGCCTTCACTAGACATCTGGACTGTGCTGTGATCTAGTCTTAATACATATTGTGCTGTACATAATGTGCTTATGCAAAATATTACTTCTAGAGGAATAACTGTGGCTGTATCAGTGGTTACAAGTCCAATTATTTTATTGAGATTGCGTAGCAAATACCCACTTTGTGGGTACTTACTTAACTTGATTCATTTAGACTGTGATTTTGAAACAAATGCTTATTAAAAGCAAGCCGACCACAACTTTGTTTAGCAGTTACATTTCATGGATAGCAATCATCTGCCGATAGGCTGTGAGAGTGAAAACTTTGACATGAGCTGAAGTAGTTACAGTAATTTCACGAATACAAGCCGCAGCAATTTGACAAAAATTTTGGTGGAAACCCGGAAGTGCGGCTAATAGTCGGGGGCGGCTAATCTGTGAATAATTTTCTGACATTTACAACCCCAGACGTGCCAGCCAGGGCGCCGAGCCAAGCACCTGCCAGTAAAAGTCAGCATTCCGCGATAGTTACAGTGTTACTGTGTTACCCGGGCTCCCTGCAGGCAGCACGGGGGGCGGGGAGAGAGGCGGGAGAGCTCTCTTTCCTCCTCTGCCGCAGCCCAGGGGAGAGACGGGGGGACCCCGCGCTGCCATTGCCGCGGCTCGGAGAGGAGCGGGGGGGGCCACGCCGCCATTGATGCAGTTCGGGGAGGACGGGGGGGTGGCGCGCCGCCATTGCCGCGGTTCGGGGAGGACGGGGGGGGGGGCCCGCCGCCATTGCCGCTGCTCGGGGAGGACGGGGGGGGGGGCGCGCCGCCATTGCCGCGGCTCGGGGAGCCAACGGGGGCCCTGCGCTGCCATTGCCGCGGCCCGGGGAGGAGGTGGGGGGCCGCGCCGCCATTGCCACGGCCTGGGGAGGAGAGGGGGGGGCCGCGCCGCCATTGCCGCGGCCCGGGGAGCCGACGGGGACCCTGCGCCGCCATTGCCGTGGCTCAGGGAGGACGGGGGGGGGCGCGCCGCCATTGCTGCGGCCCGGGGAGGAGGGGGGGTGCTCTGCCCCCGCCCTCCGCTGCCGTGGCGGGAGCAGGGGGTGGTCTGTGCCCGGCCAGCGCCGCGGCATGAGCGGGGCGTGCTCTGCGTGCCCGGCCGGTGCCGCGGCGGGAGCAGGGCCGGGGCGAGCGAACCCAGAGGCGGCGGCCAGCCCAGAGTGTCAGCGCCGGGCTGGGCCACCTGGCCCCATCAGCAGCCCCTAGCGGGCCGAGCCTGCACAGCCTTAGTTGAGCCAGTAAACCCCCTGTCATGCCGCGGTTCTGTTAGTATTTGGCAACTTTGTTGCATGCGGGTCCTCGCTGCGAACGACAGAGCGGCTTATATTCAGGTGTGGCTTATTTATGGACAAAAACCGAAATATTTGCCAACACCCAGAGATGCGGCTTATACTCAGTGCAGCTTGTATTCGTGAATTTACTGTAATTCTGTGAACTTCAGCTCAGAGATGGGAGAGGCAAAACCCACAGTAATTGTATTCCAAAATAGATGAGGACTATTATTTTGGTTTCAGCAACTCTACAGTAAGTAAAGAACCAAAATAAAGATCTCAAATCTCTTCCTGCAACTTTATAAAAAAATGTTTACATATAAATTAAAAAAGGTAGTATTGATGATCATTATACCTGTATGGTAAGAGCTAAAGTAAGATTACTGTACTTCAAAGTGTGAGAATTCATCATTGCATTAGTGAGAGGTATTAATTAAAATACCTTTTCAGTCTAAAAATCAGCACTGTCTGACTGGAACTGAGTGGAGCAGGTGATGTGGGACTCTTGCAGGGAAGTTAAGAGCTGCCACTCGTGCCAGAGTGCTGTGGGGGAAGTGGTGTGACGCAAGCACTGCAGTGTGGTTTGAGCTGCCCTGGTGCATCATCAGGTGCGTGTTCTGCCGAGGTGACGCTCATTAATGTGGGCTAAGCACGGGGCTCAGCTCTCTCTGCTCTCGGTGTTCCTATTCACCTTGACATTGCTGCAAAATCGTACTACAGAGCTTGATGTTAGTCAAGCTACTTCATTGTATTTAAATTATCTGTGCTCCTTATTCTTAGTCTCACTGTATAAGTAAGGGGTTTTGAGAACTGGTAATCAGAAAACTCCAGCTGTTATCATTTGAGACATGCCATGGTGAAAATACAAAGTGCCGTCTTGAAAAATGCAGTGTATGGATATGGCATGGCAAATGAAGCAGGATTCAATGAGAGTGCTGTTCCCTTGGATATGGTGGGATCCTTCAGAAAACAATAACTGGGTTACTGTGATGTAGTTAAAGCATAAATTGCTCATTTGTACATTTTGATTTTGCCAGCTTTTTAAATTAAAATTTTGAGGATAATGTAGTCTTGGGAACTAGCACAGCTTGCTTATTCGGTATTTTTGAAAACCGTTTTGTTTGAATTGATTAGGTTTCTTTTAATTCCTTATGTTCCATGGAAATTATGTACATTCTTGGCTGGGGTGGTTTGAACACAGGGATCATCATTCAGCAAAGCATCTTTCTAAACTCAGATTGAATCTTAAATGCAGCCATTAATAGTGACTTGGTTTGAGTTTCCTGAAATGTTAATTTATAAAGGTGGTGCTAAAGCTGTCACTAAGGCATGTAAAACTAAATTCTTATTTAATTTCAGGGGAAAATTTGCAGTGGTGAAGAAGTGTATCCAGAAAGACACTGAAAGAGAGTTTGCAGCAAAATTCATGAGAAAAAGAAGAAAGGGCCAAGACTGTCGGATGGAAATAATCCACGAAATTGCAGTCCTTGAGCTGGCACAATGCAACCTTTGGGTCATTAACTTGCATGAAGTTTATGAAACTGCGACAGAGATGATTTTAGTCCTGGAGTAGTAAGTATTAGTAATAATTCCAGAATAACTTTCTGCAGTGTTTGCTTAAAAGCAATAATGTAAAAATACTGTGTATCAATGTGAATAATTTAAAAGTTTTTATGCGTTTCCTGTTACCCTTGCTTAAATTCAAGAAAAACTGCTAAGAAAATGATGTTTACAAGAAGTTATGTGCAATCTCATAACTACTTCAGATTATAACAAATTTCTCTAATTATGGAGTATCTTACAAAGCTGAACTATAATTTATGTACCTAAAGCATCTTTAATGAAATATGAATTCTGTACACTCCCTACATATAAAAGAGGAAGAGGAAAGAAACAAGGAGTATCTGTTCAAGAACTGAAGTTTATTTCATTTACAGTGGCAAAGATGGGATGAAATCTGCTGTGCCCTTTTTTACCAGTTTTAAAAAAGGTATTGAAAGCAACATCATTGCTAAAAAGAAACTATTAAAACCCTCTACAATAGAAAACTTGCTAGAACAGTATCTTTTTGGGATAAGAAAGGAGGAGGATTGAGACTTAGAATGATTTCTTTCAAAGGACACTTGACTCTGCATTTGTCTGTGTGGTTTTCTCCACTTGAGTTTGTCCAGATGGGTGTTCCTGCAGCTGTTGTTCATCTCATATGCCAATGGCTTTAGATAGTAAGGCATCTAGCTAGCTCCCAAGATTCAGCCAAATGCTGTTGCTACTGAACTCTAAATTCTTGTTAAGCTCTATGGCTTTTAAATAATTGAGAGGAACAGTGATGCTCAATAGCTCAGAAGTGACTTGTTTGTTATGATAAATCTAGTTTGTGCAGCTCTTCTCTTACTTGATAGCAGAAAGAAATGGCAAGAAATCTTGTGTCCAAATGATACCTTGTTTAGAAGTAAAAAGAAACTGTATCTTTAAAGTCCAGGGAAATGGAATGAGACCATGTCTCCTAAGGCAAAATTCTTCTGGAATACATTTTTAAAACTTCATTGTGCCCTTAATGAAGTCATAATATGTGAAATATTCAAGTATCTTTTATAATACATAGGTGTGACAGAGCTTCTGTGGTTTTAACTGCTGTTACTGAAGACTCATAAATGCCTGCTTTGAACACTAGCAGAAATTTAAATGCAGTTTCATTTTCGATCCCATAGGATTTAATATGGACAGTGGAATCTAAATGAGCAATGAGTTTTGTGATAATTTCAATGCAAAATTCCTAGTTTTCTTTTAGAACTCAATTTTCTTGCAGTTGCAAAACTTTTAATCTGAAGTATTAACTAGGTTGTTAAGTAATTAGCAAAATTATTTGGTTTATATGCATCAAACAGTCATACCTTGTTTCAGATAAATAGCTGTGTGCTGGAGTTGTAAATTGCAAAAACATTCTCTGCAAAAACATTCTTTCCCTGACTTCAGCAAGTATGTCTGTATGCTTCTTTAATGTCAAAGTGTTCTAAAGACATGTTGCAACAAAACAGGTATGAATGTTAGTGAATTTCTGACATTCTGTATGCAGAGGATTAAAGAACATACCTAGACTGCAAGCTTCTCTAGGGCATTTCAGTTTCTATTAAGCTTAATGGTCTTTGTGGCAGATCTTTATCTCCTGAAGAAGTAAAACAAATGCTTAATCTTAGCCACTAACTTCACCTTCTGAGATTTTAAAGTTTCTTGTCTTCATGTAGAATCTGTCATAAGGGCTGAGGGTTTTAAATTAGGAAATGTTTTGGTTTCAGAAAGTGAAATTTTAGTGTTACATGGAGGGTTGTCTTCCAAGCAGTTTTTGACAGAAAATGAACTTAAAATTGGCCATGTTAATATTGAGTGTTGAGCAGTGAGAAGCAAGTGGCATTACAGTGTTGGCTTCAGCTGTAGCATAACAAACTAGGGCTGTCTGTATCTACCCTCATAACAGTCTCTGACTGTGGTTTGTTGTCATAAGACCTCAATCAGGGTGTTCAAGTCAGAGTTGAAGGAGTAAGTAAATCTGAAGGGGTAATAGAGAGCCTGGAATTAATCTGTGGGTCAGTTATGTTTCTGTATTTCACTGAAAATTGAATTAAAAGAACCTGGAATTTTGCTGAAAAAGGTAGAGGTACAGTCCAGGAAACTTGACATATCAGGTATAAGAAGAAAAAGTAAATTTGGTAACTTTTGGACTTGATACCTATATGCAACCTACCTGTCGTTTTCCAATTTCTTTTGAAAGAAAGAGCATTAGAGCATCTGATGCTTAAGAACTGGTCTTTTCATAAGTGTTCATCGCCATGTTTTGCACATCTATGGAAGGGATAGATGATACTAGCAGGTAATTAGTGGGTCAAATGTATAGAAACGTGTAAGTGGAGCTTCAAAAATCTTCATCATTAATATTTTGTTATGAAGAACCTCTGAACTGAGCCAGAGCCTTGTGTAAATACAGTAGACTTTTGTTACACTTGCTTTAAAAAGAAGAAGTTGTCTTTATCACCTTAAAGACACAGTTAGTATTTATTTGATATGCTGGATGAAGTGTTTTTACACCTGTCATTATTTGGACCTGGATAATGTGATAGACTTATATGTCCATTAATATTAATGGACTTACATAGTCTTGGACATGATTTATTGTCCTGCTTACTGGAGGTGTGACTGGAAGTGATCCATTTGGCATGGGCTTCAACAGACAGAACTTGAAGCAAACCCACTGTAATCACAAGTAATTGCTGCTCCAGTGTTTGCATCTTGTCCATTTGAGTAGCAAGCAGAGTTGTTCTAGTTAGCAGTCTCGAATAAATACAGGAGGTCTAAAAAAATTTTAGGGGAAAACTTCTCATATGGTCTTAGTTACCTTTGTTTGTGTTCCATTCAGTTCTTGGGCTGCCTGATAGGAAAGGTGAAGGCAAAAAAATAATTTGTCTGAGAACTGAGAACTTTTAAGACCAGTATCTACAATTTTATGTATTTGGATGCTTCTCTTCCCATGTCCTCTTATCAGACATGGATTTACAGTTTTCTCAGGCTTTGGGGACATTGGTACATTACATGGCCTTACACTGGAAAAGCTACCAGTAAGTGCACCTGCTATCCAATGGTAAGCCTGGCCAAGGAAAGAGGTATAGCTGTCAGCAGCAGTGAGCATGAATCTGGTAGTGCTGGTAGTGTTACAGCTGCTGTGGTGTAAACGTCTTGCACTGTAAGCTCCATGTACAGGAACTAGATGACTTTCCATTATCTTTCAAAGATAACCCTTTCAAGAAAGACTTTTGACAGAGTTGAAGATTCAGGAAGTAAATTTTTGTCCATTGCTGACTGTATATAACTCAGCATTGAAATCAAGTCTATTTTAGGAATTGGTCTACATATCTGGTGATTTGTATTTCTGCATCCTTCAGAACACTTACTTAATGTCTGATCCATTAAAGCTGGGGGAATGGTTCATATCTTAAGGTGCCCTGAAATAGGTTTGTTCAATCTTTTTCTAATGATAAGTTAAATTACTGTGTTAGTGTCTCCTAAGTGCACTTGAAAGAAGTTTGATGCTGAATTTCATACAGTTAATTGTTAAGATATATTTCAAGGAAGATAAGTAGTCTCCATTTAATCTAAAGTCAACATAATTGTAACAAAGATCAGTTCTCTAGATGTCCAAATGACTTTTAGCTCATTTATGCTGCTAAGTAGTAATAAAGTGTTAGCATGCTTTTCATTGATGAAGAGCAGTTGGATTTCACTTGAAACGAGAGAAAATAATGGCACAACTTTCAGAAGTACATTAAAATAGCTGAAGAATTATGGTTCCATAGCTTTCAAGTTCAGAAAACCTTCTTTTGTCTCACATGTTTTTCATACACTTAGCTAAGGAAGGGGGTGCTAAAGAAATAATGCATTCTAAGTAACACTGGATTTCAAAATGTTTTGCCATTAAATATGTCCTTATCAATTTTTTTTCAGATTACCTGTTTTCCTAAAAACTTTTTTGTCCTAAAGATAATTATTTGCTTTTATCCCCTAAGAACATTTTCTGGCTGGCCTGGTCATTTGCCAGGTTATTTCATAATGACAATTAGAAAAACTAATTGAAAATGTTTAATGAAAAATGGGTAAATATTATTAACACTAGAGAACTCCTGGTCTGCGTATATACAGAAATCATAACAGTGACATGCCCTATGATCCTTTCCTAGCAGGAATTTTGAGCCTTTCTACAGTTAGGGTTTTTTTCCTGCCTGAAATCTAGCTGGAGAGTACAAAATAGTAAGTTGGAAGTATTGTTAAAGAGCTTGGCAAAACTTGCAATAGGTGTGCAGGAGAATCTTTTTGGAGTTCATTTTGACATTGTGCTTCCAGCCACTTGTGACTGGCTTTGGCTCACAGCTCCCAGACTGTTTTGCTTAAGGGAATCCATTAAGCTCGCTCCACGGCAACAATACATAAAACTGTCTTGCAGTATCAAATTTCCATGTGTTCTTGTAAAGGGTTACTGGTTACTTGTTTGAATGTGGTATTTTTGGGACCGAATGAATTGTCCAGAAGGAGTTGTTCCATCAGCATCCTAAACAGCAAAGTTAAGATCAAAAACCAAAGCATTGCATGTGAAGTCACTTTCTCATGTGAAACTGTTTTGTAAAGCCTAAGTGTCTATGGTAGCTGAGAATGCCTGTGTCTCGTAAGTTATGAAGTGGATGTGCATATGTGGGAGCTGTATTTGCATGTCTCGCTCATAAAAATGCTGATGAACCCAGGCATCTTCAGAAGTATTGGGAGGGACTTACTTTTTTTTTTTTTCTTAAATAAAGTTTCTGGATCTAGGGTTTTCTACTCTTGCATTGGTAGGTAGCACTGAATCTTGATTTCACTGATGGGACGTTGCTTCAACTTTTATTGCCTTGACTTTTAACACCCATAATTCAGAGTTCTTTAAGTGTAGTATTAAAATTCTAAGTAGCTTACATTTTAGCATTGGTGTCTACCTCAGTTTTAATTGTTACACTAATAAACAAATTGAAAAAGATGCCTACCAAGTAGGCATGTAGCAAGCAGGGCTTTTTAAGGCCCCCCCACTGTCAACTTCTACTAGTTTTTCAGCTGGATCTGTTAAAGTGGCAGAGCTTTACCAGCAAAATCCCATGCTTATTGCTATAAAACATACCATGTTAGTAATTTTTGTAGTAGATCTTATCACTGTATGTGCATTATAATTCACTGCTACAAGGAATTAAATCACTCTTCACGTAACATATTATGGCATTCTTAAGGCAAAATGTTTAATTTATGGGTTGCAGTAGATCTTTTTCTATTCCTATCTGGAAAATCCTATTCATGTTGCTTTTTCAAGGAATTTGGTTTAGGATATTAGAATATGCTAGCTGATGTTAATTTAAAAAATGTCATTAGTATTTGAATCCTGTTCAAAGCTGAAATATTGCTATCTCCTTGAATTAAATAAAAATGGACTGAAGAAAGATGTGATAGTGTCAGGCATATGAAATTTTTCAAAAGGAATTACATTGTTAATATTCTTTTGAAAAACTCAGTTATTCTTGACCTCTATCATCTTTGATACATAATGAAGAAAAATAATAGAGGGGTTTTTTGAAAGAAAATCTTAGTTTAATAAATGAAATTGTACTGCTGTACCAGTTAGCCAGCATATAGAACAGAAGTGTAAAGCTCTTTAGAAAAGGCAAGGGAAATTTAAAATAAGAGCAGTGAGAATACCTTGGAGGGCAAAAAGCTTTTTCTTTTTTTTTAATCCATGAGGCTTTTGAAAGTACTAGGACTGTAGCATCAAAGTTAGTATAAACAAAATGAAAATTTGAGTATATTTAAGTATTCTTTTTCTGGGGGTGCGCAGTTGAAATGCACCATTTTTGTAGAACTCTCATTTGCTGTTATGTTCATGTTGAATGTGCCTGGCTGTCTTTGGGATAATCTAGGCAGTACAATTCATTGGAAAAAAGCAAGCAAAGGCAGAGTAGATGGGTATGCATCAGTAAAGATTAATGCTTGTGTGAAGTCATTTTTGCATGTCACAGTTTGGTGTATCTGGAGAGGATTCTTCCCTTGAGGGTATAACTACCTTTCTCTAAGGGGTGATTATATAGAATTTCATGCAGAGCCAAGGGTGTATGTGCTGATTTCATAGTAGGAGTTCAACAATCCATATGCAAAGTGGCATTCTTATGCCCATTCTTGTTTTAAGATTGAGCTTCTGTTCAGTTTATTTTACTTCTGATGCTACAGGGTTATAATGTAAAACAATTTTAGTACTCTAGAGCCATTTCTATACAGAGCTGGTATGCATGTGGCTTCAGAGTACTTTAAAAACATTCATTCATAGCAAGTTACTTTTATATTTTTTGTTATTCTATTGTTTATTTAAGCATATATAAACAAAAGATGATGCAAGCTGAGAGCAAAAGTTTTCAGAGCTGTTTTTAGATGAAAGAAGTTTAGAAACTTAATGCATCCCTGTATACCAGAGAGTTCATAAACAATTCAATTGCAGACTTTACATTTATTCTTTGGGTATGTGTAAAGTGTTTTGAGGAGGATGGGAGATGGGGCTGCTTATTTTGTGTTTGCAAAGATTTGCCTTGGCCAAATTTCTAAGTAGTTTCATAGGAATGGCAAAAGGCACATCTTTTATGAAAACTCAGTCCTCAAACAATTGTGGCATTCATCTGGAAGCGAAATCAGGAGTGTTTCAAAAGTAGTCCCCAAAATTTCTGTACTATTCATATTCTTTAACCTAAAAGACTAAAGTCTTTGCCTCTCTTCAAAGCTGTCATACTGCAGAAAACACTTCCAAGGCTGTAAAACCTTGCCAAATGTCTTGTAACTGAAAATATCACGATTGGATTACAGTAAATTCACGAATACAAGCCGCACTGAGTATAAGCCGCATCTCTGGGCGTTGGCAAATATTTTGTTTTTTGTCCATAAATAAACCGCACCCGAGTATAAGCCGCTCTGTCGTTCACAGTGAGGACCCGCGTGCAACAAAGTTGCCAATTAGTAACAGAACGGTGGCAGGGTGGGGTTTACTGGCTCGGCCCGGGCTGTGCAGGCTCGGCCCGCTCGGGGCTGCCAACGGGGCCAGGTGGCCCAGCCCGGTGTTGCCGCTCGACGGGGCCGCTGGGGGCCAGCCGCTGCTGCCACTGGGCTCAGTCACCACGGCCCGGCGCTGCCCCGTGGTGGCAGGCAGGGACGGAGCACCCCGCCTCCTCCCCGAGCCGCGGCCATGGTGGCACGGGGCCCCCGCCTTCCCCCCGAGCCGCGGCAATGGCGGCGTGGGGCCCCCCTGTCTTTCCCCCGGGCTACAGCAGAGGAGGGAAGGAGAGAGCTCTCCTGCCTCTCTCCCTGCCCCCCGTGCTGCCTCCAGGGAGCCAGGCTCCACCTGCGGCGCAACAAAGTAACAATTTGTAACAATCGCGAAATGCCGGCTTTGCAGCTACTCGGCTCGGCACTCTGGCTGGCACTTCTGAGGTTGTAAATGCCAGAAAATTATTCACATATTAGCCGCTCCTGAGTATTAGCCGCATTTCTGGTTTGGGAGAAAAATCTTAGTCAAAATGGTGCGGCTTGTATTCGTGAATTTACTGTATGCCTCCTGCTGATACTGCCTATACAAAAAAAAGTATGAGTAGGGCCAAATGGGTGCTATAATTTAGTCTGAACTAACAGTATTCCTACTGTTCCACAGTGCTGCTGGAGGTGAAATCTTTGACCAGTGTGTGGCTGAAAGAGAGGAGGCCTTCAAAGAAAAAGATGTTAAGCGGCTTATGAAGCAGATATTAGAAGGAGTTTCATTCTTGCACAGAAACAATGTTGTTCATCTTGACTTAAAGGTAAGATTTGTGCTGTATTTTTCTTATTGATTTCTTATCTGCTAACTTTCTTGCTGGCAATATGTCACAATGATGCCAAGTTGTAATTAACAGAGTTTTTCTTAATTATACCTTGAATGAAAAAATTAAACTTTTGGGATAGAGTAGCCAGCAGGTCTGCAAGCCTTCTGGGGGATTTTTATGGTTACGTTAAATATAAACTTCATGTGATTAAGTGAAATATAATCAATTCAAAAGTCAATTTGCCTTGCACCTTAAATTGCAAAGGAGTGCTTTGGGTAAGACCCGAGTTATTTCTACATTGCAGTAAAAATGTCTGGGTATTATAGGCCATTGAAAACCAGGTTTGTTTTTTGTATTGACTTGAATTTTAATGAAGAAGAAGGGTGGTAGTGGCATTGGTGGATAAAGTGTAATGTTTCAGAATGAAATGTTCAAACAGGACTGGTAAATTCATGTGTTAAGTACATTTAGAGCATTTTCTTCCCTTTTTTCCCCAGTTACTGTAAAACCTAATTTAAATGTCTGTCATTTGCTGCCAAACAGTTGGCTGACACCCTATTGGTATACAAATTATCATGATTTACTGAAACAAGTATTTTTTCTTGTTGAAAAATAGTTTTGACCCAAATCAAGGGAGAAGTACAATTGCCATCCTCTGAAATTGTATGGTCAAGAAGGGAATTGTAATAAGGATCTAGAGAACTATCCTCTCCTATGGACAGCAAGCTCCAGTTAATTTTCTTCAGCTTCCATCCATGTACTCATATGGAAGATGCAACTGTATCTCATTGTGAGGTTGAACTAGTATTACTAAGCAGTCTAAAAATTTACTTGCATTACATTTTAAAAAATTCTTTTTACATGTCCTATTCTCATATTTACTACGTATATTTTAAGCTGCTGCATGTTTGTTCTGTTGCTAAGATCCTTACTTACGCTTAACTGTATTTTGGCACTATTATAAACTTACCAGTAGATTCCAGTATCAAGCTGTATGTACTTAATATATTAACTTAGCAAGTCACGAACCATTCATCAGCTAATGTCACACAAATATGTCACCTGCCTGGTTTTCCAAACATTTATTCAAATTTTATGTGGAATACTTTGAAATTTTGATTGAGTTGTGCACACAGAATATTAATAATTGTACAAGAAGAATTAATGAAAGATTTTAGCAAGCAATGTGAGAATAAGTGTTCAGAAAGACTAAAAAGGAGCAGTTAGAATTCCTCAAAGTCCCAGTATGCTTAAACAAGATATTCAGTGTCTCAGTGGTTGGCCATTGAATTTCCTTGAAGCAAAGTGTGTAAAATTCAATGTCTTTTGTGGACAGTATATATTTGTACGTGTTTGTAGTTAAAGTTATGGTGTTTCTGAGCATCATCAGCTTGATATCTGAAACTGAAAGTAGTTTTATATGATGACTTATTTGCAAAAGTAGACTTGGGATGTTGATTACAGTTTTTGTCCAGAAAAGAAATTAATGAAAAGCTTACTTAAAAGCTTTCCAACTGGTCAGAAAACTGATGCTGTAACATGGAGCATATGCAGTTCTCACTGAAAAATCCAGCATTGTTTTGCTGCCTTATGGAAGCTCCTTAGCAGAGGAAATTGTCTAGTGATTGAGGTTAATTAACACGTTTACATTACTGCAGTGTGCAATGTGTGTTTAATCGGAGTCCTACTTGCAATGTGACGACTGTCGTGATATATAAAACTATCAGTCTTGTGCAAAATAAAGTTTATGGAAGTCTTCAGAGTATTGGCAAATAAAAATTATGGAAACTATAGAATTAAAACCCATGACTTGCAAGCATTAATTTATCTACATGCCTTGCAAGACTTCTAAAAACAGCCCATTTTTGACAGAACTCAAAAAGTTGGGTGCTTACTTTGGCTGCATGTTTATTAACCCACAGTCCTCATCTGCTGTTGTATCATGTGTCTCATGCTGCTTTAAAGCACTGCTTTATTGCTTAAATTTACTAAATACTTTGTGGCATTTACTAAGTACTTTGTTTGTGATGGCATTTGGAAGACTTCTCTATGTTTACTGTTGCTGTGCAAGGTGTTTGCCAATAGCAAAGTTTACAAATTCTTGCTAAAATGGGGTTTTTGTGCTATTAGTTTTACCTTTGCGTCTCTAAATATTTCCATTTCATTAGTCTGTTACAAATTGGTTTGGAAAGGTTCATCCAATTTTCCATATGTTGCATCTTCAAAAAAAGGTAAATTCTACACCCAGAAGAATTTAAACCCAAGTGGTTGTCGGTATGTAATTGTCAGCTTAATATTTATATTATAAATCTAATGAACCAGATCTATCACCTTGCTTTAGCTTCGCTTTGTCCTCTGAATAGATACAAGATTTTTTCTGAGACTAAACACCGCAGAAAGAAATGGGGTATTTTGATGTGGCTTGGCAAGGTTGTCACCTGATAATTTCTTTCCAAAAGCATGGTTCTATTGAAAGACAGTTGAAATGTGTCTTGTTTTTAATAGCAAAATACAATTATGTAGCCTAGTTTTGACTTGGAAGAAGAGCAAATATAATGCTACCAAGTGCAAATTAATTATCACTTGACAGTATTGTGTTGATGCTATTTAATTTGCAGGGTGTGCACAGATTGTAGTCAGGAGTCTTTCATCTCCTCTTAATGGTGCTTAAAAGCTGCAGAGTAAGGGAAGTCTCCGTTCTCTGTGTTCTCATTTGCTGTTTGACTTAATCTTGAATTGGTGCTTGGTAAAAGCTTATGGTAGTTGGGAATGGAAGAGAATTTAAGCAGGCATGGGTGCTGAGGAAGAAGATATGAGGGTCCTTTATTTTTTTTTAGAATCACCCTAGTTTAGTGTCTTTAGATGTAATGCAGCTGGGATATCTCAGCTAGTCTGTTTTTCACATTTCTTGCCATTGTTTCTTGGATAATTCCTGTCTTTTCTTCTAGGGATCTGAGGGGTTTTGAATATTATATACAGTAGTTTCACGAATACAAGCCGCACGGATTATAAGCCGTACCCCCGGTGCCTCGACAATGTTGCTGTCTTTGTCAATAGATAAGCCGCACCCCGAATATTAGCCGCACTTTCGTTCGTCGCGAGAATCCGTGCGCAGCTTTCACAAATTGGCCAGTTAGTAACAGGATCGCGGCATAGCGGGCTTTACTGGCTCGGGGCGGGGCCAGGAAGGCTCGGCCCGCTCATGGTTGCCGACGGGGCCGGGTGGCCCAGCTCAGCGCCACGGCTCGGCGGGGCTGGCCGGGTGGTGCTGCCACCGCCGCCGGGCTGGCTGGCCCCCCTCTCCCGTCAGCACCGCCCCGCTGCCGCGTTCGCTCGCCCGGCTGGCAGGGCTGCCGCCGCCGGGCTCGCCGCCCGCCCCGCTGCCGCTTTCGCTCGCCCCGCTGCCGCTTTCGCTCGCCCTGCGCCGCGCCTCGCGAGCGCCGCGCCTCGCGAGCGCCGCGCCCGCCCCGCGCCGCTTTCGCGAGCGGTGCTTTCGCGAGCGGTGCTTTCGCTCGCCGAGCGGCGCTTTCGCGAGCGGCGCTTTCGCTCGCCGAGCGGCGCTTTCGCGAGCGCCGCTTTCGCTCGCCCCGCCGGCAGGGCTGCCGCCGCCGCCACCAGGCTCGCCGGCCGCCCCCTCCCGTCTGCACCGCCGCCGCGTTTCCTCGCCCTGGCCGGCACTGCAGGCCCCCGCACCGCCAGGCTCCCCCACGCTGCTGGCCCCGATTCTGCTGGGCTTCCCCCGCTGCCAGGCAGCCCCACCCGCCGGCCTTCCTGCTTCTGCCATGCTCCCCTGCACTGCTAGCCCCAGTTCTCCCGGGCTCCCCCGCCATGCTGGCTCAGGCTCTGCCGCCCTCCCTGCCCCGCCCTGCTGGCTCAGGCTCTGCCGCCCGCCCCCCACACTGCTGGCCCCGCCTCTGCCAGGCTTTCCCACCTCTGCCGGGGCCGGCCGGGCTCCAACTTGGCTTGGGGCTGCCGCGGGCTCTCACTTCCGTGTTGGCAGCTTTTAGAATTTTGTTAATAGATTAGCCGCCCCGGAATATTAGCCGCACTTCCGGGTTTCCACCAAAATTTTGGTCAAATTGGTGCGGCTTGTATTCGTGAAATTACTGTAATTAGATATAGATATAGATTAGATTAGATAATCTGAAACATTAATGAAATTAGGTAAGGTGAAGCTTTGTTAGATTAAAAACTTCACCTTTATTGTGTGTCCTTAGTCTTTATGTATCTTCTTAAAACCAACTGAAGATGCAAGAAAATAAGAGGATCAAAATGGAACCTTTAAGCCTTGCTGCAGTAGAGAGGAAGGTCTTCAAACATTGCCATTTGATGGTTTTTGTCAACAATTTCAATAGTGCTTGAGGGTAAAAGTGAAAGGCCCCTTTTAGAATAGCCACCAGGAGAGCCTCCAGCTGGCATCTCCTGTCTTTGTGGGCTGACTGGCATTAGGCAAACCAAGATGAATTCTAGCAGAGTAAAACCAAAAGAGAAGCAGTATTACAAATGTGAGGAAATGTTCTTCCTTTTCTGAAAGCTTGAGTAATGGTGTCAAGCTGAAAACTATGGTGAATTCAAAGCTATGAGTTCTTTAAGGTTTCATGCTGGTCTTAGGGCTGGCACTTTGCAAGAATCCCATAATGATTCCTTAAAATAGGAAAATGACTGGTATTTCATTAAGAATTTATTTAGAGTTATGACTCAACTCGTACTGTAGACAGGTTTTTTTTCTGCATAGGTGTGTTTTGCATAATAAGATTTTTTAAAAAAGACAATAAAAACTATTGGCAACTCCTTTATCTGCTAAAATGTTAAAATACAGGGCTGAAGGGTTTCACAAAACTTTTACTCATTTAAATATATGCTTTATATATGCTTTTAATTTGACTCCTCACAACATAACTTAATTTCTCACTGGGAGTAACATCTGAGAGACCAATGAGAGAGGCATGGCCAGCTTTTTTTGATGTTTGCTTTTCTAATACAAATAGAGAACAACAAATCTGAACTATAAAGAATGTGGGAATGTGCAGCTCCAAAAGCCTTTGTATAGTCACCAGATACCAATTTGTAAAGAAAATTTAAAAATCTATTCTTAATATGTAGGTTTATAAACAGAAAATAAATGGACAACATCATGGAGTTAGTTTCAAATAACAGTTTAACTCTGCAGGAATCAAAAAACTTGACTATATTCAGGTCTTGCAGTGTGAACCGGCCCAAGTTTTTTTTAAATGTTCTTGCCCAGGTTTATTTCTGTATTGAAAACAAGGCTGTTCATGTGAGAGTATGTCTTCATGAGTGACTCTGGGGATGAAGGACAGAGCAGCTCTGTGATAAGGAAAGAAGTATAAATGTTAGTGTTACTCCAGCTGGATTATCAGTCAGTGATTGCTTTGCTGTTCTTGCTCTTTTGTCCTCTCTTTTCAACCACTCTGATGTGAGATGATCCAGGTTCCCAATAGACTTCTGCACTTTCATGGAACTTGTGTTCACTAGAAGCATGAATGCAGTGTTAATTGTCAGCACTAACATTTGGAGAAGTTAATGATAAAACCCAGTGTGATCACTGGTCTGGGGGTAGGGAATGTCAAGCCTTTCATTTTTTTTGGCAACGGTATGCTTCAGTTGCAAAAAAATTTTTTTTTAACTTGAGCTAGCATTTAAAATAGTAAGGAACTTCTTAATGACCATGAAGGTACTTTGAAGGAAGACAACCAAGATCTAGTGACGTCAGTGCAAACAAGTTTATCCAAAGGTGATGCTCTTAAAAACCAGTTTTTCAGGCTGCTATATTTTTTTAAAACTGTTCTTCAGTTAGTATTCTGTAATACAGTTGTTTGTACTTTGAACAGGATTCAGGTTGGTTGCAACAGACCTTTAAACAGGTGCAGTCAAAATAGTTTTGTGTGTTCAGGGTTTTTTAAATTGATGGGTGTTTTTGGACACCCTTCAAAGGGAGGTTTTTGACACCATCTATTGGAAGAATTGAGGAGCGAAGAGGAGTTTAAAAGGTGATACAAAGGACTAGAGGTACAAGTGTGGGGGTACTTTATGCTATTGTTGAATGACAGCTATTGGCATGTATTTCCAATATGTTCTAAGCTAAAAAAGGTTTGTTTCTCAATTCTAAATTGAAAATCCTGCCACTCCCTTTAGCCTACGTGTCTCTTCAAAATCACCTTGCGGGAAATATATAAATGATCCAGGGTATCATACTTGTTATGGGAGGCACTGTTGTTGCTCATGGTCTAAATAATTCTGCAATATGATGTCACAGACATTAGTTTTGGGTGATCCCAAAAGTCTCCTTCTCTTGTTTTTCAGCCCCAAAATATTCTGCTAACCAGTAAGTCTCCTCTGGGAGATGTTAAGATAGTAGATTTTGGCCTTTCCAGAATAATGAAGAGCAGTGAGGAACTAAGAGAAATCATGGGAACTCCAGAATATGTAGGTAAGTTGTTACTGTAGGAGTGATGTGATATAGGAGTCCAGGCTTCTGGGGAGTGAAAAGAGAATTTGGAGCATACCAGCCTGGCTGTGTAGTTACTGTGTTGCAAGGTCGAGTTACTACTTGGTACTACTTGGTACTGCTGTCAAAGGTAGAACTGGCAAATCTTGCCAGTTTAATGAACTATGATTGTGTGCTTTACATTGAAGATTAAGAGATGCTTTAGATGATTCTTACCAGCAGTGTTAACAAGTATTACTTGGATTAAAAGTTTAGCTTTGCATACTCAGTCTCTGAAGACAATATTTTAGCCAGTGTAGCTTTTTCTATTTTTTTAAAAAAAATCCAAACCACTCCAGGCCTTGAAAATATCTTTAAGTTGCATGGTATATCTTCATAGTTATGAGTTACAGTGCTGGAATACACAATGTTGACTATTTCTGATTTGTCTGTAGGAAACTTGTATACAGATTCCTCAGCTGAGAAAGAGACTGACATGGCTTCTGAAGATGACAATAAAATGGCAATAAAGGAAAACATTTTTGTTACACTTAAAAAACAGTGAATGATAGAAACCATTTAAATAACCTGAAGAGAAATATCTTGATTTCAAAAGACTGTCATGCTTCAAATGGCTTATCTTAAATTTTCCCACATAACCATTACAGTAATTTTACGACTATAAGGCGCACCCTTTTGACTAAAATTTTCCCCCAAACCCGGAAGTGCGCCTTATAGTCCGGTGCGCCTTATCTGATTGACAAAGTTCAGAAATTTGCCTACCCGGAAGTGAGAGCTGCTAGCCACAGGGGGAGCCGGCAGGGGCATGGCTGACAGGTGGAGGAGGGGTGGAGTGGCGGCGGGCATGCCCTGGCTCCGTGGAGGCAGGATGGCCCCTCTACAGACACGCATTGGCCCCATGGAGGCGGGACAGCCCCTCCACAGGCACGCCCCAGCCCCATGGAGGCAGGATGGCCCCTCTACAGGCACGCCTCGGCCCTGTGGAGGGGGCACGGAGGGGTGGCGGGCATGCCCTGGCCCCAGAGAGGCGGCACGGAGGGGCGGCAGCCATAGCCTGGCCCCACCAGGTACAGGCGGCCCTGGGGGCCCGCGGCACCACCCCTGCCGGGTACAGGCAGGCCCAGGAGCCAATGGCTGCCGGGTTGAGGCGGGGCCTCGGCCAGAAACCGCGCGGGGGGAGCTGGGGGCAGAGCCTCACCGCAAAAAAAAATGTGCGCCCTATAGTCTGGCGCGCCTTATATGATCTACAAAGTTGCGAATTTTGCCGACTCCCGGGGGGTGCACCTTATAGTCCGGTGCACCTTATGGTCTTGAAATTACTGTATTGCATTTTTTAGCTCTAATGTAATGTCTGCATATGACAAAATCCACTTTTTTTTCCCCCCCTGAATAGCTCCTGAAATTCTGAGTTATGACCCAATCAGTACAGCAACTGATATGTGGTAAGTTGAACAAATTAATGGTCATCATAACTTTGCTGAAAAGGGTTGTTCTTTGGGGATTTTTTTCTCTGTTTGCTTTTAAGAAAAAAAGACGAACTAAAAATTGTTTTTCTTTTTACTTGTAATTTAGGAGCATTGGAGTATTGGCATATGTTATGCTAACAGGGATATCACCTTTCTTGGGGGATGATAAACAAGAAACATTCTTAAATATATCTCAAATGAATGTAAGTTACTCGGGAGAGGACTTTGACCTTGTATCAGAGTCTGCTGTGGATTTCATCAAAACTCTGCTGGTTAAGAAACCTGAGTAAGTAAAATACACAATTGTATAGGCTAATACATCAGACTGACTTAATTTTATATGCAGCAAGTGCTAGTGTTTTCATTTTTGAAGTATAAGGGGATTTCGATTTCATTGTGCTATTGCTTTTTATGTATATAAGAATTCCTCCATTTCCATCCACGCTTGTATATTCCAAATGATGTCCAAGTGTTAGTAATTAAAACTCAAATTGCTTTCATTACACTGTGTATAAACTGTAGCTTGTAGCAGTGAACAGAACACCCATTCTTCATGCAGGTACTTTTCTAAAGTCTTTTAGATGAACTGAGCTTTGAGTCCTTACTTTTGGATGGGTTGGTAGAGAAAGTTGCCTTTTCTGCTTCATTAGTACACTTTTCTTAATGGGCAGCGAACTGGAAATTCCAGGTTCCCAAACAGAACAGGTGTTTTCTGTGGAACATTACCAGTTCTTCATGGGACATGTCAGCTATTGAAATTGCCTACTGCTTGTCTGTGGGAATACTTGAAGAATGTAAAAGTTGGAGAATTTTTCTATATATAAATGTATAAACTTCAGAAGTTGGTTGGCAATATGGACCTATGAAAGCCTTTATTTTAAATGCTAGGAGTTCATCTACTTGAACTGCTGTGGTCTTTTTTGGCAAAAGATAGCTAACAGTGTTTTGTTTTTTGTTTTTTAATTTACAATTGTATCTGTCTTTAATACAGTCATATCCTTGGAGTAATTTTTGGGGATCTCTTCTGCAAGGTTCTGAATTTAGCATTCATTTGGACATTTGTTTTAATACTTCCCTTCCTCTACAGGGACCGGGCAACGGCTGACGAATGTCTTCAACATCCATGGTTAGAACAAAGTGATAATCCCACTTGCAGGACCTGGAATAAGAGTACAGAAGGGGAGACCAGTGATACCATCCAGAAAGATGCAGATTCTGCCTCTGAACAATCAGTAGATGCTGAGAAGACTGGAGAGGAAGAATCAGTAGTGACAGAAGAACTAATTGTAGTGGCTTCATACACATTGGGACAATGTAGGCAGTCAGAAAAAGAAAAAGTAACTGAGCAGAAAGCCATTTCCAAACGATTTAAATTTGAGGAACCATTACTGCAGGAAATATCAGGAGAATTCATTTACTGAACTGTGTGGAGCTTCATAGCTATAACTGGAAGGCAGTTTTTTCTACTAAACAAAAGTATTCTAGCAAAGTGAATTTCTGATATGCAATAAATGTTCTAGATAAAAGAAAGTGTTTATAAATGGCATACAACAGAAATGTGCCAAGTTCTTATTTTCATGGAACAGATAAGATTTCAAGTGGCTGACAGGAATTTAACAGAGGATAAGCTTATTTTTGTTTTTTATTTTTATTTCTGTTTTTTTGTTGTTATTGATTGGTAACAGAGTTATGTTCTGGTGTTCCTGAGAAGTTGACACTGGAAGTGTTTTGGTGACAGATGTCAATAGGAGTATTTTAGGATACATTTTGGTATTTAATGTAAATATATAATGCTGGGTTTTCCTCAGACACCTCCTGACTTCAGTGGAATATCTGCTCATCTAAACCTTTTATGAGAAGAGAATTTGATCACCTGGTTTGACATATGGATTTCAAAATCATCCTGTGTGTATTTCTTTGTTTACATCAGGTCAAAGACCCAGACTCCTCTGGTGTGTAGCTGAACTACACACCAGAGCTGAGCTCTAGACAGAGATGCACATGGCCCACTGGCAAAGAAATCTGTGTTGAAGATGTATCTGATTTGGGGGCACAGTAAAATCCTGCTCCTGAGGGTGATGTATTTGCTTATTTCAGTCACTTGCAAGCCAGCAGAGATTGTTCCCTTCCCCTCCCGTGTTGGGTGAGATGTGCCAATAGAATCCAGCTCACTGTGGCCATAGGGTGCTGATAAGAGGAAAAAACAATGACAGCTTGATGTAGCTCCTCTGGAGTTACTGAAGTTCCTCTCCACTGACTTTATCATGGTAGGTTAGGCAGTTTTTCCAGCTAATCAGCCCTTGATTCCACCTCCCCCAGAACCAGCTGGGGTTTTACTGGGATCATGAGGTCATTTCTGCCTTCTTTCTGTTCCTCTAACTGCTGCTTTAAGGAAAAATGGAGCATCCTTAGGCTAAATTGCAACTGTTCAATATAACTGTCAGATGAGGAAGAAGATACTGCTTCTTCTGAAACAGTGAAGCATAGCTCATGCCTCCTGCTTCCTGATCACTCTCCCTTAGACACTTGGAAATACAGCATGTTATGTGGCTGGGCAGAGTGGGATTAGGGAGCAGTATGGATGAGTCATAGTTCTCAATGGACACAGTCCCTGAGAGGACAAAGCTGGCACCAACTAGGCATCAAAACTGAGTGGTTTTTGCAATGTACAGATCTGAGGATCTTGGACTGAGTCCTAGTTTTCTAAGAAATCTTTCATATTGATGCTGTTCCAAAGTTTAATTTTTATGTAATAGAAGTTTAGTACTATTATATTGCATACTGTTAACTTTCAACTATTTATTTGGTTTCCTTCTGCTGTTCCTTTATAATAAACTCTGACAAAAGTTGTCTTGCTATAAAACAGTGAGTAGAAATTTTGAGCTAGTCTTTCCATGTTGGTACATACTTGTATCAAATGTTCTTACTCCATTTAGTGAGCAGGAGTTCAGAGCTTTGTGCTAATGTTACAGTTCCTCCTTCACACAAAAGTTAAATGGTTTAATAAGAGCAGCAGTACTGGGGTGATGGAAAGGTGGGGGAAAGCACTGGTACAGAAGAAAGCTGAACGAAATGGAGTGGGACAATGAGTGTTTTTCCATAAGCTTCATTGCCAGAGGTTAGGCTGCCTTTACTTCAAGCCACATCAGAGAAATTGCACCTAAATTAAACTGTTCTATCAAGCTTCTTCCCCTGTGGAATTATATATTGAGTATTCATGTAGATAGGGCAGCTTCTTGTTCCCCAAAGATGTTCATAAGAGAAAACAGCCAGTGGGGCTCAGAATTGAGTTTGGATGTGTTTTATATTGTAATGCAGAGATGCTTTTCATGCTCTGGAGAAAGGAGTCCGTTGCTGACAGCTCTGGATGGCTCTCAGCAGGAAAATCTTTGAGCCAACACCATATCGGTGTTAACAGGGTGTTTCTGGACACAGACAGGAGCTGGCCCTACCTACAATGCTGATCTGTTTCTGCCCTTCACGGGTGTCTTTCTTTTACTCTCCAGTCATTTGCCCAAGACAATTTGCTTGGGTGAGGGGGACATTTATTCATGGAATTCTGTGCAAGATTGTAATTTCTCCCATCTTCCACCATTGTCATTTTGACATTTTTCCCCCCTTACTTTACTAAGTTGAGCAGAGCAGTGACGTTGAAGCATGTTCATATCCTACCCTTGCCAGTATTGCACACATAAATGTTTAATAACTCCTGGTTGCCCAAAGCAAATTATTTGAGAGATGTATAGATGTATACCCATTTCACTTCCTCTTTGTAACCACAGATGATGTCTCAGATTGAGACTGGTACTAATGGAAAAGAGTAAATGCCAAGCAGTACATATTTTGTCCTATATATACTGTTTTTAATATATGACAGTGAAGCTTAACATGTATACATTAAATACATACTTATTTCAAGGCCAGCTTTTCTTGAATGGGCTGCTTTGAGATTTTCAGTGGGCTGCATTTCTGTTTAACTTTTTGTGCCTTAAGGTGGTTTTATACAGTGTTTTTTAACGTCATTAAGAATTTGTATGAAGTTGTAAAAGTTTAATAATGTAAATTATAAGCAAGGCATCTTAGATTCACCCTATAACAGGAAAAATTTTCCATATAATTTAACTGCAGGACTATCAGACAGACCCACACCCTTAAGGCTGTTTCTGTTCCACTGTGAATGTGGGTAAAGCTGCAAATGAGGTGTTCTTACCGTGAGCTGTAGGAAGGGGCTGTTGCAGTCAGTGTTCTTGAGGAGCTGTTATGACTGAAGTAACACATCAGTAAGACTGGGAGCAAACCATGAGCTGTGAGGAACAGCTGGTTTGCTGCAGCTCCATGAATAGGGAGGACTGTGTGTATGTACACAGGTCATCTGGGAAAAGCTGCTCTGTTTGTGGAGAAGGGGCTGCTTGTGAAGAAAGAATCAGCTCCTTGGACCTTGTGGGCAATGCTCTACCAATCCCCTCTCCAGACTGAGCACATGCTGGCTGCCTTTGTAGCATGGGGAGCATGGCTGCTGTTTGCTCAGATGTAGGGTGCTGAAGGAACGGAAGGGCAGATGTACCTACAGAGTTGTTACCTGTTCACAGAAGAGCTGTGAGCTGTATCAATAGGAGAGGTAGGTCCAGGCCTAGGCCTTCTTTCAGTTGTTTCAGTTGTTGGAATAAATAGCAAAGTCCTAACAAAAAGCACAGCCTTGTCTCCTCTTGTTGCTATATTCACCTCTTTAAGGGAGAGGCTTATAGATTTTATAGTTGCTAAATTAAATGTTCTACAAAATAATATTTTTCTTTTTGTCCAATGTGGAATTTGCATCGTGATTTGTCGCATTTGTCACATTTTTGTGTGCAGGTCCTTAAATACAAAAGGGTGATTTCCAGTTTGTGATCTACGCCCTGAATCTTGAGACCTTTTAGGTCACAAATGCAATTAAAAGTTCGATGCCCATTCTCCACTGGTGGTACTCACAAGGGCTGGGGAGGGAAGTGGGCCTTGCATCACATTACTCCGTGACTTGAGATCTCTCTTGAATATTTCAGGTGTTGTTCCTGAAAGACAGGTCAACATTTTAAAGAAATAGTGCCAGTTCATTGTACTTCTGATAAGGTGTTTACTGTTTCAAAAACTTTTCAATAAATGAAATTTTGTTTTCTGAACAGCTGATGGGTCTTTTATTCTTTGTTCTTTGGGAAATACCCACTAGCAGGATTACTAATATTTTAGTTTTCTTAATCACATATTTGTTCAATATGTGCAGCAAATATAAAACGCATCGAAAGTCTTTTCCATACTAAAGCAGTATGCTTTCACTGTAGAGTTCTTCACACGATACAGATGTTGAATTAAGCTGTCATTTGGATTAATAAATACAGTCAGGGAAAAAATAAGTACAGATGGATGTGATAACAATCTCTCCTAATTAAGAAAAGGTTAGGATTCATCAAAGTGAAGCAGAGCATATAGGACCAGAGTCATTACTTCAAAATTAGGAGAGGAAAGGGAACTACTTGAAGGGATTTGTAAACAGAGAACTTAATTACATTGAGTCTTTGCTTGCTTGTACAAGTAGAATTGCAGCTAATGTGGTGATGCATTAAAATCAGTGTACCTCATCTCTTCAATTAATTTGTAATGCCAGCATACAGACTGAATTACACAGGTGTTTTTTAACTAATCCTCACAGAGAAATCTCCTGAGCTGCCAGGATATCACACACCATCTGCCACTTTCCAGTAGCACCTTGTGAGATCCAGCTGGTCTGGCTGCTGGATGGAAAGTTGTGGGCCTTACCAAGCAAAGAAAGATAAAGACTGTTTCTCAGAAGTTATTGAATGAAGGTCCTTTGCTCCTAAATCTTCTAGGAAAGCAAACTAATAGAAACTGCCTTAGATTGGTCAAGTAATTACATTAGTCTAGTATTTTTATATTACTAGTGCTACTTAAAATGAACCAAAGGCATTTGGCCAGGTGTGATTTATCTTCCAAAATAACACCAAGAGCAGGCAAGTCTTTATTGTTCCTGATATTACAGGACTGCCCAGGCCCAGGCCCTGCTGCAGGAAATGCTTGTAAATTTTGTGGAAAACTCAGGGAAATTTTGTCTTTGACAAACAGGAAAGAACTGGATGCATCCTCATTTCCAAATGGGAGATGAATCCAAATAACTGTTCCCTGTGCAATGCAAGACATCTGCCCAAAATAGGAAGTGAACTGAGTGGCCCATAACTTGGACAAAATTCTATTACTCCTTGGAGAAACACTCCAAAGGGAACACGTCAGCCTACTTAGCCTTTCTGAAATCAGTGCTTTCAAAACATCTAGCTCTACACAGGCCCTATGCACCCATCAGCTCCAACTCAAATAGCTGCAAGTGTTGTAACAGTGCTGAGTAGTATCTGCTGTTCCTCAGCTGTAAATTAAATTCTTGCCCTAAACAGTCTGCGACCTTGGTAGTTTCCTTGAGGGTGATTACTGCCTGGCAGAAACTATTAAAATCAAACTAGAGAATAAGAAACAAAGAGGCAATCCAGCAAAGGTCATGAAGATGATGTTTGTTTTAACCACATGGACAACTGAAAAAGGAACTGCACAAATTTTCAAACCAATTAAAAAGAAAATTTTTAACATACTGAACATGATTAAGATGGTTAAAGGATTGTAGCAGCTGTTAATGAAGCTGAGAGACCTGGAATTGGAGAAGGCTTGGGCTGGGATTAGCGTGGGGGCGGAGTAAAGAGAATGGAGACAGGGTAGTCTTGGCAGTGTCCAGTATCAGGACAAGAGACAGTGAGCACACCCTCAAACACACAAAATTCTGTTTAAACATAAGAAAAAGCTTTTTTTACTGTGAGAATGGTTGAACACTGGTACAGCTTGTTTAGAGGTTGTGGAGTCTCCACCCTTGGTGATCTTTAAAACCTGACTGGACATGCTTTCGGGCTTTTTTGGTCAGAGTGAAGCAGTTGGACTAGATGATCTCCCAGGTTTCCTCCCAACCTTATGTGTTTTGTGGGATCCAGGGAATTTTCTCAAAAGATAAAGACCTTCTCAAAAAAACCCAAACAAACAAACAAAAAAACCCTAAACCAAAAAAACCCCACCAGTGTTTCAGTAACATGATGAAGTTAAGGAGAACCTAATCTTGCTCCAGTGCTCCTTAGAAGAAAAAACTGCAAGAGGGGTATCCAGGTGCCCTTTTGAAGTTATTTGGACTTCCAGCAGCTGCTGGTGGTTCTGAGACCTTTGCTCTCTCTGTTTTCCTGGGTTGTTCCAGCTTCCTTGGCTGCTCCTGCTGCACCTGCATCCTCTGTGAAAGCAGCCACCTTAGACTGTGATAAATTTAATGGGAACCGCATGGTCAAAGCTGCTTGGCACTGAACACACTGGCCTAATGCTTTTTTCTCCTTTTGACTATGCAGATCCTAAAAGAGCTCAAACATGGAGAGGAAGTGACTTCTGAGGTTCTTCAAAGTCATAAAGCAAGAAATTCTGTGTTTGCTGGCTATTAGGTAGTAGAACAAAGGCAGGGAATTCATTGATTTTACTCTTGTGCTCTTCAACCGTTGCTTTCTTCCTTCTCTGGGTTTTAAGATTTGATTAAGAGAACCATTGGTATGATATGATGATATGGTAAGATATATGATATGATATGATGATTATATGATATGATATGATTGATATGATATGATATGATTATACTGCCCATTCTCACAGCTCTGGGGAGGCAGCGGGTTGATTGAAGTGACTGAGAGCCCCCAAAGTTAAAGGGATGCTCAGGGGAGAAAATGAGAGATGGAGCTTCTTTGCAAGCTCTGCTTCCACCAAGCAAGCTAAAAAATTCTCCAGTGTTACTTGTAAGGTTTGTGTGGGGGATAACTCCTCCAGGCCTGGAAAAGCCAGGGTTGGAGCCAGGCCAGGCAGTGGTGCTGTGGTGCAGCAGCTTGTGAAGCCAGCATGGAGACATTTTCTGTGCCAGCTCAAGGGACAGGGAGGTGGTGAGCCAGTGCTGTGCTGTAGGATGGGGTGGCTGTGGCCAGATTTCTTGGACACTTGAGCACTTTGCAACTACTGCAGGTCCCAGGCTTACTGAGCACACAAAGGTGACAAAAGCCAGATGAACAGCAATGTGTGCCAGATGCTCCCAGTACAGACACAGGGAGGGACTGAACAGGCTGGGGTTCCTCTCCGCAGCCATGGTATCTTTGCAGATTAGCAACAAATCAAAGCTGCAGCCAAGGAAGTGGTAACTGATGGATGGGAAGTGGTTGATTTGGCTTTTTCTTGTCAGCTGTTTGATTTCCCACCAAACTTCTCCAGTGACCAAAAGCCAGAGTGGATCAACCTCTGAGGCACCAGGTGGCCAGCAGATCTCCATATCCCTGAGGTGCTGTTCTTGCTGGTGGTAGTGCAAGGCTAATGTTTTCTCATCACATAAAATTTTATTTGGTATTTTGTTTTGTGAAACTAGTAAACAGCAATTTCAATCTTAAAGCTGGAAAATGCTTTCTTTTTTTTTTTTATTAATTTTAATCCTCTCCCTGGTGTGCTGGGCTTTCATGTGGGTTGGATCAGGTCTCACAAGTGCTGTTCATTCTGACAGCTCTTTGTGAAGTTCAAAGTAAAGCAAGCACATGTATATTGTTTCATTCTAAAATTGTTTATCCAAGATGCCTTTGCTGTGGCCCTTTAGCATCTCCTTTCTAATTATGCATTTGCTTTTCAGGTTTGTTCAAAAGCCACTCTGCCCTGTTTGCTGGGTCATTGTTGAACAAGAAAATGCTAACTGTTCTCTTAAAATTCTTTGCTCTAGCTCCCCCTTCTCTATCTAATACTCATGGCTCTTGAAAAGCTTTGCAGTGCCTGTGTCCTTGGTGGATTTCTTGGACTCAAATTTGGAAGAAGAGATGGAAGGGTGAGGGACAGGCAATGGAGTGGTATAAGCTTTGGGCTATCCCTAGCTGCAGCCTGATTAAACACCTCTCTTACAGTGAATTCAAAACACTCTCTTATCTGGATGTTTTAAAGGGTTCCTGTATTCTTTGTGCTACAGACAGGACAGTTACTTGTATTTTTGCTGTGCCTCAGACAGTGCCTTAGGCATTGCAATTTCCCATGAGCAGTTTGGGGTGGGAGTAAATCGTTTGGGTTTGGGGGGTTTGTTAGTTTGGGGTGTTTTTCTTGTTCTTCAACTTGCTTGGTGATGGGCAATTCTTTACCTAATGGCCCAGTCAAAATCTCTTGTGGTAGTCAGAGGAAAACATGGCAGTGCCTCAATTGTTCTGCACCCTCCTGAGTGTTCTTCTCCCTAAATGTCCTCTCCAGAACTTGTTGGGCAGTGCTGGTGTGACACAGAGGCTTCTTCTGAGAAACCTTCAGCATGAGCAGCAAGTCTCTTCCCAGAATTCCTAAGGTGAGTGGCCTCAGTTATCTCATGAGCTTTGTAATGATAACTGTGAGTGGAGTCGAGGGTGTTGCTGCTGAGCTTCACCTTTGCTGCTCCATCCTTCCTGATTTAGGCAAGACCTTGTTGAGAAATGAGGGAAAACTGAGACAGCAAGGCTGCCCAAAGCTTTGAGAGGCTGACTTGTCCTAACTTTGGCCTTCCACTGTAAGACAAAGCCCAGTTTCCTGGCAGTTTATTTATTTCAAATTCATAATATCAGCATACAGAGGGCATAACACATGACTTCTCTGCAACAGCAACTCTTTTGCAAGACATTTATTTTAGGCTTCTGTTAAACCCATGAATAAACCAGCAAAAGAAAGAAATTACAATTACAACAATGATGAGGTCAATCTTAGAGAAAAAATTGTCTTGAGAGCACCCACTTAACAACTGTGACAACTGTGTACATTCACAGACACAGCAGGATTTGATCGATTAGTGACTCCTTTGGCTCAATGGGAGGCGGAGATGCAGCTGTCCCTGATTTTTATCCCTCCTGCACAGCAGTGCTTTCCACCGGAGAGTGGTAAACAGAAATACTCTGACCATCCCGCAATTTCAAGGTGACATCCTGAAGGCACCAGCTGACAAAAACCAAAGAAGATTTTTAACTCGTAGCAATTATTTTTAACATGGTAAAGCCAGTGTAGAAACAGCTGGCACAGAGAAACAAATCATTCCACACATTCATTGTTTTTAAAAATTCTCTCAAGTGCTTTAAAACTTGGTTTGTGAGCACCAGCTTCTAAAAGCTGTTTTCCCTAATATCGTAGCCCAGCCCAGATTTAAAGGTCTGGTATGCATGTTCCTATTTGTTGCAATTCAAACAAAAACCTGTCAGCTCTTAGGACATTCCTCCCCCGACCCGGTGCCTTTTTTCCTCTCCATCCTGTGGGTGCATTCCTTGCTCCACTCCTCTCCAGCCTTGGAGCCAGACAGTGTTGCTAAGGAATTATTCTGGCTTGGGAGAGTTCGAACACTGTGTGATCGCTCAATGTGACTGCTGAAAACCTGACAGGGTACGACAGTGGTTACTCAAAGAAGGAAAATTGCATTTGTTGGAGATGGAGGGGGAGTCTTTTCCTTCCCCTAAGCTCTGCCCCAAACTCACTTCTGAGAAACTGCTCATGCTGCTTTTCCAGCTGGAAAGGACTATTATTTTGGGGTATAAAATTGGATTTTTTCAAAAGCTCCTGACACTGGCCCAGCTCTGCTTTTGCTGGAGTCAGTGCTGAGTACAGTAATTTCACGATTACAAGCTGCACTGACTATAAACCGCATTGCCGGGTGTTGGCAAACATTTCGTTCTTTGTCCATAAATTAGCCGCACCCAATTATAAGCCGCTCTGTCATTCGCAGCGAGAACCCACATGCAACAAAGTTGCCAAATAGTAACAGAATCGCGGCATGGGAGGTGGAGTTTACTGGCTCGGCTCGGGCCGTGAGGGCTTAGCCCGCTTGGGGTGGCCCAGCTCGGCGCTGCCGCTCGGCGGGGCCGCTCGGGGCCGGCCACCGCCTCTGGGCTCACTCACCCTGGCCTGGCGCTGCCCCGCGGTGGCAGGGAGGCACAGAGCCCGCCGGCACCCACGGCGGTGGCGGCAGGAGGGTACGGGAGCCTGCTGACACCCACAGCAGCGGCGGCAGGAGGGGAAGGAGCCCCCCCGCTCCTGCCACGGCAGGCAGGAGGGAGCCCCCTGCCTCCCTCCCGAGCCACAGGGATGGCAGCACGGAGCCCCTGCCTCTCCCGGGCTGCAGGAGACGAGAGAAGGAGGGAGCTCCCCTGCCTCCCTCCCCCTCCTGCGCTGCCAGCAGGGATCCCGGCTCCACCCACCGCGCAACAGAGTAACCAATTTGTAACAATCGCGTAAACCCGGGTTTTACTGGCCGGTGCTTGGCTCAGCACCTCAGTTTGCACTTCTGGAATTGGAAATATCAGAAAATTATTCACATATTAGCCGCCCCTGAGTGTAAGCTGCATTTCCGGTGTGGGAGCAAAATTTTAGTCAAAATGGTGTGGCTTGTAATCATGAAATTACTGTACATACAATTAGGCAATTAGGCTGCTGCACCTCTGTGCAATGGGTCTGCAGCAGGGCTCTGCTCAGCATCCCTTTGCTCCCACTCCTAGCCCAGGCCAAGCAACTGGGCCTGAAAGTGACCAGCTCATTCCCCACAGTGTGCCCTGGGGGCTTCAGCCCTTCTTTTGGTCACTTCAGGGCAGGAGTGATTTTGCAGTGCCTTGGCTGCCTTTGCCTCTGGGCACCCTCCCCATCCATGTACCACCTGCCTCTGGGTGAATGCCACTTCCTCCTGGACCAAATGAACTCACAGATTACAAATCTTCCTTTTCAAATGTGTTATCTTTTATGAAATAAATAAACCACTACAGACAGTTTACACACTCAGAGTCAGATGCATTTCAGTGGTTTCAGTGCCTCAGTTATTCTTGCACAGAGCACTGAACTCCTGGTGTCATTTAGCTATGTCTGTATTGGTATGAGAGGTGCCCTGGTCTCCCCTGGAAAAGCACAAACACATTCTGCAGCATCCCACCAGGATGACCTGCTTACCTGCTCCTTATTCCCAGCCATTTTACTGCTAGGTCCTCAGTGGGAGGCAAGGGCACCAAATCTTGTCTCGGCCCCATGTGAGGCTGTACACAGGACCCTGCAAGTGGGTGGATTTGGTAGAGTCTGACAGACTTATCTGCCACAAATCCTTTTACAAGCAGATGCTTTTTGGTTTTTTCTTAGGTTTGCAGAAATTTACAAAGAGCTCACTCTATAACAAAACTCCAAGAGATGTGTATGCACCACTGCAGTTTAACATTTTGCAATCTTCAGTTATCTTCACAGTAACTGTGAACCAAGAATAACAGGGGACTGTCTGTGAGGAGGGGCTAAGAAGGAGTGAGGACATCAGAGGTCAGGCACCAGGGAAGTGAGGTGTACAAGAAATGGGGCTGGGGATCTCTGGGGTTACCCCTGGGAGGGAGGAGGTTATCCTCATTAAGGGAGGAGGCCAGGTCCAGTACTGAGTTTCTCAAGTCTCAGCCTATGCCTTTCTTACATCCTTTTACACCTTCTTTCCTATACTTAGTCAGACGAGAAATCCAGTAAGTCACGCTCATCTAATTATGAATAGAAAACATACCATATGGCCAGTGGCAGCTGAGTAAAAGTTTTGTAGCTTTTGGTTTCTAAACAGAGCTAACAGAAGTACCTAACAAGAGGTTTGCATCTAGTAAAACTTTTATGTTCTCATAGTAATTCTTTGCTCAGTTCCAGAAACCAGTTTACTACTGACAAAGGAGGTTTTCAGGCTTCAGTACTACAAAAATGTGAAGTCACTTACGGTATCAGAGTATCTTTCTACAATAATGTATCTGTTCTTGCACTTATTTTTAACCATAAGGACCACACTTCTTGGTCAGCTTAAAAAAAGAAATCTTGTGGTTTTAGTTCACCTTGCACAGCTGTGATGTAATGTGTGATTCTCTTACTGCAATTCATAATACTAGACTAGTTAGGACTGCTGTTCAACAGCCTCTGTGGGGAGGGGTGGGAGAGGACAATACCCTGGATCACAGTATTTGTATATGTACTGAGGTACAGTCTGCAGAACACACATAAGACAACAGAATGGCTCATGTTGTTCTTCTATTCATATTCATATTTATACTCAAAATATTTCTCAACTAACTAGCATTTGTGTCCTAATGAAAATAATCAACTTTCACAAGACCTTTAGACAGGAGTTTCTGCTCGATTTGTGTGCATGACCTCAGCAACACAGACGACTAAAGCAAATATCCTGTTCTACTCTTTCCTCCTACCACTTCTTTACCATTTCTCCTGATACTTCCCCCAGTACGCACCACTGACGGCAGTGGTCCATCTTCGAGTTAATGTAGAGGTAGCCCGCTGATTTTGTTCCAGAGACTGGTAACTTTATCTGCAAATGTAAAAGCACAATAAAGATCCAGCAAAGCATACTATGAAATAGACATTTACTCCTTCTAGTTAAAGAGCTCATACCTTTTTGACTTTAACGCTATCTTTTTTTTTTTAACTGTATTTCAGAGTTGGATTAAGCTATCCTAACAGCTAACACGTGTGTGGCTACATAAGTATGTCTGCTCTGCCATGCATTAATCTCCCACTGCCACAAGAATGTACTGTGTTACAGCTGCAACCCCCAGGGAAAACCACTGGCTCTCTGAAATATTTATGAGCAAATACCTTTCCTTACCAGAATGCATGGTCATCCAGAGGTGACCTGAACTGTCAGAGCTTCCCATAACCATTACAAGCCTGTAGGTTAGATCCTCTGCATATCAGTTCCTTAATACACACTTAAGGTAGTAAGATGTTCAGTGATTCTTTTTTTTCAGTGTCACAAATTTTATCACATAGCTGTTTAACAAACAAAGCTGGAGCTGCAGCAGCAATCATGGCCAATTGCACTGGGTCTAATGTCTGAATAAAAGAAATGTTTCAGGTGTAGCATTTGCTGGTGGTGATGCAATCACAGAGAAAATGCCAGGTGTTCCCAGCCAGGAGCTGGGAATGTTGTGAAGTCAGTAAATCGACCTGTGGTATAATGATAATTAACCAGTTTATTTAATGAGCACATGAATACTTAGGAGAATGAAAAAGTAGAGAAGAAAGTTGGTGACTTGTGTCTTGGGTGAGGTCAGTAGAAGGCAGGGTTTTGACTTCATCCTGAGTCACCCAAGCAACCAGCATTCTTAAACAGTGACATAGGAAAACACCCGTGGGAAAGGCTATCTTCTTTTCAATAGATGAGATTGTGTGGGGTTTTGCACGATTCTTTTCCTTAGATATGTTCCCTGGTGGAATCTATAAAACACAGGAAATGTTTTGATACAGGGCATCAGGTAAGTGCAGCCTGGCTGAAGTTAAATGGAAAGTAATTTTATGTGAGCTGGTTAAAGGTTGAGGGCTTTTTTATCTTACCCTGATAGCCACACTCCTCCATTGTACCACCTGACCCACTCCTTAATGCCCTTGGCTTGGTCCCTGGCATTCATAACTACTCCCCAGTAAAACCAAAATTATTCCAATGTGATGAGTTACTATAGTGAAGGACCTGGAGAGGTTGCTAGGGGCACTCAGTGTTACTAGCAAAACAAGGGAAGGGCAGCCAGTCCTGGATTAAGGGGTAAAAACACCAATGGAAAGTACTCTTGAGGCATCAGTGCCAAGTGGAAGTGGACTTGTATTTATAAGGTTTGCCTGGGCCCAACCCTCAGCTGATACAAGGCAGCCTTGTGCAATACTTCAGCAGCCAGCACAGCATTCTGCAGTCACTGAGTAATCCTCATGCTCAGTCTCGGGCTGGGTAGACATTCTCATTGACACAAACTTACAGGTGCTCTTAAAAACCACATCATTTATGCTGTGCCACAGCATAGCCCGTAAAAGGCTGCAAAACTGCTGTCAATAAAGCTCTAAAAACCAGCATGGGACATATCTGGGGGGCGGCGGGGGTAAAGGAAGGCAGGTACTATTTTAAAGCTGGATCTGATACGTCTCTGAAAATGAATTTGTGGCTTACAGTGTGAGGGGGAACTGACTGTCTTGAGAGGTTCCTTGGCATTCTGTGATGGGCCCATAGAGCACAACATGGAGATGCAGCTCTTGCTGTTTCTAGGCTAGTAGATTTATGCTCTGGAAATCCATTCCTCTTCCAGATCAACCAGTATTCCATCCTACTTCTTTCCAGTGTCCCCAGGTGACTCATGACCCGCTGGAAATCCCTTGGCTGATCTCTTGTCACCTGCCACCTCGGGAAGCCACCCTGTGACATCGCCTGCCCAGCGTTACCCGTGCTCTTTCTGTGTCCACACGATTGCTCCCATCTGTCAGGCGGATGTTGTGAACCTTTAGGGGGGGGGCACCCAGGGCTTCCAGGGCATCAGGATTGCTGTTCAGTTCCTCCAAAGCTTGCTGGTAGTACTGGGTCCTGGCAAAACTTTCTAGGTGAGAGAAACAGGTAGTTGAAGAGACTGTTAACCTAAAATCAAAACATAAGCTTAAAAAGAATTTTCTCCAGACTACCACACCCTCCCTGAAATACAGTCCAAAACTATTAATTAGGAGAAAATTGGCTAAAGGAGGAAACACACCCTTACATCAGAGAAGCAAATGTTATTCGACTCATTTAGGGAAGAGGCCTCTGAACATAGCCTGTTCCATTCTGATATACAGCTCAGCTTACAGCTGTGTCTCCCCACTTTTCATGCATTTGTAAGTTATCTAAAAGGAAGGGGAAAAAAAGATGCAAGGATGAATATCTGAAATGTTCTGATAACTTGGGGTTTTTTTCCTGTTGGAGGTACATAAAATACCTTAAGAATGGAGAATATCTTGCAGACATTGAGAGGGAAACAGCTGCTGCAGTGGAACTCTAGCTTGGTACAGCTTTCCAAGTGGCAGCCATGAAGCTACAATTTTGCTGACAGATACCTTAGAAGAGAGGCACTAAGAAGCACCACTCGAGTTACTGGTCAACCAGCCACAACAGCACTGCAGATGGATGCTGTAGTGCTGGCACATGGAGGACAGTTGTGGCAAACTGCTATTTATCAATGTCTGATTGGTCTCTATGGCTGCAAAATGCTGTAGTGGGGTCACCAATGGACAGGGCACAGCTGAGAAGCTGGAGACTTCCTGACCCTCCTCATGGAGACAGAGATTTGCTTACTAATAGTTTTAAAGCTGTCTTGCTGGGGTTTCTAGATCAGTGTAACTTCACTTGTCTAACATCAAGAAAGGTAGAGTTAAGCTAAGAGTGTGTAGCTGTTAAATCCCACTCTGGCAACTTTGCCCTCACCTTTCAAAGGGTTTAAGACAAGGTGTAAAGTCTCTTGCCTGTCAGTATTAATCTTAGAGCATGAAGCAGAAGGATGCTGCCCCCTCTCCCTAATAAGAGGCATCCTCTGTGAGCAGGCAGCATCCAGTTGGCACAGAAACAGCATTCAGTTGGCACAGACACAGCTTTGCTAGGCTCTCACCTGTGTTGGTCCTCCTGTGTCTGCCTGGCACATCCTAAGCAGCAGCATGCCCGCCCTTTAGTACCTATAAATCGTGGCAAACAGCCACCCAGACCATGTGAAAAGTATGTTGTATTCATCCTGTAGGTTGGAGGAGAAATGTATTCTAATTTCCTGGTGCTCCTTCTCAGCTGTTCCTTGTTAGCACCTCATGCATTAAACATTAAATGCCCAACTAATCCATTTGTCCCCACATCTTTTGGTAGAGGAGCTGAAAGCATGCTGGAGTTGGCTGAGCAGACTGCTTCCATAAGAAGGGTGTGGAGGTGATGCCAGTAAGTAGAAATAGGATTACCTGAGTATTTGTACAAGCTTGCACAGAGACCACGTGCATGCAAACCTCCCTTCAGCCTGAAGGAAGGGAAGGAATCCTCTCCCACTGCTCACACCACTACGGAGGCCATTTGCTTCTCACTAGTCCATTATGGGCCAGTTCCGTGCACTGGGCAGAAGGCACCTAGATATGAGCCCAAAGGAGGAAGGTTCTAAGTGTGGCTCCTGGTCAGCTTAGAGCATAGAGAAGGACACACCTGGCAGAAAGTGTTCTTTCAGCAGTCTGGCTGAGTTATCAGGCAGCTGCTCAGTTGCCACTGAAATTGCAAGAGAACCAAAAGCAGCCACTGCAATGTGCCACTTGACTGCACAGCCAAGGCATGTGGGGAACCAGCCCTCGGGCTTGTTGTGTAGCACAGAGGCTGACTACCCCATGAGATTTCTAGATAACAGTGCTCAAGCTGAAAATTAAAAAATGCTAATGTCCTTGTTAAAGCCAAATTCAATATTTTAAAGCGTAAGGATCATATTTCTGTCAATGTACTCCAAAGCTTGAGGGCATGAGCTGCCTAAAATTAAAGCCTGCTTTCCAGCCCTGTCTTATTTATTAATATGTGCAAAATGAAGAGGAGGTTTCAGTGCTTATCTGTGGGCTTGAGAAACAGGCTCAGCTACACTTTTTTCTGGCAGCATCCTCTGGTATCAGAGTAGGTGAAAAGCAATAGCGTTTGATAGCAGCAACAAGGGAGAGGCATAAGGCCAAGAGGCCTATGGCACCCCCTGAGAGAGAGGCAAAGCCTGTTTCTGCTCTGATGCTAAATATCTAAAAGCAGTTTTAGAAAAAATAAACATCTATAATTTGGATGAATAACGTGGATTCTTGGCCAAAGACATATAGGAATCAGAGAAGTCTATAAACAGTAGCATCACCTGTCTAGCTTTCTTCTTTGTCCTGGTCTTCTCAGTGCTGACTGCTCTTATCTGTACTTCATTCAGGAGAAACTCATCATTTCTTGGCACTTCACAGGTGTGTTGTGTTTAAGGGCCAGCTCAAAACAGAGATTTACAGATAAAACTGCTAGACTTTAACACCTTCTCACAGATGGTCCTCTTTTACTGCCCAGTTACAAAATCTCAGTTAAGAAATGAAACCCGCATTAATGCAGGTGAAGCTTTCACTTCACCATCACCCTCAGGAAACCCCCAAAAACCAGACTTTCTTCTGACCTCAACAACCTGCTCCTTATGCAATATGCACCTCTGGAAATACACACAGAAGCACCGGGGAGAGCAAAAGCCCTGGAGATGAAAAAAGTGGAGCCCGCAGAGGCAGAACCCAGAAGCTGTCACGTTTCCCTTAACTTCATCTGCTTTTCTCAACTCGCATGCTGCTATTTTCCCCACTACACAAAAGCCAGTGAAAGGGGCAAAGGAGAAATAAGGTTGCTAACAACAACAAGACTTACTTTGCATAAGATTATACATCACGATACATCCCCCGCCGCTGAACAGTCCCATGAAAACAGCCATTTGCTGCAGTTTTCTTAGAGAAACTGGCATTTTTCCTCCATGAAAAGAAAAAAAGAAAGTTGTTGTAAAAGAAGAAAGCCAAAGGGTTACTTCGCCCTCCTCCTCTTTCCTAAAACCCTTTCCAACCAGGCCTGAATGAAAGCGCAGTGCACAGGCACCGAGATCTTGCTTGCTGGGGCCCCACCGTGCGCCCAGAGGGAAGAGTGATGAGAACAGAGCAAACCGGGAACCCAGCTGGGCTGAATGTGTTTATTCAAGTTCTTTCAGCGATGCCACCACTTCGCTAATTGCCGAGAAGCAAATGACCTCCCTGGCGTGGCCAGGGGCCAGTGCCGTGGCACTGTGGCGGGGGCTCCGGTGCCCGTGTGCCCGCTCGCACACTGCGAGCATTCAGGCTCCGGGGGCCGCGTTTCTCTCTCGAGTAAACTCGGCTAAGGCAAACACTCGCGGCAGGGATGGATCTGGCCTTGAGTAGTAAGGGACAGAGCCAAGCCAGCACTGTGCCAGCAAAGATAATGGAGCCAGGGTGTGTGTATTCTGTTGTGTCAATTCTTTTCCCAAGCTGTGGATAAACAGGAAGTCTCTTGCAAGCTGTTTTTCTTCCTTCCTGTGCCCCCCATCCCCCCGCGCAAGCTTGCCCTTTTAATGAGTCACAATTTTGACATTTGAATGCATGACCCAGCAAAATAACAAACACTTCCCTAGCTTGGGTAAGAGGGGGACAGAAGAGCCTGAGCTAATGCTCCTGCCCACAGCAGGTTTGTAGGAGTCAAGCTGAGTTGTCAGTGGGGGCGGAGCACTTTGCTTCAGGCTGTGGCAGGATGGGACTTGAACAAGCACCCGAGTATTGGCTTCTGCTCTTGATTCTTTTGGAGCTGGGATAGGAGGGAGGAATGGTCTTGAAAGCAATTTAAAAAAAACAGCAAAAAGCTTTTCTTTTTCAGTGGGCACATAGGCATATGAATAATGGGGGGAGCTGTATGGGACTTCTAATCCCAAAGGCTTCACACCTCAATACTTGTCACACGACCTTGTGGCTTAAGTGGCTATGTTCATTGAGAGCTGATTAATAAACCAAGGCCCAAACCAGTTACAGAAATGTCACCTGGGCAAGGCCATTTGAGCCCTGCTGAGGAAACCACCTCTAGCATCCCTCAGGTATGTGTTAGTCAGGTATTGTTCAGCTGACAACCACCGTTCAGCAAGGGTGGAGAGACAAGTGTCAGAACTTCTTCCCATCGTGGCCATGGGTGACATGGGCAGCCTCCCTCTGCTCACCACTCTGCTGACATGCCCTCATATTGACACCTTCATGCTCTAAACAGGGAAACTCAGACTCTCAGGGAAGCAGTCACAGCACCAAGCCTGTCTGAGTTCAATAATAGTATGGATAATGCACTGGGCACTTGGTCTGATTCTTGATGTGTTCTGTGCAGGGACAGGAATTGGAATCCATGATCCTTGTGGGTTCCCTTCAACTTAGCATATTCTATGATTCTACAAAACTGTGAATGCAACTCAGGTATAAATTTCATCTCCTACCCCACTGGTACTGGCACTTAGTTGCAATGCATGCTATTCCTAGGCTGATTGCTTTCCTTGTTAACTAGAAACCTTAAGAACTTAAGTTAACCCTTGTTAGCTTAAGAACCTTTAGTATTTAAGTTTACTATTTCAATAATTTCAGATTTGTGGATGGCTAGTAGTGTTAGCAACCCAGAGAGGCTGGGTTGTTATGTGGATGTTATGTCTATTTTATGCCCCAAGATGCCTAAACTGTGCCATTAATATAGTCAGGTATCATCTCTCTCACTCCTGGTCTGTTTCTCTGATGAGTTTCTTCTTCTCACTTCCCCTGGGCAACTTGCATAGCATGAGAAGTTACAGCAGAGGAAATGTGCAAGTGTGGTTTTACAGAGAAACAGTGGTAGTCATTGCACAAGGACAGTGAGAACTTCCTGCTCGCCTGCTTATGTTTGCAACTTTCTTTAAATCCCCACAAAATCTGATTAATAACCAAGTTTCTTATAAGATATATCTGGCCAGGCAGAGGCTCTGACACCAACACCACATAACAGGGATGGGAAAAAAACCCCATGGTAAATCTGGAGGGAGGATCAGATATAACAGTTTGTGACCTGCAGCATTTGTTTTTGCCCCTTTTAAAGTTGTGGCCAGGCAAAATTTGCTTTCTGTGATTAAATTCAGGGTAATTGAATGCAAATGTCTGGGGGTGAGGGGTGCTGTTGGCAGTTCGCTGAGCAAGGGTGGGAAGACAGGGAGCTCTTGCACCATTGAGGTTTTGACTGAGGCTCGGGGGCCTGCCCAGTAAACAGCGGAAATTAGAGGCTCTGCAGCTCACTGTCAGTGGGTTTGAGGTTTGTTGAGTCTCACGGTCTGCTCACACCCAGACAAGTGAGATGGATGGAAAGTAAGAAAAGCTTATTGCTGATCAGTCACATGCTCACACACACCACACACTCTCTCAACACCTCTGCTCCAGTTTTGCAGCGTAGAGACGGTGCCACCTGGCAAGGGAGCTTGGCAGCTGAGCAATGGTGATCCCATTAAGTACTGCTGCCTCCTGCAGCATGCCTGGCTGCTCCTGCCCCTGCCCACAGCTGTCTTCTGTTGCTGCTCCTGCTGAGGCAGAAATGTGGAGAGCTGAGATGCATCCAAGTTGTGCACCAAGGTCCTCATCACAGTAACAGGTAGAACATCTCCATTGCTCATTTTCAGTCACAGATGGAATTCCATGGCTGGACCACCCCATCCCTGCCTAGCCCTTGATCCTAGCTCTGGTTCCACTTGTTTCTCAGCTGTTTTCCCAAGCCAGTCCTATGACAGCATACTGTGGGAAAAGGTTCGGAGCTACGCATTTTAACAAGCTTCTCAAGACTGCAAACCCTCTAATCAATCCCACAATTATTTGCCAGCCTCTAAAACCAAGGGGGCTACTGCTTCCCTTCCCTGCCATCCTGGTCCTTTGTGGAATGGATGCTTGAATATTGCAGCCTTGAGCATCCTTTGGCACACAGCTGCTGATGACTTCTGAATGGTGACAGTTTGAGAAGACTAGAATGTAATAAGAATCTGTTGTCTGCGAGGACTTGTCAGTTGGATTTCTGTCCTGTGGCCAGCTGTGTTTGCTGCTCTGCTGGCTGCTCTGCTGAAGTGCCATGGGAGTGGCTCACTAAGGAAGGGAAGCACAATCATGCCCAGAGGTGCCTCCTGTTCTGAGCCTTTGTGAACATGACATACAGCTTGCGAACTGTAGAGGCTCTCACCAGGAAGGACCAAATCCCCTCCACTTCATTTGCCACAAACTGTAAATATTTGAGAGAATTTTATGGATACAACATGCAGTTGCCTCCTAAGGAGGAAGTTCATGCTGCTATCTGTGGTGATCTCTCCTGAGAACCTGTTGTATCACTAAAAGAGTAGGCAAGTCAATTGGTGGACAAACAGACTTTTCCACAGCTGGTAATGAAAAAAGCACAATTTTCAAGCTATGCTGTTCTGCAAAGCCATCTTTTCCTCCATGCTACTTGCAATGGTAAGAAAGATTAAGTGGAGATTAGCACGCACAAAAACACTGAACCCACAGTTACCAAAAGAAGAAACCTTAAATCATTGCAAGTAGTGTTCTCAAAAAATAACTGTTAAAGAAAAAACACCCTAATAATAGTGACATTCACTTTGTGCCTTGAAAATAGTACGATATGGAGGAGAAGGCTTAACTTTTGAAGCTAAGTGGGACTCAGGCTGTTAACAAGATTTAGCAAACTCCTAGGGTCACATGTGAAATGGTGGGTTACTGCAACAGTAAAGGCTGCTTTTAATTAGACTTTGTTTTCTCCACAGACGATCTTCTAAAAATAGGCTGGCTTAAGAGAGTCTCCCTTATTTTGGCAAATTTGGGTTTTCTGTTTGGTTTCTGAAATTTGTGTGGCAGAGGTTGGTGTTGGGCACCTCCATCAAAGGCAGGTATTGGAGAAGAAGGGCATTTTTACCAAGCATAAACATTAATTTTATTTTCCCTGGAATTGAGCAAGAGAGCTGGGGCTGTAGGTTCTATGGGGAAGGCATTTTCTCCTTCTTCTCCTTGCCCTTCTCCTCCTCCTGGTGTGACCAAACTCCACCAGTATCTCCAGCCTCTGGGTGCTACCACAGACCAAACAACAAACGATAATACTTCTCTGAACAAGAGAGAAGCAACTTGATCAATGCAGACTTGATGTGATCACTGCTACCTCAATCTGGGCCACTGCCTACCCACCTGGCCAGGACAGTATAGTGCCAGGCCACTAATGCAAGCAACTGGGAGCCTTTAAAGCACCTTGAACCACTGCAGTCCTGAGCTGTTGGAATGACACATTAAATAGGTGCAGCAAAAGACTACTATTAAATTAAATTAAAATTTATCAATAGACCTGAATACAGACCTGAGCATCTGACTTCAAGGCTCTAATTTCTGCTGACCCTTCTGCAATGGAACGCTCCCTTGGGCTGATGGGTTTATAATTGGCCCTAGGCACAGCTTTTCAACAAACCACCCAAAAAGTTACAGGAGATGAGGGGAATGTCAGGCAAACCATACAAGAGCACACACTTGTATTTCACATTCTTGCTTTCTTGCCCATCCATTGATCTTCTAAGATCCATAGGGCGGGCATCTGGGTGTAAGCCAATTTCTATACTAATAACATGCTACAACAACATTTTAGACACATCTTTTTGACATTCACTGTCTACAACATCCCTTCATCATCAGTACTCTCATCAAAACCAGGACAGTACAGCAGAAGTGTTCTGACAGGATCTCAGCATATTATTTTCTCCCTTTTTCATGGAAATAGCCTCAACATATTATTTACCTCATTTATGAGAGGTAACAGCACAAAGTTTTGACCCTGCCAGCATGTTCAGAAACATCAAAGACTTTGCATGTATAGAATGCCTTCACCAAGACCTAAGAAACTTGTTTGCGTAATTCACAGTCAAACCCAAAGTAGGATTAATACTTTTTTTCTTCTTTTTTTCCCCCTCAGTTGTTCTTCAGATGCACTGAAAGCACACATTCTGGCATTGAAGGAGGTAAAACCTCTTTTTAGACAGCTTTGAAATAGTCCCTTCCAGGATCTCCTTGTGGATCAGTTCCTGGATTTGTGTAGATGGCCTTGGTGAGAATGCTTTAAGGGGCCCACTCTACATATGAGAAAGACTACTGGCAAGAAAGCCAAGAAACAGAGTTATTTTCTGCCTTTGCAGAAAGTAGCCAATAAGGTGATTAAGGACTCTAAACAGCCACCTCATTCTTGCATCACTTCTCCTGCAATACATGCTACAAAGCAGTTGGCCTTCTCAGCATAAAACTTGCATAGTGCCTTCAAATATCTTAGTTTCATTTCATTTTCCTTCTCTCTTCGGCACTCTTATTTTCAGGTTTCTGTTCTATTTACAGAGTAGAATTTCTGTTCTGCTGTCACAGACAGCTTCCCTTTGTGCTCTTAAGCTGCACCATCTCATCCGGTGGGCTCACCTGCACTGCATTTCCCTTCCTCCTGCCCGTCCACCTTCACCTCTCTCTATGCTCTCTTCCCTGAAAATATTGCACCACCACCTTGGTGCTGAGCAGACAGAAGCATGGGGCCACCACTCCTATTGTCCAAGGAGTTCTATTGTCTCCTGCTGTCCCTCGGTTTATCCCTCTGTGAATAGAGCCTGTCTTCCTAACTGTGGGTAACAAAGGCAGGTGCCAAAATCCCTCTCTAAGTTGGAAAGATGCTACAGCCTAGTTTGTTCAGCCTCATTGAAGGCTAGGCCCATGTGCCAACAGTTCAACAGCCTGCTCCAGATCACCCTCAAACACAACTAGAGCTGCCTGTACTTTGTACTGAAATACAAGGGATATATCGCAAAAACAAGGCACGACCAGGGTGTATTATTAGAGAACCAGGATAATTATACCTACAGTGTGACCCATTTTTGCTGCTATTGGAGGATGGCATTATAGGTTAATGCCTAATAATCTGTCATTAACATCCCTAATTGTATGTTTCTGTAATTGGACACCATGGAGGGGGGAAGAAGGTGTGAATGTTCATCTTTTGCATTTTAGAGGTGAATTGCAAAGGATTTAAGAGTAAGAATTCATAAGTAGGGTAAATGAAGAAGCTGCATTCAAGGTACAAGAAAAAAGGATCAGTGGTGTTTATGGGCTTAACAGTGAATGGTTTACCTGAGGAAGCTGTGGCACAGCTTCTTGGCTTCCTTGCTGCTGGGAGTGAGGTCATGAGTGCTGTAATCCAAGGTTCAAAAGAATTGCTCTATGCTGTCCCTGCACCTCCCCACAGCCTGCAACACAGGCCAGCTTCCAAATGGGCACATTAAAACAAAAGAATCATACAAAGAAACAGCAAATAGAGTCCTTTGACTGTCTCATGCTGCCATGATGAGAGGGACTAGCATTCTCTGCTTAGCAGAAATGGACTGTCAAGCCAGTGAGGTTTTCATAGTGTGATGTGTGTTTTCCATATATAATTGCCTAGAATAGGTTCACTGAACCTGCAAGGTAAAGGAGCAGGGAAGAGTACAAAATAATTTCTCATAGAAAGAATTTGCAATTCTTTCTAAGGAATGGTAACCACTTATCTTTCTTGGTAGTTTATGGGCATTTATCTATGCCCAATACACTCAATATGATGAAGACATTGACAAAATTTCAAAGCCAAAACCAATATCCAATCGAGCTTTAAGTCAACTTATTAAATCCTGAGATGTATGAAAGAATCAAAAGCCACCAGGAATATGTGATAACCTTCTTGGCTAACAGGTTACATTTTACCTTGTAAAAGGAAAAGAAAATGGTCTCAGAAGTTCACAGAAGTACTGAAGATGTCATTAGGCTAGGAACTCTGTGTGGCTATGTTAAAAATCAGTACCGACCTGGAAGTTACTGTTTCTAATGCCAATCATATAATCAGATAAGGCTTATGCTTGTCTGTAGTCTTTCTGACTTCAATAATATCATCCACATACACACATTATACAGGCATGCAGTAGACAGTGACCTAAAGGAACTGAATGCCAGGGGAGAGCAGTCACAGGGAAAAAAATGTTTAAAGCAGGAACATGGTGTAAATCATATGATGCTTTCTCCCTTGTCTGCCTCCGGAAATGAGGGGTTAGAAGATGTGGTCTGCTCTGCTGTGGTCAGCACAGAGCCTGATTTAAAAAGCTTTTAAAAATATCAGTGGTGCTGGGAAGGTCTGCAGTCCTGTGCCCAAACACCTTGCCAATCTAATGCTTTTTATTATATAGTATTACAGCAGTACATACTTTTGGCACTTAAAAAACACCGTGCTCCTATTCTTACTTCCTACTGAAAACCAAAACTAAAAATAAATGCTACCCTAATTCGTCTCAGATGGGGTAAGTTTATTTCAAGTGCCCTTTTTTACACCCTCACAGAAGGGCCCCTCCTTCACAAAAGGAGGACTCTACCCTTCTGAAAGTCAAGTCCCTTTTAAATATATCGGATCAACACTTACAGCCCAAGGCTTTAAAGAAAACTAATTACTTTCGAATCTTGGACAACTGGATCAGTTCCAGAAGCTTTGTCCACATGAGCAGAACTGGTTCAGTATCAGCTAAATTTGTTAACACAAATTAGAATCTGGGGAAGAGCTAACCTCAAAGACTCGTGACTTTTTAATAAGCATTGAGGACCAAAACTAGCACAAGACCAACTGGGATTCTGACCTAGAAACATTCTGTTATCAGAAAAACAAAAAAGGGAAAAATAATTATGATGGAACCATTACAAATAAAAGAAAGAAAAGAAGTTCCCATAGTACTTGAAGGTTTCTGTTCAGACAGATCCAGCTTGTTAACTTGTGCACAGAGCTGTGCAAGACAGAGTGCAAAAGGGCAAAGGAAGTGATGGAACCTGCCACACTGCACATGCAGCATCTGGAGTCAGACCTTTATCTTCATCTGGGGAGTAGCTACTGATTTATTCATCCACCCTTGGAAAAAGTAAAAGTTATGCTGGATGCTCACAAGATAGCTGGACATGAATCAGATTCCCTTCCAAATATGAGTCAGGACAAGAGGAATTTCAGAGAACAGCTGACTGCAATCCATATTTTCCTCCACAGAATATGTGTGGGAAAGATTTTAAGGAATAAATGTTTCTCTGTGTAATAATTTGAATGTGATTCACTAAATCTTCAATCCTTTGATAATTCCTGTTAGGGAAGGCAGGGACTTTTTTTTTTCTTCATTTGCCAGAGCTGTGGCAGAAAAACACAGAACAACTTCACAAGGAAGCCGGTACCAGGTCAAGCACTTGACTCCCAGAGATGTGGGCTGTTCCCTGTTGCTTGCCCATTCCCTCTCTTAGGCTAAAACATGCCAGACTAGACAGATTCGGCACAACTCCAGGGCTGCTTCCTAAAGCAAACCCACCTTTAGAGATATGGGGACAAGCTTTTCTTTATGGAACTACAGCACAGAACTTTGTCCAGCAAGGAAGCATGATAGTCCAAGAGCTGGACAAAAGCACGCACCACACCTTTATCTACTGTTGATGGGTGAGATTTTTCAAAATGTTGTGTGCTTTATGTGTGCTCAGTAGGTGATACCTTTACAGGATCACTGTCTTCAAAAAGATCTTTGAAAATTCAGCATCTGCTTTATAGCATTTTCAAGGCACATCCTCACAAGTAGCTTTCAAACAGGGCTGCTAACAACATACACTAATTCCTCAGAAAATGGTAACCTTCAAATACTAGTTTGTGGTGTTTATTGATTAAACACTAGATTATGGATGGCTCAATACAATGAAATTTGACAAATGTGGTATGTGTGAGACACATAGGTGATCCATTTCTGTTTGTTTATGATTTCTTCCCCGTACATGCTACTCAGCTCTGTGGTGGTGGGAATCAGGAAGAATGATGGATACCATCACTTTTGTATTATGTTGCTCCTAGGAACTTTGCTTACATAAAAAAGCCCCTGCTTAGAGTTACCTCCAGCCTATCCGTGACTTTTTCAGTTTGTATGATACCAGCACAAACAAAGCAGAAGACAGAGCTCCCAGGTTTCACAAGCAGCTCAGGGACTGTCTCACTGTATCACTGTGGCTAAAACTATAAAATTTGTGTGTCTCAATTCACACATGCAAAAGTAAGTTACTAAACAACTCCTGGTTCCTACTTTGCTGGAAGATATTGATATTTAATGGTTGCAAAGTGCTCTGACGCTTTGTAATTTTACTTAGGCGGGCAATTGCCCATGTGCAGTACACACACATGTTAAGAGCACAACAATGTGTTCCAGACCAAAAAAAAAAAAAAATTTGGCAGTCTGGCACAGGGCATGTTGTAGGACCAGCAGAATAATTATAGCAGCTGCAGTTGGTACTTATTAGAAAATTAAAGAAGCTGTTAACAGGTCATTAATAATCTACCTGCCTTAATAGTATTCAGTCAACAGGCATGAAGGTGAGGGGGTGGAGGAAGCGGTCACACCTTCCTCTGAGCCACTGTAGAATACCGATACCCTCATTTATCATCACTTTGTAATCTGCTTGTTTACTTCCCTCCTGGTGTCTCTTCCCACTGGCTCTTCTCTCACTGCTGACTCTCACACCAAACGACTGCAAGGCTCTTTGCCAGAGAAGCCACCTGCAACATCCAGTCCCAGGGGAAAGCCAGCCCTCTCTGCAGTGTCTCAGCCTGGTAGTTGTCTTCCTGCTCTTGCCTGTAAACACCTCTCCTGAGTGTCTTCTCCTCCTTTTAAAGACTATTTCGTATGTAAGGTATCCCTGTTCATCTACAGCACACTAGGGTTCGTTTTCTTGTGTCTTGGTCCTTGCCTCCCTTGTGTAGGCAGATGGCTGGAGGAGGAGGGAAAAGCAACTTGTTCCCTACTTCTTCAGACAAACACACACTCTCCAGAGCAGACAGATGCCTTACAGGCAGATTCAGGGCATCAATCCACCTTTTGGGTTCAGCTGTAGAGTATAAAACATTTGCTGGCTCTGGTCTAATGCTTTTTGACACTGTCAGGCCCCCTTCAGTGAACTACTGCCTTGTAACCAACTTGACAGCAAGTATTTTTCTACATTTATTAATACTTGTATGTGTCATCTTCAAACTGACAGGTTCCAAGGCCAGGCATCAGCTGTGCTCAGATCTGACTTTTAAGAAAATTAATCAGACAATAGCACAGACCTCCTGCTGCTAGTAAGTAAATAAATAAATAAAAACATGCCTTCATCATGCTGCTGCCACATGGTTTTATCCTTTCAATCTCAATTTTGCAGTATTTTTTCTTTTACTTGGAGTCTTAAAGTATGAAGTATCTGCTTCAGTGCACCCTCCTCTTCTTGGCTTCTTCAGGAAAGGACTTTTGGGTTTTTTCCCTAGTCTTATTTTATTCCTTGTGCTCTCATTTGGATGCAAAACTACAGTAATTTCACGACCATAAGGTGCACCGGACTATAAGGCACACCCCCTGGGAGTCGGCAACTTTTGCAACTTTGTAGATCATATAAGGCGCACTGGACTATAAGGCGCACATTTTTTTTGCTGCGCGGCGCACAACAAAGTAACGAATTACTGGCAGGTGCTCAATTTGCAAACATTTTTCAAAGATTGGTGTAGCCTTTAAACGCAGCCCCAGGTGCCCTCCCCGTGCAGCGGGCCACAGCACTCCCACCCACCTCCAGCGCCGGCTGGCACAGCTCACGGCTCCTGGCTCCCACCGCGTGGCCGGGCTGCATCCCGGCTTCCCCTCAGCCGGCGGCAGCACCGTTTCTCAGTGCTTCCCCACGGCGCTTTTTCACCGCTTTTCGGCGCTGAAAAGCGGCGCTTTTTCATGGCGCTTTTTCACCGCTTTTTGACACTTTCCCATAGCGCTTTTTCACCGCTTTTTCGCAGCGATTTTCACCACTTTTCAGCGCTTTCCCGCGGTGTTTTTCACCGCTTTTTGGCGCTTTCCCGCAGCGCTTTTTCACCGCTTTTCCACGGCACTTTTTCGCTGCTTCTCAGCACTTTCCCGGGGCGCTTCTTGGCGCTTCCCCGCGGCTGTGCCGCTTCCCCCCACTTCTCCCCGGCTGGCGGCCACGCTGGTTCCAGGCTTCCCCTCCTGGCGGCCGCAGCTCCTGCGGGTCCCAGCTCAGCTCGCAGATTGCACTTCCGGGTTCACAAATTTCCGAACTTTGTACATCAGATAAGGCGCACCAGACTATAAGGAGCACTTCCAGGTTCGGGGGAAAATTTTAGTCAAAAGGGTGCGTCTTATAGTCATGAAATTACTGTATATTGCAGAAACTTGAATCTATATAAAAGTTCATTAACTTCAGGAACTCTCCTCCTCTCCTCTCCTCCTCTCCTCTCCTCTCCTCTCCTCTCCTCTCCTCTCCTCTCCTCTCCTCTCCTCTCCTCTCCTCTCCTCTCCTCTCCTCTCCTCTCCTCTCCTCTCCTCTCCTCTCCTCTCCTCTCCTCTCCTCTCCTCTCCTCTCCTCTCCTCTCCTCTCCTCTCCTCTCCTCTCCTCTCCTCTCCTCTCCTCTCCTCTCCTCTCCTCTCCTCTCCTCTCCTCTCCTCTCCTCTCCTCTCCTCTCCTCTCCTCCCCTCCCCTCCCCTCCCCTCCCCTCCCCTCCCCTCCCCTCCCCTCCCCTCCCCTCTGTTTTTTTTACTAAAGCCACTATAATTATCTATTATTTTTAAAATGTTCATCCTAATGGGTTATGTTTACTTAGTCAATAAGCTGATGATGCCCATGACAGGACCAGAAGTGTTTGGTTAGCAGCAGGGAGGAAAAAAAAATCAATAACTTCCAAGCATTTGGCAGCTTTGTGGGCAGGAAATAATTTGTATTCTCTCCTTTAAATCAATGACCTTCTTTTCTTTGCTGTTCCAACAGGAAATTATAAACTCTGTGAACACTATTTACATTGTGCCTTTTGCAATACACTTGTATATGCCTGAGAAAAACAGTATGTTAACCCCAGCAGTGTTCCTCTGAGCTCCCTGTAAAGCAACCCAAGCACTTTGGCACAGAGCTTTTCACCAGGCACTTGTATTTATTAGAAGCAGAAATAGTCTAGAGAAAGATGTGAAAAGAACTCCTCCTCCACTTCCAATAGCACCACTCTATTTGATATCAGCGCTGTCTACTGCAGAGTATGAAAAAATGCCTTCTTTGTAACTTGGCAAGATGCTGTATTTTCAGACAGAAACTCGCTACTTCTACATTAAAGCTGCATTTGCTCCTCTGTATCTTGCTCATCAGGGTTATCTTAATATGCCAGGGATGATTTGAAAGTGCTGCATTTTTGCTTGAATTCAGCATTACAAATTTCATGGTTTTGAAAGTTTCAGCCCCCTTGGTGCTGTCCTTTTGCAATGTTCGCTTAAGGAAGAAAAATAAATAGCTTCCTTGTCTTGCCATGCTCATGGGAAGCTGTACCAGGAAGGTGATGATCCAAGAAAAGGATCCAGTGTTTAACCTGGCACTGAACTTGCCTTTTAACTTTTTCAGCTACCCTACACTGCATTAAGTCCAGTTCAGATGTTTTTTAATATGTAGGAGAGCTGGCATTCAAGAAGACAAGCTGGTCACAGGAGATGGAGGAGGTGGTGACCCTTTTTACTGCGTGAACAGTGTGAACACATCGCAGCCCCAAAGTCTGGGATTCTTGCCTAGGGCTAGAGCTAAGTGTTGCAGCACCAGCAGCTGGCACTATAAAGCTCCTGGACCTAAGCACTCCTTGATGTGCTTAGCTTCATTCTGTGCACGAGAATGATATGGTAAATCAGTCTGGAGAACGTGATTATAGTCCCAGAAACTACCAAGGTCTCAGTAGTCTGCACTGAAATTAAATGTCGTAAAATTCAGACATCCAAATTTCTCTGGTTTGCTTTTGTACATGACAAGTCCTTTCACAGCAGTTCTCAGCATTCCTCCAGTGCTCCCAAAGCCCCTGGCACAAAGCTGTAGTCATTAGGTGACACTTGATGTATATTTATTAGTTGCATCACAGTCCCCTCTCAGAAACAAAAAAGATGGGAACATTTCTCAGAGTGACTGAAGTGGAAATAATACGTAACTCTTGCTCTCCTGCTTGATTTCTATTAATTTGACAGATTTAAAGTTGCCTATCCTGACCCTACAAGCATTCCACTCCTTCCCACTGCAAACTCTATGTGCTTATTGGGGTCTCTTCCAGATCTCCTGGCTGCTGGAGCACCCTTTGCATTTCTGACTGAAGGGAGCCAACCAAGTAAATGAGCTGCCTCCCTTTCTCACTGGCAAGAGATCAAAGTAGCATCACAGTATCACAGCAGGACTGTTGTGACTCTGGAGGTCACTTTGTCCAGTATCCCTGCTCAAATGTGGTTGCCTACAGATGGTTGTTGTCTAGGATGATGTCAAGACTGCGTTTGAGTATCTCCAAGGATGGAGACTCCACAACCTTTCTGGGCAACCTGTGCCAGCTCCTTGTCAACCTCTCAGTAAAAAACCATTTCCTAATGTTCAGACTGCATCTGCTGTGTTTCAGCGTGTGCCCATCAACTCTGGTCCCATCCCTGGGCATTTCTGGACAGAACCTGGCTCCATCTTCTTCACGTATTGACATAGACTGATGAGATCATGCTTGCACCTCCTCTACTCTGAACAGTTTCAGAAAGCAGAGAGATAAACCATGGAATAAATTGGGTAGGTATTGCTCAATTTACTTTCCTCTACTGAGATGCTCATAAGAAATGTTCCTTTCTTTTCCTGTTGTTTTCCCTCTTTCCTTTTTTTCCTCATGTGTACATCTCCTAAATGTCATGCTGTCACCTTTTTCCATTGAATACCATGTACAGTAATTTCACGACCATAAGGCGCACTGGACTATAAGGCGCACCCCCCGGGAGTCGGCAAAATTCGCAACTTTGTAGATCAGATAAGGAGCACCGGACTATAGGGCGCACTTTTTTTTTGCAGCGAGGCTCCACCCCCAGCTCCCTCTGCGCGGGTGCTGGCCAAGGCCCCGCCTCAACCCGGCAGTCATTGGCCCCCGGGCCCGCCTGTACCCGGCAGGGGTGGTGCCTCAGGCCCTCAGGCCCGCCTGTATCCGGCAGGGCCAGGGCATGCCTGCCGCCCGTCCGTGCCGCCTCTCCGGGGCCAGGCTGTGGCCGCCGCCGCTCCGTGCCGCCTCCACAGGACCGGGGGGTGCCTGTGTAGGGGTTGTGCCGCCTCCACGGGGCCAGGGCGTGCCCGCTGCCACTCGGCCCCGCCTCCACCTGGCAGCCATGGCCCTGCCGGCTCCCCCCGTGGCTCGCAGCTCTCACTTCTGGGTAGGCAAATTTTTTGAACTTTGTCCATCAGATAAGGCGCACCGGACTATAAGGTGCACTTCCGGGTTCCGGGGAAAATATTAGTCAAAAGGGTGCGCCTTATAGTCGTGAAATTACTGTACCTGGAATCTTTTTATATCACAACAAGAAATGTTTAATCTGGAAAGGCATGCAAATAGAATAGCTCATATGAGAAATATGAACTGGTTTGGTTAGTTTTAGGCATTGGAGTGATTTATGACTGATTTATGCTTCCATGTGAATAAAACATAATCAGAAACTGTGGAGTGATACTACTGTATATACAAAGATGAGAACTGCTGTCTCCTGTTATTACTCATGGGAACGTATAGGCCATCGTCTAATTTTTAGAGGTTATGAAAGGTGTGCGAAGTGACTAATTCATTTCACTAATATCTGACAAGCCACTTTCATAATGGGAAAAATTACCTTCCTAGATAATTTGGTTTTTAACAACTTATCATAGTCGTTATTCTCCTAAGGGTGCATATTTTCTACTATGCAAAAAACTGTCACGGAATAAAAATGCTGATAGACTAAAAATCTGTGCTTAGCTTTAAAACAGAAGTTTGTGGGTTGTTGGTTTTTTAATATGTGTAAACTATGGACTTTGAGATTTTTACTCAGAAGATAACCACGTTTTTCATGTGGTTTCTGTTTACAAAAAGGAAAATGTATTTTCCGGGGAAAAGAAACTAGATTACACCACAGGAAAAGGAGGTTTAATGTTTCAATGTTCAAGAATGCTCAGATGGAAATTCAGCTCCATAACCCTTTACTGAATTTAGGACATGGATTTTTCAGTTGTCTCTGTTCTTGAATATACTGTTGTATTCATACTGAATTGAATGGAATTTGCTGTAGAAGTAAAAAGCAAGATTTTCTCTCTTTTGAGTTTAATACCAGGTAATGACTTTGCTGACTTCAGTAAAATAATTCTTGATTTACACCACTATAACCTGGAGCAAAGTCAGATTAGGAATGTGTCTTAAATTGACAGTGTTCAGATATTTAATCTTTCTTAAATGAAGCATTTGCAATAAAATGCACTATTCACTGTTTTTACTGTTTTCCCTGTAAATGCATTGTGAAACTGTTTGTGGTAGTTTTCTTTAATCTTTTTTAATTTAGTAATGAGGACCCACAGTACCCAAAATGTTACTCTCCTCAGGTGATGGCTCTTCAATGTAAACCCAGTCTCATCTCCAAAATGGCAGAACTGGCTGATAGAGTTAAAATTTACCAGTTTGGCTACTCTGCCCAAGTCTGGCACAGATGAGGGGCTGTCCTGGATATCTAGATCCCTCAAGATGTCTGGATCTGGACACACCCTCAAGTGTCTTATTTGTTCTTTTCCATTTATGTTGGCCATTCCTTTCTAACAGGCCATTCTCCTCCACCCACGACAAGCAGCTAGGGGAGAAAATGGTTGAAAATGCTTGGAAACTCACATAAGCATGGGATTTTCCCCTGGGCATGTTTTGTCTGAGTTGCTTTATGATGCAGAGGTCTTACTGGAAGAAAGAACTGGCCCTACAAGGTCTGGATACTTTGCTGAGAGATGAATACTAGTTAGCATACATAATATCCAGGACTGGTGGGGAAAGTAAGAAGAAATCAGCCAGTCATTTTGAGCTTATGCAACAAGCTACTCCTCTGACCGTGCTTTTTTCCAAAATCTGCTTGTTAACTATGATCCAGCATGTGCCATTTGTGCTTTAGGAGACTAAGAGTCTAAGCCAGTTTATTGATGAAAGCAACAACTTTCTCATTAAATGTTTTGATTAGTCCCAGGATTCTGGGAGGGAGTTATGTCCTTTTTTCAATAACCAGTAGTTACAGATGCAGCAAGTGGTAATAACCTCACAGGAAGCAAACTAGGCAGGCATACATTCCATTACCCAGAAAAAGGATGTCATGTAGCATTTTGAGGGACTGTTCACACTTTAAACCAAAAAAAGTGTTCTATTTTTAATATGGAGATTTGGGCTGTTTGCAGCACCTAAAGCTGCAGCCTCATCATGTTGCTTCCCATTTCTCTCAGACCTGATGTTTAATGTGCTCCCTGCCATACAATTTAAAGCTTAAAATGTCATCTGGTTGAGGAGTGGAAAGGTGAAAAAATTCAAACAGAAGCAGCAACTCTTCTCACACTTTCAGTAACTGTGCTCAAATGTCAAACAAATAAACATAAGAAATCATGAAAGATTTAAATGGTTTCGTATCTGACATGAGCGTTTAAAGCCAACAATGGACTTATACAGGGAAAAAAGAATATGCATGTGGGTTATGTGGGAAGGAAAAAGGGGTTCATATGTGAGTGTGGCATGAAAGTTTTATCAAATGTTGGCCTAAAGGCTGGAGCCTGGATTTCATCTCTATGCCAAATGATAGCAGCCAGCTGCTCTGCTCCTCCTACCCCATCACTGTTGCCATCAAGTCTTAGCTGGGGGAAACTTTCTGTTAAACTGAGCCCAGCAAATGACAAGGAGAACCTAAATTGCGGTTTTGAATGGTTTGTCTTAGGGATAGAGTAATCTTAAGAGATACTTTAGGGATATGTATCCCAGATGAAGTGATGGGTTTGGGTTTGGTTTTTTTTAGAGGCTGCTTTTGAAAGGTCTCTTTAGGTATACAGTAACCTTTCTGGAGACTGTGTCTTTAGGAAAATCCAGTTGGTACTTGGATCCATGACAAGTCTGATCATTCGGTTTTTTACCTCAATAAAAAAAAGATAGACTGAATAAGACCATTTATTCTCTTAAGTAACAACTCAGCTCAGATGTCTGCTGCACTTTGCATTTTAGGAAATAGATTGAAGCTGCACAAAGAAATCTGGAACCTTTGTCATGGTGAAGAAGCATGTCTGTTTCTTGCAATGGGCAGAGCTTTTCCAGTGGATCTATTGCAGTTTTCCAACCTCAGCACTGCTGTAATTTAGGAAGTTCTTGAAATGCAGCCCAACTTCGGCACAGCACTAGGATGTATTAACAACTACATTTACTGTAGTTTTAGCACAACAGGGAGAGATATGGCAATGTTAGTGACCTCTACACATCACTGTGCTCTAGCAATTTTTTCCCTGGCTTAATTTCAGACTGATAACCATATTTTAAACTCAGTCATGCTTGATGCAGGCTTGACTTACCTTATTTGAATTGAAGGTCAGTATCTATGGCTCGATTTTCAGACAGCTGAGGAAGCAGGGAGTGCTACTTGTCCCATAAAGCAGTCAGTGTTAACAGGCCTTTTGGTGCCACTCCTCTAAAACTATGGTTCAAGATTGGTATCACTCAGCCTCAAACTGGGTAAAAAGCCTTCCTGACAGCTCTTATCCAGACTCCACCTAAAACAAAAGAGCAAATGCAGGAGTGAGTATATATCAGAGACAGAGGAAGAATATTCAAACATTCCTAAGAATTCAACATGGTCACTCAGCCTCCCATTCCAAGACAGCTAGCACTGTCAGGCTATTGCCTCAGTTTTCCTTATAATCAATTTATAGCAAAGAGAGAAGTTGGTACATGATATTTTGACATGACAGTAGTGTCATCAAAAACATTAAGGATCTCCTCTAAACTTCTCAAGCCTTATTCATAAAAAACTTATGAAAATAACCACTCACTCTTTTGCATGAAACTGTGCCTGCTGGCTGCCTGAATGGTGCTAACAGTATTTGTAAAAAGCAGGTATGTCAGCCCTGTAACTAAATATAATTTTCGTAATAGATATTCTTCCTTTACAGTTCTGCTGTTTGTACTGATGAATAAATCCACAGTAGTCCATGAGCTGGGACTTTTTGTTTGGCAGTTTGTCCAACTTTTATGAACTAACCTACCTGAAAATGGCACTTCTAATGACACTTTGTGTGTATCAGTCTCTGCACATGCAGTATTTTGCTCTATAATTACCACGAGAAACAAAGTAGAGGAACCAGTGATTTTTAAGGTTTCTGCAGTCAAGACCTTAAAATTGTAAGCTGTGTGAGAAGTGGAATAAGAAAACCAAATCTGGGCCTTTTGGAGCCTCCAAGGCTGACATAGAGCATAGTTCCCTGCAGCCTTTCCCTGGCAGAGAAGATCTAGATGTTCTCCAATATCCAGCCACATGCTGGCACAAAAATCTAACATTTTCATTATCTTAAAGACCCTGTGTGTCTCTGTCAGGTCTGTTAAAGAGTGAGATTCCCAAATTTTATGTATACAGATGTGGATATGCACAGAACACATATATTGAGAACAGTCATTTATGTAGAAAACCAGGCTGAAATATGAGCAAGTCAGTCAATAAAAACTTGGGCAATTCTCAAGACAGCTGTTAAAAAGCTTGATAAACATTGGCAAAAGTGAATGGGACTGAGCAGTTGCTACAGAACTGTGTACTGTGGCATCCCAACAGCAGTCTCTTGAGTACTGCCAGCCTGCATGGGTTTATCTTAGATTATCACCAAGAACAGCCTCAACAGAAATGAGACTTTCATTCAGTGGTCACTCAGCCTTAATTAAAAGGACACTTTTCAATTAAACTTCAATGACATCTTCTGAAAAGAAGTTTTACACCTACTATATTTCTTTTGGACAAAACAGTCTGCTCAGCTGTTTTCCCAGCTGTACACTCTGTTTCTCCCAGCTTGCTGGCATCCACAGGTATTTAGAAAGAAATTTTGTTATATCAACTGCTAGGATTTTTTACAGTACATATTACATCACCCTTCCTGAGAAACTTGTCTGAGCAGATCCCTTTTCTTACTTTCTTTTTTCATAATGTCCTTCACATTTCTCTTTCAATATTTGTTGTTCTCTCTGTGGAAGCTCAGTTGCTGACATTTTAAGGAAAGGCTACATAGCAAAAGGGTCACTAACAGAGTTTTTTTCTCCCTGGTCCATACTCCTGGAGAAGCTCTCTGTGTGTGGCACCTTTAGAGAAAGGTTTAGAGAAAGTCTTCCTTAAGAAAAACCTACAGCGTTCACTGTCAGTTTCAGAACAAGAAAATAAATTTGGAGCATAAATTACCTTGGACATTTTAATTCTAAAGGTGAAGAAGTAAGGAGAAGAAAGAGCAAAACCAAAGAAGAATCAAATTATGCTGTGGAGCAAGTAAAAAGCCCAATTCCTAAATTTCATTTACACTCCTGGTACCTGGATGACTGTGCTTCTAATCAATTTACTCTTGTGCCTCTGCTTACTTCTTCTTGAGTCTTGATCCTTATGAAACAGCCTTGGAAATCAATCATGCATCTTTCAAAATTCCCTCTATATAAAGATGTACCATTTGAAGTGTGGTTTGGAGACAGGTGAAGGTGTTGGGAATCTGCTCAGTTCAGGTCCAAAGCCTCCAAAGTAGGCAAGGCAAGAAAAAAGTGTGTTAAGTTTGGAGACAGGATTTGGAATAAGCTGGGAATGAAGCATAGGAAAAAAGAAAAGATAGACATTTCTAACCTTAGGAGTATAAATTTGGGTGACTTAATGCACATGTTCACCGGTGGGAATGCATGCACACACATTCGAACTGGCTTGCTGTCTATTGATGCAGGCTCTTGTACAGTCTCCCCCTGCAGCACAGGGTGTGTGCAGGGGACACATACAGCCTGTTGTAGAGCTTCAACTCAAAAACATGCTAAGGATGCTTATTTTGGTTACTGCTAAGTAGCTGAACATGAAGTTGGGAGGTATCTTTTATTCAAATGCAGCTCTTTCTTCTAAAAACAGTGGCTCCCACATGATGTTCTTGAATAGTTTTGAGTTTTTCTATATAAACAATGGAGAAGGAAACCTATTTTCCAGTCTAGGAAAAGAAACACAGCTAAGTGAACACTTTTAGAAAGGGCAAGCATATTATCTCTGCCTGTTTGAGAACCCACTGAGTTGAACAAAATCTTTTCATTAGCTGCAGTAGTCTTTATTACACTCCATTTGAATGATCTGTTTAGGATTAAACACTTCTTGAAAGGCACACTGCTTTTATTACCAAAGCATTTTCCATTCCATTTGCTTCATTTTAGCAAAATGCTGAATGATCTGTGTCATATTTAACACAAAGTGTAACTGAGGCACCCTGCATCCTGCAGAAGTGCTTTCTGGCCTTGTGTTTTTTTAAGAGATCTCTGAAGAATCAACATTAACAAACACAAGCGAGCTATTTTGAACAAGCAGGCATAAATTTAGTACAAACAAACCCTCATCTTTACTGGAAAACCTTTAAAGAGGTCATACAAACAAACAAACAAAACAATTCAAAACCACTGTGCTTCAACAGCAAAATCATCTAAAATTTAGCTTAATCATTTTAGGATCAGGAGTATGGACAGATAACTAACGCAATGGATAATAAAATATGCATATACCATGCACTGGTATCCAGTTAATATATCAGCATACTGATGATGGTATATAAACAACACTAAAGAAACAGGAAAATTATTAAAGCAGAAGACAATTCTTCATTTACTGTTCTGCTGGAATTACTGCTTAGGAAGTCACTAATACGCATTCATTATGAATACTAGAAGTGAGCACAGACAGAAACTTGCCTGTTACTCAACTGAGTATGACTAGTGCTGAATGAGTCTTTTACTAATCTTTCTTAGAGCCTGAACTTCACTTCCAGAAAGGCTAGATAACAGTAGTTTCACGAATACAAGCCGCACGGAGTATAAGCCGCACTTTCGTTCGTAGCGAGAATCCGCAGCTTTCACAAATTGGACAATTAGTAACAGGATCGCGGCATAGCGGGGTTTACTGGCTCGGGGCGGGGCCAGGAAGGCTCGGCCCGCTCATGGTTGCCGACAGGGCTGGCCGGGTGGTGCTGCAGCCGCCGCCGGGCTCACTGGCCCCCCTCTCCCGTCAGCACTGCCTCGCTGCCGCGTTTGCTTGTCCTGCCGGCGGGCCAGCCGCCGCTGCGAGGCACGCCGGCCGCCCCGCCGCTGAGTTTACTCGCCCTGCCGGCGGGCCAGCCGCTGCCGCCGCTGCCAGGCACGCCGGCCGCCCCGCGCCATGTTTGCCCGCCCGGCCGGCAGGGCTGCCGCCGCTGCCAGGCTCTGCCGGCGGGGCGGCCGCCGCCAGGCTCGCCGGCCGCCCCCTCCCGTCTGCACCGCCGCCACATTTGCTCGCCCTGGCCGGCACTGCAGGCCCCCGCACCGCCGGGCTCTCCCACACTGCTGGCCCCGATTCTGCTGGGCTTCCCCCGCTGCCAGGCAGCCCCACCCGCCGGCCTTACTGCTTCTGCCATGCTCCCCTGCACTGCTAGCCCCAGTTCTCCCGGGCTCCCCCGCCCTGCTGGCCCGGGCTCTGCCGCCCCCCCTGCCCCGCCCTGCTGGCTCAGGCTCAGCCACCCGCCCCCCACACTGCTGGCCCCGCCTCTGCCAGGCTTTCCCACCTCAGCCGGGGCCGGCCGGGCTCCAGCTTGGCTTGGGGCTGCCGCGGGCTCTCACTTCCGTGTTGGCAGATTTTAGAACTTTGTTCATGTATTAGCCGCCCTCGAATATTAGCCGCACTTCCGGGTTTCCACCAAACTTTTGGTCAAATTGGTGCGGCTTGTATTCGTGAAATTACTGTATTTGGGAGACTCCATTTTTCCACTTAAATGCAGAATCAGACACATGGAGTTCTTCCACGAGGTCTTTAGGTTTTGGTTTTTTCTGAGCAAAAAGAATATCCAAGTAAAAAAGCCCAAAAAACCTGCTTCAAACTTGGTTAGCCAACCTCCCACTTTTACATTGGTTAGGGAATTTTATTCTCTTTTCTGGAAGAAAGAAAAGAAGAGGGAAAAAACCCCAAACCAAAACAAGAAAAACTAGTCCAAAGCAGTATTCTGTTCTTGTTCCAGTTGATCTGTTAAGGATTTTGTCACTGCCCTTTGCCAGACCAGGAAAGACTTCAGTATATGAAAAACAGAACCTCTCCCATGGTACAGTGGGACCCCCATGTCCTTTTTTTGTAGAAAACATGAGACTACAAGTGCTTTCCCACTTTTCCTGTCTTAGGAGTCTCAGGTGAAGAGACAACTGCATCATGCCAACCTACTGGGAAACATTAGACATGAGGTGTGTCCTCCAAAAGGTCTGAATCAGGATTGCAATATCCAAATCAGATGCCTAAAGTAGGGTGGCAGTCTCAATCCAGACTACCCTTTCCCCTTCCTAAAATGCTGAATTTGCTGATTTTCCCAACTTGCCTTTTCAGTTTCTAAGGATTTCTGTTAGAAAGAGGTAATACAGCAACTTAGTTTTTCCAGCACCAAAAAATGCTGTAACGAGAGATTCAGCTAATAGCACTGAGGAACACTCTCTCACATACAGAAACCCTGTGTAGGATGGGCTGCTGTCACAGGTAAATCCAGCTGGATTAGCAACAGACTGAAAGCTGTGGCTTTTACAGAAAAAAGGCAGACTCATGACAAACAAAGGGATGTGACACAGGAAGGGAACTTTCCCTTCCATTTTTACCTCTTTCTCCCTTTATATTTTATTCCTTGTCCTCCCAGTATTTTGCAAAAACACAAGATGGTCATGTTACAGCTACAGACTATGCCAAAGATTTGTCTCTTCTCTCTCTCTCTGTATGAGTTAGTCATTACCAGCAAGCTTTCTGGGGTGATGAGTCAGTGACACAAAGAAATGACAGATTAGACGTGATATTTATTTTCCTCTGCTTTTTTGAAGCATGGCTGTCCCCCCCACCTGAAAGAATGGAGGAAGGGATGACCAAATGCACTGTAGCTGGGAGCACTAAGGATAACAGCTCCAAACTCTGCAGCTTTACCTAAAAGGCTTGTAGTTTTTGTATGCTTTTTGCTGTATGATTACTCAGCAACACTGTTTTAGAAGTTGCAACATTCATCTTTAAACATTAATTACCAAGGCATGATTGCTTCAAAAATCCACTGCCTGAGGCCAGGGCCTAGGAAGTGGAAAATGTAATTTCAGAAAGCGATGAGAACAAATGCTGAGCTTTTTAATTGCAGGTTGGTACAAATGACTAACAGTAAAGCAAAACTCATTTTGGATTAATTTGTTGTTTCGCATGTCAAATTCAAAACTTAGCAGTGAGTTGCCTGGGGTTTGTTCTTTCCCCCTACTCTCATTGTAAAAGTCAGAGAAACAGATGAATTTTTGAGAGGTACAGGAAATACTTTTCTAAAAATCTGGTTAAAATTATTTACAAGAGAGAAAGAGAGAGAGGAAGAAATCAAGGAAGAAAGAGGAAGAAATCAAGGAAGAAAGAAAAGAAAGAGACTAAATGATGCATGCACAGTCAGGCAATAGTTGCAATAGTCAGACAATTGCTGTGCTCTTTTCGAGCTTCATTTCAGGGTGAAGGCTGAAGTGATTCCCAGCATCTACCTCCATCTCCCTCAGTTCTGCTGAAATTTACCTGGAATCACCAACAGTATAACAATGGCTCAGGCCTGCTTCATCATATGTGGCAATACAAGATTAAATGCTGCTGTGACTCAACATTGCCACATCAGATGTCTCAGCCTGATGCCAACAGAACCAGTGCAATAGCATTGGCATCTTCATCTCCACCCTTCTGGCCTTGCTGCTGGCAGAATGGGGACAGCCCTGTGTGAGCACCTTTGCAGGGCATCAGAGACACTTGTTTTCACACAAAGGTAGAGAACTTGTTCATTCTAGCCCCACACTGCCACACCTGGGAAGACACATCTGATGGGAGATATGACTCACAACCTGATGGGTCTGAGGCTGGTTTCCTGCATGACCACTGGAGACAGACCATACAAGCAGGCTCTGTGATGGTCCTAAAAGATGGATTGGCACCAAAGTCTGGAGGCCAAAGAGACTACAATGCTCATTTAATGCTCATGTTCACTGGAAAACTCCAGTTCTGCTTCTGGGTGTTCTCAGAAACACTTCTGGCCTCATAGCACTGCACAGCTTATGCCTGCCTCCCTGGGATTGAGAGATGTCATTCCACTTCACTACCACATGGGCCTAAATCACTAGATATACCAAAAATCTGCCTAACCCTTCTTATTTCATCCAGAGAAGCAGAGAGAAGGTGTTCATGATGATAGTCAGTGCAGCCCACCTCCTCTCCCAGTTGCTTTTAACAGTTCTGTACTGGAAGATTTTCCCCGGGGAGATCTGCTTTTGATATGCTCTGACTACATTCTCTTGCTGATTCATTATGCACCCTTCTGTCAAATGGGGAATAAAAGACCTTCTTTACCTCATGGCTATTCTCACCAGGACTGTACTGCAGACCCTTATTCAGAGGCCAGTTTTTGCAGGATGGCTCATGACCACACTGTTAAGAGTTTGGTCCCTACTGAGTGGACTTGCTGCAGCCATGCTGCACAGTGCTCAGCTCACATCTCTCTCATGACCCTGTAGTTAACAGTCAATATTTTCTGTTCATGGGCTTGCTGGGTTTTTTCAGTTCAAAGTATGAAGAGTACTAAGAGGTGTATTCTTCAGGCAATCAGAGCAGTGCTGTGTCAAAAAGCTAAAATGCCAGAAACAATATTGTTGTGTGCTCTAGAAAAAGGATGGGTGAGGGCACAAATTATGCTGTTGCTATAATGATGAAGCAATGTCCTTGCTGAAGGAAACACATTTGGTACCTTCCACATCTATCCTATCTGTTTGAAGCAAACCTTCACAGTGTCCTACACAACTGACAACACTCACATTTCCCTTTGGGGATCCCAATGAATTTGTCCAGAAGAATGCTCTGACACTGACATAATGGGCATAATAACCATAGATAGTATGAATGACCAGGAAACCCACTGCTGGAGAAGAACAGCAGTGCACCAAGTTCAGCCACAGCATTTTTAAGCAATAGGGTCCATGAAGTTCAGGAGAGGTCTCTCACTCTCCCAGACAGAGCTCCAAGCAGAACATCAAACCCCAGTGAAACACAGTGATGTACAGCAGTCCTCAGCTGGTGTGTAAATTGGTGGGTAAGTAAAGATGACACACATCTTCCACTGCTCTCTCACACTTTCAGATAATCAAGATGAGTACTGTATTTGTACGGTGATGTCCAGAAGTATGCAGAACACTAGGGCTTGCACTGTCTCCCATCCTCCCCTCCTTTCCCAGAAATCCAGTGGCCAGCTTCAGCTCTGTTTTATCACAGGTATGACCGGGAGACTGAGATGAGTCTCTTGTGGCTCTGCCCTTCTGAATGTCACTGCTGCTCTATGGAAACCCAGCTGCCACTATATTTTCCTGACCGCCTCTAAAATGACTGTTAAGGACAGAAAATATTAATTAAATTTTAATTAATAAATTGAATACTGTGAGGTTAATTATAGCTATTTACAGGGAGTGTATGGGATTTGAAGGGCCTACCTTCTGGTGTTTTTGCACAGTGTTGCCTCTTCCTTTAAGCTCTAATTAGCTAGCTTTTTTCTTTTTAATAGCCAGCCTTCAAATGACTGCTCAGTAGCTCCCATTTTGTTCCTCATCAGCAGTCCTCCAGCACAGCTGCTACAGAAGGGGAACAGCCCTGCAGTTTGCCTTGAAGGGAGCAGGTGATAAGAATCTATCAGAAGTGGTGTAAACCGACAAAATAAATTTAAAACAAAACAAAGCAAAACAAACCAAAAAAACCCAAAAAACAAACCAAGAGTCCCAACTTCTAAACTATGTTAAGCAAGAAAACTATATAAGAAACAAAGAATGTGGAAGAAATAAGAAGGAACTGCAACATCTGAAGCTGCTGCAAGGTCAAAAATGTTCTCGCTGTATGCAGCCCTCTTGTCCAGCTGCATATTCTGCCTTCCTGCATATGCACAATGCCAAAAGCCATCAACAGCAGATAAGCACCTGGGAAAAAGCAAGCTGTTCAGCACAAAGTCAGCTGTGAAATTTGAAATAATTTCTCCTCTACTCCTTATTTTCAAACTACACATTTCCTCCCTAGTGGTAAAACCTTTTTAAAATTTAAATTGATCCAATTACCTGTACTTCTAGCTACTCAATTCATACTTCTGAAGAGAAAGGGTCCTTTCAGGACACTGTTAAAGTGAAGGTACACAGTAACACACTGTGCCCAGATATGAAGAGTTTATTCCGGACAGCATTTCAATCTCATGCCACTAGATGAAAACTAATAGTTTTCAGTAGCCTAAGAACCAGCACAGAAGAGAGCTTTGAAGTTTGGGGATACTTTGGGCATTGTTTTGTTGGGTTTTTTTGCAAAAGTGACCAACATGTTAGTAAGCAGACCACTGCTTTCCCTCAAGTATCTGCTCCTGCCTGCTAAGGGCTCATGACTGAACAACTGAATGGCTGCCATGGAAGGAGCAGAGGACAGTGGCTGGAAGATGAGGGCTGACATAGGCACCACAACCAGTAGCTGGCCTGGTACCTGCCTTCTTCTTCCTATCACAGCAGTTGGCTCCAAGCGGTAGGCACAGGAGACTGGTTTGGGCTCCTGCTGAGGTGAGACAGGGTGAAGAAAGAGGGAAGAAAATATGTTGTTTGGCTTTTTTTTTTTTTTCCTTTTATAACCAGGAGCAATAATGCTAGTTAGGGAAAGTGGGAATAAACTGCCAACATGAAGAGCAAGATATCTCCAAAATTTCACGTGGAACCCTGTGGTTTCTGAGGTTGGAAAACCATTGCCTAAATTAAGAAAGCTATCTTCCATCTCGAGAAAGGAAATATAATAGCCAGAATCACTCTTGCAGAAAAACCTAACTCGTCTGACTCCTCAAGCATGCTCAAAAATTTTATCTACTCTCCTTTGCAGCAGAACAGTTTCACTGCCTAGGGATGCTGAGCTGAGAGCCCTTCAGCCCATGCTTTGGCTGAAAGTGTCAGATCACAGTGCAAAATCCCTGTTCCAGGTCTACCTTTCACATTCACAGAGATTTCCCCAAAACCAAGAAAATAAAGTACTGTCTCCCCTTCTAGTATTTGGAGTTGTGACACCTGAGAAATGTTTGTCAGCATGTGTAACAACACATCTGTTGCAAGACATCATTTAAAAATGCGACCTTTCATGGTGTCTCCAGACAGGCTTTTCTCCACTTCAACAGTAAAAGCTTCTGCTCCTGCCAGGACTTAGCTGCTTATTCAAAGTCCCAAAATCCCAGTTACACCGATGACTGGTCACCCCCAAGCCCGTGGGCTCAGAGGCCTGGAGCCAGGCATGAGAGCACCGGCTTAGTTACAAGCTTAAAGGGCTGAGAGCCTTTAAGGAGGCTGAGACCCTGGATTAGCCAGGGTGTTTCCAAGCGGGCGGCTGGGCTGGAGAAGCAGAAGCCGCAGCAGGCTCGGGCGGCCGGTGCCACCTTCTGGACACCCCCGCAAGTGACATTTCCCATCCCCTTCCATGGACGAACACTACGTAAAGAGGCTTCATCTCACTCCCCGGTCCAGCCTTTCTGGGTTGCTCCCCGCCTCTCTTTGAATGCACATACCTGAGGGGGAGCAACCCCAACAGGGTAGCAGCAGCAGAATCCAAGCCGGCTGCACAGTGCATCCCCATCCTGTGGAAAAGTATGTACCGCAAGCTCACAAAAACGTTCCCCACCTTTATTTTGTTTCCTTCAAGAATTTCTGTGAAACAGCCAAGCCTGGCAGAATTAGACACAAGACTCATTTAAGAAACACCTGTGCATTTTAGGGATGAAAAGCAGAGGTAAGGACACCCAGCTAATGCCAGAAGTGTACTCTGAGGGGCTCACAGAGTATTTATTTGAGCAAGGACCAGCCTGTGGAGAGGGGCTTGACTTGTCTTGGGGGCTGATTAGCTTTAGTGGCCATGTACAAGTGCAGATATGAAATCTTGTTATTTATACCAACAGCAGTTATGCTGTCACAGAGAATTGTGCCCTTTAACATCCAAAACACAAACTGTTGCATGTGGTTATACCATAGGCATTTCTCAGAGCAAGGCTAAGGTTAGAGAGGCCACCTCATCCTGAAACAATCCAAAATTATATCTCCCATGTACAGCAGCTGCAGTTCTTTCTGTTTCTTATAGCTGCAGAGTGAGACTAGACTTCCAAGTGGCAAATGGGATACATACACCCAACGCAGTCCTCAAAATCAGCTTGCAGAATAAGCTTGGGAACAACTTTTAGTGCAGAGAAGATGTCTCCAAGGAATGGTTTAGAGAGCGCAATTAGAAGTGGTAGGCCAGAAAAAAAGCTGTGAGGTTGGAAAAAATATCTGAACCAGTAGAAAGCAAAGAGGAGCCAAAAGGAAGAGCTATGGGTAGAGTCAGGAAGCAGGCAGCAATAAAAAGCTGCAGGCTGCAGAGTGCAGTGCTGCAGGGCTTCACACTGAAGACCTGTTCTTTCACCCCAAACTAAGATGGAACTTAAGAAATACGGATTTTGAAGCTGTCACATGCTTGCAGCAGCTGCAAGCATGCAGGATGTAAAACAAAGGTCTTCAACTTAGTGGCAGCTTTTTTAGGGATTACCATAACATGAGACAGTGGCAATAGAAGCAATGGGCCTTATGAAATGTACACATAATAAAATGTGTTCTGTAATGGGAACTTGAATGATCTAAGTATTATACAAATGCTGCTGCATTCCTATGCTGCAAATGACACTTGTTTCCATTTCAGAGGACAGGGCTCTGCAGCAGTGTGGAGTAAGGCTGAAGGACCCATAAAGCAAATGTGCAGCAATGGTAAGGCAATGCATTTATTTCAGAATTACAGTAATTTCACGACCATAAGGTGCACCGGACTATAAGGCGCACTTTTTTTTTGCAGCGAGGAGCTGTGCTGCGTGCAACAAAGTAACGAAATAGTAACTGAAGGGTTTACTGACAGGTGCTCAAATTGCAAACATTTTTCACAGATTGGCGTAGCCTTTAAACGCAGCCCAGGCACCCTCCCTGTGCCGGGGGCCTCGGCACTCTTGCTTGCCCACGGTGCCAGCTGGCAAGGCGCAGCTCAGGGTGGCTGCAGCTCATGGCGGTTCAGGGCGGCTCGGGGCTGCCCACAGTCCGGATTGGCTCGGGGTGGCCGCGGCTCGCGCCGGGCTGGCAGCTCCCTCTCTCCTTCCCCGCGCGGTCTGCACCGGGCTGGAGCCGGCGGCTCCCTCCTTCCCCGCACGGTTAGCGCTGGTCCAGAGCCAGTGGCGGCAGCTCCCTCCCCATACAATTTGCGCCAGGCCAGAGCCGGCGGTGGTGGCTCCCTCCGTCCACCCCACGCGGCTTGCACCGGGCCAGTGGCAGCGGCTCCCTCCTTCCCCGCGCAGCTCGCTCTGGGCCGGCAGCGGCGGCTCCCTCCTTCCCCACGCGGTTAGTGCCGGTTCAGAGCCAGCAGCGGCGGCTCCCTCCCTGCTTCCCTGTGCAGCTGACGCCGGGCCAGCAGCGGTGGCTCCCTCCTTCCCCACGAGGCCCGGCCTTCGGCGGTGGCTCCCTCTGTCCCTCCCCGCGTGGCTCGTGCCAGGCTGGCAGCGGCAGCTCTCTCCTTCCCCGCATGGCTCCTGCCAGCCGTGGCCGCCTGCTCCCACCCCCCTCGCGATTCGGCGCTCCCACAGCACCGCCCCGCCATTTCAGCTCGCACTTCCGGGTTGGCAAATTTCTCAACTTTGTCCATTATATAAGGCGCACTGGACTATAAGGCGCACTTCCGGGTTTGAGCCAAAATTTTGGTCAAAAAGGTCCACCTTATAGTCATGAAATTACTGTAAGTATTTTTTAATTGCATTTTTTCGTAAATACCCACATAGCAATATGATAAATACCACCTGCATGGCAATTAAAGCCACACTGCAGCTTTGACATTACCATGCTGCTGTTACGCAACCCAGTTTCAGATGCTGACCCATTCAGGTTTCCAGTTTTTACAGCTGGACTCTACCTGAGTTTAGCTACTGCACAGCAGCCCCAAATATATGTACTGTTACGGCTAGTTTGTGCAATGGCTTATTTAAATTTCTTTTAATGTAGATTTATCAAATGTAGCAATAAGCTATCTTCCACAAGAGTGTAATCAGTAACTGATGATAACAGCAGTTTATTCATGTCAAAGCATCCAATTCCTACTGCTGTTAAGTCTCAGTTCCCATAGCCCTCCAGGACACGGAAGGATATAGACAAATCCTCCCTGAAGTAACTTTCAGCACTCCCTGGGACTCTGAGTCCTTCTCTCTCGGAGTGCTATATACTGTTGTATGATTTATAACAAAAGGTATCACTGAAGTACTTCTACTCTCACTGAGCACCATCTCTATTTATAAATTTTATAATTTATGGTCTGCATTGATTTTAGAAGCATCTTTAGCATGCAAGCAGCTGTTTAATGCATTTTGACCCCAAAGCAGGGAATTTGCACAAGTATTCCCACTAGAATGTTTGTCCTTTCATGTCCATGCATTAGGGCTCTGTTTAAAATCTGTCCATGTCCCTAATCTCCCTAGGGAGCTTTCCCTGAATATTCAATGCTAGTCCACAGTCTGTAACAAAAGAGGGAGGGGGAGGAAAAGAAGAGAGACAGAGAACAGTGTTTATGCATAAAGTTCAAGAGCCTTTCCACATAAAAAAACATATGCACACACAAAAGCACCTCAACTACAGAGCCTGGCATTTCTACAGCAAAGATCTGACAGCGGTTGCAGTTTTTCAAGTTAACTAATTTACAATAAGGGCATCAGACATCTGAGCTCCAGATGCACTCATTCAGGCAGCCAAGGCCATAAATAAAATAGAAAAGAATACTCTTACCCTAACATAGATTTTATAGAGATGTGTTGAAGGCTTAGCAGATGGGTTTTGCTGCCTCAGCTTTTACCTGTGTAACAAAGTAAATGCATAAAGCTGCTTACTGGCTTCTTCAATTCAAGACCTTTGCATTTGCTCCCATATGCTCCCATTAAAATATGGTTAATTTAAATAATAAGCAAAATCCTACTCCTCAGGGAAGCCGATGGCAATATTCCCACTGGTTCCTGCAAACTCTGGGTGTTGCTCAACATAAATGCAATTGGCTGAACTTGGCTAATAGCATAACCAATACCATAATTGAATTTGTATTCTTCAATCTACAGATTTGCTACCTTAATGCCACCCCTGGTTCTGCTTTCATCCCATGGTTCTATGGAAGGATAAAACCAATGAAACAGCTACTGTCACCAAATCTGGGGCTGCTGCTGCCTCAGCCCAGGCTGGCAACCAGCTCTCTCCCATGGAGAGGTGAGGAATCCTCACTTGAATTAGGACAAGATATCAAAACATTTTGTCATATCACTAACTTTGTTTTGCTCAATCAACATGCTGTTCTAACACAGCAGAAAACTGGAATAAAAATCTGAAAGACCACATATCACACAGCAAACATTTCAGAGTTTCAAAAGAGTTTGCCAATTGAGAAATGAGTGTTTTCCCCCACACAGAGACATCATCATCCTCATCATAATCATCATTCAGTCTAGCTTTTAGAAACATCTGAGCATTCTTTTGAAGCCAGTGTGTTGTTTGGGCAGATGGCATGGAAATTTTACAGTCCATTTCATCCCTGATGCCTACACTTAATGCTCACTGTTAATAATGGGATATACACACAGAGACACAGATCAATATACATGTGTATACAGACATGTTAAGAGAAGAAAACATTTCTGACATGTTCTTATAAGAGAATTAAATTGGTGAAGGCAGATTTCTGAGCTCAGCACACACTAGAAGTGCATCCTCAAAACTGTATATTTGGCTGACTTTAGGAAACATTGTGCACTGTGAGAAACTGTGAACATCTAAGGATGGGACAATGACAGGGAGAGGAATACCCAGTCTGGGACCAAAGCCCGCATCAGGAGCAAGCAAGAGGGGCAACTCCAGGATTGAGAGGTAGAACAGGCCATGCAGGGAACAGGCACTAAGGAAGTTACAGGACTAATGCATGGCTTGCATGCTATCCATGGTTGGATACATCCTTCCAGAGCTACCTTTAAGAGGCAGCACTTGACTCAAGCAAACCGGGCTCTGCTTGTCTCTCCATGCCTTGGCTTAGTCCCTACCCACAGATCCCATCCCTGACTGCTCTCAGGACCACTCCCAGATAATGCACTCCTGATGCCAGTCACGGCACTGCTTTATAATGCAGCTCAGGGAAAGATGGAGGAGGAAGAAGAGAACAAACTTAATTGATTATTGATGACTCAGAATAACTAGAAAATGTGCTAAAAGCAAATTTGTTTCATCAATGGCAGCGCATTGCTGTTTGCCTTACCTCCCATCAGACTAGGTCATCCCAATTCCTTTTCTCCATTTAATGGTGACATAGCTAAGTGGCCAGGAAGAAGCTGTCTCACCTATCATAAAAACACAGTACACAGTAATCATAGGAAGCTACTGTTAAGACAAAGCCATGACCTCCACATTTAAGAATCTGCTGGTCTGTAATCCTGAAGAACATATTTATTAGCAAAATCCTATTTTTATAAGTACAAATCAAGACAAACCTTCCTTCAGCACTGTACCAGATTTATGAATCATGAGTCCTGCAGTGAATGAGATTTTGCTTCAGAAATAAAATTGCTTGCTCAACTGCAGAATGCTTCAGTCTTCTTTTTCTACAACTACTGCTTAGTCTCAAACCAGAACAAAACAGCTCTGGAATTATACATGCACTAAAAGTCTTCTTAGTATCAACCAGATCCAGTATAAACACATAATTATGAGTTTCTGACATTTGCTCCATTAGCAGCATTTTCAATATCTGGCTACTTTGCAACACTTAGCAGCTAAGTAAAGTAGGTCTAGCACAGTCAGATGAGGATTTTTTTGTTTTGGGGGGGATGGCAGTGCTAGAGGTTTCCCAGATATCCCTTATTTCAAAGCAGGAAAAAAACAATGGCCAGCTCTGTATCAAACCACAGGTCAACAGATTTCAATGGTCCAAGGTTAAAACTGGCCTCCAGCTAGCTGCACAGACTTATCCCATAGGTATTAAACAGGAAACTTTTAAAGCTTAAAAATAGTTACAGTCATGTGACTTTTCCTTGTAAAAGGATTTTAAATCATGTACATGAAGACTACAACTTTTTCCTCCTTTGAAATGTTTGTGTTTGACACTTTCTCTAAAGCACAGCAAGTCTGTGTTTTTCTCTCTTGGACAGGCTGTAGGTTGAGTTTTGTTTTTGCTATTCTCTTTTCTTTCACAAATCAAGCTGTCAGCAGCACAGGAAGTAATTCTGTAACTGGGACACGTAAGAGCTCTGTTCTGAGACTGCATTGCTGCCTCCAGTAAAGTCACCCTTGGAAACAAGAGCACTTGAGAGTATCTTAGCACACAGTGAAAGGCTTTTTGCTACGGTTTATTTAGCTGAAAAGGAAAAACATAATTCAAGGAAAAAGCTCCAGAGCTTAGAGATACAGAAAGTATGAAGTCACTCCTGAGCTGCCTGCTACTGCAGGCCACAACCTCTAAAAGAGCACTGTGTTTGAATATCCACTTCTGTGGGGACAATGCTTTTGAGATGGGAGATAAACCTAGCTTTCTTGGACTGATATGAAAGCTAAACAGTAATACATGCTCCTCTCCTACTACACAAACACTCCCAAAACTAAGGGAGTCCAGCCTGATTCCAAAGGGCCACGCTGTGCACAGCTGATTGCTGCATTGCTTTAGCCTGCTATTAACTTCTTCCTCTCTGCTCCTTACTTACTGCTCCATATCACAGCTCCTAGGTGTTCTCTCCACATGTCCAGACTTCAACCCCAGCAGATCCATCCCATCTGTCCCCAGATGCCACATCTAGCCACCACTGCCCAGGTGGCCCAGTTTACCTAACTTCGATCTCCTGCAGGGACTTGGAGCTATCTCCACCATCAGATGCTCTGTGCTTACCCAGCCCAGCCATGTAATTAGCAGTGCAGCTGCACAGCCACCAACCTGCCAGCACACATGTGGCAGACCACTTCTTGGCAACTATTAATCACATATTGCATAAGAAACAGTCCCTTAATGCAGGCGAGTCTTTCCACTCCCAAATAATGTAAAAGACATAAAAGCTTTTGGCCATGCAGAAAAGTGAACAAAATGAGTAGTAATTAACTCTCATGACTACAAAGGCCAACAACTTCAGCACTGGCAAAGGGGATCAGAGGCAGCTGAGCTGAGAAAGAACTGTAGCAGAACAAGTATTTGCCTGGGAGCAAGCACTGCCTGAGTGCTTATTTTAGAATGAATAGTCATGTTAGTCAACTAGAGCTAACTTTTGAACAAATAGCTCCCATTACAGCATACCAGGGTACACTAGATGCATCCTGTGATGTACTAACTGACAACCTACTGCTAAGTTCTTTTTTTCAGAAATTAAAAAACTCCCACAATTTATCCTTCATAACTGATTCTGGGTTTTGGCACAATCTTTTCACAGATTAATGGAAATGAACCTAAAATGGACTTAATTATTGCAGCATGAGATATTTACATTCAGCAGGAGCATGTGGTTTGCAAAGAAAAAAAAAAGGCACCAAAGTTTTTCTGTAAATCAACACATGTGATTGTTCCTCACTATATCAGGACAGGCAAGTTATGGTGCACTAAATGTCCTTGGTGTTTCTGACCTTTCAGCACAACTGCAGCCTGTAAGCACCAGGATTTGGTCTGCTGTTCAGCAGCATACTATGCAGCCTGACACACCCTTCATGCCACTTACTTAAAATACCAGTGTGGACAACGAATATGACTCTCATGGTTTTCAAGAAGTAGGGGAAGAGAGCTTGGATTTGGAGAGTGATTTATAAAGCAGATAGAATTCATCCTGAAAATATTAAGTAAAATGTGTTATGATTATTACCGTGAAAATAAATGTATCTCATCTGGAAACACATGAATTCAGTAGTAAAAAATTCAGGAGTAAAAATTTCTGTTCTATATGAACTACTTCACACCAGTCATAAAGGGATTTGACAGGGATTAAAGATTCAGTTGTCAGCTGCTATGTCCTTTAATTAGCTTCCTAACATCCATACTGACTGAAGCAGCATGTTCCCAATTTAGCAAATTAGGCTGTCTCTGTCCAAGTTTCACTGTAGCTCTGAAGACCTGAAAAAGAGTATTAAATGCAGTGATTCTTCTGCCCCCTAGTAGACATAATCTACTATATGGATTTTCTTCTGTGCAGGCTTTTGTGGAATGGACAACAGAAGTATTTAACCTAAATTCCAGAAGCTGCATAAAGTGCGTGTGGCTCTTCATGATCTTTTGAGACCTGTTTGACAATACGTTTGCTATGACCAGTTCTTGTATATCCTATTTTTACTTCAGGTTCACACAAAACTTCACCACATACATTCATTCACAACTTCACATCCATATCACAGTTAGGTATGGATGGCCTTGCTTGCAAAGCGCTTGACAGGACTTTGGGGTCCTCTGCCACAGACAACTCAGACCCCAACTGTTTAATCCAGCCAAAACTTCTTCACCCCTGTTTTGCACTCCCACCTGTAATGTGGAGATGATAAAATTCAACATTTCCAGCTAAATAATCTTCAACTTTTTAAACTGTACACTTCTTAGGTCAGAGGATCAACTATATATTCACCCAGAATCAAGCACAAAATCATTCCTTAATTTAACTCTCTGTGTAAGAATCAGCCCCTAAGATGTTAACCAGCTCTTGTTTCACTGCGTTTTTAAAGTTCAAATCAACTGTAAATCAGACTTTGGGTCATTAGGTTTACCTTGTTTCTATCCCCCTGTCTTTCTATGATCTGGGTGATTCCAGGCAAGTTTCTTGCTGGTCTTACACTTGTTTTTGCCATATTAGACTGCTGGAGCCATGCAAGAAACTGTAATAACAATACTTACTGCCCAGCTTTGACAGGGCATAGCTATTTTTACTGGATTACTTTTCTGGCACAGCATTTAAAGCATCAAATGATTTGACACCTGTAATTTTATACTTGGAATAATACAAGGTATTCATACTTCTTTTGTAATATAAGATAAAAGTGAACACTACATATGTTCTCATTCCAGCGCTGCTGTCTGACAGCTATTTGCCCAAGGAGAAAAAAGTACTGTTACATTACAGAATTATGTGGAAAAGTAAAAGCTATGGAAAAGAAATCATTAAATAACTAACATATTCCCCTGCTAGCACTAGACTGTTCCCTGCAGCATGTTTCAGAGTGTTTTGTCCAGTCTGGTTTTACAAGTTTCACACTACTTTCATTTATATATTTAATACAGCGCTGAGTCCAATGTGGTTTGGTGCTGCTTATTTTCCTTGTCTTTCAACTAGAAGACTCAGTGCTAGACCAGCTGTTCATATGGAATCAGCTCCAAAATTACTGAAAAAATATCTGGACACTTTCCACTGACTTCAACAGGCTTTGGATCAGGCTCAGGAAAAGAAGACGAATACATTTCATGTAAGACTAAGCAGGTTACAGTCAGCAAAGTATAAAGAGGATTAGCTGTGTACAGTCCAAAGGCACGTTACCCTGCATGCTGAAACTCCTGCTTAACACACTTTCACTTTCACAGAGAGAAAGGGCCAGATTCGCTCCTGGTGCTCTGCCACTAAGTCAATGCTACCACACAAGGAATGAGTGTGATCCTGAATCCACCCAGTTAACCTCATTACAACTGGTATTTTCCTAAACTAGAGGTGAGAAAATTTATTTTCTAAAATTGCCGAACCAGTAAGCAAATCATAGAATAATAGAATGGTTTGCTTGAAAGAGACCTTAAAGGTTGTCTAGTTTCCAACCCTCCTTCCCCCCACCAAGGGCTTTTTGCTTTTCAGCTAAGTTTGGCTCTTCAGAGACTCTATGGAAGGAGTATCAGGAAAAACACAATAGATTTTGTCTCTGTCAGGGAAATACAAACTCTTTTTTACTTCAGAATTTAAAATGAGTTATATTTGGTTTAAGACACACATATCTAGACCTCCACTTTCTGTCACCAAAAGAGATGGGCAACCCCAAACCAACTTTATTGAGCTCTACATATATGACCCCATATACTACAACATACCCCGCTGTGTATGCTTTGAGAGCATGTCTTCTGAAAGCTAGAATGCCTCTTATCAGGGATTATTCTACCCATGGGGGATTTATCCTGAACAATACCATCAAATGAAAATGGTGGTGAGCAGTTATTCTTCCCACCCTTCAGAAGTTCACGGTAAAACATGTCAGTGTTAGGGATGTTCTCAGCTGCTGAGAATGCTTTAATCAACCACTTTTTTTCTGCTCCTTCTGTTCCCTAGGGACAGAGGACTTCATGGCACTGCTTTTTTGTGCAATGTGTACAGTTACAACCTATGCCAGAAGTATGCCATTAATGAATGAACACTGGGGGGGTGTGCGTGTGAAGCAGATGACATTGTTCTTTTGATCTTCTGAGCTCCACCACTGCAGCAGACAGGTGTCTAAACTACTTTATTAATGCACTGAAGTCTTCCATCATTTCTCAAACAATACTGAAGGAAAAATCAGAATTTCATAATGTGTGATTTTATGTTCTTCCAGTTCAAATCTAGGTGGAAGTAGGGGGGAAAAAGATTATTTCTTAATTTATTTCTTAATTTTCCAGGGGGATGGGAGGAATATTGGATGTGCTTGCATTCTCTGAGGCAGCCAACAGAAGTTTCTCAAATTTCTGTTTAATTTCAAAGCAGTTTCCACACAACATTGGAGGTGTTTAGCTTTAGGTACAATTTTGAAACTAATTCAACAGAGCAAGATAATGGATTAGAAGTATTTTTATGGATAACATAGAACCAGAATAAGCATGTTTAAAAATCATAGAGGTTTATGGACATGATTATAGCAATGGTTTTAGCCTCCAACATATGAATAGCAGTGAAAAACAACCCAACTGCTATGAGGCCACAGAAATACATGGAAGAAAGTTTATATGCAAATGCCTGTAGGAAAACAATGTAGAAAATCCTTGATAACCCTTCCAAATATATTATTCTAATCTGGCATTGTGATGAAAAACTGAATCCACCCAAATTTTCCCAAATTGAATGACATTTCCAAGGGGAAGAGAAAAAGAAGCAATCTAGGACCTCTGTTCTGTAAAAGAAACAAATCAAATCACCACTTCACAGGCAGCTAAGCTGATGTAACAAGTCCCTGTTCCAATATTCTAACATCCTCACAGTAAATAATTTCCCCTAATATGTAATGTAAACCTACTCTCAGTTTAAAACTATTTCCTCTTGCCCTATTATAACAGGCCCTTGTAAAAAGTCTCTCTCCATCTTTCTAAAAGTCCGCTTTAGGTACAGGAAAGCTGCTCCAAGATCTCCCTGGAGTCTCCTCTCCTCTCCTCTCCTCTCCTCTCCTCTCCTCTCCTCTCCTCTCCTCTCCTCTCCTCTCCTCTCCTCTCCTCTCCTCTCCTCTCCTCTCCTCTCCTCTCCTCCCCTCCCCTCCCCTCCCCTCCCCTCCCCTCCCCTCCCCTCCCCTCCCCTCCCCTCCCCTCCCCTCCCCTCCCCTCCCCTCCCCTCTCTTCCCTTCTTTTCTCTTCTCAGAACATCCCCAACTCTCTCAGTCTGACATCAAAAGAGAGGTACTCCAGCCTTTTGAACATCCTTGTAGCCCTCCTCTGGATTTGTTCTAACAGGTCCTTGTCCTTCTTATGTTGGACAAAGCATTTTCCATAGGGTCTCATGAGAACAGAGCGAGGGGCAGAATCTCCTCCCTGGCTGTGCTGGCCACACTGCTTTGAAAGCAGCCCGGGAAATGGCTGAATTTTTGGGCTGCAAGCGCACATTGCTGGATAATATCAAGCTTCTCATCAACCAACACCCCCAGCTCCTCCCCAGCACTGCTCTGAATCCATTTTCTGCCTGTTTGTGCTTGGGATTGCCCCAACCCATCTGCAGCACCTTGCACTTGGCCTTGTTGGACTTCTTGAAGTTCACACAGACTTACCTCTCAAGCCTGCCAAGTGTCATCACTTCCCTCCACACCTCTCAGTTTGGTACCACTGGCAAATCTGCTGATCCTCCACCTCATGTTTGTCATTTAGTCAGCCATTTATCTCACTATGCCAGAGAAAGCTACCCACCTTTCTGCTGTTTTTCTTCCAGGCTAACAGGTCAAAATGGGTAACGGGGAGATCCAACATGTGTCAGAAGCAGGGCATGGTAAGCAGCAGAATTACAAAGACCAAGGACTCCTGAAGAGGAAAAAAGGACTGGGGACTGCCACATCTCTCTTCGTGCAAACTGAAATTGTCTGAGGGTGTCTCATGGAAAAACTGTCTTATTGCAAGGACTTGTTATTATAAGGGAAGGGGTAATTGACAGGAGAAGTAGAACAAGTAAGGGTCCTGTCCTTTGAGAAGGGTGTATATCAGGCTGCAAACTAGAGTGGTAGAAATCCCATAGGTCTGAAGAGGATTTCATGGGTAGAATAAACTGTGTACATGTGCAGTAGCTGCAACACACAGGAACGGGGGATGTATAATCTATATGCAAATAACTATGTTATTCCCCCATGAAAGCATGGGCCTGACTGCACAGCCATGTCTACACCAAGTCTGCTTTTTCTGATATGTTGCACTTCATATGCATGGCTGGACAGCAGAGCACGCACACAGAGCTGCTCCTGTGACTGGAGAAGCTCATGTCCTGTAGCTTCTATGTGTGCTCACAGCACCAACATCCAGAATTCCCAGGCATGCAGCAACCAGTTCAGAAGTATCAGCTCTCTACAGCTACCACACATCTGGAAAGCCTAGACAAATTTATGAAGCCCTCAAAATCTGCCTAAATGTGATTCCCAGTGCAAAGAGTAAATGTGTCTGGGAAAAGGAAGCCTGTAGCATCTAGGAAGTCCTTTGCTACCTGCACAAATGCAAACACAGGACACCAAAAGTTTAGGAACACCTGTTCCTAATGAAGTGAAGGCAGGGCTGGAGCTTAAGTCTCAAATTTTTCCCGTCTTCTCTACTGACTTGATTTACCACAATTACATTTGATAATGAATTTGAGAGGACGTGCTCTCACATAATGGAAATACAAGAGATGTCTTGCATTTCAGCTTCACAAATGTGCCTGGTACTGATGCCCTTACAAAAGCTGCATAAAGAACTTATTTCAGGTCAAGACACCCAGGAAGAAAATAACTGTAAACAAGAGGCTATGCACTAAGATGAGAATCCACTCTTCTCTCTTCTTTAAATGGCATTGGCTTATAAAATTAATTGCTTACACACCTCACAGAGACGCAGTACTTAATTAATATTTGTTAAGTGCTTTGCAATTCTGACGGAAGACATCATACTGTTGTGCATCATGATTAATACAGTGTGAAAGTGATGCCATTGGTGTTGCTCAAGCAGAATGCTGAAAGGGTATCTATTCAGTTTTTGATTTAAAAAGGGGAATGGAGATGGAAAAGGTTGAGGAAAGCAATTTAAAACTCAGCCTAAAGAGAAGGGGAGAACTGGAAAGGAGAGAAGCTAAAACATTTTTCAGAGGTATTTACTGTGTGAGGAGCATTTATTCCTGCAAAACTAAAGTGTAAGTGCCTACAGCAAAATCCTGGCTCCAATCAAGTACACGGAAAATGTTTCACTGACTTCAGTGAGGTGAAGATTGTTAATTTTTGTTATAATTTCCAGCAGATGCATCCCATATGCAGTTTTGCAATTTTGCACGGTTCTTTGTTTATAGTTTAGGTTCAGGAAATAACCTCATCAAGCTCAGGCATGCTCACCACGTAAAGGCAACTGCTCAGCTTCTAATCTTTCTACTACATCCCACACTTGGAGTAAATTTTTCCATTCCGTTAATGAACTTCGACTTGAGCTACCTACTTAAGCTGGTGGCAAAACTCCAATTAAATGAAAGTTCTGTGTAGATCACTGTAGATTTTGTAATAAACATGGGAAGCAAACATCCTGTGTTTAACAGTGTATACCCCTGGAGTTAATTCATTTACTCCGAAGCCTGTGGAATTCTGACTGGAAAAACAAATCAAACAAACAAATCCCCAAACTCCCAAAGCAACAAAAATTCAGGCAACTTATTTTTTTAAGCATTAGCCCTTCATACCTAGCAAGATTAATGTTCAGAGAAACATGTTCCTCTACTTCTGGAAAAGGCAGAGTTAATTCAACTGAAAGCTTTGCACCTGTGAGGCTCAAAGAAGAAAGGTTAAAAAAAGTAGCAAGGGAGAGGCACCAAAATTTGAGAGAAGGTACCTGTGAGCTTCTAGTATTAAGAAGAATCACTTTAAAGCAGGAGCCTACAGCTATTTTAAGTAGGAAACTAGGTGAAAATGTTCTAGGCTTCAAATTTTGAAATATTTCTATTTTTGACAATGGTCGAAGACTGTGGTGTACATGGGGGTCTTGGTAAGCTATTAATTACCACTTTCCAAGTGGTGTGTGATGGCTTCCATCTTCTTAATGTACTCCTGTTCAACACAGGAAATCTTAGAAATACTATTTATTCTAAAGCATCTATTAAGGTGGGTTCTCTAACCATGCTACGTGTAGAAATGTTGTACTACAGCAAATCAGCACTTGTAGAGCAGTTTTGTTTCCATGCAACTGCTAGACCAAATGTAATGATCAAATTGCACACAGCAGCTCTACCCTTCACTTGTTCTAGCATGCTATGTGTTTTTAACTGTAGTGCAGGCTCTGAAGCATGTAGGCTTGTAGTTTTCTCTCTTAGTGCTTGTACAGCTGTGTCTACAAATGTATGTGTCCAGTAAAATCCAAGGAAATGTTCCTGGATGCCAGGATGAAGCTTAGATAGCTGCAGCTCTAATAACTCACATTGTAGTTCTAAGTGCTGACAGTTGCTTTCCAATCCTACTGGAATAAGCAACATCATTCTTCCATCTAAACTCAGTAGTCAAAATGTGTTGGTGTATGAACTACATCATGCTGCTATTCTCAGGATCCTAAGGAGAGATGGTATTAAGGTGCCAAGGCAAAAATTCAAGCCTAAAGAGTTTACTGACTGGAAGTTAAATGTGTGATACTTAAGTCACGCAAAAAGAGTGCGGTGTGACTGTTGTCAACATGTAGGCTGTATCTCCTTCCTAAGAATGCTTATTAGTAAGATACTTACTGGACAACCAGTAGCACCATATATGGCAAATGTTTCCCCAAGTTCTGCCTTTATTATGACTGGAGATAATGGTGCACAGGTAGTACAGTGGAAAAACCATTCTGTCAACTTCTTGGCATGGGTACTGACAGGGAAAGCCACTAAAGGAATGCTAACTACAGTAAATTCACGAATACAAGCTGCACTGAGTATAAGCCGCATCTCTGGGTGTTGGCAAATATTTTGTTTTTTGTTCATAAATAAGCCGCACCCGAGTATAAGCTGCTCTGTCGTTCGCAGCGAGGACCCGGCTCGGGCTGTGCAGGCTCGGCCCGTTCGGGGCTGCTGATGGGGCCAGGTGGCCCAGCCCGGCGCTGCCGCTCAGTGGGGCCGCTGGGGGCAGCTGCCGCTGCCACTGGGCTCGGTCACCACGGCCCGGCGCTGCCCCGTGGTGGCAGGCAGGGACAGGGCCCCCCTCGCTCCCACGGCGGCGGGCGGGGACGGAGCACCCCGCCTCCACCCTAAGCTGCGGCAATGACGGCACGGGGCTCCCGCCGCCTCCCCGAGCCACGGCAATGGCGGCACGGGGCCCCCCGTCTCTCCCCCGGGCTGCGGCAGAGGAGGGAAGGAGAGAGCTCTCCCACCTCTCTCCCTGCCCCCCGTGCTGCCTCCAGGGAGCCAGGCTCCACCTGCAGCACAACAGAGTAACAATTTGTAACAATCGCGAAATGCCGGCTTTGCAGCTGCTCGGCTCGGCACTCTGGCTGGCACTTCTGAGGTTGTAAATGTCAGAAAATTATTCACATATTAGCTGCTCCTGAGTATTAGCCGCATTTCCGGTTTGGGAGAAAAATCTTAGTCAAAATGGTGCGGCTTGTATTCGTGAAATTACTGTACCTATTTTACAGAGTTTTTAATTTTGTGGAGGGCCCAAAAGAAAATTATATCAGAAATCAGAGTAAGCAAGGTTATATGTAAGAGTTAGTGATTTTTTGCATGGGGCTGAGAGGATATGAAGGATTTTGTAGATAATAATGTTTCTCATTTTTAGATCTCATGAAAAACACCATTCTGCTAAATAAGGTATTTCCTGGCTTGTTTTCCTCACTGTGTGTCCATCTAAATTATTCCTGACTCTTTACCTGGCAAGATAAAGACTGACTTTTTCCTACTGGCTTACACTTTTTCCCCCAGCAGGCTGAACAGCAGCCCAGCAGCAACCTCCAATAAAACCACACCTGTATGGAAAGTATCTCAATTTCCTCTAAGCCTATGAAATGAATCCTAATCACTCTTATCTCACATGCTTTCCAGAGCAGGTTCTTGCAGTTCCCTAACCTTTTAACTTTTGCATCTGTCCCTGGTTTTAATGTTAAAACTTCTCGTCGTGGTTCTCTTATGCCATGAACAGGACAAATCTATTTATTTTTATCTCTAGCAAGACTTGTATCCCTTCTACTTACTTATAACCTGCCAAAATGAACTACCTGTATCCACAAATGCCTCTGTACTCTGAGTATCTTTTTAGTTGGTCCTCCTTCCCAGGTACTCCACATACCTTTACCAGCCTCACTTCACGGATCCCTCATGTTACACTAAAATGAATGTTGTTCACATAATCATGTATTTTCGACTAATATAGATCTTGGTATCACCCTGTGTTTACACCTTTATTTTCTGGGGTTCACCAATAACACACAACCAGTTTAGAGGCTCCTGTAGAGTGCTAAAAGACTGAACACAAGTGGTGTGAGGTCTTTGGGACTGTTTTAGATTCTGTTGAATCAAATTCCCTTATGGATATTGACATTTCTTATGGGTCTTCCTTCTGGGGGAGTTCAATATGTCAATTTAAATTATTTTAATGCTAGACTGGATTCTTATAAGTACTGCTGGCTATGTCTGTATCAGGAATAAGCATGAGTCTGCAAATTAAAATACCTGATACTGAGGGTTGTGTTCCCGCTATGGGTTCTGTATGTGTGGCAGGTTTAGGTTAGCTCTTGCCTGCCCTCATGGAGTTTCCTGCCTCTGAGTTGTGGAGAGTCTTGAGCATTCACTGGTGGTGCAGCCTCTGGTGATCTGAGAACTTCATGTTCAAGTCAAAGTGCAGTACATGGAGACAATCTGTTTCAAAGCCACGCTCTTGGCTCTCACTCATTTAACATCATCAAAGTGAGAGTCTGCACTAATGCTGGTGCACAGATCAACACCTGTCAGACAGTCTGGGAGATTACTGTTGCCATTAATGAACTTAATCCACATCTGGAGAATGCACACAGGGATGTGGAAGATTTCTATCTCTTTGTTAGTTAATGGGAGAAGCTTACAAAGCCAATCTTCAAAGCAGATACAGCTACAGATAGGAAAAAAGAAAACATTCCCTTTTCACTTGCCTCCAGTCTGATCTATGAGAAGTCTAAAAACATGATGGCAGAATACATTTTGATGTAATGGATAATTGGGCTTACTATGCTTAATGCAGTGATCAAATTAATAGCAGGATTGACTTTTTATTTAGTATAGTAAGGGGTAAGAAACGCAGGGGAAAGCCCCTATGATCTGATGTGTACCAAAGATATGCAGAGTACTCTCAGAGAGCTCTGGAAATAGGGACTATGTATTTTAGTTGGTGGTATGCTATGCAAACACTTAGTGAAAACACTTAAATACCAAGAAAAGCAAAATACTCTGCCCTGAGGCAAGGGGGTTGGGGTGGTTAAATTCAACTGCTAATACTGCTGTGCAATTGTTTAAAAACCACCACTGCACCACAGCAGATGAAAGGATTCTGTCATTTACAACATTTAATACCAGAAAGGATCCCCGAAACATGCTAAAAGACACATGCCAGAATAAAGTACCTGGTGGTGCTTTTTCAAGTTGCTCACAACAGGGAAAAGAGTAAGAAGTAATGCTGAAGTGATAATTTGAAATTGTACTAACATATTCCAATATACTTGTGTATCAGATAGCTTTTCAAAAGTATACTCTCAAGAACTTTCTACTCCTTACAATATACTAACTAGAAAAAAGTAAAACTGCATTTTCAAGAGGTTAGCTCCCACACTAGCCTAATGGTCATGTAACTGCTCCTCCCAGAAACTGAGATATAAAATAGCCTTTTTCTGCAACCTCCTCAGTTATGCAAAATCACAGCTCAAAATTGTGGACTGAGTCACTAACAGCAGTACAGAGAAACAGAAAAATCCAGCTAAGTGCTTTTCTTCCACCTCTCCCCTCCCACTTGCTTGAATATGCAAGTATTTGTCGACTTCTGTTTTAGCGGCACTTCTACAGCTGGAAGCTGGACAAGCAGAGTTCTACACACAGTAGCCGTCTAGAGCTGATGCAGCCACCTTTCAGATCTGTGCCTAGAGCATCCTCCTAGTTCCCAGAACAACCATAAGCTGGGCTGCCACCGAACCATGCCCAGAGCTGCTCCGAGAGCTGTGCTGCAGCATGGGGAAGGCAGCACAGGCAAATGGGGGAAGCTGCTGTGCTCATACAGAAGGAGCTGGGCTGTTTAACAGACAAGATGCATTCACCTTGTGCTGGCTAAACTGGAGCAGGTATAAAAGAAAGGCCAAGTGCCCTAACAGCCACATTGCTTAGGGAGGGTGTGAGTGGGCTGTCTCTTTGTGTGAGGTCCAACTCTCAAGGTGCCTTAAGTGTAGTGAAAACAACCCCCAGCATCAGCTCTTCTTCCTGCTTGATTTTATGTTGTGGTCACAGCTGCAAAGGTAAGGATGTTATTTTTGCTCCTCTGGCATTGAGTCAAAACACAGAAGTTTGTATTCAAAAAGGGGCCTGGAAAGTACTGTATTAACAGACGTGCAAAGCCTCTGACTTCTGGGGAATAACGAGCTTTGAAGTTACACACACTCAGCAATAATCCACGCAAACTTCATTAATTTCAGAACTGCAACAGCAAAGTACTACTTAGAAAAAGCTGTAAGATAGTAATGAAGGCTTTGGGGTTTATTTTTATTTTTAATCCCAAAAGCTCCTTATCTCCCTTCTCCATGTTTTTTCATTCAATTTACAGTAGTCTAAAGCTCATCTAATGAAAAAATGACACATTAAGTTTGGCTAATGTTCCCCCTCCTTCCCCCTTTGTAAGAATCCTTTCTTCCTTGGGGAGTAAATACAACTTTTCAGTTGGTACATTGCTTGTTTAAGATAACTTTCCTTTGCACTTCGTGTTTAATAGAATTTGGCTGATCTGGGGTATTTCAGCACTTAAACAATGGAGATAGTGAGAGCAGCAATTTTTCTCAAGTCTTAAATAGCAAAAGGATGTCTAGGCAGAAAGGCAGTATTTTGTTATCTGTCAACATGCATGTATCTTTCTCTATCACACCCCAGTAAAGTTTGAGAACCCTTGACACGTTCTACTGCACGATATGAAACACTGGTTTACTGTTCAAATTTGAGTCGAAGTTTAGAGTCAAAGAGTAGTTGCAGTTTAACACTAGATTTAAGTGCAGGTCTGAGAAGTTGCTGCTGGAACGGGGCTGCTCATGCCACTTTTCCCATCCTACTACTGGGCTGTGCAGCTGCAGTGCATGCCATGTCCAGAAAGCCTTGATGCACTGGAAAAAAATCAACTTTGAAAAAGCCAGCTGATTCCTAAGTCTGATGCACGATGTTCAGCTGGGCGGTGGAACAGGGCCACCTTGCTGTCGCAGCCTGCTATTACTCCACCCTTTGAGGTTGTACTACGGATTTTTGAAATTTGTTTCAACACTTCATCAAAAACTGGCTCTAAAAGAAGCAACCCAGGACACTCATACTTCAAGTTACATGCTCTCTTCTTGCACATAGAGTTCACGTGAATGAGCAGAAAGAAACCAACTAGGCTGGAAAGAAGGAGCAACCAGCCTCACCAGTAAGAACGGATAGGGGAAATCTTACTTGTTTCAGTGATCACAGCAGACTTAAACAGGGAAATTCCAAATTTTATACAGAAAGAAACACAGCAATCCCATTCTTTGCAGTGTTTGAACATTTAACCTGCTCAAGACAACCTGACTGCTTCACCAGCTGCACCTGAACAACAAAGTGAATCTGATTGCAGATTCCCTACCACATGGATGAGTCACTGCAACCAACTTGCTTTATGTTCGCCCGACCTCTTCACATTTCCTCTGGCTGTGCTCCTGCCACCGAATTCCCCACAGTGCAGGGCACGCTGGCCTGGGCCTATTTAAGCAACGAGATGTTTTTTGCTGTAGTCCTGATTACTGTGTACCAGGCTTTCTTTGCAGCTTGCCAGATAAACTTGCCTCGCACACCTCTTCTGAAGGCGGCCGAGAGGTATCTTAAGTGCGAATACCATTAACAGGGCGGGAGGAGAAATGTGTTCACGCTCTCGGGGTCACTGAGCATGATGCCACTCGTTGTGATGCCACCGGTCGGTGCCCCCGGTTTGACCCCCGCCGCCTTGCAGGCGCCCGCCGCTCTCTGCTGTGCCCGGGGCCCCGTCGCACTCCCCCGGTGCAAACCCCCTCCCGCGCCTCTTCCCGCCCCCGCGGGGCCCCGGCCGCCCCCCGCGGCCATTTTGCGCCGGGCCGAGCCCGCCGGGAGAGTCGGCGGGGCTCGTTCGGGTGCGGCGGTGCCGGCGGGAGCGGCGGCGGGGCCTGCCCTGGCCGCGCCCTGGGCTCGCCCGCCCATCCCCACTCACGGCAGCCGTGGCCGGCGTCGGGCTCACGCGGGCGGCGCGGGGGCCGCCATTGCTGCGGTGCCGGCGGGGCGCGGCAGGGGGCGATGGCGGCAGGCGCTGCGAACGGCGGACGGGAGGGAAGGGTGTTACAGCGCCTCCTGACTCGGAAGGGACCCGCAGGGATCATCGAGTCCAACTCCTGGCACTGCACAGAACAGCCCCAAGAGTCCATGCACGCGAGAGCGTTGTCCAGACGCTTCTTGAACTGTGTCAGACTTGGTGCTGTGACCACTTCCCTAGAGAGCCTGTTCCAGTACCCAACCACCCTCTGGGGGAAGAATTTTATCTTGATATCCGACCTAAACTTACCCTGATGCAATTCCAGGCCAGTCCCTCGCGTCATGTCACCAGAGAAAAGAGATCAGTGCCTGTCCCTCCTCTTCCCTTCACGATGAAATTGTAGTCTCTGATGAGTTCTCCCCTCAGTCTCCTCCAGGTTGGACAGACGAAGTGACATCAGCCACTCCTTGTATGGCTTCCCCTCATGGCCCTTCACTATCTTGGCTGCCCTCCTTTGGGCACTCTTTAATAGGTTAATAGCTTTCTTATATTGTGGTATCATGTCACGGCAACACTGGGGCTGGCTGTGTGTGTCTCAAGCAGCATTTTCCGAGGGTCCCTCTTCTCAATGGCAAGGTTGAGGATTTCCTCAGTCTGTGCCCGAGGTCTGGCGCCATTGTGGGAAGCCTGTGAAGAGAGAGGTGCGGTCCCCAGCCGGCATTGCTGCACAGGCTTCCCCACAACCCGCATCCCCTCAGCTCCGTGCTGGTCTTCCAGGCCATACCTGAACTTGCTGCCTGGGATCCACTCTTTTTTGTGGTGCTTTATTATTATTTTTTTCCAGAACAAGAGACGCCATGAAAGCACTCTTGTGCACTCAAATAAAACTGAAAAAACCAACAGTGTCTATCCAACAATCCCCAAAGAAATTTCTGTATCTAATCTGGCCATCTGATTCCACACAGTGATATTAATATTTAAATTAATCACCGCTGTCTTTAGCTCATCTTCTTCATTCCAGATTCATCCCTCCCCATTGTTCTGTGTAAGCTGGTGTCCCTGTTGGAGTTTATTTAAGAGAGCTGTTCAGCACTGTCCCTGAGCTCAGCACTTAGGCTATGGTGTTTGTAAAGTGTGTGTGTTAGCAGTGCTGGATTACATGATCCCAAGCCTTGGCTCACAGTTTTGATTCTCTGAAATTAAATGATGAGTGTACCAATAATGTCAGAGTGTGTTCTGCTGCTGTTCCTTAGTGCATCCTACCTGCTTTGATATTTATTGTATGTGCTTCCTGCTGAGTTGAGTCGGGCATTATTCTCAGAGTGCTGCTGAGTCAGTTTGTTCTGTTATACAAGTAGCTTCCAGCTTCTTATTTACAACTTTTGCCTTACTGTTGTGATTTAGTGGAATACTTTCTGCTATTTCATTCTCGACAATAAAACTGTTTATTCCCATGGCAGGCTTCTAGCAGTTTCCAGTCAACTTCTACCATCAGAAGCTGATTGCATCATTGCATTGCTTCATTGCTCCTGACAAAAAAAATGAAAAGTGAGAGGTTTCTACATAGTAGCTGAATTAATTAATATTTCTGCTTGCTAGGACTTGTAACATGGCTGGAATTGTGGAAGGTGAGAGTAGGGAGAAACATGGTATGGAAAGACAATTAGCAGAACAAAAGTACATGCAGATATGACCAAAAAAGAGACAATGAGAAATAGAGAACAAAAAAGGAGTGAATGGCCCAGCCTCTTCTTACACTCCTAAGAAGCCCTGTTAAGAGACTGTTTTGTATGCAAAGCTGCAGGTTTTTTTTAGTTCTTCCTCTCATCCTGCCTTTCCACTACTGTCCCTTCTTTGTGGAAATCAGTTGCCTTTATTTTCAGCGTGGTCTGACTCCTACATATCTAATTACTCTCTGAAAAATATATTTCATACATTTTAGACCTGAACAAAGATTCTGTGCCAAAAACTTGTCTTCAGTTCCCAGCTGTGCCTGTGTTGGCTTACCTACCCCTGCTAGCCCTTTTTCCTTTTTGCAATGATGATAGCTGTGAATTAAGCACCCAATATTGATGAAGCTTTATTGGTACTGAAAGGTACAGTAGTTTCACGAATACAAGCCGCACGGAGTATAAGCCGCACTTCCGGTGCCTCGACAATGTTGCTGTCTTTGTCAATAGATAAGCCGCACCCCGAATATTAGCCGCACTTTCGTTCGTAGCAAGAATCTGTGCGCAGCTTTCACAAATTGGCCAATTAGTAACAGGATCGTGGCATAGCAGGGTTTACTGGCTCGGGGCGGGGCCAGGAAGGCTCAGCCCACTCATGGTTGCCGACGGGGCCGGCCGGGTGGTGCTGCAGCCGCCGCCGGGCTCACTGGCCCCCCTCTCCTGTCAGCACCGCCCCGCTGCCGCGTTTGCTCGTCCTGCCGGCGGGCCAGCCGCCGCCGCCGCTGCCAGGCACGCCGGCCGCCCCGCTGCTGCATTTACTCACCCTGCCGGCGGGCCAGCCACCGCCGCCGCTGCCAGGCACGCCAGCCGCCCCCTCCCGTCTGCACCGCCGCCGCGTTTGCTCACCCTGGCCGGCACTGCAGGCCCCCGCACCGCCGGGCTCCCCCACGCTGGTGGCCCCGATTCTGCTGGGCTTCCCCCGCTGCCAGGCAGCCCCACCTGCCGGGCTTCCTGCTTCTGCCATGCTCGCCCCAGTTCTCCCGGGCTCCCCTGCCCTGCTGGCCTGGGCTCTGCCGCCCCCCCTGCCCCGCCCTGCTGGCTCAGGCTCTGCCGCCCGCCCCCCACACTGCTTGCCCTGCCTCTGCCAGGCTTTCCCACCTCAGCCGGGGCCGGCCGGGCTCCAGCTTGGCTTGGGGCTGCCACGGGCTCTCACTTCCGTGTTGGCAGCTTTTAGAATATTGTTCATGTATTAGCCACCCTCGAATATTAGCCGCACTTCCGGGTTTCCACCAAACTTTTGGTCAAATTGGTGCGGCTTGTATTCGTGAAATTACTGTACTTATTATTTATAGATATCCCCTCTGCTATTTCTACGTGGAGAGACAGCCAACATAAGACACCAGTGTTACTATGGCCATATTGGGCACTATTGGCTGGTGACATCTCACAGCCACAAATGACTGGCCCCAGAACAGGAACTCCCCTGAGGTTGGCACCACACTGGCCGCGTGTCCCCAGCCAGCTGTGCCTGCGAAGCTGCCTCAGCCATGAGGGATGCAGGGCTGTGGGAGCCCACTGGCAGGGCCTCAGAGCCCTCCTGCCCTGACAGCCACACCATGCCCTGCTTGCTGCCACAACAGTAGCACTCCTGGCCCCCAGTGCTTTCCAAGGGCTTCTTCTGGTGCACCATCCTGCAGCCTTTCAGTCCCTGCACGAGGCTCACTGGAGACCTGCAGAGGGGCTGTGTACAAGGGCCTGGAGGGACGGCACCAAGGGCAGTGGCTTCCCACTGACAGAGGGCGGGCTTAGGCTGGAGATGTGGAAGAAATTCTGGCCTCTGAGGCTGGTGAGGCCCTGGGCCTCAGTGCCCACAGAGGCTGTGGCTGCCCATCCCTGGCAGTGTTCCAGGCCAGGTTGGATGGGGCTTGGAGCAACCTGGCCTGGTGGAAGGCATCCCTGCTCTTGGCAGCAGGGTTGCAACAAGACAATTTCTAAGGACCCTTCCAAGTCAAGCCATTCTGTGATTCTGGGATCAGAGGGGCCAGAGGCAGGTGGGCTTAATTTCTAATTAGAACCAATTCAACACTGTAAGTTTGGCTGAGTTCAAGGGGAGACTTTATGAGCCCAGATTGCCATCATGTGACATCTACCAGTACTGTAGGTTTGTTTGAGATGAAGAAAGTCTTGCACACTCCAGATTCTGCAAGATTGCATTTTATTGAAACAACAGCAAAGCAGTTTCATGCTTGCCAGTCATACATGTACTAACTATAGAGCATTAAAATAATATGTGTCCAAACAGATAGTGACACTGTATATAGCCATATTTCTGTAGAAAAATATTATATGTGGTATGCATTATATATATTTAAAATATATTTATGTAACAGAAAACTTTCCTGTCATAAATACAGCGTTAATTAATAACTACAGTGTTAATATTGTCACAATAGATAGTAACTTAATATACATACTAAATTTGTATTGTTTTATTATTGTACTTATTATGATAATTTTTTCATTATATAACATTTTATGTATTTAATAAACATTTAATTACAAATATATATTATTCTGTGTAATTGTATAGGAATTATATATAATAAATTTTTAGTTTGCATTTTATCTGTTAAATTATTGTTTTGTATAAAATACAGTATGTATATAATATATATTTTATAAATATGTCTAAGTAATAAAAATCTTGCCTCTCATAAATGCAGTAACTACAGAGTATTAGTATGTCAGAACAGGTAGTGACAGAATGAGTGGACATAGTCTTAAGCTGCGCCAAGGGAAATTCAGGCTGGATGTTAGGAAAGAGTTTTTCACTGAAAGAGTGATAAAGTACTGGAATTGTCTGCCTGAGGGAGGTTCTGGAGTCACCATCCCTGGACGTGTTTAAAAAAAGATTGGATATTGCGTCAGTGTCATGGTTTAGTTGAGGTGATGTTAAGGCATGGGTTGCACTTGATGACCTTAAACCTTCCAACCTAGTGATTCTGTGATTCTATGAGCCCCACTAAAACTGGCCATAGGCCAGCACTCTTGCCAGGCGATGGTGCAGATCAAAGTAGGCTTGCATTGCCTGGGAGTGGGCGTCCGGATCCTGAATCAGGGCATAGAAGAGGTTGGGTGGCCTAGCTCTTTGTACATCTTGGGGCAATCTGATCTCCTCTGGAAGCCTCTGGTTGCCCAAAATAAAATGGTCCAGGTGTTTCTCTTTTAGAGATAAGTGCAACTGCTCCAGGGCATCCGACAGCTGAAGCAGGAAATATCTCCTGTGCCACCGTGACACTGGTACGGTGTTCAGCATCTGCATGATGATGGTCTTGACGGAATGGAAGGGAAAGTCCTTGTGCGCAAGAACACGGGCAAGGAGCTGCAGGCATTTGAGGTGCGAGCTGTCCTGGGGGGTCTGCCTGGCCATGTGTGTGAAGAACTTTGTCTCTGCAATGGCATAGGTCTCAGGCCACATTGTGCTTGGTGTCTGGGCCCCTCGAGGCCGGCTGGTGATAAAGATGTCTGAGGTGTGTCGCTGCACCCCAAACAGCACCTTAACCAGGAAGCTTTCTTGGTTGTTGTTCAGCCTGAGGTTGCAGGAGCGTGCAGAGGCCTGCAGCACTAAATGCCAACTGCGTGACTGGGGCAAGCGCCGCCAGCTTGCTCTCACCAGTGCACAGAACCAGAGGACAATTTTATGCACATCGAGGTAGAAGCCAGTGCACAGGCTGTCTAGGAGGTTGGGCTGCCGAGTACTCCTCCTAACCACATCAGGGTGGTGCAGGAAGCACAGTAGGTTCACACCCTCATTCTCCTCTGGGCAGTTGCACTCCAGCTCCACACGGACACGGAAGTTCCTGCCTGGCTTCTGCTGATCAGTGTCACGCTCCAGGTGGAAGGTATGGCCTATGGGAGGACTCAGGGGTATGAGCACACGGTACAAAATTTCCTCCTCACGAGCTGTCCAACCTTCGAAGGCACTGCCAAAACCAATGGCTTGTTGCAGCACCGGGTAGAAAGTTCCAGCCAAGGCGCGCCCAATGATACTTGTGAAGCTGTCTATCAGGGCCATTGTCCTGTTGCAACCTGTTTGCAGGTCGTGTACAGGCCACTGTATGCGCTCATCTAGAAGCCATCTCAGATCATATGCCCATATCTCTTCCTCTTCCTCCTCCACTTCCTCCTTCTCCTTTTCCTTCTCTTCCTCGCTACTGATTTCTGCCTCACAGCCTCTTTTCCTCCACATAAACCATATGGCCAAGAGAAGAACCAAGAGCCCAGCAAATGTCCAGACCTGCCAGGGCTGCAAGGCAGACCAGAACAGGTCTCCCGAGGATGCACCACTCTGCATCAGCATGTGCTGCTCCTCCTCCCGCTCCAGCTGAATCCTCTCCTGTTCCTGGAGCTTTGCATATGCCTCCATTCGCAGACGCGTCACGCTATCCAAACCGTCACCCACAGGCTGTGGGTACTGGACTACGCTTTGCAAGAGCAAGAACCAGAATACCCAGGAATCCATGGTCTGCAGAAGGACGAGAGAAGGCCTTGAGGGGGACAGGGAGGGAGGCAGCTGGCAGTGGGGGGCAGCAGAGATGGGAATCCCAGGGATCTGGGGGCAGGAAGGACAGGGGGACAGGAAGGCCCCAGCAGCAGCAGCAGCACCGTACCCTGGTCAGGGCTCTGCCTTGAGGTGCTATCTCTGCATGCAGGAGGAGAACCCAGCCTTGAGTGCAGTGTTTCTGCCCCAGCCCTTGTCCCTAGTGTGGCCTCCCTGCCACATGTGCACTCACCGCTTGCCCAAGCAATACAGGGCCAGCATTACCTGCTGGGGCCTTTTATAGCTGCCCCCATTGTGACATGTCCCCCCATGATGTCACAGGTGCCACAGCATATCACAATCCAGCCAACTCCACCCTTTGTCCCCACCCCAGCTCAGCCACTCAGAGTGGCCCTGGTGTACTGGTTAAGGCTGCTTTCTATTGAATCTTCTCCAAAGAACTTCCCTTGATCTTTCGTCTTTCTTATCAGCTGCTTCCATTGGCAATCTCATAGATACCCATGTTAGAAGGTACCCTTGAGCATCATTGAGTCTAAGCCTTGACTCCACACTGGTTGAGCTACACTTAAATCTCTGCGTCACTGGGGTTGAAAAAGTCCCTGAAGATCACACAGTCCAACTGCAAACATAACAGTGCCTACTCCACCAATCAGTCAGGTCCTGAAATGCCACATGCACATGACTTTTAAACCTTTCTGAGGGTGGTAACTCAGCCATTGCCATAGGCAGTGTGTTCCCAAGCTTGATATCCTTTTTGTTGAAGGAATATTTCCTAGAGATCCAATCTAAACCTCCCATGGTACAATTTGAGGTAATTTCCTCTGGTCATGTTGTTTGTTCCTTGGGCTAATATTATGACCCTCACTTAGCTACAACCTCCCTCCAGGGACCATCTGCATCGTGTCAGGTGCAGATGGCTGGGCTGTGAAACCAGCTCCTCCCAGAGAAGAGAAAGGTGCTGCTTTTATGCTGTGGTTCTCATGATCCAGTGGGACAAAATGGGTTGGTGGGCAGAAGAGTTTCAGGCTGCCAGGAAGCATTCCTATGCAAGGAGAACCTTTCTGCCAAGTACATCAACCAAGGGAATCAATTTCCTTCCAAGCAGAAGGAAAAATCAGAATTCTGCTTACAGAAAATGTGAAGGTTTGGAGTGAAAGTCAGTACTGGAATGTGCCAGGATATTTGTGTGTATTTTGCTAACCTGCAAGGCTAGACTGTGAAGACAGGATCCCAGGAGCCAAGAAATGCCCTCTTGCTCTGGGGCCTTCCATGGCACTGGCAGCACAAGTGAGAGCCCTTCCTTGACCTTTCCCTCCAGCAAGCCCCAGTTTGGGCAAAGCCTGAATTTCCTAAGAAAGCAGCTCAGATTTACACTGGTTGCCCTGAAGGATGCCAGAGGACAGACAAGCTCAACAAGGTGCTAGTGCAACACAGTTTAGGCTACAGCTTTCTGCCCTTGTATCTCTGGAGCCTTGGAAGGGAAGGCTGCATGACTTGGGGTGACTTCCACCAGCTCTCCTACTAACAGCCCTGGGCACACCAAGACCGTTTGGTCTCAGCCCAGGCAAGAGCAGAAAGAAGCCTTCACCTGGTTTCTTGACCCCTGAGATTAGCAAAGATGAATGTGCAGAGAAGAGGCCATCAGTGCTGCACAGCAGCTCCTCTCAGCCATAAATCACAGAAAATTCAAACACTAAAGTTACGGTTTGGGGTTTGTGTTGTGTTTTGTTTGGAACCTTTTCCCCACAGAAAAATCTGTGGAATTTTCTGTGTTGCACACCTGGATTTGAATGGTCCACTCTTGGTGCTGCCTAGATCAAACTCAAAATTGTGGCTTTGCCTCTCTCCTTCCTCTGTTATGATGTGTCATTTCAAGGGGTTTATGGGTAACACCATTCCTCTTTTCTCATGTTGTGCTCAGGAGCTGGGAGAGCTGCCGATCCCCCTCCTCCATAACAGCTTGACCCTAAAAAGTTTCTGCAGTAGGGTAATATGGCATGTTGCCAGTGGCTCAGCTGCCAACACTTGTGGGAGGGCCCAAATCTCATTCCACCACTACAGGAAACTCCCTGTCCCCCATCTTGTCCAGGTCTGGAGCTCACTTAAATGTTGGGGTTTTTATCTAACTGCCTGAATAAATAAACAATCCTATTGGAAAGGGAGCTTGAGGCTGTCATTTAGGGATCAAACAGCAGGTAGGGACAGGACTGGTTTAAGCTAACTCAACTACGGGTGTCATGGAAAGAGGCAGTTTTGCCGTCCTGTTTGACTGTGTGTTGTGCGACTTCCATTTATTTTGGGATCTGATTAATTTGAAAAGAAGGTGGGATTTTCTTTTTTTTTTTTTTTTTTGACAAAATTAATTATGACAGTGAACAGGTCCCATGTCCTGTAGATCGAGTGGCTGTACAAATAGGAGCATAGTTACTGAATCCAAAGGCTCTGAGTTACATCTGCCTCTAATCACTCCCATATGCATTCTATCATATGTTCTGTTATGCATTATGGTTTCCTCTCATGCGCTAATTGATTAATTACTTTGTGCTAAGCATACAGTCACATTCCAGTCATTAACTGTCCTATTTGTTGAACTCACAATGTACATGTTTAAATATCGTATTACCTGGTCTGCCAATCTTCCTTTATGTAATACCACACATATGTTGAAGACCTTCAGACTTTAACTTCCTGTTCATTAGTTTTGTGTATGATTTTTCAGTTCCTTTTTGGAGCTCCTTCTTATTTCATTTTTGTAACAACTGAAACTAAAGCTGCTGAGGCATAATTAGTACTTTAGCCTGTGGGTAATACGCTGTGTTTGAGAGGGGATGGAGAGAGTTTTGAAACATTCTATAACTTATTTGAAACAACCAGTGTAGTAATGTCATCATAAACCCTATGTGCAGTTGAAGTTATATTAGACCATGGAAGTTTTGCAATGGTTAAAACTCTATAACTGGCTTAGAAGATGGGACTGGCAAACAAAACACAGCTAGGGGAGGCTGAGTTCCTGTAATCTTTCTAATGAGGAAGTTCGTAGGTCAGAAATAAGAAAACAAAGAAAGAAGGGTATGTCACTCTCCAAATCACAACCTTCATAATTTTAGAATAAAGACGTTATAGAATCAGAGATGCACTGGATTTTTAATTTCTGTAGGAAGATGAGCTTCTTTTAGTATGATACTTTACACAGCACACTCCAAGATTTACCAGAAACAAGTTCACTTGAGCACACTTGTGTGCAAAACAAAAAAAAGGTTCTCTAGAGGTATTTCCAGTATATATTTAAGATGACAGGGTACAGAATTTTATCCTTTGTGCCTGTAGTCTCAATGTAACACAGTTTTAGGTTCTACTGTATGAATGCCCATCATCAGCATGGTGTAGAAAGATTTGTGGAATTCAGACCAGCCTCATTTCATACATGGTTCACTGCAGGAACTGCTGGAAATAGCTGTACCCTCACAGGCTTTTATCTTCCAAGCCCCAAAAAGAGCAGCTGAAAATCCTGTTGCATGTAGCTAAGAAATGGCAAGTAAAGAGGCTGGGAGTAAGATGTGGGTAAAAGGTGTCTCTCCTAGGGAAAACTAATGCTTATGCACACTATGTTGTGTGCCCCGAAGCAATCCCAGTAGAAAAGGAGGCAAATAGTCTTGAGTAAGAGCTTGTTGAACGTTTGTCCTAGCAACTGCTCTCTGCATGCCTCCTGCATGGGCAAAGCCAGGCACAGTGATTTCTTTCCCACTTGGCACTCTTGAAACTCCCACTTTCCTGAGCACAGATCCATCCTGCAACATGAACCCTATGGCTGCAGCTGTGCAGACACAAGCACTGCTGATAGACAGTGTCTGCAAACCATCGCACAAGTGGGCTCTGGGAGTGCCTGGCTGGGGTTGTTGCCCCTAACATGGGCTCCTTACCTGGTGTGCAATGCCAATTCACACACAGAGGAGAGGAATCTCTATTTCTTTATTCTAGTTTGTGCAAAGTAAGGAGCTAGGTGATAACCCACAAAATGCTAGTTCCCTAATCATCAAAACTTTATATGTTTTAGCAAACGAAAGTATCAGTATTCATTGGCTACAAGTTGCATAGTTCTCTCTTTAATTAGTATTATAACTTCTTAGCTCAGTTTGGTCAGAGCATGGTGCTAATAACACCAAGGTTGTAGGCTCAATCCCCATATGTGTGATTCACTTTAGAATTGGATCTCTTGATCCTTGTGGGTCATTTCCAACTCTGAATATTCTGTAATTGTAGTGGTTAACTGTTTTTCTCACTTACGTAAATTACTCCACATGTTCAGTCTCTTCCTCCTCTTTAGTCAGTGTTTTCATTCTCCCCCTGCCAAAATCACCTTTCACCCAGTTGGCACTTTAGACTCATGAGTTGCCCCTGTTTATTCATCCTTCTGGCCCTATCTTGGGCGTTCTGCCAAGCATCCTTGTGGTCTGTTAGTTCAGCATTCTATTGTAGCTGATTTCAATACACAGACAATCCTAAATTCCTTGTTTCCTATTATTTCTCAACGGCTGCAGCTACAGAGGCATATTAAGCGTATAAACAGGGTTTATTGCTATGTACTTTATCAGTTTGGAAATCCTGCATCAGAGGGACCACTGCGCTTAAAACCGGGGGGGGTCTTGCCCAGGTCCCCGGGGAGGTGCCAGCTCCCGGCTAGCCACGTGCAGCTTCCCGGGAGCTTTGCTCCCAGTCTCAGCGCTGCACCAGCTGCCCCCGGCTTCGGCCCGCCCCTGCAGCGCCGTATTGGATTCCCGGCCCAGGGGGTGTTGCCGCCACGCCAGGACGGGGCGTGCGGGCGGTGAAATGCCGGAGCTGCGGAGCGTTGTATAAGGAGGAGCTGCGGGGAGCGGAAGATCATTGAACAGGACGCGTTTCTCTTCTGGCAGTTGAAGAGGTTAGTGCCTATGGCTTAATCCGTGCTAGCCGTGATTAGGATTTGGAAGAGGGTTTTCCTTTTCTGTTCCTCGCCTCCCCAGGATTGCTCGCCACCGGCGTTTCCCCCTCGGTTGCGGAGGATTGGGGGAGTCCTGCAAGTCACGTTGTCCTAGCTGCTCCGACACCCTCCGCACCAAAGGGTCCGGGCCGCCATCTGGGGAGGAGGAAGCAGAGACGAGGGAAAAAAGGGAAAAGCCCTTTGTTTGGAATAACGCCCTGGTTGCAGTGAAGCAGAGTGCTAGCCTGTAAATGATGTGGAATTAACCAAGTAGCATCTTCGAGTGGCCCGGGCACTGCATGATGAGAGATCATATAAAACCTTTACTACAAACTGGACTTCTTTTTAGAAACGCTGAGCTTCCTTCCAGTCCTGTGAAAATCCATGTTTACTGTAGTCATTTGGTGCTCCCTTCTGAAACAGCAGACCATCAAGCAGGCTGTACCACAGTTTCCCCATGTGTAAAGTGAGAATGAGAATATTTTCCTTTCGTAAAGGGACATGGTGGGGCCATATTTCATTTGGTGGGAGAAAGGTGATTTTTATGTAGTCAGATATGGTACAGAATCCGTGTGTAAAACACATTAACACTTAATTACTTTATGTTCTAGTCATAGCTATCACTTATCTCTAGGTTAAAAAAAAAAGAAGATGCGTAGCCTCTACACAGTGAAAGGACAAGCTCAGCCTTTATGTAACTCCTGGCATCCTGCTGAACTTTTGTGTTGAAGCTTGTTGAAGAACCCCAACCAACCAGTATTAATTAGGGCAACAGTTTAATGAACTGATTTTGTGTGAAACAATTTTTTTCCATTTCCTTGCACTGATTTGTCAAATTAAGTTTTGTGGAATAAAGATAGTCTTTCAACTGTTGGATCTGGGGTTACAGTTGTGAATGCGGAATGACATTGTGCCAAAAATCAATAACACAGGGTTTGAACATCTTTCTGTCATTTGTGTCGATAAATGAGAAAATGAAGACAAATATGTTTCAATAATGTAAATCCAACTTGAAGTTTAATCTTCATCATATGAAGACCAATGGATTAATAGATTATTAATTATATAAATGGGTTAATTAAACTATTTTCAGCACATGTAAGAAAGCCTTAGTCTTACTAAAAACTGTCACAAGTACTGCGTATCACTTAAAAGAATAATTATTAATAAATAAATTATTATATATTACTAATGCAATTATAATTTTTAGTAAAATACTTCAAAATTTCTTGCTATTGGATCAGGAAACTTCCCTTATTCTGGAGTGCTGATTTTTCTAGACTCTTCTTCCGGGGTTCACATTTAAATGGTCAAGAAACTTGTTTTCTGATACAAATCTCTGTTCCTTCAAAGAGTGAACTGAGTTACCATTTGTAAAGAGTTGGAGTTTAATTCAATGAAGTATGGTTTGTGTTATCCTTAAAGGACTGACAGTGCTTATTTTGTAGAGCTAGAAAGGAGACTCAATATTTGTAGTTTTCAACTTCTTAGTGTTCTCGTTATTTTCCTATTTGTGCTGTGAAAATAACACCCACTCCTGACTCCCCCAAACCCAATGAGCCAAAAAGACCACCTCCTTCAGCTCTAAGTAATTTAATTTTAAATATCAAAGGGCAGACTTTTTTTTTGTCGTGAAGAATATGTGCTGTATCCTCAGACTTTGAAAACTAAGCTCTGCAGATGAGAATAGGATTCCTTTGCTCTCTGCACTAAAAGTTTACCGGCCTTGTCAAAACAAGTGAAGATAAATGGATAAATTAACTGATAATAATTATCCAGTTTTCAAATTAAAATGGGAATAGTTTTCCATCTTGCACCATGGTGTCAGGATGTTAGTAAGACGCAGGACTGGAATGCAGGTTGGCATTTTTGCTTTTTAATGATGGCTCTAAAGTCACCTGAGTTTCATCCATCTTGTAGTGGGAATATTGTACTCTGTATTGTGCAGGTTAGTTGTAGGAAGCTTCAAGAGAGTGTTTGCCATTATCACTACTGTGGTCCACTGAAGCTGTCTCTGCACTGCCATCCTTGGCGAAGTCAGCAGTCGGGCAACAGGAGATAAAACTAAACAAAATTGGGAATAAATAGAGAAACTAACAGAGGTTGGATGGATGTGATAGTGGGAGAATGATGGCATGAGGAAGGAGTTCCTGTGTTTTACACAGCATACAGAAACATCAACGTATGCAGGATTGTGGAAAACTTTCACCTTGGATTTTCAGGCAACCATAGTTCTTTCTGAAACTTGCAGGTAGAGTGTTAAAAGAACTTACATTAAGCTCATAGTACACCTTATTAAGTGAGGCACTAAAAAGGTTTCTTCACTGAGTGGGGAAGCAATAGGGCTTAGGAAAGAAAAACAGTGTGAAAGCCAAGGCACTCTTGCAGTTTAATCCTCTAGTTAAAAAAAACCAACAAAAAACAAAATCAACAAAACCCCACTCTGGAAATACTCATGCCTTGTTGTAACTTAGCAGAACAAAGGTTGTTGAGGAGCTGTGTCATGCCTCTGGAGCTGGCCTTGAACTGTGGCAAATGTTCTCATGCCTGTAAAGCCAAAGTGTGGGACTTCTATCTTAAAGCTCTATAAAATAAGTGCAATTATAATAAAAAGAAAAATGTATATTTGACTTGTTTTCTCTCTGCTCTCTAAGCAAAAAGAGCTTTGGCTCCTTGTCTAAGTGAACTTAAGTGTTCCTTAGACTAGTGTTTGCAACTCAGAGATCTACTGTGCTAATTAGAAAACATTGCAGAAAACGCACCTGACTGGGAAAGATAATGAAATGCATTTGCTAATCCTGTTCCTCCAGATGAGCACAACCCACCACTTTAACAACATGAGTTGAACAATTAGCATAAGTTTTTTCTTTTTTTTTTCTTTCTTCTCAGCGTAGCTTTATTAACCAGTTATAAGGAGCCAGTTTGTGGCAGCTAATGTTCCTATTATAGTAACTAACCTAAATGCTAAATTAAAGGCTGCACAGCACTGGCTAATAAAATAAGAACTTCGCATGGCTTAAGTAATGTTACCACATTATTAGCTTTCCCTCTCTGTGAAATATGTGGGTATAGAGGTATCTTTATCATCTAGTCATTACCTCTGTTCTGTGAATGAGAGGAGAGAAAAGCTGCCAGAAAGAACATGGATTATTGAATAATTCCCAAGTAACAGAAAGGAAGAGGTACTACAGTATGTGAGGGGTAAGTTGAGACCACAGTCATTCTAGTTAAAATGTCATGGATGTCTCTTAGCTCTGTTAGAAGTGATATTTCCCTTTCTGTTGCTAGGGAAAGCAGCTTTTAGTCAGTATTTACTGTCCTTTGCAGGCTCTGACGCTGATTAGTGACAGACCGTTATTTGGTGATGAACATTGAGATCTTGGTAGCTTGCTTGTACTTGTCTTTGGAATAATTAGCTGATTTTTCTCAGACACAGCACAATTGTGTACAGCTGGAAGTGGGATCAGCATGTTAGAGATCTCTCTGTACTTAGTGTTTGCTCTTGGTGACAGAAGATATAAATGTATGAAGGATTGAGGTGGAGGGGTTGTGGTTTGTTTATTTGTTTTGGTTTTGTTGTTGCCAGTAAACCAGATTAATAAAATTTGGATAGAGACAGCAAATTAATTCCTGGTTTTTGTCTTCCTCTAAAGTTTTGATTCTTTAGTGGCAAAAATCTGTGAAGAACTCAGGTAATTGGAACATGGATAAAAGGAATTCCATACTGTTGATAATTCACTGTTAAGTGATGAGGCTAGAAACCAGAGTGATACACTTCTGACGTTGTAGGTCATTATGGGCTTTTTCTACTTTCATTCTTGTTCAGTGTGAGACAGAGTTAGGCCTGGTTTTGGTAAGTATGGAGTACTTGTATTTGCAGTCCCGGAGTGCAGTATGTGTTAAAAACAGTCCCGAGGTATCTGCAATGTCTCAGGTTCATCATCCAAAAGTCAGGATAACCGATCCCAGCAGTTACTGAAAATGTTTGCCCTAGGAAATGTGTTTTTCATTTGGATTTTTTTTTAAAGTCTGTTTTAGATTTATTTACTTGCTTGGAGAAAAGAAATAGCTATCTATGCATTTAGTCCAGTATTTGCAAATTAAGATGTACTGCCTGTTCTTATATGCCTGGCATCTGAAATGAGACCTTAAGGCTGAGGGTTTTTGAATAAATATTTTCAAAAAAAATAGGTCATTTGCCTGACTCTACTTATTGTTTAAAAATAATAGTATTCTGCCATGTGTTTCCAACCCAGTTCTTCTTGAATAGGTCCTGGTGACAGTCTGACCTAGTAATATTCACAATATAGATAAAATAAAGACATAGCAAAAGAACCATAAAAATAGCCGTATTATATGATAATATAAACAGGGCTTAAAGTGGCTTATCCTTTGTTTTAGGGTAGGTAAGAGCTTCCTTTCTCCTCTTGCCCCATAAGCAGGGGATGTGGCCACGTAATTCTCTGGCTGCTCTGAGCCCAGTTTTTCTGATAAGACTTCATCAGAAAGGATACTGATGGACACAGCTGGTATCTTTGAAGAAGGCTGAATTTTGCACGGGGGAGATGTATGAGTCACCTTTTTTTCTTTTTTGTGTTCATGTACTCAGGCAGGGAGCGCCTTTCAGAAACAGCTGATGGTCTGCTTCATGTCACCCATCCCTGTCGCTTGGGATGGCTGGACCTTCCCACCATCAAATCACCTGTAATATCAGAAACAAAATTTTCTTCTCTTTAAGCACAGGAGGGAAAGTCCTCCTATCCTAGGTGCTCTTAAGTTGTCAACTCCTAAGGAAGCATGAAGGTGCAGATAAACCAGAGTTCAAGTTTCTTTTGGTTAAATCACTACTCAATGAGACTCTTCATCTTTTGCCTGTGGGATCTCATATAACCCTACTGACTGGTGGCCTTTTTCATCAAGAGAATCATTATGAACAGGAAGAACTGATGCAGTTGCCAAGTCACTCTCCATCATACTTGAAAAGTCGTGGCAATCAGGTGAAGGTCCCAGTGGCTGGAAAAAGGGAAACATCACACTCGTAGCAGGGGGGGTGGACTAGATGATCTTTAAAGGTTCCTTCCAAGCCAAGCCATTCTGCTGTTCTAAGAAAAAGAAGTGCAAAGCACATTCCTTTACTGCATGCTCATGACTATTATTTTGAATATCCAGCTCGTAGATGATCTTTTTATGGCTTATATGCCTATCTGGAATAAACTTTCCTATTCCAGAGTGAAAAACAGATCCATCAAGATAAAAAGCCATCCAACCTTATAGCAAGTGTAGTAAATGGCTTATGATCTCTAAGTTTGGCTCAAGCTGTGATTTGGCCACACTGTCACATTCTTTGTCCAACTCAATTTGATCCTAAACAAAACCAGTGGATCTGAGAATGGATTATTGCTGACAGTTGTCATTCACATTTTCTGAGCTGCTGAGGTTCTGCTTCTGCCTTTATGTACTCAAGTCTGACCATGGGAGGGAAGAACAGAGATTTAGTATCTAATGTCTTAGATGGGCATCCATAAATCAGTGACAACTTAGAGATGCCCACCTGTACTGTTTGTGTTTATCATATTAATGTAAGGTGCCTTGTGTTTTCCATTTCTAGTGATAAAGAAATTTTGTGTTTGAAACTAGTTTTATGGAGGGGCCACAGTCATGCCTGAGATATGGATGGCTTAAATAATAAATATTAATCTTCCAGCCTTCTTTCCCAGAACCTCAAAATGCTTTCTTGAGTTTAGTTAGCAGAAAGAAGCTAAGAAGAGAAGAAGGTATTTAGACAGACATTTTAGAAAGGAGAAAGGCTGAAAAAAGTAATGCTGTGACATTTTAGAATTGTGTTTATGTTACTGTTGGTGGCACAGGAGGGTGGTAGTTCAGTAAAGCCACAGTCTTCTTTTCAGAACTCAGCGACCTCTTTGGCTGTTTAAAGGAATGATGCAGTTAAGGGCATGAACTTGAGGTGGGGGACAAAGCTTTTCTCTTAAAAATGTAACTGTTAACTCATTTCACCAAAATATGGGAGAAAAAATGGGATGGGTACAGCCTAGTAAAATCAGGGAAAAAGAGAGAAATGTTTGCATTATGTTTCAAATGGAAGCATTCATTCCTGGAAATCCTCCTGTTTTCATGATCCTGTTATTTTTCTGCCTCTTTTAAAAGGTATATTTCCCTCTTCCAGTGCCCAGAGCATTGTCTGCGCTTGAATCTTCACAATAGCTGTTTTAGTCATTTCAAAATCAGGTGCTTGTGCAGATCCTGCCTGTGACAGAAAATTATCCCTTTGTTCAGCCACAGTTGTTATAAAGTAATAGTCCACTATGATGTGGCAGAGGAAAGAAGAGTGATACTGGGTTCTCTTATCCGGTTACACGGCAATGCTGGTTCTGAGTAAGCTGTGCATTTAAAATACTACTCTGAACAGGCAGTCAGCTTCAGTAAAACCTTCTAGCTCACATCTTTGAAGGCAGACTGTAAGGAAATAAAGAAGGCAGGGGTGGTGTTTAAGTCTATTACCCAATTATAGTTATTTTTACATAGATTTTTGGAGAGGGTCTTTGAAATTGCCAGCAGCTTCACTGGTCCCAAATGGATGAGATTTAAAAAAGTATGTAGAAGCTATGATACCATTAATATCCTGGCACAATCCATCCTGTACTCTCTGCAGCTAGTGGCGTTGTGTGAATTCAATCATCAAGTTGGTTTATAATTTATTACGAGTTTTGTATTCATTGCACACTTATGTTCAGGAGCTGAAATATATGTCCATCTTTCTTTAGACATGTTTTAAATATAAGTAGCTTTGGAGTGGCTTTAGCCAAGTAGTCTTATACTTTGCCTGATGTTGGACCAATTTGATGACAGTTTTTTGTGGTCCTTTTGGAGACTTTATGCAACAATAAATCTAGTGATGGTGAATCTGTAAAGAGGCAGACAGTTGTAAATAGGAACCAATTTGTAGGTTGTTCTTTCGCTTGCTTTTTAACCCTGAGTGTGAGCCTGAGTACTGTTCTACTTGGCATGCTTAAAGGGTCTGGTTTTGGCGTGCTCAGATCTGACTGACTGTACAGTCAAATCAAAACTAGTGGTATTTTAGCTGTCTTTGCATATAAAACTACATCTGTGCAGGAATCGCAGGGTTTGATGTGGGTAAACCTAGGAATTGTGAGATGTGGGGTTTGCTTTTGCATTGTATTCAGTTATACACAAATAAAGCGTTGTTCTTCCTAAAACACTTTGCATAGAATCGAATGTGCAGTTGCAATACTGTGGGAAATATGCTTTTAGAGGTTTTCTGTAACCTTCTTAATATTTTTAATTTACTTTTTAATCGGGTTTTAGGTAAGATACCAAATACCCCCTCTAGTGGCTGATGCCTCGGAAAAGGAGTTTGCTCTCTGAGGACAATTTTAACAGATGAGTTGTACTTCACAACTACTTGACTGCTGAAGCACACTGAAATGCAGACTAACTCTTCATGAGAGGCTGTCCTGTGTGGTACTTGAGTGTTGTTCATTAAGATGAAAAGTATTGAGCTCTAAAGTTAGAAGGGAGTAGCTGATATAATTACTTTTCTTTCAAAACCTCTGTTTTTCCCTGCTCTCAAGCAATTTATGACATTGATAGATTTCCAGAAGGTAATGGGAATGGATAGCAATCATTGCATTTTTCAGTCTCTACTGAATGGTAGACTGATAAAATGACAGAGGCTATAGGGCACGGTTTTTAACATTGCAACATTATGCAAAAGTTTATCTATTTCCTAAATTATCACAATCTAGTTATTAATGAAAAAACAATTTTATATCACCCTCAATTCGTTTTAGAAGGGTGAAGATTTTTTTTTTTCTGGGTTAGGGGATGAGAAAGTCATCTAAAACGTTACACTTGTCTGACTAGCTAAATTCTGTGTATTTATTGGTTTTTTGAAGAGGGTATGAAGCAGGCCTTCAGTGTTATGTGCTGCTGTCATGCTAGCAATGCAGGCAGAGGGTTTCATCAGCTATGGTAAGCAATATCTTTATTGTGACTGCAACATGTAGTAGGAGTGCTTTTTTTGTTAGGGGGATTCAGAAAATAGGTCAACCTGGTAGAGATCTGGGATGCAGTGACCTTTAGTGGACCGGAAGATAGATATCATCTATTGGGTTGAGTCCATAAGGGTATTAAAAGAACATTCTTGTAGCTGGATATGTGTTTTGTTTGTATACTAATATTACAGTCAACAGCAAAAACTTTCTAAATTTCCTAATCCCATTGAGATCAATGGGATTAGTTGTGATTAAAGCTAGGCAAGCATATAATTCCTTTTAAGATTTGAGTTTCAGATTAATTAAACAAGAGAAGGAAAAGAAGAAACCTATTGCTTTGTTGTTTATCGTGGGGCATGTGATAGGCATATATGTAGATATTTCAGTGCAAACTTTATTTATAGTCATGTTTTCTAGATATCTGATCTGTGTGGGATTTCCTGTAGTGAAGAAGAGAGGTTGTAATAATACTTACTTACTTCTTACACTGCTCTTATTGTCAGTAGGTCTGAAAGTGCTTTACAGAAGAGAGAGGTTCCCACTCTTCTGGGACTGATAGGAAAAGGGGGTGTGTTTTGCTTGCCTTGGGTCAACGAGTGAACTTCTGTGAGACAGTAAGAATACAACCTGGAAATACAGCTTTCCTGCTTCTGCCCAGCCCTTCTCTGCATTCTTTAGACCCTCTGAAGAAAAAAGAGCTTGTAGAAAGGACTGCAGTAATTGGCATGAAAATGCAGGGGCAGATGTAGTAATTGAGAAAATATTTCAGAACATTTTTCTGTGACTGTTCATCATTCACTTCTAGTCATGTTATAGCAAAAGGTTGGAAACCTCTTCTGGCATTAGAGTTTATCTGCAAAGCACATGTCAGTCTGTCAAGTGAGATGGAGAAGCCTCTTCTCTTAGTAGGTGACACAGCAAAAACAAAATGGCCAGCATAAGTGAGGGAAGGGAATGGCCTGAAATTCTTGGGCATGTCCCATGTGCTGTCCTGTCATCTACACCTCTTGTGATTAGCTCTGAGCAATTTTCCCAGAAATAAAGGTATGGATAAGTAGTTCTCCAATTATTAGTAAAAAAAAAAAAAAAAAAAAAAGGCAAAAGGCATTCAATTTTGAACAGCATAACAGTCAGCATGAAACAGCAATTCCTTTGTATGAAGTAGGTGTTTAAGCAGAGTCTCAGTAATTAGTGTTCAGACACTTAGCTGCACAGAGACTTTACTCTGGGGGCTTTATTGCTCTACATGGAAGCTAGGGGACATGGCTTATGGTCCCCAGGGACCTGGCAGAGTTCTGCTTCATGATAACTTTAGTGTTTACGCAGATGTTAAGTCAAAAATGTGGTAGAGGATGTTTCATGCTTTTTTCTATCTTTTTTGAGTTAGTACTATTTTTAGCTTTATTCAGGGTTATTTTCTCAGGCAGAGATCAGTAGTGTAGCAATACTCTTCTTTGGTCACATGGAAAATTAGAATCTGTGAATCACTGATAACTCCTAAACAGCATGTTCTCCTGGATGGACTTTACTCCAAAGTAATTGACTTGTTGCTTGTTAAAATGTTCTGCTCTTCTCTTCTTCTATCACTATGTCAAATTCACTTTCAAAAACTGTTATAGAACATTAAAACCTGAAAGAAATTTTGGGGACGTTTTGTGGCTCCCTTTGCTTTAGGCATATGCTAATTAGCCACGTACAAGCAGCCTTTTGCTTAAACAGTAGCAGTGATGAGGCTGCAGTTATATGCAATTGTTTATTTACCCACCAGAAGTTTCACAAGACATTCTGTAATTCAGTCAAGAGCAGTTCCTTGAAAATTATTTTAAGTAAGGGTTTAATTTTTTTTACGGAGATATTTTTATAAAATAAAAACTGGAGTTCTTCATATCTATCTATAATTAATTTTTCAGGTTCCCCTAAGCAGGCTCACTACTTTCTTCAATAGTTTCAAACTTAGCAGTGTAGGTATATTGAAATGTAATTTGAGTTTCAAACAAAATGAGTCTGACTGATGATAGGTTCCAGAGATATGTTGAAAAGCTATTTTAAAAGTGTTTCTCCTCTTCAGACTAGCAACTAAATCACAAAGGGTGACTACAGGCAAGAGAACAGAACAAAATGGTCATTCTTAGCCATGCATGTACATCCAGAACTTCTGTTTCAGTCCTCCATAGTGTAGAATATGTCGCACATTAAAACCAGATCTTCAGATTTTTTCAGTACTTCTCATGGTTTTATATTACTTTTGTGAGATGATATTGCTTCAAGTATGGAGTTGCAGGCTCTAGAAAGCAGCCATGCGATGGGTGTCAGGACCACTGCAGACTCCAGAGTTAGCAGAACTGTGTTTAAATAAAAGCTTTCCCCCTGCTCAGGTATTAATGCTGGAGACAGCCTATCTGTTATAAATGCAGTTCTTTATTATCAGCCATCTGCTGGTTAGAGTAAAGGTGCTTGTTTGGCAGCTTAACACAGCATCTGTCCATGTATCAATGTAACTATATCAACTTCAACTTTGGCAATCAGCTGGAAAACTGTAATTTAATTGGTGAACCTGCATATAAATGTAAAAAAATGCAGGTGTATTGTTCCAAGTGGCATTTGAAAGCCAAGAGCGTAAGTCCCCTCTGGCTGTTTCCAAAGTACAGTGGTGCCAGTCAGGATGAGAGATTGTTTTCTGCTGGCAAACCTCTGTGGGAGTTATAACTCACTCAGCAGAGCTGCTGTGCCTGTCAGAAGGCTGTGGCCTGGGCTGTGATCACCAGAGAGATAAGTGGGAGAGATGAAGAGGTGCTGGTCAGGGTAGATATTTAAGTCCATAACAAACAACTCTCAAGGAAAACATACATTTGCAAATTGCTCTATTACTTCTATGTGCTGCAGTTTTCCTCTGAAATGTGGAGACTGTAAATGGTCTTTGCAGGTCTTTGAGAAAATTTCTGATTCTCATTTTATGTTCAATTAATGTTTTGAAGACAAGTGGCAAAGAGTGTTGGGGGTTACCTTTCTGACTTTTTCATGTAAAAACTTTACTATTCTAAAGCAGAGCAAAAATAATCCATCATGCTAACTGAATTAAAACATTTTTTTTTCCTTTTTATTTGAGATTTTCAATTGGGAACCTGTGCAGGGCCTCCTTCCAGGACATACTTCAGGATATACAGAAGTTAAAGTGCATAACTGGTTTGCTGCAGAAAAAAAGGTATTTATGCTTTTGAGTAGGCTGCTAAATTGGAGTATTTGTGTGTTTTTCCTTTCTAAATAATGACACTAACATAATCCACTCTGTCCAGCTTCAACTCTCTGTGTTCTGGGCAGATGTTTCATGCTAAGGGGAGACAGTGAGAGCAAGATGTGGTGGCACAGGTTGTAGCACGTACCACCAACCTGAATACAGCATCTGACAGGTCCCTGGGTATTTGAAATCAAAAAGTTAGGGCTGAGAGAAACCTCCAGTTTTCAACTTGATGATTTTACAGTGACTGCTGTTGTTTATACCGGTATTTCCCGATAAACTTTTGCTGAGGAAGGTTCTGCAATCCTCATCTCAGGGCTCTACTGCAGTAAGAGAAAAAATATTTTGTATGATATCTAAACAACAGATCCATTTGAAAGGAACTCTGGAAAACTTCCCCAGTCTGTTACCAAATAACAGTAAAAATAAAGACTCCTTAATGCCTGTATAGCATTAAGAAGCCAGCATTCTTTATTTGGCCAGATGCACGACGGGATATCTCCTCCAAAAATCATGCACACTGAATACAGAAAAGGTACTGTTTATATACTATACTTTACATATATATTCATTGATTTTTCTCAGAATAAACATACATATGATAATATTTTCCCAGAAATCATTAACTTATTTTCCCTCCCCTTTTAATATATGTTCTTTTGTCCTAGAGTCTTTTTGGTGGTCCCTGGTGGTTGGTGACCCCAAAGTCATACCTGACTGCCTAGTAAACTGCTAAAATTTGGCACAGCTGGGCTGGTTGCTTTCTAGTTCTTCTTAAAGAATGGGTATGCAGTTCTATAGGCCAGTGGTTTTTGAAGAATAAGTATTGTGTTAACTCACCAGGTGCAGACAATTTTTCATCTAGCAATAAGTCCAGCCAGATTTTTTGTTAGAGGAAAAGATCAGGCTGAATCAAACAGCCTGAAAGAGGCAAGACTTCCATAGTCCTGATCAATATTTAGGCTTAAAATGTATTTCTAGCACATGCATGCAGGGCATACATACACACCATGTATATGTCCAGACGTACAGATCACAGACAGAGCACTCACAGAAACACAGACAGCACCAGCAGTCTCCTTGCGCTTGCCTCTCTGATTGAGCAGGGTGAAAGTCTGCTAGTGAGGGTGTGGATGTATGTTCATATGTACAAGGGGGGTCCCTCCAGCAGCCAGGCTCAGACACTTATGGTTCAACTGCTGAGTATGCCAGAGTGAACTAACCTTGACACCAGTATTTTCAAATTAAATTCTAATCTGTGAGGTTTCTGCTACTCTTAAGATACATGTGACCTTTTAGGCAGTACGCTTTAAAACATCAGGCAGAGATGGCTTCAGGAAAGCCTCCTGCGTCTGTGTTACGCTATTACCTGTGACATTAACTGCAAAATATTTTGATTTCTGATGTGAGTAACTCATTCATATTTGTGGTAATGAGATTTGAAAACTGCAGGGAAAATGCAGGAGGCGTACTGAAATTCTTTATATATCACAGGAGAGGATGCTTGTACTCATTCTGTGATGTCTAGACATGCCATGAGAAATTTTCTTGAATGGGAGATAATTCCTGAATTCTACCTTTTAGCATGCTTCTGCACTACTTTGCATGGCCTTAGTGATGTTGCATAAAACAGAGATAAGCCTCACTTCCCTCAGGCTTATCTCACTGAGTGTTAGAAATTTTGAGATGTAGGGTCCCACTTGTGATTGTGCTGGGGAGGAACACTGTTGCTGGGTGACAGATTTCTTTGGACTTACTCCATTGTTTGTTTTGTTGCTAAATATTCCTGCTTTGTTACTAAATTTTGCAAGAATATTTGGGTATAAACCACTTCTTTTTTTTCTTTTTGTTAATTGCTACAGAGTACCCTAGATTTAATGCGGGAAATACACAGCAGAAGCACAGAAAGCTCAAGAGCAGAGGAGTGCTGGTACAATGATATATTGGTGTAGAATAAATTATCCTCTTGAGCTATTTGCCTTTCTCAGCTCTTTCTCTGTGTCTTGCAGGGCACATCTTCCTTGGTAAGAGGAGCCACTTGTGCTGGCTGTCAGTGGGGAAGAGCTCCCATAGCAGTCGGTGCCTGCCACCATCCCCCTTGTCCCAGTTCAGAGGGGACCTGTGGTGAGCCTGGCAGGGCTGCCTGCAACCCTGCCAGGGTGGGTGCTGCTGTGATGTGGGAGGCATTCCTTAGTCACAGCATGAGAGCATGAAAGACTTCTCCTGTCCTTCTCATCAGCTCTCTTTGCTTTCATACAGCTAATGAGGAAAAGGCAGAGAAAATACTTTTGGACACTGGCCATTATACTGTTGTATCACTTACAGTATGAGTATTCTCTTTTACAGAATGATGGGAACTGAAATTCAGCAGCCTTGAAAATGCCTCTGAAATCCTTTTTGTTAAAGCTTTAACAGAGATTACTGATTTTAAGAAAAAGGTGTGACATGCAGGCAGAGCAGTTTGTGATTTGGTTTTCCTACTTCATAATTTTTATAGTTGAAAGATTATTGTAGCTCTTTTCCTCTTGTAAAGGTTTGAAAGAAGAAGTAAATTTTTATATATCCATCTAGACTCTCAGATGAGAATTGTCTATTCTGCTCTTACCTGGTTTGTAACAGTTCTGCAAAACACCTAGTTTAATTTTCTGCCTGAGCAGCTGCAGATTTTGGTGTGTGAGCAAAGTTAGGGTAATAAAAAACCACAGCAGGGATGCAAACATAGCAATTTTTCTTTTAGCTAAGCGCGTAAGCAAAGGTTCAGGAGTGTACATTAAATAGCTGTTTTGTTTGGTATATTAGCCACCAAACCCTTGACCTGGACCAAATGGCTGGTTGCTATGGCAACAGGTTGCACATTTTGTTCTTGGGTTAAAATCATCTTGCTTCTCTTAAATATTAGTTTTGAGGAGATCAGAAGAAACTAGGGAATTCTTTTTTCAAAGGAGAGGCAAAAATACTGATGTTCAACTACCTGAGCATCTACAGACACATTCTTTGTTCCCTGAAGAAGGTAGTCACTTCCCCCTCCCCTTGGCAATATCACAACTGTAGGAGGTTCAGGGGAATTTATTTGCTATATGCCTCCAACTCCCAATCCCACTGAAGGCAATGGGAAAAATATTAACAGCTTAATTCTGAACTCAGAATAAGCTCATGATCAGATCAGCTCTTTTCAAGCTGGACTTGTGAGAGACTGAAAAGATTGATGTCTCGAGATGTTGTGGGCTGCACGTGTGGAGGAAGGGGCAGGTCGGGCCTTGCTCTGGCAAAGCAGTGCCCTGCCCTGTACACCCCCACCCCAGAACCTGTATCCCAGCCTGGCAGAAGCTGCCAATCCCTGGCACACCAGAGGCAATGCTCCATGCCTGCCTCTGGAGCCCCTAGCTCAGCTCCTGAGTGACCACATGACACCAGAAGTCCCACCTGGTGGGGATGGCCCAGGAATACCAGGGGGTATTTAAGGCTGAACGCAAGGCAGATGTCTTGACTGTACCTCCTCTTGGAATTTCTGTCTGTACTCCACTGGAACCCAGGAGCTGGTAGCTATATTTGGTTTTTTCTTTATATTTTCTGTTTTTCTTTCTTGCTCTCTCTTCTAATTCCCTCCTCTTGGATTTTTGAGTAACTTAAAATTTAACTGTCTTAGAGTTTGCAAAGTTGAATGAGCCAAGTTAATGCTTTGAAAAGTGTTTTCTGTTGATTGAATGTTGCACTAAATTTGCCAGATATCTCTGATTTTCTAAAGTTGCCCGTAAAATCTTTTTTGTTACTTTGACCTCTTGAGAATATCTTATCGGTACTTCTCCTGTGCATCTAACTCAGAGTGCATGAACAATTGTACGCCCTTTTGAAAGTCTCATTGATCAAGGTTGTTTGGAGCCTTACAATACTAAAAAAGTATTGTGACAGTGGTCAAACGCTGTGGCAGGGGAATGGGACATTGCAGGATTGGCAGCTGTGGGGGCAGTAAGAACTCAGCATGGCCCTGGTGCAGCTGAGTGAGGTTTGGATTGGGTGACCTTCTCGGGCTCCTTCCAGCTGAGGTCATTCTGCAAGTCTCTCTTTTTCTCTTTGGCTATTGAGAAAAGCAAATGTGATGGAGAGCTGAGACCAGGATGCTGCCTGTGGGTGGTACTGAAAAGGAGTTTTGTGGTTACATTGCCCTCTTTTCCCCCCCCTCCTCTCTTAGCCCTACACACTTCTCTTCCCTGGTGAATAGCGTCACCATGCCATACCTCAAATACTTGGTGATAAAATGTCACTGTAATTCCCCTAGAGAACTCTTTGATATATCACTGATTTCTTTTCTTACACTAAACATACTGCTCTGTGTTTTACCTTTGTATCTTTTTGGTATATATAAAGTGAGTGGCATTCAGCACCGTAATCAGGAGCTTAAAGGAAAACAGAATGCAGACATGGCATGTGACTGGAGAGGGGATCTTTTTTCCTTTGTGCCAGCAGCTGTCAGCCTCTTTGCACTGTCAGAACAGTCACTTATGTCTTTGCTGCTGCACTGTGATCCTGTCAGACAAGAGGCACAAGGTGGGGGTTGTCCATTTACCCATCTCAATCTCAGAAAGATGTGAAGGGCTGCAGCCAAGTAGTGTAAATAGTCTAAAGAGTTCACTCAAGTGAAGGGATTGGCAGTGGCAGGAAGAAGACTGAAACAGAAGAAAGAGAGATTGAAGGAATGCTTTCATGAGATGGAAGGAACAAACAATGAAGAGGGTCTGATCTGACCTGACTCATTTTAGGCCGCTTTCCTGTAAATCTTCAATTAATTTACAAAGTGTTGCTAGTCCTCAGGGTGCTGGAATAGTGCGGGTTTGAAAGGTTTCATCAGTTGCCAAGTGCTTCTGCAGATTAACAGCAAATCATAAAACCAACAGAAGAATTTATTGCCAGAGGCCCAGCAACCCAGCCAGCGAGTGCAATCAATACCTGTCTCACCCTCCATATTATGCAAGTTGTGTCAGCAATTGCATTTGGGAGATGTAAATCTTAGACATGCCTGCTTGTCATTAAAGAGATGGCAGAACTTTCTTTGTGCATGGAAATGTCAAGCAAGCATCTTGATCAAATTAGATGGTTGGTTACAACTTGACATTATAGGATGTGCTGGTGGTTACGTGGGGAATGAAAAGATGCTCTTTGCTTCCTGTCCCAAAGTATTACAGCTATGCTGCTGAGTGCTGGGACTGTCTGTGTGGCACCGTGCTGCAGACACTCAGGAAGTCAGCGGGGTTTATATAAAGCTCTGCTGGGTTTGCAGAACCCTTTGGCTCCTTTCCAGCTTGGAAGTGGCAATATAGATAGAATAATGTCTCACTTTGAAGTCTGCTTTCTATTCATGGAAAGGAAGAACTTTGCTGGAGCTGTGATTTAATAGCTGTTAAATGCAAATCTCAAGACCAGTCCTGTGACAGGCTGAACTGCTTGATCCCGTTTCAATGGGATATGAGTGTACTCAGTAGCCTATAGCATCACATCTCTGTTAGCTGTTTGCTGACACTTGAATAAGGTTTGGTGCAGTGAAAGCAGCGTTCAAGAGTAACCATTCTCCCACCTTCCCGCCCAGTTGCGCTTGTCCCTGTTACAAGAAAAAAAATGTTGCCTTGTTTCTTTTTTTTTTTTTTTTTTGACAGATTAGCAAAATGTTTGGGACGGTGGTAGTTGGAGTTGGAATTGCTGGCTTAGCACGAATCCGAGACTTGATGAATCCGATGCCTTCCAGTCCTTCTGAGAACCTGAAACTCTTTGGATTTGTATCCAGGTTAGAAATTTCATCTTAGATGTCTAATACCCATATTGCAATGTTTTGGGTTTTTTTTCTTCTTTTCAAGCCAAAAAGGGAAAGTTCATGCAAATATACCTGTCATTCTGAGTGGCAGCTGAGAAGTGAGTACAGAAAGCTTTGCAAGAGGGAACAAATAGGTTACCTTAGTGAGATCTTTCAGAAATTACTAAAATAAAAACTGAGAGATGTTCTTGCTGTAGAATCTGTGGGATAAAAAGAAGTTGTCTGATTGGAATTTCGTGTAGATTTAAGATAGTGCAGACAATAAGCACTCTAATGATCTAATGTCTGCATGTTCTAGTGTCTGCAGTTCTAGAAATGTTAAAAAATTAATTTTACAGAGTTCTAAATTTGCAAAAACGTTTTTTAATGCCCCCAATACTCCAACTTCATAATAAAATTCTATTTTTTTAAAACCAGGTATTGAACCTGTAGATTTCTAAAGAATATCCCATGATTTGCTGCATGCAATAAGGTTACTTCTTATCCTTCCTTACGCTTCTTAGAGAGCAAGAGTTTTTCTCACTAGTTTGGAACTGTGGAAATTGAGTGTGTACCTTCCTCTGAGCATTCCTGCTGGACTATCTGGCCCATTACAGAGGAGCATAAAAGTTTGAAATAGTTAGGCAATACCTTCAGGGATGTCAGATTGTGGATGTATTTTTCCAGCTATATTTAAATCATGCAGGGCTGTTTGAGATGGAAAGGACTGATTAGATCACCCACTTTATCTTCCTGGCAAATACATTTTTGGTTCTCTGATGCCTCTGCCAGTGTTACAGGTAGCCTTTGAAGAGCACTGTAGATTGTGTTTCCACCACTGATATTTTGAGAAACAATGCTGTTGAAATGCGTGATTCACAGTAATCTTCCTTGGATTCCCATCACACGCAAACATCGCCTGTCTTTGCTTTCAAGTCCTGCTTGTGGCCTGTCTTCCTACCCTCTATCACCTGTCCTAACACTGTCAAGGCGCTTGCTGCAGTCAGTAGTAATGCAAAGGGCTTTTGAAGGGATTGTGTATTTTTCATTTTCGGCTGGAGCTGTGCTCAGCTTGCTGCCCAAGAGAGCTTTCCCCTTAGTACTGACATGCTGTGTGTGTTGCAAGGTGAGCCATCATAGCCAAGCATCTGCTTGTCTGTATTTGCAGTTGTGTGTGTCCCTTCCATCTCGAGTGCTTTTGTCCATGTCATCCAGGATGGTGGGGAGAAATTCTCCCATAGGACCCCTCTCCTCTTTCAAGTCACTCTTTTGTAAGATCTCTTTGGTAATAATGCTTATTAAAAACCAAAACACCAAAACCAAAAAGGACTTGACACTTCAATAGCAGGCCACTTTCTGGACTGATACCACCACCAGTGGTCCATTTTTTTCAGTTCTCCATTCCACTTTTGTCTGTAAGTGCTCATGCTCTTCCTGGATGAGAAACTGGTTGTTATAACCTGGTTGAACTCTGTAAGACAGTAGTCCACATGAACAATTTTTAAGTACGGCTACACAATATGTGGTTGGGAAGAATGGACTGTGACAATTATACTCTGGTTGTATTTATGCTAAATATGCAGGAGAAGTTTTGGCAATATTAATGAGGCTAAGCAGATTAGCCTGGAAGATGCTCTGAGCAACAAAGACATCCATGCAGCCTTCATCAGCACAGAGAACAGAAACCATGAAGAAACCATCAGGTATTTTGGGGGGGGTTCTCCCCCACCTTTTCTCCCTTTCCCCTGTATTTTAGAAGCCTAGAGGAGCTGTGTAAAGCTGTTGCAGGAGAAGATATGAACACTGAGGAAAGACTGCCAGACTAGGGGCCTGAAGTGAATGATAGTGAGTTCCCTAGAGCACCAATAAACCCTGGAAGAGAGTAGGATTTAAGATGCATTATTTTACCAAGTAATTCCATTTCCGCACCTCTAGGCCTGTGTTTGATGAACAGGCAGCTTAAAAGAGAATTTAAAGCCTTTCCTCACAGATTATATTGTGGAAGAGTAGTCTAGTGCCCCACTCCAACTGCAAATGAGAAATTGCAGTGCTCAACGCTGTAGCATTTTAGCAACTTGGTGTAGGTGAGTGAGGGAATTAATTCTGTGGCAAAAGAAGAATTAAAACCCCATTTCCTGGCTGTTAAAATGCATGGTGTAGCCACCACACCAACCATGCTAGGAAAGTTGCCATTTATTTCTGTTACTTCATGTTGTGCATCTCTCCATGTGATCTGGCTGTGGGAATAAGAAGCAGGTTGCACTGTGGTGAGAGAGGATTAGGACAATATTCTCTTTAATGGCTTTTATCCCTTTCAGAATGTTCTTAGAAGCGGGAAAACATGTCCTTGTTGAGTACCCCATGACTTTGTCTGCTAAGGCAGCCCATGAGCTCTGGGAGATGGCTGACCAGAAAGGTAACACATTTGTTCTCAAGAGTGTAAGCAGTCTTATCTTTGGGTAGCACCAAACTCAAAGGCAAATCTCCAGCCTACTTTTGGTCATCACATGCAAGGAAGTATGACTATCTCAGAGGTGTGGCAGTCTAGGATGTAAGACTTGTGCCAATAGGGGAACAAACACACAAATGTCAATGCTAAGAGTAAGGTATGTTTGCCCTCACAAACAACTCTAGCCTCTATTTGTGACACTCAGAATGCAGCTAAAGAGGAAAACTTGTGCCACTGTGACAGTAAAGCACTTGATGAGTGCAGCTGTTGGACTTGTGCAATTCCATGTCCTCTCTCTCCCTGGAAATGAAACTGCAGACAGCTCTCCTAGCTTCTAGCATTTGTGATGTACTGGCCACACACAGATGCGTATGCTACTGTAGGCCAGCAAGGCATCCTTGTCTAAAAAGACAGCTTGTCTGTAAGCAAAATCTCTTTATTTCCAGAAAGTGTGTGGTCCCCATCCCAATGGTGCGAAGGGTCAGAAGCTGGCAGTTCAGCTGGGGCCGGTGAGGTTAAATGGGGCTGCAAGGAAAAGAGCAGTGCTGGGCAAAAGCGGAGTGCAAATCATTTGGACAAGCTGCACTTTTATACAACTGCTTCTTAAAGATCTCCTTTGTGACTTTTGTCCTGAAATGCTGGAGGTGTAGGATTTCTGCTGTGCTGTACCAGCACCAGTTGCTGCCTTGTTGCTCACCAAATGGTTTCCCATTGAGCAGAATTTATGGTTCTTTTCTTGAAGCAGCAACAGTTAGAGTCAGTGGCCTACAGTGACTCTCCTGGAAATTTTCCAGAAAAACACATACTGAATGAGAGACACATTCAACTTGTATTGGGTATTTCAGTCTCTTTCAAGTAGCCAATTAATTGCAATGGAGGGATGTACTCCTTAACATATTGTTCCAGTCTGGGTCTGAGCATTATGCTATTTTTCCCCCTTCCTTTTTCTTTCCTACTACCCTGGGAGGAAAAATGCAGAACAAGGAAATGTAGGAAATGTGAGGGGAAAGAGGCCAAGTATTAATCCATCTGTTACTCTGAAGACTCCTGTTTCAGCCTTAACTGGGTACTGACTTTCATACAGAGTTTCTGTTAAACATAGTGGCTACTGTTCCTGTAGTCTCTGTTGTCCCCTGAAAATCCTTAACCCAGATTGATCCTTCAGATCAAGGCCCATGTTTCCATGTTTGATTTTCTTTCTCACATCACTTTGTGATATCAGAATATTTCTGTGTGAGTTCCCACTTGTGGCTAGTGAAGCCTTTACTGTTTAGACATGACTTTGATTCACACCTAAAACTTTTATTTAATCTGTCCTGATTTTCCCCCTTTTTTCTGTGTGTATGTGTGTGGTTTTGTTTTGTTTTGTTTTGTTTTTTTAATGGCAGGTAAAGTACTCCATGTTGAGCACATTGAACTTCTTACTGAAGAGTACAAGCAGCTGAAAAAAGAGGTGGCTGGGAAAGACCTGGTGAAGGGGACATTGCATTTCACAGGTCAGTAGCTCTGAAGAAATCAAAAGTCATCTGGATTTGCTCCCGAGGGATGCCAGTGCTTCCAGACTTCATTCAGTCCTTTCACACAAGACTCTGTCTATAAACTGAGTAGAGACACAGGTATTGGTTCTGAATAATTCCCTTGTTGAATCCACATACACCCCTCCTGTCCTCAACATGTCCAGAAGGGTTTGTTGCATATGTACAGTAAATTCATGAATACAAGCCGCACTGAGTATAAGCCGCATCTCTGGGTGTTGGCAAATATTTCGGTTTTTTTGTCCATAAATAAGCCGCACCCAAATATAAGCCGCTCTGTCGTTCGCAGCGAGGACCCGCGTGCAATTAGTAACAGAACTGCGTCAGGGAGGGGTTTACTGGCTGAGCTAAGGCTGTGCAGGCTCGCCCGCTAGGGGCTGCTGATGGGGCCAGGTGGCCCAGCCCGGTGCTGCCGCTCGGGGCCACCCGCCGCTGCCACTGGGCTCGGTCACCCCGGGTCGGCGCTGCCCCGCGGTGGCAGGCAGGGACGGAGCTTCCCCCGCTCCTACGGCAGCGGCGGCGGGTGGGGACAGAGCTTTCCCGTGCCCGTGGCGCCGGCAGCGGGCAGGGACGGAGCTTTCCCACGCCCGTGGCGCCGGCGGCGGGCACGGACAAAGCACCCCGCCTCCTCCCCGAGCCGCGGCAATGGCTGCACGGGGCTCCCGTCGGCTCCCCGAGATGCGGCAATGGCGGCGCGCGCTTCTACCCACCTCCCCGGGCCACAGCAATGGCTGCGCGGGGCTCCCGTCGGCTCCCGGAGCCGCGGCAATGGCGGCGCCCCCCCCCTCCATCCTCCCCGGGCCGCGGCAATGGCGGCGCAGGGCCCCCGTCGGCTCCCCGAGCCACGGCAATGGCGGCGCACCCCCCCAGCCGTCTTCCCCTGGGCTGCGGCAGAGGAGGGAAGAAGAGAGCTCTCCCGCCTCTCTCCCCGCCCCCCGTGCTGCCTGCAGGGAGCCAGGGCAACACAGTAACACTGTAACAATCGCGGAATGCCGGCTTTTGCTGGCAGGTGCTTGGCTCAGCGCCCTGGCTGGCACGTCTGGTTGTAAATGTCAGAAAATTATTCACATATTAGCCGCCCCCGACTATTAGCCGCACTTCCGGGTTTCCACCAAAATTTTTGTCAAATTACTGCGGCTTGTATTCGTGAAATTACTGTACTTTGTGCAGCCCTCTCTGCCACAGCTCATCAACTAATCCATTTTGACATTAAATGTTTTTTTTGACTTTCTTACTCAGTCCATCCACTCACCTTTCTACACCCCAATCTTTAAGCCTGCAACTCTGCAGTTTCTTCATCCTTTCCTATGCAGAAGGCATTATTCTATTTCCTATTCCTCAAGAGTTTCTATTCCAGCAGGTAGTGTTCTCGATGAAAACAAATCAGGATTCCCAGCTTTCAGTGGAATTGCCCGTCTGACGTGGCTGATTGACCTCTTCGGTGACCTCACTGTTACCTCTGCCACCAGAGAGAAACAGAAGGATAAGAATTATTCCAGAATGACTGTTCACTTTCAGACCGCAACAAGAAGTGAGTAATGTCTATGGCAGCATGTGAGCCAGGCTCCTCATCATACACAGGATTCTGCCAGCAGGAACTCTGCATCCTCTTCTTCTCTTGTGGAAACAGAATGGGTGGAGGCTGGCATGAAAGTGTGCATGTCTTTTAAAGATGTATTTTACAATATTGAGTTTGATCTCCCTTTTATTATGTGATGACAATATCCTCCTATCAACTAGGATATTTTTAATAGCCTTGCTAAAAGGTGGTATATTATAACTACAAAGTAGGTCACCGGTATTTCTTATTGTTGCTTGACTACTCAGCTTGGTTCAGAGAGTGGTGGAAACTCTCAGGTTTGGTCATTCTGGACCATCTGCGCAGCATTCATGTCCTTTCAGATAAGTTGAAGTTATTTACAGTGTCAGTTTAAAGCAACAAGATATGATTTGAGAACTATCTGACATGAAAAGATGAGAACAATTATCCAATGGTGATGGAACTCCCTGTTCCTTTTTTTTTTGTTTTGTTTTTTAGTTTTGATTGCAGATATGCTGATAGACCTCTTAAAAAGCCCAAACCCAACCCAACATTTTAGATAAATGTTTAGTTAAGATAGTAACCTGAAGGACTAGCTATTTAGGGAGTGAATAATCAGGACTCCTTTAAACTCTTAATTTCATTACAGGCCCGGTTCAGCATTTCATCAGCAACTCCTACAAACCCCATTGCAGTTTATCGTGGGATTATCATCTTGTTTTAGCAGTCTTCCTCTCTCTTTAAATAAAACAGCATTTCCAATTCCTTTTGAAATGCAGTTGTGAGAGGACAGAACTCTGTATACAAGCTCTGTTTACCCTCTTAGCAATTTGCTAGTAACATAAGTAGCTGTGAAGATCTGGATAGGGTGAGATTTTGAACTAATTCCAGCAGATGGAACTAGTGCGTGGTTTTAAACATTTCTCTGGTTGTTCTGTCTCCTGGGTATCCTTAACTGCTGTGTATGATATTTGGTGTATGATATTAGAACTGTTTCTAGATTACTTTTTTTTTCCCCTGCTGCTCGGCACTAACCGGTATTTGCTTCTCTTGGCCACTACTACTATTTATATGGATCAGTGTTTTCTCACCATAAGTGTTTTAATAACTTTAGGGACAGTCAGTTTTATGCCTCTGGGATAATTTGGGGTGGGTGGAAAATTACATAGTGTTCCTGTATTGTGTTCAGTGCTGGGGCCATATTTCCTGCTGACCTTCCCCCACTGACGTCAGTGGAGTTACTGCAGCAGAGAATTTGGCCCACTCTCTGTCAAATGAAGTTACGGCCCAGCAGTAATGGTGGTGGTGTTACAGATCTAATTTTCCCAACCTTTATTTTGCTGAAGAATGGGAAAGGTCTGTACCTTTCATGAGAGTTATCCCATCCTTTTTTGAAAGACATGAATACAGTAACCTTGAGAAATCAGTTTAATTCATCCTATTTTCTGCCTTGGAAAATATAGCAGGTGCAGAATGCAGGAGCCTGTGTTCTGCTTGTTAAGCAGGGATTTGTGCAAAGGGTGTAGTCTGTCTCCACTGCACAGCCTACCCTGGCTGCTCGTCTGGCTTTGGGTGGATTTTGGAGGTGTGTGTTAAGGCCTGCACCCAGCTATTTGAGAGATGACCTCTGCCTCTGTTGTGTGTCCAAGACAGCTGTGCTGATAGCCTCTCTGTGATAAAACATTGAGCAATCCAGGAAAAACCAAACCTCTACTGACAGTGTGTCTTGTTTGGGACTGCAGTTCCTGTCCTGGGATTACAGAGCTTGGATTCAGTAAATGCCAGAAATCAATTTTTAGTGCAAACTGGAGAGATAATGATTTGGGTAGCATTTCTTTTGATGTTAACTAGGAATAGGGTCCAATTGTCTAATTCCCATCCAAGCTAACGGAGCTTGTCATTGATTTAATGATAAATTAAAAATATTGGGATTTTCAAAGAGTTAAAAGGAAAATGTTTAAAAGAAATTGAAGACATTTTCTAAACATATTCTGACAAGAAACATTCAAAGTTATTGTTTAATGGAGAGCCAAGCTTACAGAGTCTAATAAAATATCTTCAAATTGAACATTCATAGAAAATGATGTAATACATGCTTTCTGCAGAAGTCCCTGCATAAAATTTTAAGCTGAGTGGACCCAGAATTCTTTCACGTGTGAAACCAGCTTAATTCTTTTGGAGGTACAAATAGTGTTTGCTTCATATTGATTTATTGAGCTATTGCAATCTAGCAAGGGCCACTCATTATTTGAGGAAAAAGGGAATCAAAAAAGCAAAAAGGCTTTCTCAATGTAGCTGAGAAAATGCTATCAGTTTACAATTTGGAAAGACAAAATGGCCATGGAAAGTCAGGGTGTTTCTTCACTACAGACTGTTTGCTTTGCAAACAGTCAATATAAAGGTGGTTTGCTAGCACTTCATTAAATTTTCTTTTTCTTTAACTACCCAACGTATGTGACCTGGCTTTAATTCAGATATCAAAAATGTTGTATTTGTTGCTTGTAAGTAACTCTACTGTAAACACTTCTAAACAACTAAGTGTATCTGTAGCTAGATAATAAGTGATACAATTCTTTATTGAAAGTGGGTAAATTGTCTATGAAAAAAGCTACAGCCCTTCACAATTTTCTGACATAAAATATGGATCTGTTCCTTAAGCTACAAAATTGCTTAAATAATGTGTGGACTTACAACATCTTATAGCAAAAACAAGAGGCTTATTTCAGAGTAGAAGTTGTTAATTAAAAATGAATACATTTTGCTTACCAATCAAGTGAAATCAACCTTTCTTTAGGAAAATTACTAAAAATCCAATTACAAAATAAGATAAATCTATTAGTAAATCCAGTATTTTCCTGCTCACTGGTCTAAATCAGTTATTCTAATCACTTTGATTAAATTCCGCCCATTCTGCATGGTTGTGCTTCTGGTTCGTTGGCTTCCCAGGCTAGACAGAAGGCACACACTTGACCTGATCACTGGTGTGCATCTGCTCTAGATCATCCCAGGGAGGTGATCCTGCACCAAAAGGGCCTGTTTTGGATCATATTGAGCTCCTTGGTATTACATGATGGAGATTTTTGCCTGTGCCTGCCCAGTGGTTTCTTCATGCCTACCTAGTTGAGATAAAGCAACTTTGAATAACAGTACCCTGAGCCTTCTATGACTATTTACTATCTTGGTAACATAAAACTGGCTCTGTCAAGTCAGAGCAAAGCCCAGCTTGCTCAGAGGACTGCCTCTGACCCAGATCAACAGGCTTTACCTCAGGGAAGGAGAATGGAAACAGGGAAAATACTGAGCAGTATGGCCCCAAACGCCCCTTCTGGCTTGCAGTGACATGTAGCCCTGGGTCTTCCTACTATGCATGGTACCTTTGCATTTATTGGTCCTCTTAGATTTTTTTTTGGTGCATGCACACTTTGATTTGGGTACTTTTCCCCCCCTCCAGTTGTTTTGTTCTGTACAATCAGGTTCATTTGGCCATACTTAGAGTAATTTCACAAGTATAAGGTACACTGGATTATAAAGCCCACTTCTGAGAGCTGGCAAATTTCCGAACTTTGTCCATATATAAGGCGCACCGGAGTATAAGGCGCGCTATTTTTTGCAGCGAGGATCCGCGCACAACCAAGTAATGAATTAGTAACAATCACGCCAACTGTGCTGTCTTGGGTTACAATACAGGATGTGATCAAAGTATCTATTCTATCACCATCTGTTGTGACCAGATGGGGCAGTGATCCTTATCTCTCTGGGAGATAATCTGCTAATGGGCCATCCATTGAAACCAGGCGGGGCACTGTTCTTTATCTTTGCACGCCCCATCCTTCCTCCAGGGAGTTATTTTCTGCTAATGGCTCACTGAGTCCCACTGTGTGACTGATAAAATTACTTCATCCCATTGGGAGTTGCTCCAGCCAGCGGGGAGAGCCCAGCCTTTCCTACCTAGATAAAAACTGAAATTCTGGGACACCAAGTCATCCTCTTTTCCCTGGACTCCAAAGGAAAAACGGACTTTTTTTACATCTAATCGCTGGACATTCGGAGGGAGGCTGCACCCTTCTACAAGACACTGCTTCAACTGAACCACATCTGTCACTGCAGGAGGATGCAGCCACCATTAATGGGACTGCTACCAACACCCTGACTGACGGGGTGTCACGCTGATGGGGTGTCAGGTTGCGCTCTGGCTTTGTGTCTTAGTTTGGAGGACAGGTGTCTGCTAAGAAAGGCAGGAGCTTCTCTTTGAAATGGAGAATGTAAACCCCCTCCCTCCAAATTACTATAATTTTGAAATCAAGGGGCTTTCAGGCAAAGATATGGGAATTAGGAATAACAATTCTTTACTAGGGAAATTAAAATAGAAATCCAGTACTACAAAGAAACAAACCCCAAACCCTGACAAAATCAGAGTACAACCTGACACCCCGTCAGGCAGGGTGCTGGTAGCAGTTTGATTAAATAGTGACTGCAGTCTTCTTGCAGTGACAAATGTGGTTTAGTTGAAGCAGTGGTCTTGTAGAAGGTGCTGTTTCCTTCCAGAGGTGTAGTAGTGATGTGCAGAAATCTTGTTTTTTTCTCAAGTCCAGTAGAGAAAGGGCTACTCGGTGTCCTAGAATTTCAGTTTTTATCTAGGTAAGAAATGTTGGGCTCTCCCCCCCTGGCTGGAGCAACTCTCAGTGGGGTAATTTTATGAGTCACACAGTGAGACTCAATAGGCCATTAGCAGAAAATAACTCCTTGGAGGAAGGATAGGGGGTGCAAAGATAAAGAACAATGCCCTACTGGTTTCAATGGATGGCCCATTAGCAGAGTATCTCCCACAGAGATAAGGATCACTGCCCCACCTGGTCACAACAGATGGTGATAGAATAGATACTTTGATCACATCCTGTATTGTAACCCAGACACTTTTTCAGTGTTTGGGGTTTGTTTCTTTGTAGTACTGTATTTCTATCTTAATTTCCCTAGTAAAGAACTATTATTCCTAATTCCCATATCTTTGCCTGAGAGCCCTTAATTTCAAAATTATAATAATTTGGAGGGAAGGGGTTTACATTCTCCATTTCAAAGAGAGGCTCCTGCCTTTCTTAACAGACAGCTGTCCTCCAAACCAGGACACGTGCTGTGCCCTACTGAGCCCTGCGTGAGCTGCAACCCCCCCCTCTCCACCACCTTTCTGCTGAGCCCGCGGCCCCGCGCAGTTCGGCTCGCAGCTCACACTTCCAGGTTGGCAAATTTCCAAACTTTGTCCATATATAAGGCGCTCCAGAGTATAAGGTTGCACTTCCAGGTTCGGACCAAAATTTTAGTCAAAAGGGTGCACCTTATACGTGTGAAATTACTGTAGTTTTTAGGGGTAGTGGTAGCGATATGGAAGTAGAGGTGAGCAAAGAATAATTGCTACGGTGACGTAAATATAGAAACTGAATCATAGAGCGTAAAAGATGAGAGGTGCAGAAACATTAAGCTGAGCAGAATGTGTTCAGGGCAGATTGACAAGGGACTTTCTTTCCAGATCTAATGATACTGAAGATTTAATGGGCAGTACTTGGAGACAGAATTTATTCTTCTGGGCTATTGATGCCTTCATAATTTGTGAGTGGCAGACTAAAGTGAGCTATAAAGGACTGTGGAGGGGCCATCAATAACCAAGTAAGAAAAATAATGTACATCCTCTAAATACATGGAGCAGTGAGTGTGATGAATGAATGAACTGCAGAAAGGCAATGGTGTGGTTTCAGGCAGTTGACAAAAGAGCAGGAAGGGAACATCATGACTGTTACTGGTATTGAGGACCATTCCTCAAAGGCATTGCATTGTTGGGTCAAGGAGTCTGTTAAGACCCCTGAATTGGCACAACATGTCCCATGACTCCTTTCCCCTCAGCCAAGATGGGATGTTGGGAAGGAAGGTGTGAGCTATGCAAGTCAATAGCCAATACTGCCAGGCTTGCTTTAGAGACTGTGCTGTCATGTTGATATAACACAGGACTCTCTTCTGATTAAGAAAGGCCTGCCTGAGAGTCTGTGTAGGTACAATTTTCAGGATCAGCACAGTGCTCCCAGTGATGAGAACAAAACATTTAAAAGTTCAGAGAGTATGAACACGTGTGTGTGTCAGTGAATTTGTCCAACTCATCTGAGTCATCATTATGTACCTGTGTGACTTTAATCTGTTCTTGCTGGAGGAATGACTAGACATTGAGGGCCTTTTGAGCTTAGCTGTGACTGAATTATGTACACAATTTAACATTTAACTGCAGTTTGCATCCAAGTCCACAAACGAACAGTCCACGAACTTCCCTCTTCCTTATGACGTGACTTGGTGTTGCTTGCTTCAGTTTGTGCATATGGAAAACAAAGCTGGACAGAGTTTTAGATGGTGTGCTGAAAGTCATGGCATGAAACAGTGGCAGAGTTAAGACTATTACCTGCTGTTGAGCTCTATAACCACAAGGCATGTTGGCCAGGACACGTTGCCTAAATATTCAATGACTGATATTTAAAAATGCATTTATTAGAGCATTTTCTGCAAATGCTGAGAAAAAATCCAAACAAATTTGAACTGTTGATTCAATTTCTTAATTACAGTAATTTTCACGATTATAAGCCGCACCATTTTGACTAAAATTTTGGTCCGAACCCAAAGTGCGGCTTATAATCAGGTGCGGCTTATATACGGATAAAGAACAGGAAGTTACTGTCCTAGTTTGGAGGACAGGCGTCTGCTGAGAAAGGCAGGAGCTTCTCTTTGAACTGGAGAATGTAAACCCCCTCCCTCCAAATTATTAGAATTTTGAAATCAAGGGGCTCTCAGGCAAAGATATGGGAATTAGGAATAACAGTTCTTTTCTAGGGAAAACTAAAACAGAAATACAGTACTACAAAGAAACAAACTCCAAACCCTGACAAAGTCAGAGTACAACCTGACACCCTGACAGGCAGGGTGTTTGGTAGCAGTCCCATTCAATGGTGGCTGCATCCTCCTGCAGTGACAGATGTGATTCAGTTGAAGCAGTGGTCCTGCAGAAGGTGCAGTTTCCCTCAGAGGTCCAGTGGTGATGTGGAGAAATCCGGTTTTTCTTCTGGAGTCCAGTGGATAGAAAGGGGCTCCCTTAGTGTCCCAAAACCTCTGTTTTTATCTTGGTAAGAAATGCTGGGCTCTTCCCCCTGGCTGGAGCAACTTCCAGTGGGATGAAGTAATTTTATCAGTCCCACAGTGGGACTCAGTGGGCCATTAGCAGAAAATGACTCGCTGGAGGAAGGATGGGTTGTGAAAAGATAAAGAACAATGCCCTGCTTGGTTTCAATGGATGGCCCATTAGCAGAATATCTGCCATTGAGATAAGGATCACTGCCCCCACCCTCAACAGATGGTGATAGAATAGATACCTTTTATCACACTCTGTATTTGTAACCGCGACTTATAATCAGGTGCGGCTTATGTATGGACAAAGAACGAAAAGTTGCTGGCACGCGGAGATGTGGCTTATACTTAGTGCGGCTTATAATCGTGAAATTACTGTAATACTTTTTCTTTGCTTCTTCTCACTAGACCCTTGACTTGGATTGAAGAAAGGGGACCAGGGATGAGACGTGAAAAAAAAATCAACTTCTGTTTCACAAGTGGTTGCCTGGAAAGCTTCCCTGAAACCCCAAGGTCTTCTGTGGGCCTTTTCATGCAGGATCAGAACCTCTTTGCCAAGAAACTGCTGGGCCAAGTCTCCAAGGAGGAGCTGGCTGCTGAGAAATGGCGAATTTTGCGGTGTCTTGACCTTGCCGAGGTGATCCAACAGTACTGTGAAGAACCAGAGAAAATCTATTCCTGAGACTGCTCTTAGGGAAGGAAGAACACGGCAGAGGGAAAAGCTGTAGAGCTGGAACTCACTGTTGCCATCAAGCAGTTGCTATTTCTGTTTCATTACCTTCTTTTTGACTGCTTGTGATTTCTGGGCTCTTCAGGTGTTATGGAAGAGTCTGTGCCTTCTGGTTTGCCCCAGACCAAAGCAATTCCCCTGCTCTGATGCATCCCCGTCCTTTCAGGTAGTTAGGAACCTAGCAACAGCAAGTTTTCCTGTGATTCGGCTGGGAATATCCCTGAGAATAGATCCTGCAGGACTGTAAATACTATATATATACTCTGTCGCAGGGTCTGTTCCCCCATTCCAGATATGACTAGAAATGAATGTGTCTCGATAGTATTCGTGTACTGTTTTCTAGAATGAAGTTCCAGTTCCATTTTCCACCTCCTTACTTGAAATGCAGAACTTGTGTCACCACAGTCCTGACCTTTCCTTCCAATTGCTTTCAATTGTTCTGTGTGCTTGCTCTAAGTAGTTTTGCCTGTTAGGTATGAGCAGGGGGTGTGGTTTTTGAGTTTTTGTCGGGTTTCATCCTGGAGGTCAACTACCATCAAATTAAACTTATATTGGTATCAAACCATAATAGAAAAATAATCTTGTCTCTTGATAGAGAGATGTTGATTTCATTCAGTTTCTCTGGTGCCCTGTGCCAGTGTAGAAATCTTTCCCCAACAGGGATTATAACCATGCATTGAACAAATAACATTGCCTGCCTGCTCTCTACTGAACCAAAATATTTTTGATTTTGTACTGGAAGTGGCATATTATTCTCCATTTGTGTTCTAATTTAGCATGGGAGTGGATCATAGCAAAAAATAATAAATATCTTGAATTTAAGAAAAGAAAATCACTAATGCACTCCTAGAAACAGAATTTCATTAGGAATAGTGATAAATTTAGATTAGTATTGTAGAAAATAGAGCAATTTGAAAATATATCCATGTGCTTATGTTGTGGTTCAGCTGGCAACTAAGCACCAGACAGCTACTTGCTTATTGTACCTCAGTGGGATGGGGAAGAGAATGAAAGGTGAGGGGGAAAAAGGTGGGTTGAGATAATGACAATTTAACAGATAAAGCAAAAACTGCATGCATGCAAAGCAAAGCAGGGAATTCATTCACTGCTTCCCATGAGCAGGCAGGTGTTCAGCCACTCCCAGGAAATCAAGGCTACATCACACACAACAGCTACTTGGGAAAGCAAGCACCATCACTCTGAATGTTCCCCCCCTCCATTCTCCTTCCCCAGCTTTATATGCAATATAGTGTGGCATATTGCTTTGTGGTCAGCTGCCCTGGCTGCGTCCGCTCCCAAATTCTTGTGCACTCCCAACCTACTTGCTGGTGGTATGGGGTGAGGAGCGGGAAAGGCCTTGAGGCTGTGCAAACAGCGCTTAGCAACAGCTGAAACATCCCTGTGTTATCAACACTGTTTTCAGCAAAATCCAAAACACAGCCCCATAATAGCTACTCTGAGTCAAATTAACTGCAGCCAAGCTAAAACCAGCCCAGGTTATAGCATATGACACCCGTGGGAATGGGTCTTTAGCATTTTTACTGTAGTCACAGGATCACATATGAAAACATTATCACTTCCCCTAAAGAAGCATTTTAGTTTCAGAAGCCTAAGTACTGCACAATGCTATTAACAATTCCTCTGGTTGCCTTTTACTTTCTAATTACAGCATCTGTTGATGCTATAATAATATAGAAGCAAACTTCAGTCTGTGCAATTTTTCTTTCAAATCCAAATAAACTTTTTTTTTTTCTATTTTATCATTTGGGCAACTTTTTAATAAGGGAGCCTATATATTGTGAACGTATACATAATTGCAGCCAGTCACTATTGACAGTTAAAAGTTTTCTTTTGAGTAAATGTTCATTCAGGAGTTGGATACAATTCAGTCTGCTGGAAACAAGAAAGAGAAGTCTGTGCAATTTTCTCCTAAATAGGTCTGATTTTTGCAATGACTGGAGCTTCATGTGTAAATGAATTCTGCATGTGGCATTTCTTTAAATCTACTCTATCTCTTAAAATCGTGAAAATTCTGTTGCCTTCAGTGCATTGCTGTGTGAGTTGGCAGCAGATTTGTTCAGGCAGATCCTGTGCTTGTCCACCCAAGTGGGTACCTTACTGAGTGTTCACAGGGACTTTTGTGCCACTGTGGTGGACATGACATGGACAGATCTGATGTTCTATGAGGGGGAAAAGTGGATTTTTGGCAAAACACAAAACAGTCCACCTGTGGCTAGAATGAATTAGAATCCTCTGTGTGTCTGCTAGGTATGACAACCAGTGAAAGGTCCTGTTCCTTGACAAACTCCTGATCTGTGAATATGGGATGAATGCTACTTGTTTACATGCTAACTCATAATGGGTAGCTGGGGAGGGGGGGAAAGCGAAAGGAGATTCACACATCTCTAGGCATCAGAATTAGTCAGCACGTCTCCCTGAGCATGCTCTGCAATTGCTGGTGAGAGCAGTATTTCCCTACGAAACAGGGAATAAATTCATGGGAGTTCTGTTAGAGCAGCAGTGTAATATTGTGCAGTGAATTGTCCTCTGGAAAAGCTTGTTTCTATAGAGAGCACCTGGGGAAATTAGCTGATTAATTTGAGCTAGGGAAGGCAGATGCCTAGAGCTTGGATATCCCACTCTCTCCTTCATTCCCCTCCTGTTCCTTCCAGCTAACCTGCTTACCTACTACTGTCTCCTACTCCTGGGAGCCTGCATCATTTAAATGGCTTTTCCTTCTGCCTTGTGAGATTGCCAAGGTATTGTGATCGTTTGTATATGGGAGCTACTGGATGTCCAGTTCCAAATGTATGTATTGTTTAACCAGGTGTGAAACTCACCAATAAAATATTGGAATTCTCAATCATTCTTTTTTGTTCCTTTTGTCCTTCATTAGCAGTCCCCATGTGCTGAAATTGGGTCTGTTCCAACTGTTTTTTTCCTCCTTTTCACTCCTCAAGGCCTGTGAAATCCTGCCAGGATCTACAGGCTGTGATAATATCCTAAAGACCTCCTCGCTTGTTCTGTTTCAAAGTTCTGAATACAGGTGTGGTAGGATTTGTGACCTTACCTCTCACCTCCTGAGCTCTCCCACAAAATTCCTGCCCTTTCTGTGCCATCTGACACCCAAGAGTACTGGCAAGTCTAAATCTTGCTGTACACTTCCAGCTTCCCATTCACAACAACCTGTTTTTTGAGCAACCTTACTGAATGTGCTAGGCAGAATCTAAAACAAGTATTGAAATGGATTTTCTTGGGTTTTTAATAAACTGCTTTCTCTTAGCAGAAATGACAAGAGTTTTTCAGATAACATTTGGTTAGCCTGAACCCAGGCACTTTTAGAGATAATGAGGTATGAAAATGCAAGTATAAGATGTGACATGAGCAGTTCATATATTTTGTTCTTTAGATGTAGCCGATTTTCTATGCATTCTGCTGAAATCAGAACAGTCTAGAAATTCCTGTGCATGAACTTTATTAACTGCCTGATGCTATGAGTTTTCCTGGAAAGTGCTATGATATACAATGCTCCCACATGGAGGAGAGATGTTCCTTTCCTGACAGCAGCTGGAGATTGACTCTGGCAGATAAGAGGTGTGGAGTCAGTAACTGCAGCAAGCTAGCTGAAACCTGGGAAAAGTGGTTTGATCCAAAGCCTTTCTCAGAGGGCTAGAGGTCATGGGAATGGAAAATTTCCAAAAAGCTAAGAAACTAGATATTGGTATGAGGAGCTGGAAAGCTGTGTGAGAAGATCTGGCTGAGAGAGATGGGTATCATTCTGGGATCAGCCTGAGAGCTTGTTCTGTGGGTCCTGGGAACAGGGTCTAATTTACCTGTGTGATTACTTGGGATTATCAGGAGCAGTATGGGAACATGGGAGGTGGGATGGGGGGGAAGGCAAAGAGTACCAGGAGGTACCAGCACCACAGGAGCTGCTTGAGATGGGATTATTTATGAGGAGGACATCTTTGGAACCTTCCCCTGAGCAGATCAGAAGCCAAGGAAGGAGGAAGGTGAGGGTTGGCAGCTGTGCAGACTGGGGCTGCTTTTCAAACAGTCCTACTGCGTCAAAAGCAGCTTTGTAAAATGAATAGCATGAAAGGCATGAGTACAACTGCAGGGCTGAGTTGGGATTGCAGCTCCTCCAGCAGTTTGCAGAGGGGTCACAGTGGTAAAAACTGAACTGTATATCTATTTTTAGCTGTCATTCAAGATGTTTGATTCCTTCAGGTTGGCACTATGATCCAGGGCCTTGGACATCCCCACAGTTTGCCAATGGGTGATGCACCAAAGGGTAACTGGCAGTACTGTGTGCTGATGTAATTCATGCCATAGCACTTACTGCTCCCCAAGGCATGTGCAACAGTAATAAAACACAACAGCAGGAAGCTAAGGATCTCCAGTAAAATAATAACTCCAGGTTTTTGATAGAGATGGAGAAATATTTGGTTAGCCTTAAGTGCTGTAAGCTGGTATTTGTAGAGGCTGAATTAAATAAGGTTACAGGTTTCTCTGTTGAGAAACCCATCAGAATTTTTGTTTAAAGAAGGGATGTAGCAGAAGTATTATCAGTAGCAGACTTCATCCCTAATCCAGAAGAATCAAGCTCCGAGATAGGAAGACAGGAGATGTCCATGCAGTACAGTTTGGCTCAATAAAAAACACTGGAGCCAACTTTGACCGAGCTACCTCTGTTACCACAAGGGCTGGCTTGCAATGTACAGCAATTTCACGACTATAAGGCGCACCCTTTTGACTAAAATTTTGATCGAAACCTGGAAGTGCACCTTATAATCTGGTGCACCTTATATATGGACGAAGTTCAGAAATTTGCCAACCCGGAAGTGCGAACTGCGAGCCGAGCCGCGCCAGCCGCGAGAGCCGCATCAGCCAGCACCAGGGGCAGGGGAGTGCTGGGGCCGGCGGCACAGGGAGGACACCCGGGGCTGTGTTTAAAGGCTACGCCAATTTGTGAAAAATGTTTGCAAATTGAGCACCTGCCTGTAAACCCTGCAATTGCGCGATGCCATTACTAGCTTTGTTACTTTGTTGCTCGTGGATCTTCGCAGCAAAAAAAAAGTGCGCCTTATAGTCTGGTGTGCCTTATATATGGACAAAGTTCGGAAATTTGCCGACACCCGGAAGTGCATCTCATAATCCGGTGCGCCTTATAGTCTTGAAATTACTGTAATTTCATCTGACTGGATGTGTACAACTTCTCAGCAGAGCTGGGTGGTCCAAGTGGAGCACTGGGCTAACTCATCAGGCCATGTGAACACACCCAAGGCTCCACCTGAAGTGCCCCTTTGGCTCCTGGCCTTACCTGCATCCACAGTAATTTCCTCCAGGTTACATTTATCTTTTGGGCTGCAAAGGAAACTGAAACACAGCTTCCAGCCTGTCTTTTCTGCTTTCTTGCTGACCCAACCTGACAGCTTTTTTTCTCATCCTTGAACAAGACAGAAGTGTCAGTGTTTGCTGCTTCGTGAGGCAGCAAAGCTGCAGGGACCATTGTGGTGTTACCAGTTACAAAGCTCCAGGTTTAGTGCTTGCCTTCCACATTCTGGCAATAAACACACCTGTCCTCGGGTGACTACCAGGATAATACCTTACTGGAGCCTAGCTGCATGCAGGCCAATAAGCAGAGAAATTTCAAACTAATAATTTAAGTAAAATTGCCATCATCAGAAGCTCTGAATAGCAGCCTGCAGATATGCATACTAGAACTTATAAAAGTGTCCTGGTCTAATAAAAATTGCTTTGTCTGGGTTACTGCTTAAAAAACTTCTCTAAAACTTCTTACTCAGGGAATCTTAGATCATGTCGTGTGTGAGCTGACTTTCTGATTTAGCTGCTGCTGTTACAACCTGCCTTCAAGAGTTCCTATTTGCCACACCTGGTATATTGTGCCATCCTACCTGACCTCCAGTGAGTCATCCCTTTTCCCAGATAAAAGCCAGCTTACAAAGAATCCAATAACATGTCTCTAAAGCAGATAGATTGCTACAAGATAGTGAATAAGTAGTTCATGAATTAGGGCTTTCTGATGTTTTGTGCATGGGCGTTATTCAAGTAACAGATAAGTAAAATAATTTTAAAATGCTAAGTTAATTATTAGTAGAAAGTCAAGAAAAGCTTGACAGAGTAACAATAATAATAAAAATAATAACAGTAATAGCAGTAACAGTAATAGTAACAACAACAACAATAATAATAATAACAATAATAATGTCCCTTTGTGAATATTCTGTCTTTTGGGAGTTCTAAAACACCCCAGAGAAAGATAGGATAAAGGTCTATGTTAGTAGAAAGCAGTGAGTGAACCATTAGTTCTTCTTTTTTCTTACATAATTCAGATGTTGTCTGCAAGTCAAATATAGTTCTAATTAAAATAGTCTCTTCCAATTATTTGGGAAGCAGCATTCTGGTGGCATTTGCATTTTTAATTTGAAGCCAGGATTTATTGCTGGTGTCCCGGTCTGAGTAGACAGCAGTATCCTCCTTCTGTGTGGCTCCTCAAGGAGCTGTTTATATCTGTTGTCTCTCTCTCCCTCTCACCTGCATCAAGGACTCTTCCACCTTTTAGAAACCATGCAATTCCCTTGTAAGTTGTCATCTCTGCTTTATTCTGGCCCTTATTATAAGCAGTCCTTGTAGATAACATGGCTTTGCAAAGACTTGCTGAGTTTTTAAATTAATCAGTATCCCTTTTCTCCGTTTCCTCTGAGGTGAGTTTTCATTTTATGAACTCCACCACTGGTGGATTTGTTATTGAGTTCAGTAGTTTTAAGCCTCTTCTTTCTAATACTGAAGCAAAATACACATTTATTATAGAAAAGGTCCAGATGCTGATATTATCCTGTCATTGACTGTACATGCATTTCAATATTGCATGGGACTGTTTTAATTCCTAATTTTGTTCACATAGACAGTGTTCATATCTAGACCTTTTCTTTTACTATGCTGAAACCTATTTGTCTCCAGACTTCGAATGTTATAGAAATTTCCATAAGAGCTGTTAAGATGAGGAGTTACAAATTACTTACATTCATCTCTATCTCATCCAAACTATCTTCCTGTTTCTACCTGTATGGCTTAATCTTGCCTGCTAGTCCAGCTGCATTGAACTCAGGCAGGATGGGTTTGTATGTGGGTCTTTGTGCACATCTTGCCTCTCACCAGGCATGCTTTTTCTTTGCAGAGTGCAATCCACCTCTGCTGCAAACCTGCTGTGTTCTAACGTTTGCTTCTCTTGTAATAGCACATCCTGCTGCTGTACCCTCACCTCTGTAGGCTCATGAGACTGTTGCTCATATCTGCTTTATTACAGATACCTGTTTTATTACATGACCATGCAGGTCATAACTGCACACCAGAGCATTCTTGTGTGCTGTTTATATCTTGTTTCTATCAGCCATTAGAGCTTTCTCGACATTTTGCTTTTGAGCTTGATTTTATTAGGAGCTCATCTTTCAGGGTGTCATCCCACCCTGCCAAGGCACAGTCATTGTCAGCTGTAACCAGGTTACATGCTCATGAATCATTTTGGAATGTCCTTGATTTCACTCATCAGAGTGAAAATAATAGGCTTTGTGTAGCTCAAGCAGTGGACCTAAGCTTTTTTCCCCCATTCTATGCCTTATTTTTGTTGTTTCCAAATCCTTTTGCAGGCACAATGCTCTCAGAAATTCAGCCCTGTGCATGACAATGTAGCTGTGGTGTTTTAGGGTGCAGTTTGGCATACATTTATTTGGGCAGGACCACCAAGTCCCACTGCTTGTCCCTGCCGAGCTGGCTCTTTGCAACTCTGGCACTTCCACTTCTATTGCTTTACCTGTTGAGGTTACTCCAGATGTGCTGTGCTGCTGCCATTGCTGCAACCCCTTTTCCAGTATTTGAAGGTGTGGCTCTGAGGTGATTAGTAAGAGGATCAATAGAGGGCTGTAAAGAAAGGAACAGCCAGCAATAATTCTCCACCCAAAATCTGGCCAACAGTGGGAGGGAGAGAGCCTATTGTGGAGGGAGGACGAGAAGGCTGAGCAGTCACTCTCAGTCACCACTTCACCAGCACCCTCACAACAAGGTAGAAAGGTGGACTCAGTGAGGCAGCCTCACATTCCTTGATGTCCTACCAGAAGTGGTTTCAAAGGGGCCAAGTGTCTGTGAAGGTGGTTGATACCAGTCACAAAGGGAAACCTGGTAGAGGAAGGCTCTCTTTGTCTCTTACCTGATACACACCTTCCTCAAATATACCTGCTTTCTTTTGAATTGCAGCCAAGAGCCACATTCCCTTTAGCATCTGTTTCAAGAGGCTCTTTCTTTCCAGCCCACAGCCCCATGTGGGTTTTGGAAAGGAGGTGAGATATGAGAGCAGCACAAAGTGAGGTCCAGCACCATTCTCACCTTTTGGTGCTCTACTTGGGAGTTGTGCCTCACTGTGAGAGCAAGGAGAGTGATGGAAGAAACCCACCCAGGAGCAAGGTTTCACCTGAACTCTGTGCTCTCTTTTTCTGCTGGCTGAATTCCTGTCATGTAGTCTACAGTAGTAAGGGCTTGTCCTGTGGCTTTGGAAATTCTGGAGTGAGAGAATTTAAAAATTTCCACATGGAGTGAAGCTACAGTATAGGATTGGGCTGGTCACAGTCATTTTGGCTTCTTCTTATTACCCTTTGAGCAGCAGGATTGGTACCTTCTCTTTCATAGACCTGCTAAAGTCACCTTCTGAAGGAAGCAGGGATGCCTTGACTGGCTGCATGGGTCTGGACAGCTGGGCTGCTGTGTCGGGAATGTCCTACATTCTACAGCTCCCTTGGGGAAGCATGGGAATTTAATCCGTAGCACCACAAATACAATAAAGTAGTGGATGTAAACCTCACTAATTTCTTTCTCCATTGTATGTAGACCTCTCTTCTTTTCACAAGTATTTTGTACAGATTGAAGTTGTCAGCCAGTGAAACCGGTGGTTCTGGAGAGTGATGAGTTGCTACAACACAGATGTATGGAAAAAGGATAAAAAAGTGAAAACTAAATAATTCCAGTAAAGGGTAGGGGAATTTTTATCTCTACTCTTAGTCACATCTGTAAGATACTGTGCAAGGTTTATTTATCCTCTGCATATGCAGCTGAAAGGATTTTTTTCTGCATTCATATTCAATTTGCAACAGCTTATAATAAGATGTCACTCACAATGCTCTGGTCACTGAGTACGTTCAGGCTTGTTTATTAGGCAGAAAACTGCAGTAAATCATAGTCAGGTAGCTATTACTGGCAGTGTAATATCTTGCTATTAATGCAGCTCTGATCTTTTGGGAATTCAGGACTAAGATTTATCAACAAATCAGACTCAATCCTGTGAACATATCCCAGTGGTTCTTAATGCATTAAATAATCACAGTTTAATCTGCCTGTCTGCTTTTGGCTATTCATGTCAGGCAACAGATTTGTTTTAAATGATGTCTTGCAGCTATTTTCTTTTTGACTGTTCAGTTTATTTAGAGTAAAACAATCAGTTTTCAAACAGCAAAAGCCTCAGATAGTAATCCTTACCTGGGCAAAAAGAATACAAAGGGTAACAGCATCAAAATGTACTACATCTCATCCACTTTCTTCAAAATTCAAAACAACAGAGAGCCTCTTGAGTTGCTACTTGTCTATTCGAGCTCCTTTTCAGACCCTCTCACAGAAGCTGTACCATTGACCTGTCACAGGAAAAAAGAAAAGCAAAGCTGGAGGGACATCTGTTGATTGGAGGTACAACAAAATTGGTCCCAGCAGCATAGGGAAGCAGGATTTATTCAAGGGATGTGTTCAGTGGTAGCGTGTGGATGCAGAAGTAGAACCATGTCATTTGTCTGGCTGTCACAGAATAAACACACAGTGAATAAAGGCCAATCTGAGCACGTCTGGGGCAGAGCTCGCAACAACGTAACTCCATTTTGTGGTGCCAGAACTGATTTTTTTCCCAGACTGGGAGAAAGCAGAATTTCTGACCAATTTTTGCAGACTTGGAAAGTGAATTATAATAGTGATTGAGATCTCTAAACTGCAAAGTAATACTTTGCCTCATTTACAACAAATCTGGGATTTTTTTCTTCTTTTTCTCAGATCACTCTGAGTCAGGCAGAACAAACATCTCACAGGACAGGTTTTTTGCCTTTCAATGTAGACTTTATGACTGTCAGGAAATATTCTTATTAAATGAAACAGAAAATAGAAAAAAGGCTTTATTTGAAAATTGAAAAGTGCTTTTCTGGGATTGAGCAACACCATATGAGATGTCATTTTTTCAAGCCAGCTCATTGCATGAGTTTCAGGGTTGGTAGACAAAAATAGTTGAATTACTAAAGTCAGATTTTAAATTGAAAAAAACCCCAAACCCCAAACAGAACAAAAACTTAGAATTCAGATCTGTCTAAAATAGCATTTGAAATTACAATGCAATGCCTGTAGTTATTATGTAAGTAAAATAAAATAATGGGATAAAATCAACAAAAAAGCTATGCTTATTTTCCACCTAAGTTTAAGATAAAGTTGCTGAAACTGGGGAAAACATTTGGCAAAATGACTAGGGCCAGAATTTTCTGAATTAGTAAAATAGATTTCTATAGCTCTAACTTCTAACAGAGTGCTTTTTCATTTTATTGTATTTATTTCAGTATAGGTGCCTCCAAAGAATGACTAAGCAGTAACTAACAAAAAGGCTGGAAGTTTAAAAAGCAGAAGTACTTGCTTGGTTCTTTAAGACTGGCCTTAAAAACAAAATACAGAGTTTTATATTACTGCTCTTATAAATTAGAATAGCCCATGTGCCATCCAAAGCAAATCACAAGTGAAGTATTAATAGATCAGTAAATAGGAAATTCCATTTTTTCTAAAATAATAAAATGCTATTAATGGGAATCTGAGCACATACACTGTAGGTATATGAACATTAATTGTATTCTATCATCCAGAGTAACAGATGATAAGTAAAAGTGAAATGTAAATTTTACACAGAAGTTATTTATGTTTTTATCAGTGGTTCTTCATTGACGCAGTTCAATTATGGTTTCAAAAAAGTAAAAATTCACATACATATTCAACATAGTACAAATTCAACAAGTTTAAAATGTGCTGTTTACATGGAAGTGATCTACCTTACTGAATTAAATCCAAATTTTCTGAGTTTTACATTATTTTGATATCAATAGATGATTAATTTGTAATAGATATATATATTATAAAAGATAATCTTTTAAGTTCCCTGACAACTCAAACCAATCTATGATAGTAGCCTGTCATGTGTCTAGTATTTAAATGAAATTTGTTGCTTTCCACCGATGCAAAGAGATGGAAAATTCTTCAGAAGAGTCACCTCAGTGATAGGCAAACTGTGAATTTTGAGCTCAGGACTTACTTAGGTCCTTTCCTCTGAACACTTGTTTAGTGAAGGAGCATTTCTTCTGCCAAAACTGCACTGAAGGGAAGGGCAGAAAACCACCCAGCCCAGAAAGCAAGTGCTCTGGGACCTGTGAAAAAAAGTTTGCCTCTATAGATTGGGGCTGGCTGGAGCTGTGCAATACCTTCCAAATGGCTCATAATGTTAGATGTGTTTGATGTAGGAGTAATGCTAGCTTACCTGTAGTTCCTCATACTTGTGGTTTTGTGTTAAGTAAAGAACCCTCAGCTGTAATTATTTTGTGTGGGAGGAGTCCCTAGTTTTGAAGCAACACTCAGTGAGGGGGCTCACATTAATATCTTCAGGATTTTCATTTATGAGTACAGTTTTCCTGAGGAATGGAGATAGAAGGACAGGAAACCTGAAGAACCCCCTAAATGCTATAAACTTCCTATGTAGCTGTGGCACTCAGGTGGGTTCCTGTGAAAAGGTTGTTTTTGAAAATGGAAATCCAGACAGATGTTATTTTTTTTCCTAAATGTCAAAGTTTTTTTGTTTAAAACAAGCATATGTAACATTCGTAAAACAAAGGAAAAAATAGGAGAATTAACATCTCTAATATTACTTGAAATACAAATCTGCCACTAATTTCACTGACTGAGTGCAACAGTTCACTGTGTTTTACAAGATTCAGACAGAACAAGGATTAAATTAATTATCTTTATTTATTAATGCTTGTTTTGTTATATAGAATTGAGAGAGGAGGAAGGGGGAAAATGGATGCTCATTCTTTGTGTGGGAAAAAGGACAGCTGAAAATTAGCTCTGTTTCCAAGCTGAGAGCTGACTCTTCTCTCCAGGGAGGTATTCCTCCATCTGCATTGCTACTCTGAATCAGCAGAGCTTCAGAGAAACTGGAAGAGCATGTGGCTGGGGAGAAATTAGAAGAGCAAGAAGGAACTTGATGGTGCCTTAGGGATGTTGCAATCTCCAGCGGCAGAGACCAGAAGAGAACTAATCTGCCCTTAAAGAATTGTTTTTGTGACTGATATTACCAGCATGACACTAGAAATCATTATCAGGAGGAGCACTATCCAAAGCTAGGTAAACCTTGATGGTGCTAAGTTACTTTTCTTGGGAGAAGAGATGTGTCCAGTGTTACTAAATCCTCCTCATCTCCTGAACTGTACTATTTCGGCCTTTGGCAATGTCAGAATTTAGGTATGGTAGCCAGGTTTCCTGCCTGCTGACTTATTATCAACCTTATTGGGAATGCAGACCACAGACTGAACATCCATGCTCAGAGACACACTCATGGTTCACCTTGACCCTGACTTGCTGTAAAGGTGACGTCTCAAAGCTCCATGCAAAACAAGAACATCATGGATTGGCAAACTCAATTTGTTTCACTTGTCACATGAAAAGAAAAGTTTTTCTTTCAGTCCAGCATGCATCCCCTGCAGTATATAAGCCTGAAATTATTGATCCTCTTTCAAGTTATATGCAAATCCTGGTATCATCCTGAGTTTTGAATAGCAATTGCTGGTGTTTACTGCTGTGGGCATCACATTCTGCTCTGACACTTCAAACAGGTAATATCTGTATCTTTAACACACACGGAGCAGAACTAGTTTAAATGTCTTTGTTGAATGGAAACAACCTAGTAATGCTAATACAACAGAGTAGTCTGCTTTAATCCACTGAAGTAGGCTTATTTTTACCAGATTTTTTGAGACTTGTGAATCCAGTTTCTTTGGAATACAGATGGCATGTCCTCTAAACATCCTTCATATCTTAAATTGGCATCCGCTTGCTGGCGACATTTTTCTTGCTATATTCATCTTACAATAAAATTCAGAGCCTGTTTACTCAATTTGTGCAAGATCCTTTGTAATTGTTGTAGCAATATGTAAGTTCAAGTTGGACTGACTTCTAGTATCCCTCTTAGTGTTGTGGGAGGGACTAGAGATGAAACAAGACCAACAAAACACATGAAACATTCAGTGCTATTAGAACATATTTGGTTTCTAAATCAAAAGGAAAAGAGCTGCAAAATCCTGTATTGAGCTGATAATGCCATCAGAATACCTTCTTCTATTGGTTGTGCCCTGTAGCTCTCTGTTGGTGCAGTAGAGCATATCCCCTGATATGGTCACTTATTTGTTAAATGAACTGTCCAAGTGTGGGCAGGGATAAAACAGTGACAGTGAAACAGTGACTCACTTAGCCTTTGAGAAATTGTGGTCAACATATTTTTGAGACTGATGAAGTGGATACTTCTGAATATGAGCTACTGAATGTTCATGGTTGGCTTTTCAGCAGCAAAAGGCTTGAAAAGAGCTGAGCTCAAGTGAGTAAAGGGCTCAGTGAACTGATAAATACAAGATGAGATTTGCAGGTAGATTTAGGGTTTTGACAGAGAGAAAAACCTCTGTGGGAAAAGCTAGTGAAAGCAAGCCTTAGAGGATATCTCAGAGAAGAAAGGAGAATGTAGAAAGGGGAATCTCTGGCTGGGTTATGAAGAGAAGAGGGAGCCTGAGAGAGGGCAAATATGGGTGACATGGTTGGGCAGGAGAGTGAAATATTGTGTGGAGAGCAGTGATGAGTGGTGTTCCTCAGGGACCAAATATTGGGACTTTATAACACCTTTGTCAGTGATTTACAGTGGGATCAAACACATCCTCAGCATTTACTGATGACACTGAGCTGTGTGGTGTAGATGACATACTGGAGGAGGGAATAATGCCTTCCAGAGGGACCTGGATCTGAGAGGTGGACCTATGTGAACTTCATGAAGTACAAGGCCAAGTTTCAGGTATTGCCCCTGGTTTGGGCAATCCCAAGTACAAATAGGCTGGGCAGAAAATAGATTGAGAGCAGCCCTGGGAGAAGGAGTTGGGGGATTTGGTTGACAAAAAGGTTGACGTGACCCAATGTGTACTTGCAGCTCAGAAATCCAGCCATCTCCTGGGCTGCCTCCAAAGCAGCGAGGCCAGCAGGGTGAGGAAGATAATTTTGTTCCTCTACTCTTGCAAGACCCCACTCTGAATGTTGCATCCAGCTCTAGGGCCCCCAACAGGAGAAGAACATGGACCTGATGGAGCACATATAAAGCAGGGCCATAAAACTCTTGGAGGGCTGGAGCCTCTCTCCTCTGAACGCAGGGTGAGAGAGCTGGGGTTGTTCAGCCTGGAGAAGAGAAGGCTCCAAGGAGACCTTAGAGCAGCCTTCCTGTACCTAAAGGGAGCTAAAAGATAGTTGGAGAGAGACTTTTTACAAGGGCTTGTAGTGGCAGGGCAAGGGGGAATGGCTTTAGATGAGACATAAGGAAGAAATTCTTTCCTGTAAGGGTGGTGAGACACTGGAACAGGTTGCAGAGAGAAGCTGTAGATACCCAGTCCCTGGAGTTATTCAAGGCCAGACTGGACAGGTCTTTGAGTCACCTTCTCTAATGGAAGATGTGGTGGGGGATTAGAACTAGATTATCTTCATGATCCCTTCCAATCCAAATTGTTCTGTGATTCTATCCAGGAAATGGAAGAAGCAAATAATTTTAAGATGGAAAAACTGAAGTTGGAATGTTTTTCCTAAAAACAGCAATCAGGTAAAAATGAGAAAGATTATGTGTTTTGGTGGGAATTGAAAAAACCAAATTTGTCACCCTCAAAAGAAGAACCTTTTACAGAGAAAGGAAGAATAGGAAATAAAATGGGCTTGGAAGTGTTGATGAGAGATGGAATTTTAGGGAATTAATATGGGGAAAGGAAGAAGGGGCTTTCATCTCAGAGGCAAAATGGGCTTGCAGAATACAAGGACAGGATATAAATGTTACAGCAGAGATAGGATCATCCAGGGAGCAGAAAGGAGCAAAGACATAAAATGAAAAGTAGCAGAGTTCAGGGGAGGATGAGTTTTTAGGGGAGAGAACAGGATATACTCCTCAACAGAACTTCTATTCTCTTCTGCCATACTATTGCTACCTGTTTTCTTGTTATCTTCATTGTCTTTCCATGTTTCTATTTTTGCCATTTGCTCCGTCCATCCATCCATCCATCCATCCATCCATCCATCCATCCATCCATCCATCCATCCATCCTTCTATCTCTCCGTCTTCACTCATGAGGAAGAAGTTCAGAAGGTATCTTCCCTGTGTAATGTTGCCCTCAGGTAGAATTCAGTAGATATTTAAGACAAACATTCAGCAGATATTTTGGCTTCTGGTAAGTTGTAGATGAAGCCCTCTGCTTTCCTATTGGCCATAGTGTTTTGTTTACTCCCTGGGAAATGTCTCTGCCTCTTTCGTTGAGACAGGTGCTTCTCTTCCAAACAACACTGGGTTCTTGAATTCTTTTCCCAGCATCTCTTTACAACATTTATAAAGAGCTGAAAGTCCTTCTGTGTTGGGGGAAATCTCATCAGTCACTAGCAAGTTCAATAAAAACAGACCATTTGTATACAATGATCAATAGATCTGAATGCAATTGTAGTAAGTGAGAGGAAATTGTATCATGAAAGAAGGGGGAAAGGCTAAAGCAAACCACTGAGTGAGAATGCCACTTATACTGAAAACCATACTACATCTTTCACTAGAAAAGCCTATGCAATGCAAAGAAATCGTAACTGACCAAAGTTAATGGGACCTACTGTGATGCTGAAAGGGTTAATGTCTAACTATTGTTGATGTAGGAATGGCTTTTGCATGAGTTTATAAAGTTAGCAAGATACAAGGAGGTCAAGACTCTGATGATTCCAGAGGGACACATACAGTGCTATTTGCATCCAGTTTTCAGACTGGTTCTTACTGTTCTCAAAAATATGAACTAGAGTTATTGGGAGCAGTAGGTAAGAGATGTGGAATACTAGGTCTTCTGGAAAGATGTGTGGTTAAGTATTTGGCAACATCAGGCATTGAATAATTCAGAAAAATTACAGTAATTTCACAATTATAAGCCGCACTGAGTATAAGCCGCACTTCATGGTGCCAGCAACTTTTCATTCTTTGTCCATACATAAGCTGCACCTGATTATAAGCCGCATGTTACAATACAGAGTGTGATAAAAGGTATCTATTCTATTACCATCTGTTGAGGGTGGGGGCAGTGATCCTTATCTCTGCGGGAGATACTCTCCTAATGGGCCATCCATTGAAACCAGGCAGGGCATTGTTCTTTATCTTTTCACAACCCATCCTTCCTCCAGAAAGTAATTTTCTGCTAATGGCCCATTGAGTCCCACTGTGTGTCTGATGAAATTGACTTCATCCCGTTGGAAGTTGCTCCAGCCAGGGGAAAGAGCCCAACATTTCTTACCAAGATAAAAACAGAGGTTTTGGGACACTAAGGAGCCCCTTTCTCCACTGGACTCCAGAGGGAAACCAGATTTCTCCACATCACCACTGGACCTCTGGAGGGAA